>NC_072373.2:98160000-99410000 GCF_028885625.2 Pongo pygmaeus | reverse complement strand
TAAGAAAAGGGAGTAGGAAGAACAAGGAGTTGAGCCCTTGAAAGATGACAGTGGTCTTCTTGCCTTCATAATGCTTGGCCCTCTCTCCTCAAAAGGGCAATGTTGGTACAAAATTCCATCTCAGCCACTTTCGAGGAGTTATCTTCATTAGCTATATCCATCCTTCACACACCTGCAATAATTACTGTGCAACTATTTTGCTTAATTTTTTTATTTGAAAAAATGTATTTAAAAGTCCAACAACTTTTTAATATAAATTATGACTCTCAAACCCCTTCCCATCACTTTATTAGTGATGGTAGCGTACGTATTAGAGAAGGTAGCTAAAGGCAAGAGAGCACCAAAGGAAAAAGACTGTGTCCAAAGAACAGGTATTAGAATGAGGCCGAAGATCATGGTGACCAGAGATTTCCAGGAGTCTCTAACCTTTCTACCCTATCCTGTTAACCCTTTAGATCTCTAGTATAACACTCAGGCTACTGAGGTATTTTAGGGCAACAAGCTGGGTTACTTTCAGAGCAACCAGCTTGACTGGAACTGAGAGTAAATTGGGAATGTATGACCAATCTTAGACCCTGAAAAATGGCAGAAAATACATGGAAATTTGAAAAAACAAAAAAAGAATAGAACCTCAGTCACTGTTCTGTAGGGATAAGCAAACTGAATGGGTGGTGGAATTGGCAGAATGGATACCAGTTCCTACATTCCTGACCCCACTACCATAAAACAGGATGTTTCCTGTTGCAAAGCTAATGAGACCCCACCCTTCTTGTCTCAGAGCAGGCAGGAGCTCATCTGTCTTGTTCTGCCTTCCTAATTACCCTGGAAGGGCCAGAACGAAGAACACCTGAGAATACTGAAAGTGCCTAAAGACCCCTGCTCCTGCGTTGTTTTCCCATCTAAAGCAGACTCTTCAGCCAGGGGGGCAGTGGGACCTGGTCTTCAGACAAAACTCCCTGAGTCTAATGTGTGTCTAGGACTAGGGCACAGAAATAGAGCTTAAAATTTGGGGAGGATAAGGAGTGTATCTACTGCTTCTCTCTCCCCTTTCCCCAATCCTACCATACCCTGTTCATATCTCTACACTGCAGGAACCACTTCTCCAGAGGGCGAGAATGGAGGAGCATGGGACCTGTCCATCATAGCAACATGCGAGCACAAGCAAAACACTGAATAAAGAATTGTTTGGAGATTATGTGCAGCCCTACTGAGCCTCATTTATATGGGCTCCTAGTTGATCCATGGCTCGGGCTTAAGATGAGTAACGTGATGAGGGTAGCGTGCCAAGCAGAAATCACTTCAGAGAAAAATATCTTGACTTTAGAGTTGTGGTTCTCAAATGGAGGCGATTTTGCCCCCCAGGAGAAATTTGGCAATATATAGAGGCATTTTTGGTTGTCATAACTATGGTGGGCCGGGGATGCTGCTAAATATCCTGTAATGCACAAAACAGGAAACAGGTTTTCCTTACAAAGAACACTTCAGCCCAAAATGTCAAAGGCATCTCGGTTGTGAAACCTTGTTCTAGATAGAGCCTCTCCCTGCTCCCGTGCTGTGAGGATCTTAAGACTCCTAAGCTCACAGATGATTGTTTTCAACCTATTTATCTCACCATCCTCAATGATCAGAAGTCCACCTTGAGATGGACTTACTCCTAGTTCTGCCGCATTCTGGGTTTCTCTTCAGCTCCCTCTTCCTCCTCTCACCTGGGCCAGCAGGGAGGTTGGCAGAGGGCAGGAAAGATGCCCCAAGACTTAAATGGAATGTCATCAGGTGAAGAGCTACCTCTTACCTTAACTCTTATTCAGTGGGAAACAAGGTTCCTAATAGGGACAGAGTTAAGGGCGGAGGCAACAGCAGGATGAGGATAATTAAGAGAACCTGAATTAAATTTTTAATTTTTAAAAAAGGAAAGTTGCTGGGAAGCTGGTAAACAGAAACAGAGGATGAGAGGCCTAACTAGAGAGACACTGGTATTAGCCGAGAGATACTGAGGGGCTGTGAGCCTAAGGTTTGAAATCTAAAGATAAAGAGTAGAAAAGGGAGTAGGCACCCCCACCAGCCCCTGCTTGACATCTGCTTTAGTTCATTCCAGGAGGAAGGAGGAGAAGGGCAGGGAGGTAGGAAGCTTCTCAGCAAAGCCAGCTTCAGTGTTGATAATCTCGCCCACCTACCCCATTTAAGGAGTTCCAGGTTAAGAGTTTAAAAACAGGTGGCACCCAGACCATCATTCAGGAGAAAGGAACTCATTCCAGGTTCCTAGAGAACTCCTATCTCAGATCTGAGGGTTTCCAGGGCTTCAGCTGAGCTCCTCTGGCTAACCAGTAGTCACTTGATCAGTCCTGCTGCCTTGACCCCATCTCCAGGAGGGGCTGTAGCCAGAGGGAGTAGAGGGAGTCCAGCCCCCAAGCCTTGTGAGGCACTGTTAGGCAGATAGGGAAAAAGGGGTCCTTAGATCACTGGTTCAAGGAGGGATCTGGTAGGGGCAGCATTTCTTCTTGGCTGGAAACAATGGGGGTTTCAAGATGGTAGAACCTAAAATTAAAAAAAAGTTTTTCTTAAAGAAGATTAGCCTCAAAGAAAACCAAGGCTTTAGGAAGAAGGCACTACCTAGTGCAGACTTTAAGCTATTTCCACAGTGTGTTCTTTACTTCTGTCTGCACAACACCCTCTCAGTCTTTCTATATCCTACATTCTTTTTTTTTTTTGAGACGGAATCTCGCTCTGTTGCCCAGGCTGGAGTGCAGTGGTGCAATCTGGGCTCACTGCAACCTCCGCCTCCCGAGTTCAAGTGATTCTCCTGCCTCAGCCGCCAGAGTAACTGGGATTACAGGCGTGTGCCATCATGCCTGGCTAATTTTTGTACTTTTAGTAGAGACAGGGTTTCACCATGTTGGCCAGGCTGGTCTCAAACTCCTGACCTCAAGTCATCTGCTGACCTTCGCCTCCCAAAGTGCTGGGATTATAGGCGTTAGCCACCATGCCCGGCCTAGATCCTACATTCCTGAATCTTCCCTTCTAATTCCTCCCTATCTCTCATTCTTTTTTATATTTTGAGATAGAGTCTCGCTCTATCACACAGGCTGGAGTGCAGTGGCGCGATCTCAGCTCACTGTAACCTCCGCCTCCCGGGTTCAAGCGATTCTCATGCCTCAGCCTCCCAGGTAGATGGGACTACAGGAGCATGCCACTGTGCCCGGCTAATTTTTGTATTTTTTGGTAGAGACAGGGTTTTGCCTCGTTGGCCAGGCTGGTCTTTAACTCCTGGCCTCAAGTGATCCACCCATCTTGGCCTCCCAAAGTGCTGGGATTACAGGCATGAGCCACTATGCCTGGCCACACCTCCCTTTCTTGCATAAGATCAGGGTTCTGAGTCAGGGTATCAGGTTGTGCTGTTATGGGGGCTGAGGTGTTGGATGGGTTTCTCTAATCACTCACCATTCCATTATTGGAGCTATAAGCCCCTAGAATTGCTCCATGGCCTATCTCGGTTTCCCTTGGATCTCATCTGCTCCTGAACTGCACCTGTCTGTGAGAAAACAGATGTGAGGCAAGTCTTCATATCCTACAGTAAGAACTCTACTTTGTGCCCTCCAGGGAAGAGGTTGACTCCATCTCCTTGACAATAGCAGCCATCTACTAACTGCCATTCCTCCTAGGGGAGTCTCAATGCCTCTTTTCACACTGGCCTTCATGAGGATGAGGTAAAATGGGTCTTTTACTAATAATATTCCCTCACAATGGATTCTCCCCTATATGAGTTTCAGGATCTGGGAAAAGACTATCTCTAGACCCATTTCCCTTATTTTGGGAACAGAAGTGCATCTTAGACATTATTTAGGACGAAGGTGCTCAGCTTTTTTCCTGTCCCAACACTCCTAAATATATGATTTACTGTGGCACTGAGATAGCAGTTCTTAATTAGGAGAAGGGAGGGTTATAAGTTTTTGGAAAAAGCCCTCCAACTATTAAGATATATATACCTCCTACCCCAATGAAGAACAATCTGCTAAGTTGTAAAGATGAGAGAACCTAGGCCCAGACACCTAAAATGCCAGGTCTCAGGTTTCCATAACTGGTGACCAGGACTAGAATCCCAGGTTTTTACTTCCCCATTGAGTATTTTCGTATGTCCCTAGCTTGAACTTTCAAAAAGAGGGAACGGTTATAGACCTCACCCCCATATCGACCTCTCCCCATTTCCTTGTTACCATGGCAAGTCCATCTCCGGCCCCCATCTCCCCTGAGCCAATGTGAGTCAGGTGGACAAAATTCATTGGTTCCCCAATCATGGTCCGGTCAATCCGTCTTCTCTTCTTCTTCTGCTTGGAGAAGATAAGGAGTCATGTCTTAAGGCCCCTCCTCCAGTCAGCACGGAGGAAGGGAAAAGAGTCTTCAAAACCACTGAAAAGCTAAGGGCCCTGGTGGGAAGAGGGGATGTGGCATTTTAACAGGGAAATCACTAGGGCATGAAAGGCAAAGCTGGAACAACAAAAGCACACGGAAGACATGAACCAGAGTAGTGAGGGCGGTGGCCTGCAGGGTGAACACTGGATAAAGAAAGGACATGTCAAAGTCACCTCTGACTGATGACGAAATAATGGGGAAAACTGACAGGTATGCAGCTCCACCTACAAACCCCACCCAGCTCAGAATGGACAGTAACAGGAGGTAATAGCTAGGACTATTCACTTCTTCCATCACCCAGTCCCCTTTATTCTACATATACAGCTGCCTGACCATAGAAGCTCCTGACACAGAGGGAGGCAAGAAGTGTGCTTTTTAGATGGCAGATCCTAGATGGTGTGGCTACCTCACAGCACACAGTAACTGACTGCTCTTTGGGTTAGGATGGGGGTGGGGAGACTCACCGGCTGGGGTTTCTCTACCACACAGCAGCCCAGTTTGTGCCAAAATTCACTCATGTTCCCTGATGGTTCCAGCTTCACTCCTCTGTCTGAGGCCCCAAAGGGCTCTTTCCCTGGTGTTTGGACAACCCACTCCTCACTCTCCCCGGATACAACACCACCCTGGGTGTACTCAGCTGGATGGGTCCAGAGAAAGTGGAATCCCTGGAACCTTTAACTGAGCAGTGAAGGTCAGTGTCTCAGAGCCTGAGAGATGAACAGGACCAGAGAGAGAGGTGGGCAGGCAGGCACAAGGTTATGTCTTCCTCAGACTCAGAACCCTGGATTAGAAGAAAGTAAAAAGAAAGATCAATGAGATATCTCCCCCTCCCCCAATCCTTGAGAAACCTCCTGATGAGCCTATATCTTCCCAGTCCTCCCTGAGTGGCCCTAGACCTGTACACCAACACTCATTCCCAAACACTATGAACCTCAGTTTGACTCTAAGAAAAAGGAACAGAACCAAAAGGACACCAAGGGGTTAAGGAGCAGTGGCTGGTGGTACCAAGGGAGAGGAAGGGGGCTAGAGTTAAGAGTTAAGAGGATGGGCGAGGACCAAAGGATAGTGGCAGAAATTAGCAAAGTTTGGGGTGATACAAGCTCCAGCTCCCTTCTCTCTTGAGTTTAGGGCAGAAGGGGAGGGGCATTTAAGTGACTCTGAAGAGGAAATAGTGGTTTTTTGTTCTCACAAACAAGGTCTCCACCCTGTCCCTTCCTTTTTTCTTACCTTGCCCTGAACGCCTAGAGTTTCTTTAAGAACAGGAGAGCCCTGGACAACTGAGGTCCTAGGAGACTAACTGGCAGGTTGGCCCTCAGGAAAGACTTTCTACAATGAGGAATTTCTTCCCTCTCTGTTTACTGCCCTATTCCTCCTGATTTCCCTCCAGTGAAATCCAGTCCCTCCCAGAAGCCAGTTAGCAGTTCCTTTATTACCTGACCTTGAGATCCTTCCTGAAGGCTGTATACATTCTGTTTATCTGTGTCCTGTATCACTGCACTCCTGTGTGTACACCTCTGTTTGCACATGCGTGGCATGGCCATATCTCCACGTGTGTCCAGTACAGATCATCTGTGTACAGGTTGTGGGTACATGTGCCAGGTATCTTCTGTCCCATTAGGAATATTTTCCCCACCGTCCACATGTCCTATCTGCCACTCTGCTCTGCCTCACACTCTATAGGGCCCAGGCTCCCCTCCAGCTGTGACCTGTTCTCCCCTCCCTCCTCACCAATTCTATCCTCAAGCTTCATCAGCGAATCAGACACAAGGAACTTTCCAATAGTACTAGTGTCCAAGGAAGAACTTCCTCCCTTCTCACTACTGCCAGCCAGGGTAGGACACATCTGGGTTTCTTCTTAGACTCACTTGCATTTCCCCAATCCCATAGTACAGACAACCTAAAGATTCCAAAAAGGGCAGTTTCATAACTAAGACACTTTAACATAAACAGGAATCTCCCTTTCTTGCAGGCCGGGAACCCTGATGCTTTGGCATCCTAGACTGATTTAAAAACAAGAGATAGGCCAGGCGTGGTGGCTCACGCCTGTAATCCCAGCACTTTGGGAGGCCAAGGCGGGCGGATCACCTGAGGTCAGGAGTTCCAGACCAGCCTGGCCAACATGGTGAAACCCCATCTCTGCTAAAAATACAAAAGATTAGCTGGGCATGGTGGTGGACGCCTGTAATCCCAGCTACTTGGGAGGCTGAGGCAGGAGAATCGCTTGAACCGGAGGTTGCAGTGAGCCGAGATCGCCATTGCACTCCAGCCTGGGCAAAAAGAGTGAAACTCCGCCTCAAAAAAACAAAAAAAAACCGAGATAGCAGGGTGTGGTAGCATGTGCCTGTCATCCCAGCTACTGGGGAGGCTGAGGCAGGAGGATCACTTGAGCCCAAGAGTTGGAGGCTACAGTGAGTGATGTTTGCACCACTGCACTCCAGCCTGGGTGACAGGACAAGACACACACACACACACACGGAGAGGTTTTTTATTTTTTTTTAACAGCCTTGAGATGAGATCACACAAACACTCAAATGTAGCTTCTAGGGGAGGGGAGAACCCAGGAGGCTGGGCTTTCTCTTACTTCCCTTCTCACCACTGGAAGGGAGGAGTAACCAGGAGGAGCGGAAGCTAAAACACACTGTCCAGAGAGGGGAGCTGTGGTCAGTGGGATGTCAGTGAGTCAGTGATAGGGTTTGTCCTGACGGTGGTGGTGGCAGGTGGTAAGGGTTGAGGGAAAATGAAAAATGAGAGGAAACCCCCAACACCAGCAGGCAGGCTGTACTGTGACTGGACTCTCCCTCAACATCCCCCACCCTGCTCAAAGCTGAGGGACAGAGGTGGATAGTGCTGGGAGGGAAGAGGAGAAGAGAGGGGGAGGAGAAGGAGAGAGGGAAAGGGGCAGTGGAGAGAACAAGGCCATTTCTGTTTCTTTTCCAGGGACCTGACCAGAGCTGGGTGGAGGGAAAGCGTGTGTGTGGGACTTGGCATGAAATGACCAATGATGACGAGAAGTGACCAGGAAATTCCATTCCCTAGGACATTAGGGTCTCTGAAACTTGAGGGTGGGGTCAGAGTGTGAAGAAGTCAGGTCAGGGTGAATGTGATGGTAGCGCAGGGCAGTGGGGGATGGGAACAAAGCCAGAAAAGGAAGTAAGAGCCACTGGCGGCCACTCTTCTTTAAAGCAGCCAGAAGAGAGTGGGTTGAGGAAAAATGAAGTCCTGAGCTGGTCAGCCCAGGCGAAAGAGCCACCTGAATCCAACCCCACAGTGAATAGGGAAGGGGCTGAGAAAACAAAAGGAGGGATGAGGATTAGACCTCATAAGGCCACGTCCTGAGAGCCAAGTGATGCTCAGAACTCGGCCTCTCTGAGTTCCAAATGGCAAGAGTGAAATATGGAACCGGGAAAGCCACCCCCCACCCCCACCAAGATCACACTAGGACTTGAGGGTCTCAGAGCTGTTGGGAGGTGAGCAGAAGGGATGGGAAAGAGGTGCCAGGGAGGAAGGATGTACAGGCTAGTTCTCTGGTCCTGTTCGGGCCCCAAACCGGTTCTCCCGGTCCCACTGCCTCTGGCCCTAAGGCCTCCAACCCGCGGCCTGACAAGCCCTCACATGAAGCAGCTGGAGAGAAAGAAAGAATCGAGAGAATGGCATGGGCAATTCTGACTAGAAGCCCGGGGCAGCAGCTGGTCCCTGAGACCCCGAGACATGGAGGGCTGCTGAGGGACTCTGGAGAAGCGGAGTGGACTCCATATTTCAGCCAAGTGACAGGCCCAACACCAACCTTCCCCTTCCCCAGGAAAGGTCTTCTGGGGGCTTAAGAGAAAAGAGGGCTAGGCCCTAAGCCTCCCCTCCCCAAATATATTCAATCACACAGATTCCATATCTGTCTCCCCCCACTACCCAACTCTACCTAGAAGTTCTCTGCTCTTCCCAACCCTTAACCGGATTGTGACCTCTCTGGGAATCTTTCGGACCCTCTCCCTCCCACCTCCCCCAACATTCCAGTTCCTTCTTTTCCTTCTACTCTTCAGCGGCCTCAGCCTGCACACCCCAGGAGCGTGGATGAGGACGGCCACCCCGGGCGCGCACCCCTTTCCCACCACCCCAGCATCTCTGCAGCCCAGGACACCCGCCTCCCCCACACCCCGCATCCGGTGTGTCTCCGCCTGGCGCTGCCGGCGCGGCAGGCGGGCCAGAGGACCAACTGCACGGCCTCACCTGCTCTTCTCCACCATCCAGACGTTCAGCTACAGCTGGTGGGGGTGAGGGACCCTGCTCCGTGGCCGCCAATGTGGGCTTCCTGGGCCAGCTCTGCGGCGAGGCGGGGGAGCCGAGGACGAGCCGGCAGAGGTGGGGCCGGCTCAGGGCGGAAGCGGCGGCGACGCGATTACGAAACCCGTCCGGCTCGGAGCCGAGCGCACAGCTCCCCTCTGGACTGCGGAGGCACTGCACTGTGCGGGACGTGGGAGGGTGCCTCTGCAGCCTCTCAAGGCCGCCGCCCCTGCGGGGAGAACCGGAGAATGCGGACACCTAGATGAGGGCCTGGCACCCCAGCTGGGGCCCCCGGAATCTCACGTTCCCTTTGCTCGCCAGGCATTTCGGGGCAAAACGAAGCGGAGCCCCCCAAACCCCCAGACCTAACCAAGTTCAGAGATTCGCAGAAGCACGCCCCCCCACCCCAAATTTCTTGTGCTCTACCCAAAATGGAATAGGACTAGGTTTATTTATCCATTGTGAGGGTAGAGAGGCGAGTCGGGAGGAGCAGGGATTGGGAGAAGGGGTGGAAAAATATTCTGATTCTTAAAAATAACCTTGTAACCTCAAGTCCTTAAATTGTGGAAGAAAGGAACACTCCTCCTTTCCATTGTAGTCTAGAGTTAAGATTTCAAATCCATAAATTAGAGGACCTAAAATTAGAGGGCAATTAACTGCTCATTCATTGAGCCCCCAGTCAGCACGGGGGTGCTGGAAGAGATCGGGAATAATAGCGCAGACCAATGAGCCTAGGGAGATGCTTTCATCATCTCTCCTTCCCTCAAGTGTTCTGGAACCTATCATTTGAATTAGCCGAGTCAGGCAGGAGGGGGCGGGGAATCCTTCCGCCCTTCTTAGGAGGGGCTGCATTGCAGGGGGAGAGTGAACTGACAGACTCAGTCACTGAAGAGGGAAAAGGAGTGAGAAGACAAAGCCGTCAAAGCCCCAACAGCTTTGTATTTCTCCAGCCCGGCGCAGACCCCGGAGCCCCCGAGGTACTCCCTCCATCTTTGGAACACGCCAGTAATTGATTAATAACAGGTAAACCAAACTGAGGGAGGGGGGCAGGGGGCTGCGAAGATAGAAGAGCTGCCGCTTATGGTTAGATTGAAAGACCCCACATAAGGTGGAGGACAGCTGAAGAGGAGAGAAGGGGGCGCTATGAACAATGGGTAGTTATTTCTTCACAGCATCCATGCCTTGTTACCTTGTACAGACTATTAATTTCTAACAATTTACTTGTAGTTATTTCTCAGCACCTACCTCCTTATTTCAAGTATCCTTTTCTGTAATTTATTGTCCTGTGTATTTAATATCTTCAGTCTACTTATCTTCCTTTTCAAACCATAATTTGTTTTACCAGCTGTTTGATTAATTTTTAGTCCTACTGTATCTCTCTGTCCTCTACTTCCCTATACTTGCAATTTTTTTCTGTAGTGTTCTATGTTTCTCTGTAGGAGGGAGTTTGGGAGGGGGTTATATGGGATAATGTTGGGTGTAATCCTGACCTTTATTTGGATAATCTCTTTCATTCCACCTCGAATCTTTGCTCCAAAGAAAGAGGCAGCCTAGGGTAGGAAAGGTGGGGGCCTCTGTGTTGGAGAACTGCCTGATTCCATAGTGAAATCAGTATAGCCCACAGGAGCTAGGTATGGGGACAGATTCTGGAAAAGAATGATTTGCAGCTCAGTGGAATTGGTGGGGGAATGCTAATAGGAAAATCCAAGCTCTGACTGAGGCACGCATTATGAGATGTCAGAGAGCTTCTGCTCCCCTCTACCACCACCACCACCTTGTCCTTCCCCCTTCCCCATGGTGGCAGCATGACACAGCAAGGCCCTGTTGAGTAGGCCTTGGATGCCCACAAAGGGTCTGGACAAAGGATATTTGGGCGTGTCTGTATGGCTCTGAGAGTCTGTATTTTTCTAATCTATACATTTGCTAATCATGTATCTCTAAGAACAGAGTGATAATTAGATATTGCCTTTGCCTAAAATACCTGGATAATTTAAAGTGAAGGATAGTGGGAAGCATTTATTGAACATATATTATGGTACAAGGCACTGTCGAAACCCTTTAAGTAAATGATACCATTTAAGATAATGATAGATGTAAAGATAGATGAAGTAGGGGTGGAGAGCATTTGTGGGGGGGAAGGGGAAGCTAGCCAAAAAGGGATCTTTTGCAAAATTTGGAGTATTTGATAATTAAATCCATACTATATTAAATAAAAAATGTCATTACTATTTACATTAGTGAATAGCACTTTAACTTCAATTTTCTGTGTAGTATTACTTTATGTTCTTGACTTGATTTTGATGCCACTTATGCTTGCATGCATGTCTTTCTTGAATGTATTTGGTACCCTGTGTACGTGTCTCTGGGTCAATGACATAGAGATTTTAGGCCTTCTGAGTTAATATTTCATAAAATTTGCTTTAGCTTTTTAAATTGCAAGATAGCTCTACCAAACACTCAGGGACGGTTTGAGCAGTTTTTTATACATACTCTGGTTGTAAGAAAAGGAGTCAGTTTGTCGAAGTGCTTTTTTTTTTCCTCAGATTCTAGCTTGCTCTCTACTGCCCTTTGCTTTTCCCCATTCAGATCACAATTTCAGAAACAATCACCTAACCCACGGAATATCTATTCTTCAGCAACTAAGAATTCTTTTAAGTTTTGGGAATACTGGTAGAGGGTTATATAAAGCTGTTGACAACTATCCATGTACAACACAAAAAGGGATCAGACTGGGAATTATGAGACCTGGATTCTATACAAACTGGCTGGAAGTCTTCCCAAGTCATTAATTTCTAAGATGTCTTCTAGTTTTAAAATTCTATGATTTTTCCCCCCATGATTCTATTTTTTTTTTTTTTTTTTAGATGGAGTCTCACTCTGTTGCCCAGGCTGGAGTGCAGTGGTGCAATCTTGGCTCACTGCAACCTCCGCCTCCCCAGTTCAAGCGATTCTCCTGCCTCAGCCTCCTGAGTAGCTGCGATTATAGGCACCTGCCACCACGCCTGGCTAATTTTTGTATTTTTAGTAGAGACGGGGTTTCACTATCTTGGCCAGGCTGGTGTCGAATTCCTGACCTTGTGATCCACCTGCCTCGGCCTCCCAAAGTGCTGAGATTACAGGCGTGTGCCACCGCGCCCGACCCCATGATTCTATTTTTTAAAGAGCCTATAATGTGCCCTGCATTATACTAAGCTCATTCTGGAGAAGACTTGTCAGGGAGGAGAGAGAAAAGAACCCAGCTAGCTGGGAAAATAACTGGTAACAATAAGAATCCCTATAGCCATAAGTCCGTAACAGTACTGACTCCTAGGGTATGCTTCTTAGAATCTCTATAGTCCCAGATTTAAGCAGTGGGTGGTTGGTTAATGGATACAACCATTTTTTGTAGCTCTCTTTCTGCACACGTCTCTGCAAAGTACTATGGAGATTATCAGAGTTGAATATCATAGGATGATGATCTCACCTTTCCAACATGCTCCCCTACCCTGCTCCAATCCCGGCATCACCCTCCTTCTAAGCAGCTTCTCTGCTGAGTAATGCTCAGTTCCCAGGGTTTATTTTGGAACTTAAACTCAGAAGAAAAAGAACAACTCAGAATTCACTTTCAACATTAAAAACATCCTAGCCTACCCACTCACCATTCCTGAAGCCCCCACACTCTCACATATCACTGTGTTCTAGATTAACACTTTCTTTTTCTGCCTTAGTACAGTCCTTTCACATTATACTGGAGCATTTTGGAACCTATTTAAGGCCATTATTTAGGAATCTCTGGCCTGGTGAGACCCAATAGGGTGTGTTCGAGAAAGGCCTTTTGAAACTTGGGGTTCTGTTTTTGGAGGTGGTAGAATGTTCTTTCTGCTCCTTTGGGAACATTTCAACGAATGCTTCTTTTTTTAATTTTATTTATTTATTATTATTATTATTATTGAGACGGAGTCTCACTCTTTCGCCCAGGCTGGAGTGCAGTTGTGCTATCTCAGCTCACTGCAAGCTCCGCCTCCCGGGTTCACGCCATTCTCCTGCCTCAGCCTCCCAAGTAGCTGGGACTACAGGCGCCCACCACCGCACCCGGCTTAATTTTTGTATTTTTAGTAGAGACGAGGTTTCACCGTGTTAGCCAGGATGGTCTCGATCTCCTGACCTTGTGATCCACCCGCCTCGGCCTCCCAAAGTGCTGGGATTACAGGCGTGAGCCACCACGCCTGACCACAACTAATGCTTCTTGACCCTTGGCTAGTAAGTAGCAGGGTGGAGGCTGTAGGCAGCTGTAATAGTCCTATAATATCAGGCAGGGCTTGGGTAGAATGGGTAGAGAAAGTGATAGATCCATTAATGCATGGAAGAGTATCTGATTCTGTTAAGAGACCTTCTGCCAATCTGAACTTTACTTTAAATCCAAATGGATTTCCAATCCATTTGCTCTCATCATCATCAGTATACTCGAGCACTGGGATCAGAGGAAAGATACCCCATTACAGCATAGGAAAGTTATTTATTTATTTATCTATTTATTTATTATTACTTTTTTTGAGATGGAGTTTCGCTCTCGTTGCCCAGGCTGGAGTGCAATGGCGAGATCTCGGCTCACTGCAACCTCCATCTCCCAGGTTCAAGCAATTTTCCTGCCTCAGCCTCCCAAATAACTGGGATTACAGGCATGCGCCACCTCACCTGGCTAATTTTGTATTTTTAATAGAGACAGGATTTCACCATGTTGGTTGGGCTGGTCTTGAACTCCTCACCTCGTGATCTGCCTGCCTTGGCCTCCCAAAGTGCTGAGATTATAGGCGTGAGCCACTGCGCCTGGCCAGGAAAGTTCTTTTAGCACCTGGGTTTTGTTCTGAAGGAAAGGTAGGCTAGAGAGAAATGGATTGTTAAGGCTTACTTGTGGGCTAATATATGGGAATGGCAAGGTATTAATTAAATAGTGAGGGAAAGTTAATCAGCAGCCTTGAATGGCTTTGTGTACAAAGCCCAGCACTTGTGTACAGAGAAAGTAGATTGGTTTTTACCCTTGGGGAAACCCCTAGGTATAGGGACAGATTCTGGAAAAGAATGATTATTTGCAGCTCAGTGGAATTGGTGAGGGAATGCTAATAGGAAAATCCAACCTCTGACTGAGGCACGCATCGTGAGATGCCAGAGAGCTTCTGCTCCCCTCTACCACCACCTTGTCCTTCCCCCTTCCCCATGGTGGCAGCATGACACAGCAAGGCCCTGTTGAGTAGGCCTTGGATGCCCACAAAGGGTCTGGACAAAGGATGTTTGGGCGTGTCTGTGTGGCTCTGAGAGAGTGTATCTTTCTAATCTACATATTTACTAATCATGTATCTCTAAGAACGGAGTGATAATTAGATATTGCCTTTGCCTAAAATACCTGGATAATTTAAAATGAAGGATAGTGGGAAGCATTTATTGAACATATATTGTGGTACAAGGCACTGTCGAAACCCTTTAAGTAAATGATACCGTTTAAGATGATGATAGATATAAAGATAGATGAAATAGGGGTGGAGAACATTTGTGGAGAGGAAGGGGAAGCTAGCCAAAAAAGGGATCTTTTGCAAAATTTGGAGTATTTGATAATTAAATCATATTATATCAAAAATTTCATTACTATTTACATTAGTGAATAGCACTTTAACTTCAATTTTCTGTGTAGTCTTATTTTATGTTCTTGACTTGATTTTAATGCCACATATGCTTGTATGCATGTCTTTCTTGAATGTATTTGGTACCGTGTGTACATGTCTCTGCGTCAATGATATAGAAGTTTTAGGCCTTTTGAGTTAATATTTCATAAAATTTGCTTTAGCTTTTTAAATTGCAAGATAGCTCTGCCAAACACTCAGGGACTATTTGAGCAGTTTTTTATTCATACTCTGGTTGTAAGAAAAGGAATCAATTTGTCAAAGAGCTTTTTTTTTTCTCAGATTCTAGCTTGCTCTCTACTGCCCTTTGCTTTTGCCCATTCAGAAGGCAATAAGTCCATCCCTATACAGAAAATACATTAACAGTGATCTGTAATCCCAAACTGATGGAGTTAGGTAAAACTCTACAGGGTGTTGGGGGAGATGCTGGAGGAAATAGAGTAGATGAAGCTGAGTAAGTTTAAGGAAGTCATCTGGAAGAGGTGAGTTTATAGTAGGATTTAGAAGGCTAGGAAAATAGAAAGCAGAAAAGTCATGGAAGGCCTTTTCACACATACCATGAGCTATTAAACCAAAGTCACGAGGAAGTCAAGTGTTTTTAAGTATAATAGGAGTTTGGGCTAGGGGAACGGGGGTTCCTCTATAGACTTGGAGTTTTTTGTTTGTTTTGTCTTTTTGTTTTTTGAGTCAGGGTCTAACTCTATTCCCCAGGCTGGAGTGCAGTGGCATAGTCTCAGCCCACTGGAACCTCTGCTTCCTAGGCTCAAGTGATTCTCCCACTCAGCCTCCCAAGTAGCTGGGACTACAGGCGTGCACCTCCAGGCACAGCTAATTTTTTGTATTTTTTGTAGACGGAGTTTTGCCATGTTGCCCAGGCAGGTCTGGAACTCCTAGTCTCAAGCCATCCGCCTGCCTCAGCCTCCCAAAGTGCTGGGAATACAGGTGTGAGCCACTGAGCTCTTGAATGGAGTCCTGAAATGTGGAAAGTCTTTTTTTTTAGACAGAATCTTGCTCTGTTGCCCAGGTTGGAAGGCTCACTGCAACCTCACCCTGCTGGATTCCAGCAATTCTCGTGCCTCAGCCTCCCTAGTAGCTGGGACCACAGGCACGAACCACCATGCCTGGCTAATTTTTTGTATTTTTAGTAGAGGCAGGGTTTCCCCATGTTGGACAGGCTGGTCTCAAACTCCTGGCCTCAAGTGATCCGCCCACTCTGCCTCCCAAAGTTCTGAGATCACAGGCATGAGCCACCGCACCTGGCTGAAACGTGGAAAGTATTTTAAGGTGGAGAATGGAGAGAGTTAAGCAAGACAGGAAAGAGCATAACTGTAACAGAGGCTATACCACTGCTGGGAAGAATGGGCTAGATTTTGGAAGGCCTTGAAAATCAGACCCAAGATCAATTTGATGCAATAGATGGTAAATAAGTCATTCCAAAATGGGAAGAAGTTTAGAAAATAGTAGAAATTCGGCCGGGCGCGGTGGTTCACACCTGTAATCCCAGCACTTTGGGAGGCCGAAGCAGGCAGATCACGAGGTCAGGACATCAAGACCATCCTGGCTAACATGGTGAAACCCCGTCTCTACTAAAAAATACAAAAAATTAGCCGGGCATGGTGGCGGGCATCTGTAGTCCCAGATACTTGGGAGGCTGAGGCAGGAGAATGGCGTGAGCCCAGGAGGTGGAGCTTGCAGTGAGCCAAGATCGTGCCACTGCACTCCAGCCTGGGCGACAGAGCAAGACTCTGTCTCATTGAGAGAAAAAAAAAAAAGTAGAAATTCATAATAAAGGGTTTCTGAAGCTTGTCCAAGGGAACTTGGATTATCTCCAGAGGCAATTGGGGATGGTGAGTTTTTTTTTTTTTCTCCCCAAATTCCTTTTTACTGGTGGGCTTGGAGGATATACAATTTTCTTTAATAGAAAAAAAAAATTCCTTTTTACTGGTATGTGGAGTATCTAAGCAAGGAAAGGCCATGGGCCACAAAGAAGTTGCTGTAGCATGAAGACTGACAAGTGGTTTCTTTCTAGGAAGCTATGAGGGACCCTGTGAGTAGCCAGTACAGTTCCTTTCTTTTCTGGAGGATGCCCATCCCAGAACTGGATCTGTCGGAGCTGGAAGGCCTGGGTCTGTCAGATACAGCCACCTACAAGATCAAAGGCAGCAGCGTTGGCAAAATGATCGGGCAAGCAACTGCAGCAGACCAGGAGAAAAACCCTGAAGGTGATGGCCTCCTTGAGTACAGCACCTTCAACTTCTGGAGAGCTCCCATTGCCAGCATCCACTCCTTCGAACTGGACTTGCTCTAAGGCCAAGACTTCTCTCTCCCATCACCTTGCCCTCACTGTCTTCCCTCTCAAGCCCCTTCCTTTCCACTCCTTTCCCATTTTAATCTTGTTCTCTCTCTACTGTGTTGGTGGTGCTGATGAATCTGCCAGAGTTGAGTTCTATGTATTTATTTATTTATCTATCTGTCTACTCCATTTCTCTCAAAAGCCCTCAAGTCACAAAGTAAATGGTTCAAGCAATGGAGTACTGGGTCACAGGGATTCCTCCTTTCCCCCCCAAATATTAACTCCAGAAACTAGGCCTGACTGGGGACACCTGAGAGTAGTATAGTAGTGCAAAATGGAAGACTGATTTTTGACTCTATTTTAATCAGCTTCAGAGATTCCTTAAACCTTCCTAATTTCCTGCTCCAGGGCAGTAAACACAAGTATTTCTTCAAGGGGTGATGAAAACCTCGGAAGTTTTAATGTGAGGTTATCTGCTATGAAACAGTATTTCTAAAAGGCTAAAGTGATAAGTCTCTTGCTTTTTTTTGATCCTGCTCTTTCTTATATTCTTTTTTTTCCTTAGAGAAATCAAGAGGGTAGTTAGAGGTATAAAACAGGAGGAAATATTATGGAAAATGAAAATAGGGAAAATAATTGAATAATTTTAGAAGTAGCTAATTTCTGTTCTCAAAAGAATGTCCCTTCTTCAAACCTACTCACTTTACAACTTTGCTCCTAACTGTAGGTTGAAAACTCTAGCTAAAGAAAGTTATCAAATCTTAACATGCATTCCTACTATTATGATAGTTCTTAAGGTTTCAATTCAATCTTCTGAAAGGCGTAAGTCCTATTTTAGCCTTACCTCCTGCATTTGCAATATCTAATTCTGGTCAGTGGGCACAGTTCTTCAGCTACATTGAGACCCTGAAATGAACAATTACATTCTGACTCTACATCTTGTCCCCAATCCTTCCTACAATATTGATGCTGATTTGTGCTGCCATTTACTCGTTTATTTAATAAAGACATTCAATCCCAGGACTGGAGTCTAGTTTTCTCTCTTCACAAGGGAAGCCATAGAAATCTGAGAAATTAGCCTTGCTTTCACACTTAGCTTATACATCTTTTTCTTTTTTCTTTTTATTTTTTTGAGATAGGGTCCTGCTCTGTCACCCAGGATGGAGTGCAGTGGCGGGGATCACTGCTCACTGCAACCTCCACCCACCAGGGTCAAGGGATCCTCCCACCTCAGGCTCCCAGGTAGCTGGGATTACAGGCGCCTGCCACCACGCCTGGCTAATTTTTGTATTTTTCATAGAGACGGGGTTTCACCATGTTGGCCAGGCTGGTCTCTAACTCCTGACCTCAGGTGATCTGCCCGCCTTAGCCTCCCAAAGTGCTGAGACTACAGGCATGAGCCACTGAGCCCGGCCTCATTTTATCTTTCTATAATAATATTCAACTTAGAGGAAGAATGATTTGAATAGCATTTAGACATTAAATGGTGAACTTCGCATTGAACATAATGAAAGGGCAAAATCAACTTAAAATTAGAAAAGTAGTTAGGAAGACAGCTACAACCACTCTTCTGCTTGCCCACTGACTACCAACATTATATTTCAGGTAATAATTCTCCTAGGTGCCTAAGAAGATAAACGAATTCACTCAAATATGTTATCTGCTTAACTTCTGGTTTTTGTGTGCTTACTATAGGAAAGCGCTGAGCCAAACAGAATATAAACGGGAATGAGACAAGACTCCAACCCTCAAAAGAGAAACTGTAAATACCAAAATGGATAGGATAGAATTGGGCAGTGTACCATAAATAAGGATGACACTATACCCTAAATAAGGATGATCTAGAGAAGTCCCCAGGAGGGACAAAAAAAGACAAATCCTCCCTCTAGGCCATGAAAAGCCCACATCTAAAGACGGTCCCAGTCTAACGAAGAATGGGGCCAGGAAGGATAAGTAGTGCGTCCTTTTCTGTTTTACTGAGTTTTGAAGGGTCCCTTCAGAATCCTTCAGTCATGGCAATTGGTGGGTGGAGACAGGGATCAACTGTTTGGTAAATAAAGTGACTAAATGGATTTGCAAACTCATGCTCCATCCTCTTGCAGGCCTCCAAAAAGAAATGACTCAGGCCGGGCGCGGTGGCTCACGCCTGTAATCCCAGCACTTCGGGAGGCCGAGGCCGGCGAATCACTTGAGGTCAGGAGTTCGAGACCAGCCTGGTCAACATGGTAAAATAAAACCCCGTCTCTACTAAAAATACAAAAATTAGCCCAGCGTGGTGGCGGACGCCTGTAATCCCAGCTGCAGGGGAGGCTGAGGCAGGACAATCACTTGAACCGGGGAGGCAGAGGTTGCAGCGAACCGAGATCGCGCCACTGCACTCCAGCCGTGCAGTGGCGCTTCGTCCGTCGCGAGACTCCGTCTCAAAAAAAAAAAAAAAAAGGCCGCGCGCGGTGGCTCACGCCTGTAATCCCAGCACTATGGGAGGCCGAGGCGGGTGGATCACGATGTCAGGAGATCGAGACCATCCTGGCTAACACGGTGAAACCCCGTCTCCACTAAAAATACAAAAAATTCTCTGGGCGGGGTAGCGGGTGCCTGTAGTCCCAGCTGCTCTGGAGGCTGAGGCAGGAGAATGGCGTGAGCCCGGGAGGCGGAGCACGCAGCGAGCCGAGATCGAGCCACTGCACTCCAGCCTGGGCGACAGAGCGAGACTCCGTCTCAAAAAAAAAAAAAAAAAAAAGAAAGAAAGAAAAGAAATGACTCAGTTATTTGTTTCACTGTTCTCACTGACAGCTTGGCTCTGGGGTCCTTACATTCGGGCTGTAACGGGAAAAATGTGTCCATCAGGCACCAGAACCCAATGCACAAAGCCAGGAACGTCCCAAACAGCTGCAGCCGAGGTTGGGATAAGGAAACGAGGCTTTCCTGTCAAACTAAACCTGGCCGCCCCGGACCCTGCAGAAGCAGCAAGAGTTAAGACGCAATCGGCACGACTGACGCACGATACGAGTCTCCCTCAGCGGTTCGCCAGGTTTTTGGCGCCAACACCAGACCCAGGATCCGTCCCCTGCTGGAACTATTCAGACGCGCAAGATACGTAACCAGCAGTCCTCCGCCCCGTTAAATAGTCCTGCCTAGGACGCCTCGGTGAAGCACTTTTCCACCTCAGAAGTGCCTCAGCAGATAGGCGATGAGCCTCGGGGGTGCATCATCTTTCTGTTAGAATGGGAGTATGGGTTTTCTGATCATCTTCCCTTCACAGATTCCTCCGCCAGAAATCTTACTCGCGGCGTCTTCATTTCCGGGTCCGCCATTTTGTCGCCTCTGTTTCTCCACGAGGGGGGGTTAAAGGCCCCCAAAACATGCACACATGAAAAGGGCAAAAAGTAACTGTCCTTGACAGGGAGTCTTAACTAGAGAAGGAAACGGGACTAAACTGGCGGGCTCCGTGGAAGCGCGGCCGGCAGCGTCCCGGACGAGGAGGTGAGGGGGAAAGAAGAGATGTGTGGACTCCGGGGGGCGTCAGGGCTGGAAAAGAAAGTGCCGTGAGAAATCACACCGCTTCCCAGCCCAGCGTCAGATTTCTGGGTGCAGACCGCGCGGCTCCTCGTCACTGAAGCGGGGGCAGCTGGGCGCGGGGGACGGAGAGGAAGGGGATGCTGTCGGGAGGAAGGGGAGGGGACTGGAAGGAGGTGAAGAAGGGGGTAGGTGGAAGACCTCGGGCTGGGGAGCTGGACCAAGGGAAGCCCAGGCCGCGGAGGTGACCACTAGGGGGCGGCGCGGAGCCGGGGCCGGGGCCGAGGCTGAGTTTGGCCCCCTGCCCCAAATCGGTTCCCATCTTTCAGACAGACTTTGATGTGAGGAACTGTAGGGTTTATGATAGAGAGGGAAACGGCGACTCTCATTCTCTGACCCTAATAATGACCTGAAAGATTACTAGTGAACTCGGTAATCTGCACGAGAGCAGTACGGGCCCCGCCTCTGCTGTTTTGCTTTTTTTTTTTTTTTTTTTTTTTCCAAAACTGGGTCTTGCTCTGTCACCAAGGCTGGAGTGCAGTGGTGCAGTTTCGGCTCACTGCAACCTCCAGCTCACTGCAATCTCCGCTTCCCGGGTTCAAGCGATTCTCCTGCCTCAGCCTCCCTAGTAGCTGGGATTACAGGCGTGCGCCACCATGCATGGCTAATTTTTGTATATTTTTAATAGAGACGGGGTTTCACCATGTTAGCCAGGCTGGTCTCGAACTCCTGACCTTAGGGGATCCGCCCGCCTTGGCCTTCCAAAGTGCTGGGATTACAGGCGTGAGCCACGGCTCCCGACCTCGCCTCTGCTTGTTTCACAGTTGTTTGTACAGCTGGCCGCGCCCAGTGGGGACTTGAGCAATACTAAAAGAACCATAGATTCTTCCATTGCAATTCTCCTTTCCGTTGGCTGTCTCCTGTTTTCACATGCTTCCTTGAGCCAGAGGTCAATCCATTTCTCTCCCTTTTCCCAAAAGGGTTTTCTCTCTAGGGGGTCCCCCCCAACCCAACGTCTTTGGAAAAGGACAGTCTATGGCTTACTACCAACGATGTAACACAATTTTGGCCATCCAGGACCATATTTTCATCTAATCACTTGGTCCACCCACTCCAGTAGAGATGTTCTTAGGCATGTATTTTCACACGTGCTTTGATGACAATAAAGAGAAAACTGCCCCATCCAGATTCTTAAACAAAAGTAATTACTCTAATTATCTTGGATAATAGAGTACTTTGTTGTCGAGAGCTCAAGCACTTCATGAATTATTAAAACGCACACTTATTGAAAGGTTTTGGCCCGGCGCAGTGGTTCACGCCTGTAATCCCAGCATTTTGGGAAGCTGAGGTGGGAGGATACCTTGAGCCCTGGAGTTGTAGACCAGCCTGGGCGAAATAGGGAGACCCCTGTCTGTACAGAGAAAAAAAAAATTTATTTTTAATCAGCTGGGCGTGGTAGTGCCCACAGGTGGTCCCAGCTACTCGGGAAACTGAGGTGGGAGGATCGCTTGAGGTCGAGGCTGCAGTGAGCCGTGATTACGCCACTGCACTCCAGCCTGGACCACAGAGTGAGACCCTGTCGCTTTAAAAAAACAAACAGGCCGGTCGTGGTGACTCTGGCCTGTAATCCCAGCACTTTGGGAGGCCGAGGCGGGTGGATCACCTGAGGTCAGGAGTTCGACACCAGCCTGGCTAACGTGGTGAAACCCCGTTTCTACTAAAAATACAAAAAATTAGCCGGGCGTGGTGGCACACACCTATAATCCCAGCTACCCAGGAGGCTGAGGCAGGAGAATGGCTTGAACCCGGCAGGCAGAGGTTGCAGTGAGACAAGATCGCGCTATTGTGCTCCAGCTTGGGCAACAAGAGCAAAACTCCATCACAAACAAACAAACAAACAAACATACTTTATCCAGTCCACTATTGATATATATTTAGGTTCTTTTCAATCTTTTTCTTTTTATTTTTAGTTTTACTTTTAGAGACAGGGTCTTGCTTAGTACTTTATTCCATCCCCTATTGACATATATTTAGGTTCTTTTCCATCTTTTTTTATTTTTTTATTTTTAGAGACAGCGTCTTGCTCAGTCACCCAGGCTGGAGTGCAGTGATCATAGCTCATCGCATCCTTGAACTCCTGGGCTCAAGCGATCCTCCCGCCTTAGCCTCCTGAATAGCTAGGACCACAGGTGTGGGCCACCACACCCTGCTAATTTTTTTATTTTTGTATTTTTGTAGAGACAGAGTCCGTCTGTGTTGTCCCGGCTGGGATCAAATTCCTGGCTTCAACTGATCCTCCTGCTTTGGCTTTCCAAAGCACTGGGATTTATTTTATTCATCTCCAAAATCCTAGAAGGCAAGTGAGACAGATTTTTTTTCCTCAGTTTATGTATAGGGAAAGTGGAGGTACAGCCAGCAAGGGAGAGTATTGTTAGTTGTTGGTAGTCAAGGAGTCAGAAGTGCCTAGACTGTTTTCTGATGTATCAGGCTTCATCTCTTGTCTGGTTGATGGGCTGCCAGGCAGGTATTGACCACCTGCCAGAACCAGCATGGACAAGATACTGGGAGAATGGCACATAGTTCCCCTCAAAATGCTGTGTTTTTTGTTTGTTTTTTGTTGTTTTGTTTTGTTTTATTTTAAGTGAAAGCAAGCTGATTGAGAAAGTAAAGGAAGGCCGGGCGCGGTGGCTCATCCCCATAATCCCAGCACTTTGAGAGGCTGAGGCGGGCAGATCACAAGGTCAGGAGGTCAAGACCAGCCTGGCCAACATGGTGAAACCCCGTCTCTAATAAAAATACAAAAATTAGCTGGGCATGGTGGCGTGCATCTGTAGTCCCAGCTACTTGGGAGGCTGAGGCAGGAGAATCACTTGTACCCAGGAGGCGGAGTTTGCAGTGAGCCACGATCGCGCAACTGTACTCCAGCCTGGTGACAGAGCGAGTCTCTGGCTAAAAAAGAAAGTAAAGAAATAAAGAATGGCTGCTCCATGGGCAGTATTTTTATGGTTATTTCTTTTTTTTTTTTTTTGAGACGGAGTCTTGCTCTTTCGCCCAGGCTGGACTGCAGTGGCGCTATCTCGGTTCACTGCAAGCTCCGCCTCCCCGTTCATGCCATTCTCCTGCCTCAGCCTCCTGAGTAGCTGGGATTATAGTCGCCAGCCACCGCACCCGGCTAATTTTTTGTATTTTTAGTAGAGACAGGGTTTCACCGTGTTAGCCAAGATGGTCTCGATCTCCTGACCTCGTGATCCTCCCGCCTTGACCTCCCAAAGTGCTAGGATTACAGGTGTGAGCCACCGTGCCCGGCATTTCTTGATTATATGCTAAACATGCTTCCTCTTTTTTTTTTTTTTTTCTTTCAGACAGAGTGTCGCTCTGTCGCTGGAGTGCAGGCTGGAGTGCAGTGGCGTGATCATGGCTTACTGCAAGCTCCGCTTCCTGGGTTCACGCCGTTCTCCTGCCTCAGCCTCCCGAATAGCTGGGACTGCAGGCCCCCGCCACCACGCCCAGCTAATTTTTTTTTTTTTTTGTATTTTTAGTAGAGACAGGGTTTCACCACGTTAGCCACGATGGTCTCGATCTCCTGACCTCATGAGCCGCCCTCCTCAGCCTCCCAAAGTGCTGGGATTACAGGCGTGAGCCACTGCACCCAGCTGCCTCCTCTTTTTAGACCATATAGGGTAACTTCCTGACATTGCCATGGCATTTGTAAACTGCCGTGGCATGGCACTGGTGGGAGTGTAGCAGAGAGGACAACCAGAGGTCACTCTTGTCCTCTTGTTGCCATCTTGCTTTTGGTGGGTTTTAGCCAGCTTCTTTACTATGGCCTGTTTTATCAGCAAAGTCTTTATGATCTGTATCTCGTGCTGACCTCCTATCTCATCCTGTGACTAAGAATGCCTTAACTGGCTGGGCACGGTGGCTCACACCACTTTGGGAGGCCGAGGTGGGTGGATCACTTGAGGTCAGGAGTTCAAGACCAGCCTGGCCAACATGATGAAACCCTGTCTCTACTAAAAATACAAAAATTAGCCAGGCAGTAGTGGCACACACCTGTAATTCCAGCTACTCGGGAGGGTGAGGCAGGAGAATTTCTTGAGCATTAGAGGCAGAGGTTGTGGTGAGCTGAGATCGTGCCACTGCACTCCAGTCTGGGCGACAGAGTGAGACAGTCTCAAAAAACAAAATAAGGGCTGGGCACAGTGGCTTATGCCTGTAATCCCAGCTCTTTGGGAGGCTGAGGTGGGCAGAGGTCAGGAAATCAAGACCATCCTGGCTAACACCATGAAACTCTGTCTCTACTAAAAATACAAAAAATTGGCCGGGCATGGTGGCTCATGCCTGTAATCCCAGCACTTTGGGAGGCCCAGGAGGGCGGATCACGAGGTCAGGAGATCAAGACCATCCTGGCCAACACAGTGAAACCCCATCTCTACTAAAAATACAAAAAATTAGCCGGGCATGGTGGTGGGTGCCTGTAGTCCCAGCTACTCAGGAGGCTGAGGCAGGAGAATGGCATGAACCCAGGAGGCGGAGCTTGCAGTGAACCAAGATTGTGCCACTGCACTCCAGCCTGGGCGACAGAGCGAGACTTCATCTCAAAAAAAAAAAAAAAAAAAAAAATTAGCCGGGTGGGAGACTGGGACAGGAGAATCGCTACAACCTGGGAGGCGGAAGTTGCAGTGAGCTGAGATTGCACCACTGGACTCCAGCCTGGGCAACAGAGCGAGACTTCATCTCAAAAAAACCCCCCAAAAAACACGAAACAAAACAAAAAAAGAATGCTTAATGGGAATGCAGCCCAGTAGGTCTCAGCCTTATTTCACTCAACTCCTATTTAAGATGGAGTTGCTCTGGTTCAAACACCTCTGACATTTCTCCCCTCCCTTTTATTAGAGAACCCTTAATCCTAGGGGTTACAAAGGAATAAAGATCCATCTTCTGTAACTTTTTCAGGCTGAATAGGGGCGATGATATTCCTGCCTGACTCTTAGGGTCTCTTGTATTCAGGGTTCAGAGAGGAGCTCAGTCAGAAAGCATCAGTATGGTGAGAGCTATTCATAACTCCAACAAAAGGTGGTATCTGGAAGATTAAAAGGTGTTCAGTTTAAGAAAACATTCAGTAAGCTTATCCTGTATTCCTACACAAAGCGTACAACAGCAATATACTCCACAACAGTAAAGCAAAATAAGCAAAACTATCCCAAGTAAACTAAACAAGAAGGTTTTCCATGAACTGGGCAACTGTTGGAACCAAGCTGATTTGGGGTTACTAGCTGATTCCAGTATGTGCCCAGAATTAGAATATTGATCCAGATTTTTACATTACGCATCCCTTTTGTTTCTTCTGAGCAGCAGCCAGAGATCACTGGTTGGTTCACAGGAATAAGCAGGGTTAGTCTAAGTTGCAGAAAAAAAACTTAAAAACAACTGATGAGACTAGAATTTTTATTTTTTTTATTTTTTGAGACAGAGTCTTATTCAGTCACCTAGGCTGGAGTGCAGTGGCACAATCTTGGTTCACTGCAAGCTCTGCCTCCTGGGTTCAAGCAATTCTCCTGCGTCAGCCTCCGGAGTAGCTGGGATTACAGGCATATGCCACCACGTCCGGCTGATTTTTGTATTTTTAGTAGAAACGGGGTTTCACCATGTTGGCCAGGCTGGTCTCGAACACCTGACCTCAGGTGATCCACCTGCCTCGGCCTCCCAAAGTGCTGGGATTACAGGTGTGAGCCACTGTGCCTTGCCAGTCTCCCATTTTTACTAAAGGCAAATCATGGTAAAATAGATTGGCTTTATTATACTTGGTCTGATTTTTTTTTTTTTTTTTTTTTGAGATGGAGTGTCGCTCTGTCGCCCAGGCTGGAGTTTAGTGGGGCAATCTCAGCTCACTGCAAGCTCCGCCTCCTGGGTTCACGCCATTCTCCTGCCTCAGCCTCCCGAGTAGCTGGGACTACAGGTGCCTGCCACCACACCCGGCTAATTTTTTGTATTTTTAGTAGAGACGGGGTTTCACCGTGTTAGCCAGGATGGTCTCGATCTCCTGACCTCATGATCTGCCCTCCTGGGCCTCCCAAAGTGCTGGGATTACACTTGTTCTGATTATTTGTATAAAGTGCAGCAAGAATAATGATTTTTCACATAGGCGTTTTAAATTGACTTTGAAAGAACTCTGTTCCGTAAAAGGAATCTCACATAAGACTTACAAAGCCAATTAAAGCCCCTTGGGAAAACTGGCCTCATACCTTGTCTAAAGTCCCTGTACAGGGTTCCTGATCTGTGGTAAGTAAAGAATGTCACTTTCTGACAGGCCCAGGAGCCCCAAATTATCCTGGGACCTCAGGAAGGGAGGAATTTATCCAACTCATAGGTTTGTTTTTGGTTTTTTTTGTTTTTTTTTTTGAGATGGAGTCTCACTCTGTCGCCAGGCTGGAGTGCAGTGGCGCAATCTCGGCTCACTGCAGCCTCCACCTCCCGTGTTCAAGTGATTCTCCTGCCTCAGCCTCCCGAGTAGCTGGGACTACAGGCACGCAGCACCACGCCCAGCTAATTTTTGTATTTTTAGTAGACGCAGGGTTTCACCATGTTGGCCAGAATGGTCTTGTTCTCTTGACCTTGTGATCCGCCCGCCTCGGCCACCCAAAGTGTTGGGAGTAGAGGCGTGAGCTGCCACGCCCGGCCACTCATAGGTATTTGAGGGTATAAACCCATGGCTGGGCTCAGCTTTAAAAAAAAAGAGAGGAGAGGCCAGGCACAGTGGGTCACGCCTGTAATCCCAGCACTTTGGAAGACCGAGGCAGGTGGATCACAAAGTCAGGAGTTCAAGACCAGCCTGACCAACATGGTGAAACCCTGTCTCTACTAAAAATACAAAAATTAGCCGGGCATGGTGGCGTGTGCCACCTAATCCTAGCTACTCAGAAGGCTGAGACAGGAGAATCGCTTGAACCTGGGAGGCTGAGGGTGCAGTGAGCCAAGATCACGCCACTGCACTCCAGCCTGGGCAACAGAGCAAGACTCCCTCTCAAAAAATAATAATTTTCTTTAGAACAATAAAAATAAAGGCTGGGCACGGTGGCTCACGCCTGTAATCCCAGCACTTTGGGAGGCTGAGGCAGGTGGATGCCCTGAAGTCAGGAGTTCAAGCCCAGCCTGGCCAACATGGTGAATGAAACCCTGTCTCTACTAAAAATGCAGAATTATCCAGGTATGGTGGCACGCGCCTGCAGTCTGAGCTACTCAGGAGGCTGAGACAGGAGAATTGCTTGAACCTGAGAGGTGGAGGCTGCAGTGAGCTGAAATCACACCACTGCACTCCAGCCTGGGTGAGAGAGAGTGAGACTTCAACTCAAAAAAAAAAAATAAGAAGAAGAATAAGAATAAAAATTCATTTCACGCCGGGCGCGGTGGTTCACGCCTGTAATCCCAGCACTTTGGGAGGCCGAGGCAGGCAGATCACGAGGTCAGGAGATCGAGACCATCCTGGCTAACACGGTGAAACCCCGCTTCTAGTAAAAATCCAAAAAATTAGCTGGGTGTGGTGGCGGGTGCCTGTAGTCCCAGCCACTTGGGAGGCTGAGGCAGGAGAATGGCGTGAATCCAGGAGATGGAGCTTGCAGTGAGCTGAGATCGCGCCACTGCGCTCTAGCCTGGGCCACAGAGCAAGACTCCGTCTCAAAAAAAAAAAAAGAAAAGAAAAAAAATTCCTTTTACTTTTTCTTTTTTTGTTTTTGTTTGTTTGAGACAGTCTCGCTCTGTTACCCAGGCTGGAGGGCAGTGGCACAATCTTGGCTTACTGCAACCTCTGCCTCCCAGGTTCAAGTGATTCTCCTGCCTCAGCCTCCTTAGCAGCTGGGATTACAGGCGTGCACCACCACACCCGGCTAATTTTTGTATTTTTAGTACAGGCGGGATAGTAAAATTTTGTATTTTAGTAGAGGTGGGATTTCACCATGTTGGCCAGGCTGGTCTCCAACTCCTGACCTGAAGTGATCCACCTGCCTCTACCTCCCAAAGTGCTGAAATTACAGTCGTGAGCCACTGTGCCTGGCTACATTTTACTTTTTCTTAAGATGGATGTTTCAGGTTAACTCAAAAGAGTAACTGAGGATAGGAGGAGAAAAGAGCCTTGAAGAATGCATTTCTATATCTTTCTTATATTAGAAGATAAATATAGCACCCTATTTACATTCTAATCCCAAAGTTTAATTATTATCACTATATAGTAAGAAATAGGGCTTTAAAATCATGGCTTGTTGAAAGAATGGGATGACGGATTTGGGTTGGTTGTCATTTAGTAGTATTGATATGTGACAGAAAGATGATTAAAGAGTGATTGGCCAGGTGCAGTGGCTCATGCCTGTAATCCCAGCACTTTGGGAGGCTGAGGCTGGAGGGTTACTTGAGGTCAGGGGTTCAAGACCAGCCTGGCCTAACCTGGTGAAACACTGCCTCTACTAAAAATACATAAATTAGCCAGGTGTGGTAGTAGGTGCCTGTAATCCCAGCTACTCAGGAGAATCGCTTGAATCCGGCAGGCAGAGGTTGCAGTGAGCCATGATTATGCCACTGCACTCCAGCCTGGGAAACAGAGTGAGACCCTGTCTCAGTAAATAATAAATATATAAATACGATAAATGTAGATATGAAAGCAGACTACAGTATAAAACACTGCTCAGAAACATTTTGCAACCGGGCGCAGTGGTTCACGTCTGTATCCCAACACTTTGGGAGGCCGAGGCAGCGAATCACCTGAGGTCAGGAGTTCGAGGGGCTGACCAACATGGTGAAACCCTGTCTGTACTAACAATACAAAATTAGCTGGACATGGTGACACATGCCTGTAATACCAGCTACTCGGGAGGCTGAGGCAGGAGAATCGCTTCAACCTAGGAGGCGGAGATTGCAGTGAGCTGAGATTGCACCATTGCACTCTAGCCTGCGTAACGAGCAAAACTCTGTCACACACACACACAAAATAATAATAATAATAATAATAATAATAATAATAATAATAAAACATTGCCGGGCACAGTGGCTCATGCCTGTAATCCCAGCACTTTGAGAGGCTGAGGCCGGTGGATCGCAAGGTCAGGAGTTCGAGACCAGCCTGGCCAAGGTGGTGAAACCCCATCTCTACTAAAAACACAAAAATTAGCCAGGCGTGGTGGCACACGCCTGTATTCCTAGCTACTTGGGAGGGTGAGGTAGGAGAATCGCTTGAACTTTGGAGGCAGAGGTTGTGGTGAGCCGAGATCGTGCCATTGCACTCCAACCTGGGCAACAAGAGCAAAACTCCATCTCAAAAAATAAAAAAAAACAAAACAATAATTATCTGGGCATGGTGGTGGGCAGGCCAAGGTGGGCAGATCACCTGAGGTCAGGAGTTCGAGACCAGCCTGACAAACATGGAGAAACCCTGTCTCTACTAAAAATACAGTATTAGCTGGGCATGGTGGCACATGCCTGTAATCCCAGCTACTCAGGAGGCTGAGGCAGGAGAATCGCTTCAACCCAGGAGGCAGAGGTTGCTGTAAACTGAGATCATTCCACTGCACTCCAGCCTGGGCAACAAGAGCAAAACTCTGTCTCTAAATAAATAAATAAATAAAATAAAAAGGGTTTAGGCCAGGCACAGTGGCTCACGCCTGTAATCCCATCACTTTGGGAGGCCGAGACAAGCAGATCACTTGAGGTCAGGAGTTCCAGACGAGCCTGGCTAAGATGGTGAAACCCCATCTCTACTAAAAATACAAGTATTAGCTGGGCGTGGTGGCGTGGCACCTCTAATCCCAGCTACTCAGGAGGCTGAAACACAAGAATCACTTGAACCCAGGAGGTGGAGGTTGGAGGTTGCAGTGAGCCAAGATCATGCCACTGCACTCCAGCCTGGGCAATAGAGGAAGACTACGTCTCACAAAAAAAAAAAAAAAAGTTTTTTTTTGAGACGGAGTCTCACTCTGTCCCCCAGGCTGGAGGGCAGTGGCGCAATCTTGGCTCACTGCAAGCTCCGCCTCCCGGGTTCACACCATTCTCTTGCCTCAGCCTCCCGAGTAGCTGGGACTACACGGGCCCACCACCACACCCAGCTACTTTTTTTGTATTTTTAGTAGAGACGGGGTTTCACCGTGTTAGCCAGGATGGTCTCGATCTCCTGACTTTGTGATCCGCCCATCTTGGTCTCCCAAAGTGCTGGGATTACAGGTGTGAGCCACCGCACCCGGCCAAGAAAGGTTTGCTATCATTTTTATCTACCATTTTCTTGTGTGGTATAAACTGACACTTGGATTAGATTATAAAAATTCACACTATGGGCTGGGCATGGTGACTCATGCCTATAATCCCAGTACTTTGGGACACCAAGGCAGGAGGATCCTTTGAGCCCAGGAATTCAAGGTTGCAGTGAGCTATGATCACTCCACTGTACTCCAGACTGGGTGACAGAGCGAGACCCCATCTCTAAAAAAAGAGAAAAAGAAAAAAAAAGAGTTCATTAATTAACTTGGTAATAAATCTATTACATGTTAACATAAAACTTTTTTTTTTTTGAGGTGGAGCCTCGCTCTGTCGCCCAGGCTAGAGTGCAGTGGCGCAATCTCAGCTCACTGCAACCTTCACCTCCTGGATTCAAGCAATTTCCCTGCCTCAGCCTCTCGAGTAGCTGGGATTACAGGGGCATGCCACCATGCCTGACAAATTTTTTTGTATTTTTAGTAGAGATGGAGTTTCACCATGTTGGCCAGAATGGTCTTGAACTCCTGATCTCAGGCAATCCACCCGTCTTGGCCTCCCAAAGTGCTGGGATTACAGGTGTGAGCCACCACACCCGGCCAACATAAAACATTTTTATAAAAAATATATCTTCAGGCCTGGTGTGGTGGCTCATGCCTGTAATCCCAGCACTTTGGGAGGCTGAGGCCAGTGGATCACTTGAGTTCAGGAGTTTGAGACCAGCCTGGACAACATGGTGAAACCCTGTCTCTACTAAACATAGAAAAATTAGCCAGGCATGGTGGTGCACATCTGTAATCCCAGCTACTTGGGAGGCGGAGGCACAAGAATCACTTAAACACTGGAGGCGGAGGTTGCAGTGAACCAAGATTGTGTCACTGCCCTCCAACCTGGGCAACAGAGCAGCGAGATCCTGTCTCAAAAAAACCCAAAAAACAAACAAACAAACTGTATATATATATCTTCAAAGTTAAAAAATGGTGAGAAGAAGAGAATTGTTTTATATTTTTTTTCAACTCTCTTTAACTTCTGGCTTAATAGAAGACAGCTGCATTCTCTTTTTTTTTTTTTTTTTTTTTTTTTTTTAAGATGATGTCTCGCTCTGTCACCCATGCTGGAGTGCAGTGGCGCGACCTCGGCTCACTGCAACCTCCACCTCCCGAGTTCAAGCAATTCTTCCGCCTCAGCCTCCCGAGTAGCTGGGACTACAGACGTGCACCACCATGCCCAGCTAATTTTTTTGTATTTTTTGTAAAGACAGAGTTTCACTACGTTGGCCAGGCTGCTCTCGAACTCCTGACCTTAGGTGATCTGCCTGCCTCAGTCTCCCAAAGTGCTGGGTTTACAGGCGTGAGCCTCCGCACCCAGTTGACAGCTGCATTCTTATATCTACTTCATTCTGTCTGTTACAATATGTACTTGTCGAAGGAAAGAGTATTATAGTAACTTTTTCCGGTAACAGTGAATATTCTTCGATACTGCACAAAAACTTGACAAGTGGTAATTTCTTTTTTTTTTTTTGAGACGGAGTCTCATCCTGTTGCCCAGACTGGAGTGCAGTGGCGCGATCTCGGCTCACCACAACCTCTACCTCCCGGGTTCACGCGATTCTCCTGCCTCAGCCTCCTGAGTAACTGGGACTACAGGCACGTGCCACCATGCCCAGCTAATTTTTGTATTTTTAGTAGAGACAGGGTTTCACCATGTTGGCCATGCTGGTCTCAAACTCCTGACCTCATCTCAAACTCCTGACCTCAGATGATCCACCCGCTTTGGCCTCCCAAAGTGCTGGGATTACATGTGTGAGCCACAGCGTCTGGCCGACAAGTGGTAATTTCTTTTCTTTTTTTTTTTTTTTTTGAGATGGAGTCTCGCTCTGTCGCCCAGGCTGGAGTGTGGTAGCGCGATCTTGGCTCACTGCAGGCTCCGCCTCCTGGGTTCACATGATTCTCTTGCCTCAGCCTCCTGAGTAGCTGGGACTACAGCTGCCCGCCACCACGCCTTGCTATTTTGTGTGTGTGTGTGTGTTTTTAGTAGAGACGCGGTTTCACTGTTAACCAGGATGGTCTCGATCTCCTGACCTCATGATCCGCCCACCTCGGCCTCCCAAAGTGCTGGGATTACAGGCATGAGCCACTGCGCCAGGCCAACAAATGGTAACTTCTTAAAAGTTAGTTTACGAAGGCAGGAGGATTGCTTGAGGCCAGGAGTTTGAGACTAGCCTGGGCCATATAACAAAACTGCACCTCTACAAAAACTAAAAAATTAGTCAGGCATGGTTGTGTGCACCTGTAGTCCTAGCTACTCAAGAGGCTGAGGACGGAGGATTGCTTGAGCCCGGGAGTTCAAGGCTGCGGTGAGCTATGATCATACCACTGCACTCTAGCCTGGGCAACAGAAAAAGACCCTGTCTCAAAAAAAAAAAAAAGAAAAAGTTAGTTGCAATGAGGAATTTGAAAACACATCAGTGAATTTTTCTATTCTGTAACCTTAAAACCCATTGATCTTTCACTTTGAATTGTTTTACTTGTGCATGATTTCATTACATTAAACATTGGTCATTTGGAAAGTATTGGTTCACCATATTGTATAGGTCATCTAAATATTGATGCATTTTATTATACAATATCAAAAAATCACATTCATTAATATTACCACTTATTTAATCAGAAAAGTCTTTAATGTAAGTTACCAAGTTGATGGCGGTGGTTATAGATTTTCCAAAATTCTAATTTTTGCTTGAAAGCTCAAATTGTAATTGATAATTGGCAATAAATACTGTCAGTTGGCTGGGCGTGGTGGCTCACGCCTGTAATCCCAGCACTTTGGGAGGCTGAGGCGGGCAGATCACCTGAGGTCAGGAGTTCGAGAACAGCCTGGCCAACATGGCGAAAACCCATCTCTCCTAAAAGTACAGAAAAATTAGCTGGACATGGTGGCACATGCCTGTAATCCGAGCTACTCGGAAGGCTGAGGCAGAGAATTGCTTGAACCCAGGCAGCGGAGGTTGACAGTAAGCCTATATCTCGCCAGTGCACTCCAGCCTGGGTGACAGGGCGAGACTCCGTCTCTATAGAAAAAAAATATATATATATATATATACACACACTGTCGATTGTTCTCCTTGAAATGGCAGCTCACTTTGTTCATTTTTTATTTTATTCATTTATTTATTATTATTATTTTTTGAGATGGAGTCTTGCTGTGTCACCCACGCTGGAGTGCACTGGTGTGATCTTGGCTCACTGCAGCCTCCACCTCCCAGATTCAAGCAGTTCTCTGCCTCAGCCTCCCGAGTAGCTGTCGTTAACAGGTGCCCGCCACCACGCCCAGCTAATTTTTATATTTTTAGTAGAGATGGGGTTTCATCATCTTGGCCATGCTGGTCTTGAACTCCTGACCTCGTGATCCAGCCCCCTCGGCCTCCCAAAGTGTTGCGATTACAGGCATGAGCCACCGTGCCCAGGCTTTTATTTTTATTATATATATATAAAATATATATATATTTTTTAATGTGGAAATGGGGACTTACTGTGTTGCCCAGGGTAGTCTTTACTCTTGGGCTCAAACTGTCCTCCCACTTCTGCCTCCCTAAATGCTGCAATTGCAGGCGTGAGCCACTGTGCCCAGCGGGTTTTTTTTTTTTTTTTTTTGAGACGGAGTTTCACTCTTGTTCCTCAGGCCGGAGTGCAATGGCGGGATCTCGGCTCACCGCAACCTCCCTCCCGGTTCAAGCAATTCTCCTGCCTCAGCCTTCCTGAGTAGCTGGGATTACAGGCATGCGCCACCACGCCCGGCTAATTTTTTTTGTATTTTTAGTAGAGATGGGATTTCTCCATGTTGGTCAGGCTGGTCTCGAACTCCTGACGTCAGATGATCAGCCCGCCTTGACCTCCCGAAGTGCTGGGATTATAGGCATGAGCCACCGCGCCCGGCCCTAGCTGTTTTTTTTTTTTTTTTTTTTTTTTTTGAGATGGAGTCTCGCTCTGTTGCCCAGGCTGGAGTGCAGTGGCATGATCTTGGCTCACTGCAAGCTCCGCCTCCCGGGTTCATGCCATTCTCCTGCCTCAGCCTCCCGAGTAGCTGGGACTACAGGTACCCACCACCATGCCCAGCTAATTTTTTGTATCTTTAGTAGAGACGGGATTTCACCAGGTTAGGCAGGATGGTCTCGATCTTCTGACATTGTGATCTGCCCACCTCTGCCTCCCAAAGTGTTGGGATTACATGTGTGAGCCACCGCGCCCAGCCAGCTGTTCATTTTTAAAAAACATACCTGCCATATACCTGAGCCCTTGGTCTATTCATCATTCCTTCATATAAAAGTGATGTTGCAGACTCTGTCTCTACAAAAAATTTAAAAAAAAAAAAATTAGCTGGGCATGGTACCACTTGCCTGTAGTCTCAGCTACTTGGAAGGCTGAGATGGAATCGCTTGAGCCTAAGTGGTCAAGTCTGCAGTGAGCTGTGATCACGGCACTGCACTTCAGCCTGGGTGACAGCAAGAACCCGTCTCAAAAATAATAAAATAAAATGGCCAGGCACGGTGGCTCACGCCTGTAATCCCAGCACTGTGGGAGGCCGAGGCGGGCAGATCATCTGAGGTCAGGAGTTCGAGACCAGCCTGACCAGCATGGCAAAACCCCTCTCTACTAAAAATACAAAAATTAGCCGGGCATGGTGGTGGGTGCCTGTAATTCCAGATACTTGGGAGGCTGAGGCAGGAGAATCACTCGTACCTGGGAAGCAGAGGTTGCAGTGAGCCGAAATCATGCCATTGCACTCCAGCCTGGGTGACGAGAGCAAAACTCTGTCTCAAAAATAAAATAATAAAATGATGTTCCATGATAAAAGCAGTTATTTATTTTATTTTCTTTTGAGACGGAGTCTCACTCTGTCGCCCAGGCTGGAGTGCAGTGGCACAATCTCGGCTCACCGCAAGCTCCGCCTCCAGGGTTCACACCATTCTCTTGCCTCAGCCTCCTGAGTAGCTGGGACTACAGGCGTCTGCCACCATGCCCGGCTAATATATATATATATATATATATATATATATATATAGTATTTTTAGTAGAGATGGAGTTTCACCGTGTTAGCCAGGATGGTCTTGATCTCCTGACCTCGTGATCCGCCCGCCTGGGCCTCCCAAAGTACTGGGATTATAGGCGTGAGCCACCGTGCCTGGACAAAACAGTTATTTTAGCTTGCAACTTAATCATGTAGTGCTTTTTCTCAAGAAAACCATCATGTTTCAGTAAGCAGCAGAAGTATTTTATGTCGGCTAGGCACAGTGGCTCACGCCTGTAATTCCAACACTTTGAGATTCTATTGCTATGGACAGATCATGCAGAATGGTGGGTACAATATAATTGTCATTTGGGCAAAAAGGTGGAGAAGAGGCTGGGTGTGGTGGCTTACGCCTGTAATCCCAACACTGGGGAGGCCAAAGTGGGTCGATTGCTTGAGCACAGGAGTTTGAGACCAGCCTGAACAATATTGTGAATCCCCATCTCTACAAAAAATACAAAAATTAGCTGGGCATGGTGGTGCGTGCTTGTAGTGCCAGCTACTTGGGAAGCTGAGATGGGAGGATCCCATGAGCCCAGGAGGTCAGGACTGCAGTGAGCTGTGATTGTGCCCACTGCACTCCAGCCTGAGTGACAGAGTGAAACCCTGTCTCAAAAAAAAAAAAAAAAAAAAAGTGCTTTATGTATACTTCCCATTTTGTTACACATAAATTATAAACATATATTCAGTTGTTGAGGTTTAATAAAATTAATAATTTTTACTGTGTCATCCAGGACACTCCTAAGTAGAACTGGCAATTTTCCCTTGAGATTACATGGCAGTGAAGAATACAATAACCAATAGCACAGTTTGATTCATGCTAAGGCACCAGCAGTTATACCCACTGTTAGATTTGCACTGTTAGTGCTAATGTAAACATGGAAAAAGAAAAAAGGCAAATAATGTTTTTGTATTATAACAAAAATAGTTTTGACCTCATAGTTCCCTAAAAAGGCATCAGGGACCACCAGGGGTCCATAAACCATATTTTTTGAGCTACTGGCCTAACCAGATCAGTGTTTAATCAGTAAAGGCTTGTTCTTAATTTTTTTTTTTTTTTTTTGAGTCAAGATCTGGCTCTATCGCCCAGGCTAGAGTGCAGTGGTGCAATCTCAGCTCACCGCAACCTCCACCTCATGAGCTCAAGTTATCCTCCCACTTTAGCCTCCTGAGTAGCTGAGACTATAGGCACGCACCACCATGCCCAGCTAATTTTTGTATTTTTTTGTATATGTATTTTTTATTTTTTCAAGATAGTGTCTCGCTCTGTTGCCCAGACTGGAGTGCAGTGGTGTGATCTCAGCTCATTGCAACATCCACCTCCCAGGTTCAAGCAATTGTCCTGCCTCAGGCTCCCAAGTAGCTGGGCCTACAGGCATGTGCCACCACGCCCGGCTAATTTTTGTATTTTTAGTAGAGACAAGGTTTCACTATGTCGGCCAGGCTGGTCTCAAACTCCTGACCTCAGGTGATCTGCCTGCCTCGGCCTCCCAAAGTGCTGGGATTACAGGCGTGAGCCACCGCGCCCAGCCAATTTTTGTATTTTTTGTGAGACAGGGTTTCGCCATTTTGCCTAGGCTGGTCTCAAACTTGTGAGCTCAAGTAATCCTCCTAACTTGACCTCCCGAAGTGCTGGGATTACAGTCCCAAGCCGCTGTACTCCTCTTTGTCTCCTTAAATTTTAAGCATGATTATATCGTTACACCATAGTCAGAAGATAAAAACTAGATTAAGATGCAGTTTGGGCCGGGTGCGGTGGCTCATGCCTGTAATCCCAACACTCTGAGAGGCTGAGGTGGGTGGATCACTTGAGGTCAGGAGTTCGAGACCAGCCTGGCCAACATGGTGAAACCCCGTCTCTACTAAAAATACAAAAATTAGCCAGGCATGGTGGCAGGTGCCTGTAATCCCAGCTACTGAGGAGGCTGAGGCAGGAGAATTGCTTGAACCCGGGAGGTGGAGGTTGCACTGAGTCAAGATCACACCACTGCACTCCAGCCTGAGCAATACAGCGAGACTCAATCTCAAAAAAAAAAAAAAAAAAAAAAAAAACAGAGAGATACAGTTTGATTTGGAAACCTTGATGTGTCCTGTTTCATTGTGCTATCCAAAGACCTACAAACCTCCAGAGAGAGCAGTTAGTTGCTAATAAGGGCTCTCCTAATTTCCGTCAAGCAGTAGTTTCACAGATCGGCATCTACCTTGCTCCCTTCCTGGAAATCAAAGTACATACTTTATTATATTGTGTTCCTTAAAATAATATTGTACCCTTCTTCATTTCAGGGGAATGAAATGGTGTTTTACCGATTCCTTAAACTAGAAAGGTCGTAGTGTGTTGCAGATATTTCCAGAGTATTTTTCTGGGGATTGAAAGTGATAGAACTATGTATTAGGGCTTGAAACATTCCCAAATATTTTATTGTTTGTGTTAGACGAGGTAGAAAGGAAGTGACCTACCAGACAGTCAACTTGAGATGTATCTTATATACATTCAAATATAAGAAGTCTTCTAAAAAATGTATTGGCAGCTTTCCTTATGTTCGAGTTATAGCTACCTGAAAACTTTTGTTCCTATGCATAAAGATGTCTTTGGTGGACTTGGGAAAGAGGTTGCTAGAAGCAGCAAGAAAAGGCCAAGATGATGAAGTGAGAACGCTGATGGCAAACGGCGCCCCATTCACCACAGACTGGGTAAGCTTAGAGGAGAGATCTCTTAATTATTTCCAATGTATGCTTTTACCAACATTTTTCTTAAAGGCTAACAGACTATTGGTTTTTCTTCACTCCCTTTCTACCTCATATCCCTTACAAGAGTTTTATTTTCTTTGTCTCATCTGAATATGTGGTTTTCTTTTTCTTTTAGTTTTCCAAATTGAGAGTCTCCTGTGGATATATAGGTGATAATTGTAAGGTATTATATACTTGTGATTTTCTGTAATGTTTTTTAGAGTATTTTCTAAAGGTTTAACTGTCTCTGGAGTGTACTTGGGTTATAGGCTTCTGTAATTACCTGGAAATTAAACAAAATCAATATAATAAGAATGCATTCCTAGACTAATAAACTCCTTGTTTCCTTTTCTCTAATATGCCCTGGTTAATGAGAAATTGTCTAGGCTGAGCGTGGTGGCTCACACCTGTAATCGCAGCACTTTGGGAGTCCAAGGCGGGCGGATCACCTGAGGTCAGGAGTTCGAGACCAGCCTGCTAACATGGTGAAACCCCGTTTCTACTAAAAATACAAAAAATTAGCCAGGCATGGTGGCGCACGCCTGTAATCCCAGCTACTTGAGAGGCTGAGGCAGGAGAATCGCGTGAACTCGGGAGGTGGAGGTTGCAGTGAGCTGAGATTGCGCCATTGCACTCCAGCTTGGAAACTCTGTTTCAAAAAAAAAAAAGAAGTCGTCTAGCTGTTTTGTTTCCTTTACCACTATTAAAAAAACATTAAAGAGGAAGGTGTAATTTAGCCTCAACCATCTTGGAGACCAAAGAGTTTCAGAAGAAACAGGTCCAAGTTATAATGTGGGCTTTCTTGGCAGTCACAGATTTTGTACACATTGCCTAATTTTAACAATTTCAATGAATGAATGACCTCTCTTCTGGACTGATTAATTGGGAGGCCAACAGATTCTTAGCATTTCACAAAAAGAAAGAAAAGGAAACCCATGAAATTAGCATTTCTATAAATAGACCTAGAAAGAACAATGTGAATTATGAATTAAATTCAGTCAGGCAGAGAGGCTGAATATATGAAAAAGCAAAGAATAAACTAAACAGGTTTAAAATAAAGAGCATAACAAAAAGAAAGGAATAGGTCTCTGGCCAAAGTGGATGCTGATGGATAACTCTTACAAGATTTACGCTGGGATGACAGACTTACTTATTGCTGTTGATACATCATTGCTAAATTTTTATTGCCTCTTCATCTCATCATTCATCTTGCCCTGCTTTACTGTGGCAAAAAACTTTTCTTCCAGTCAGTCAAATTTGTACCTCAAATTCCACATGTAACTTTCTAGTCTCTACCCTTTTTCTTTTTTAAAGTTTTATTTATTTATTTATTTATTTATTTATTTATTATGAGATAAGGTCTCTCTGTGTTGCCCAGGCTGGTCTTGATCTCTTGGGCTCAAGCAGTCCTCCTGCCTTGACCTCCCAAAGTGCTGGGATTGCAGGCATGAGCCACCACATCCACCCTGATCCTTTTTTTGTTTGTTTTAACCTTCTAGATGCTGCGTAAAGTCACGTCCTTTAGGGAATCTTACCTGATGAATCCACCTGACATAAAGCCATTATACTTAGTACTTAGTCAATTGGTGGTATATTTATTTGTCCGTTAGCATGTTAATTTTTTTTTTTTTTTTTTGAGATGGCATTTCACTCTGTCACCCAGGCTGGAGTGCAGTGGCAAAATCTCAGCTCACTGCAACCTCCGCCTCCCAGGTTCAAAGCAATTCTCCCTGCCTCAGCCTCCTGAGTAGCTGGGATTACAGGTGCCCACCACCACACCTGGCTAACTTTTTGGTATTTTTTAGTAGAGACGGGGTTTCACCATGTTGGCCAGAAGGGTCTTGAACTCCTGACCTCAGGTGATCTGCCCACCCTGGCCTCCCAAAGTGCTAGGATTACAGGTGTGAGCCAGTGCACCTGACCCCTGGCCTTTAATTTGTAAATTTAAGCATTTTTTCAGTTTTATCTGCCCAATCAGATTCTCTCTTGAAGGACAAGAACCATAGCTTGTTCATTTGTATCTCTCCAGTAATGATCTAGGACTCTGCACACAGTGGATATTCAATGAGCATTATTTTTCCACAGCTTGGAACATCACCCCTCCACCTTGCAGCTCAATATGGTCATTATTCCACAGCAGAAGTACTCCTTCGAGCAGGTGTTAGCAGGGATGCCCGGACTAAAGTAGACAGGACCCCCTTGCACATGGCTGCAGCCGATGGACATGCGCACATCGTGGAACTGCTTGTTCGGGTAAAGCAAGAATAGTGGCAAGGTTATGTTGTAAAAAAGGCATCCACTTTTCTGTTTTCTTACTTAAATGGGTACTAGGAAATGACTTGGGAAGGATTAAGTTTAGGACAGTTATAGCATTAAGTTGCATCTCCAGGAGTCTTCATGGCAGGCCGGGTGCCTGTAATCCCAGCACTTTGGGAGGCCGAGACGGGTAGATCACAAGGTCAGGAATTCGAGACCAGCCAGACCAACATGGTGAAACCCCATCGCTACTGAAAAAAAGCAAAAAAAATTAGAAGGACGTGGTGGTGCGCGACTGTAATCGCAGCTACTCAGGAAGCTGAGGCAGGAGAATCTCTTGAACCCGGGAGGCGGAGGTTGTGGTGAGCCGAGATCGCGCCACTGCACTCCAGGCTGGACGACAGAGCAAGAATCCATCTCAAAAAAAAAAAAAAACCTTCATGGCTATGGCTATGAGGCCTCAGTCTGTTTTCTTATTTATTTATTTATTTTTTTGTTTGATATTTGAGAAGGAGTTGTTCTTGTGGCCCAGGCTGAAGTGCAGTGGTGCAATCTCTGCTCACCACAACCTCTGCCTCCTGGGTTGAAGTGATTCTCCTGCCTCAGCCTCCCGAGTAGCTGGAATTACAGGTGCCCACCACTACGCCCAGCCAATTTTTGTATTTTTAGTAGAGACGGGGTTTCACCATGTTGCCCAGGCTGATCTCAAACTCCTGACCTCAGGTGATCCACCTGCCTTGGCCTCCTAAAGTGCTTGGATTACAGGCGTGAGTCACCTCACCTAACTGTTTTCTAATTTATTAAAACAATTTTTTTTTTTTTGAGATGAACTCTCGGCCGGGCACGGTGGCTCACTCCTGTAATCCCAGCACTTTAGGAGGCCGAGGCAGGTGGATCACCTGAGGTCAGGAGTTCAAGACCAGCCTGGCCAACATGGTGAAACCCTGTCTCTACTAAAAATACAAAAATTAGCCAGGTGTGGTGGCAGGCGCCTGTAATCCTAGCTACTCAGGAGGCTGAGGCAAGAGAATTGCTTGAACCCGGGAGGCAGAGGCTGCAGTGAGCCAAGATCATGCCATCGCACTCCAGCCTGGGGGACAAGAGTGAGACTTCGTCTCAAAAAAAAAAAAAAAAAAAAAGCCGGGTGCGGTGGCTCACACCTGTAATCCCAGCACTTTGGGAGGCCGAGGTGGGTGGATCACGAGGTCAGAAGATCAAGACCATCCTGGCTAACATGGTGAAACCCTGTCTGTACTAAAAAAAAATATATATATACGTATATATATATATACACACGTATATATATATACGTGCGTGTATATATACACACGTGTATATATATACGTGCGTGTATATATACACACGTGTATATATATACGTGCGTGTATATATATACACGTGTATATATATACGTGTATATATATATATATACAAAAATTAGCTGGGCGTGGTAGCAGGCACCTGTAGTCCCAGCTACTCAGGAGGCTGAGGCAGGAGAATGGCATGAACCCGGGAGGTGGAGGTTGCAGTGAGCTGAGATGGCGCCACTGCACTCCAGCCTGGGCAACAGAGCGAGACTCCGTCTCCAAAAAAAAAAAAAAGATGAAGTCTCGCACTGTCGCCCAGGCTGGAGTGCAGTGGCGCAATCTTGGCTCATTGTAACCTCCGCCTCCTGGGTTCAAGTGATTCTCCTATCTCAGCCTCCCAAGTAGCTGGGATTACAGGTGCCCGCCACCATGCTCAGCTAATTTTTTTTTGTATTTTTAGTAGAGATGGGGTTTCACTGTGTTGGCCAGGCTGGTCTCAAACTCTTGACCTTGTGATCTGCCTGCCTCGGACTCCCAAAGTGGTGGAATTATAGGTGTGGGCCACCACGCCCGGCCCTAAAACAATTTTTTAAATTTGAGACACAGTCTCACTCTTTTGTCCTGGCTGGAGAGCAGTGGCATGATCATAGCTCACTGCAGTTTTCAACACCTGGGTTCAAGGAATCCTACTGCCTCAGCCTCCAAAGTAGCTAGGAGGACTACAGGCATGCAGCACCATGCCCAGCTAATTTATTTTTGTTTTTATTTTTTGTAGAGAATAGGGTCTCATTGTATTGCCCAGCCCAGGCTGGCCTTGCACTCCTGGCCTCAAGCAATTTTCCTGCCTCAGCTTCCCAACACTGGGATTACAGGTGTGGGGTTACTGTGCCTAGCCAGTTTTCTAATTTTTTTTTTTTTGAGACGGAGTCTTGCTCTGTCGCCAGGCTGGAGTGCAGTGGCGCAATACCGGCTCACTGCAACCTCTGCCTCCCAGGTTCAAGCAATTCTCCTGCCTCAGTCTCCAGAGTAGCTGGGACTACAGGCGTGCTCCACCACACCCAGCTAATTTTTGTATTTTTAGTAGAGATGGGGTTTAACCATGTTGGCCAGGATGGTCTCCATCCCTTGACCTCGTGATCCAACTGCCTCAGCCTCCCAAAGTGCTGGGATTACAGGTGTGAGCCACTGCACCCAGCCATTTTTTAAAAATCATATTTAAAAAAAAAATACAGATGAGATCTTACTACGTTGACCAGGCTGGTCTCAGACTCCTGGCCTCAAGTGATCCTTCCATCCTCAGCCTTCCAAAGTTCTGGGATTACAGGCATGAGCCATGGCTCCCAGCCTAGTTTTCCAATTTATTATTATTATTATTAATGGTTTTTGTTTTTGTTTTTTTGTGGGTTTTTTTTGGAGATGATGGTCTCACTCTGTCACCCAGGCTAGAGTGTGGTGGTGCAGCCTCCACCTCCCAGGCTCAAGAGATTCTCCCACCTCAGCCTCCCCTTTAGCTGGGACTACAGGCACATACTACCATGCCTGGCTAATGTTTTGAATTTTTTGTAGAGGCATGTTTTTTCACCATGTTCCCCAGGTTCATCTTGAACTCCTGAGCTCAAGCTTTTCTAATTTTTTAAAGGCTAAACAGACTTACTGATTTTTCTTCTTTCCGTTTCTGAAGGTATTCTCTGCACTTATGCCTATTTATTCAGGCACTTGGCTTTCTGTTAATAAATGCAACAAAAATCTGTTCTTTCCCTCTTTGTCTTCCAACTGTTTAATTTCCCAATGATGTCCTTAGAGGACCCACTCGTTGAAAGCATTATGTCTGTCAGCATTTAGGAGAATTTGAGAAATGTTTTTCCCTTTGATATTCCTTAAATGTGATCTAGATTTGAGTAAGTAATCTCTATGGAAATCCTCTGTACTTGATGATGCGATGTTGCACCTGTGCTACTATAACCGCTGTTTGTTGAAAAAAATTCTTTTCTGTGACAGAATGGTGCAGATGTGAATGCCAAGGACATGCTGAAGATGACAGCTTTGCATTGGGCCACAGAGCGCCACCATCGAGATGTTGTAGAGTTACTTATCAAATATGGAGCTGATGTCCATGCTTTCAGCAAATTTGATAAATCAGCCTTTGACATAGCTCTGGAGAAAAACAATGCTGAGATTTTGGTCATCCTCCAGGTGTGGTTCTTTTTATACTCTCCAGAGTGTACGTTAATTGAAGTTAAGGATTTTTTTGTAGGAGTTGAATCAAAACTGAATTTTCGCTATTTTATTAAAATAGCACTTCTAATATGTCTCAATCTTGTGACTCAGTGTCATTAGTATCTTTAAAATACATATATGTATAGAATATATATATTTGTGTGTATATATGTAGACACACATATATATTTTATATATTTTTAATATATATTTTTAATATATATATTATATAAAGCCCTTAATTAATCATGGTGATTAAAGAACCATGTTGTGGCTAGTACCAAAAACATTTATTTGGCTTTAGAATGTCTTTTTCTCCATGAAGATTTCCCTTTCTAATTAAACTTAACTTGGGACAATATTAAAAGTTACTTGATGCTTTCTGAATATTCATCAACTGATGTGAGACAGTATACAGATGCTCCTTGACTTATGATAGTGTTACTTTGGATCCGTTTATGATGAGTTTATGCAGGTGTAACCCCATCATAAGTCAGATCACTTTCACACCATGGCAAAGTTGAAAAATTGTAAGTTGAACCTTTGTAAATTGGGGACTATCTATGAAGCTCTAAAGCATACGAGTAATAAGGAAGCCACTTCAGAATTTAAAATTAACTGTGACGATTTCATCCTTTTTTTTTTTTTTTTTTTTTTTTTTTGAGGCAGAGTCTCACTCTGTTGCCCAGGCTGGAATGCAGTGGCATGATCTCAGCTCACTGCAGCCTCCATTTCCTGGGTTTAAGGGATTCTTCCACCTTAGCCTCCCGAGCAGCTGGGACAATAGCCACACACTACCGTGCCCAGCTTATTTTTGTATTTTTAGTAGAGACAGGGTTTCGCCATGTTGCCCAGGCTGGTCTCGAACTCCTAACCTCAGGTGATCCACCTGCCTTGGCCTCCCAAAGTGCTGGGATTACAAGCGTCAGCCACGGTGCCCAGCTGTGTCCCATTAATTTCTGTTTCCCACCCCCTGCCCCGAGATAGAGTCTCACTCTTGTCGCCCAGGCTGGAGTGCAATGGCACGATCTCGGCTCACTGCTTGGATTCAAGTGATTCTTCCTCCTCAGCCTCCCGAGTAGCTGGGATTACAGGCACCTGCCATCATGCCCAGCTAATTTTTGTATTTTTGTAGAGACGGGGTTTCACCATTTTGGCCAGGCTGGTCTTGAACCCCTGACCTCAGGTGATCCGCCTGCCTCAGCCTCCCAAAGTGCTGGGATTACAGGCGTGAGCCACTGTGCCTGGCCTGCCCATTAATTTCTTAAGCCAGCACTGTACATCAGGGAACAATAGAACAGGGGATATGAAAATTAACAGGACATGGGCCAGGCGTGGTGGCTCACGCCTGTAATCCCAACACTTTGGGAGGCCGAGGCAGGTGGATCACCTGAGGTCAGGAGTTCGAGACCAGCCCGGCCAATATGGTGAAATCCCGTCTCTACTAAAAATGCAAAAAAAATTAGCTGGGCATGGTGGTGTGTGCCTGTAATCCCAGCTACTTGGGAGGCTGAAGCAGGAGAATCACTTGAACCTGGGAGGCAGAGGTTGCAGTGAGCCAAGATCGCGCCACTGCACTCGAGCCTGGGTGACACAGCAGGATTCCATCTCAAAAAAAAAAAAAATTAATAGGACATGAAGTGTTCAAAGCATGATAAAAGTAAAGAAAGGCAAGAAAAATTACAATATTGCATGATAAATAGATATCTAGTAAGTGCCATGGGAACACAAAGGAGGGAATAGTAGAATGTGAACTGAATATTGAAGTAGGCAGAGAAGTGAGAAAACTATATTCTAGGCTAGAAAAAGAGCAAATCAAAGACACAGAGGTGTGAAAGAACGTGGAATGTTCAAGAAAAAGTAGTTGAGTGATGGGAGAATGGGCCAAGGAAGTAAAGTTTGGGAGTGGCAGATGCGAAGCTTGAAAGTTAGGCTGGATTCTGAATGTAGGGATGCTTTACAGCATGTGAAGGAGTTTGAACTGTTATGTGGGCGATGCATTTGGATAGAAGTTTTTAAATGGAGGACTGATATGACTAAATTTGGTTTAAAAAGAGGATTGTTTGGAATGTGGCACACAGATGAGAGAGAGACACTTAATGCTAAATAACTATGTGGTGACTTTCATTAGGCCAGGCAAGGGCCAATGAGAACTTGAACCAAGGAAGTGCTACTATTTCGCCATGTAGCAGTACTACTCTTCCCTCCTCTGTGCTCCCATAGCACTTACTAGATGTCTGTTTATCATGTAATATTGTAATATTTTATTTCCTATCTAATTTTATCGTGCTGTGAACACATCATGTCCTAGTGGAGGATAAAGGAAAAGGGCAAATTCAAGAAGGAATTTAGGCCAGGCACGGTAGCTCACGCCTGTAATCCCAGCATTTTGGGAGGCTGAGGCGGGTGAATCCCCTGAGGTCAGGAGTTCAAGACCAGCCTGGCCAACATGGTGAAACCTCATCTTTACTAAAAATACAGAAATTAGCTGGCTTGGTGGTGGGTGCCTGTAATCCCAGCTACTTGGGAGACAGAGGCAGGAGAATCGGTTGAACTTGGGAGGTGGAAGTTGTAGTGAGCTGAGCTGAGATCGTGCCACTGTACTCCAGCCTGGGAGACAGAGTGAGACTCTCAAAAAAAAAAAAAAAAAAAAAGGAATTTCACAATATCCAAAGAATGGATAACCTGTTTCATTTGAAGCTCTTAGTCAAGGGGATAATTATATATGAAAAACAGTCATTTCTGGCTGGGCGTGGTGGCTCATGCCTGTAATCCTAACGCTTTGGGAGGCTGAGGAGGGTGGATTGCCTGAGCTCAGGAGTTCAAGGCCAGCCTGGGCAACTCGATGAAACCCTGTCTCTACTAAAATACAAAAGAAATTAGCCGGGCATGACAGCATGTGCCTATAGTCCCAGCTACTTGGGAGGCTGAGGCAGGAACCCTGGAGGCGGAGGTTGCAGTGAGCCGAGATCGCACCACTGCACTCCAGCCTGGGCGACAGAGCAGGACTCCATCTCAAAAAAAAAAAAAAAAAAAAGAGAGAGAGAGAGACAGAAAAAGCAAGCAAGCAAGCCATTTCTGCTGCATTTTCAGTATTTTTTTTTAATTGACAGGTGGTCTATAGACTGGTTAGCCCCTTGAACTTTCAATTCTTTGTTTAGAGCCCTTTCATAACTGGACTTTTTAAAGTAGTGATTATGTTTGTAGAAAATTGCTTCTGAAAGTAATAAAGATAAGCTACTTTTCACCAAAATTGAACAGATATCCCTGGAAGCAAAAGTACAGCATATAGAGCGAGACTTTAAAATCTGGCACTTATTTATTTGCTTGTTATATATTCTCTTAGGAATTTTTTCAATGGCAGAATGGAACAAGTAGTTGGACAAAACTCTAGAGAATATTGTTCTCTATAGATACTCTGCAGGGATCTCTTGCTAGCACACTGACTTGTAGATAATTGATCACAAAATGTTAGTGCTGGAAATTACTTTTTAGACTATTCAGGTCAACTCCCTCATTTTTCTTTTTTCTTTTTTTGAGATGGAGTCTCACTCCGTCGCCCAGGCTGGAGTATAATGACGCTATCTTGGCTCACTGCAATCTTGGCCTCCTGGGTTCAAGCAATTCTCCTGCCTCAGCCTCCCGAGTAGCTGGGATTACAAGCACCCGCCACCACGCCCAGGTGATATTTTTGTATTTAGTAGAGACAGGGTTTCACCATGTTGGCCAGGCTGGTCTCGAACTCCTGACCTCAAGTGGTCCACCCACCTCAGCCTCTCAAAGTGGTGGGATTACAGGCATGAGCCACCATGCCTGGCCTGACTCCCTCATTTTTCAAATGAAAATAACAAGATTCATAGAGGTTAAGTGAATTGTCTAGAAGTTTTTGCAAATAATACACCTTTGCTTTCCTGAAGTAGGAACAAGCTTTGGAAAGCAACCTAACAACTCTGTTGGCCTGGTCTGAAAAAAAATGGTGGTCTTAATGAGAACTCTGATCTCCCTGGGACATTGTGTATGGGAAATAGTTATGATTGATAGAGCATTGGGGTGGGAGTGGAATATGCTGTTCAGTAACTGTGTAACTAAAGCTAATAAGTGTTCTTGGGCTGGGCACGGTGGCTCAAGCCTGTAATCCTACCACTTTAGGAGGCCAAGGCGGGTGATTTGCCTGAGCCCAGAAGTTCTAGACCAACTTGGGCAACATGGCAAAACCCTGTCTCTACTAAAAATACAAAAAATTAGCTGGGCGTGGTGGCGCGTGCCTGTAATCCCAGCTGCTCGGGAGGCTGAGGCATGAGAATTGCCTGAACCCAGGAGTGGAGGTTGCAGTGAGCCGAGATTGCGCCACTGCACTCCAGCCTGGGTGACAGAGTGAGACTGTCTCAAAAAAAAAAAAAAAGAAAAGAAAAGCTGATAAGTGTTCTGATTGAAATATCCTGCCTTGTTTGATAGGAAGCAATGCAGAATCAGGTGAATGTTAATCCAGAGAGAGCCAACCCTGTGACTGACCCTGTGACTATGGCTGCTCCGTTCATCTTCACGTCGGGAGAGGTTGTTAACCTCTCAAGCCTTATTTCTTCAACCAGCACCAAAACAACCTCAGGTAATGTTCTGATAACATGAAATTTATTTTAGACTCAAAAATGAACAGAACCCTAGATTTTCCAGGAGATGAATGGATACCCTTTCTAATACTCCTTAATTAAAATATTGCTAAAGCAGAAGATTTGTAATAGATTTTAAAGCTGAAGTACTTATTCTTTCTGGGGAAGGGAAGATCATACATAGGGATTACAAAGGAATATTTATTGTGTTAAAAGTAAAATATTCTGGCTTGGGCACAGTGGCTCATATCTGTAATCCCAATGCTTTGGGAGGCCAAGGTGGGAAGATTGCTTGAGGCCACCCTGGACTGGGCAACATAGCAAGACCCCATCCTCTACTAAAAATAGGTGGGCGTGGTGATGCATACCTGCAGTCCCAGCTACTCAGGAGGCTGACATGGGAGGATCTCGTGAGCTCAGGAGTTGGACTTACTGTGAGTTATAATTGTGCTATTGTACTCCAGCCTGGATGACAGAGCAAGACCCTGTCTCTAAAAAAAAAAAAAAAAAGGAAAATATTGTACAGATTAATCTATTGAAGGGTTATGCCTAGACCAAAAATGAAAATATGAAGGTGCCTCAACATGATACTGATAAGGGAAATAAACATTAATAGTTTAAAGCAGTAACAAAGCAGAATAAACATAAGTGGCTTTTGGAGTACTGATATAAAACAGGTAAATGTGATTATCTGAATAAAGTATAAGAGTCTGGATTTGTTCTTGAGTGCATATATAAAAAGAAAACAGCAGAGAAAACTACTTGGTGTTGATCTTTTGAAACCTGTATGTTTTTGACTTGGCGCGGTGCCTCACGCCTGTAGTCCTAGCACTTTGGGAGGCCGAAGTGGGTGGATCACCTGAAGTGGGAAGTTTAAGACCAGCCTGGTCAACATGGTGGAACCCCATCTCTACTAAATATACAAAAATTAGCCAGGTGTGGTGGCGGGTGCCTGTAATCCCAGCTACTTGTGAGACTGAGGCAGGAGAATCGCTTGAACCTGGGAGGCGGAGGTTGCAGTGAGCAGAGATCGCGCCATTGCTCTCCAGCCTGGGCAACAAGAGTGAAACTTCATCTCAAAAAAAAAAAAAAAAAAAAAGAAACCTGCATGTTTTCAACAAAACCTTCTATCTAAATAAGAATGAATGAGTTTGTTTTTCAGCATCTCCTTTATTTTTTATTTTTTTCTCCGAGGCGGAGTCTTGCTCTGTTTCCCAGGCTGGAGTGCAGTGGCGCAATCTTGGCTCACTGCAACCTTTGCCTCCCGGGTTCAAGCGATTCTCCTGCCTCAGCCTCCTGAGTAGCTGGGACTACAGGTGCATGCCACCACGCCCGGCTAATTTTTGTATTTTTACTAGAGACGGGGTTTCACCGTGTTAGCCTGGACGGTCTTGATCTCCTGACCTCGTGATCTACCCGCCTTGGCCTCCCAAAGTGCTGGGATTACAGGTGTGAGCCACCACACCCGGCCTTTTAGTTAGCATCTCCTTTTACAAATATTTGTTTTACAATGAAATAACTTGTGTCCTCATTTAAATAAATTTTCCAATTGACTATTGGTTTCTTTTTCTGTTTCTTTTATTTGAAATAACAGTATTCTTAGTTAAGTTTGTATAATGTCAAAGGAAAGATCTTGACTAAGCTATTGATATTGAGAGGTAGTGTGGTAAAAGAGAAGAAGCAATGTATGTGATACACACAGAATTTTGGAATCAGAATTGTGCTCAAATAATTATTGGTTGACTAGCTGCTTGACCCTAGGAAAACTTCATACTTTTCTATGCCTTGTTTACTTATCTGCAAAATTGGGATATAATAATACCTACTTTATGAGGTTGTTGTGAGAGTTTGAGAATTTGTATTTCAAGTTCCATTTTATAGTAGGGCTTCAATAATAGCTATTAAATGAAAACGTAATATCTTAGCGAAGTTTGACCCCAACATGCCCACCAGGGGGCAATAGTGATCTTCATTTTATAAGCTATCAACAGTTATTTAAAATAATTTTGCATTCAGCGGGATGATACAAAAACTTTACATTAAATTTATATATACATTTAATCAGAACACTCACAATCTTTTGGATTCATATTGGTTCAGTCACAATGATTAAAACAACCTTTTTTTTTTTTTTGAGACGGAGTCTTGCTCTGTCGCCCAGGCTGGAGTGCAGTGGCCCAATCTCGGCTCACTGCAACCTCCGCCTCCTGGGTTCAAGTGATTCTCCTGCCTCAGCCTCCCGAGTAGCTGGGATTACAGGCGCCTGCCACCACGCCTGGCTAATTTTTGTATTTTAGTAGAGACGGGGTTTCACCGTGTTGGCCAGGCTGGTCTCGAACTCCTGACCTTGTGATCCACCTGCCGCGGCCTCCTAAAATGCTGGAATTACAGGCGCCTGCCACCACACCCAGCTAATTTTTTTGTAGTTTTTAGTAGAGATGGGGTTTCACCATGTTGCCCAGGCTGGTCTCAAACTCCTGGGCTCAAGCAATTCACCTGCCTTAGCCTCCCAAAGTATTGGGATTACCAGTGTGAGCCACTGTGCCTGGCCCTTTTTTTTTATTTTTTTTTTTGAGACAGAGTTTTGCTCTGTCGCTCAGGCTGGAGTGCAGTGGCATAATCTCGGCTCACTGCAAACTCTGCCTCCAAGGTTCAAGCGATTCTCGTGCCTCAACCTAAGTAGCTGAGATACTGGTGCCTGCCACCACGCCCAGCTAATTTTTGTATTTTTAGAAGAGATGGGGTTTCACCATGTTGGCCAGGCTGGTTTCAAACTCCTGACCTCAGATGATCTGCCCACCTCAGCCTCCCAAAATGCTGGGATTACAAGCATGAGCCACCGCGCCTGGCCCTGACTTCTTGAAAGAAGAAAAACTGGAAAGAATATTTAAGCATAGGTAGTGGGAAAACTTAAAAATTAAGAGTAGGCTGGGTGTGGTGGCTCACGCCTATTATCTCAGCACTTTGGGAGGCTGAGGCGGGTGGATAGCTTGAACTCATGAGTTCGAGAGCAGCCTGGGCAGCATGGTGAAACCTGGTCTGTACAAAAAATACAAAAAAAAAAAAAAAAATTAGCCAGGCATGGTGATGCACGCCTGTAGTCCCAGCTACTTGGGAGGCTGAGGTGGGAGGACAGCTTGGGCCTGGGAGGCAGAGGCTAGAGTAAGCCAAGATTGTATCACTGCACTGCAGCCTGGGCCATAATGCCAGACTTCGTCTTGAAAAAAAAAATTAAGAGTACATTTAAAAATAAAATATATTGCTTAGTGTGCTGGCTCACGCCTGTAATCCCAGCACTTTGGGAGGCCGAGGTGGGCAGATCACTTGAGGTCAGGAGTTCAAGACCAGCCTGGCTAACATGGTGAAACCCCGTCTTACTAAAAATACAAAAATTAGCTGGGCATGGTGGTGCGCGCCTGTAGTCCCAGTTACTTGGGAGGCTGAGGCAGGAGAATGGCGTGAACCTGGGGGGCAGAAGTTGCAGTGAGCTGAGATCGCGCCACTGCACTCCAGTCTGGGCAACAAGAGCAAAACTCTGTCTCAAAAAAAAAAAAAAAAAAAGAATACAGGAATAGCCAATAGAGGGTACAGCCACTACTTCTACTTCTATACTAACAAAGCTTAATGTTACGCCAGCTGACAAGAAATGTTTATAGGGTCCAGCCCCAGCATCACCAGGCAAGACAAAGAAGGGTAGATTTGGAACTGAGAGGCAATAAATTTGTAACTGGCATAATAGGTATCTCTGAAATTATAGTGAAAGAAATAGAGAAATATAATTCATTTTATAAAAGTAAGATTTATACAAAACTGTTGAGTAATACTTTTTTTCCCCAACAAGGAAATATCTACAGTTAGAGTAATACTTTTGGTTCATAAAGTTAGGCATGTCTGTTGCCAGATCTAGTGCGCTTCTCTCTTACAACTTAGCTATGAGAATAGCACACAGATGCAAGAGAAGAAGGTTATGACCAAAGTCTTTTTAAAAGTACATCTTGGCCGGACACAGTGGCTTATGCCTGTAATCCCAGCACTTTGGGAGGCCAAAGCAGGCAGATCACCTGAAGTCAGGAGTTCAAGACCAGCCTGGGCAACATGGCGAGACCTCGTCTGTACTAAAAGTATAAAAATTAGCTGGGTGTGGTGGTGCACACCTGTAATCCCAGCTACTCAGGAGGCTGAGATAAGAGAAGCGCTTGAATCCGGGAGGTGGAGGTTGCAATGAGCTGAGACCGTGCCACTGCACTCCAGCCTGGGAGACAGAGCAAGACTCCATCTCAGAAAGTAAATAAATAAAAAATAAAAGTACATCTTGACATAACTAAAGTATTTTTAGCATTTAATGTTTTTAGCGTTAATCTATTGTACTACCCTTTGACATTGAATATATGAAAGTTTTTATTTATTTATTTATTTATTGAGATGGAGTCTTGCTCTGTCGCCCAAGCTGAAGTGCAGTGGTGCGATCTCGGCTCACTGCAGTCTCCACCTCCCAGGTTCAAGCGATTCTCTTGCCTCAGCCTCCTGAGTAACTGGGATTATAGGTGCCCACCACCAAGCCCAGTTAATTTTTGTATTTTTAGTAGAGACAGGGTTCCACCTTGTTGGCCAGGCTGGTCTCGAACTCCTGAGCTCAGGTGATCCACCCGCCTCGGCCTCCCAAAGGAGGATTACAGGCATGAGCCACAGCATCCGGCCGTAAAACTTTAGGTTTTTAACTATTCTTGTACTAGAGGTGAATCCTATTCTTCACATCTATCTAGCTGATGAAAAAAGGTAGTATGATTGGGTAAAGCTCAGAAGGGGACTATTCCCTTATCACTGCTGAGCTTGGGGTGAGGTATGCATTTTACACTTACTGCCTGCTGCCAAGGAGAGCTCTGCCCAGCCAGCTTAAGGAGTGGGTAGCACTCTTGGTCTGTTAGCTACTAATGCTCAGCACTGGCAGTGCCAAGAGAATGATTAAATGAGGGGAATGTAGTGGCCCTGTACAAAGTATACTTTTTTTTTTTTTTTTTTGAGAAGGAGTCTCGCTCTGTTGCCCAGGCTGGAATGCAATGGTGTGATCTCAGCTCACTGCAAGCTCCGCCTCCCGGGTTCACGCCATTCTTCTGCCTGAGCCTCCCAAGTGGCTGGGACTACAGGTGCCCACCAGCACACCCAGCTAATTTTTTGTATTTTTAGTAGAGACGGGATTTCACCATGTTAGCCAGGATGGTGTCGACCTCCTGACCTCATGATCCACCCGCCTCGGCCTCCCAAAGTGCTGGGATTACAGGCAGGAACGGTGCCCAGCCCTCCAAGTATACTAATTTAATCCACTTTAAAGGAAAAACTTTTTAAACCTTAAAAGAATTTTAACACTGATATAATTGGCTTCTATCAGTTTGAGTTAGAGAACAAGATTGAGGACATTAGAGTGAAAAGCTGAGGTTTTGATTTAATAAGCTGTTTTTAATTTGCCTCAATTTTTTCTCTACATTGGACCTCATTTGTCTTTCTTACTGAAATAGGTGACCCCCATGCCTCAACAGTACAGTTTTCAAATTCTACCACCTCAGTGCTGGCTACCCTTGCAGCTCTTGCTGAGGCGTCAGTCCCCTCCCGAACTCACACAGAGCCACAGGTAGGCAAGGGATATGCTGCTGGGGGAATCACCACTTTTTCTTTTGTTTTTAAGTCTCCAGCAGATTTAATTTGCATGAAATATTATTAAAGAATTGCATTTAATTAGAGGCAGCTAAGGAAAAGGGATGTAGCATCATTGAACATCAGAAAGAAAAATTGCTAGGCGGTATAATCAGACAGCTGAATAATATCAGAGAATGACTGAATTATTCCTTTGTGTGTTTACAGTTTGAAGTTTGTTTTCCCTGACTCTAGTTACTTCAGATTGAAATGTCTATTCTCATATTAGCAGATTTTTTTGGAGATACTCTATGTTATGTTTTGACTGATGCTATCATAGAATGATTCAAAATAGCAGCCCAGATATCTTATATTAAAGTATCAAAATACATGGGACTGGTACCTTTTTTGTTGTCATATCCTTTGTACTTCATGGCTTGCTTTTATTTTCACTGGAGATGTTATTTTGGCATTTCCAAAGGAGTTGGGCAAATATAGGCTATGTATTGCCTTTCTGATATTTAAAACAAAAAAGTTTTCAAGTCATTTAGCCAGAGCTAGTGGTCTGTGGGGGGAAGACTTAAGGCTTCATATAGGCAGGGGCATATAGTCATAGGTAGGGCTCAGTAGACATTTAGAAATCTGTCTGGAACCCTCTGGCCATCTGTTCCATCATATATGAAAGCAGAATGTTCTGATTTCTTTCTGCCATGACATTTGGGTGGTAAGAACATTCTTCCAATTCCAATCCTATTTTTCTGAATGGGTGTAATCATAAAGATCTCTACTCAGATGTATAAGAGGGAACAACATAGCAAAGGGAAAAGCAGTGTATTAAACTTGTCCTTGCTATTCTTTTGGTTTGCTCTTTGATCTTGGATAAATCACTTCTCCAGGTTCTAGTTTTCTCATCTTTGGCATGATGGTTGGATTAGGTTATCTATCCAGGACCTTTCAGCTTTAATATTTAACTGTTCTTTGTTTCTAAGAGGTGTGAATCCTTTATTTCCATTGAACTACCTAGATGTGTTTCATATGGATGATTGATACCCCACTTATTACTGCAAAGTTCTATCTGTGTCTTTCTTTCTTTCTCTTTCTTTCTTTCTTTCCTTCTTTCTTTCTTTTCTTTCTTTCTTTCTCCTTCCCTCCCTCCCTCCCTCCCTCCCTCCCTCCTTCCTTCCCTCCCTCCCTCTCTCTCTCTTTTTCTTTTCTTTCTTTTTCTTTCTTTCTTTCTTCTTTTCTTTTTCTTTCTTGAGACAGTCTCACTCTGTCACCCAGGCTGGGGTGCGGTGGCGTGATCTCAGCTTACTGCAATCTCTATCTCCAGGGTTCAAGCACAATTCTCCTGCCTCAGCCTCCCAAGTAGCTGGGATTACAGGCGCCCACCACCATGCCCAGCTAATTTTTGTATTTTTGGTAGAGATGGGGTTTTGCCATGTTGGCCAGGCTGGTCTCAAACTACTGACCTCGGTGATCCGCCCACCTCGGCCTTCCAAAGTGCTGGGATTACAGGTGTGAGCCACCGCGCCCGGCCCTGTGACACTTTAGATAGAGAAATTCCATAGTGGTAGGAATTATTTCCTCTAATAGTGGTTAGTTTATTGGGATACTGACTAATCAAACTGAAAATCTCGATTCAACATAATACACATAACACTCATAGAATGGTACCTGGCACATAAGTGTTGGCTATTTTTTATATATATATGTGTGTGTATATATCAGATGTGTATCAAATATACATTTGATGTATATTTGATATACAAATGTATATACATTTGATATACATTTAATATAAACATATATATATATATGTTTGGGGTTTCTTTTGATACAGACAGGATCTTATTCTGTTATTCTGTCACCCAGGCTGGAGTGCAGTGGCACAATCAGAGCTCACTGCAGCTTGAACTTCTGGGCTCAAGTGATCCTCCCACATCAGCCTCCTGAGTAGCTAGGACTAAAGGTGCATGCCGCCACGCTCAGTTAATTTTTCAAATTTGGGGGGATGGTCTCACTGCTCAGGCTGGTCTTCAACTCCCAGCCTCAAGCAATCCTCCTGCCGTGGCCTCCCAAAATGCTGGGATTATGGGCATGAGCCACCATACCCAGCCAGCTATTATTCTTGATTTATCAGATGAAAAAAGCCACCTAACATTTTTGTCTATCAAACTTCAATATTTTGACTACTTCACATATTATTCTGTTAATTAACTATTAAATATCCCTGTTTTCTTATAGAAGTGATCTATTCTAATTTATGGTTATTTTAGACTTTTTTTTTTTTTTGAGATGGAATCTCGCTCTTGTCACCCAGGCTGGAGTGCAATGGTGCGATCTTGGCTCACTGCAACCTCCACCTCCCGGGTTCAAGCAATTCTCCTGCCTCAGCCTTCCAAGTAGCTGGGATTACAGGCGCCCACCAACACGCCCAGCTAATTTTTGTATTTTTAGTAGAGATGGGGTTTCACCATGTTTGCCAGGCTGGTCTCAAACCCCTGACCTCAGGTGATCTGCCCACCTCAGCCTCCTAAAGTGCTGGGATTACAGGCATGAGCCACCGTGCCCAGCCATTTTAGACTTTCAAGATACTTCCTGAAAAAAAAAGGGTTCCAATATCAAATATGTTGGGGAAACAGCATATCTGGTTTTTTGTTTGTTTTTTGAGATGGAGTCTCACTCTGTCGCTCAGGCTGGAGTGCAGTGGCTCCATCTCGACTCACTGCAACCTCCGCCTCCCAGGCTCAAGCGATTCTCGTGCCTCAGCCTCCAAAGTAGCTGGAACTACAGGCACGTGCCACCATGCCTGACTAATTTTTGTACTTTTAGTAGAGACAGGGTTTTGCCATGTTGGCCAGGCTGGTCTCTAACTCCTGGCCTCAAGTGATTCGCCCATCTTGGCCTCCCAAAGTGCTGAGATTACAGGCGTGAGCCACCGTGCCCAGCTGAAACAGAGTATCTTATACCCTGTTGAAGAATCACACCCTGTTGGAAAATCACAATGTTTATTAGCCTATTGAAGTCTCTGATACGCCTACAAAACAAAAAAGTTTAAGCATATTTAAACCAGAATTTTGAAAACGTATTTATACATAGAACCCATCTTTAGTGAAAGTTATTAATACCTCAGTGAACACATTTTATAAAATACTGTTCTAATGCATTCTCTATTTTCTTTTCTCCTCTGACTTAGCATTGTTCACAAAACCTTTTGCGAACTGTTGAATCTCAGTTTTTTTTTCAAATGTTCCTCTCCCTGAATGTTGTCAGGTTCAAGGAAGTTGAAATTGCTATACTCCTATTTTTTTAAAAAGCTGAAATTTTAAATTTGCTTTTGTCATCTCTAGCCAATTCAGAGGAAATTATAGAAGGAAATTCCGTTGACTCATCAATCCAGCAAGTAATGGGGAGTGGAGGCCAGAGGGTCATCACCATAGTGACTGATGGAGTCCCTCTGGGTAATATCCAAACTTCAATCCCTACTGGAGGCATTGGCCAGCCATTGATTGTAACTATGCAAGATGGACAGCAAGGTGAGTTATCTCTTGTAGACAATTGTTTATTAAAAGGTATTTTAGATACTCCATACTCACCTAAAAATGAGGCATTAATACTAATAGTGGAAGTGGGAGATTGCCAGATGCAAGTTGGGGCAAAGACGCTCTGAAAAAGAAAAAGAAACAGAACCAGATCGGCAAAAGCTAATTGCCTAATATGTATAAAATCTGTAGTAAAAACCAGTTGATCTGGTGGAAAAAATAACAAATAATATGAACCAATAGTTCACAGAAAAAAATGTACTGATGGCTCTTTCTTTTTTTTTTTTTTCTTTTCTTCAGAAGGGAGTCTCGCTCTCTCACCCAGGCTGGAGTGCAGTGGCGCGATCTCGGCTCACTGCAGGCTCCGCCTCCCGGGTTCACACGATTCTCCTGCCTCAGCCTCCCGAGTAGCTGGGATTACAGGCGCCCGCCACCATGCCTGGCTAATTTTTTGTATTTTTAATAGAGACGGGGTTTCACCGTGTTAGCCAGGATGGTCTCAATCTCCTGACCTCGTGATCCGCCTGACTCAGCCTCCCAAAGTGCTGGGATTACAGGTGTGAGCCACCGTGCCCGGCCCTGATGGCTCTTAAAAATATGAAAATAGCTGGGTGAGGTAGCTCACGGCTGTAATCCCAGCACTTTGGGAGGCTGAGGCAGGAGGATCACTTGAGAGCAGGAGTTCAAGACCAGCCTGGCCAAAATAGCAAAACCCCGTCTCTACTAAAAATACAAAAATTAGCCGGGCATGGTGGCGCACGCCTGTAGTCCCAGTTACTCAGGAGGCTTGAAGTGGGAGGATCACTTGAGCCCAGGAGGTTGAGGCTGTAGTGAGCCGTGATTGTGCCACTGCACACCAGCCTGGATGACACAGTAAGACTCTGTCTTAAAAAAAAAGGAAAGAAAGAAAAAGAAAATATATTCGACCTACTTCATTCATAACAAGAGAAGTGCAAATAAATACTGTACTGACATACCATTATAACACTATGTTGTTAAAGGTATAGGGAAACAAGCACTCTTATAAATCACTTGTGAGAGTGCACATTAATGGATCCTCTAAAAAGGATATTGGTAATATCTGTAGATATTAAAGACGTACATGAAGATGTACCTTTGGGTTTTTTTGTTTGCTTTTTTGTTTGAGATGAAGTTCCTCTTTGTTGCCCAGGCTGGAGCGCAATGGCAGGATCTTGGCTCACTGCAACCTCCACCTCCCTGGTTCAAGTAATTCTTGTGCCTCAGCCTCCTGAGTAGCTGGGACTATAGGCGCACACCAACACGCCCAGTTAATTTTTGTGTATTTTTAATAGAGACAGGGTTTTACCATGTTAGCCAGGCTGGTCTTGAACTCCAGACCTCAAGTGATCCTCCCGCCTAGAGTGCTGGGATTATAGGTATGAGCCATCACACCCAGTGATGGTGTGTACCTTTTGGTTAAACAGTTCTTTTTTCTTTTTTTTGTGTGTAACTGGGTCTTGTTCTGTCACCCAGGCTTGTGTGCGGTGGTGCAATCATGGGTCACTGCAGCCTCAACCTCCTCGGCTCAAGCTATCCTCCAGCCTCAGCCACCTGAGTAGCTGGGGCTACAGTTCCATGCCACCATGCCCAGCTATATTCAGACTGAGGCTATACATTAGTATACTGAGGCATAACATTAGTTGCTTCCAGGGAGGGCAACTGGGTACTAAGGATGAGTGGGAGGCTTTTCAATGTATATGCTTTTATAGTCTTGATGTTTTTAATCATTTAATGTATCAGTTATTCAAAAAAGACATAATTAAAATTTTTTGAAAAGAGGAAGCCCATCATTACAACTCCATGCCTTAAAAATACTGGAGGTTGGCCAGGCACAATGGCTTACATATGTAATCCTGTAATCCTAGCACTTTGGGAGACCAAGGCAGGAGGATTGCTTGAGGCCAAGAGTTCCAAATCAGCTGGGGCAACATAGCAAGACCCCCTCATCTCTACACAATTTTTTTAAAAAATAGCCTGGTTGATGGCACGTGCTTATAGTCCCAACTACTCAGGAGGTTTTGGCAGGAGGATCACTTAAGCCCAGGAGCTCAAGGTTGCAGTATGCTACCATAATCATGCCACTGCACTCCAGCCTGGGCAACAGAGCAAAACATTGTCTCTAAAAAATAAAAATGTATATTGGATGTTGAAACGAAGGGTACTGGTATAATTTCCTTTCTTAATGTCACTAAAATTTTGACTTGGCTTAAATGATTGTAGGGATTTATATATATATATATATATATATACACACATATATATATATACACAAAAATATATATATACAATATATATATACACAAAAATATATATATATATACAAAATATACATATATATATATGTTTTTTTGAGACAGAATCTCGCTGTGTCACTCCAGGCTGGAGTGCAGTGGCACAGTCTCGGCTCACTGCAACCTCCACCTCCTGGGTTCAAGCTATTCTCCTGCCTCAGCCTCCTGAGTAGCTGGGATTACGGGCGTGTGCCACCACGCCCGGCTAGTTTTTTTGTATTTTTAGTAGAGACGGGGTTTCACTATGTTGGTCAGCCTGGTCTCGAACTCCTGACCTTGTGATCCACCCTCCTCAGCCTCCCAAAGTGCTGGAATTACAAGCGTGAGCCACCACACCTGGCCTATAGTTTTCTTTTCTTTTCTTTTTTTTTTTTTTTGAGATAGGATCTCCCTTTGTTGCCCAGGCTATAATGCAGTGGCATGATTATGGCTCACTGCAGCCTCGACTTCCCAAGCAACCCTCTCACCTCAGCCTCCCAAGTAGCTGGGACTACAGGCATGCACCACCACACCTGGCTAATTTTTTTTTTTTTTTTTAGACAGGGGCTTAGTCTGTCACCCAGGCTGGAGTGCAGTGGCATGATCTCGGCACACTGCAATCTCCGCCTTCCGGGTTCAAGTGATTCTCCTGCCTCAGCCACCGGAGTAGCTGGGATTACAGTCATGTGCCACCATGCCCAGCTAATTTTTTTTTTTTTTTTTTTTTGTAGAGACAGGGTTTCGCCATGTTGGCCAGGCTGGTCACAAGCTGAACTCAAGTGATCTGCCTGCCTTGGCCTCCCAAAGTGCTGGGATTACAGGTGTGAGTCACCACCCCTGGCCTTTTTTTATTTTTTGTACAGACTGGGTCTTACTATGTTGCCCATGTTGGGATTTATAATTTTTTAATTATTTCAACTGATGGATCAGGAAGTATGGGAAGATAAGAATTAAACTTATTATAATCCAAATTTTGGTATCATAAATTCTAATTTATGCATTGCTGATATTTTTGTGAACATAGTTATCATTTTAAGTTTTTAGGGCTCATTGGGTAGGTGAGAGACTGTGCTTATAATGGAAATAAATAAATGAAAACTGAGTTGTTTTGGAGAAAAAGAATAGAATTGAGGTTTTACCTAAATAAACTATACTACTTTTTTATTTTTATTTTTAAAATTTATTTATTTATTTATTTAGAGGTGCAATCTCAGCTCCCTGCAACCTCAACCTCCTAGGCTCAAGCAGTCCTCCCACCTCAAGTCCCAAGTAGCTAGGACCACAGGTGCGAGCCACTACACCCAGCTAATTTTTTACTTTTCGTAGAGACAAGGTCTTCCTATGTTACCCAGCCTGGCCTCAAACTCCTGGGCTCAAGCAATCCTTCTACCTTGGCTTCCTAAAGTTCTAGGATTACAGGCATGAGCCAGTGGGCTCAGCCTACCCTACTTTTTACAAATATGTTTAAGGCCCAAAGAAGGAAAACAGATTTCGTGAGTTATCTGCAGAAAAATTTAAATCCCAGACTAAACTTCCATTTCTACTCAACATATATCTAAGCTGGTTTCCACTGACATCAGTTGATGAGTTTATAAAGAAATACAAACCAATTTTTAAATCTGCCAAACCCAATGATTAGGTAAATCTTCTGTTTTTTTGTTTTTGTTTTTAAATTTTTGTCCGGACATGGTAGCTCACACCTGCAATCCCAGCATTTTGGGAGGCTGAGGCGGGAGGAGCGCTTGAGGTCAGGATTTCAAGACCAGCTTGCCAACATGGTGAAACCCCATGTCTACTAAAAAAATACAAACATTAGCCGGATGTGGTGGCCCCAGCCTGGAGTGCAGTGGTACGATCATGACTTACCGCAGTCTTGATATTCAAGGCCCAAGTGATCCTCCTGCTACAGCTCCTGAAATTTTTTTTTTTCTTTTTTTTTTTTTTGAGACGGAGTCTTGCTCTGTCACCCAGGCTAGAGTGCAGTGGCGCAATCTCGGCTCACTGCAACCTCCACCTCCTGGGTTCAAGCAATTCTCCTGCCTCAGCCTCCTGAGTGAGTAGCTGGGATTACAGGCGCCCGCCACCACCCCCCGCTAATTTCTTTTTTTCTTTTTTTTGAGACAGAGTCTCGCTCTGTCACCCAGGTTGGAGTGCAGTGGCGTGATTTCGGCTCACTGCAAGCTCCACCTCCTGGGTTCACGCCATTCTCCTGCCTCAGCCTCCCAAGTAGCTGGGACTACAGGCGCCTGCCACCGCGCTCGGCTAATTTTTTTTGTATTTTTAATAGAGACGGGGTTTCACTGTGGTCTTGATCTCCTGACCGCGTGATCCGCCCACCTCGGTCTCCCAAAGTGCTGGGATTACAGGTGTGAGCCACCGCACCCGGCCTAATTTTTGTATTTTTAGTAGAGACAGGATTTCACCGTGGTCTTGAACTCCTGACCTTGGTACCCACCCACCTCAGCCTCCCAAAGTGCTGGGATTACAGGCATAAGCCACCGTGCCCAGCCTTTAATTTTCATATATGAAGAACTAACATGGTTTTTAATTGGGTGCATGCCTTGGATAATCCATTCAAGAGAGATCACTTAGTCCAATTTAATGAAACCTATATCCTGTGGCCGGGTGCGGTGGCTCACACCTGTAATCCCAGCACTTTGGGAGGCCGAGGCGGGCAGATCACGAGGTCAGGAGATGGAGACCATCCTGGCTAACATGGTGAAACCCCGTCTCTACTAAAAATACAAAAAATTAGCCGGGTGTGGTGGCGGGCACCTGTAGTCCCAGCTACTCGGGAGGCTGAGGCAGGAGAATGGCATGAACCTGGGAGGCAGAGGTTGCAGTGAGCCGAAATCACGCCACTGCACTCCAGCCTGGGCGACAGAGCGAGACTCCGTCTCAAAAAAAAAAAAAAAAAAGAAACCTATATCCTTTGTGTACTGATGGAAAGGCTGGCAGTATATATTGAGGCCATATTTCCGGATCAGACTGTGCTGATGTTTTGTTGTTGTTGTTGTTGTTGTTTTTGTTTTTGTTTTTTGAGATGGAGTCTCACTCTGTCACCCAGGCTGGAGTGCAATGGTGTGCTCTCAGCTCATTGCAACCTCTGCCTCCCGGGTTCAAGCGATTCTCCTGCCTCAGCCTACTGAGTAGCTAGAATTACAGGCATTCCCCACCACGCCTGGCTAATTTTTTGTATTTTTTGTAGAGACGGGGTTTCACCATGTTGGTCAGGCTGGTCTTGAACTCCTGACCTCATGATCTGCCCGCCTCTGCCTCCCAAAGCACTGGCATTATAGGTGTGAGCCACCGCACCCAGCTGACTATGCTGGTTTGAGCAGACATGACAAGAGCAAGAACCCTGGCCAAATTTTTGTGGGTGACTCCAGTAGAGCTGCTGGTAACCCATCTTGCTCTCAAGAGTGCAACGAGGTAAAAGGAAGGAGCTCCCGAATTTTTTTTTTTTTCTTTTTTTTTGAGACAGAGTCTCGCTCTATCGCCAGGCTAGAGTGCAGTGGCATGGTCTTGGCTCACTGCAATCTCTGCCTCCCAGGTTCAAGCGATTCCCCTGCCTCAGCCTCCTGAGTAGCTGGGACTACAGGTGTGCACCACCACGCCCGGCTAATTTTTTTTATTTTAGTAGACACAGGGTTTCACCATGTTGGCCAGGATGGTCTCGATCTCTTGACCTTGTGATCTGCCCACCTCAGCCTCCCAAAGTGTTGGGATTATAGGCGTGAGCTACTGCGCCTAGCCCCCCAGTCTTTTTTTTTTAATAGAAATGAGGTCTTGCTAAGCTTCCCAGGCTGGTCTCAGATTCCTAGACTCAAACCTTCCTCCTACTTTGGGCTCCCAAAATGCTGTGATTGGCCGGGCACGGTGGCTCACGCCTGTAATCCCAGCACTTTGGGAGGCCGAGGTGGGCAGATTACGAGGTCAGGAGATCGAGACCATCCTGGCTAACACGGTGAAACCCCGTCTCTACTAAAAATACAAAAAAATTAGCCAGACCTGGTGGCGTGCGTCTGTAGTCCCTGCTACTCCGGAGGCTGAGTCAGGAGAATGGGGTGAACCCGGGAGGCAGAGCTTGCAGTGAGCAGAGATCACACCACTGCACTCCAACCTGGGTGACAGAGCAAGACTCCAACTCCAACTCCAAAAAAAAAAATGCTGTGATTACAGGCATGAGCTACTGTGTCTGGCCAAATCTTCTGTTTTAAAATAATCATAATATATCCTAAAACCTAAATACGGTTTTTAACTTTTTATTTTTAGATTATTAAAGATTCAGTACAGTTCTAAGAAATAATACAGAGAAATCTATTGCTGGGATTACAGGCACATGCCACCATGCCCGCCTAATTTTTTGCATTTTTGGTAGAGACGGGGTTTTGCCATGTTGGCCAAGCTGGTCTCGAACTCCTGACCTCAGGTGATCCACCCACCTTGGCCTCCCAAAGTGCTGGGATTACAGGCATGAGCCACCGTGCCCATCCTCTACTTTGTCATTTCAAGAATGTTATATAAGTGGAATCATACAGTATACATGATTTTGAGATTGGCTTTTTTCCTTTCAGCATAATTCCCTTGATGCCCATCCAAGTTGTTGTTTGAATCAATATTTCATTCCTTCTTATTGCTGAGTATTATTCCATGATATGGATGTACCACAGTTTGTTTAACCATTTACCCAATGAAGGACATTTAAATTGCTTCCAGTTTCAGCTATCTAAAAATAAAACTGGCTGGGCTCAGTGGCTCATGCCTATAACCCCAGAACTTTGGGAGGACTATGCCGGCAGATAGCTTAAGCCCAGGAGTTTGAAATCAGCCTGGACAACATGACGAAACCCATCTCTAAAAAAAAATACAAAAAAAAAATAAAAATTAGCCAGGTGTGCTGGTGTGTGCCTGTAGTCCCAGCTACTTGGGAGGGTCACTGGAGGCCAGGAGGTTGAGGCTGCAGTGAGACATAATTCTGCCACTGCACACCAACCTGGGTAACAGAGTGAGACTCTGTCTCATAAAAAATAAATAAATAAATAAAGCATTATGAACACCATAATTGTTTACAGGTTCTTATGGGAAATAAAAAAATGGGAAATAGGGCTCACGCACTTTGGGAGGCCAAGGTGGATGGATCACGAGGTCAAGAGATCGAGACCATCCTGGCCAATATGGTGAAACCACATCTCTACTAAAAATACAAAAATTATCTGGGTGTGGTGGCACGTGCCTATAGTCCCAGATACTCGGGAGGCTGAGGCAGGAGAATCTCTTGAACCCGGGAGGCGGAGGTTGCAGTGAGCCGAGATTGTGCCACTGTACTCCACCTGGAGACAGAGCGAGACTCTGTCTCAAAATAAAAAGAAAAGAAAACAAATGGGAAATAGGCCAGGCATGGTGGCTCAAGCCTGTAATCCCAGCACTTTGGGAGGCAAAGGTGGGTGAATCACCTGAGATCAGGAGTTTGAGACCAGCCTGCCCAACATGGCAAAACCCCTTCTCTACTAAAAGTACAAAAATTAGTCAGGTGTGGTGGCAGGCACCTGTAATCCCAGCTACTTGGGAGGCTGAGGTAGGAGAATCCCTTGTACCTGGGAGGTGGAGGTTGCAGTGAGCCAACATCATGCCACCGCGCTCCAATCCGGCCTGGGCGGAGCCAGACTCCGTCTCAAGAAAAAAAGAAGTAGGAAATAAATTTTGTATTCTCTGGGATAAACGCCCGAGAGTATACAATTGCTGGGTCATAAAGTAAGTGTGTGTTTTGTTTTTTAAGAAACTGCCAAACTTGGGCGGATCACCTGAGGTCGGGAGTTTGAGACCAGCATGACCAACACGGAGAAACCCCATCTCTACTAAAAATACAAAATTAGCCAGGTGTGGTGGCACATGCCTGTAATCCCAGCTACTCGGGAGGCTGAGGCAGGAGAATCACTTGAACTGGGGGCAGAGGTTGCGGTGAGCCGAGATCGTGCCATTGCACTCCAGCCTGAATAATAAGAATGAAACTCCGTCTCAAAAAAAAAGAAAGGAAGGAAGGAAGGAAAGAAAGGAAGAAACTGGCAAACTATTTTCTTTTTTTTTTTTCAAATGGAGTCTCACTCTGCTACGCAAGCTGGAGTGCAGTGGCACTATCTTAGCTAACTGCAACCTCCGCATACCAGGTTCAAGCGATTCTCCTGCCTCAGCCTCCCGAGTAGCTGGGATTACAGGCAGGTGCCACCACACCTGGCTGATTTTTGTATTTTTTGTAGAGATGGGGTTTCACCATGTTGGCCAGGCTGGTCTCAAACTCCTGAGCTCAGGCAATCCGCCTGCCTCGGCCCCCCAAAAGTGCTGGAATTACAGGGCATGAGCCACTGCACCCAGCCTGCCAAACTATTTTCTAGAGTGGCTGTACCTTTTTACATTCCCACCAGCAATTTATGAATAATTCAGTATGTCTACATCCTCTCCAGCATTTGGTATCATCACTTTTTAAAAAACTTTTAGCCTGGCCCTGTGGCTCACACCTGTAATCCCAGTACTTTGGGAGGCCGAGGCAGGTGGAATATCTGAGGTCAGGAGTTTGAGACCAGTCTGGTTAACATGGAGAAACCCCGTCTCTATTAAAAATACAAAAATTAACTGTGTGTGATGGCATGCGCCTGTAGTCCCAGCTACTCAGGAGGCTGAGGCAGGAGAATTGCTTGAACCCAGGAGGTGGGGGTTGCAGTGAGCTGAGATTGTGCCACTGCACTCCAGCCTGGGTTACAGAGTGAGACTTCTCGGAAAAAAAAAAAAAAAAAAAAAAAAAAAGGCTGGGCGTGGTAGCTCATGCCTGTAATCCCAGCACTTTGGGAGGCCAAGGCAGATGGATCACATGAGTTCGGGAGTTTGAGACCAGACTGACCAACATGGAGAAACCCCGTCTCTACTAAAAATACAAAATTAGCTGGGTGTGGTGGGGCATGCCTGTAATCCCAGCTATTTGGGAGGCTGAGGCAGGAGATCACTTGAACCCGGGAAGTGGAGGTTGCAGTTAGCCGAGATCACACCATTGCACTCCAGCCTGGGCAACGAGAGCAAAACTCCGTCTCAAAAAAAAAAAAAAAAACAACTTTTAGCCATTCTGACAGATGTGTAGTGTGTTGACTCTTCTCTCACTTACCTATGAGAAGAGAATTAATTTAGGTACAGATAATGGCTATTGGCTTTTATTAGAGGTCTCAAAAATATATAAAGACTTCAGGCCTTCTTTTAACAGATTATTTCTGCAGTTTTTTGTTTGTTTGTCTGTTTGTTTGTTTGTTTGTTTTAAGACCGGGTCTTACTCTGTCACCCAGGCTGGAGTGCAGTCGCGAGTTCTTGGCTCACTACAGCCTCAACTTCCCAGGCTCAGGTGATCCTCCCACTTCAGCCTCCCAAGTAGCTGGAATTACAGGCATGCTCCACCATGCCTGGCTAATTTTTTGTATTTTTTTGCGGAGACGGTGTTTGCCATGTTGCCCAAGCTGGTCTTGAACTCCTGGGCTCAAGTGATCCTCCCACCTTAGCCTCCCACATGCTAGAATTATAGGTGTGAGCCACCTTGCCCTGCCATTTCTGGGTGAATTGATAAGCTAATTGGCCATAGGTGACCTAGAGTCAGACACCTTCATATAAGAGCCTCAGACTTGGGACTTACTTGCATGGCTTCCAAGCCTGCAAATCTATACCCTTCCTTTTTGAGCCATTCTTAGTGCTCTATGAATCCTTTTTGTTTCTCCCTGAAGGGGGCCATGCCTTACCTGTTGATTCTAAAATTCCAAGAGATATTAAAAATAATATATCAAATAATATACTTTCTCTTTCTTTGCTTTTTTGTTGAGATGGGGTCTTGCTGTGTTGTCTAGGCTAGTCTTGAACTCCTGGACTCAAGAAGTCCTCCAGTCAGCTGCCTGAGTAGCTAGGACCACAAGCACACACCACTGTACCCAACCTAGAATATATTTTGGTTTATTTTCAAATTAAAAGCAAGCAAAACCTCTTTGTTTTATTATGCATTCATCACCTCCAATTGGTGTCCTTTGACTTGTAGTTCTAACTGTATCTGCTGGTCAAGTTGCAGAGGAGACTGTAATTAAAGAGGAAGAAGAGAAGTTGCCACTAACAAAGAAACCAAGGATAAGAGAGAAGACAAACAGTGTGGAGGAAAGCAAGGTAATGTTTTTAGGAGCGATGAAAAGAATTTAAAGCCATAATTATTAAGGCCTGAACCCTTCTTCATCTTTTCTTTTTTCTTTTTGAGACAGAGTCTTGGTCTGTTGCCCAGGCTGGAGTACAGTGGCATGATCTCAGCTCACTGCAACCTCCGCCTCCCGGGCTCAAGTGATTCTCATGCCTCAGCCTCCTGAGTAGCTGGGATTACAGGCACCTGCCACCATGCCTGGCTAATTTTTGTATTTTTAGTAGAGACGGGGTTTCACCATGTTGGCCAAGTTGGTCTCGAACTCCTGACCTCAGATAATCTGCCCGCCTCTGCCTCCCAAAGTGCTTGGATTATAGGTGTGAGGCACCTGTCTTTTTGTCTACTGTCTGGATAATTTATGATCAGGAATTTACCTGGTGGTTACATGGCTTACTTTTACAGGAAGGCAATGAAAGAGAGCTACTACAGCAACAACTCCAGGAGGCCAATCGAAGAGCCCAGGAATACCGACACCAGCTCCTAAAGAAAGAGCAGGAAGCAGAACAGTACCGTCTTAAGCTGGAGGCCATAGCCCGACAGCAGCCCAATGGAGTTCATTTCACCATGGTTGAAGAGGTGGCTGAGGTAGATGCTGTAGTAGTCACAGAGGGGGAGTTGGAAGAGAGAGAGACAAAAGTGACTGGGTCAGCAGGGACCACAGAGCCTCACACTAGAGTTTCCTTGGAAACTGTTTCATCTTAATATGCAAGGGCCACAATTTGCACTGTGTTCATATTAATCCTCTTTTAAAAAAGAAAATATACAGAAGACAAACATTGTATAAAAACTAAGAGTGTCTTTAAGAAGAAAACTATAAGCAGGGTACAATGCTTGGGCTCAGGAAGTTTCTCTGTGCAACTGGAAAATTCAAAGCCATATTTAGGGAACATTTTTTCTGAGGGGCCAAAAGAATAAGGACCAAATTTCTTAGCTCATATCATTGCTTTAAACATAGAAGTAAAAGAATACTGCATGTTGTGGGTTGATTTTTTTTTTAAATAACTTTCTCACAAAAGATTTTAAGATAACATTTCTAACATATATGCACCAATATATATGCCTTTAATAATTATACCATCAAGTGACCTGAAAATGCCCCTTAGATTTATGATGCGTATCTGTTGGAAAAACTAATTGGGAGGGAGGTTAGACAAGCTTTGGGGAAGAGAAAAGGAATATAGTCCATTTCCAAAGGAGCAGGAACTCCCAACCTTAAGTTAATTTCACTGAAGAGAATTTTCCTTTTTTTTTTTTTTTTTTTTTTTTTGAGACACGGTCTGACTCTGTCACCCAGGCTAGAGTACAGTGGTGCAATCTTGGCTCACTGCAACCTCCACCTCCAGGGCGCAGCCTCCTGAGTAGCTGGGAGGACAGGCATATGCCACCACATCACTGAAAAGAAATTTTTGATTGTCTGACAGATACTTATCCATTATGTGTCTATAGCTCAGATGCTTGTGTAAGAAACTGAAATAAGCTGGGTGTGGTGGCTCACACCTGTAATCCCAACACTTTGGGACTTTGAAATGGGAGAATTGCTTGAGTCCAGGAGTTTGAGATGAGCCTGGGCAACATAGAAACCTGTGTCTACAAAAAATTTAAAAATTAGCCAAGTATGGTGACAGGCACCTATGGTCCCAGCTACTCAGGAGGCTGAGGTAGGAGGATTGCTTGCACCTTGGAGGTCAAAACTGCAGTGAGCCGTGGTTGCACCACTGCTCTCCAGGCTTGAGTGACAGAGCAAGACTGTATCTCAAAGGAAAAAGGAAACTAGGCCAGGCGCGGTGGCTCACGCCTGTAATCCCAACACTTTGGAAGGCCGAGGCGGGTGGATCACGAGGTCAGGAGATCAAAAACATCCTGGCTAACACGGTGAAACTCCATCTCTACTAAAAATACAAAAAATTGGCCAGGCGCAGTGGCTCACGCCTGTAATCCCAGCATTTTGGGAGGCAGAGGTGGGCGGATCACAAGGTTAAGAGATTGAGATCATCCTGGCCAACATGGTGACACCCCATCTCTACTAAAAATACAAAAATTACCCAGGCGTAGTGGCACATGCCTGTAGTCCCAGCTACTTGGGAGGCTGAGGCAGGAGAATTGCTTGAACCTGGGAGGCGGAGGTTGCAGTGAGCCAAGATCGCGCCACTGCACTGCAGCCTGGCGACACAGCGAGACTCCATCTCAAAAAAACAAAACAAACAAACAAACAAAAATACAAAAAATTAGCCGGGCGTGGTGGCACCTGCCTGTAATCCCAGCTACTTGGGAGGCTGAGGCAGGAGAATTGCTTGAACCCGGGAGGCGGAGGTTTCAGTGAGCTGAGATCACACCATTACACTCCAGCCTGGGCAACAGAGCCAGACTCTGTCTCAAAAAAAAAAAGGAAACTGAAATAGAGTTTTTAAAAACTGAACTGGAAAGCCGAGGCGAGCGGATCACCTGAGGTTGGGAGTTCCAGACCAGCCTGACCAACATGGAGAAACCCTGTCTCTACTAAAAATACAAAATTAGGGCCAGGCCCGGCGGCTCACGCCTGTAATCCCAGCACTTTGGGAGGCCGAGGCGGGTGGATCACGAGGTCAGGAGTTCAAGACCAGCCTGGCCGAGATGGTGAAACCCTACTAAAAATACAAAAATTCACCTGGCGAGGTGGCAGGCACCTGTAATTCCAGCTACTCGGGAGGCTGAGGCAGTAGAATCGCTTGAACCCGGGTGACAGAGGTTGCAGTGATCCAAGATCATGCAACTGCACTCCAGCCTGGGCGGTAGAGTGAGACTCTGTCTCAAACAAACAAAACAAAACAAAACAAAATTAGCTGGGTGTGGTGGCACATGCCTGTAATCCCAGCTACTCGGGAGGCTGAGGCAGGAGAATCACTTGAACCCGGGAGGCAGCAGTTGCAGTGAGCCGAGATGGCGCCACTGCACTCCAACCTGGGCAACAAGAGTGAAACTCAATTAAAAAAAAAAAAAACTAGAAAGGAAAGAAAACTTGTTTATGTGGGAGGAGTATATATAAAACCAAAATCCAGGCTGTGTTTCCACAGTGCTGGGAAGTGGCCAGAAAAAGGCTTATGGGGGCTATGAAACTCTGGTCTTGAGATATCAACTTTGCTCTGACTGGATTTTATAAAATTACAGTGAGGAGGGTAGTTTCTTGTCAGAACAACTTGTTTCCAAACATTTATGTAATGTCAAGCTCAGTCTCTTTTTTTTTTTGAGACGAGTTTCACTCTTGTTGCCCAGGCTGGAGTGCAATGGCGTGATCTCAACTCACCGCAACCTCCACCTCCCGGTTTCAAGCTATTCTCCTGCCTCAGCCTCCTGAGTAGCTAGGATTACAGGCATGCGCCACCACGCCCGGCTAATTTTGTATTTTCAGTAGAGACAGGGTTTCTCTATGTTGGTCAGGCTGGTCTGGAACTCCCGGCCTCAGGTGATCCGCCCACCTCGGCCTCCCAAAATGCTGAGATTACAGGCGTGAGCCACCCTGCACACAGCCTAGACTCTAATTTTATAAAACTTTGTTGAATTTTCTAAGTGTCATTTAGGACATATTATGCTTTTCTGTGGAGCTTGTATCTTATTCTCTTATGTGCGACAAAAAGGGGGTCGGAGGTAAATGCTGATGATGTTGTTTAGTTTTATTTCCTTTTGATCTGGCATGAGTAAATTGCTCTGTTTCCTTAAGCTTGGGTCTGTTACAGAGCTTTGTGCCTTATAGGGTGCTCAGTGTGTGTTGACAAAGGGAATAAGAACTATCCGTTCCATAAAGAACCAAAGATTCTGGCTACTTTGTCTTCTTCCTTTTTCTCCCACTATGCCTACACTTCCTCTGCCCAGACACTTTTGGAAAGTGTTTAACTGCTGGGTTTTCTTTTTTTTTTTTTTTTTTTGAGACGGAGTTTCGCTCTTGTTGCCCAGGCTGGAGTGCAATGGCGTGATCTCGGCTCACCGCAACCTCTACCTCCTGGGCTCAAGCAATTCTCCTGCCTCAGCCTCCCGAGTAGCTGGGACTACAGGCATGCACCACAATGCCCAGCTAATTTTGTATTTTTAGTAGAGATGGGTTTCTCCATGTTGGTCGGGCTGGTCTTGAACTCCTGACCTCAGGTGATCAGCCTGTCTTGACCTCCCAAAGTGCTGGGATTATAGGCGTGAGCCACTGCGCCTGGCCACCTGCTGGGTTTTCTTTGTATGTCAGCATGGAGTTTTTCCCAAAGAAAGGGAATATGGATGGAGAGAGAGAGGTTATGAACAGGTTATGTTACAGAGGTTATATTGCCTTTGAAACTGGGCCCTCATCATTCTAGACTTGCTTGCTTTGTTATAAATTAGAAGAAACCAGAGGGAGATGTGCCAAGTAAACATTCGAATGACTGTTTAGAATATGGTTTTCTTAATTAGCAGTCATGGGGAAAACATGCATTTTTAATTTGGAAAAAAACCTGACAGTTAACATGGTTCTGTTTACCTTGATTAGTGAAGTAATTTGCTGCAGTGTTACAGAGGAGCAGAATCATTTGGGTCTCAAAATAGACTGAAAACTTAACTCCCCAAACCAAATTTAACAAACAGAATTGGTTATTAGAGATTTATAGGCAAAAATATCAGTTTGGAAATTAACCTTGCCTACTGGCCACCTTAGCTAGGTTTTCTCCACGGATCTGTTTTCTCCACAGATCTGAGTCCTTAACACTTCCCAGATGATTGGAGAATATTCTGGGCTGTTGGGGATGACAGGGAAATGTGAGGGGGAGTAGCCTAGGTAAGGGTGATGATGAAATTGTTCTATCTGCTGTCAAATAATCTTTTCCTGTTTACAATGTTTTTATTTTTTCTGAGTCCCTTTGGGAACCAGGTGCTAACAAGAAGCTGTTATGTGTGGGATTTCGGAGCCTTACTTTAACGATAGAGGAACCAAGTATCATTTTAGATGTCTTTTATTTATGTTCTCGGTGCATACGTTGACTTTAATCCCTCTTCCCCCACACCTCGCCCATTAAGGGGGAGGAGGTTAACTCTGCAGATGATATTCAGGCCCAACCAGCTCACTCTCTGGGGTAGCTACTGACTAAAGGCAGAGAATGTCCATCTAACATGCCCTTCTGACTATACAGTCACCACCTTTTTGGGGGAATTCTTTAGCAGATCTTATTGTTCTTTCTGCAGAAGCTGTCATTCCTACCTCCCCAACCCCCAAAATCTCTAATACAGGTCAAGTCATTTTTTATGATGGGTCTCTGAGATAGGGCAGTTTGTTAGAGGAGAGGCTAGGGTAGAGAGGGAGAGAATGGAGGTATCTGAAAATAAGTAAGAAAAAGGCATTCATTTTTATTTACTCGGAACAGTCCTCTTGGCATCCCAGATAAGGGAAATAGGATTTGATCTCCAATTGTATTGCCATGGAGAGAATGGCAGGTGAGGATGCTTTGAAGTAGTTAGAAATTAAATATTGAATACATTAATGGCAATACCATTTCATGACTTTGTATATCTTTCTGGATTAGTCATGGAAGTTGGGGAAATATTGCTTAGATCTTCTGGGTTAGAGGATTCCAACTGGCTTATTGGCAAGGTTAGATTATTAAGAATCAAATAGCAGACAAAAAATGGCTGGGCACGGTGGCTCACGCCTGTAATCCCAGCACTTTGGGAGGCTGAGGTGGGTAGATCACTTGAGGTCAGGAGTTCAAGACCAGCCTGGCCGACATGGCAAAACCCTGTCTCTATCAAAATACAAAAATTAGTTGGGCATGATGGCACACGCCTGTAGTCCCAGCTACTCTGGAGGCTGAAACAGCAGAATTGCTTGAACCCAAAAGGTGGAGTTTACAGTGAGCTGAGATTGTGCCACTGCACTCCAGCCTGGGCAATAGAGCGAGACTCTGTCTTAAAAAAAAAAAAAGAAAAAGAAAAAGAAAAAACAGACAAATGGATCAGAATTGGTGCTTGAGCAAGAGAAACTTCGAGCTTAGGATGGTTGTCTACTTTAAAATAAAGCTGCTGGCTGGGCACAGTGGCTCACACCTGTGATCTCAGCACTTTGGGAGGCCAAGGCAGGTGGATCATGAGGTCAGGAGATCGAGATCATCCTGGCTAACACGGTGAAACCCTGGCCCTACTAAAAATACAAAAAATTAGCCAGGCGTGGTGGTGGGTGCCTGTAGGCCCAGCTACTCGGGAGGCTGAGGCAGGAGAATGATGTGAACCCAGGAGGCAGAGCTTGCAGTGAGCTGAGATCGCCCCACTGCAACAGATCACCTGGGCAACAGAGCGAGACTCGGTCTCAAAAAAATAAAATAAAATAAATAAAATAAAGCTGCAGGCCAGGCACAGTGGCTCACACCTGTAATCCCAGCACTTTCGGAGGCCGAGGCTGGAGGATCACTTGAGGCCAGGCCAACATGGCGAAACTCAGTCTCTACTAAAAATACAAAAATTAGCCGGGGGTGGTGGCGCATCATCATACTGGTGAGAAACAAAAAAACAAAAGAGGCCGGGCGCGGTGGCTCACAAAAAAAAAAAAAAAAAAAAAAAAGGAAAAAAAAGAAATATCAGTTTGAGAAATGATTATTTTTTTCTTTTTTCTTTTTTTTCTTTTTTTTTGAGACAGAGTCTCTGTCGCCCAGGCTGGAGCGCAGTGGCATGATCTTGGCTCATTGCAACCTCCGTCTCCTGGGTTCAAGCGATTCTTCTGCCTCAGCCTCCCAAGTAGCTGGGATTACAGGCACGCGCTAATTTTTGTATTTTTAGTAGAGACAGGATTTCACCATATTGGCCAGGCTGGTCTCGAACTCCTGACCTCGTGATCCACCCTCCTTGGCCTCCCAAAGTGCTGGGATTACAGGTGTGAGCCACCGTGCGCAGCCTCTTTTGTTTTGTTTTGTTTTTTTCTCACCAGTATGATGACCATTTTAAGAAAGCTTGTGTGGCTCTCTCCTATCATTACAGACCTTCAGAGCTGGAAAATTTGAGGCATTTACTGAACTCTTCCTGAAAGTTTAATACGGAGTGGGAATCAGTTTTTGTCCTAATTTATTAGAGAAGGCTTCCTCTTCTCTACTTGTGCAAACCCATCTCTGGATAGCTAGAAAAGGAGCTTCAGAATGGACTATATGTCATGACCACCTGTATGCACTCTAGGCTCTTATCTGTCTCTATTTTATGTGGTGACTATTTCCCCCTTCTGAGTAGTACTATTATTTCCTATGCCAATTTTTTTTAAGTCTCTGATGCTGCCCTTTTTAAATTTTTATTTTATTTTTTAGCCTCTTTAGTATTAGGGGGTGAGGTGACATTCCTAGACTCTACAGTAGCAGTTTGGCATGTTAGTGACAGGAAACTGTGATTCCCTATCTCCCCCTCCTCCTACCTTTTCTGCTTTTGTGATTCCATTGTTCCTATCTCGAGGCTTTCCCAGGCATTCGAATTTAGTTAGTAGGTCATTTCTAATCTCTGGGCCTTGTCTTTTCTCTCTCCATTCCCCTCCTTCCCTGCCACATATTTTTTGTTTATTCTGAGGTGGTTTGTTTCTGAAAGTTAATCTAGGTCACCTTCTGTATCCTGTGCTTTCTAGTTGGCTTTAGACATCTTGTTCTAGCAACAATGATGGTAGCAGCTCTCTCCCTGGCCTTGCCCCATGTGCTCTCCTTCTGTCAAGGCCATTTGTGTGTGTACTGCGACAAGTGTGTGTGTGGGGGGATGCGCCCAGACTATTCTCACAATGTCCTCAGTTTTTCAGGTTGTCTGACAGCTTTATGTACAGCATATTTTTAGAAAAACTTAAATATACTTCTTTATTTAGAATACGGTTTTATTCTGATGAGCAAGTTTGTGTGTATATGTGTGTATGAGCATTTGTATGTATATATACTTATACAGATCTATATTATGTATACAGTTTTTGTACTATCATTTAAAATAAAAAATGTTTCTCAATAAAATGTCAAAGCCGACTATTTCAGGGTGTCATTGAATTTGTTTTCATCTCCTGGGCAAAATTTGTATCTATTCTCTAGTCACAGGTGAACCACAGAGCTCATTTTCCCTGTCCAACTGAGCTAACTGAAGGGAGAGGGGTATAGATCTACTAACCCATGCATGCCCACTGCCTTTTCCTTATCCACCTCTCTCAGCCTGGTATTCTTGACAGGCAGAGCAAGTTGAGGTAAGAAATGAAATGAGAATGAGGAGAGCTTTTGACCAGCTTGTTAAATGCACATTTTCCTTCTTTCTCTCATTCCCCACTCCCCTCCCTAAAAGCAAACAACCAAGGGAGGAGAAAAGTAGCTGAAGAAAATGATTATGTGCCTTGTGTGGGAGTAAAGTCAATGCTGAGATGTATTGGGAAAAACATCAGACTCAGGAGTGCTTGGAAAGAGTAGATTTACTTTGCCAGCTTCTCAGCTATTCTTGGTTAATAGGGTTCTTGCTGCTTAGTCCAAAATCAGCACACATTTATGTTTAAAAATAGGAGGATCAGTCTGATAGTAGCACAATCCCCACTGATAGCCAGGGGTGAACAGACCAATTTGACTAGCAAGATGGGTGTCCTATCTAGTGTATACAGTTCTGAAAAGCTGTTTTGTTGGCAAGAAGGATACCTTTCTTTACAAAATTAGCTTAAGCCTGTCCAAAGCTAAGGACATATAAGCATCTGTGTTCAGTGACTGGAATCTCCAGCAAGTTCTCAAAGTCAATATTGAAGAAATTGGACACCTACCATGTACTAGGGTACATGTAGATAATTTCTTTTTGGTAAATACATATAGTCAGCAAATGCTGTGCACATATTCAACTAATAGAAAGTGATTCTGGCAGGTACTTCAGCAATATATATAGTCTTGGCTGTGCTGAAGGAAAAAAAAAAAGCAGGAACTTGTGGAGCCTTAAGAACCAAAGAACTAAAAATCTTGTTGAATTAAATCCTGGTGAGAGAAATCATCAAGATGGGAAAGTTGGAGGGAACTAGAGAGATAGGAACCTAGAGTTCTCTGATGGGTGATACTCTTTTTTTTTTGAGACAAGAGTCTCACACTGTTGCCCAGGCTGGAGTGCAGTGGCACGATCTTGGCTCACTGCAGCCTCTGCCTCCCAGGTTCAAGTGATTCTCCTGCCTCAGCTTCCCTATTAGCTGGGATTAGAGCGTGCACCACTACACTCAGCTAATTTTTGTATTTTTAGTAGAGACGGGGTTTCACCATGTTGGCCAGGCTGGTCTTGAACTCCTGACCTCAGGTGATCCACCTGCATTGGCCTCCCAAAGTGCTGGGATTACAGGCGTGAGCCACCGTGCCCGGCTGGGTGATAGTCTTAAGTAATGGGAAAAATTATGAACTAGGGCAACTTTCCTAAGACTTCCTTCCTGTGTGAAAAAGAACCCTCTACTCCAAGGAGATCAATAGGTAAAAAATACAGGTGAAGGCTGAAGTGGGAGCAACCCAGTGATAACTACACCTGTGTAAGGCTTGTGCAAGACATCTGATAGGTAATAGAGTAAGTTAAGACTATGGGAGACTTCTGAACAAAAGTGTGGGATTGCAGTCTGCTCCTATAACCAGTCCTAAAGTTTAAGGGTAGTGCTGTAAAGGAAAGGAAAGTTTGGAAAAGGGCCCAATATTATAAATAATAACAATAGCCACCATGTTTTAAGCTTTTGCTACATGTCTGGCAATGTGCTAGGTACTCTGCATATACATATAAATACCCATCTTGCAAGGTGAGTATTATCCTCATCATATAGTTATAAAAATAGGTTGACTTTGCAGAGTCACACACTTGTAAAAATTGTCCTTTTTTTCTTTCTTTTTAAAGACAGGGTCTCACTCTTGCCCAGGCTGGAGTGCAGTGGCATGATCTTGGCTCACTGCAGCCTCGATCTTCGACCTGCAGGTCTCAAGCAATCCTCCACCTCAGCCTCCTGAGAAGCTGGGACTACAGGTGCACACCACCATGCCTGGCTAATTTTTGTATTTTTGGTAGAGACAGGGTTTCACCATGTTGCCCAGGCTGGTCTTGAACTCCTGGGCTCAAGGGATCCACCTGCCTTACCTTCCCAAACTGTTGGAATTACAGGCGTGAGCCATGGCACCCGGGCTAAAATTGTTCTTTCTAAAACTACAGTTTCTACATTGAGTTAATTAGTGTACTTTCCTCTGTGATTTCCCTTTTGTCAGAATGCTATTTTATTCACTAGCCTTGGGCAGCTTAATTCATCTCAGATTTGCATTTAAGAAACTGAGGGCCGGGCGCGGTGGCTCACACCTGTAATCCTAGCACTTTGGGAGGCCGAGGCGGGCGGATCACGAGGTCAGGAGATTGAGACCATCCTGGCTAACATGGTGAAAACCTGTCTCTACTAAAAACACAAAAATTAACTGGGTGTGGTGGCAGGCGCCTGTAGTCCCAGCTACTCAGAAGGCTGAGGCAGGAGGCGGAGCTTGTAGTGGGCCGCAATTGCACCACTGCACTCCAGCCTGGGTGACAGAGTGAGATACCGTCTCGGGGGAAAAAAAAAAGCCAAACTCGGGCAGATCACCTGAGGTTGGGAGTTCGAGACCAGCCTGGCCAAAATGGTGAAACCCCATCTCTACTAACAATACAAAAATTAGCCGGGCATGGTGGCACATCCCTGTAATCCCAGCTACTTGGGAGACTGAGGCAGGAGGCTTGAACCCAGGAGGCGGAGACTGCAGTGAGCCTAGAGAGCCGAGATTGTGCCACTGCACTCCAGCCTGGGCAACAGAGCAAGACTCCGTCTCAAAAAAAAAAGAAAGAAACTGAGAAGAAAAATATGATCCAAGCAGCATTTCCTATAAGCTCCCCAAAGTAAATTTTGCTCCAAAACTAATTTGGGGGTATCTGCATAGAGTTTCTGGTCAGCAATACTTGAGCAAGAAGAGTAAAAAATAATCTCTCTTGTGGGGAATGAATAGGGTCTTCATCTCTAGGTATGCTGGATGTTTTCTTTCTTTCCTTCCAGATTACGCTCCTCTATTCTGTAGCCTGTTCTCTGTCCTGGGAGACTGACCTATATGAACATCAATGGGCTTCCTGTGCTTTGGCCTCCAGTTGGATTCAGCCAATAGGGAGCCCTGACAGGAGACTGGGGGAAGAGAAAAGACTGAAGTCAATGTATTGACATCTGCCAGGCGCAGTGGTTCACTCCTGTAATCTCAGCTACTCGGGAAGCTGAGGCACGAAAATCACTTGAACCTGGGAGGCAGAGGTTTTGGTGAGCTAAGATCACACCACTGCACTCCAGCAACTCTATCTCAAAAAAAAAAAAAAAAAAAAGTCACTGCTTCTCTCAAGGCACTCTCCCCCTCCAAGACGTAGAAACCAATAACTCCTTTTATTCTTTTAGGCCTAATACAGTTATTAGCCTCCAGTTACTGACCTATCCTTTGCCCATACCTTTCAAAATAGCCCTTCATTATTTTGAGAATGTTATTTCCTGTTGGGACCCTGTGTGATACACCTGGTAAAGGTAGGTGATCTTTTAGATTCACAAGCTTCATATTTTATCCATGTACTTGAACCTTACTCTCATACATATAACCTTATATTCTTATGAGCCAACAGTTCTGAAGGGTCAACTGCTGGAATAAGTAGCAGAGAGTGACGCATACCTGTGTGGTTCTCATGGATGGGACAGTGACATCAAGGAGTTAAAAACCTGAGAGACAATAATAGCTCAGGCCCGTGACTTAGCCCCCAAAGAACCCAAGATGCCGAACAGCTTTTCAAGCTCTGTGACTGTGGAACCTTCTCTGATTCAAGTCCCCAAAGCCTTACACAAACTGATGGACTCTGTCTGCTGGGGCCCTGGTTTCTCCATAACCTCCCAGGATGCCTCTGAGAAATCAGCTTAGAAATCCCTGAGAATGATGATGCTATCCTCCCGTTGGCACATTCTGGTTTTCCTAAAGACAAAAACTGAGCTAATGGTATGATTTTTTAAAAAAGAGTATTAGCAGATTCCTTGAGGTCATATTTATCCTTCTATTGTCAGGGATAATTTACTTGAATTTATCATCTTAATTTATTATTCACTACTGTCTATCAGGGAGAGGCATCTGTATTAATGAACTGCATACTTGGTAGAAGTCTGCTTTATTTTGGGCAAATAATTTTCCCACAAAGCACTTAATTTAAATATATATGTTTATATGCTAGTTTACAAATCCCTGTTGCCATATGTTCTTTCCATTCCTTACCAAAAAAACAGCCTCAAAGATGTTGGTTGAATTGCCAAGGTCACATAGAAAACAAGAGGTAGAGACCCAGGACTGTTGCTCTCACTGCAACATAGTTACTTCTGTTAGCTCTGAGAGTTCAGTTTAGATACTCTTTGGCTAAAGAAGTCACCATAGTGATAAATACTAATAAAAGAACATATTTTATAATTAAACTACAACCAGGACTTTAACCTATAAATTACTGCTGCCTGCAAAGAATTACAAGATTAAATTTCCATTGTATGTATCTCTCTTTTAGGTCTATATTTAAACCTTAGGATCATTTACCCTTTTTGTTTGTGACCACCTTCAAGGCAAGAACTGTATTTGAGTTTTGTCCCTCAGAGGACTGTGAAAGGCTGCAGCCTTGAAATTTTTCCTTGTCCTTCCTTTAAAATTTCGGTTTGAAGAGGATAATGAAGTCAAGTGACTGGATTCTCTACTCCTTCCTTGCTTGCTTTCCTCCAGTATGTAGGAAGCTAGCACTGGCCCCGAGGCACCTTGGTTTAAGTAAGGCACCCCATACGGGAAAAACTGAGACCTAAAGGACCACTTCAACCTGGTGAAACAAGCGCCAAGCAAAAAGAGGTCAGACTCTGGAGGACAACCAAATTTGGCCAGACAAGCTTAACTGAAATGGAAGTAATGTTCTCTGAATTAATGGAATGTTCTCTGAAATGGAAGTAATGTTCTCAGGCATTAAAAAACCCTGAGGGTAAAATCTATAGGTGAAAATTATAAGAATACAAAGGGAAAGCGATTGCCTAGTGAAAGCAGATCGCAAAGTTAGGAATAGGAATAGCCTATGCGTGAGTTTGAAGGAATTACTATCTCACAAGATATCATGCCTTCGTCTTTAGAAAGCGTTTTCACATTCTAGTACTTGAGCTTCTCAACCCCATTTTTCAGATGAACAAATGGAGGCTCCGGGCGGAGTTTTGACCAGTCATGATCACAAGTAATAAAGCGCGGAACTAGGAACAAGTTCAGGCTTCCCCAAATTGTTCTCAGCAGTTTCCCGCCGAGGACATTTAGGTAGCAAACGGGAAAGAGACTGGTGAGGCTTCCTTAGCAGCAAGAGTTGGCCCAACCCCCAGGCGGCGCCAGCGGGAGAATGTGGGGCTCGAACTGGGCGGACATTGCAGCCACACGGGGGTGAAAAACCCGATTTGTAAATTCGCACCAGCTGCCGCCTGCGTTAGGCCTTAAGCGTGTTAGCGCGAGGGTGGTGGGCGGTGCAGGTGGTCCTGTTCGTCCCTCTCATTGGTGCCGGGGATAACGGACAGGTATCTGCAGCCAGTCCCAACAGGAACAAAGGGAGCATCACGACAGCTACACTCTACCTGCTCCTGAGCGCGCGGAGCTTGAGCGCGGCGGCGGCTTCTTGGGGGGTGGCTAAGCGTGCGTGTGACGCCGCGTGCGCTCTTGTCCCCCGTCCCGCTCTCTGCGGGGGCCGCTCCTTAGGTAAGAGCTGGGGCCAGACCCTTGCCTCCAACAGGGACGAATACTTTGCTGTTTTTTGCAGCCTACCCCTCATGCAACCCAAAATCTTCCAGCCAAATTCTCCTCAGGGCAAGATTTTCTGACGTGGAACTTCAAGTAACGTACGCTGCAGCTTCATTTTATTTCTCAAAAAATTCCCTCCGCCGCCCCAACCCATAGACTAGGCCTTTAAGAAAGTCCCTCTTACCTCGATCCGGAAACGAGCTCCGAGGGCCTTCCCCAGCCTCAACTAAACTTTACCGGGGTCCCCCGGGCCCTGGCTCACCTCGACACCATTAGTTCGCTCGTCTCCTTTAGGAAACCTTTCCAGACTGCCCCCCGGCGGGACCGCAGCCATCCCATTACCCGGGAGAGCTCAGGCCCCAGAAGAAGGCAGAGAGCGAGGGCGCCCAGAGCGAGCCGACCGACTAACGCCCTCCCCCGCCCGAGTGAAGTCAGGCAGCGGCTGCGGACACGGCTGTATTGGGAAGCGGAGGCTCCTACACAGTAGGAGAGGCACGTCCCAGACCCGGAAGGCCCGAGGACTCTGGACACAGCGCGCGCGGCCCGCCCGGGGCACAGTCTCTGGGGGAGCCCCGAGGGGCGAGTTAAGGCAGCTTGGCTGGAAGGGAGCGGGGAGTGGGAGTCCGCCAGCTCCCCCCGAAATGCTGGCTCACTGAGGGGACAGGCTTCTCACCTCCCACTCCTCTCTCGAGGACGGGGGAAAGACAGTCAATAAATAAGCCCGAGGCGAAAAGGGGCCTCAGGAGACTCTACGAGTCGGGAAGGCTGGAGGTGCGGGGCGAGGGGGCGGTGAGACGTCCTGAAGAGCGTCCAGCTCGTGGCCGAGAGGACTTGGGCGTTCCCCACGCTGGAGGCCGTGGGCCGCTCCCTTTAAAAGTTGAAACGGCCGCAGTTCGGGACGGCCTGGCGGGAGGAGGGCCCGACGAGGGGAGGCTTCGGGGACAACTGGGGCTTCTCGACGTCCACCCTTTTCAGGGCGCGGCCCCGGTAGCCCTCGGGCCGGCCCAGGTACAGGAGGTGCCTCCCGGGACCCCCGGAGTACCTGGAGGGACCTCCCGAGGGGACTCGAGTGAGCAGGGCAGGGGGGGCCCGGTGGCCGGAGAAAGGCAACCTCCGGCCTCCGCCGACGCCCAGCCGGGGAGCAGGGGCGGAGAGCGCGGGCCGGGCGGGGGCAGAGGCGCACCTGCCCTCGGGGGGCACGTCCAGCCTCAGCGGCGGGGCGCACTCGTGGGGCCTGGGCCTGGGGCTGGGGCCGCCCAAGAGGGCAGGGGCGGGCTCCGGCGGGAGCGCCCGCGAGGTTAAAGGGGCGGGGGGTTCGGCCCCCTTTCTGGGCGGCTGCGGGCCGTGCAGGTAGCGCAGCAGTTCCTCCAGGGTGGTGACTTCCACGGCCTGCCCGGGACAGCCGGGCGGCGGCGGCCTCACCAGCACGCGGGGCGCGGGTCCGCCCGCCGCGTGCCCGCCCCGTGAGCGGCCCGGGCCCTCCTTGGCGTTGTTCCTGTTCTGGTTCCACTCCCAGGGGTCCCCGGCGGCGCGGAGGTGCTTGACCGGCAGCTCCGGCGTGGATTCGGGGGTGGGCAGGCAGGCGAGCTCCGGCGGGGGCACGCCCTCCGGAGGCGGCAGGAAGGTGGTGTAGAGCTGCGGCGTCTGCACCGCGTCCCCGTCCTTGGAGGGCGGCGGGGGCTCTAGGCCCCCACCGTGGAGCCGGGCCAAACTGCGGAGGGAGAGAGGGCGCGGGAGCCCCGGAGTCTCGATGTCCTTGCCCCGACGTCGGTGGGCGCGGCGACAAGCACAGGAGACCAGGAGGCCAGAGACTGAGGCGCCCAGGGCAAAAGCTGCGGCCACACTGGCCAGGAGGAGTGGGATGGGGACGGAGCGGGAGGCCGAGGCTGGGGGCAGGTCCCGGCGCACGCCTGCCGACCGAGAGGGAGGAGGGAGGCTCAGCCAAGGGGAGCTGGTGTGGGGGACCTAGGCCCAGAGGCGCCGGCAGTTCCCGGGCCTGACATCGTCCCTCCCGCTGCTACTCAGCCTCACTCCTACAGCCTCCACCATCCCCAGGATTCACCTCTCCTGACTCCTCAGCGTACAGCCCACGCACTACCCCTCACACTCAGGCCAGAGCTTGGGCCTGGGGATTCCCCATCCCACTTCTGGCCCCTGTAGCCATGCCAAGAGCAACTGCCAAAAACTGCTCGTGCAGGAGGATTCGGGTCTGGGATGCCCAATTCTGGGGAGGGGAGCCTCCAAACAGGCGTTAGTGAGCACCAAACACCATTCAGTGAGGGGCTTAGAACGCTCCGAGAATCAGCAGCCCCACACTTCACTCCTGTCCCTCCCAAGTATCCCCCTTACCCCGAGTGTGAGCTCCAAGAGTGGAAGACTGGGGCCAGGGGTGGGCATCACTGGGGGGACTGGGGGTCCCAGGGGAAGGGCCAGGACCCGGAAGCACTGGTGGCAGAGACCAGGTCAGAGCCAGTGAGGCTCTTGATCTCTACCCCTGACACCCTTCCAGGGGTCCTTCCTCCCTCCTGTGGAACCCAGGAGTCCAGAACGCCAGCCTCTAGTTTCTTCTGGGTCTGGGGAAGGGCTCATCATGCAGGACATTGATTTATTTGTTCAAAAAGTACCCTACTGTGTGCCAAGTACTGAGCTACATGCTGGGTATCTGGAGGATGCCGACCCTTTTCTGATACTCCCAGGGTATTCAGAATGCTGCTCTGCTGCTGCCACAAGACACACACTCAGGTATGTGGGCTGAGCAAGGGAAGGTGAGGTTGGGACAAGAGGACTCACCATAAGCAGAATCCCCAGGGCCAGACTGACTCCCAGTAGCTCCGTCTATGAAGAAGGGACAGGTTGAAGATGGGGGGAAAGAGAAGCTTCATGAAGAACTGATGGGGTGACTGTACCACAGAAGGAGAGAAGGACAAAAGCCCAAGCCTGGGATGGTGTCTGTGGCCATCATGGCCATGTGCAGCTTTGGCTGCAACCGCAGGTGCCTCTTCTGTTTACCTTGGCAGTCACTATGCTCCATGGATTCCTGGTTCCCAGCCTGATCCACATCAGTCCTAGGAGGAAAACGAAGTGGCTCTAGAATTCTGTACCTTGTCCCTATCTCCCACTCTGGCCCTCAGCTTGTTGTCTTACTGGTGGGGAATTTTATGCTCAGGAAACCCAAGGACCCATCACTTACCCACCAGGTCCCCTGATATCCACACAGCCCCTGGAGCTATGCCATCCACAGTATGGGTCCTGAGAAGCCAAACAGCTCCTAGGGAAAACAGGTGTGTGAAGCTGGATCCCTTTCTACTCCAGTCACTTTCCATTCTGCTGCCTCTTCCCACCCTGGCTTAGAGGAGGCTCCCAGCCTCATTCTCTCCTGTCCACCTCAGTCTCTCCACACCCTGGTTGCTGCCCACCTTCAGAATGCTTGAGGTACCTAGGCACCCTGCAGCCATCCCCTGTGTTTTCCTGCCACCCCAAAGACCTGTGTTTCTGTGCTCTTGCTGGCTCGGGGAGCTTGCCCACACAGGGCCTGGCCTCAGGCCCCTCTCACCTCTGACAGGCCCCATGCCGGGCACACTGGCTGAGAGGGAGGTAGACAATACAGCCAGAAAAAGCCACAAAGAGCCTGTGGCCCTCAGTGTCCAGCTCCAGCCCTATGATCCGTCGTGCTGTTTGGGCTGTCCGCTTCCCACTGCACCTAGGGTGAGGCCAGAAGGAACCAGAGATGGACAGATGAGGCTACCTTTTCCCTGAGTGAGTGGAAGAACAGAAAGCGGGGAGGCGCACAAGCAACTGAGCACAACCCATGGAGCTGCCCCGCCCTACCACACTGTCCAGTCTTCTCGCCAAGCCTGTCTAGCCCAGAGTTCCCACCCTGCAAAAGCCAATGTTAATGTTTCCAACCTATTCCCACATCTGCAGCTGCTACCTCCCATCCCATCCCTGCTCTGCAGGGGGCCGACCCTCCAAAGGCCTCACCGGGCAGGGCTGTAGGCATCAATCTCTTCCAGGAGGATGGGCTCAGGTCCCCCGGATCGCCAACCTGGGGGCAGCACCTTCAGCACTGTCCCATCATTGGAGCCAAGGAACATGACTGTGATGTTACTGTGGGGACCAGCCATGCCATCCACAGCTACTTGGGTCAGTAGGGCCCTGGAGGAAAGGGCCTCAGGTCAGGGAACCTGTCTAGTGGAAACCTGAGCATTTCAGGGAGAGCCCAGCTGTCCTGGTAGCTGTGCCTGTGCCCTTCCCCCAGGCCCCAGGGTTCCCTTCTTAGCTCTCTCCCTTCTACTTTCACAAGTTCTTCCTCCCACCAATGCGGTTTACCTTGTTGGGTCAAAGAAAGAGGAGGGTGGCTGAGAACAGGGAGGCAGTGGTCAGTGTTTTTCAGCCCCATACCTGCTAGTGAGAGTGAGTAGAGGCTGATGGGTGGCAGGTGGTACAGCGGGGTCCAGCAGCGGGTGAGCCTTGATGAAGGTCAGGACATCATCAGGGAGGTCTCGAGAAGAGGAGAACAAGGCAGCTCCCCCTACTCCTGCACAGGATCCTGGCCTGGTGGGTGAATGGGAAGGGGCTGCCTTTGGACTGGGAGCTGGAGCTTAGTTAAGCTCTGTGCCCCCTACTGCTCCCAAACCTGACTAGAAAGCCTTGCTCCCCCTCCACACAGACACTCATAGCACTGTTACCCTTCCCTGCCGCAGCTCTTCAGCCCCACTGCCACCCCACTATAGTTCCCCACCCTGAGGCCTTGGACATCTCACTACCTCTTCACAATCCCATCTTGGGGGCAGACGCTGCTTGCTTCTGCCCCCACAAAAACCACTCCATCCTGGGTACCTGGGTGAGGGGACTCTGTCCTCAGACACAGGAGTCCAGGCCCCATCCAGACTCCTCTGTTCCTTGAACTTGCCCTCAAACCCACGCTCAATCTCATCCAGGTAGAAGGCGCAGACGGCAGAGCCAGGGATGCTGGAGGAGCCAGAAAAGATGCAGGATAGGTGCTGAAAGGAACTGCACAACTTCCCCCAGGAAGAAGTGGTGGCACCCTTCATACCACGTTAAGAGGTAGAGACTGAGGAGGTGGGGCAGCCACTGGGTGCCACACTAGGAGAAAAAATGGCAACACAGCAAACTGGCTTTGCTCGGAGGTTCCCTTAACTGCCCCATCAGTAGGCTGTGAAAAGGGAGTCTGGAGGCTGGTGAGGCAGGGGACAGATCGGGTCACACTAGTCAGCCTAGTACCAACCTATTGGTCTGGGTGGTGAAGACCCCAAAGAGAGCAGAGCGGCCATGCAGGTTCACAGGCCCAGTCAAGGCCTGTAAAACATCAAAATAGAAAGTAGAGTCCCCAGGGACAGAGCAGTTGAGCCGCAGCTTCAGGAAGGATGTCCAGTGGCGGTCCAAGGCCCGAGGCGAGCCGCCCATGTCACGTTTACATACTCGGGCTACGCGGGAGAACTGCACCTAGGAGAGGAGAGTGGAGTAGACAATGGTGAGACAGACCCACAGGGCCAGCTGCATGCAAGGAGTGTGGTGAGTTAAGAGCAGTAAGGGGCTGGGCACGGTGGCTCACTCCTGTAATCCCAACACTTTGGGAGGCTGAGGTGGGTGGATCACGAGGTCAGGAGATTGAGACCATCCTGGCTAACACGGTGAAACCCCGTCTCTACTAAAAATACAAAAAAATTAGCCGGGCGTGGTGGTGGGCACCTGTAGTCCCAGCTGCTCAGGAGGCTGAGGCAGGAGAATGGCGTGAACCCGGGAGGCGGAGCTTGCAGTGAGCCAAGATCACGCCACTGCACTCCAGCCTGGGCAACAGAGCGAGACCCCGTCTCAAAAAAATAAAAATAAAAAATAAATGTGAGGGGCACAGTGAATGAAGGGTGTGGCATGGTAGGTCAACTTGGGTCAAGGGTAAGGGACAAGCAGGATGTGGGGGCAGAGGGCTTGGGACTATTCCAAGTTGAGGGGTGAGAGTCCAGGGGATTGCTTTGTGGAGATTATGGTCAGGAGCTCTCCTCCCACTCAGACTGGCTCCTCAGGATCCAGCAGAACCCTCCAGCTACCCACCCTGATGCCCACCTCCTTACCCTTCCCAGCCGAGCATCCTCCACAGAGACCTCGCGGAAGAAGAAGTAGACGTGGTCTCCATGCTCCAAGGCATGGACAAAGTGTGGCTCTAAGATGAGGAATGACGGGAAAGGGTATAGAAGAGTATCTGTACCTGCTCAGAAGCTCCTGGCCCCACACTGCTCTCCCCATTGCATACATACACACTACCACACCACTTGCCTGCTCCCCGCCACAGTCCTCCCTCTGTGCCTCCTCCCCAATAACAGTCTCCTTTCCCCAGGCCCGCCCTGACCTCGGAGCCACTTGGAGTCGTACTTGGCCGAGCGGAGTGGGGGCTGGGGCCCAAGGCTTCTGTAAACTACAGCATCACTGGCCTGGAAATCCGCAGCTGTGGCTGAGTACAGGCTGCCCTCTGGAGGGATGGGTGGAGTGGGGTCAGGGGAGGGCTCAGGGATCTGTATCCTGCCTCTTCTTGGGCCTCTTGCACCCCTACCTAGGCCTGGCCCTGGCCCCTACCTCAACCCTCCACTCAGGGGAATGGGGGAAAGACCCACTGGGAGAGGAGCTAAGGTGGGAGCTCCCTCCAGCCACATGCTTTCTTCTCACTTGCCCAGTTGCACACCTGCAAAGACGGCCACGTTGGACTGGGTGGCATCAAAGGGGCATCGAGCCTGCCCACTCAGTTCCTCACCCTCCTGCTGCAGCGAAGTTATCTGGGGGTAGAGGGAGCAGATGCCTGGAAACTTTAGGGTCTTGGAGTCTGGCTCCATAGCCTATTCCCTCCTGTCCCGTTGCCTCCTCCCCAGCCCCTCTGGACCCTTGCATTCTGGGCACTCCCATTCCCCAACCGCAGTCCCTGGTCCTTTCCCATCAAACCGATTGCCCATCTTGCCCCAATTCCCATCCTAACCCCCACCCTCTCTTTTGTACCCCATAGCTGCGGCACACAGGGCTGAATGAGTTCGTTCCACAGGCAAGGAGCGTCTGGGAGTCCCAGGGAACAAGAACACGAATATAGTTGTAGCACTCGTCCTAGAGAACCCAAAATTCTAGGTCAGTGACAGAGGGTCCTGGGACTGAGAACAGGAGGTAATAGAAAGGTGGGCTTACAGGGCGGGTGCGGTGGCTCACGCCTGTAATCCTAGCACTTTGGGAGGCCAAGGTGGGCAGGTTGCCTGAGCTCAGGAGTTCAAGACCAGCCTGGGCAACACGGTGAAACCCCATTTCTACTAAAATACAAAAAATTAGCTGGGTGTAGCAGCATGCGCCTGTAATCCCAGCTACTTCGGAGGCTGAGGCAGGAGAAATGCTTGAACTATGGAGGTGGAGGTTGCAGTGAGCCGAGATCGTGCCATTGCACTCCAGTCTGGGCGACAGACTGAGACTCCGTCTCAAAAAAAAAAAAAAAAGGTGGGCTACTCCTCTTGAGCCCAACAGAGCAATGTGAGATAAAGTCCCAAATAAGCTGTTTGCTGGCCCTCTGGCCTTCTGCAAATCCTTTGGCCTCTCTGAGCCTCACTTTTCTTTTCTGTGAGGCATGTAAGAGAAACTGAAAATCAGGAATTCTCTTTCCTTCTCATTTTCCCCTGTGGCCTGGGATGGAAAAAGTGTGAAGGAAATTGGGCATAGTAGAGGACCAGTTGGACAGAGACTGGGGGCAGAGTAATCCTCTCCTTCCCTCCACATTCTCGTCTCACTCCTTACCGTCAGCTTTCCCCGTACAGCACAGTTCTCCACATCTTGGCTTCTCCATGTTAGATACTGAAGGGATAAGTTGAAGAGGGAAAATCATGGGCAACTGGGTTCCCTCCTCACATTATGGCTCCTTTTGGATTCTTCTTCCCACCCACCTGACCAGCATTAGACCTCTCCCAGCCTCATCTCCACGTCTGCACCTCTTCCCACACAGCCCCTCACCTTGTTGGGCACCAGCCCCTCCCCTTCTTCTTGGGCTTGAAGATCGAAGGAGAAAACGTGATCCCTGAAGGGGTAGGTAAGGAGGGGTCAGAGCCTAGTCAAGGCACCCCACCTTACCCACAGTCAGCTGTTCAGGGACAAACAGTGCAGACCTTCTGGCCCTCCCCTTCCCCCTTCCTCCATGCCTTGGCATTTGTGCTCTGGGTCCAAGCATGTCCACACCCCATGGCTTGTGCACCTGCATGTGTCCCCTGCAAGATGCTACAGTGGCCATACAGGTCCCATGTCTGCCCAGGAGCATGCATGTCTGCCCCACAACTGTGCCACGGCCAGTTTACCGGGCAGCCACTAGCAAGGTCCGGTTCAAGGTCAGGAATCTCTGAAAGTCCAGCCCAAGTTCTGCAGCCACAGCATCATCCTCCAGGCCCCGAAACCAGGATAATGGGGAAGTACCTAGAGGACACAGAGAGATAGGATTCTGAGGATACCACAAATGTCCCCAACACCCTCTCCAACCAGATGAGTGGACACAGTGGATGTGTGAGGTTAGAGTGCCCAAAAGCTATTCTTAATACCAATAACACTGAGTACTTAATCTCTGCCAAACACAGTGTTAGCACTTTACATGCATTGTCTCATTTAATACATGGTCCTGTGAGGTAGCTTTGGCCCCATTTTACAGATGAGAAGCCTGAGACTAGAAGCCATTTAGGAATTTGCTCATTTAGCTGGGAAGTGGCAGGTATCAGGATTCAGATCCAGGTCTGTCTGCCTCCAGAGTTGAGCCTAGTCCCTTCTTGGAACTGCCTTAAGGCTAGCAATTTCCTTTCACTCCCACCTTGTGCACTGTCCCACTGGAGCATTTATTCACTCCGTTTCTCCCAGCCCTCTGCACCCTCCCCTCAAGGCTCTTCACAGGCCACCTCAGCCCTCCAAGGTTTCTGCCTCCTCTGACCACCTCACCTCCAGCATCCACCTGGCCTGATCATGGTGGAAACCACAGTCATCAATGGTCAAAGGATACCCAGAGTTCAGGGATAAATGATTTAACATTTATAATGTGCTTGGCTGGGAGCGGTGGCTCACGCCTGTAATCCCAGCACTTTGGGAGGTCGAGGTGGGCGGATCACAAGGTCAGGAGATCGAGACCATCCTGGCTAACATGGTGAAACCCCATCTCTACTAAAAATACAAAAACAAAATTAACCAGGCGTGGTGGCAGGCGCCTGTAGTCCCAGCTACTCGGGAGGCTGAGGCAGGAGAATGGCATGAACCCAGGAGGTGGAGCTTGCAGTGAGCCGAGATCACGCCACTGCACTCTAGCCTGGGCAACAGTGCAAGACTCCATCTCAAAAAAAAAAAAAAAATTTATAATGTGCTTGGAGCTGCTTCTAGCACATAGGAGTGTTTGCTATTCTTATATATCCCTCAACAATTACTCCCAGTAACCCAACTGCAGTTCCTCTATCCTTAAAATTACTCTAAATCCTACAAATATAACAGGAACTGCAAATAGATAAAGGTTCTTCTCAGAAAAAGTGGGTTTATGCTTTCTATCATGGTGGGCTTATTGGTGGTACCAGTGGTAGAGAGGCGAGTAAGAGGTGTTGGGAACCACTGAACTAGTATTAGACCTTCTCTATGTAGCTAAGAATAACAGCAAACACATATAAAGCATTTACTTTGCGCCATACAGTGTTCTCAGCACTTTACATGTATAACCTCATTTAATCCCTAAATAATTCCATGAGGTAGAAGACTGTTTTGTTTTTTGTTTTTTGAGACGGAGCTTCACTCTCGTTGCCCAAGCTGGGGTGAAATGGCGCGATCTCGGCTCACTGCAACCTCCGCCTCCTGGGTTCAAGCAATTCTCCTGCCTCAGCCTCCCGAGTAGCTGAGGTTACAGGCACATACCACCAAGCCTGGCTAATTTTTTGTATTTTTAGTAGAAACGGGGTTTCCCCATGTTAGCCAGGCAGGTCTCGAACTCCTGACCTCAGGTGATCCACCCACCTTGGCCTCCCAAAGTGCTGGGATTACAGGCGTGAGCCACCATGCCCAGCTGACTTTTTTTTTTAATCTGCCCTTTTTTTTTTTTTTTAAAGAGATGGGGTAGGGGGTTGGGGGGTGGGATGACTCTGGCTATGTTGCCCAGGCTGGACTACAGTGGCTATTCACAGGCGCCATCACAGAGCACTACATCCTGAGCTCAAGTGATCTTCCTGCCTCAGCCTCCTGAGTACCCACCACTGGCTCAGAATACTATTATATTCATTTTACAGCTGAGGAGACTGAGACAAAGAAAGGTTAAGTAACTTAACTTAACCAAGGTCACACAGCTAGTGAGCAGCTTGGCAGGGATTCAAACCTGCTAAGATTTGGTCTAGCTGAGAGTCCATGTTCTTTTTTTTTTTTTTTTTTGAGACGGAGTCTCGCTCTGTTGCCCAGGCTGGAATGCAGTGATCTCCACTCACTGCAAGCTCCGCCTTCTGGGTTCACGCCATTCTCCTGCCTCAGCCTCCCGAGTAGCTGGGACTACAGGCGCCCGCCACCATGTCCGGCTATTTTTTTTTTTTTTTGTATTTTTAGTATAGACGGGGTTTCACCGTGTTAGCCAGGATGGTCTCAATCTCCTGGAGAGTCCATGTTCTTAACCTCCACACGATGCTGCCTCTAAGTGAAGAAACCAGGCCCAGGGATGAGAAGCAGCTGGCAGGAGGTGTCAGCTCACGCTACCTGTTTGCTTCTTTTTGCTGGTCTGGCTGTTAGCTTCCTTGAGGCTGGGAGCCTTCCTGCACCTTGCCTCCCACACAGGGGGTCTCAGTCTCTAATTGTTCACAGAGATGGGGCAAGGTAGGTACTGGGCACTCACCTTGAAGGTCAGAGATCAACAGAGGGAGGGGGTCCTGGGGAAAGGCGGCCTGAGTATGGGGAAGTGAGAGCAGCAGCAGCAGTAGCAGCAAGGGCATGAAGTGGGGGGCACGGGGCATCCTGTGCGGGGCAGCTCAGGCCCCAGGGGGTGCCCCCTCACCCATAAGCCGGCCCTGAAAGGGGAGACAGGGAAAAGTGGGGGAGGAGCGAAGTTCCCTCTCCCCTGACGCAAGCCAGCAGGCTCCTCTCCTGGTCTATCCCCAGAAGACCCTGTGGGGTGGGGGAAAAGAACCCTCTCTCCAGCACTGCCCCAGTTCTAGCCAGCTGTCATTGTCACTCAAGGCCCTTCCCTCTGCAACTGGTCCAAACTGGCTGGTGTGAGGACTGCATGCATGACCCCAGGTAAGGACAGGACACACCCACCCCCATCTCAGCCTTCTCACTCAGCTTCTCCTCTTCTCTCCTGACTGGGTCTGGGACATCCAGTAGGTGACACCTCCTGGCCCCCCTCTTGCTAAACCCTTCTCAGCTATAATTAGAGACTGAAGCCTTAAAATTATAAATAGTGACTCCTTGGCACTGGGAGGAGGAAAAGGGCACCATGTCTGACTCCCCCTCCCTCCCAGACCCCCACGGCACCCTGGGAGCAATGCAGGCACTGCGCCTAGGCGGGGGCAGCTGTGTGGCTGACACTGTCCTTTCTAGAGTTCAGGAAGACAGAGTTGGGGGAGGCAGCCTAGAGGTCACTGTGCTGGTCTAAGCTCATGCTTCGGGGGCCCTTCCCACTGCTAGGGAAGAACTGAGTAGGGAGGAGAGTTGGTGGGGGGGACTGTCTTCGCCAAAAATGAATCTGCATCAAAGCCAGATCAGAGGCTAAATTTAGCTCTGGCTGCAGCTGTCTGCCCGACCACTGTGCCACCCCCTCCAGGCTCTCTAGCCCCCTGCTCCTTCCCTGGCTCCTAAGAACCAGTGCATGTACTTGAGGGGAGAAGAGCAGACCCACCCCCTATGAGAAGCCAGGGGTACAAGGGACTAGTGAAGCAAAATGGCTAAACGTGCCTCTTTCCCTTCCTTCCCTCATCCGCCGCCTCTGAAATTAAAATATAAATTATTCAGTGACAGGCAGGTAACTGTAGCCCAAAGTCCAGGAAAAGATGGATATGGTGGAAGAGATGGTGAGACAGGTCTCCTTCCACCCATCAGCCTCCCTCAGCCAAATGACCCTGGCTGGGGCCCACAGTAGGAGGTATATACCAGCTTCCTGCCTTCCCCTAAAATTGAAGTGAGGGACTTGGTCGGCTCCAAAAATCAGGTCAAGAAGGGTGAGACTCCTTTTTTTGTGAACAGATAACTATCCTTCACCAATCCTTAGTTGCCCATCCCACCGTGTCCCCTAAAACAGATCCTAAGCTTCCAGGCCAAGCCCCATTCCATCTCCCCAGTAATTCTACTCTCCCAGCCAGAACCCAAGTGTCCCCTACCCCAATCCAGCATCACTGGTGGGGAGGCTGACGTCAGGTGGGGCCCCAAGAGAGCTGAAGAAGGGAAAAGAGTAGGAACACCTAATGATGACTCCCCTTCCCCAGGGCCAGAGTAGCAGCTAGCTAACGACCCTCTGGTGTTGAAAGGCTGGGCCTTCCTCCCTCCCCCGACATGTTTCCGGATACTGTTGTTCCCAGGGGAAGAGAAAGGAAGAGAAAGGGACATAGCTTGTCTCTCATCCTCCCCAACCTGCTCTCCCCACCACCCCCCTGCCTCCAAGTTGTCCTGAGCAACTGGTATCTTCACCCTGGAAACAACTTTGGTCTCTGGCAAGTGGGGAGAAGAGCCAGCCCCTCTTCCTGCTCCCTGCTCATGCCTGCTTCCACCCTCTGCCCTCAGGAGCTGCTGCCCTTTCCTTACCTGGGGTGGTGACTCCTGTGGGGGCTTGAGGGGGATAGGAAACCTCTGACCTGATGGAAGACAGGACAAAGGAGGGAAGAGACTGCATTATGCTCCCCTTACCACATCCCTTACAAGTAAATGTAAAAATTCAAGAAAAGTCTGCTGAGGCTTGGGTAGGGGAGATGCTGCCTTGAAAATGGGAGGGGGCTGATGACACTTCTTAATAGTTTGGTTACAAAGGTGCTGGTGGCTTCATGCCCAGAGATGTAGGGGAAGGGGATGGCCCCTTTCTAGAAACTGCTAGAACTACAGGGCTAGCCTTGGCAAAGGGGGTCACTGGGAGAGTTTGTGGGGCATGGCGACCACTCCCATGTTAAAGCCCTCAGAATCCAACAGCCTTCTTAGCAAAAGCGCCTTAGCTAGGGACAATAGAGGCTAATTTGCATCTCATTTACATGCTCTTCATTTCCAGGCGAAATGATCTGATAGCAAGCACCCTCAGCCCTTTCCTTCCTCCCTGAGAGAGCAGGCTGTGCCTCCCTTCCACCCAGTCTACACACGCACACACACACACACGCTCACACCCCACTTTAGGCTGGCTTAGTCCAGCCTCTAAAAACACTTGGCTGGCCTTTGCATTGGCCCTCTAGACTCAACTATGATACACCTTTAAGAGGGCTGCTTGTAGCTGTTTTTGGGGAGCAGCATCTTGTCAGCTTCTCAACTCCTGGCCTGGAGAAAAGATCACTCTGCCCTGGAAGAATCCTAGCTGCTTCACACACCCCATCTGAAGCACATGGGAGAGACCTGGCCGACTCTCCCCTTTCCAGATCCTCCCCTTGCTGGGAAGAGGAAACAGCCCTTCTTTCTCCTGGCCCCCAAACCACCTCTGGGGAGTGGCTGGGGTCATAGCCAGAGTCTAGCAGAGCTGTGGAAGGGATGGAGAAGGGGAGACTGGGCTGGGGACAATAGCAGGAAGTCTTTGGGCTGGTCGCCCGCCCCAGTCCACCTTCCTCAGAGGGTGCAGGGTCGCGCCAAGGAGCCTGTGGAACCGGAGCTTTCCTTTCTCCAAGCCATTTCCCCCACTCTTAGCTCTTAGCCCCACACTCAGCACCTACCCTCCTTCCCACCCAACCCCCAACCAGGACAATCCAGGTGTCTAGAGCCTCGAAAGAGGTGGGCCTAGGGCCAGGGGCTCGACGTGTCTCCCCCTCACTGGATCCGGGGCTCCGAGGAGGGGCCGGTAGCAGAGTCTGGGCCGGGACCGGGTAGCAGAGTCTGGGCCGGGACCGGGTCCCAGAGCCACGTTAGCGGGAGGAGGGGCTGGAGGGGCCTGCAGGCGCAGACGGAGAGGGGATGGGAGCGGGGGTTGGGGAGCGGAGGCGGGTCTCCCAGGCCAGGGAAACAGGGCCAGAGGCTGAGAACCGACGAGGGCGGGCCTGAGGCCGGCGCTCAGTGGGGTCCGTGGGCTCAGGAGGCAGTTGCCAGCTCGGATGTCCTCTTTGGGAGACCTCAGTCTAACAAAGCCCCGGGCCGAGCGGGCTGAAGGAAGGAGATAGGCTCTGGGACCGATGTTGCTCGGGGGCCCCATTCGCCGCCTCTTTGCACGAGCCAACCCTTCAGAGGGTGCTCAGATTCCGGCTTGCACAAGGACAGAGAAGCACCCGTGACACAAAGTCCGGAACGATGCGCCCCTCTTCCCATCCCTTCAGGGGCGTCAGGAGGGTCTAGTTCTCCGCGGGTCTCGGAGCCCTAGTTTCCCTGCCGGGAAAGCAAGCGGCCAGGTTTTCCACCCTCTCTACGGTGCGCGCCTCAAATAATCCCTTTTCGCGCTTCCCAGTCCAGCGGGATGCGACTCGACGAAAGCCCAATTGAACGAGGTGCCCAGACTCTGCTCCCACCAGTACAGTTACGGGGCTCGGCCACTGTGCCTCCTTCCTCCCTGCACCCCAATTTCGTTGACCCTCTCCGTCAGCCAGGCACACCGGGCGCCGACACCCTCCCTGGTCCCCTAGCGCTTCAGAAGCTTGCCCCCCGCCGGCCGCGCCCTCCTGCTCCCTCCCCGCCTCCCCGCAGCCCCTTCCCTGCCCGGGGTACTTGCTCCAGGATTCGGGTCAGCGGGATCGAGATCGCCGCGGACGGCCAGCGGCCACGCGCTGCGCTGAGTTCGCAATCCGTGGTTGTGCTCAGGGGAGATGCGATGAGCGTCCGAATTGGATGGTGCTTGAATTTGGGTTCCGGGGCGCTGTCGGGAGAGCCCTCGGTCCGAGTCCAGCCGCGGATCCGCGGAGGAAAACAATGCGACCGCCCGGGGCTCTGGGCTCGGCCCCAGTGGCCCCGCCCGCCTCCCAGCCGGGCCCACCTCCTGCCCGCCTTTGGGTCGCCGCGACTAATCCCGCCCTCGGAGGGCGGCAAAACACCGCCTTCTCGTCACCTCTCCGCCAATAGTGCCGCCCGGGGAGGGGCTCCAGGATCACCGTCCACCCAGAGGGCCAGGCCGGGAGGCTGAACTGGAGACCAGAGACAGACGCGAGATGGAGAGACCCACGGACAGTCGCCGACACCGGGCAGAGGAAGAAATACATACAGAAGCAGAGACCGGCTGGCACAGGAGAGGCTCTGGGGAGAAATTTCACAAGAGAGGAAGAGGAGCTGGGAGGAGAAAGAGACAGGAAACCTGGGAGCCTCGCGGGGCTGGGCTGGGCTGTCAGAGCCTGCGCGATCCGTCCTCCCTTCCCCTCCTATACGGCTTGGGCGACCTTGCTCCCGAGGGCGCATCCCGCATCTCCCTGACTCTGCCCCCAACCCTCTGTTGCTCCTCTCTATGCGTTTTCCCTCTGTCTCCTTATTTCTCCCCGTAGGCCTCCTCTGGTTCGTCCTGACCCCGATAAGGAGGCCTAGCATGCGCGTGGGGGCTGGAGGCCTGGGAAGGGAAAGGAAGGTGTCAGCAGGAGGTTTCCCTTGTTTCCAGGATCTCCTCCCACCTCTACAAAGCAGCATGAGTTTGGGCCACTATGGCAAGAACTAGCTAGCAGTCAGGCTGTTGGGTAATGGAAGAGGGCAGCTGAGAGAGGCTGAAGCCAAAACAGATGTGGAAATCAAGACTAACTGACTCAGAGAAAGACACAAAGAGTAGCAACGCTAAGACCTGATAAAGTAACCCACACAGCCTTCCTGCCCCACAGACATACGTCCCACCTTTCCTCAGAGGACCCTGACATCCCTCCAAACAGCAAAACTGCCCCTTCTCCCTCCCCACCCTTCATAAAGCCCCTGGGAATGTCAGTGAGAAGGAAGAATAAACTACTACAGACAGGATTGCTTGGTACCTTGGTATTGCCTGGTAGGATTCTTCTCTATGTGGGGCTGAGACAAAAGACATTCTCAAAATTCTCCAGGAAAGTGGGTGGCCTGGGAGACACTGGCATTCTCAGATAGTTTTATCTGACTGAACACTTCTACCCACATCTTGGACTCTGGACTAGAGGAAAGGAGGGGGAATGGGTTTGCCACTTTAGGCCAGCCTTAACTGGACTGTGATCAGGGAGGGGAGTATCGACAACTAGGCTAAGCCCCACAGCGAGTATGCAAGAGACCTAAACATACACACACATGTGCACACGCACACACAGAGAAAGAGAGAGAGAGACAGATTTAAGGCCAGGTGAACCAGTAAGATGAACAGTAACTCAGTAAAGTCAGATCTAAAAAAACAGAAGAAGATAAACAGGGACAATATCTACACAGAATTAACGGCCGAGGGATCTTGGGTCCAAGGCAATTCAGCAAATTGTCAGACAGTTGGGGTTGTTTTAAAGGCAGGGAAGAAATTTTCAGAGAAAGACACCTCAAAATATAGAGGCATTGAGAGGTTAAAAGAAATCTCAGCTCCTAGCACAGGGTTTAGGTACTCAGATACGTGCTTATTGAATAGATTAGTGAGTGGGGATTAAGGTGTAATTTATTTAAAGTTTTAGGACCCAGCTCAAATCTCAGTTCAATCCAATAAGTATTAAACACTTACCTGAGACACAATCTACTACACAATCCACTGTGGGCTGTGGTTCCAGACTTTAAGAAAATGATAATATATTTGAATTAAAATAAGATTTGCACGTACTAAACTATTAAAAAGTCTAAACTATTAAAAAGACAGTACTAAATATTAAATATTTAATAGTACTAAACTATTAAAAAGACAACACCAAGTCTTAAAAGAAAAGCTACATTGAACATAAATTTCCAAATGTGCAAAGAAGACAATAAATATTCTCCGAAGACTGCATAGAAAGATGCTGGATACATTTTATCATGGAGGACAGGAAAACTTTGGTGGGAGTTGGCTTGGTGCAAAAGAAGAAAATGTTCCTGAGGGACACAGCTTCAGCAAAAGCTTTTACTTGGTGAGCAAGGAGCCTGCAGCATGGATAACAAAAAGGTCCTGTGAGGCTGGTGTGTGGGAAAGGCACTAGTTAGGAGCAAGGAGAGGGAAAAGGGGAAGACAAATTACAGAAGACCTGGAATGCCTAGGTGAGCTGGTTAAAATCATCTGACAGGAGTAGGATGTCATTTTAAATTCTTGAAAAAGGTGCAACTTGTCTTTTTTTTTTTTTAAGCAAGAAGACAGAGACCTACTAGCAAGAAAATAGGTTTAAAGGTGAGGGGAGAGGGACAATCAGACAAGGGTGATGGGAACAGGTTTAGAAAGAAAGAAATGAATCTGAGAGCTATTTTGAAGGACAAATCAAAATGACTCTCTTGGCTGGGCGAGGTGGCTCACCCCTGTAATCCCAGCACTTTGGGAGGCCGAGGTGGGCAGATCACCTGAGGTCAGGAATTCTGAGACCAGCCTGGCCAACATGGAGAAACCTCAGCTCTGCTAAAAATACAAAAAATAATTAGCCGGGTGTGGTGATGGGCACCTGCAATCCCAGCTACTCAGGAGGCTGAGGCAGGTGAATTGCTTGAACTCGGGTGACAGGAGATTGCAGTGAGCCAAGATCGTGCCACTGCACTCCAGCCTGGGTGACACAGAGGGAGACTCTTTAAAAAAAAACCAAAAAAACAAAAAACAAAAAACCCTCTTCCTACTCCATTAGTGTTTTGAATAAAATCACACGGTCCTGGCCGGGCACAGTGACTCAGGCCTGTAATCCTAGCACTTTGGGAGGCCGAGGCGGGTGGATTGCCTGAGCTCAGGAGTTGGAGACCAGCCTGGGCAACAATGGTGAAACCCCGTCTCTACTAAAATACAAAAAATTAGCTGGGCATGGCGGCGTGCGCCTGTAGTCCCAGCTACTCGGGAGGCTGAGGCAGGAGAATTGCTTGAACCCGGGAGGCGGAGGTTGCAGTGAGCCGAGATCACACCACTGCACTCCAGCCTGGGCAACAGAGCGAGACTCCATCTCAAAAAAAGGAAATCACACAGTCCCACAGATCGGATTGGAAAAGCACTCTCTTCCAATCCCCAGGGAGCTATTTCAAACTTCCTCCTTTTTTTGCAAGTTCCTTTCCTTACCATTTCCTTGTTCATCTCAGGAAAACCCTCATCCGTCTTCAGAGAAAACAGAGATAATAAAGTGAGAATTCCACCAACTTTTTGCTCCCTACAGATATACTTAGCTGCATCATGTCTCTCTCATCCTAGTGAATGCCATTCATATCACCTGTCGAAGGTTCATCTATGACTTTACTATAAGTTGTATGCAGTCCCTGGTTGTCTATCTTGCTCAACACTGTATCCTTTCCTTGTAGCATAGTGCCTGCACACAGAAAGTATTAACTTAACAAAAAAAAAAAAAATAGAGGCAGAGTCTCATTGTGTTGCCCAGGCTGGTCTTGAACTCCTAGGCTCAAGTGATTCTCCTGCCTCGGCCTCCCAAACTGCTGGGATTACCGGCATCAGCCACCATTCCCAGCCTTAACCTGTCCTTTTCTACTGATATTTTCACCTTAGCATATACACACGCTCAAGTAGTTCCCATGATTAAAAGGAAAACATTCCAAACTTTCTCTTGATCCTTGTCTGCACCCAGTCATCACTCAGTTTCTCTTCCCTTCATAACTAAGCTTCTAGAGTTACCTATACTTGCTATATCCATTTTCATGATTCTCATTCTCAATCATTTTAGTTTTTGCCCCCCATCAGTCCACTGAGATTGCTCTCATTAAAGCCACCAATGACCTCCTGGTCACATTCAATGAACAACTCTTCAGTCTTTATCCTTTTGCCCTCTCTGTGCCATTTGACCTGTTGACTCCCCCCTCCTTGAAATGCTTTCTTCTTTTGGCTCCTGAGGTCCCTCTTTCTCTTAACAGAGACTAGGGGCTTAATAAATATGTATTTTTAATGAATGGATAGTTTCACTTCTATTAATATGGCTTTTCTTTTTTTTTTTTTTTGAGACAGAGACTCACTCTGTCGCCCCAGGCTGGAGTGCAATATCATAATCTTGGCTCACTCACTGCAAACTCTGCCTCCTGGGTTCAGGCGCTTCTCCATCTCAGCCTCCCGAGTAGCTGGGATTACAGGCGCCCGCCACCACGCCCAGTTAATTTTTATATTTTTAGTAGAGACAGGGTTTCGCCATGTTGGCCAGGCTGGTCTCGAACTCCTGACCTCAAGCGATCTGCCCACCTCAGCCTCCAAAGTGTTGGGATTACAGGTGTGAGCCACCACACCCAGCGTAATATGACCTTTCTTATCCTTCTCTGACCTCTCTAAATGCTGGTGTTCCCTATGGTTATGTCCTTAGCCACCTCTTTCTTCTCTACCCATTCTCATTGGTCAAGATAATCTGACAATGAGAACAGTTACAAAACCAACAGTTACAATAAACTGTTTTTTTTTTTTTTTTTTGAGATGAGTCTCCCTCTGTCACCTAGGCTGGAGTGCAGTGGCTCACTCGGCTCACTGCAAGCTCCGCCTCCCGGGTTCACGCCATTCTCCTGCCTCAGGCTCCAGAGTAGTAGGGACTACAGGCATCTGCCAACACACCCGGCTAAATTTTTTTTTTTTTTTTTTGTATTTTCAGTAGACACTGGGTTTCACCGTGTTAGCCAGGATGGTCTCGATCTTCTGACCTCATGATCCGCCCGCCTGGGCCTCCCAAAGTGCTGGGATTACAGGTGTGAGCCACCACGCCCGGCCACAATAAACTGTTTATATGTTGCTTACCATAAAATCTAGGTGTTCAACTCAGGTCTTTCTCCTGAGTTCTAGACTCATGTATACAATTGCTTATTGGATACTTCCATTTGGATTTTTCATGTTTACCACTTAGTCTAAAGACAGGAAGTAGCCAGACGCAGTGGCTCACACCTATAATCCCAGCACTTTGGGAGGCCGAGGTGGGCAGATCACCTAAGGTTGGGAGTTCAAGACCAGCCTGACCAACATGGAGAAACCCCGTCTCTACTAAAAATACAAAATTAGCCGGGCATGGTGGCGGGTGCCTGTAGTCCCAGCTACTCAAGAGGCTGAGGCAGTAGAATTGCTTGAACCCGGGAGGTGGAGGTTGCCGTGAGGCAAGATCACGCCATTTGCACTCCGGCCTGGGCAACAAGAGTGAAACTCTATCTTAAAAAAAAAACAAAAAGACAGGAAGCTTGTCTTTTATCTTTTTATCCCCAGCACTTAATCATAATGCCTGGCATACAGTAAGTAGAGGAAAAAATAAATGCATCAAAGATTAAAAACAAACAAACATCCTATGGTTCAGAGGAAAAACAACAACAACAACAAAAACAAAACAAAACAAAAAAAAAACAAGCCAGGTACAGTGGCTCACTTCTGTAATCCCAGCACTTTGGGAGGCCAAGGCAGGCGAATCATGAGGTCAGGAGATCGAGACCATCCTGGCAAACACGGTGAAACCCCGTCTTGATTAAAAATACAAAAAATTAGCTGGGCGTGGTAGCGCGCGCCTGTAATCCCAGCTACTCAGGAGGCTGAGGCAGAAGAATCGCTTGAACCTGGGAGGCAGAGGTTGCAGTGAGCCAAGATCGTGCCACTGCACTTCAGCCTGGGTGACAGAGTGAGACTCTATCTCAAAAAAGTAAATAAATAAAAATAGGACGGGCATGGTGGCTCACACTTGTAATCCCAGCACTTTGGGAGGCCAAGCTGGGCAAATCATGAGGTCAGGAGTTCAAGACCAGCCTGGCCAACATAGTGAAACCCCATCTCTACTAAAAATACAAAAATTAGCCGGGCATGGGGGCGCGCACCTGTAATCCCAGCTACTTGGGAGGCTGAGGCAGGAGAATCAGTTGAACCCGGGAGGCAGAGGTTGCAGTGAGCCGAGATCATGCCACTGCACTCCAGCCTGGGCGACAGTGTGAGACTCGATCTCATAAATAAATAAATAAATAAATAAATACCCAAAACAAAAAAAGAGTAAAAGCCGTGAACTATCTCCAGCTATGTCAGGCTGACTTACTTGACTGCTTTAAATCACACTAAACTTACTCTTTCTGAACTGATATGAGAGTACTGATCTTAACCATGGTAAAACCTCACCTAAAACAAACATAGGACTGTTCCATCCCGAATACTTTTCCAAATAACTGAAGTTTATCCAATTAAGTGCAAAATATCTTCATTTTGCTTCAAAGTAGAAATTGCTCAAAAAAGTACTATTCATTTCCTGTAGATTATACAGTGGAAAGAGCACCATTGAAAGTCATTGAGACTTAGCTAGATTCATCTCTGGAGTATGGCTTTGGATAAACTACTTATCTCTAAGTCTGATTCTGTCTTCTGTAAGAAGACATACTACCTTCCTGCCTACTTCTTAGGATCAAATAAGATCCTGTAGGTGAAACGTTTTGTAAATTCAAAAGTGTTTTGCACATTTAAGATACCATCATTTGGCCAGGGTACACAGTGACTCACTCCTGTAATCTCAGCACTTTGGGAAATTGAGGCAGGAGGTCTGAGTCCAGGAGTTCGAGGCTGCAGTGAGCAGTGTGAGCCACTGTACTCCAGCCTGGGCAAGATAGCAAGACCCTATCTCTAAAAAAATTTGTGGCCAGGCGCAGTGGCTCACGCCTGTAATCCCAGCACTTTGGGAGGTCGAGGTGGGTGGATCACAAGGTCAGGAGTTCGAGACCAGCCTGGCCAATATGGTGAAACCCCGTCTCCACTAAAAATACAAAAAAATTAGCCGGGCATGGTGGCACATGCCTGTAATCCCAGCTACTCGGGAGGTTGAGGCAGGAGAATTGCTTGAATCCGGGAGGCGGAGGTTGCAGTGAGCCGAGATCGTGCCACTGCACTCCAGCCTGGGTGACAGAGTGAGACTCCATCTCAAAAAAAAAAGAAAAAAAAATTGTTTTTGGCCGGGTGCGGTGGCTCACACCTGTAATCCCAGCACTTTGGGATGCTGAAGTGGGTGGATCACGAGGTCAGGAGTTCAAGACCAGCCTGGCCAAGATGATAGAAACCCCGTCTCTACTAAAAATACAAAAATTAGCCAGGCATGGCAGTGGGTGCTTGAAATCCCAGCTACTCAGGAGGCTGAGGCAGAGAATCAGTTGAACCCAGGAGGCAGAGGTTGCAGTGAGCCGAGATCGCACCACTGCACTCCACCCTGGGTGACAGAGTGAGACTCTGTCTCAATTGAAAAAAAAAAAAAGAGAGAGAGAGAAAATAAAAGACTTCCCCATGAATGAAGTAAATGAACATTATAACATGTGACTCCTATGTTACTACCATTTTCCCCTCATATCCTGGTTCTTGGATATGTTTTGACTTTATTCTTTCAGTACATATTTATTGACCACAGTATGTGCCAAGCACTGTGCAGACACTAAAACATAATCTGAGCTCAGTGGGTAGACAGTTAATAAAATCACAAATTACAGACAGGCACTATGGCTCATGCCTGTAATCCCAGCACTTTGGGAGGCCAAGATGGGCAGATAGCTTGAAGCCAGGAGTTCGAGACCAGCCTGGCCAACATGGCGAAACTCTGTCTCTACTAAAAATTCAAAAATTAGCCAGGTGTGGTGGCAGTGTAATCCCAGCTACTCGGGAGGCTGAGGCAGGAGAATCACTTGAACCTGGGAGGCAGAGGTTGCAGTGAGCTGAAATCGCATCACTGCACTCCAGCCTGGGTGACAGGGACAGAGCAACACTGTCAAAAAAAAAAAGAGAGAGAGAGAGAGGAAGGAAGGGAGGGAGGGAGGGAGGGAGGGGTGTCTGAAGCTGGAGAGGAAAACAGGTAAAGACTAGGTAGCAGAATTCTGAATCCAGAAGTTATTATTGTATTTACATCTTCTTATAGTTTTATTCCCTTTATTCTTTTTTTTTTCTTTCCTTTTTTGTTTTTTTTGGAGACAGAGTCTCACTCTATCACCAGGCTGGAGGGCAGAGGTGCGATCTCGGCTCACTACAACCTCTGCCTCCCTGGTTCAAGAAAATCTCCTGCCTCAGCTTCCCAAGTAGCTGGGACTACAGGCATGTGCCATCATGCCCAGCTAATTTTTGTATTTTTAGTAGAGACGGGGTTTCACCATGTTAGCCAGATGGTCTTGATCTCCTAACCTCGTGATCCGCCCGCCTCGGCGTCCCAAAGTGCTGAGATTACAGGTGTGAGCCACCATGCCCAGCCGAGACAGGGTTTCACTACGTTGGCCAGGCTGGTCTCAAAACTTCTGACCTCAGGTGATCCACCCACCTTGGATTCCCAAAGTGCTGGGATTACAGTCATGAGCCACTGTGCCCGACCTGGAGCAACTTTTTTAAAGTTTGCCATGATCTGATCTTTTTCCTTCTTCACTTATCTGTCAAACAACTTACATTCCAGACATAAATCACCACTTCCTGAGAATGTCCTGTATTATGTTTTTTTCCTGCATGTGCTTATGCCGTCCCCATCATCTGGGACTTCTTCCCCATCTCTGGCTATTAAGTAGTTGAATCTATCTTTCCAAGTCTACCTCTTCAGCCCTATCATAATTAAGCTTCTTTACTCTCAAAATTATTTAAATCCCCATTAAAGTTAACGGCATTGTTTGACTAGTATTACTGTTATTTATGTTTAAGCTTATCTCCCTGTCCAGATTCCCCATAAGATTCTTGATAGCAAGTGTTTTTGTCTCATTCAACAACTGTGACTTCCAGGATGGGTGCAGTGGCTCACGCCTGTAATCCCAACACTTTGGGAGGCCAAGGTGGAAGGATTGCTTGAGCTTAGAAGTTCAGCCTGGGCAACATAGTGAGATCCTTCTCTCTACAAAAAAAAAGGAAGGCTTGGTGGTGTGAGCCTCTGGTCCCAGCTACTTGGGAGGCTGACGTAGGAAGATCTCTTGAGCCCAGGAGGTCAAGGCTGCAGTCAGCTGTGATGAAGCCACTGCACTGTGGCCTGGGCGACAGAGCGAGACCCTATCTCAAAAACAAAACAACAAACAAAACCCAATTGTGACTTCCCCTCATTTTTGTATCCCTTTAGCAGCTACAAAGCTCAGTAGGCCCTGTGGGGTGTGGTGGCTCACACCTGTAATCCCAGCACTCTGGGAGGCCAAGGTGGATCACCTGAGGTCAGGAGTTCAAGACCATCCTGGCCAACATGGTGAAACCGTCTCTACTAAAAATACAAAATAAGCCAGGCATGGTGGCACATGCCTGTAATCTCAGCTACTTGGGAGGTTGAGGCAGGATAATCACTTGAACCCGGGAGGCAGAGGTTGCAGTGAGCCGAGATCACACCATTGCACTCCAGCCTGGGCTACAAGAGCAAAACTCCGTCTCAAAAAAAAAAAAAAGGCAACTCAGTAGGCTTGTTCCTCTAGGCTAGTGATTCAGTGCTGTGCTGGCACCTGCTGGTCACCTGTGGTGCAGCAGCCCTGGTCCCAGCACCTTCCTCCCTTCAGTATGAAGGGTTGTGACAGTCTGTGCTCTTACCTGGCAATCACTGGAATAATATATTAAATACTTGCCCCACAACACCACCTTTCAATCTTCAGAACTTTTCCCACTGACTTCCTACCCCAGAAATTTGGACTTTACATCCTTCCCAGTACTGTAGAAATATAAGGACAGGATCTCCAGGAACTGGGCAGCAAGAAAAGAAAGAAGCAATTTGAGAGTGGAGGATGCAAATCCCTTTCCCCCCTTCAAAGAATCGAGACTGTTTCCAACAGAATTGCACTCTTTTTGACCTTTGTCTTATTTCTAGGTTGCTCTTGGGCCAGAGGCCTTCTTGGTGACAGTAGTGATGAACCGGAGGTTGAGCAGAGAGTAGGTAGGCGGGGCTCAGGGGTGGGGCCAAGCCAAAGGGCTCTCACACTAAGTGAAGCTTCTCCATTCTGTAAGCTTTCCGGGAACATCCAAGGCAAGACTGGCACCCAGCACAGCAGGTGAGGGACCGGCAGTGACAGAATGGTAGACTTTAGGGGTAATGGTGGCAGAGGAGTCTCCAGCTCTTTCAGTCTTAGCTTTTCATATTGTGAAACTCTCGCTTGTACAATTCTTGGGTCCTTTGTAGAGCTTAGCTTAGTTTTTCTGGTGGCAAGGCAGCCTCTGAAAGACCTGGTTTTGGATGCGGTGGGGGCAGGGCTGAGGGATGCAGGTGGATCCATATCCATATGGATGTGTGCAAAATGCAAGGAAATCTTAGGAAACAAGGAGATAGACTGGTAAGAGCCAGAGGGAGAGTATGGCCAGGCCAGAGGATCATAGGGAGGACCCAGACAAGAGAAAAAGGGAGACTGAAACAGGGAGAGAGGGAGAAGACAGCGGAACAAATGTGAGACGGCAATGGGGGCAATGGAGACCTGGGTAACAGGAAGGCCAAGGAGGAAGGAAGGCTCACATGGAGCAATCTCCTCTTCCGGCTGGGGAGCGTGGTCCAGAAAGCCCCAAGGCAAGCTGGGAGCAAAGCAAGGTTCAGGTTTCCACTGGAAGGATTCAGCTGGGGAAAAAAATCCCCCACAGTCCCCACCTCCCCTGCCTCTTCAGACTCCCATTTTGGTTTGGGGGAGAGGGTGAGGCTGCTCCTCACTGCGGTCACAGCCACATCCTGCAGAGCAGAGGAGGGGGAAGTAAGAAGCAAAACAACCAGAAGAACCACAGGCGAAGACCATGGGGAGAGAACCCTGGACACATGGAGCTGATATGCCGCCAAGAGGGTCCTGAGTTCAGTGTAGCAGAAGGCTCAGACCTTCAGGACTGCCTGCCCTTCTTGAGGTGCTGGCTTCTCGTGCTTCCTCAGTGTGCTTTAACCACACTGGGAGCATTCCGGGGAAGGAGGTTTCTCTGGATTATTTGGTTTGAAGCCCATCTTTATAATTTACTAGTGACTTTGGCCAAATTGCTAAATTTCTCTTAGCTTCAGTTTTCTCATTGCAAAATGGGGATACCTACCTTAACCTTACACAGGATTAGGAAGACTAAGATGACTGACGTAAAGCACTTGGCACATAGTAGGTTCTCAGTAAATGTTAGTTATTACTCCTATTAGGATTCCTGGGATGCTTATGCTTCTTACTTTAAAGGAAGTATAGTGCACTAGCTGCCACTGGCTTTGGGGGCCAAAAAATGAGTTGCGTTTGATCTTGGGTAAATTACTTAATGTAAGTATCATTTGCTTAGCTATAAAACAAGGATGGTAATATCTATGCCACACAGACATATGGCACAGAGTCAGCGTCCAAAAATGGTAGCTGTAAGAATTCTGTCAGGCTGGGCGCGGTGGCTCACGCCTGTAATCCCAGCACTTTGGGAGGCCGAGGTGGGCAGATCATGAGGTCAGGAGTTCGAGACCAGTCTGGCCAACATGGTGAAACCCTGTCTCTACTAAAAATACAAAAATTAGCCGGGCGTGGTGGTGGGTGCTTGTAATCCCAACTACTTGGGAAGCTGAGGCAGGAGAATAGCTTGAACCCGGGAGGTGGAGGTTGCAGTGAACAGAGATCGCACCACTGCACTCCAGCCTGGGTGACAAAGCAAGACTCCGTCTCAAAAAAAAAAAAAAAAAAAAAAGAATTATCTATTATCTGTCAGGTAAGCCCTGTCTTCACTGCAACAGCAAGAGCCTGCTTCCCCTTGAGATGTAACTTGTGCTAGGCTAGCCACCCGCATGCCCATATTCCTCCAGCCGGGGCTATCACCACTCCCGTGGGCTGTTTTGGAGTCAAGATTTGCTACAGCACTAAGGGGAAAAAGCAGGCAGGAGCAAGGCATAGAGGACTGAGGGGCCCCAGGGGGCGGGGAGGATGACAAACAATGATGATGACATGGAAACTAAAGAAGCAACAGAAAGGGGAAAAGCCATTTCTCTCTTTCTAAGGAAGCCTGTGGCCTTTCTTCTAGTGACTGACCACATACCCCACTCTCCAGGACCCATGGAGTCCTTCAGCTCAAAGAGCCTGGCACTGCAAGCAGAGAAGAAGCTACTGAGTAAGATGGCGGGTCGGTCTGTGGCTCATCTCTTCATAGATGAGACAAGCAGTGAGGTGCTAGATGAGCTCTACCGTGTGTCCAAGGAGTACACGCACAGCCGGCCCCAGGCCCAGCGCGTGATCAAGGACCTGATCAAAGTGGCCGTCAAGGTGGCTGTGCTGCACCGCAATGGCTCCTTTGGCCCCAGTGAGCTGGCCCTGGCTACCCGCTTTCGCCAGAAGCTGCGGCAGGGTGCCATGACAGCACTTAGCTTTGGTGAGGTAGACTTCACCTTCGAGGCTGCTGTTCTGGCTGGCCTGCTGACCGAGTGCCGGGATGTGCTGCTGGAGTTGGTGGAACACCACCTCACGCCCAAGTCACATGGCCGCATCCGCCACGTGTTTGATCACTTCTCTGACCCAGGTCTGCTCACGGCCCTCTATGGGCCTGACTTCACTCAGCACCTTGGCAAGATCTGTGACGGACTCAGGAAGCTGCTAGATGAAGGGAAGCTCTGAGAGCCCTGAGCCTAGCACATTCCACTTTGACAAAATGGCTGACTGAGAAAACATAGATAATGGGCTTCCTAACCCTGCTCACCTGGCACTAACACTTTTCAATCTTCAGGCTTCATTCCTTCCCAAGAGTGCTTTTGACTCTGAGACCAGCCCACCCCCAAACAGCTAGTGGAGAAGGAGCAATGCTGAGGGGTGAGGCCTCTCTCCCACTCCAGCCCCAGGACAGGAAACAGAACTGCCTGAAAAAGGTGAAGTGAAACTTGGATCTCTATTTCTCCCATAAGGGACTTCTGAAACAGGGAAGCCCCCTCCCATGTGAACCAAGGAAAGGAGGCACAACCCAGAGAACCCCTCTGGGGACACTAAAGACAGAAGAAGGGAAGGTGGCCCTTAGAGACAGAGCTTGGACAGATGCCAGAGGCTCTGTTCCAGAGTGCAGGAGAAAGGGGCTAGGGCAGGGGAGATTCTCATAGGGGAAATAAAACTACTAAAATATGCACAGGGCTCAATGTTTAATCTGTCCAGCTTCGTATACCTTATAATCATCACAGAAGAAAGGAGGTATATAAACATTACTTATCTCACCTCTCATCATTTCCAAACAGGAGACTGAGGCAGATTTCCATTATTATTGAGGTTCCCTTACCTACTTCTGTTTAAGAAACAGAACAACGGTACCATAGATCAGTGCTACAAATCGCAAATAAATATGCAGTGAGGAGGAAGGCATAGAGAGAGAGGGTTTGGAGGGGAGGGGGTGTAACAAAGAGACTCCCACAACTGGCTTCCTCTTCAAACCCCAAGGAAAGCCTTATTCCATCTGTTTCCCTCACCACAGGCTGAGCAGAACAGGTGAGAAGGGTGAACTGGTAGAATGGAGAGTTCAGGTCCCTACAGTGCTGCTTTTTCTCAGAGTCAAGAATTGTGAAAAAGTTACAGGGAATTGGTTAGTCAAGACTGAGCCCATTCAACAGGAATGGGGTACCAAAAAAAAAAAAAAAAAATCAGCCCAAATCTGTCACTTTGAGATTGGAGAAAAGGCCAGCAGTCATCCATTCTCTGTGGTGTGCTAGATCACTGATTGCCTCACCCTCAATAACATGTTTGGCTAACAAGGTGGGGAAGGTGGAGAACCAGCAGTCACTGGCTCACTGTTCCCGGGTTCTCCTCACCCCAGGGCTATAGAAATTCCATTTTTCAGCTAAGAGTGGGAAGGAATAAAATATAGCAAATAAATATTACTTCAATATTAGCACCAAATAAATTATGTCACATAGTTGGAGATGAGGAAGAAGCTGAGGGGGAGTCTCTGCTTCCCTGTTCTAAGGCCAGGGAAAGGTAAAAAGGATAGGAAAGGCAACAGGGATATAAAAAGAGCCTTTTGAGTCTAAAGGACTCAACTCTAGATTCAGCCCAAGAACTGGGAAAGGTCCAGTTCCCATTCCCTAATCTTGCCAATAAAACTGCCCCAGGCCAAGGAATTTTTGGCGGACAAGGAGGCTGGGGAAGATGGCTGGAGGGGAGGGAGGCAGGCTTGTAAGCCATGTTCTTGAGCCTCACCTCAGGCTCCTCTCCCCCTGAAGTTTCTCCTTCAACATCTTCCTTCTTTCAGTCAGTTCCGGGGACATCAGAGTTTGAAGATTTCATCCTCCTGGTCCCGTAGTGTCCGGGTCCGAGAGGTACGGGTCAGCGGCACAGGACCTAGGACTGCTCGTTGCTGCATCCAAGGGGAGCTCAGGTGGAGACCTGCCTCCTCCCCAGGTACCCTGCAAGCGGGGAAAGGGGGGAAAGAGTGACAGATCAAGGGAAGAACCTGACAGTGGGCCAAGTGAGAGAGGTACATGGAAAGCTGTCTTCTAATACATAAGCTGGTTGCTTCAAGACGTCTCAGTACCCTCTAGATAAATCCTAACCCTAATGCTCCTTCATGGATGATCAGAGCAGTAAAAACAGTTAACTGTCGGCCGGCCGTGGTGGCTCACGCCTGTAATCCCAGCACTTTGGGAGGCCGAGGCTGGTGGATCACGAGGTCAGGAGATTGAGATCATCCTGGCTAACATGGTGAAACCCCGGCTCTACTAAAAATACAAAAAATTAGCCGGGCGTGGTGGTGGGCGCCTGTAGTCCCAGCTACTCGGGAGGCTGAGGCAGGAGAATGGTGTGAACCTGGGAGGCGGAGCTTGCAGTGAGCCAAGATCGCACCACTGCACTCCAGCCTGGGCGACAGAGCGAGACCCCGTCTCAAAAAAAAAAAAAAAACAGTTAACTGTCTGACTCCAATAAGAACACAGAACCCAGTTTTCCACTGCCTCTACCCATGCTAGCAGCCATCGCCTCTGCTCATTGTCTTGGGGCCACATGGGGGAAAGGTATCACCTTGTCTCTGTTGGCACTGTGCTTACTTACTTGTGTTTGTGGTTAGGTGAGACAGGAACGATGGAGGAGTCTAGGGAGGAACTTATAAGGAACCATTCAAGACTCACCCATTTTCCCCTTTTTTCAGCTTCTGAGCAGCAGCCTTCTTGGACAGGCTGATCTGTGAATCAAGCTTCTTAAGGAAATCAGAGGCAGAGAGGTCATGGATGGGCGTGGGGGTTTCCTGGCCAGGTGTGGGGAGGACTTCACCATTGGCACGTCCTGCTCCTGTCTCTTGTTTCTTCCCCTCAGTTAAGTGTGGCCAAACTTCATTGTTACTTGGGTGTACTTCTTCCTCTCCATCTTTCTCTTCCTCGGAGTCCAAACCATTGAACAGGTCTCTGGGCTCCGTCAGGATGGGGATGTAGAGGGTTTTCTTCAGGAAGATGGAGTCATTAGTATAAAGGCGGTTTGCACGTTTAATCTGTTCCATCTTAAAAAAAAAGGTCACCAAAATTAAGGACAGTAATAATGATCAATCTTACATTACATCTCGAGCTTTTTAAAGTGACTGTACAGAGTCTTCTTTGATTCCATAGTAACCAAGCTAAAGTACAAAGGGCTGACATTATTTCTATTTTGTAGATGAGTAGTTTTCATACTTTTTGGTCTTAGGGCCCCCTTACATTTTAAAAAATTATTGTGCAAGCCAGGCACAATGTCTGATGCCTATAATTCCAGCTACTCAGGAGGCTGAGGAGGGAGGATAGCTTGAGCCCGGGAATTAGAGTCCAGCCTGAGTAATATAGTGAGATGCCATTTCTAAAAATAAAAAAATTAAAAATAAATGAATAAATAAAAATGAAAGAACTGAGGCTCAGAGAGGTTAAGCTACTTGCCTAAAATTATCTATCAAGTTAATGACAGAGCTAGAACAACAATCCTGGGTCTTTTCACTGCTTCTGGGAATGCTTTTCACACTATACTATTAACAATGTCATTAATAAATATTTATTTTGACCTATTTATTCATCACTGGACATAGTGACTGGCATCACCATCTATCTGCCTGGCCTCCCAAGGTAGAAACATCAATGTCATCCTTAACTAATACTTGCCTTTCATCACCATACCAAGTGGTCAACAAAACTGCTTCAAAAATCTCTCTCACAACTGGTCTCATCTTCAGGTCTACTGCCAAAGATTTAAAATAGACCCTCAGTATTTCTCATCTGGGGTTATTGCAACAGTTTAACTGGCCTTCCTCACTCTATTTCTACTCATCCTCCTCTTGGCATCTATCTTTCTAAAAAAATAAATCTGATTAACCCACTACCCACCTATGGCTCCGCATTGGCTAAAAGATAAAAACTAAATTAGCATTCAAGGGCTTTCTCAATCCAGCTCCCAAAGGAAATGTCTATATTAATCTCCCTCTGCCACCTCTACATTTTGCTATCCTGAACTTTTTATTTTTCTTTGAACATTCCATGATCTTTTTCACACTTTATTCATGCTATTACTTCTGCCTGAAATGCTCCCGCCCTCCTACTATCCCATTCTCTGCTTGGAAAACTTCTATTCATCAACTATCACTCCCTTTGTGCTACCTTCTTCAGGGCTCCCAATGCATACTGTAAATATTGCTATAATAATACATAACCCTACTATAATATTATTCACCTCTTTAAATATTTGCTTTGCCTAAACCCTATAAGTCCTTTAAGGGCAAGGATTGTGACTTCTTGTCTCTGTATACCCAGGCAGTTGTTAGCATCCTACAGACCTTGACACATAGCAGGGGCTCATTAATGCTTTATTTAAAAATTATTAATTATAATTATCTAATTATTATCATAATTAGATAATGAAATATAGAAACTACAGATACAGTGTATTCGTATTTTCTTTCTTTCTTTCTTTTTTTTTTTTGGAGACAAGGTCTCACTCTGTCGCCCGGCCTGGAGTGTAGTGGTGCGATCTCGGCTCACTGAAACCTCCGCTTCCCCGGCTCAAGTGATCCTCTGCCTCAGCCTCCCCAGTAGTTGAGATTACAGGCACATGCCACCATGCCCGGCTAATTTTTGTATTTGTTGTAGAGATGGGGTTTCACCACATTGCCCAGGATGGTCCTGTACTCCCGAGCTCAAGCAATCCACCCACCTCAGTCTCCCAAAGTGCTGGCGCCTGGCCCACCACAGCCCCTTTCTGACTGAAATTTAATCTTTTCTGATTTCCCAACTTTTTTTTTTTTTTTTTTTTTTTTTTGAGACAGAGTCTCACTCTGTTGCCCAGGCTGGAGTGCTGGAGTGCAGTGGTGCGATCTCAGCTCATCGCAACCTCCCCATCCTGGGTTCAAGCGATTCTCCTGCCTCAGCCTCCTGAGTAGCTGGGATTACAGGTGAGCACAACCACGCCGGGCTAATTTTTGTATTTTTAGTCGAGACAGGGTGTCGCCATGTTGGCCAGACTGGTCTCGTACTCGTAACCTTAGGTGATCCACTTGCCTCCGCCTCCCAAAGTGCTGGGATTACAGCGGTGAGCCACCGTGCCTGGCCCCTATTCTTTGTTAATACCTTTACAAACTCACCACATTCTGTCACTTGTAATCATTATTTGTGTCCCTGTTCATTTCTCATTAGGCCATAAATTACATGAGGACAGCAAGCATATAGTTTAAGTTTCTATCTCCCAGAAAAGTTATCACAGTGCTTTAAATACAGCAAGCATAAAAATGTTGGCTAAATTCAACATTTGTTTGAGTGAGATGGAACAAGAAAACAGGGGGATAGGGAGAGTAACCCCATCAACTTCAATGCTGTACATTTTTACATCTATCCAATTTCCCCCATGCATGACCTGAAATACTTGGTGTAGAGTACCTGTTTTGCACAGAGGAGGCCACCTTACTGGAAAGAAGGCAGAGCATTGAGGAGGAACCAAGAGCAAGGAGAGGTGGGCACTTTAGGAACCGAGAACTAAAAATCAGCTCTCCATTATTTGCTGTAAACGTTTAATCACTCTCAACGTAAAATTTTCTGTGTGGTTAATAGAATCAGACAGACCTGTTTGAATCCCAAATCTGACACTCATTATTTGACCTTAGTCAAACTGGTTAACCAATCCAAGTCTCAGTTTCTTCATCTGCCAAAAGAGAACGATCAATGTATACTTGATACAGATGTGAGGGTGAAATGAGCTAACGTATGTGAAGCCCCCAGCACAGTGTCTGGCATTATAAAATAGGAGCTGTTCCTCTCCATTGGAATAGTAGGGCAGGACTTGTGCAACACTGTGATGGGAAAACAAAGATAAAGGCAGAACAGAGTGCAACACATTAGGAACATTTCAGGGGAGGATACCTAGAAGGGCCACTACATTCTTCTCAGGACTAAATCCCTCCTGACTGTTGTCTGCACCCCAATCCTGGAAAACTCACCGTCACCCCATATTTGAGTGCTAGTCCAGCCAGGGTGTCTCCGGGCTCCAACTGATGCTCCAGGCGTCTTTCCCTCACTGGGGAGCAGGCCGATTGCACCAGGCTTCCATATGAACGAGCCCGGCTCCCTTGAAGCAGTCCTGACCCCCCTGGCGGGGGCTGTCTAGACGGGGAAGCCATCTCTTCACCCTGCCAACAGCTAGAGTTGCAACTAGGGGAGGTACGACCGACACTGCGAGTGACAGGCCTGAAGTCTGGGAATGGATATTCAGGGGATTCCTTTCCCCCTCTCTCTTCCCCTATGTCCCCGCCTCCCCAGCACTACGCCATCTGCCCCCTCCCGGTTTTTCCTCCCTCCAAGCTCCTTATCCACAAATCTGTCCCTTGAGTATTCAGTCCCTCCCTAATTCTCCCCTAAGCACCCCTCCGACTTTGGACTCCCCCACAACTCCTCGCTACATTGACCTCTGACCTTTGAACTCTAGAAATAATCCTCAACACTCTTTCCTCAGTTTGCCCCAAAGTAGCCTGGCCTCAGGGCGCTCCAACATCCCAGCTCTGCCCGGTCCCGGGGTTTGTTTGCTAGAGTCAGGAACAAATCAGGCCCACCCCAGGTGAACTGTCGCCGCAGACGAAGAGCGTGAGGATTGCAAGAATTTGTAGTACACCTTCCACTCAGAGATCCTCGAAGGTCCGCTCCGCATAAGACAGGTCACACCCTCAAATTTTGGCTCCACTTCTAGGTTCTTGTCCCGCCAAACGCCTCAGATCCGCCAAGATGCAAGGGCCTGGATCCAGCTGCGCGGCAAGGCCTTTGAGAAAAGACTTCATTTCCCAAAAGGCTCCGCGTCTGCGGAGTCGCAGGGCACCATAGGAAATGCAGTTCCCTCCGCGCACCAGAGAGTGGATTTCCGGATCGCGCAATGCATGCGTGGAAATGCATCCCCGGAAGTACGGAGGCCGACAGGAAGAGAAGGAAAAAGGAGAAGGCGCTGTCCCGCTCTTGCTACGGTGGCCTGGAGGAGTGGAGAAACCGGAACAAGAAAATTTATCACTTCTGGGACTCACAGTCGGGATGTCTTTCAAGAGGGAAGGAGACGATTGGAGTCAACTCAATGTGCTCAAAGTAAGCGTGAGCGGAGAGGATCTGGAGCCGCTTCAGTCGCTCTCTGAAGGTTGGGAAGGAGCTTTGTTTCATTGCTCTGGCAACAACTCGGGGGTGCAGGAGAGAACCAGGCGACTTAGAGCTGTGTAGTGACTCCTTTTTCGGTCTATGATCGCTGTTCTCCCCAGGGTCCTTATTCCATTTCACTCCTCATTTCTATAATTTCACTTCCATCCCTCTCTCCTATCCCGGTGATCCCGTCCGGATTTCTTCCCCTACTCCCTGCAGAAAAGAAGAGTCGGGGACCTCCTAGCCAGTTACATTCCAGAGGATGAGGCGCTGATGCTTCGGGATGGACGGTAAGAGCGAGGAGTGGCTCAAGCCTGAGGGTTCTGCGGTTAGAGGCTCAACAGACTTTTTTTTTTTTTCCTTTGAAACGGAGGTCTCGCGGTGTTGCCCAGGCTGCCCTCGAACTCTAGGGCTCAAGTGATCCTGCCTCCTCAGCGTCGCGATTAGCTGGGATTACAAGCGCATGCCACCACGCCCGGCTTCAACAAACTTTTGTTATTAATTAGGACAGCAGGAGTACCTAGGATTCTTTGGCGGCCAGTGAAGACTGGAAGAAGTGGAGATTGGGTCACCAGGGAGTTGGGTTTTGCAAAGACTGCTAGGGCAGGGTGGGGCTTATGGCAGGGACGGGCCCAACCCTCTTCCCCTGGACCAGTTATCCTCTTCTCTACCCCTGCTCAGCTTTGCTTGTGCCATCTGCCCCCATCGACCGGTACTGGACACCCTGGCCATGCTGACTGCCCACCGTGCAGGCAAGAAACATCTGTCCAGTAAGTTAGGGGGAAGACGGGATCGGGAATAAACCCTCGAAATCTCTGCACACCACTCTTGGTGCTATGCTTTTCATTCTGTTTCCCTTTCTCCTCAGGCTTGCAGCTTTTCTATGGCAAGAAGCAGCCGGGAAAGGAAAGAAAGCAGAATCCAAGACATCAGAATGAATTGAGAAGGGAAGAAACCAAAGCTGAGGTAATCAGAGAGTGGAGAGTGTGTTCTAGGCAAGACCCTGCTGCACACACCAGGCTGGAAGTGTGGAGGGCTGAAGGCTCTGACTCTGTCTCCCATCTCCTTACCAGGCTCCTCTGCTAACTCAGACACGACTTATCACTCAGAGTGCTCTGCACAGAACTCCCCACTATAACAGTTGCTGCCGCCGGAAGTACAGGTATGGAACGGGAAAGCCAGAGGTAGGAAGGCTCAGAAGGAGACAGATGGCTCTCAAAGAGTTCCAGTGTGTATTGTGAGGAATACTCGTGTTCTGGAGATGTTACTTAGTGTTTCAAGAAAAGGAGAATTTTGGCTGGGCGCGGTGGCTCACGCCTGTAATCCCAGCACTTTTGGAGGCTGAGGTGGGTGGATCACTTGAGGTCAGGAGTTAAAGACCAGCCTGGCCAACATGGTGAAATCCCGTCTCTACCAAAAATATAAAAAATTAGCTGGGTGTGTGGTGTGTGCCTGTAATCCCAGCTACACAAGAGGCTGAGGTGGGAGAATTGCTTGAATCCGGAAGGCAGAGGTTGCAGTGAGCTACGGTCACACCACTTCACTCCAGCCTGGGTGACAGAGTGAGACTCCATCTCAAAAAAAAGAAAAGAAAGAAAAAGAAAAGGAGAATTTTGTGATTTTTAAATAAAGTTTGGGAAATGGCACTTCGTAATTTTACTTGAAGAGTAACAGTTTTAAAAGCTATAGAAAGTCTTAAGATTAAAAAAACTTGTAAAATTTTAAGCTAGCCTTTCCCAAATTCATGATTCTAAAATCCTTTGTATGCAGAACTTATTAATATCTTGAGAAATATAGTTTAAGAAGTACTGTTTTAAGAGGTTGGGAGTCATAGGAGAGTTGGCCCTTTCCCTTACTGCTTTTACAGACTATTCTTCTCTACCTAGACCAGAAGCCCCTGGTCCCTCTGTCTCCCTTTCCCCTATGCCACCCTCAGAGGTCGAACTCCAAAGTGGGAAGATCAGTAGGGAACCTGAACCTGGGGCTGGCCCACAGGCCGAGGAGTCAGCAACTGTCTCAGTCCCTGCACCCATGAGCCCCACAAGAAGACGAGCCCTGGACCATTATCTCACCCTTCGAAGGTAAGTGTGCCTAATCAGTTTCCTCAGATTTTCTCTTTTCTCTGACCCTTCTTGTTTCAAAGCTATTGTTTTTCCTTTTTTTTTTTTTGAGACGGGAGTTTTGCTCTTGTTGCCCAGGCTGGAGTGCAATGGCATGCTCTCGGCTCACTGCAACCTCCGCCTCCTTGGTTCAAGCAGTTCTCCTGCCTCAGGCTCCCGAGTAGCTGGGATTACAGACATGTGCCACTACGCCCGGCTAATTTTGTATTTTTAGTAGAGACGGGGTTTCTCCATGTTGGTCAGGCTGGCCTCAAACTCCTGACCTCAGGTGATCCGCCTGCCTCGGTTTCCTAAAGTGTTGGGATTACAGGTGTGAGCCACTGCACCTGGACTCCTATTGTTGTTTTCTATCTTTGGTTTCATTTTGTTTTAGCCACCCAACTTACATGGCTCTCAATTTTTTCTCACCGCTAACTTTTTTTTTTTTTTTTTTTTGGTAGAGACAGGGTTTCACTATGTTGGTCAGGCTGGTCTCGAACTCCTGACCTCAAGTGATCCACCCGCCTTGGCCTCCCAAAGTGCTGGGATTACAGGTGTGAGTTCACCACTAACTTCTTAATAAGCCTCTTTCCTGATCGATGCTATTTTCTCTGATGTTTCCAGCTCTGGATGGATCCCAGATGGACGAGGTCGATGGGTAAAAGATGAAAATGTTGAGTTTGACTCTGATGAGGAGGAACCACCTGATCTCCCCTTGGACTGATACCCTTTTCCCATTCATTCACAAATAAACTACAATGGGTGCTGAGAACTTAACTTTCCTTAAGTCTGGTTCCTTGTTGGATCTCAGGATTTCAGATCTGTTCATTCTCATTCCAGCTACTCCTTACCTGCGACGTACATAGCTCTCCATACTCCTTTTTTTTTTTTTTTTTTTTTTTGAGGCGGAGTCTTGCTCTGTCGCCCAGGATGGAGTGCAGTGGCACGATCTCGGCTCACTGCAAGCTCTGCCTTCCAGGTTCACGCCTTTCTCCTGCCTCAGCCTCCTGAGTAGCTGGGACTACAGGCGCCTGCCACCACGCCCAGCTAATTTTTTGTATTTTTAGTAGAGACGGGGTTTCACCGTGTTAGCCAGGATGGTCTCGATCTCCTGACCTCGTGATCCGCCCCCCTCGGCCTCCCAAAGTGCTGGGATTACAGGCGTGAGCCACTGCGCCCAGCCACAGCTATCCATACTTCTAACCCCTCCCCCACCTTCTACCAAAGCCATGCCAAGCGTCAGCTGCATCAGCCTGGTGCCCTATTAATAAGACTGTCAAAAAGAGGTCTTTGCCCTTCATGTTGTCTGCCTGCTTCTCCACTACCACTCAAAGTCCTTTCCCCCTTCAAATCACATGAGGACTGCGGGTAGGCACTGGGGGGACCTGGCCACATCTGGAAACAGGGCTGCGGCTAAGTTCCCTGTGAAAGTAGAAGAGTCGAAAGGCATTGGCAGGGTTATGGGGAACACCAAGGGAGGGAGCTCCCCCACCTCCTCCTAGTAACCTGAACCTCTCTGCCTGCTGATCCCCAGAGTATAAATAATCCCCTGGTGAACTGGCAGTAACCCTTGGGGGTTAGCGCCAAGATTCTCACCCCAAAGCCCAAGGAAGGAGGCAGGCAAAATGGATAGAAGGGCTTTTATTTACAGGAAAGGAGGACAGATGAGGATTTAAGTGTCCAGTGCTCCCAGCTCTAGTTGGTAAAGGGAAATGCAGTGTTATCTCTTCTTTTGCTGGCGACCTGTAAAGGAGCAATATTAAACGTAAGTATTTTTTCCAGCTCCTGCTTTCTGCAAAGGCACTCTTCTCCTTTCCAGTCCCTTAGCCAAACTCATAAATTGGTAGTGTCTTAGGCCACCTTACAGGCCCATCCCACATTAGCAAAACAAAAGAAGAAACCACACTACAAATAAAATTACGATACCTCTAAACAAGTATGATTATCTCTAGCATCCTTTCTACCTCTCTACTGGTCCATATTTGGGGCAGGGGGAGTTTTCTGTCTACCTTCTGATCACTCTTGGGATTTGAACTTCTCATATGAATAGCTCTTTGGTAGCACCCTGGGCTGTTAGTCATTAGGTCTGCTTTCAGGAGGATCCACCAATTTCTGCACTTCCCTGCCCACTCCACACATCATGTCTGCAGTTACTCACGTAGTTCATTGTTTCGGGTCATGGCCTGGGCTGCCCGAGCTCGTGGCCCCTGCTGCGTAAAGTGGTAGCCAAAGCGGACAATAGAGGGACACTGCTCTAGCACGGTGGCCATCTCCATCTCCACTGCATCACCAGGCCACTGGCGCTGGGGGAGGGAGAGGCAAAAGCTGACAGTCACCCTCTCTGGGCTGTTTACCATCCCAGAGCACAGACCCCTTTGGGAGGTCAAAGAAGCTTGTTTCTCCACAGTGGGTGAAGAGAGATGCTGACTTGGCTTCCCTCATAGAGACAATGAAGAGGAGAATTCAAACAAGATTAAGTAAGATAGGTGCCCCACTGGCTGGCTCAGGGAGGAGACTCAATGAGACTGAATGCTAACATCAGGGGAAGGGAATGCTGACCTGATTGTCTACACGGAGCTCAGTGAGTGTGGCATTTTCCCGAACTGCCTTCAGCACAGCCATGAGTCCTGTGCTGCTAATGAAGTTGGATTCGATGTTTAGGCTCTGGAGGCTACGATTCTCACGCAACATGTCAGCCACTGCCTGGGTAGTAGGGACTTGGGTTAGGATTAGGGAACAGTTTCACAGATGACTGAGGAAAGAAAGAACAGGAGCAAGAGGGAAACACAGCTCTTTGAGAAGAGTCTTTCAGGAGCTGTAAATGGAGCTAGAGGGATACAGAAAGCAGGGCGGATAGCAGGGGAAAGCAGGGAGATGAATCTGCAGTGGGACTGGGGGTGTTAGAGAGGGTTGAGAGTTATGAGCCATAGCACTGAAGGTAGGAGTCTCCATGAGGGCTGCCCTAAGAAGGCATGATGAGAATAGCACTCCTTAGCAAAACCCTTTATGACAACCATGCAAGGCGTGCATATAAGATGTGGGTAGAGGGCTGGGGATGTCAACTAGCCTTACATTGGCGATGGGGTCACCACTCCTCGTGGCTACCAGACTGAAGCTCCGCACATAGGTATTTGCCTTCATTGCCTCACACAGCTCACTTAGCATGGGTATTGGGATGTCCTACCAGAGGGGAATAGGAGATGGTGGGCTAAGGGACTCTCGGATGTCAGTGGTTATCCGGTGTCATGGTTTGGAGGATGCAAGTCAAATACCTGTATATTATTCAGGTTCACCTCCTCCAGCTCCTTGTCATTGCTTCGGACCCTCTTTAGTATCTCCTCAATGTTTGTGGGATTTGGGGGTTCATCCGGCACTGGCTTATACTTGTCAGGCTGTACCACACCTGGTGAGTGAGGGCAGGAAGGGAACCCCAACATGTTCCCCATAATCTCCTCCCCATTGGTTTTCTTTTCTTTTTATTTTTTTTGTGATGGAGTCTCGCTCTATCCACCTAGGCTGGAATGCAGTGGCACAATCTCAACTCACAGCAGCCTTGACCTCACGGGTTCAAGAAATTCTTGTGCCTCTGCTTCCCAGGTATAATAGCTGGGATTACAGGCATGCAACCAGCTAATTTTTGTATTTTTAGTAGAGACAAGGTTTCACCATGTTGGCCAGGCTGGTCTCGAACTCCTGACCTCGGGTGATCCACCCACCTCAGCCTCCCTAAATGCTGGGATTACAGGCATGAGCCACCTCGCCTGGCACTCCACAGGTTTTCTTATCACTCATGCAGCATGTCCTCTCCCAGAATCAATTTCACCCTTTTCTACCTTCTCCCACACTAGGACTGCCTGCCCAGAGCCCTGGGGACCATGCTCCCCAAACACACTCACTACTAATGCCTTCAGTGTTGCAGATTTCTCCACTGCAGAGGGCATCATAGTATTGCTTGTTGCTCATCAGTGTGTACATGTCCAGAATTGCTGGAGAGGGTAAGCAGAGGGGTCACAGGGAATGAGAAGGAACCTGTTCCAAGCCTCCCTCCTACCTATTTCTGAATCTGCTGCATTTGTAAAGCCTGACCACTTATACTTTGCCAAAGAAGTTCCCCACCCTCTCTCAGCCCCAGGGGTCCTTTCCATAAACTTCTTAAAGCAGTAGTTTCTAAAACATTGAGAAAGGGCTAAGGGAAGCTCCCTTATGAGCCACTAGAGGATAAAGGAGTCTGTAGAGACTCTCCTCTTTCAGCCAGAATGGTTCCACTTTTTTTTCCCCCGAGACGGAGTCTCGCTCTGTCCCCCAGGCTGGAGTGCAGTGATGCGATCTTGGCTCACTGCCACCTCCACCTCCCGGGTTCAAGCAATTCTTCTGCCTCAGCCTCCCAAGTAGCTGGGACTACAGGCGCATGCTGCCATGCCTGGCTAATTTTTGTTGTTGTTGTTGTTTTTGTTTTTTGTTTTTTGAGACGGAGTCTTGCTGTGTTGCCCAGGCTGGAGTGCAGTGGCACTATCTCGGCTCACTGCAAGCTCGGCCTCCTGGGTTCACACCATTCTCCTGCCTCAGCCTCCCGAGTAGCTGGGACTACAGGCGCCCACCACCACGCCCAGCTAATTTTTTGTATTTTTAGTAGTGATGGGGTTTCACCATGTTAGCCAGGATGGTCTTGATCTCCTGACCTCGTGATCCACCAGTCTCAGCCTCCCAAAGTGTTGGGATTACAGGCGTGAGCCACCGTGCCCAGCCAATTTTTTGTATTTTAGTAGAGATGGGGTTTCACTGTGTTGCCCAGGCTGGTCTTGAACTCCTGAGCTCAGGCAATCCACCCGCCTCAGCCTCCCAAGTGCTGAGGTTACAGGTGGGAGCCATGGCACCCGGCCCAATGGTTCCACTTTTATTTGCTCTTACAATCCCTGTAAAATTGCTCTTGAGGTGTTATTAAATTTAAAAATGAATAAATACATAAACAAACAAGAAAAGCTTGAAACTACTGCTTGAGGCTTTCTTAGACATCCACATTCTGGTTGAGGGCCTTCCTCACTAGTCCCATGTCATGGCTAGAATCCACCTGCCCCTGATCCTCTCACTCTCAACTTCCCACAGCTACCCACCTGCAATGTCACACATTTCAGCATCTGTAGCATGTGCCAGTGCCTCCTCCAGCTCAGGCTCCAGGGTGATCTGCTCCTCCGCTGGGATTTCCCTCTTGGGCTGAATATAGGGTTTCCCTGATGGGGAGATGAAGGATGGTTCAGGTAGAGGTAATTTCTCCCAAGATCCTGGCCTCCAGGTTTCTTTCCTTCTCCAGGAGGTAGAATGCTGGGTCACGAAGGGACACTGGAAAGCCTGAATCCTCTACAAGCTCAGGAGTCCTTAGTCCCCATCTCTCAAGAACTGAAGAGTGCGGGGCCGGGTGCGGTGGCTCACGCCTGTAATCCCAGCACTTTGGGAGGCCCAAGGCGGGCGGATCACAAGGTCAGGAGATCGAGACCATCCTGGCTAACACGGTGAAACCCCATCTCTACTAAAAATACAAAAAAATTAGCCGGGCGTAGTGGTGGGCGCCTGTAGTCCCAGCTACTTGGGGGGCTGAGGCAGGAGAATGGCATGAATCCGGGAGGTGGAGCTTACAGTGAGCCAAGACTGCGCCACTGCACTCCAGCCTGGGCGACAGAGCAACACTCCATCTCAAAAAAAAAAAAAAAAAAAAAAAAAATAGCAGGGCGTGGTGGCTGGTGCCTGTAGTCCCAGCTACTTGGGAGGCTGAGTGAGGCAGGAGAATGGCGTGAACCTGGGAGGCAGAGCTTGCAGTGAGCCGAGATCACGCCACTGCACTCCAGCCTGGGAGACAGTGAGACTCCGTCTCAAAAACAAAGAAAAAAAAAGAACTGAAGAGTGTAAGTGTCAGGGCATCTGAGTCCCTAGGCAACTAGGAGCTGGAAGGTGAGAGGCAAGCTGGAGTGGGGACAAGTGAGAGACAGCACAGCCACTTGGGTTCTACGAGGCATGGATGTCAGGGTCCCCATACCCTTCTTCTCGCCTGTGAAGGGCACCAAGTCATCACGCTCTTTGACTTCTAGTGCCTGTTGCTCCAAGTACTGCAAAAGGGCCTCTCGGTCCAGTGGCCCCGTTGGGCTCTTCTTTGTCTGGTCACGTTGTCTTAGTCCAGCTGGCAGGAGCATGTTCTTAGGGATGAGTTTTGGGGAGCAAGTCAGACCTCCCCTCTGACCTAGGTACTGCTAGGGCTCCCTAAAACATCTTCAGACACCTTTCCCCTGGCCTTCTTAGGACTCTAGGTCCTGTAGCAAACCCTATTCTCAGCCACCCAGAGCCCAACACCCTTCCCAAATGCCTGGGACTGCCCCTGGTTCCCTGTGCTGGAGCCCCTACCTCAGGGTCCATCTCCTGTAGCTCGCAGTCCAGCTGCTCTAGCTCCTCGGGGCTCAAGGTCCTTAGGATCTCATCTTCATCTATGTCTCTGTATTTCTCCAGTTCCTTCTGATATGATGACATGGTGGCCCCCACCCCCTCCCCACTGTGTGGCACTCACAGAGCCTGGGCAACATGGGACAAAAGGATGGACAATGGTAAGATGGACAGGGACACAGCAGGGACACAAAGAAACCAGCTGGGGGGGGCAGAACATTGGATTGGATTTCTTGGAGATTAGAAATCTAGTTGAAGATGGGAAGCTGGGGAAGAGTAGGTTGTTTAGAGTTAGAACTAGAGTCTCCTTTCTGCTTCCCCAGCTTCCAGCCACCCTGGATGGGGATCCCAGACATCTAAGCTGGGTTTATCTTCCCACGGTATGACAGAGAATTCCTGGCAGCACCCCTCCTCTATAACCTCTCTTGTCAGTGCCTTCGCCCTAACACAGCTGCTGGAAGCCCTGCCAACACAGCTGGTCGCATGCCCAGTTCCTATTGAAAGGGGACGAGGGGTGGGGGAATAGAGAGCTTCAGGGAAATTCCTCCTCTCCTCCTCATAATCCAGCCTTTTTCCTAAACCGGATAAAAAAAGCAAGGACAATGGGGTGTAAGGGGAAGAGAGAGTCTCTTACTCCATCCTCATTTCCCTTTTATTGTGGGGAATCAAGATTTCACTTTCTGTGTTTGCTAAAATTTGAAGTCTTAAGGGAAAGCAAGGGCTCGGAGCAGTTGGGGGACTTCCAGGTTGGGGGAAGGGTAGTAAGGCCTCTGGAGAAGGGACTGAGTCCCCATAATCTGTCCCTTGCTTTGGACAGGAAGGTGACACCAGACCAATGGGTGTAAATGGGGTAAAGTTTCTTTAAAAACAGTGGGAATATTAAACTCGCACAATTTTATACAATATAAGATACACACAAGGAGCTATACATACACACCATGCTGAATATGAAAGATCCAGAAAGTATGTGAGACACACATCGACAATGTAAACTATACACAGTTAAGGGGTAGGATGGCACAGTGGCAGAAATATACACTGAGTGACAGAGACAGGGACACACTCCACATCATTCCCCATAGGAGCCACTCTTCTCCTCCCATCTCCCACCGGGCTCTCATCCATAAGCCCCCTGTCTTCCCCACCTACCAGTCCTGGTGGTCACCTCCCTTCTCACCTCCCCTGTGTCAGTAGGTCTGTCTGTTCTACTAGAGCACTGTCCCAGCAGCAGGAGGAGCCCGGTGCCGGGGGAGAGGGTGGGGGAACAGTGAGCTCAGCATTTTATTATTTTAGCTCTGGCCAGGTGGGGGGTAGTGGGAGATCACATATACACAGCCCCCATACCCTGCCCAGCCCTGAGAGCCTCTAGTGGTCATTAACAGCCATGGCATCTCCTCCACTTCCCTTCATACAAGCCCCAGTCTGAGACATCGGAGTTCGACTAGAATCAGCCAGTTCCTAATTTGGTGCCTGCTGTATTCAAAACAGTGAGTGTAAAGTGATAGGAAGGTCAATACAAGGATGTGTTTTGGTGTGCAATCTTCAGATGTTTATAATTTAGTTGGAGGAATGAATACAATTTAGAAAGGACAGCTCATAATAAATGCTATCAAATAAAGACCCAAATATATTCAGGTATTCATAAATACTTCTTGCTCCCAACCCTAGACTGGACACCAGACAAAAGGGATCCTTCTATTTTATTAGATTAAAAAACACAACGAAACCTGTAAGAACTAGGGGAAAAGGAAAAAGAAATAGATTAGGCAAAGATCAGAGGTGACAAAGGGGAGAAGCAGGGAGAGGAAACGGAACAGCAAGAGCCCTAATCAGGGCAGGATAGAAGTTTCTGAGGACTAGACATCTCTTCATTTAATGACAATTTTCTGGCGCAAGGCTCGGGGCCCAGAGCCAGGGAGGGGCTCAGGAGGTGGCGGGCCAGGGCCCAGGGCTGAGGCAGTGGGCGGCAGTCCATGGGCAGTAATGTACTTCTTGTAAGCCTCACGAATGATCTTGAAGGCTCGAGCAGTGGCATAGGGTATGTCTGTAACAGGGTCCCGGTATAGGGCTGGACGATGGGTCACTGGACAGACCTCCCGAACAGGGACTTTTGGGGGCCGCCCTTGGGGGAACCATTCCTCGAAAGTTGCGTCATCACTAAAAGTGATGAAGGTACGTGAGCAGCGAGCAGGGGGGTTGACGGGTCCAGTCCCAGCATGAGGAGTCAATGCAGACGCCGAGGGAGCTGGATCAAGTCTGAGGACAAAAGACAAGGAAAAACACAAAGAGCTGAGGAGAGAAGACAACAGATACAGAAAGAAGGAAATCAGGCTGAGTGCAGTGGCTCACGCCTGTAATTCCAGCACTTTGGGAGGCTGAGGCAGGCAGATGATGAGGTCAGGAGTTCGAGACCAGCCTGACTAACAAGGTGAAACCCTGTTTCTACTAAAAATACAAAAATTAGCCGGGCGTGGTGGCGGACGCCTGTAGTCCCAGCTACTCAGGAGGTTGAGGCAGGAGATTCACTTGAAGCCAGGAGGCGGAGGTTGCATTGAGCCAAGATTGTGCCATTACACTCCCGCCTGGGTGACACAGCGAGACTCCATCTCAAAAAAAAAAAAAAAAAAAAAGAAAGAAAGAAAGAAAGAAAGAAGGAAATCAGAGAGATGAGGAAAGAGAAAAAGGAGGCAGGGTGTTGGGAACATTCTGAGGAACCTACTAAGTGATTGATGGGAAAAGAAAGCTAAGCTAGAAGGAAAAGCAGGAAAGAGAAGAAGAGAGAAGCTAAAAGAAAAAAGAATAAGAAAGAAATAAGCTAGGCTGGGTGCGGTGGCTCACACCTGTAATCCCAGCATTTTAGGAAGATGAAGTGGGAGGATTACTTTAACCCAGGAGTCTGGGCAACACAGCAAAACCGTCTCTACAAAAAATACAAAAATTAGCATGTGTGGCTGTACTCCCAGCTACTTGGGAGGCTAAGGTGGGAGGATCGCTTGAGCACAGGAGGTGGAGGTTGCAGTGAGCCGAGACTGCACCACTGCATTCCAGCCTAGGCGACAGATCGACAGCGTCTCTCAAAAAAAAAAAAAAAAAAGAAACAGAAAGTGAGCTGAAGGGAGTGAGGAATCTGAAAGAAATCTGCAAGTGTTAAGGAGAGCTGTGTGAGAAAAGCAAGCAAAATGGGGCCAAGAGAACATGAGCTGAACACACAATCTCTTTTCCTCTTGAGATTCACTCACCCTTCTATGTCAACGTTCTCTTCCTTGGGGCCTGGCTCCCCAACAAGTGGCACTGTCACTGAATGATAGGTGATTATGGGCCCAGGGCACTTCCGCTTCTTATGAACCTGCTTCTTTTTGTCAGCCTCGAGCCGCTCATATGTCTCTTTAGGGTCAAAGGAAGAAATGATGGGATGATCAGAATGTCCCTTTTTCTCACATCCCAGTACTGTCCCACGATCTCTCAATTATCTTCCTGGCTATCTAGTCACTGCCAACTACCAGAGACAGCTATGGAAGTCCCCTAAGGCCCTCTGGCACCTCCCATTTTGTAAGTTTTCTGCTTATAAGTTTTTTCTTGACATCCTCTCTGCTCATTTCTCAAGTACACCTGGGCCCTCTATAGTACCTCAGAGTTGGAAGGTACCCTTTGATGAGGAGCTTATTTGCTTTGCAAGATACCAAAATCTCCTCTACAAATGCCCTGTCAATTCACTCCTACAGCTCGGTGTACTGGCACACGCCTGTAATCCCAGCTACTTGGGAAGCTGAGGTGGAAGGATCGCTTGAGCCAGGGATGCGGAGGTTGCAGTGAGCTGAGATGGCACCACTGCACTCCAGCCTATGCAGCAGAGTGAGATCATATCTCAAAAAAAAAAAAAAAATTAATAAAGTAGGAAATTAAACATAGAGATTTCTGGTCGCTCTTAAACAACAAGAAAATCTGGCAACCCTGGGTCTGCATTCTTACAGGAGAACAATTAGCTGAGCTGAGTAACTGTTCCTCCTTTCAGGCACTCCTCTCCAGTTCACCACCATCCCTCTGGCTGCACACTTCATGTTACCTGCCTGGTCTCCATGACACTGCTCTGTAGCGATGCACTATTGGTATATATGTTTCCTCCTTAAGGGCAGTGACTGTAACTCATATTGCCTAAATATTATCAGGGTGATAGAGCATTTTCCACATTACAGGCACTCATTAAATATTTGTTAATGAATAAACGAATCAAGGCCGGGCACAATGGCTCATGCCTGTAATCCCAGCACTTTGGGAGGCCGAGGTGGGCAGATCACAAGGTCAGGAGATCGAGACCGTCCTGGCTAACACGCTGAAACCCCATCTCTACTAAAAATACAAAAAATTAGCCGGACGTGGTGGCGGGCACCTGTAGTCCCAGCTACTCGGGAGCCTGGGGCAGGAGAATGGCGTGAACCCAGGAGGCAGAGCTTGCAGTGAGCTGAGATCGTGCCACTGCACTCCAGCCTGGGCAACAGAGTGAGACTCTGTCTCAAAAAAAAAAGAATCGCCAGGTGTGGTGGCTCACGCCTGTAATCCCAGCACTTTGGGAGGCTGAGGTGGGCAGAGCACCTGAGGTCGGGAGTTCGAGACCAGCCTGACCAACATGGAGAAACCCCGTCTCTACTAAAAATACCAAATGAGCCAGATGTGGTGGTGCATGCCTATAATCCCAGCTACCGGGAGGCTGAGGCAGGAGAATTGCTTGAACCTGGGAGGCGGAGGTTGCAGTGAGCCAAGATCATACCATTGCACTGTAGCCTGGGAAACAAGAGTGAAACTCCGTCTCCAAAAACAAAACAAACATACGAAAAAAAAAAAAGAATCAAAATATTCCTTGTTCCCTTCCTCTGAATGAACTCCAGATTTCTGTGTCCTTAAATATGGTTACGATGAACACAATCCCCTAGTCTGACCATAAAAGAGTACTCTGGAGGCCAGGTGCGGTGGCTCACGCCCGTAATTACAGCACTTTGGGAGGCCTAGGCGGGTGGATCACCTGAGGTCAGGAGTTTGAGACAGACCTGGCCAACATGGTGAGACCCTGTCTCTACTAATAATACAAAAATTAGCTGGGCATGGTGGCTTGGGCCTATAATCCCAGCTACTCGGGAGGCTGAGGCAGGAGAATCGCTTGAACCTGGGAGGTGGAGGTTGCAGTGGAGCCGAGATTGTGCCATCGCACTCCAGCCTGGGCGACAGAGCGAGACTCCGTCTCAAAAAAAAAAAAAAGAGTACTCTGGAAACCCTTCCGATGATTGAACCTCTTTTGCACTTGAACTGTTTGAAAATACTGCTTTCTCTCCCTTGAGCCAGTCTTCCAACCCCTCAACCCCTTTACTTTCTATTTCTTTTTTGAGACAGAGTCTTGCTCTGTCGCCAGGTTGGAGTACAGTGGCATGATCTCGGCTCCCTGCAACCTCCCCCTCCCAGGTTCAAGCAATTCTCCTGCCTCAGCCTCCTGAGTAGCGGGGACTATAGGCACGCACCACCATGCCCAGCTAATTTTTGTATTTTTAGTAGAGACAGGGTTTCACCATATTTACCAGGATGGTCTGGAACTCCGGACCTCGTGATCTGCCCACTTCAGCCTCCTAAAGTGCTGGGATTACAGGCGTGAGCCACCAAGCCTGGCCCAACCCCTCGACTTTCAAACACTTGCCTACACCCTCTGGAACTCATGCTCTGTAATCTGCCAACTCATCTATATCCTCAAGCTCCTCACTCAGCATTCCTTCCATGACTTGCCTTCACAGAAACCTGGTCATTCACTGAGGCCACCACTCCTCTCTGCAGACCTCTGGTGGAGACTGCTCATTCTCTTACATCCCTACAGGATATACCTATGTCCTACTGGGCCCCACCCTGTAGCTTTCAAATCACTACTTTTCGGCCTACCAGCAAACTCCCTTCTCTTTTGAGACCTGTGCCAAGAGTCTAGATTAACTTCTCTCCTTCCTAGTCATGGTCACTCCCTCACTCACTGAAGACTTTGGCAGTGGTTTCCACTCTTCATCTCTATCCCAATTCCCATCATCTTAGGGTCACCCTGGTGACTTCGAAGTGCACATGGGTAGCCCCTTCAACACTGCATGGCCACAGTTTATCACCTCATCTCTAACAACCTTCTTTTCCATGTCACTTTACTTTTTTTTTTTTTTTTTGAGTCTCACTCTGTTGCCCAGGCTGGAGTGTAGTGACACGATCTCCACTCACTGCAATCTCCGCCTCCCGGGTTCAAGTGATTCTCCTCAGTGATTCTCAGCCCCCCTAGTAGCCAGGACTACAGGCACGCACCACCATGCCTGGCTAATTTTTTGTATGTTTAGTAGAGACGGAGTTTCACCATGTTGGCCAGGCTGGTCTCGAACTCCTTACCTCGTGATCCGCCCGCCTTGGCCTCCCAAAGTGCTGGGATTACAGACGTGAGCCACCGCACCCAGTCATATTTTCCTTTTTAAATCACGCTTAGGTTGCTCACTGTATCATTTCAATCACTTCAGTCACTCTCCTGTCAATAATTCTCTTGTGCTAATCTGGACTGCTGAGTGCCACTGGAGAAAAATAACAGCACAGACTGGAACCACCATAAATTCATGGTCCTAGCCTTCAGCAGTTCCCTCAATACTGCTCAATATCCCACATCAATAACTATTTAAATGCTCCTCAGTTTCCTCAAGCTTCCAGCTGTATCCTTAATGTTTGACAGATGGTGCTGCATAATGAAAAAGACATCAGGTGAGAACCACCGCGATGCCCTCCCTCTGTATTACAAACCTACAACTGTAAGCCACATTTTTAAACAGAGACAGGGTCTCACTATGTTGCCCAGGCTGGTCTTGAACTCCTGGGCTCAAGCGATCCTCCTTCCTTGGCCTCCCAAAGTGCTGGGATTACAGGCATGAGCCACTGCACTCGGCTAAGCCATACTTTCTTTCTTTTTTTTTGAGACAGAGTTTCACTCTTGTTACCCAGGCTGAAGTGCAATGGCACGATCTCGGCTCACCGCAACCTCCACCTCCCGGGTTCAAGTGATTCTCCTGCCTCAGCCTCCCAAGTATCTGGGATTACAGGCATGTGCCACCACACTCAGCTAATATTTTGTATTTTTAGTAGCCTGTTGGTCAGGCTGGTCTTGAACTCCTGACCTCAGATGATCCGCCCGCTGCAGCCTCCCAAAGTGCTGGGATTACAGGTGTGAGCCACCACACTTTCGTTCTCCCTTCCCCCATCTGAAACCAGTTCCTCCACCATGCTGCTCTGGTTCCCAGCCTTGCCTCCCATCTCCAAAAACCTACACTATTAATAACTATTTTTTCTTCTCTTTCTTTAAACTCAGTTGTTTCTCATGAAAGATATAATTTCTAATATCTTCGAATAAAATAAAAACAACTTTACCTTAATCTCAGACCCCTCTGTAGCTTCTATTCCCTCTTCTACCCTTCATGGCCAAGCTTGAAAAGTTTTGCTCCCCAATATACTTTGATATGACTTGGTCCCCAAAAAGTGCTAAGGTAATGTCTGACCTCTATCTCACCAAAACCAATGGGCACTTCTCAGTTCTACGAATCATCATCTCAGCAGCAATTACTCTCTTGAGACATCTCTTTCCTGGCATTTTTAATACAAAGTCTCCTGGGTTTCTCCAACTCGTTGGTCACTTCCAGGCTCTTTTCAAAGCTCCTCCTCTTGTATGAAACTATCACATTTTAGTGTCTGCAGGACTCTATCAGGCCTCTGCTTTCTCACTCTGAACTTTCTCCCTCCATGCTCAGATGCACTCCAATATCGTCAATTACCATCCATATTCTAAAGACTTCCAAATTTGTATTTTCAGCCCAGATCTCTTATTGGAACACCAGATTTGCATATTTAACTGACCTCTCATCACTGCATGAATTGCTCACAAACTCCTTAAATTCAACATGTTCAAAAATAAATTTATTTTTTCCCCACTGAACTTGCTCCTCCTTCAGGGTCTCCTAAGCCAGTTACTGATGTCGAAAACCTGGGAATTGCCGGGCGCAGTGGCTCAAGCCTGTAATCCCAGCACTTTGGGAGGGTGAGGCGGGTGGATCACCTGAGGTCAGGAGTTCAAGAACAGCCTGGCCAACATGGTGAAACCCCATCTCAACTAAAAATACAAAAAAATTAGCTGGGCGTGGTGGTGGGCACCTGTAATCCCAGCTACTTGGGAGGCTGAGGCAAGGGAATCTCGAGCCCAGGAGGCAGAGCTTGCAGTGAGCCGAGATCACGCCACTGCACTCCAGCCTGGGTGACAGAGTGAGACTCTGTCTCAAAAAAAAAAAAAAAAAAAGAAAGGAAAACCTGGGAGTCACTCTCCTTACAGTGGTCCAAACCAATCAACGTGGACAAAGGATGCAGATTGTAACTACAGTAACATCAAGGTGACCTTGTTGCTTGTGATGGTTCTGTCATTACTTTATATGTTTTGAGGGATAGCTACTGTTTTAAAATACTTAATTGCTGTTATATAAATAAAGATTATATGTCCCACTTTAATACCAATATAATGAAAGAAAAAGTGATGAGAATATATCCTGAAGATGTTAGGGATGAGCTAAATCTTTTCTCAATCATCATGTTCTTTTGGAGTCAAGTTACCTAAATTTCTTTCTTTCTTTCTTTTTTTTTGAAACGGAGTCTCGCTCTGTCGCCCAGGCTGGAGTGCAGTGGTGCAATTCTTGGCTCACTGCAAGCTCCGCCTCCTGGGTTCACGCCATTCTCCTGCCTCAGCCTCCTGAGTAGCTGGAACTACAGGCACCCACCACCATGCCTGGCTAATTTTTTTGTATTTTTAGTAGAGATGAGGTTTCACTGTGTTAGCCAGGATGGTCTTGATCTGCTGACCTCGTGATCCGCCCGTCTTGGCCTCCCAAAGTGCTGGGATTACAGGCATGAGCCACCGTGCCTGGAGAAGTTATCTAAATTTCAAAACTATTACTAATCTGGAATGGGATGGGTCCCAGATATTCCAGGTAAATAACCTCCCACTTCTGGGAAATCACATCTGGCTTATGCATATTCAATTATATATGGTTGGCCAAAAAAAAAAAAAAAAAAAAAGAGACAGAGAACAAAAAAAAAGGAAATTCAAGAAGAGAAAAATGGCCAGGCACAGTGGCTCATGCCTGTAATTCCAGTACTTTGGTAGGCTGAGGCAGGCAGATCATGAGATCAGGAGATCGAGACCATTGGCTAACACGATGAAACCCTGTCTCTACTAAAAATACAAAAAATTAGCCGGACGTGGTGGCATGGGCCTGTGGTCCCAGCTACACGGGGGACTGAGGCAGAATCGTTTGAACCTGGGAGGTAGAGGTTGCAGTGAGCTGAGATCGTGCCATTGCACTCAAGCCTGGGTGACAGAGCGAGACTCTGTGTCAAAAACAACAAAAAAGAGAAAGAAAACATATTAAATACTATAGGTGATTCCACATGCTATTTCACCCAGAAAGTATGTACTAAGAGGTGTGAATCTGCTGGTCCCTCAATTTATCATGTACCTTTCACGATATGAGACTCCTTACTACTCTATAAAGAAGTATATATTTTTGTATAATATATTACTGTACATGGTTCTATCTATGCCTATAAACTGAAGAGGTGTTTTTTTTTTTTTTTTTTTTTTTTTTTTTTTTTTTTTTTGAGATGGAGTATCGCTCTGTAGCCCTGGCTGGAGTGCAGGGGTGTGATCTCAGCTCACTGCAACTTCCACCTCCCAGGTTCAAATGATTCTCTTGCCTCAGCCTCCCAAGTACCTGGAATTACAGACATGCACCACCACGCCCAGCTAGTTTTTGTATTTTTGGTAGAGACGGGGTTTCACCATGTTGGCCAGGCTGGTCTGGAATTCCCAACTGCAAGTGATCCACCCACCTTGGCCTCCCAAAGTGCCAGGATTAGAGGTATGAGCCACCGCGCTTGGCCCAAACTGAAGAGATTTGTAAAGCAATACCATAAAATGAAGAGATTTTTAAAGCAATTTATCTCATGAAGGACTAATCTGCTGACTTTACATTCTCATGATTATCATTAAAGTCAACATTATCACCCCCTGCTTTTTTTTTTTTTTTAAGAGATGGGGTTTCACTATGTTGTCCAGGCTGGTTATGAACTCCTGGCCTCAAGTGATCCTCCTGCCTAAATTCCCTGAGTCATTAGGTATACACCCCATTTTATAAACAAGAAAAGCAAAATGTGAATAAGTAATTTACCTACAGACTTAAAGCAAGCGAACAGCAGAACGAGGATTTGACCTCAGTTCTATACAACTCTTATTTTACACCAAAGAACCTTAGCTTGTTTTTCAGAGTGCTCATAACTGCCTAGACTCTTGCACCTAATTACCTACTCTCTGCCATTTCTTCCTTCTGATTCCCTCATCCCAAATTTCCATCTCTCCAGTTCTTTGGGCCTCCAAGTCTCATGGTTTTTCTCATGCCCCTCAGCCCCTCTACCCACTTTTTCTGAAATCACAGACTTACCCAGTGAACGTAAATTAAGCTCTTCTGTGATCTTGGCCTCCCGGAGCAGTTCCTCCTGGGTTAGTGGCCGCTCACAGTGGGGCCCCTTTCGCCGTCTTGACTGGCCCTGCCTCTCCTGTACCCGCAGGAACGTTTGTCGTGTATGCTCAGCTGTAGACTGACGCATGGACTTCCGACCTGGAAGAGAGTGAGATAAAAAGAAATCTTTCAATTCATCTCCACCTATTTTATTTATTTTGAAATTTTGTGCTTGGAAATAATTTTTTTCTTTCTTTTTTTTTTTTTTTTTGAGACGGAATCTCGCTCTGTCGCCCAGGCTGGACTACGGTGGCACGATCTCGGCTCACTCCAACCTCTGCCTCCTAGGTTCAAACAATTCTCCTGCCTCAGACTCCCGAGTAGCTGGGACTACAGGTGCATGCCACCATGTCCAGCTAATTTTTTGTATTTTTAGTAGAGATGGGGTTTCATCATGTTAGCCAGGATGGTCTTGAACTCCTGACCTCGTGATCTGCCTGCCTCGGCCTCCCAAAATGCTGGGATTACAGGCATAAGCAACCGTGCCTGGCCTGGAAATAATTTCAAACCTACAAAGTTGCAAGAATAGTACAAGGAATACTCATGTATCTTTTACCCCTATCACCTATTGGTAATATTTTGGCCCTTTTGCATTTTGTATGTGTGGTTTTTTTCTGAATGATCTAAATTAGGTAACTAAAGTTGTACACATCATGGCCTTTATCCCTAAATATTTCAGTGTGTACTTCCTAAGAATGAGGATTTTCCTATCCATAGTAAGTTATCAACATCAGTAAATTTTTTCTTCTTTTTATTTTTATTTTTTGGAGACAGAGTTTTGCTCTTGTTGCCCAGGCTGGAGTGCAATGGTGTAACCTCCACCTCCCAGGTTAAAGCAATTCTCCTGCCTCAGCCTCCCAAGTAGCTGGGATTACAGGGTCCCACCACCACAGCTGACTAATTTTTGTATTTTTAGTACAGACGGAATTTCACCATGTTGGCCAGGCTGGTATCGAACTCCTGACCTCAGGTGATCTACCCGCCTAGGCCTCCCAAAGTGCTGGGATTCTAGGAGTGAGCCACCGCACCCGGCAACATCAATCAGTAAATTTAACACTGATATGATACTTTATCATCATATTCCAATTTTGCCAATTGACTCAAACATCCCTACTCACTGTCAGAGCCGTCATCTTGTAGTTCTAATGGCAGTAGTGCCTTCTCTTCTCGGGCCTTCTGAGAGCTACCAGCCGGGGTGCTGACCTTTCGAGGCCTTAAGCTCTTGAGAGGCTCCTGAGGACAGATTGGAATCAGATACCGGGAAACAGAAGAAGTCAGGAGAAATATGAGGATCTCAATGAGAGAAAACTAGCATTGCCAGAAATGGAAGTGGCATAGGGAGTACTGGGACCTGATGAAAGACAGAATAGGAATTGAGGAAATCCAAGACAACTAGGACTCCCCCTGTACCTTATAGGCCTTGGTGACTACTCGGCGCTTCCTTCTTGGCTCTTCTGCTTCTCCATCACTGGATGGTTCATCCCCTTCATCAATGTCAAAGTCAGAGTCCACTTCGTCCTCTGTGTCTGACTGGTCCCCTTGATACTCATCATCTCCGGATTCCTAAGGACACAGGGAGATGAGGGTTGGCTGGCAATGGAAGCCTTAATGCCCCTTCAGGAGGAACAGAATCTCTCAACTTTCTTGATAAGGGCTGCCCTACTCTCCTTCCTAATCCAGCCCTTCATTTTCCTCAGGCAAGAAAACTTTCTAGCTAATGGCCTTTGGCTCCAGTACCACCTCCTTCCAACATTAATTGATAGCCCTTTACCTGCAACACACTGTTAACTACTGGGGAACAAAAGGATATGGTTTGGTCTCTACCTTCAGGGGCTTACAGTAAAGGGGAGAACATAATCTTACTTTTTTTTTTTTAAGATGTGGGTCTCGGCCAGGCTTGGTGGCTCACGCCTGTAATCCCAGCACTTGGGAGGCCGAGGTGGGCAGATCAATTGAGGCCAGGAGTTCAAGACCAGCCTGGCCAACATGGTGAAACTCTGTCTCTACTAAAAATACAAAAATTAGCTGGGCATGGTGACGCACACCTGTAGTCCCAGCTACTTGGGAGGCTGAGGCAGGAGAATTGCTTGAACCCAGGAGGCATAGCTTGCAGTGAGCTGAGATAGTGCTACTGCACTCCAGCCTGGGCAACAGGGCAAGACATAGTCTCAAAAAGAAAAAAAAAAGGATGAAGAGGACTTAAACTATGGTTGAAAACACTGTTAGTATTTAGACAGCCAAGAGGGAGGAAGGAATCATGGGCAGATGAAATAGCAGAAACAAAGGTGCAGAAATGGTAATGTGTACAGCATGTTTATGGAATAAGGATTTAGATCTAAGTAAAACTTTTCTCTGTCAAGAAACTTTGTTAGCCAACTGCGTTTGGCTCCAGCACTGCCTCCTTCCAACACTGATTGCACTGTAGGACTATATGATTTGAAAAGAAGGTTGCATTCCATTTATGGAGAAACTTAAATGTCACACTAATAAACACGATTTTAACCTGCAGGCCAGTGATTCTCAATCCCCTCCATCTCCTTATTTGTCCTACCATTGATAATCATTGTTGAGGTAAACTAAAGTTACTGAGAGAAATATGTGTCATTCCTCAGGTGTGTTGGGACAGAAAAACAGCTGAGAACTGCTACTATGGATAATGGAGAGCCACTGAAGATTTAGGGGAGGGGTAATGGTATGTACAATGGGTATTTCAGAAAGCTCTGGAGGCAGTTAGATGGCCTGGAGTAGAGAACGTGAAGTACAGCATAGACCTCAGGTGAACTGATTAGGGCTAGAATGGCAGCCATATTATAAAGAAAAGGGAAAAAAGCCAGTTGAGGGAGAGGGAGTCAACTGGGCTGGGTGACACCTCACACATGTGGCTCTCTCTTCAATCAGTGATGCAAACTAATGGGCTAATCTTGGTACACATGATGCCAAAGCAAGCAAATAACACAGATGGTTGACGCTCCAAGCCAGCCAGAGTTCAATTTTGCACTAATGACCATCATTTCCTCCTAACTGATGTTTGTGAAAGACAGCCTGGGAACACATTAATCCCCTCAGCTTTAATCTGGTATTAAGCCATATCACCAGAGGGTAGTAGATCAACCCACACATTAGCTTAGTGCCCAATCAACATACTTGCACTAAATTAAGGATTTACTACCATTCCTTTGGCTTTTATTGAGAGTCATTAAGAGACATCACTAGATAAGAGAATGTTTGTATATCATCTACGAAAACCGTTACTTTTTATAATATAAGGATATAATGATAAATGCTCCCTAGGATTTAAGGCTGAAAAAGTTTGTGTCTCTTGAAGAACTTGTATGCTTCTTTCTTACTAAAAAAAGAAATACAAGGTTTGGCTACCAGGAAGCTCACAGCTAAATTTAATATCAATTGCTATTACCATTTTAGCAGAGGTTCCTGGTACAATTACTTCTGATCTGTCTCTATTTTTACTGTTCCTACTTTTTGTTTATATTGTAAGCCTCCTTAAATCCTTTTTGGAAGCATGAAGGGTACATATTAAATAACAAGTCGTAAAATGACAGAAATAGGAAAATGGCCTTAGAGGAGGGATGAGAAAGTTCTATTTTAAACTAGTTGGTTAGGGCTGTGTCAGTAATGACTCTGTCAGTGATGTGGATTTTTTTTTTTTTTTTTGAGACGGAGTCTCGCTCTGTTGCCCAGGCTGGAGTACAGTGGCGCAATCCACTGCAACCTCTGCCTCGCGGGTTCAAGTGATTCTCCTGCCTCAGCCTCCTAAGTAGCTGGGACTACAGGCACACGCCACCACAACCAGCTAATTTTTTGCATTTTTAGTAGTGACAGGGTTTCACCATGTTGGTCAGGCTGGTCTCGAACTCCTGACCTCGTGATCCACCCACCTCGGCCTCCCAAAGTGCTGGGATTACAGGCGTGAGCCACCGCAGCCAGCCCCTAAGTCCTGTGGGTTCTATTCCGTAATTTCTCTTTAATCTTGCTGTTTCTCTACTGCCATGCCCCCTTCAAGCCATTCTCATTACAGAGTAAGTCATCTTCCTAAAGTACAAATTTCATCGTGGAATTCTGATGACTTCTCAGTCCTCTGGATGAAGAGCAAAACTCCTTAACATAGCTCACAAGGCCCTAAATGATCTGGCCCACGCCTACTCCCTCCAGGCTTATCAATCTTTAGTCTCCTTCATGCTCTGGAGAATGAAAGTAGACTTGCAGGTCCTAGACCAGGATCTCAATGTCTTTACACACTCTCCCCAACCTGCTCTGTGGACTAAACTTTCTCCTTCTCTTGCTTTTCATCAAGCTAAGGTCTACTTTTCAAACTGTCCTCAGCTTAAATATCATCCCTCCAGGGATGCCTAACCTGATCAACAACTTTGGTTCAGATGTATTACCTTAACACTCTATCTTACACCTTGTTTTAGTCCTTATCAGACATTTTTTGTTTGTTTTTGAGACGGAGTCCTGCTCTGTCGCCCAGGCTGGAGTGCAGTGGTACGATCTCGGCTCACTGCAACCTCCTCCTCCCGGGTTCAAGCGATTCTTTGCCTCAGCCTCCTGAGTAGCTGGGACTACAGGCAAACGCCACCACGCTTGGCTAATTTTTGTATTTTAATAGAGACAGGGGGTTTTACCATGTTGGCCAGGATGGTCTCGATCTCCTGACCTTGTGATCCACCCGCCTCGGCCTTCCAAAGTGCTGGGATTACAGGCGTGAGCGACTGTGCCCGGCCAAAGCGACCATGCCTGGCCTATCACACAGTATTTTAACTGTTAACCCAGCCAGTTACCCCACTGGGGCATGGAGTATGTAAGGACAGAGCACCGTTTTTAATATTCTCTGTTTCCCTAGAGTCTAAAACAACCTATTACCGATGGCATGCTCTGGGTACTCAACACATTTAATAAACGGGTAGATTCAACTAATAAAAATTTAGCAAGTGGCAGCCCAGTCCGGACACCTCACACATAATGTTGAACAAAACAGACCATCTCTAACTTTATACAGTTTACAATGCAATAGAAGAAAAGCATAAGCAAGTAAGCAAACCAAATCTAATTACAAATTGAAATATGTTCTGTGGAAGAAATAAATGGGGACACTTGCTAGGATAGTCAAGGAAGGGTTATCTTCCTGAGAAAACATTTACACTGAGACTTGAAAGCTGAAAAAGGAGTGGGCTAAGCTCCTCTACTTTTGGAGTGGTTCCTTTCCATGTCTCAGGTGAATAATCCAGCAGTGGGCCAACGAGTATACATCGAGCAACTGACTACTACTACGTGTGTGCCTCGTGTATGCTGGACGTCAGAAGTACAGTGAGAGATGCAACCACGCAAGTACACGGTAGGTTTCTGCCGTTCTCTGTTCTCTGGAGTGCCTCCGGAGAGCTTCTCCGTCTCAGGCCCCTTTGACCCCATCCAGAGCTCTCCCTTCTAGGACTCCACACTATCCGTCCCCCCCGCCTCGCCCCCCGGCTCCGATTCACCCACCCAACTCGAGTATCAGCTCCCAGAGCTCCTCTCTATTCCCCGCCCTCTTCTTCTTTGTCCGGGGTTTCTCCCTTCAGGGCTCCCCTTCGCTTCCTCCCCTCCCTTTTCCCAGGCCCGGATCTTGCCTCTGTGAAACCCCCATAAGTCGTCTGGTAGAACTCATCTTCCTCCTCTGCCTCCAAAAGCCCAGAAAGCCGGTTCCCAGCGGTCTTCCGGGGTGCCCGGCCCCCAGCCAAACTCATACCGCCTACCGAAAGACTGCGCCGCCACCAGCAGCCCCCCACCAGCTCGGTTCTGGGAGCTCGACGCTCGACACCACTACCTGCGGGTGGCCACCAACGGCGGAAGTCGGGCTTTTACAGGCAGAAGTAACCGAGTGTCGAGAGACTCCTAGTCCCACCCTCTAAACCCTCTTTACTCTTCAGCCTCTACTACTCCTGCGCGGAGCCTCTAGACCGCTTGCTCTAGGACCCAGCGATCTCCCTTGCTCAATGAGTCCACTTGGTGGTACGACGACCCCCATAACCCTAAGTCAACACATTTTCTTTTATTTTATTTTTAATTTATATAAATATGTTTTTTTTTTTCATAGGGACGGAGTCTCGCTTTGTCGCCAGACTGGAGTGCAGTGGCACGATCTCGGCTTACTGCAACCTCCGTCTCCCGGGCTGAAGCGATTCTCCTGCTTCAGTCCCCCGAGTAGCTGGAATTACAGGCTCCCGCCACCATGCCCAGCTAATTTTTGTATTTTTAGTCGAGACGGCTTTCACCATGTTGGCCAGGCTGGTCTCGTACTCCTGACCTCAGGTGATCCGCCCGCTTCGGCCTCCCAAAGTGCTGGCTGGGATTACAGGCATAAGCCTGCGCGCCCGGCTCACATTTTCTTTTAGAAGAGGTCATTCTCTTCGCTCCAGTCCGTTTTCTACACTGCTGCCAGTAGGAAACTTTCTAAAAACCCACATTTTGCCATTCCTGTCCTCAAACATTTTTAACGGCTCCACATCATCTACGAGATAAAGTCCAAAATCCTTGAGGAAGAAAGCATAGTATTGTGGTTGAAAACACAGCCATAGACATTTATCCAAAGGAAAGGACATGATTCAACCTGAGGAAGCCGATTTAGGGGAAAAAAAAAAAAAGGAAATCAGTATATCCAAGAGACATCTGCACTCCATATTTATGCACCCCCATATTTATTGCAGCACTACTTACAGTAGCCAAAATAGGAAATCAATCTCCGTGTCCAACAACAGATGAATAAAGGAAATAGGGTGTATATACACAATGGAATACTTTTCAGCCATTAAAAAGAACAAAATCCTGTCATTTGCAGCAACATGGATGGAACTGGAGGACATGTTAACTGACTTAAGCTACGAACAGAAAGTTAAACACTGCATGTTCTCACTCATATGTGGACGCTTTAAAAAAGTTGATTTCATAGAAGTGAAAAATAGAACAGAGGATACTGGAGGCTGGGAAGAGCAGGGGGAAGGAAGGGACAGGGAAAGATTTGTTAAAAGACACAAAATTGTGGCTCACACCTGTAATCCCAGCACTTTGGGAGGCTGAGGGGGGTGGATCATGAGGTCAGGAGTTCACTACCAGTCTGGCCAAGATGGTGAAACCCCATCTCTACTAAAAATACAAAAATTAGCTGGTTGTGGTGGTGGGCGCCTGTTATCCCAGCTACTCGGGAGGCTGAGGCAGAGAATTGCTTTAACTCGGGAGGTGGAGGTTGCAGTGAGCCGAGATCGCGCCATTTGCTCTCCAGCCTGGGAAACACAGCAAGACTCCGTCTCAAAAAAAAAAAAAAAAAGACAAAATTGGGCCTGGCACAGTGGCTCACACTTGTAATCCCAGCACTTTGGGAGGCTGAAGCCGGCAAATCCCGAGGTCAAGAGATTGTGACCATCTTCGCCAACATGGTGAGACCCTGTCTCTACTACGAATACAAAAATTAGCTGGGTGTGGTGGCACGAACCTGTCGTCCCAGCTACTACAGAGGCTGAGGCAGGAGAATCGCTTGAACCCGGGAGGCAGAGGTTGCAGTGAGCTGAGATTGTGCCACTGCACTCCAGCCTGGCAGCAGAGCAAGACTCCATCTCAAAAGAATAAAAAAAAAGACACAAAATTAGAATTTTTTTGAGACAGGGTCTCTGTTGCCCAGGCTGCAGTGCAGCAGCAGGATCATGGCTCACTGCCTCCTTGACCTCCTGGGCTCAAGCTGTCCTCCCACCATGGCTTCCCAAAGTTCTAGGATTACAGCCGTGAGCCACCACACCGGCCCCCAATTACATTTGTTTGTTCGTTTGTTTGTTTGTCTGAGATAGGATCTCACTCTGTTACCCAGGCTGGAATACAGTGATGGAATCACTGCTCACCGCAGTCTGGACCTCCTGGGTTCAAGTGATCGTCGCACCTCAGCCTCACGGGTAGCTGGAACTACAGGCTCATGTCACCACGCCCGGCTAATTTTTTGTACTTTTTGTGGAGATGAGATTTCATCATGTTGCCCACGGTGATCACCTGGGCTCAAGTGATCCCCACTCCTCAGCCTCTCAATGTGCTGGGATTACAGGCATGAGCCACCTCGCTTGGCCCCAAATTACATTTAGATAGGAGGAATAAATTCTAGTGTTCTTGGCTGGGTGTGGTGGCTCACACCTGTAATCCCAACACTTTGGGAGGCTGAAGTGGGCAGATCACCTGAGATCAGGAGTTTGAGAATGGTCTGGCCAACCTGGCAAAACCCCATCTCTACTAAAAATACAAAAATTAGCCGGGCATGTTGGCGGGTGCCTGTAATCCCACCTACTAGGAGGCAGAGGCAGGAGAATCACTTGAACCCCAGAGGTGGAGGTTGCAATGAACCAAGATCGCGCCATTGCACTCCAGCCTGGGCAACAAGAGTGAGACTCCATCTCAAAAAAATATATAAAACAAAAAATTCTAGTGTTCTATGTCACTGGGGGATAACTATGTTTAACAATAATATGTATTTTCAAATAGCTAGAAGAAGGATATTGAATGTTTGTGCTGGAAACAAATAAATTATATATTTGTGAGGCTGGGCACGGTGGCTCACGCCTGTAATCCCAGCACTTTGGGAGGTTAAGGTGGGCAGATTATTTGAGGTCGGTAGTTCAAGACAAGCCTGACTGACATGGTGAAACCTTGTCTTTACTAAAAAGTACACAAATTGGCCAGGAGTGGTGGCAGGTGCCTGTAGTTCCAGCTACTTAGGAGGCTGAGGCATGAGAATCACTTGAAACCGGGAGGTGGAGGTTGTAGTGAGCCGACATCATGCCACGGCACTCCAGCTTGGATGACAGAGCGAGACACCTTCTCAAAATAAATAAATAAATAAATGATACATTTTTTAGATGACAGATATGCTAATTATCCTAATCTGATCACTGAACATTTTATGTATTGAAACATCACTATGTGCCCCATAAATATGTACAATTATGTGCTAATTAAAAATTAAAATAAAATAAAACAACAACAAAAAGAGAACACAGCTTTAGAGCCAGCCAGACCTGAGTTTGAGTGTGAGCTTTAAGGTCTTTTAGCTGTATGACTTTGGACAAGTTGCTTTACTGCTCTGAATCTCAGTTTTCTCATCTGCAAAGTGGGACTGATAATAATACCTATCTTTTAAGGTTGTAGAAGATTAAGAGATATAATTATTGGCCAGATGCCGTGGCTCACCCCTATAATCCCAGCACTTTGGGAGGCCGAGGCGGGTAGATCACAAGGTCAGTAGTTCGAGACCAGCGGGGCCAATATGGTGAAACCCCATCTCTACTGAAAATATAAAAATTAGCTGGGTATGATGGCGGGCACCTGTAGTCCCAGCTAGTCGAGAGGCTGAGGCAGGAGAACAGCTTCTGAACCCAGGAGACGGAGGTTGCAGTGAGCCAAGATAGCACCACTGCACTCCAGCCTGGGCGACAGACCAAGATTCTGTCTCAAAAAAAAAAAAAAAAAGAGAGAGATCATTCTTGTCAACTGCTTAGCACAGTGTTTAGTAAGTGCATAGTAAATGTGTAGTAGGTGGTAACTACTACATGGCATTCAGTATTCAGATCCTTCATAATTTAGCCTCTCCCTGTCCTTCTAGTCACACCTCTGCAACATCACTACTCTAGCATCACTCCCTTAACACCTAATTCTCTGTCATGCCTCTATGCCTTTCTTTCTCCTTAGAATCCCTTTCCTTTCTTTTCTAATTTTATGGGATAGTGGAGTCTTCCTGAACACCCATTCCTCTCTTTCCAGGCACAATTCATATAACTGTGGAGATGATGTCTTCTGTAGTCTCTGGAATAGTTCCAATCTCAAATATTGTCTGTTGTAAAGACTCTGTTCTCATTTTTTATGCTGAAAATATGGTTATCAAACCATAGCACTTATACAAACTTTATGATGGCACCTATTACATTGTATTCTAATGATTCACATGTCTGTTCCCCTCATTAGTCTGTGATCTTTTTGAGGGCAGGGGCTTAATCTTTTCCTTTTTTTAATTAAAAAAATTTTTTTTGGAGACATGGTTTTGCTCTGTCGCCCAGGCTGGAGAGCAGTGGTGCAATTTTAGCTTACTGCAGCCTCCACCTCCTGGGCACAAGTGATCCACCCATCTCAGTTTCCTTAGTAGCTGAGACTATAGGTGTGCGCCACCATGCTCAGCGAATTTTTGTATTTTTTGTAGAGATGGGATTTTTGCCATGTTGCCCAGGCTGGTCTTGAACTCCTGGGCTCAAGCAATCTGCCTGCCTCAGCTCCCAAAGTGTTGGAATTACAGGAGTGAGCCATCCTGCCTGATGATGGGCTTAATCGTCATCTGTGTATTCCAGGAACTCTAATAGTGCCTGGGACGTAGCTTGGGCTAAATAATGTTAATTGAGTGAATTAATGAATGAATGATTAATTGAATAAATAACCCATCCTCTTATTGTAGAATCCTTTCCTTGCTCTTGCCAGTCCCCACCCCTTCATTCTAATCTTAGAAACTGTTCTGGCCGGGCGTGGTAGCTCATACCTGTAATCCCAGCACTTTGGGAGGCCGAGGCAGGCAGATCACGAGGTCAGGATATCGAGACCATCCTGGCTAACACAGCGAAACCCTGTCTCTACTAAAAATACAAAAAAATTAGCTGGACGTGGTGGTGTGTGCCTGTAATCCCAGCTACTTGGGAGGCTGATGCAGGAGAATCTCTTGAACCCGGGAGGCGGAAGTTGCAGTGAGCCAAGATCGCGCCACTGCACTCTAGCCTGGGCGACAGAGGGAGACTCCGTCTCAAAAAAATAAATAAATAAAATAAAGAAACTATTCTAACATATGAATGACACTTTAATAAAGGTGTGGGTGTGTACTCACACGTACTGAAGTCTGTACCTGTGGCCCTACTTTGAGGTCATCAGACTGTACCCCCTTTTCCAAAGTATGTATTGGTGAACTCCCTTTTCTATTTCCTTGGGGGCACTAAGCCAACATGTCCTGCTCTGCCCCTGTTTCCACACCCTGCCACGTCACCACAGTTCTACTATGCCAGGGATGTTACTGGGGAGGAGTGGTTCCATGACTCAGAGGACACCCCAGGTACTCAGTGGGAGTGGGGGCGCCCCAGGGACTGAGTGGGAGTTGGTGAAATTAAAAATAAAAATAGTAGTAGTTGATGAAAATAAAAATTAAAAATATAAAAAATTAGCCGGGCGTGGTGGTGCATGCCTGTAGTTCCAGCTACTCGGGAGGCTGAGGCAGGAGAATCGCTTGAACCCGGGAGGTGGAGGTTGCAGTAAGCCAAGCGCCACTGCACTCCAGCCTGGGCGACAGAGCCAGACTCTGTCTCAAAAAATAAAATAAGATGAAATTCACAGATTAGCTCACAGGGAGAAGATTCCTCTGTTTGACTGCGTTGTTCATTCTGGGATTTATTAGTCTGTTTCCAATTTTAAAATCAGAAACAGCTTTACATCAACACCAGCCGAATTTGTTTTTGTTTTTTTTTTTGAGACGGAGTCTGGCTCTGTCGTCCAGGCTGGAGTGCAGTGGCGCGATCTCGGCTCACTGCAAGCTCCGCCTCCCAGGTTCATGCCATTCTCCTGCCTCAGCCTCCCGAGTAGCTGGGGCTACAGGCGCCCGCCAACTCGCCCGGCTAATTTTTTGTATTTTTAGTAAAGACGGGGTTTCACCGTGTTAGCCAGGGTGGTCTTGATCTCCTGACCTCGTGATCCGCCCTTCTCGGCCTCCCAAAGTGCTGGGATTACAGGCGTGAGCCACCGCGTCCGACTACGCCATCCGATTTCTAAAGTAACTCAGGAAATGGTAGCAACCCTATGCCTTTTCGGAAAACAAGGATAATTTATTCAACAAATATTTATTTATTGAATACCTATGAGCCAAATCCTGTGCTCAGTGTGCCCCTCACTAGTTCCTGTCCTGTTAGTTGAGTGGAGGGTATAGTTATAGGCAATTATAAAATACTTCAACACTACAAAATTCCACTGCTGTGGAATTACAAACAAGATTTTGTCTACTTTCGGTGCCCAAAGGAAGACGAATAATCCAGCAGGTGGCAGCAGGGAAACAATTATTTTAGATCTTCATAAGGGAGGAGTAGAAGGCTGCCGTAAATGCATGGGGATTTTTTTTTTTTTTTGAGGCGGAGTTTCGCTCTTGTTGCCCAGGCTGGAGTGCAAAGGCGCCATCTCGGCTCACCGCAACGTCTGCTTCCCAGATTCAATCAATTCTCCTGCCTCAACCTCCCGGGTAGCGAGTAGCTGGGATTACAGGAATGCTCCACTACGCCTGGGTAATTTTGTATTTTTAGTAGAGACGGGGTTTCTCCATGTTGGTCAGGCTGGTCTTGAACTCCTGACCTCAGGTGATCCGCCCGCCTCGGCCTCTCAAAGTGCTGGGATTACAGGCGTGAGCCACTGCGCCCGGCCTTTTTTTTTTTTTTTTTTGAGACTGAGTTTCGCTCTCGTTGCCCAGGCTGGAGTGCAATGGCGCGATCTCGGCTCACTGCAACCTCTGCCTCCTGGGTTCAAGTGATTCTCCTGCCTCAGCCTCCCGAGTAGCTGGCATTACAGGCACCCGCCACCACTCCCAGCTAATTTTTTGTATTTTTAGTAGAGACGGGGTTTCACTATGTTGGCCAGGCTGGTCTCGTACTCCTGAGCTCAGATGATCCACCCGCCTCGGCCTCCCAAAGTGCTGGAATTTCAGGCGTGAGCCACGGCGCCCGGCCTGCATGGGGATATTCCATGGATGTTGGGGTCCTAGGTTACTTTATGAGGACCCACAAGACATCTGGAAAGAGGATAACCAGGCCATTCTGGGGGTTACAAAACCTGGTTTTTGTTTTGTTTTTTTTTTTGAGACAGTTTCGCTCTGTCGCCCAGGCTAGAGTGCAGTGGCGCGATCTCTGCTCACTGCAAGCTCCGCCTCCCAGGTTCATGCCATTCTCCTGCCCCAGCCTCCCAAGTAGCTTGGGACTACAGGTTCCCGCCACCACGCCCGGCTAATTTTTTGTATTTTTAGTAGAGACGGGGTTTCACCGTGTTAGCCAGGATGGTCTCGATCTCCTGGCCTCGTGATCCACCCGCCTCAGCCTCCCAAAGTGCTGGGATTACAGGCGTGAGCCACCGCGCCCGGCCACAAAACCTGTTTTTAATGGAGTTCTTTCATGGGCTATGAATTTGAGAGGATCTATCTGACCGACTCTTACCCCGAATGTTTTACCATTCCTCTTTATTTATTCATTCCACACATAATTATGGAGCCCCTACTATGTACAAAGTCACAGGAGGAGCTGGAGATACAAAAGTGAACCAAACAAAGTCCTTGCTCCCCAGAAGTTTTACAGTCTGCTCAGAGAGACAGGTCTTCCCACCAGGGTTCATAGCCTACGGGGTACTTTGTTAAAAACGAGCAGTTACTACGAAGACTACAATGGGAGAAATTTTTCTGTGTATCTCCATGCCCTTTGGAGCACAGATAATTGACAGTTGGAGGCTAAAGGGCTTGGGTCGCGGGAAGGTTGTGATAAGTCCCTGATAGCCTCCCGTGCCCTTTTTTGACAGGTCTTCACTGATTCATGCATCAAATATTTACTGAATTCCGTCACTGTGCCTAGATTTGTGCTTGAGGCAAACAAAACACAGATCTATTTCGAATGCCATTCAGAGGAAGGTAAGACATGCACGCACGTTTAATTAAATAGTAAACAGAGTAGTAAAACTGGAAAAAGACTAAGAGTTCTTGGTGGTATTAAATGTTTTGTGATATTCGACACCTTAACGTCTCTGACTTGACACCAGTACTCCCGCAGAGAGTTCTTTCCTGGGTTAGGAATTTCAGAGGACTTGGCGGACCGACTCTTGTCCCGAGTTCAGATCACTCGACCCAGTCCTAGCAAAGAACTGAACCTAAGAGGACCTGCCGAGCCACCGTAGGGATTGTCGGCCAACCCGCGCGCGCACATCTTCCACCCGTTGACTCGTCAGGGCGTGAGGGCCCACCTCACGTGACCATTAGCAGCCTCCCGATTGGTTTTGCTCCTTTTCTCTCCCCAACTAGTGGGCTGATGCCGCGAGAAGGTCGGGCGCATGCGCAGTGCTCGGATTTTGCTTGGCTACCAGGAGTGAAGCGGCCGGGTTGGGCGATTAACAGGCGGTGGCTAGGGAGGACGGAGAGGGGGCGTTCGCTCCTCTGGGACTTTTCATGCCTCGTTTTTTTTTTCAGATGTGGCTTGGTCTGGACGCAAGGTCCCAGCAGCCAGCTTAAGCTTACTCTTCTGTGAAAGGGGAAAGTATCGCCTGTGGAAAGCGGTTAAACTTGTGGAGGGGGTGCGAGACGTGAGTTCTCCCCCATGCCAGGCGAATGGTGTGGCCTTGAGCTGGTCAAGGAGCCGGCTCGACGTGTCTGAGGGAGGCCCCGGAGGGGGCGGGGAGGTGGCCCACAGAACGCGCGTTCTGTAAAGAGACGTTGGGAAGATTCGATTCCGAGAAGAGGAAGAACCGGATTGAAAGAGAGCCAGGCCGCTGAGGGGGAGGGGGCTGCCAAGATGGCGTCGGCCTCCTCCGGGCCATCGTCTTCGGTCGGTTTTTCATCCTTTGATCCCGCTGTCCCTTCCTGTACCTCGTCCTCAGGTAAGCCCGGCAGGGCGGGGGTAGGGAGCTGGTGAGGAATATGCGATGGGAGGAAGAGCGAGACCTAAGAGGGTACCTGTAGCTGGGAATGTCCTACGTGTTACCGGTAAGTGGGCGCGAGTTGGGCTTTCAAATAGGGATTTCTGAGCAGGCAGGAGTTTGAGGAAAGGATAAGTTTGATTAAGAAGTTGTCGAAAACGTTGGTTGTCTTTGAAGAGGAGGGATGGAGATTGAAGGTGGGGGTAGGGTGGCCGGGCGCGGTGGCTCAGCACTTTGGGAGGCCGAGGCGGGCGGATCATTTGAGGTCAGAAGTTCGAGACGAGCCTGGCCAACATAGTGAAACCTCGTCTCTACTAAAAATACAAAAATTACCCGGGCAGTAGTGGCGTGCGCCTATAATCCCAGCTACTCGGGAGGCTGAGGCGGGAGAATCCCTTGAGCCTGGGAGGCAGACAGAGCTTGCGGTGAGCCGAGATTGGGCCACTGCTCTCCAGTCTGGGCGAGAGAGTGAGACCCTGTCTCAAAAAAAAAAGGAGTTGGGGTAGGAAACAAGAGAAACGGAAGGGAGTAGAGAAACTAAGAAAGTAAATGGAGGCCTAAGAAGTAGAGAGAACTACTTAGTGTGAGAGGCAGGTAGAATCTAAGTTGATGGTGGGCTAATTGGATGAAAATGTTGAGGAGAAGCCATGGGACTTAAAAGATATTGAAGAGTTATTGGACGCTTTCGATTTCTGGAGAGGTAGGGAATCGTGGATTTTGTTGGGTGGGTGGGAGTTGTTGAAGCCATCTTTTCCCTCAGATACTCCCCCTAATGTGTCACCCCTTCTCACTTCGCACCCCCACCCTTAGGGCCGCACAGGCACACAGACACACATACATACTTTCTCAGACTAACCCCTTTGGTGATTCCCAACTCTAAACTGTCCAACTTTGGGAAGGAATGGAAATTTTGAAGAAGCTTAAGGAATGTAGGAAATTAAGGTCAAAGACCTTAAAAACAGATGGGAAAGATGGAATGGAGTCTTGAATTGCAGTAGAGACTGCGAGAAGTGATGTTTTGGAAATTAGGCCTGAGAAGAAGAAAGATGGGTGGGGGGGGGGGTGACTGTAAGTGTTGTGGGGGAGTATTGCATAATAGAAAATGGGCTGGAAGAATGCGTAGGCTGTATCAGGAGGTTGGAATTTGGAGAATGGAGCCAGGTTAATGTAGAGAGCTCAACATATTAATAGTTAAAAACGAATGAAGATTGAGGGAGGGCTGAGGAGGCTCACAAGAAAAGCAGTAGATTGTGTGTAGGAGAGAAAGTGTGTGTATGTGTGTGGGGTGGGGGGCGGGAGGTGAGTCAGAAACTGAGCGCTTCCATCAGAAGTGTCTGGTGTTTTCACAGTAACTGCTGCTTCTACACTGGAATAGACGCTGCCAGATGTTGGATGCTTTGCTTGAGATTTTGGTATTTCCTCAGGCCTAGTGTTGCGTTTTTGCTGTTTAGAATTTGCTGAATAGGGTTCCTTCCACCTTTCACATTCCAGCTCAGATGCTGGAATATCTAGTCACATATATCTTCTTAAGAAGCTGCAGTTTTATTTATTTTTAATAAAACTCTATTTTTAGTTTGTTGAGAGGGGATTTTTTTACTTTTCCTATAAAAGTATTAGGGGACCAGAACAACTCATGCTGCATTATAAGCATGAAATAGGATAAAGTAAAAGTGACAGGGTTTTTATTTATTTATTTATTTTTGAGACGGAGTCTCGCTGTGTCGCCCAGCCTGGAGTACAGTGGGGCGATCTCGGCTCACTGCAAGCTCCGCCTCCCGGGTTCACGCCATTCTTTTGCCTCAGCCTCCCTAGTAGCTGGGACTACAGGCGCCCGCCACCACGCCTGGCTAATTTTGTTTTTTTGTATTTTTAGTAGAGACTGGGTTTCACCGTGTTAGCCAGGATGGTCTCGATCTCCTGACCCTGTGATCCACCCGCCTTGGCGGGATTACAGGCGTGAGCCACCGCGCCCCGCCTGGGTTTTTATTTTTAAATAAATAATTTTAATAGACTAGCTCCTTAATTTGAAACCTGCTCCCCCTCTAATCCCCAACCCAGAAAGAAGAAGGGTTGTGTATGGTCCATAAACAAACTTCTCAACTATTAAGTCAGGTGTTTGCTTTGTACTCTTTGATATTTTTGTAGGTCTTTATGTTTTCTGTCAGATCCTCTCACTAACAGTTAATAATACAGATTGTATAAATGTTTTTGTGTGGTTTTTTTTTTTTTTTTTTTTTTTTTTGAGACAGAGTATCATTCTGTCACCCAGGCTGGAGTGAAGTGGTGCCATCTTGGCTTACTGCAACCTCTGCCTCCCAGCTTTGAATGAGTCTCCTGACTCAGTCTCCCAAGTAGCTGGGAATACAGGCACGTGCCATCACGCCTGGCTATTTTATTTTTGTGTGTTTTTAGTAGTGATGGGGTTTCATCATGTCAGCCAGACTGGTCTCGAACTCCTGACCTCAAGTAATCCGCCCACTTCGGCCTCCAAAAATGCTGGGATTACAGGCGTATCGCAAGGTCAGGAGTTCGAGAGCAGCCTGGCCAACATGGTGAAACTCCATCTCTACTAAAAAATACAAAAAAATTAGCCAGGCATGTTGGCGCAGGCCTGTAATCCCAGCTACTTAGGAGGCTGAGTTAGGAGAATCGCTTGAACCCGGGAGGCAGAGGTTGCAGTGAGCCGAGATCACGCCACTGCACTCCAGCCTGGGCGACAGAGCAAGACTCTGTCTCAAAAAAAAAAGAGGGGGGGGGCAAAAAGTGGCTAAATTTCAAGCTCTTGATGGACTGTGGAAAGATTATAATGGCCTCCACCAAATCCAAACATGGTAATTGCTCCAATAGCAAAAGTAGTTAAACATCTCTTAGAGCTTATGGTTTGCTTTACCCTGTGTATTTCACTTGTCAGCAGTATAAGAGCTGACAGCTTAATGGTGAAACTATCTTTAATATTGGCAGGGAACAAACTCTCCTAAATAACCTCTCCTTCTCAATTTAAATGCCAGATTTGGAGTGCCTAAAAGTTGTGAGTGGCTTATCAAAAACTGTCAATATGTCCTTGGCTATGACATTTTTGTTTTATATCCATTTTCAGCATTGTCAGAGAACATTGTCCTTTAGGATTTCAGAGTTTCACCAAAACTTAAGTGGAGTTCAGCTAAACAGCTAAGAACAGTAAATGGTTTTAGGATGGTTGACACGCACACTTCTTGAATTTCTACAGGGCCAGCCTTCTAGCCTTTAACAATTCAGGAAATCATAAACCATCACTTGTTCCTGCCAACTTTCTAATTCCTCTGGTACCATGCAGACAGAGAAGCACTCTCTTCCAATCACAAATAAAATCTTTTTTGTTTTTTTTGAGATGGACTCTTGCTCTTGTCGCCCAGGCTGGAGTGCAGTGGGGTGATCTTGGCTCATTGCAGCCTCAGCCTCCCGGGTTCAAGCGAGTTGCCTGCTCAGCCTCCCAAGTAACAGATTACAGACACCTGCCACCACATCTGGCTAATTTTTGTATTTTAGTAGAGAAACAGGGTTTCACCATGTTGGCCAGGCTGGTCTCAAACTCCTGACCTCAGGTGATCCACCCGTCTCGGGCTCCCATAGTGCTGGGATCACAGGCATGAGCCACCATGCCCTGCCAGTAAAGTCTTTTTTTTTTTTTTTTTTTTTTTGAGAGGGAGTCTCCCTCTGTCGCCCAGGCTGGAGTGCAGTGGAGCAATCTTGGCTCACTGCAGCCTCAGCCTCCTGAGTTCAAGCAATTCTCCTACCTCAGCTTCCCAAGTAACTGAGATTACAGGCACCCGCCACGTCTGGCTAATTTTTGTCTTTTAGTAGAGATCGGGTTTCACCATGTTAGTCAGGCTGGTCTTGAACTCCTGACCTCAGGTGATCCTCTCGCCTCAGCCTTGCAAAGTGCTGAGGTACATACAGGCTTTAGCCGCTGCCCCTGGCCTTACTTTTTGCCCTTTTTACCACCATGAGGAGAGTAAAGAGTTTCTGTCTTGGAGGCTTGATTTGAAGTTAGTGGTTGGGTTAGAAGGGATAGGATGCTAAGGTGTACACTGCTCCTATGAAATAAGAGTTGTGGAGTAAAATCATGTGTGACTTCCTCAAGGAAAAGCACTTGAGGCTGGGTACAGTGGCTCACGCCTATAATCCCAGCACTTTGGGAGGCCAAGGCAGGCAGATCACCTGAGGTCAGGAGTTTGAGACCAGCCTGGCCAACATGGTGAAACCCTGTCTCTACTAAAAATACAAAAATTAGCCGGGTGTGGTGGCAGCACCTGTAATCCCAGCTACTCGGGAGGCTGAGGCAGGAGAATCGCTTGAACCTGGGGGACAGAAGTTGCAATGAGTCAAGATCACACCATTGCATTCTAGCCTGGGGGACAAGAGTGAAACTCCATCTCAAAAAAAAGGCCAGGAGCAGTGGCTCACGCCTGTAATCCCAGCACTTTGGGAGGCCGAGGTGGGCGGATCACAAGGTCAAGAGATAGAGACCATCCTAGCCAACGTGGTGAAACCCCATCTCTCCTAAAAATACAAGAATTAGCTAGGCATGGTGGCACACTCCTGTAGTCCCAGCTACTCGGAAGGCTGAGGCAGGAGAATTGCTGGAACCCAGGAGGCGCAAGTTGCAGTGAGCTGAGATCGCACCACTGTACTCCATCCTGGAGACAGAGTGAGACTCCATCTCAAAAAAAAAAAGAAAAAAGAAAAGCACTTAAACCCTAGATAATCATGAGCTGTAGTTCCTTTTGCTTCAGACTAGAACATTTTCAAAATGGTCATCACTCACCTATATGATTTTATCATGTGCACAAATGATTTAGACAACTTTACAGCCACTTACCTGACTTTTTCTCCCCCTTAACTGCTCAGGGAGATCCAGAGGATACAGGATTGGAGCATTTTTGCTTGGGACTTTTATAGTAGGGACAGCCTCATCAGTCTGTGATTCTGATTGCTTTATTCTTCCCAGCAGAGCCCTACCTGTAACCTGCAGTAATCTGTTAACTCCAGTAGTAGGGATTATTGTTGATTTTTTTTTTTTTTGAGATGGAGTTTCGCTCTTGTTGCCCTGGTTGGAGTGCAATGGCACGATCTCGGCTCACTGCAACCTCCGCCTCTGGGGTTTGAGTGATTCTCCTGCCTCTGTCTCCTGAGTAGGTGGGATTACAGGCACCCACCAACATGCTGGCTAATTTTTGTATTTTTAGTAGAGACGGGGTTTTGCCATGTTGGCCAGGCTAGTCTCAAACTCCTGATCTCAGGTGATCTGCCCACTTCAGCCTCCCAAAGTGCTGGGATTACAGGCGTGAGCCACCACACCCGGCCTGTTGATGTTTTTTTGATGTGTGTTCTTTTGTGTACAGTGTAAGCCATTTGTAGGCTGTTTTCTTTCCCAATTCTTCCTCTTAGTGAAAAGTAAAGCAGTTTAGATCATGTTTAATGAGAAACTGAAATTTAGAAATGTAAACATAGAATACAATGTCAGAATATCACCAGGTGCCCTTTTGGTTGATATTTTATAAGTAGGGAGATATTTTTCTGTTCACTCTCCATAGGGATTTTGACACCCTCCACCCACCCCTTTTTCCTTTTGTCACCTTGGTATATTCTGCCAGAAAACTGACATCAGAATGTCATTGCTTCTGATCGATTTATTTCTGCCATGACTGCTCAAGCCCATTGTCAGGTATAATTAACTAGTCTAATAGGTATCCAGTTTCTGATATTAATTGATAATGTGTACTTACACATTAGCATTGAGTATCAAAATTGTATGTTTTGCTTGTTAATGTCCGTGGGCTTCTTTAGGTTAATTTAAAACTCTTCTGATTAATACCTTTGCTCAAATATGTGCTACCTAAATAGCTATTAAATATTTTATTAGCCTGTTTTTCTTTGATAATAAAGTGGAAACTATAGCCTGTGAAGTGAACAACAGAGATAATACCAGGCCAGCCAGCAAACTGGGGAGAGGGAAGGTGGTAATTTTATCCTTTAAATTGTTCTCTCCTAGAATTTTATTTATTTATTTTTTTGAGACAGTCTTGCTCTGTCGCCCAGGCTACAGACCAGTGTAGTGCAGTGGCGCGATCTTGGCTCACTGCAGCCCTTGCCTCCCAGGTTCAAGCGATTCTCCTGCCTCAGCGTCCTAGGTCACTAGGATCACAGGCGTGCACCACCACGCCCAGATAATTTTTGTATTTTTAGTAGAGGCGGGGTTTCCCCATGTTGGCCAGGCTGGCCTTGAATTCCTGGCCTCAAGCGATCCTCCTGCCTTGGCCTCCCAAAGTTCTGAGATTACAGGCGTGAGCTACCGCCCAGCCTCTGTCCTAGAATTTTGGAGCATTCTTACTTGACGTAAAGAAGGGAACAAGAGCTGGGCGTGGTGACTCACGCCTGTAATGCCAGCACTTTGGGAGGCCAAGGCAGGTGGATCACCTGAGGTCAGGAGTTCCAGACCAGCCTGGTGAAACCCTGTCTCTATAAAAAATACAAAAATTAGTTGGATGTGGTGGCATGCTCGTGTAGTCCCAGCTGCTAGGGAGGCTGAGTCAAGAGAATCACTTGAACCCAGGAAGCGGAGGTTGCAGTGAGCTTAGAGCGCACTACTGCACTCCAGCCAGGGCAACAGAGCAAGACTCTGTCTCAAAAAAAAGAAAAGGGAACAAGAAAACTGAAGTTAATCAGTTTATTTTTCTCTCTTCTTTTTACTGAGTTTCCTTGATCAAGGACAAAAGTGTACTTCAAGAATATACTCTTTCCTGATGGCCAGGTAGAGAGGGAATCTTTTTCTGTGCTCCATACCCAGCCCAGAGAGACTGATTGAAACACCGATGGTGTTTCCTAGAGGAAACCCTAAGAAGCCTGTTTCCCCTATTGTACCTCACTTCTCTGCCCTTTCCCAGCTAAATAGAGTATTTAATTTCCACATGTTTATCCTGTTTTGTTCATATCTCCTATAAGCTTTTATTCTTTTACTGTTTTCTATTTGAAGTGAACTTTTTTCCCTCAACCCCTCCATCTTGTTAAACTGTCTCCATTTTTCTTTATTCTCCTGTGAAATTTCAGTCTGTTTATTTGTAATGGTTGTATTCAGTATGTATTAATTTACAAATATCTAATTCCTGGAAAATCTCTCTGTTGGAATCTGAGGAAGACATTGGGAAAAAGAGAGGAAGGTAGGTCTGTTTTAGGGAGTTCAGCATATTCTTATTATTTACCTTGTATACTTAACTGAGCAATATGGAAGTAATCCAGAATAAGCTATCCAAAAAGATTAGAGATGTTGGTTGGGGGTGGACAAAGGAGAGGTGAGCAAAGGAAGTTGGCGAGAGGGAATGGGAAGAGGGTTTTTTGTTCTTATTTGTTTTTAGAATATTTAATTAGAGTATATTAACACTGTTTTTTTGTTTTTTTGTTTTTTTTGTTTGTTTGTTTGTTTGTTTGTTTTTTGAGGCGGAGTTTCACTCTTTTGCCCAGGCTGGAGTGCAGTGGTGGGATCTCAGCTCTCTGCAACCTCCACCTCCCGGGTTGAAGCGATTCACCAGCCTCAGCCTCCCAAGAAGCTGGGACTACCGGCGCGTGCCACCACATTCGGCTAATTTTTGTACTTTTAGTAGAGACAGGGTTTCACCATGCTGGCTGGGCTGGTCTCTAACCCCTGACCTCAGGTGATCTGCCCACCTCAACCTCCCAAAGTGCTGGGATTATAGGCGTGAGCCACCTTCCCTGCTATTTTTGTGTTTTTGGTAGAGACGGGGTTTCGCCATGTTGGCCAGGCTGGTCTCGAACTTCTGACCTCAGGTGACCCTCACTGCAGCCTTCGCCTGCTGGGTTCAAGCGATTCTCCTGTCTTAGCCTCCCTAGTAGCTGAGATTACAGGTACACACCAACATGCCCAGCTAATTTTTGTATTTTTAGTAGAGATGAGGTTTCACCATGTTGGCCAGGCTGATCTTGAACTCCTGACCTCAAGTGATCTGCCCGCCTTGGCCTCGCAAAGTGCTGGGATTACAGGTGTGAGCCACCGCGCCTGGTCTGAAATATGTTCATTTTAACCCAGCAGAATTCATTGCTGTTTCAAGATAGAACCAGATTTGGAAATAAAATTGGAAGGTGGCTATCTGCCAAAAATTTCAAGTGCCTCTTGGCCATGGGTAGCTTGTTCAGGAAACCCAAGCCTTTTAAGGAAGGACTTGGATTTTTTTCTTAATTTCAAAGAACGTTTTTGTGCCAAGGGATACATATTTGAGGTCTGAGAACCATGAAACTTGTTTATAGGACTAGAAGCAAAAGTTGACTAGAGGGAAATGTAGAGTTATTTTAATTTAACTCCCTCATTTTCCAAATTAGAAAACTGAGGTAAAGATGTTGCATAAAGGCTGTATGTTACCAAGATTAATCTTTTTTTTTTTTTTTTTTTGAGCTGGAGTCTCGCTCTGTCCCTCAGGCTGGAGTGCAGTGGCGTGATCTCGGCTCACTGCGACCTCCATCTTCCAGGTTCAAGTGATTCTGCTTCCTCAGCCTCCCGAGTAGCTGGGATTACAGGTGCACGCCACGACGCCTGACTAATTTTTGTATTTTTAGCAGAATCAGGGTTTCACCATGCTGGCCAGGCTGGTCTCGAACTCCTGACCTCGTGATCTGCCTGCATCGGCCTCCCAAAGTGCTGGGATGATTACAGGCATGAGGCACCACGCCTGGCCATCAAGATTAATCTTAATAAATATGTTGCTCATTCTTTTTTTTTTTTTTTTTGAGAGAGAGTTTCACTCTTGTTGCCCAGTCTGGAGTGCAGTGGTGTGATCTCGGCTCACTGCATCCTCCTCCTGACTTCAAGTGATTCCCCTGCCTCCCTAGTAGCTGGGATTACGGGCACGTGCCACCACGCCTGGCTAATTTTTGTATTTTTAGTAGAGATGGGGTTTTTCCATGTTGGGTCAGGCTGTTCTCGAACTCCTAACTTCAGGTGATCCACCTGCCGTGGCCTCCCAAAGTGCTGGGATTACAGGTGTGAGCCACCGCCCCCGGCTGGCTCATTCTTTGATATACTGCTTTTAGTTGGCTATTAGCTGAGGTGAACCCAGGACTGGTAGATCAAATTGCTTTCAAGCTTTTGTTTCTAGGCACATCCTTGCACTTCTGACTGTTTCCTAGAAGAGCCTTAGGAAAAATTTACACCAGCTAAGAAACAAAATTTAGCTTTTCTCTGAGATGTGGCTTGGTTTTCTTTTCTTTTTTTTTTTTTTGAGATGGAGTCTCACTCTGTTGCCTAGGCTGGAGTGCAGTGGTGCAATCTTGGGTCACTGCAAGCTCCACTTCCCGCTTTCAAGCGATTCCTCTGCCTCAGCCTCCTGAGTATCTGGGATTACAGGCGCACACCACCACGCCCAGCTAATTTTTGTATTTTTAGTAGAGACGGGGTTTCACCATGTTGGTCAGGCTGGTCTCGAACTCCTGACTTCGGCATCCATCTGCCTCAGCCTCCCAAAGTGCTGGGATTGCAAGTGTGAGCCACTGCGTCCGGCTGTGGCTTGGTTTTCTTAATTGGCTTGATCCAGTCATTATTAAGGATGTTGTAATGGTACGCTTTTTTTTTTTTGAGACGGAGTCTCGCTCTGTCGCCCAGGCTGGGATGCAGTGGTGCAATCTCGGCTCACTGCACGCTCCACCTCCCGGGTTCACGCCATTCTCTTGCCTCAGCCTCCTGAGCAGCTGGGACTACAGGCGTCCGCTACCACGTCCGGCTAACTTTTTATATATTTTTTTTTTTTTGGGGGGGGGTTTCACCGTGTTAGCCAGGATGGTCTCGATCTCCTGACCTCGTGATCTGCCCGCCTTGGCCTCCCGAAGTGCTGGGATTACAGGCGTGAGCCACCGTGCCCGGCCACTTTTTTTTTTTTTTGAACACACTTCCTTAGAGCTATGTGTTCAGCAGTACTTCTCAGGAGGCAGGTTGACATTTCAAGAGTATTTTCAGTTGAAGAACAATTTGTGTCTCCCACCTGCAGGCGTATAGAGTGTCTTTCAGTATTCCAAGTTAACTAGGACCAGAGAGATTGCCTCAGATAATCCAGCAAATAACTGGGTAGATTTTGTTTTTGTTCTATTATATTGTAAGGGGTCTTGCTTTTTTTCTTTCCCGCACCCAAGACAGAGTCTTGCTCTGTCGCCCAGGCTGGAGTGCAGTGGCACGATGCCATCTGACTGCAACCTCCGCCTCCTGGGTTCAAGCAATTCTGCCTTAGCCTCTCTAGTAGCTGGGATTACATGCGCATGCCACCATGCCTGGCTAATTTTTTTTTTTTTTTTTTTGAGATGGAGTTTTGCTCTTGTCGCTCAGGCTGGAGTGCAATGGCATGATCTCAGCTCACCGTAACCTCTGCCTCCCGGGTTCAAGCGATTCTCCTGCCTCAGCCTCCTGAGTAGCTGGGATTACAGGTATGTGCCACCATGCCCGGCTAATTTTGTATTTTTGGTAGAGACGGGGTTTCTCCATGTTGGTCAGGCTGGTCTCGAACTCCTGACCTCAGGTGATCCGCCCACCTCAGCCTCCCAAAGTGCTGGGATTACAGGTGTGAGACACTGTGCCTGGCCTGTATTTTTAGTAGAGACGGGGTTTCACCATGTTGGCCAGGCTGGTCTTGAACTCCTAACCTCGTGATCTGCCCACCTCAGCCTTCCAAAGTGCTGGAGTTACAGGCATGAGTCACCGCGACTGACCTGCATTTTTTTTCTTTCTTTTTTCTGAGATGGAGTCTTGCTCTGTTGCCCAGGCTGACTGATGTGCAGTGGCGCAATCTCAGCTCACTGCAATCTCTGCCTCCTGGGTTCAAGAGATTCTTGTGCCTCTGCCTCCCGAGTAGCTAGGATTCTAGGTGCCCGCTACCATGTCTGGCTAATTTTTGTATTTTCAGTAGAGATGGGGTTTTGCCATGTTAGCCAGGTTGGTCTCGAACTCCTGACCTCAGGTGATCTGCCTGCTTCCGCCTCCCAAAGTGCTGGGATTACAGGTGTGAGCCACTGTGCCTGCCCTCCCTGACCCCCCACCTTTTTTTTTTCTCGAGACTGGATCTCACTCTGTCATCCAGGGTAGTGTACAATGGCATGATGATAGCTCACTGTAGCCTCAAACTCCTGGGCTGAAGTGATCCTCCCACCTCAGCCTACTCAGGATTACAGGCATGGGCCACCACGCTGCTTTTTTTTTTTAAAGTAGAGACAGTCTCACCATGTTGCTCAGTCGATCTCAAACTCCTGGCCTAAAGCGACGCTGCTGTTTCAGCCTCTCAAAGTGCTGGAATTACAGGCATGAGCCACCCTGCTTGGTGTGGCTCTCCATCTTTATCAATCAAGAGTCCACTGAGAGTTAGCATTTTAATTCCAAAAAAGCTGCTTATCTCTTTCTGCTCTATGTAGGAACTATTGACATACACGTATATTTTTTGAGATGGAGTCTCGCTCTGTTGCCCAGGCTGGAGTGTAGTGGCATGATCTGGGCTCACTGCAGCCTCCCGTCTCCTGGGTTCAAGTGATTCTCCTGCCTCAGCCTCCTGAGTAGTCGGGATTACAGGCGTGTGCCACCATGCCTGGCTAATTTTTTTGTATTTTTAGTAGAGACGGGTTTCGCCATGTTGACCAGGCTGGTTTCGAACTCCTGACCTCAGGTGATCTACCTGCCTCGGCCTCCCAAAGTGCTGGGATTACAGTCATGAGCCACTGTGCCTGGGCTTATTGACATATTTTTGTAGTAGTGTTGGTAGGTAATTAAATTGGACCTCAGGGATTGTTTCCCTATGACCTGTTTGGGCAAAACTCCAGTTGTCTGAGGAATGCATATCTGGCTAGCCTTTAGCGTCCCCAAATTATATGTTTATTTCGAACATTAGAGTCAGTCACACACTGCTTCTTGGTTTCTCATCAGTAGATGATGTCATTGCATCTCTGACAGAAATGCTTCTGCTCTGAAAGTGCAGGGAGAGGCTGTGCTATTAAGGCCAACTCTGTTTTGTTCCACACACTAGGGTGAGGAGACTCATTTCAGAACTATTTGGGCACAGTGGTTTACACCTGTAGTCCCAGCACTTTGGGGGGCTGAGGCAGGCAGATTGCTTGAGCTCAGGAGTTTCAAACCAACCTGGGTAACATAGTGAAACCCTGTCTGTATAAAAAATATAAAAATTAGCCGGGCATGGTGATGTGTGCCTGTAGTCCCAGCTACTCTGGAGTCTGAGGGGAGAATCACTTGAACCTGAGAGGTTGAGGCTGCAGTAAGCTGTGTTCCTGCCACTGCCCTCCAGCCTGGGTGACAGAGTGAGACCTTGTCTCAGGACCAAAAAACTTAAAAGATATTTTGTCGGCCAGGCGTGGTGGCTCATGCCTGTAATCCCAGCACTTTGGGAGGCTGAGGCGGGCAGATCACAAGGTCAGGAGATCAAGACCATCCTGTCTAACAGGGTGAAACCCCGTCTCTACTGAAAATACAAAAAATTAGCCGGGCGTGGTGGCAGGCGCGTGTAGTCCCAGCTGCTTGGGAGGCTGAGGCGGGAGAATGGAATGAACCCGGGAGGCGGAGCTTGCAGTGAGCCAAGATCGCGCCACTGCACTCCAGCCTGGGCGACAGAGCGAGACTCTGTCTCAAAAAAGAAAAAAAAAAAAAGGCCGAGTGCGGTGGCTCACACCTGTAATCCCAGCACTTTGGGAGAACGAGGCGCGCAGATCACGAGGTCAGGAGAGCGAGACCATCCTGGCTAACGTGGTGAAACACCGTCTCTACTAAAAATAAAAAATAAAAAATAAATTAGCTGGGTGTGGTGGCAGGCGCCTGTAGTCCGAGCTACTCGGGAGGCTGAGGTAGGAGAATGGCGTGAACCCGCAAGGCAGAGCTTGCAGTGAGCCAAGATCACGCCACTGCACTCCATCCTGGGTGACAGCGCGCGACTCCGTCTCAAAAAAAAAAAAAAAAGATATTTTGTTTACATTATCTCTTTAAGTTATCTCTTAAACATCTTTGTGGCTTGTGCGGTAGCTCACGCCTGTAATCCCAGCACTTCGGGATGCGAAAGTGGGTGGATCAGTTGAAGCCAGGAGTTCGAAACCATCTTAAAGTTCAGCTCATTTCTCATTCTGAAGTTTGCTTTTTTCACACTTCTCAGAATTATACTGATGGATTTTCGCTTCCTTTACATTTTCTCCTTCCTCTCAATAGTGAATATTAGTCTCCAGTGGCTGGGTAGTAGCAAGTAAATTTATGAAGAATCATAGTTAGGTTTGCCAAGTGACTAGAAATCAGCTTCCCTAGTACCTCTTCACTACAAACACAATTAAAGGTGGGGCCAAGGACCAAAATGGAATGCTTCCTTAGGACTGGTACAGAGTTACTCAGAAAAATTTTCTGTGACATGGTGTGATGATTCGACTTTGCCTTTTTTTTTTGAGACGGAGTCTTGCTCTGTCGCCCAGGCTGGAGTACAGTGGCGTGATCTCTGCTTACTGCGATCTCTGCCTCCCGGGTTCAAGTCATTCTCCTGCCTCAGCTTCTCGAGTAGCTGGGACTACAGGCGCATGCCACCACGCCTAGCCAATTTCTGTATTTTTAGTAGAGACAGGGTTTTACCATGTTGGCCAGGATGGTCTTGATCTCTGCCCGCCTCGGCCTCACAAAGTGCTGGGATTATAGGCGTGAGCCACCGTGCCTGGCCGACTTTGCCTTTTTTTTTTTTTTTTTTTTTTTGAGACAGAGTCTCACTCTGTCACCCGGGCTGGAGTGCAGTGGCGTGATCTCGGCTCACTGCCAACTTCGCCTCCCGGGTTCACGCCATTCTCCTGCCTCAGCCTCTGGAGTAGCTGGGACTACAGGCACCCGCTACCATGCCCGGCTATTTTATTTTTTTTTATTTTTTATTTTTAGTAGAGATAGGGTTTCACCGTGTTAGCCAGGATGGTCTCGATCTCCTGACCTCGTGATTCCCCCGCCTTGGCCTCCCAAAGTGCTGGGATTACAGGTGTGAGCAACCGCGCCCAGCCTGCCTTTTTTAAAAAAATAAAATTTGTATTTTTTTGTAGTACTGCTCCTTGTGGAGCAGGGCTACCTTATAGGCAGTGTGTCCAGAGTAGGCTTGACATTATATTTAGCAAGAATGGACTGGGTTGTTTTCACTTTGGCATTTGACTTGACTGGTTCTGCTGTTCTGGAATTATTTTAGTAACATTAATGATTTCCTAGCTTATTTTCATAATTTAGAAGCTAGTTCTTTAATATTTTTGGAGTCTTGGCATCCAGGAGATATGCTGAAATTGGGTATCCCTGTTTTATAGGAGACTGTTGATTTCTGAGGGATATGGTTCCCTTTTTCAGAGAGAATCTCTTATATGTGCTGATACAGGTATGTTTCAGGTTGTATAGGCATCTGAAAGTAATATGTAGTTGAGAAAGAGTATGAGAACATAAGACTTATACGTATTTTTAGCTTAGGATCGTCAGCAGCATTTCTGGCATTTTCTTTTCATATTTTTTCTTGTTCCTTATGTTTGCAATAGCATAACGTGATTGTAATGAGCTTGAGTTAATGTGTGTAGGGAGAGTGTGGTGGTTTGTATGTGTGGGACAGTTGAGTAGTGGTTTACTGGGGAAAATGGGTTATTAAGCAAAGAAAATGACAGTAAGGCCATACCTTTTCTTTAATTGTTAAATTATGTAACATACACATTAAAATATTTGTATAGTTTATATAGGTAAGGAAAAATAGAAATTTAAAGTTACAAAATAAGCCTATTCTCACTATCAGGAAATGGTCATCTTTTAACATTTTGGTATATAATCTTGTGCACCTTTTCTATGTGTATAAGTACATGTGAATTTACAGATAAAGTTTTTGTAAAAAATTGTATTATACTATATAATTTTTTGACCTTTTTCCACTCAATATGTTGACATCCATAAATATACATAAAAATAATGGTTATATAGTATTCCATTTTATGACTGCGCCATGTTGTATATTATCAGTTCCCTATTGTTCATTTAGATTCTTTCCAATAATGGGATCTATGCAATTATATATACACTGCTGTAATCCTTGTATATACATCTTTGTTCGCTTCACTAATTTAAGATAACTTAGTACTTCTTGGTCAGATTGTACATAATGATTTTTAAGGCTTTTTGCTTTGTTTTTTTCTGTTTTTTTTGTTTTTGGTTTTTTTTTTTGTTTTTTTTTTGAGATGGAGTTTTGCTCTGTCGCCCAGGCTGGATTGCAGTGACCCCATCTCGGCTCACTGCTGCCTCTGCCACCCATTATCAAGCGATTCTTGTGCCTCAGCATCCCTAGTAGCTGGGATTACAGGTGATCGCCACCATGTCCACCTAATTTTTATATTTTTAGTAGAGACGAGGTTTTGCCACGTTGGTCAGGCTGGTCTTGAACTCCTGACCTCAAGTGATCCACTTGCCTCAGCCTCCCAAAGGGCTGGGATTACAGGCGTGAGCCACAGCACCCGGCCGGCTTTTTGCAAGTTAGTACCAAATTGCCCTCAAGGAGCGGAAGAGCCTCAAACAAAATCTACCTTGTGACTGTCGCCCAGGCTGGAGCACAATGAATGGTGTGATCTCGGCTTACTGCAACCTCTGCCTCTTGGGCTCAAGCCATCCTCCCACCTCAGCCTTCTGAGTAGCTGGGACTACAGGCGTGCGCCACCACACCTGGCTAAATTTTTGTATTTTTGGTGGAGACCGGTTTTCACCATGTTGCCCAGGCTGGTCTCGAACTCCTGGCCTCAAGTGATCCACCTGGTTTAGCCTCCCAAAGTCTTGGGATTACAGGCATGAGCCACCACGCCCAGCCTGTGCATTCTTTTTTTTTTTTTTTTTGAGACGGAGTTTTGGTTTCGTTGCCCAGGCTGGAGTGCAATGGCGCGATCTCAGCTCATTGTATCCTCCGCCTCCCGGGTTCAAGCGATTCTCCTGCCTCAGCCTCCCAAGTAGCTGGGATTACAGGCAGGCGCCACCACACCCGGCTAATTGGTTTTTTTTTTGTATTTTTAGTAAAGACGGGGTTTCTCCATGTTGGTCATGTTGGTCTGGAACTCTCGACCTCAGGTGATCCTCCTGCCTTGGCCTCCCAAAGGGTTGGGATTACAGGCGTGAGCCACCGCACCTGGCCTTTTTTTTTTTTTTTTTTTGAAAAGGAGTCTCATGGTGTCATCCAGCCTGGAGTGCAAAGGCAATCTTGGCTCGCTTCAAGCTCTGCCTCCTGGGTTCAAGCGATTCTCCTGCCTCAGCCTCCTGAGAAGCTGGGATTACAGGCGCCTGCCACTGCGCCGGCTAATTTTTGTATTTTTAGTAGAGACGGGTTTTCACCATGTTGGCCAGGAGGCTGGTCTTGTGAATTCTTGACCTCAGGTGATCTAGCTTTGCCTCCCAAAGTGCTGGGATTACAAGTTTGAGCCTCTGCGCCCGGCATTCTTTTTTAAAAGATAAAAGTCTGGCTGCAGAGGAACCTTAATACCTGAAATGTTTTGCTGTCTGAATTCACTCCAGAGTGAAATGACTTGAAGTGCAAGTTTTGTGACTGCTCCTATAATTTTTGTGTCAGAGGCTTCTTCTGCCATTTTTTGAACATTTACCTAGAATTACAAAAAAAATCATTCCACATTTCACAGTATGGTGCTAGGAATCTGACCAGGTCCAGTTCATAATTTTAAACTTTAGAGTTTTAAAAACATGTATGCTTATCATGCTGTAAGCAAATAGGACCCCAGGAGTAAGTGATAACTTTCTGTTTTTCCTCATTAGGTTTCAACTTTCTGTGCTGTGGGGTCAGCCGTAAGAGAGGTAGATCTGATGTGAATCTGTGCTAAAGAAGCATGAGCTCCTTACAGTAACTAGCAGCCAATTCCTCTTCCCCATAACAGTTGCAGACTTGTAATCACAGCACTTTGGGAGGCCGAGGCGGGCGGATCACGAGGTCAGGAGATCGAGACCATCCTGGCTAACACAGTGAAACCCCGTCTCTACTAAAAATACAAAAAAATTAGCCAGGCGTGGTGGCGGGTGCCTGTAGTCCCAGCTACTCCGGAGGCTGAGGCAGGAGAATGGCGTGAACCTGGGAGGCAGAGCTTGCAGTGAGCCGAGATCGTGTCACTGCACTCCAGCCTGGGCAACAGAGCAAGACTCCGTCTCAAAAAAAAAAAAAAAACAGTTGCAGACTTCTTGGAGTGGTAGTTCATGGTCTTCTTCTAAGAAGGTTGTGGATGCCTTACAAACATTATTTGACTCTGGCTCCCATATCTCACTGCCCTCTCCAAAAAAAATGTTATCCTAACATAGAAGTATCTTTTCTCAGAATTCTTCAGTATATTATGAATCAGTGACTACCTTTTCTCTCCCTTGAAATTTTCCTGTAACTTCATGTTCATTTCCTTTTGTTTCAGTAAACCAGTCTCAACTCTTTTCCTTTTCTCTTTCTGTTGTACCTCTCATTTCCTCTGACCCTTCCTGTCCTGTAGATAGCATTTCATAATTCACATTGATAATAATTGCTAGAATTTATAGGCATTTATTGTAGATTAAATAGAGCATTTATTATAGATTAAGTCTATACGTAACTTGTTTAATTCTCATAACAACCTTATGAAGTACATGTTTTTAATTCCACATTTTACAGATAAGGTAGCCAGTCTGCTCTAGAGAAATTTTAACCAACCTATCCAAGGTTACCTACTTAGTAAATGTTTTTTTTTTTGAGACAACGTTTTGCTCTGTCACCCAGGCTAGAGTGCAGTGCTGTGATCTCAGCTTATTGCAACCTCTGCCTCCTGGGTTCAAGCAATTCTCGTGCCTTAGCCTCCAGAGTAGCTGTGACTACAGGTGCGTGCCACCACGCCCAGCCAATTTTTGTATTTTTAGTAGAGACAGGGTTTTTCCATGTTGGCCAGGCTGGTCTTGAACTCTTGGCCTCAAGTGACCCACCCACTAGGCCTCCCAAAGTGCTGGGATTACAGGCTTGAGCCATTGTGCCCAGCTGTAAATGTTAAATCTAGTATTCAGACCTAGCAAACCTAGGTGTTGTGATTTCTTTGTCTGTTTTTGGTTTTGTTTTCCCTGGGCTACAGATTTTCAGGTGTTCTGATTTCAGAGCCTGCATTCCTACCCACTGTGCTGCTGCTCCCCTCACTAATTTGAAAGTCTGTGTGTGAACTAACTTTACTTAAAACTGGGTTAAATGTTTGTTGTTACTGTCTGAACCAAGAGTCCTTGGGGTGAAGGAGAGAGTAGTACAGACGGAAACTTCTCCTTCTGACTTTAGCCTTACTAAATCAACAAAATTCTGAGCTCCTTTGTGTACAGTAGGTAGAATTATTGTTCATTCTTTCAGAAGCATTTTAATTTTATTAATGTATTAATTTATTTATGTATTTTGAGACATGGTCTTGTTATGTCACCCAAGCTGGAGTGCAGTGGCACGATCATAGCTCACTGCAGCATTGACCTCCCAGGCCCAAGCCATCTTCCCACCTCAGCCTCACAAGTAGCTGGGACTACAGACACCACCATGTCTGGCTAATTGTTTTTTCTTTGTCTTCTTCTTTTCGTTGTTTTTTTGTTTGTTTGTTTGTTTTTTAATTTTTTATCTTTGAGATGGAGTTTTGCTCTTCTTGCCCAGGCTGGAGTGCAGTGTTACGACCTTAGCTCACTGCAACCTCCACCTCCTGGGTTCAAGCAATTCTCCTGCCTCAGACTCGCAAGTAGCTGGGATTACAGGCAGATGCCACCACGTCCGGCTAATTTTTGTATTTATAGAGGTGAGGTTTCACCATGTTGGCCAGGCTGGTCTTGAATTCCTGGCCTCAGGTGATTCACTGCCCACCTTGGCCTCCCCAAGTGGTGGGATTACAGGCGTGAGCCACCATGCCTGGCAGTGTTAAAATTGTTAATGTCTTGTTACAAAGACAAAAAGGTATTTTCTATGCTAGTGAGGACCTTAACGTCTGTAAAACTGTGAAACTGCGCTTTCAAGTATCAGACTTGAAAGTTTCTGCTCCTCTAGAATACCGGCATTGCCTAATTCAGAACAAAGGTAATCTCTCTAAAAGAAAGGTACTTTCATATTCTTTTTGCAAATGATGTTGATGAGTGTTGCTAGAGGAACAGTGTTGTTAATTTCCTTGAGAGGACCTGAAGGAGGACAACTGTACTCTTAATCCCATCAGTGAAAATGAAACATTTCCTTGTCTCAAGGAAAAAGAGGGGGTACCTTGAGGGAAGAATATATGTGTTCATATTGTCCATTAGCAAATCTGAGATTTAGTTTGTTAGAGCATTCTAGTTCCATTGGTGCTTTCTTGTTCCAGCTGCTTTCTAGGTGGCCAGGAAATGAAAAACCAAAGATGAGGCTGGGCTCAGTGGCTCATGCCTGTAATCCCAGCACTTTGGGAGGCCAAGGCGGGTGGATCACAAGGTCAGGAGATAGAGACCATCCTGGCCAACATGATGAAACCCCGTCTTGACTGAAAATACAAAAATTAGCTGGGTGTGGTGGTGTGCACCTGTAGTCCCAGCTACTTGAAGGCTGAGGCAGGAGAATCGCTTGAACCTGGGGGGTGGAGGTTGCAGTGAGCCGAGATCACGCTACTGCACTCCAGCCTGGCAACAGAGTGAGACTCTAGCTCAAAAAAAAAAAAAAAAAAAAGCCAGAGATTATTCAGAAGAAAGTATTGAATTAGGGATCATGAATGTGGGTTCTAGTTTTGGCTCTGTCACTGCCTATGCTTTGATTTTGAGCCCATTCCTTAACCTCTTCCTCTGTGTTCTTATAATAAAAGGGATTAGACTAAAAATTAGACTAAAAATCTCTTTCTGAATGATTTTGTTCTAATATAAGTGGTTTATTGATTTGTAATAAGTGGTTTTAGCTTGAAAATTGGAAAGTAGGCTGGGCACAATGGCTCACGCCTGTAATCCCAGCACTTTGGGAGGACGAGGTGGGCAGATCACTTGAGGTCAGGAGTTCCAGACCAGGCTGGCCAACATGGCGAAACCCTGTCTCTACTAAAAATACAAAAATTAGCCAGGTGTGGTGGTGCACACCTGTAATCCTGGCTACTCGGGAGGCTGAGACAGGAGAATCAGTTGAGCCCAGGAGGCAGAGGTTGCAGTGAGCCGAGATCGTGCCACTGCACTCCAGCCTGGGCAACAGAGCAAGACTCTCATCTCAAAAAAAAAAAAAAAAAAAAAAGGGCTGGCCCTGGTGACTCACGCCTATAATCCCAGCACTTTGGGAGGCCAAGGCAGGCGGGTCACCTGCAGTCAAGAGTTGGAGACCAGCCTGACCAACATGGTGAAACCCCATCTCTACAAAAAATTAAAAAAAAAAAAATTAGCTGGGTGTTGTGGTGCGTGCCTGTAATCGCAGCTACTCGGGAGGCTGAGGCAGGAGAATTGCTTGAACCCGGGAGGTGGAGGTTGCGGTGAGCCGAGATTGCACCATTGCACTCCAGCCTGGGCAACAAGAGTGAAACTCTTAAAAAAAAAAAAGAAACAAAGAAAATTGGAAAGTAGGCCTTATGCGGTGGCTCATGCTTCTAATCCCAGTACTTTGGGAGGCTGAGGTGGAAGGATTGCTTGAGCCCAGGCAATCAAGACCAGCTTGGGCAACATGGCTAAACCCTGTCTTTACATATTCTTTCCTTTTTTTTTTTCTTTTTTCTTTTTTTTTTTTGTTGGCCGAGACGGGGTCTCCCTATGTTGCCCAGGCTGGTCTCAAACTCCTGGGCTCAATTAATCCCCCCATGTTGGCCTCCCAAAGTACTGGGATTATAGATGTGAGCCACTGTGCTCAATGTCTGTCTCTGTTTTTATTTATTTATTTATTTTTTGAGACAGAGTGTTGCTCTGTTGCCCAGGCTGGAGTGCAGTGGCGAGATCTTGGCTCACTGCAATCTCTGTCTCCCAGGTTCAAGCAATTCTCCTGCCTCAGCCTCCCGAGTAGCTGGGATTACAGGTGGTGTCATCATGCCTGGCTACTTTTTTATATTTTTAGTAGAGACGGGGTTTCACCTTGCTAGCCAGGATGATCTCGGTCTCCTGACCCTGTGATCTGCCTGCCTTGGCCTCCCCAAGTGCTGGGATTACAGGCATGAGCCACCACGCCCAGCTTGCCTGTCTCCATTTTAAAAAAGCCAACTCAGATCAAGAAGTTTGATTATCCAGACTTGTTTTATTTTCTTCTGTGGTATTTTTTTCCTTTACTTACATTATAAAATTCCTCAGATGCACATGAAGTAGAGAGAATAGTATAATGAACCTCCATATACTTACCACCTAGCTTTTTTTTTTTTTCTAAGACAGGGTTTCACTCTTTCGCCCAGGCAGGAGTGCCATGGTGTGATCTCGGCTTACTGCAACCTCTGCTCCCCGGGTTCAACCGATTCTCCTGCCTCAGCCTCCAAGTATTTGGGATTACAGGCGCCCGCCACCTTGCCCAGCTAATTTTTGTGTTTTTAGTAGTGATGGGGTTTCGCCATGTTGGCAAGGCTGGTCTCGAACTCCTGACCTCAGGTGATCCACCTGCCTTGGCCTTCCAAAGTGCTGGGATTACAGGCATGAGCCACTTTGCCTAGCCTATCACCTAGCTTTGATAACAGCATTTTGCCAATCTTCTTGCATCTATGCTTCTCCATTTTTCTACCTCTACCTCCCTGGAATATTTTAAAGCAAGCCCAGTCCTCATGGGATTTCACTCCTAAATACTTCAGAACGTATTAATACACTTAAGGAATCTTTTAGAGATGAGGATGGGAGAGTATAATATAACTACAGTGGTATTGTCACATCTATAAAATTAATAATTATTTAACTTTGCTTCTCAAGGCTCTTTTCTCAGAAATGTCTTTTTATGGTTTCTTTTTTTCTAATCAGCACCCAAACAGGTTTCACACATTCCATTTGTTTATTTCTCTCTTAAATCCTTAATTAAAATAGTTTCCAAACCCTGTAGTATTTTTTGAGGGCCAAATAAGATATATTTGTAGGCTTCCAAAGTGTTTATACAAACGTAAGTTGTTTGGTCATAGGAGAGAAATAACCTTTCTAAAAATATATCAGCATTGCAGTTTAGTGTTAATAGCATTAAGGAGAAATGAGAGAATGTGGAGATGCCTGAGTGATGGAGAAAAAAGCAGGAATAATTTGGCATTGAACTAAGGCTGAGATGTATTAAAATTGAGCCAGTATGGAGAAGCTGGCCTAGTACCTTCTCTGTAGCATTTATAGCCAAGCTATTACCTATATACCCAAGCTATTACCTATATACCCACCCTTGGGTAATAGGTTCTCCTCTCTTATAGTACATGCCACACCTCCAAGTGTAGACTGATGATAATAAAGACATTCGAATAATGCCCTTTGAGAGTTTTGCCTTAGTTGGGAAATGCAGGTCTCAAAATTCTCAGACAAAATATTTTCTTCTAGGGAAGAGTACATTTTAATGCTGTTTCCCTACCCAAAAAGATGATATATATAAATCATGGGTATGGATTACAAAATGATAATGTATACCTACAGTATTTTTCACAAAGACCCTAGAAAACATTTTCTGTTGAACAGTATTCTGGTTTTATCCATAGGGATGAATCTCATTCTCTTTAAAAATTGTCTGGCTAACAGCCAGGTGCAGTGGTGCAGGCTGATAGTCCCAATGACTCAGGAGGCTGAGGTGGGAGGATCACTTGAATCCAGGAGTTTGAGACCAGCTTGGGCAACATAGTGAGACCTCATATCTACAAAAAAGAATAATAGCAAAAAAAGCAAAATCAGCTGGGCATGGTGGTACACGCCTGTAGTCCCAACTACTCAGGTGGCTGAGGTGGGAGCATCACTTGAGCCTGGGAGGAAGGGGCTGCAGTGAGCAGAGATTGCACCACTGCACTCCAGCCAGGGTGACATTGTGAGACCGTGTCTCAAAGGAAAAAAAAATTACATATATATATATTTTTTCCTTTTTTTGATATAAAATAGATATGATATTTTTCTCTTCTGTTCATTAGTAGGTTGGATCTCTGATGTGTGCCATAGGGGCAAAACTTTAGGCAAGGAAGAGAGTCGGTTTTGTGTCCTGATTCTGCTCCTCTCTTTGTCACTTGGTCTGAGTATTATTACTTAGACCCTAATAGCATCATCACCCTGTGTGCTCTTGGAATTAGTCCCAGTTTTGCAGTCGCAGATAGCTAAGCAGTTGGCACCAAAATTCCATGGAGCGACATCGTCTCATCTTTATTCTAAGTATTTTGCAAGAGTGTAGCAGCCCTAGAGCTACATGTTTGTGTGATAAAACTAGGAAAGGTAGCAAGGTAGAACTTTTTAGGGAGTAGAAAGTTTCAGAGCCACTCTGCATTGAAATTACTTACTTGCTTTTTTTCTGTTGTTTAACTTTATTCAGTGACTTTTTGCATACAGAGGAGCTTGCTTTCTAGGTGGTAACTACCAGACTAGAAGCAGATGCTGGCTTTTGGTTCTGCCTGGTCTCTTCTAAACCCTTTCCTCTGGGTTAAAAGAGGAGAGGATAGGCCAGGCACTGACCAAAGAGTCTAGAATCAGCATTTTTATTTTCAACTGAAAGCATACAGAGTACCTCGTTGAGAATCAGATTCCATAGTTGCTAGTGTGCACAAGCATGTGGGTATGTTGGGAGATGGGGCAGCTGAGGGTTTTGGCAGGAACCGTGTTCTTTGAGATGGTAATTAGAATTTCCTAAAGGTCTAGGTAAATTGAAAATTAAACCTTGCTGTGAGCCTAACTTTGCTCTTGCGTCACACGTAATGGCCGGGCATTGTGGCTCATGCCTGTAAACCCAGCGCTTTGGGAGGCCAAGGCAGGTGGATCACAAGGTCAGGAGTTCAAGACCAGCCTGGCCAAGATGGTGAAACCCTATCCCTTCTAAAAAAATACAAAAATTAGCCAGGCGCAGTGGCTCACCCCTATAATCCCAGCACTTTGGGAGGCCGAGGCGGGTGGATCACCTGAGGTCGGGAGTTCGAGACCAGCCTGGCTGACATGGTGAAACCCCATCTCTGCTAAAAATACAAAAATCAGCCAGGCGTGGTGGTGGGTGCCTGTAATCCCAGCTACTCGGGAGGTTGAGGCAGGAGAATCGCTTGAACCGGGAGAAGGATGTTGCAGTGAGCCAAGATCGTGCTGTTGCACTCCAACCTGGGTGACCAGCAAAGCTCCGTCTCAAAAAAAAAAAAAAAAGGCCGGGTGTGGTGGCTCACACCTGTAATCCCAACACTTTGGGAGGCCGAGGTGGGAGGATCATGAGGTCAGGAGATCGAGACCATCCTGGCTAACACAGTGAAACCCCGTCTCTACTAAAAATATAAAAAATTAGCCAGGCATGATGGCACACACCTGTAATCCCAGCTACTCAGGAGGCTGAGGCAGGAGAATTGCTTGAACCCAGGAGGTGGAGGTTGCAGTGAGCCGAGATCGTGCCATTGCACTCCAACCTGAGCAACAGAGCGAGACTCTGTCTCAAAAAAAAAAAAAAAAAAAGCGACAGAGCGAGAGTGAGACGCCATCTAAAAAATAAAAATTAAAAAAAAGGGACAGGTGCGGTGGTTCTTGCTTGTAATCCTAGCACTTTGGGAGGCTGAGGTGGACGGATCACTTGAGGTTAGGAGTTTGAGACCAGCCCGTCCATCATGGTGAAACCCGCCTCCACTAAAAACACAAAAATTAGCTGGATGTGGTAGGAGGCGCCTGTAATCCCAGCTACTCAGGAGGCTGAGCAGGAGAATCACTTGCAGTGAGCTGAGGTCATGCCACTGCACTCCAGCCTGGGCGACAGAATGAGACTCCATCTCAAAAAAAAAAAAAGTTATATTTCCCAGAGAAAATATGGATATTTGAGTAAGAAAGGGGTCTAGAATAAAAATGGAATATGCACGAGGCCTATGTGAGTATGGAGAAGGAGAGAGGGACATACACAGTTGCTATCCAAAAAGATCTGGTATCACTGAGCAAGAGGCAGGAGTTTATACTCATGTTTAGTTTGACTCAAACTCTGATGCTTTCAGTATGCTTGACAGAGATGTGAGTGTGTGATACACTCTTATGATTGTGTTTTTGTTTTTGTTTTTGTTTTTTTTCCCTAGCAGCATCTGGAATCAAGAGACCCATGGCATCTGAGGTGAGTTTCGTATTGATACAATGGTTACTAAAACCTTAATTCTGGGATAGAAGGAACCTGTTTATGACATTTTTATTTTTTCTCTACTTAGGTCTTGGAAGCTAGACAGGATTCTTATATCTCATTGGTGGGCTAGAAATTATGCAACTCGTCTTTTATTGTAGTTTATTTTAAATATTAACAATATCTCACATTTATTGAGCATTTTTAATGTACCAAATGCAATATGTACCAAAAAGTAAATACTGTACCTAAGTGCCCTTTAAGATATTCTTATTTAATCCTTCAAACAACTACAGTGAGGCAAATACTGTTATCTGTTTTACAGATGAAGAAAGTGAGGATTACAGAGTTATTAAGTGGGATTAGTAAAGCTGGGATTCAAACCCAGGCAGTCTGACACTAAAGCTCACTTTCTTTGTTTTGCTGTTATGGCCTCCTGATTGCATACCTTCGATGAATATGAAGAACTTTTAGCCATGCAGAAGCTATTAGTTTCCCAAGTTTCTCCTTTTTGTCCAGAATATCGCCATTTTGCTCAACTTTCTTCCCATGGAGTATTTCCTAACTCTCTCCCCTGGGTTTTGTGAAAGGGACCTCAGAATGCAGGCCCTTTTGACCTGGGACTTCAGACTTTCTCTCAGAACATCTTCCAGCATCTGTCAGGTGATACACTGAGAATTTTCTGGTACTAAGGGCCTTGGCTGAAAGAATAGAACTTGAATATCAGGTCTTAAGATTGGGACATCCAGCCAGTCACGGTTGCTCATGCTTGTAATCCTAACACTTTGGGAGGCCGAGGTGAGAGGATTGCTTGAGGCCAGGAGATCGAGACAGGCCTGTGCAACATAGTGAGACCCTGGTTCTACAAAAAAATAAAACATTAGCCAGGCGCACACCATAGTCCCAGCTACTCGGGATTGCTTGAGCCCAGGAGGTTGAGGCTGCAGTGAGCCATTATCACACCAGTACCCTCTAGCCTGGGTGATAGAGACACCCTGTCCCCCCCAAAAAAATTGTGACATCCTGTTTCCGCTAGTCTCTCAGCCTTCGGGCTTATAAACTTAGTGAGTATTGATGTCATGAAGAGTAACTTCATGTCTGTTGCTCTGACATCTTGGCTCTTGGGGATAACTTTCTAGACTGCTATACTGGTTTACTCCTCCCTTCTTGCCTTTTTTTTTTTTTTTTTTTTTTTTTTGAGATGGAGTCTTGCTCTGTTGCCCGGTATGGAGTACAGTGGCTCGATCTTGGCTCACTGTGTCCTCTGCCTCCCAGGTTCAGGCAATTCTTCTGCCTCAGCCTCCCAAGCAGCTGGGATTACAGGTGCACGCCACCATGCCCGCCTAATTTTTGTATTTTTAGTAGAGACAGGGTTTCACCCTGTTGACCAGGCTGGTTTTGAACTCCTGACCTCAGGTGATCCACCCGCCTTGGCCTCCCAACGTGCTGGGATTACAGGTCTGAGCCACTGCGTCTGGCCTCTTTTCTTTTTTTTTTTTTTTTTTTGAAACAGAGTCGCACTCTGTTGCCCAGGCTGGAGTGCAGTGGCGTGATCTTGGCTCACTGCAACCTCTGCCCCCTGGATTGAAGTGATTCTCCCGCCTCAGCCTCCTGAGTAGCTGGGATTACAGATGCATGCCACCACGCCAGGCAAATTTTTTGTATTTTTAGTTGGAGATGGAGATTCGCCATGTTGCCCAGTCTGGTCTCAAACTCCTAGACTCAAATGATCCTCCCCACTTGGCCTTCTGAGTAGCTGAGATTACAGGTGCATGCCACACCACCCAGCTATGTTTCTTTTCTTTTCTTTTTTTTTTTTTTTTGAGACAGAGTCTCACTCTGTCACCCAGGCTGGAGTGCAGTGGTGCGATCTCAGCTCACTGCAACCACCACCTCCCAGTTTCAAGCAATTCTCTTCCTCAGCCTCCCAAGTAGCTGGGATTACAGGTGCCTACTACCACGCCCGGGTAATTTTTGTGTTTTTAGTAGAGACAGGGTTTCAACATCTTGGCCAGGCTGGTCTTGAACTCCTGATCTCATGATCCACCTGCCTCTGCCTCCCAAAGTGCTAGGATTACGGGCCTGAGCCATTGCGCCCGGCCATCGCCCAGCTATGTTTCTACTACTATTTAAAAATACTCACTTTTGGTTGGGTGCAGTGCCTCACGCCTATAATCCCAGCACTTTGGGAGGCCAAGGCGAGTGGATCACCTGAGGTCAGGAGTTTGAGACCAGCCTGGTCAACATGTTGAAACCCCATCTCTACTAATAATACAAAAAATTAGCTGGGTGTGGTGGCGCATTCCTGTAATCTCAGCTACTCGGGAGGCTGAGGCAGGAGAATCGCTTGAACCCGGGAGGCGGAGGTTGCACTGAGCCGAGATCGTGGCATTGTACTCCAGCCCAGGCGACACAAGCGAAACTCTGTCTCAAAAAAAAAAAAGTACTCTTATTTTCTGGCCAGGCATGGTGGCTCACACCTGTAATCCCAGCACTTTGGGAGGCTGAGAAGGGTGGATCACTTGAGGTCAGCAGTTTGAGATCAGCCTGGCCAACATGGTGAAACCTCATCTCTACTAAAAATACAAAAATACAAAAATTAGTCAGGCGTGGTGGTGCGCGCCTATAATCCCAGCTGCTCGGAAGGCTGAGGCGAGAGAATTGCTTGAACCGAGGAGGTGGAGGTTGCACCACTGCACTCCAGCCTCGGCAACAAGAGCAAGACTCTGTCTCAAAAAAATAAAGAATAAAAATACTCACTTTTATTTTCTATGTCTTCTTTCTGAGGACCAAAGGGAAAATATGTGTCCCTTGGAGTTTTCTTCTGTGATCTTTTAGCCACTTAATTCATTGGGAACCAACATTATAGGTGTATATTTGCATGGGATAGATCTTCTGAAGATTTTGTAAAATGTTTTTAATCTAGAAAGAATATGTTGTTTCAGTTTATTTTGTTTTGATGTACCATCGTGGTAGCTATTTGGTGTCTTACATGGGAATTGTATTATAATCTTGACTATTCTTCTAGGTGCCTTATGCCTCTGGCATGCCCATCAAGAAAATAGGCCATAGAAGTGTTGATTCCTCAGGAGAGACAACATATAAAAAGGTGTGTCTGGATGGAACCTTCTCATCTTACTCCAGGAGCTCAGCAGCTTACTCTGGGAACTCAGTCTCCTTGAAATTACTCTCCATGTGCTGTCCTGTTTCTTGATATCCTAAGCTTTTGCACATAACACAGCTTAGACTTTAGAATTTATTTCTCAAAGGGTAAATTGTCTCCTTTTTGTATATGAATGTTTAAATGAGAATTTTTTTGGCTGGGCATGGTGCCCCAGGCCTGTAATTCCAGCACTTTGGGAAGCCGTGGCAGACAGATCATTTTAGGCCAGGAGTTCAAGACCAACCTGGCCAACATGATGAAACTCTGTCTCTACTAAAAATACAAAAATTAGCTGGGTGGCATACGCTTGTGGTCCCAGCTACTCTGGGTGTTGAGGCAGGAGAATCGCTTGAACCTGAGAGGTGGAGGTTGCAGTGAGGTCAAATTGTGCCATTGCACTCTAGCCTTGGTGACAGAACGAGACTCCATCTCAAAAAAAAAAAAAAAAAATTTTAGTGAACAAATCTGGCATTGGTTGCTATTTTACTGAGCTGAAGAAACTGGGTTTCCCTGTTAGGTATAAATATGTAACAAGGCCATGAAAGCCATTCTTATCTTACGACAGGGAACCATGTCTCTCACAGTCTTTCTGTCTTTTTGTCCATTGCTGGATATATATCAACAGAGGGCCAGGTCCCAGCCTAGCCTGTTGATACAAATATACACAATAAGTCAGACTTTTTTTTCTCTTCAAATTTTTTTTTTGAAGCGGAGTCTCACTCTTTCACCCAGGCTGGAGTGCAGTGGCGCGATCTTGGCTCACTGCAGGCTCCGCCCCCCGGGGTTCACGCCATTCTCCTGCCTCAGCCTCCCGCGTAGCGAGGACTACAGGCACCCGCCACCTCGCCCGGCTAATTTTTTGTATTTTTAGTAGAGACGGGGTTTCACCGTGTTAGCCAGGATGGTTCTCTTCAATTTTTTTTAGAGCCAGGGTGTCAGTCTGTCACCCAGGCTGGATTGCAGTGGCATAATCATTGGCAGGTGGCGGGAGGCTATTGTAACCTCCAACTCCTGGGCTCAAGTGATCTTCCTGCCTCAACCTCCTGAGTAGCTGTGACTACAGGTGCACACCACCACATGTGGATAATAATAAATTAGTTTTATGAGATGATCTCGCTGTGTCGCACAGGCTGGTCTCAAACTCCTGCCCTCAAGCATTCCTCCTACCTAAACCTTCCAAAGTGCTGGAGTTACAGGGGTGATTGACCGTGTCTCACCCCCTTTTACCCCACAAAGAGTCATTTAGCTGGCAAATAGTACCTAGAACATCTGCTTTTTTGAGCTCTGAATATCAAATGGACTGGAAAGGAACAGTAATAGTGAAAAAGTGGAAATTGAGCTGGTGAAGGGAAAACAGAAGCATCCTGGATCCTTGAGGGATCCAAATTCTTGAGTTCTGGACTAGTTTGCAGATGGTTTAGGCTTCCTGAGGGACAGTGTTCAGTCTCCCATTTAGCATCTGTAGTTTGTCTAATATGGAATGTGAAGATTTCTTGGAGTTCTGTTTCTGGCCTATGTAAATTTTGTGTTCGTTCTCTATTTCATTGTCCCAAGTAGCAGAGGTGGACTGACTCATTCTCAGTCAAGGACCTGACAGTCCTCAGAATGGACTCTGTGGCTCATGTCAATTCCTTTTACTGAGCTCTTCATTTTTAAATTTTTTTTTTTAAGAAATGGGATCTTGCATTTGGGAAGCTGAGGCGGGTAGATCACCTGAGGTCAGGAGTCCGAGACCAACCTGACCAACATGGCAAAGCCCCGTCTCTACTAAAAATACAAAAATTAGCTGGGCGCGGTGGCAGGCATCTGTAATCTCGAGTACTAAAAATACAAAAATTAGCTGGGTGCGGTGGCGGGCATCTGTAATCCCAGCTACTCGGGAGGCTGAGACATGTGAATAGCTTGAACCTGGGAGACGGAGGTTGCAGTGAGCCGAGGTTGCGCCATTGCACTCCAGCCTGAGCAACAGAGCGAGACTGCGTCTCAAAAAAAAAAAAAAAGAAAGAAAGAAAAAGAAATAGGATCTTGCTCTGTTGCCCAGACTAGAATGCAGTGGGTGCGTTGATGGCACACTGCAGCCTTGAACTCCTGGGCTCAAGCCATCCTCCTACCTCAGCCTCCAGAGTAACTGGGACTACAGGCCTCAGCCACCACACCTGGCTTATTTAGCTTTTTTTTTTTTTTTTTTTTCTGAGGGAGTTTTACTCTTGTTGCCCAGGCTGGAGTGCAATGGCACGATCTCCACTCACCACAACCTCTGCCTTGCGGGTTCAAGCGATTTTCCTGCCTCAGCCTCCCAAGTAGCTGGGATTACAGGCATGCACCACCACGCCTGGCTAATTTTGTATTTTTAGTAGAGATAGGGTTTCTCCATGTTGGTCAGGCTGGTCTTGAACTCCTGACCTCAGGTGATCTGCCAGTCTCGGCTTCTCAAAGTGCTGGGATTACAGGCGTGAGCCACAGCGCCCGACCATTTAGCTCTTTTTATATGTTGAACATTGAGATAAAAAGATGAGTTTCTATTCTAACTGGGGAGGCAGATACTTAAAAAAAAAAAAGGAACTAATAATTTATTTTCCTTTGACCTATTTGTACATGAAAAAAACTAGTTGTAGGCCGGGCATGGTGGCTCATGCCTGTAATCCCCAGTACTTTGGGAGGCCGAGGCAGGTGGATAACGAGGTCAGGAGATTGAGATCATCCTGGCTAACACGGTGAAACCCCGTCTCTACTAAAAAAAAATACAAAAAATTAGTCGGGCGTGGTGGCTTGCGCCTGTAGTCCCAGCTACTCAGGAGGCTGAGGCAAGAGAATGGCGTCAACCAGGGAGGCGGAGCTTGCAGTGAGCCAAGATTGCGCCACTGCACTCCAGCCTGGGCGACAGACAGAGCAAGACTCCGTCTCAAGAAAAAAAAAAAAAACTAGTTGTAATTTATTGCCCATTGAGGACCAAGTAGAAATATAAGTAATGCCTGGCGGAGGTCAGGGATGAGGCAAATAGAGCAAAGCTGTCTAATCAAAGTTTCTACAGTGATTGAAATGTGCTGTATCTGTGCTATCCAATAAGGTAGCTAGTAGTCACACTTGAACTGTAGGTAGTAAGACTGAGGAAATGAAGTTTTAAATTTGAATTAACTTTAAATAGCCATGTGTACCTAGTGGCTACTGTTATCAGACAGCAAAGATCTAGATGATGCGATACTTTCCCACGGGCTTGGAATCCTGGATTGTAAGAGTGGGGCTCTTGTGTTTGTGTTTTGACCAAGTTTGATAATTCTAATTCTGAATACTGCTCTCAGAAATAATTTGAGTCTTTCATGCTTTCTTCTTCAGTTAGGAGCTCTTTTACCACACTGTTGTCCTTTTTTTTGAGACAGAGTCTTGCTGTGTTACCGAGGCTGGAATGCAGTGGTGTGATCTTGGCTCACTGCAGCCTCCGCCTCCCAGCTTCAAGTAATTCTCCTGTCTTAGCCTTCTGAGTAGCTGGAACTACAGGTGCACACCACCTTACTCAGCTAATTTTTGTGTTTTTAGTAGAGACGGTTTCACCACATTGGCCAGGCTGGTCTCAAACTCTTGGCCTAAAGTGGTCTGCCCACCTCAGTCTCCCAAAGTGCTCGGATTAGAGGCATGAGCCACCGCGCCCACCCCACCCTGTTGTCCTTGAGACACTAGTCAGGCCCTTCCTTAGAGGACTGAAGTTTCTGCCGCCAGGCAGTCAGATCAGAATATTGGTTAATTTTAAGGCTAGGCATGGTGGCTCAAGCCCGTAAACCCAGAGATTTGGGAGTCCTGAGGTTAGGAGTTTGAGACCAGCCTGACCAACATAGTGAAACCCCATCTCTACTAAAAATATAAAGAATAAGCAAGGCGTCGTGGTGCATGCCTGTAATCTCAGCTACTCGGGAGGCTGAAGCATGAGAATCGCTTGAATCAGGGAGGCAAAGTTTGCAGTGAGCCGAGATCATGCTGCTGTACTCCATTCCAGCCTGGGTGACAGAGACTCCGTCTCAAAAAAAAAAAAAAAAAAAAAAAAAAAAAGGAATATTGGTTAATTTTAGTTACATTCTATATCAGATGAAGGAAATGTTTAGAGGGCTCCAGATACACTCTGGGGGCAGAAACCTTAGCAGTGAGAACTAAGAATGTTGTGTCAATACAATGTATCTTCCAAATACAGATATGGAACTCTTGTTTAGGCAGGCCAACAGGAGGGAGCACCTTGCCTAGCTGAGGCTGGCTCAGAGAGTCCTAGCTTTGCTACTCTGTATCCTCACTGTCCTTCCAATCTTTACTAAGCTTAATTGCAGAGTACAGCATAGGGATGGGGAAACTGGATTGTCCCAGTTTTATCTGAACTATTGCTCAGACTAAAGGACGTTTGTTTTAAAGTGTTTCTTCTAGCTTCCCCTTTCTGAATTTTTAATTGTTATGATCCTACTTATACTAGGAATTTTCTTCTCATTTCTCTTGTTTCTCAGACAACCTCATCAGCCTTGAAAGGTGCCATCCAGTTAGGCATTACCCACACTGTGGGGAGCCTGAGTACCAAACCAGAGCGTGATGTCCTCATGCAAGATTTCTACGTGGTAGAGAGTATCTTCTTTCCCAGGTACAGAGTTTAATGTTCAGGAGCACGTCCTGGAAATGTGGACTTTTCAAATCAGCCCAGGGCAGTTTTAGGGGTTCAGGTCAGACAATTTAGACATGTGTCCATTTCTTAACCTGGTTGTAATCAGGGTGATGTGGGACTAGAGAGTTCGGAGAGCAGATACTGTCCTCTAGATGCTTCCATTAGCTTCTGTCCTATGGATTGACCCATAAAAAACAACCTAATGCATTGGATAGGAGGCAGTGTGATTTCTTCTTGTTCTTATGTCTTGCTGTCCATGCTGTGCCATTGTCTCACTAAGTAACTCATCTAAGAAGGGCTGTGATTATCTTAGGAGGAATGTATTCCCCCAGTCCCCCCACCATGAGGTGACTCTGAGTGTCTTCGCAAGGTAGATTCTCTGGATGATAGGGACTGGCAAGTTATGGCTACCTCTGTTTAACCCCACAGTGAAGGGAGCAACCTGACCCCTGCTCATCACTACAATGACTTTCGTTTCAAGACCTATGCACCTGTTGCCTTCCGCTACTTCCGGGAGCTATTTGGTATCCGGCCCGATGATTACTTGGTAAGCATCTGGATATCAGGACCCTGTGACTCCAGTATCAGAGGGATATTCCCAAAGGAAGGCCCCTTTTCTCCACAGTCTCGCTCTGGTTTTTATTTAGAAAAGAATTGCATCTGTAGTTGATTTTTGTGTTGGGCAAGGCCCTGATGTGTCTAAATCTCTTAGTTCTTCTCTGTTTGCCCCAGTATTCCCTCTGCAGTGAGCCGCTGATTGAACTCTGTAGCTCTGGGGCTAGTGGTTCCCTGTTCTATGTGTCCAGCGACGATGAGTTCATTATTAAGACAGTCCAACATAAAGAGGCGGAATTTCTGCAGAAGCTGCTTCCAGGATACTACATGGTAAGGGAGAGAGAAGCACTGTCCACCTGTGCTGCCCACTTCTGGGCAAGGCTGGGGAGGCTGTCTTCAGCAGGGTAAAACAGTGTCAGCACTTCTATCTTAAGAGTGTAGTTCAGGCCGGGTGCGGTGGCTCACGCCTGTAATTCCAGCACTTTGGGAGGCCGAGGCAGGCGGATCACGAGGTCAGGAGATCAAGACCATCCTGGCCAAGATGGTGAAACCTCGTCTCTACTAAAAATACAAAAAATTAGCCAGGCGTGGTGGTGGGCGCCTGTAGTCCCAGCTACTCGGGAGGCTGAGACAGGAGAATGGCGTGAACCCGGGAGGCGGAGTTTGCAGTGAGCCGAGATCCTGCCACTGCACTCCAGCCTGGGTAACAGCGCAAGACTCCGTCTCAAAAAAAAATAAAATAAAAATGTTGTTCAGTTTTGTGCTTTTCACCCCATTTCTTTTGCCTCTCTATGGTAAAAGAGGTTTTGTTTATCTGTTCTGTTTTAAGTGTTGTTGATCTCCCAGGCTCAAGTGATCTTCCCACCTCAGCCTCTCACGTAGTTGGGACTAAAGGCACACACCGCCACACCTGGCTAATTTTTATGAACATTTTATTTTTATTTTTTCATGACGGAATCTCGCTCTGTCGTCCAGGCTGGAGTGCAGTTGCGCAATCTCGGCTCACTGCAACCTCCGCCTCCCGGGTTCAAGCAATTCTCCTGCCTCAGCCTCCTAAGTAGCTGGGATTACAGGCATGCGCCACCACGCCAAGCTAATTTTTTATTTTTTAGTAGAGACAGGATTTCACCATGTTGGTCAGGCTAGTCTTGAACTCCTGACCTCGTGATCCGCCTGCCTCGGCCTCCCAAAGTCCTAGGATTACAGGCGTGAGCCACCGTGCCCGGCCTAATTTTTATAAATTTTTAGTAGAGATGAGGTCTTGCTACGTTGCCCCGGCTGGTCTCAAATTCCTGAGCTGAAATGATCCTCCTGTTTGGCCTCCCAAAGTGCTGGGATTATAGGCATGAGCCACTGCACCTGGCTATTTTCATCTTCTGTTCTTAGTTCAGCTTCTAGTTTGGGGAATGAGGTAGGTTATTTCCCTTGATAATACTCTCTGCAGCCTTACTTTGATTGCTATTGGAGGTTCTGGAGAAGTTAGGTAACTCTCCTTACCTGCCTTACCATCCCCAAGAATATACTATACCCAGGACAGAGAGTGTCGTCTTCTCTTAAATCTCTCTGAAGAAATATATCCATCTTTTATTGGTATCCTGACTGATATCTGTATTGGAGAGTCTGTGGCACAGCTTGATGGTGAACTTATCATTGAAATAGATGCATAGGGAAATTTAAAGCATATATGATGTAGGTTTGTGGACAGATTGTGTCTGAATCTCATATAGGAGATAAAGGGAGGATGGGTGGTAACTTTTACCCGTGAGTTTCACTGAAAATCAGCTAAGTTGTTCTCCTACTTCTGTTTACTTTTGTGTTCTCAGAACCTCAACCAGAACCCTCGGACTTTGCTGCCTAAATTCTATGGACTGTACTGTGTGCAGGCAGGTGGCAAGAACATTCGGATTGTGGTGATGAACAATCTTTTACCAAGATCGGTAAAAATGCATATCAAATATGACCTCAAAGGCTCAACCTACAAACGGCGGGCTTCCCAGAAAGAGCGAGAGAAGCCTCTTCCCACATTTAAAGACCTAGACTTCTTACAAGACATCCCTGATGGTCTTTTTTTGGATGCTGACATGTACAATGCTCTCTGTAAGACCCTGCAGCGTGACTGTTTGGTGAGTTTGTTACTTAGACACCAAAAATCTCAGTTACTAAAACAGCTTGATTGTTCTTAGGCGTTAAGTTTGTGGGAGATGGAACTCTGTTCCTTAGCACTGTATGTCCTGGGCTGTATTTAAAATAACTTTTAATTAGTTCATTGCCATTCCTTTACATTTTTACTTTCTCCCCGTTTATCCTCCCACAATGGGATTTATTTCCTTCTCTAGCTAGCCTGGGCCTCATAGTCAAATGTTCTGCTTATTTTCACACCAACATCATCCTTCCTCAGATTTTGGTCCTGGCTGCCAAATCCAAATTTATATTTTGGAAGCTGAGTGCTGCTGAAGAATATTACACAACTGTGTATACTGGCATCTCTACAGAATTATGATATCCAACCCCACTTGGGCTTTCAATATCGTTCTTCAGTCCATTTGCTGTTGCTCTCAATAGGGATTTCAGATGTTTGGCATTCTAATCAAACCATTTTCTGACTCTGATCTCCCTAGCTTTGTTTCTCAACAAGCTACCTTAACTTTTTATCCTATTTCATCCTCTCATGCTGCCCCTGTCACCAACAGATAAATGTAATCTACATTTTACTTTATTTTTTATTTTTTGAGATGGACTCTTGTCGCCCAGGCTGGAGTGCAATGGCACGATCTCGGCTCACTGCAATTTCCACCTCCCAGGTTCAAGCAATTCTCCTGCCTCAGCCTCCCAAGTAGCTGGGATTACAGGTGCCCATCACCATGCCTGGGTGGTTTTTGTATTTTTACTAGAGATAGGGTTTCACCATGTTGGCCCCGCTGGTTTTGAACTCCTGACCTCAAGTGATCTGCCTGCCTTGGCCTCCCAAAGTGCTAGGATTACAGGTGTGAGCCACTGCACCCGGCCTAGATATCGCTCTTGACGTCTGTACTCTTCTGTCATGTGAACACTTCCCACTGTTGCACATATTAAACTGTATTGTGTTTATTTTACATTTGTATCCGTTTCTAAATGTATAATGTCCTTGAGGACAGAAACTCTCTTTAATCTGTAAGGAGGCACAGCGCCTACATGGTGGGGATTCAGTAAATGTTTAACTGAATTAAAGCTAGTCATACAAGGTCCTACCACAGATCTGTTCTGTCACAAAGTGTACTTTACCACAACCTCGTTGTGGAATCTTCACAGCACAAATATGTATTCCTTGTTCTCTTGAGAAGATAGTGTTCTCTTCATGGAGAGACATACATGGAAAGAACAAAGACGGTCTTGTGGGCTAGGCAGTGGGACTTGGAAAAATTATATTTACTCAAATGAGAGAAAGCTAAGGGATGTAAATAAAGACTAACCAGGCCGGGCGTGGTGGCTCACGCCTGTAATCCCAGCACTTTGGGAGGCTGAGGCAGGCAGATCACGAGGTCAGGCGTTCAAGACCAGCCTGGCCAATATGGTGAAACCCCAGCTCTACTAAAAATAACAAAAATTAGCTGGGTGTGGTGGCACGTGCCTGTAATCCCAGTTACTGGGGAGGCTGAGGCAGGAAAATCGCTTGAACCAGGGAGTTGGAGGTTGCAGTGAGCCGAGATCGCGCCACTGTACTGTCTGGTGACAGAGCAAGACTCCGTCTCAAAAAAAAAAAAAATTTAGCCTTACAGGTTCACTGTAAGGCTAAATTAAATAATTACGTCATGAAAGCTGTCAAGCCAGTCGTGGTGGCTCATACCAATAGTCCCAGCACTTTGGAAGGCTGCGATAGGCAGATCCCTCGAGCCCAGAAATTAGAGACCAGCTGGGCAGCATGGTGAAACCCTGTCTCTACGAAAAATAAAAAATTAGCCAGGCGTAGTGGTGTGTGCCTGTAGTCCCAGCTGCTTGGGAGGCTGAGGTAGGTGGATCCTTTGAGCCTGGGAGGTTGCAGCTACAGTGAGCCAAGATCACAGCACTACACTCTAGCCTGGGTGACAGATTGAGACCCTTTCTCAAAAAAACAAAAAAAATGAGATCCTGAAAAATATTTTTATTTCTTCCAAGGCTCAGATCATGTTTTTTTCCTTCCATTAGGTGTTGCAGAGCTTCAAGATAATGGATTATAGCCTCTTGATGTCAATCCATAATATAGATCATGCACAACGAGAGCCCTTAAGCAGCGAAACACAATACTCAGTTGATACTCGAAGACCGGCCCCCCAAAAGGCTCTGTATTCCACAGCCATGGAATCCATCCAGGGAGAGGCTCGACGGGGTGGTACCATGGAGACCGATGACCAGTGAGTGGGCTCAGGGCCACTAGGGAGGAGAACATAGGCCCACAGCACTTTTTCTTTTCTTTTTTTTTTTTTTTTTTTTTTTTAGTTTCACTCTTGTTGCCCAGGCTGATGTGCAATGGCACGATCTCAGCCTACTACTACCTCCACGTCCTGGGTTCAAACGATTCTCCTGCTTCAGCCTCCTGAGTAGCTGTGATTACAGGCGCCCGCCACCACACCCAGCTGATTTTTTGTATTTTTAGTAGAGACGGGGTTTCATCATGTTGGCCAAACTAGTCTACGAACTCCTGACCTCAGGTTATCCACCCGCCTTGGCCTCCCGTAGTGCTGGGATTACAGGCGTGAGCCACCGTGCCCGGCCACAGCACTTTTTCTTTAGGAAGGGACCCAGCTTCTGGAAAGGAGTAGCCTTGACTCGGCAGTTGGATCAGTAATATTAATGTTTACAGAAGTATAGAATGAGCTTGAATGAGCTTTCTTAATACAAAATGAAAACAAGGTTAATTTCGGGTTTATAGTATATATGGGAAGGAGAGCTATTCAAGAGTTAAAGACTTAAAAAATTATAGTCTTAAATGCATGTCTGCAAATTATATTAGAACTTTATTATCATTTTTTAGTCGTCTCTTTTTGTTAGTAATATATTAGAACTTTATCAAAAATAATCAATGGGCTGGGCACAGTGGCTCATGCCAGTAATCCCAACACTTTGGAAGGCTGAGGCAGGCGGATCACTTGAGTCCAGGAGTTTGAGATCAGCCTGAGCATCATGATGAGACCTCATCACTACAAAAACTCAAAAATTACCTGAGTGTGGTGATGAGCACCTGTGGTCCCAGCTACTCAGGAGGCTGATGAGGCAGAATTGCTTGAGCCTGGGAGGTCAAGGCTGCAGTGAGCCACTGTACATGCCACTGCACTCCAGCCTGGGCAAAGAGAATGAGACCCTGTGTCAAAAAAAAAAAAATTATTATAGACTTCTTTGTGGAAGGCATCCTTCTTCATCATGGATCTATCTAGTAAGTGTAATTACTGAAATATCACAAATATCTTAGATTGTTTCATTTTTTTAAGGTATCCTGTAATATGACTCTCAAGAAGAGTGTCTTAGTGGGCATAAATTAAGATAGCAAAAGTACTGAAGAAGTTCAGTTAATTAGGAGAGCATTCCCAAAATTGCTGAGTAGTGGCAATTTTAGATTCTCTTTGGTGGAATCAGAGTGGAAGAGGTAGGCAAGGAGATGTGGAGAAAACTAGATTATAATACATACTGTAGAGAGTTCCTGGGGTTAGAGGCAGGATCTCATTTTCTCCTGTTTTTTAAATATATTTTTTTCTCTTTTTGTTTTCTTGATCACTTATTGTCTGATCTTCTGGTTTATGGAGGATGAGGCAGTTATGTGTAGGTTTCACTTCCCCATCCTGATCTGACTAAACTAGCCAACAGATTTTCTCACCCTTTCCTTTTTGCCTTTTCCAGTATGGGTGGCATCCCTGCCCGGAATAGTAAAGGGGAAAGGCTTCTGCTTTATATTGGCATCATTGACATTCTACAGTCTTACAGGTGAGGAGCATATGGATCCCAAATTAAGAGAGGGTGGATACAGATAACCACTCACGTTTCTCTTTTAGATGGGTTTGTTGCCAAGTTCTTCCGGAAGCAAGAACAGTGAGTTGCAGTCTGGCTACTTACTTCATTGGTTTTGCCTCTTTCCCCGGCCTTTATAACCCTTCCTCCCGCATCTCCCCAGACATAATGTATACCTTCTGTGGAAAGCTGAGTCAGTCCTTGGAAGCACCAGGGTAGAATATGCCGTCTGTCTGGCTCTTTGCAAAAACCTATGAGATGAGTCATGTTCCACATTGGGATACAGCTGGAAATGTTACCCTTTTCTGTGGAGAAAAAACAGGAGGGTCACTGAGTTCTGTAAAATGTATTAGACTCTGGAACTAAGAGGCAATGGAGTGATCATCAGAGAGGAGCTGGAATTGTTAGACCCCAGTTTTGTTCCTGTAAGGTTTTAAATACTAATGAGGACTGGACAGTACTTGATTTGTTGGTTCAGTGTTATCATCCAGTTTTAACTACCCTTTCCAGTCTTGCCCATCTGTTCCTTCAGCTCTCCTTTTATAATAAATACTCATGTTCCTGATTTGCCAGGGACATAAATTGCCCTTTTCCCATGGGGTGAATAATTGACTTACCTAGAAACAACATTGGTCTCCGTGATGAACCAGCACTGCTATGCCTGTTCTTGGGAAAACCAGTGTACCAGTAGATGTACTTTCTCAGCTTCTGTCTTTTCAAGATTTTCTATTACCCCTTTAACCCCCTAAAATATAAAGTTATTAAGGTCATTTATTTAAAAATGACGTGAGTAGGTGATGTACATTTTTCTTGCAGGTTTGTTAAGAAGTTGGAGCACTCTTGGAAAGCCCTGGTACATGACGGAGTAAGTGGTAATACTAGAGGCTCTCTTACCGTACACTTCTGCCTCCATCACTTCTGACTGGCCTCAGTTTCTTGCAATTTTTTCTTTTTCTTTTTTTTTTTGAGACAGGGTCTCACTCTGTCACCCAGGCTGGAGTGCAGTGGCGTGATCTCGACTCACTGCAACCTCCGTCTCCCAGTTTCAAGTGATTCTCCTGCCTCAGCTTCCCGAGTGGGTGGGACTACAGGCGCGCACCACCACGCCCAGCTAATTTTTGTATTTTTAGTAGAGACGGGGTTTCACCATGTTGGCCAGGCTGGTCTCAAACTCCTGACCTCAAAGTGATCGGGCCACCTTGGCCTCCCAAAGTGCTGAGTTGAGATGGAGTCTCGCTCTGTCACTCAGGCTGGAGTGCAGTGGCACAATCTCAGCTCATTTCAGCCTCCATCTCCCAGGTTCAAGCGATTCTCATGCCTCAGCCTCCCATGTAGCTGGGATTACAGGTGCCCACCACCATGCGTGGCTAATTTTTGTATTTTTAGTAGAGATGAGGTTTTGCCATGTTGAACAGGCTGGTGTCGAACTCCTGACCTCAGGTGATCTGCCACCTCGGCTTCCCAAAGTGCTAGGATTACAGGCGTGAGCCACTATGCCTGGCCTCTTCCATTTATTTCATTTGTAGGTTTTACCCTTCTGCTTAGGGGCTCAGTCTGGGGGAAGATGGCCCTTGGACTAGAGTTCCTCTTGCTGGGCCTCCTTCTAACTCTATAGCATTTCTTCTGCCCTGCAGGACACTGTCTCAGTGCATCGCCCAGGCTTCTACGCTGAACGGTTCCAGCGCTTCATGTGCAACACAGTATTTAAGAAGATTCCCTGTAAGTGGTTTCTACCAAGTGACTGCCTACTCCTGCCCAGTGGCTCCCTTACCCCAAGAGAACAGAGGGCAGGACACCTCTGGTAGGGAGCTGCCAATGCCAGAGGCCTCTCCTTCCACCTACATCCCATGAGAGCCATTTCTTGTCCTTTGTGTTAGTCAGTCTGTCATAGTCGTTTTCAAGTTGCTGTTTGCCCCTTGGCTCTTCCTGCATGTGTCAATGAGGTGAGGGCCATTTCTGGGGAATTGGGATTTGCAAAAAAATAAATAAATAAATAATGTGTAGTTGTGGATGTAGGATCCATGCCACAGAGATAGGCAGAGCCTATGTACAGAGATACGCAATGAGGTTACTGGTGTTCTGTTTTATCTTCTAGACTATCTCCGGTGGTTACAGAAGCATTTACTGATTTCTGCTTAGCACATGTTTTTAGTCTCTTTTCCCAACTTTCTTGTTTAGGAAGTGCCAATATTTCTTTTTTTGCAAATCTTCCATGCTGCTGCCATAGCAAATTCTAGCTTCTCTTTCCCTTCTTCTCATATTAGGCATCATTAGTTCCATAGCGAGGGAGAGGGGACCTAGGCATGCCAGACAGTCTTAAGGGATATGGAAAAACCAGGCTGGGTGCAGTATCTCACACCTATAATCCCAGCACTTTGGGAGACCAAGGCAGGAGGATCAGTTAAGCCTGGGAGTTTGGAACCAGCCTGGGCAACATGGTGAGACCTTGTCTCTACAAAAAATTTTAAAAAGATAAGGAAAAAAATCTTTACAAAGTGGTAAAAATTACAAGTATCAGTTATTTAGTGCTGGGCACATACGTGCTAAGAAGATATAGAGTGAGAGTTATCTTTCTTGGCCCAGCATGGTGGCTCACGCCTGTAATCCCAGCACTTTGGGAGGCCAAAGCAGGTGGCTCACCTGAGGTCAGGAGTTCGAGACCAGTCTGACCAACGTGTTGAAACCCTGTCTGTACTAAAAATATGAAAATTAGCCGGGTGGTGGTGAGCACCTGTAATCTCAGCTACTCAGGAGGCTGAGGCAGGAGAATCACTTGAACACGGGAGGCAGAGGTTGCAGTGTGCTGAGATAGTGCCATTGCACTCCAGCCTGGGTGACGAGAGAAACTTCATCTCAAAAAAAGTTATCTTTCTCAGGTTTTACTATAGAATACTATTAAAGAAAAAGAGGGGCCAAGCGCAGTGGCTCACACCTGTAATCCCAGCATTATGGGAGGCCAAGATGGGCGGACCACCTGAGGTCAGGAGTTCGAGACCAGCCTGACCAACATGGTGAAACCCCGTCTCTACTGAAAATACAAAATTAGCTGGGTGTAGTGGCGCATGCCTGTAATCCTAGCTACCCAGGAGACTGAGGCATGAGAATCACTTGAACTCTGGAGGCGGAGGTTGCAGTGAGCCAAGATCGCGCCATTGCACTTCAGCCTGGGCAACAAGAGTGAAACTCCAACTCAAAAAAAAAAAAAAGGGAATTATGCAATAGGGTACATTTCATCTGATGGAAGTAAAGCAGTCATCAGGGCTCCATGTTGGAGGGGTAGGTGTGAATATGTTTCCTTTCTTCTAGGTTTTCATGCCTCTTGGAAAGTGAAGCGAGCTAACACCTTGTTCTCTGAATAGTAATTCATAGAGCCTGTCTTTGTTGACATTAGCCTTTTCACTTTTCAGACCAACTTTGGGTGTGTGTTGGGGATACTAGCAATTATTTGTATCTATGTCTTGGTAATGGTTGCTAAGGTGGTTGCTAAGTAGGCTCTGTTTTTCCCTTTTGAAGTGAAGCCTTCTCCTTCCAAAAAGTTTCGGTCTGGCTCATCTTTCTCTCGGCGAGCAGGCTCCAGTGGCAACTCCTGCATTACTTACCAGCCATCGGTCTCTGGGGAACACAAGGCACAAGTGACAACAAAGGCGGAAGTGGAGCCAGGTCAGCACTAGGGCTGGGGTCCCCGTGTGATTGGGTACTCCCTCCCTTCCTTGTGAGCCTTTACCTTGTCTGGCCAGAACCTCTGCTCCCATTTCTATCCAGGAAGCCAAGCTGCTACATATTTTTCCTTGTATTTACCATACCCCATCTTCTCTATCTTTTTTCCAGGCGTTCACCTTGGTCGTCCTGATGTTTTACCTCAGACTCCACCTTTGGAGGAAATCAGTGAGGGCTCGCCTATTCCTGACCCCAGTTTCTCACCTCTAGTTGGAGAGACTTTGCAAATGCTAACTACAAGGTTGGTTTATTGGCCCCTTTCTCCATATAATCTTATCTCTCTTTTCAAGTCCTTGGAAACCTCTATAATTTGATTGCATCATAATAAAGTACCCCAAAGATTAGTGGCTTAAAATAACAAATATATATCATACTTTCTGTGGGTCAGGAATCCAGGCCCAACTTAGCTGGGTCCTCTGGCTCAAGATTTCTCATGAGGTGGCATTTAAGCTGTTGGCCAGGGCTGGGGTCTCATCTGAAGGCTCAAATAGGAGAATCTGCTTTTAAGCTTATTTATGTGGTTACTGGTAGGATTCTGTTCCTTGTGGGTTGCTGAACTGAGGGCCTTAGTTCCTTGCTGGCTGTTGTCTGGGGGCTTCCCTCAGTTCTTTGCTACATGGACTTCTCCATAGGACAGCTCACAACATGGCACCTGGGCTATCTGACAGTGAACAAGAGAGCATGTGCCTATGCAGAAATCATGGCCTCTTATAACTTAATCTCAGAATTGACATTCTACTACTTGTGCTACATTCTGTTCACTAAATGCAGCCCACACTCAAGAGGAAGGAATTACCCATGGGTGTGAATACCAGGAGGCACAGGGATCATTGTGAGCCATCTTAGAAACTGCCTGTCATAGTCTGCCCTCTGGTCTCCAGTAATTTACATACCTCCATGTCCAAAATACACTGATCCCCTCCCAGGGTCTCATCCCATTGTAGCATTAGCTCAGAGTCCAGAGTTTTATTACCTAAATTAGGTCCGGGTTTGGATGAGCCCCCCAGGTATAGTTCCTTAAGCACAGCTCCTCAAGTACAGTTCTTAATCTGTGAACTTGTGGAACCAAAGAGACAAGTTATCCTTTCCCCGTGTACCTAGCATACAATGGTGAGACAGGCATTAGATAAGCAATATACACATTTCTGTACATAAAAGGGGAGAATGGGAGACACTAAAAGGAGTCATTGATTTTATTTGCTGTTCCAAAATCCAGGAAGTGTTGGAGTTTCTTTTATCAGGCCTCAAAGCAGAAGAATAATTCTCTGTGGTTCTTGGCTCTACCCTCTAGACTCTTGGTTTTGTCTTCTGAGTCTTCCTTTTTCATGAAAGCTAGAGTGTGTTTTTACCTGAGTTCTTTTCTCAGCCTGCTTCTTTCCAGTAGAATTTTGGGGGAACTAGTGGTCTCTATTTTGTACTGTTTCTGTCCTTTTTGATCCAAGATGGCGTGTTTCTACTGATACAGAAAATTTTGTGGGCCCCCTGTGATTCTCCTTGGGATTTACTCCGTTAGACAAAAGCCACACTCATAAATATCTTCTTTATGAGACCTAAGCTTCTTACAGACCCTGTTTTTCAGTTGAAAGGATCTGTGAAACATAATCTTTTGAACAGCCTTTTGAATAGCACAATCAGCCCTCCGTATCCACAGGTTCCACATCCCAGATTCAACCAACTGTGGACTGAAAATACTTGAGAGCCTGGTGTGGTGGCTCATGCCTGTAATCCCACCACTTTGGGAGGCTGAGGTGGGAGGATTGCTTGAGGCAGTTTGAGACCAGCCTGGTCAATATAACGAGACCCCATCCCTTTTAAAAAAAAAGAAAAGAAAAAATACTGAAAAAAAAAAAATCCTGAAAATGTTATGTTGTTGCTGATATGTACTGTACAGTTAGGCCTGTACTTAACATGTACAGACTTTTCTTGTCATTATTCCCTGAACAATACAGTATAACAACTATTTACATAGCATTTACATTGTATTAGTTATTATAAATAATCTAGGAATGATTTAGCCAGGCGTGATGGCTCACGCCTGTAATCCCAACACTTGTGGGAGGTAGAGGTGGCCAGATTACTTGAGCCTAGGAGTTTAAGATCAGCCTGAGCAACATGGCGAAACCCCATCTCTACCAAAAATACAAAAAAATTAGCCAGGCGTTGTGGTATGTGCCTGTAGTCCCAGTTACTCAGGAGGCTGAGGCAGGAGGATCGCTTTAACCCCGGAGGTGGAGGTTGCAGTGAGCAGAAATCGCGCCACTGGACTCCAGCCTGGGTGACAGAGCGAGACCCTGTCTCAAAAGAAAAAAAAATAAAGTATATGGAGGATGTGCGTAAGTTATATGCAAATACCATACCATTGTATATAAGGGACTTGTGCATTGTGGATTTTGATATTCAATGAGGGGTCCTGGAACCAGTCCCCCACAGATACTGAGGGATGACTATACTCTGAACCAATACCTTTTGTTTTTCTGAGGTCTTAATAAAATGTTTCACAGTCATATGTTTGCCTTCATCTTTAGACCACATTTTCTTGGCAGTGCCCTGGAGCTTATCCTTGCTCAAAAGCCTTTTTTTTTTTTTTTTTTTTGGTAGAGATGATGTCTCATTGTGTTAACCAGGCTGGTCTTAAACAATCCTCCTCCCTCTGCCTCCTAAAGTGAGCCACCGTATGTGGCCTGCCATTTCTTAATTTTAGCATCGTTTGCTCTCTGGAGAGGCTTGGAATTTTCAAAACTTACCAAGTTCTGGCATTTTTGTTTAATGGTCCTTCCCATAATTTCTTTCTCTTCTTCTATATTTTATTATAAGCATCAAGAGAAAACCAGGTGGCACCTTCAGGACTTTGCTTGGAAATCTCCTTAGCTAGATTGTCCAATTCATTAGGCACATATTCTACTTTTCACATAATCACAAATCACATTGTTGCTAAACTTTGTTCTGCTGCCTTACTAGGATCTCCTTTCCTTCAGTTTCCAATAAAATTTTTCTCACTGTAAGCCCTCACTGGTAACCCCCTTTAAGTCCAAAATTCTATAAACAGCATATTCAGGACACTACCTTTTCACTAAAATGCTCCTCCAAGCCACCCCCAATGTTTTGTTTTGTTTTTGTTTTTTGAGATGGAGTCTCACTGTGTTGCCCAGGCTGGAGTGCAGTGGCACTATCTTGGTTCATTGCAGCTTCCGCTTCCCAGGTTCAAGCGATTCTCCTACCTCAGTCTCCCGAGGAGCTGGGATTACAAGCGTGCACCATCATGCCTGGCTAATTTTTGTATTTTTGGTAGAGACGGGGTTTTGCCATGTTGCTCAGGCTGGTCTTGAACTCCTGGCCTCAGATGATCTGCCTGCCTCAGGCTCCCAAAGTGCTGGGATTACAGGCATGAGCCACTGCATCGGGCCACCACCCCCAAATTTTAGATTTTTGTTACAGCAGCACCTCAATTCCAGGTACAAAAATCTGTATTATCTATTATTGTGTAACAAATTACCCCCAAACTTAGCTGTTGAAGACAAACATTTGTTATCTCATTCCGGGTGTGGTGGCTCACACCTGTAATCCTGGCACTTTGGGAGGCCGAGGAGGGCAGATCACTTGAGGCCAGGAGTTCGAGACCAGCCTGGCCAACATGGTGAAACGCCGTCTGTACTAAAAATAGAAAAATTAGCCAGGTGTGGTGATTTGTGCCTATAATCCCAGGTACTCAGGAGGCCAAGGTGAGAGAATTGCTTGAACCCAGGAGGCAGAGGTTGCAGTGAGCCAAGATAGTGCCACTGCACTTCAGCCTGGGCAACAGAGCGAGATCCGTCTCAAAAAGAAAACAAAAATTTGTTATCCCCGTTTCTGTACCTTAGCTGGATGCCTTTGGCTCGGGTTCTCTCTGGAGATTACAGTCAAGCTATTAGTCCAAAAGCTTATCTGAGGGAAGATCAGCGTCTCAGCTCACTTATATGGTTGTTGGCAGTATTTGGTTCCTTGTCACATCGCCCTATCCATAGCCAGCTCATAGCATAGGAGTTGGCTTTCCTCAGAGCAGGCAAGCAGGGGCTAGAGCATGAGTCCAAGAAGCAACTATGGTATTTTTGTAATCTAATCTCAGAATTGACATTCCATCTCCTGTGCTGCATTCTGTTCATGAGAAGAGAATCACTAAGTGCAGCCCACACTTGAGAGAGAATTACACAATGGCATGGATCTCAGGAGGGAGGGATTATTGGGGGCAATCTTAGAGGGTACCTACCACACCTGGAAATTGATTCTGAAGTGAAAATTAGAGAAGCAGTATGAGATTTAAAAGGAGAGTCCTTTGTTGTTGTCTTCTAATTCTTTTTCTCTCTGCTTCCATTTTTTTTCTCCTGTTAGTACAACCTTGGAAAAGCTTGAAGTTGCAGAGTCAGAGTTCACCCATGTGAGTGTCTGGGATGTGTGGGAGGTGAACGTTTTGCAAGGTATAAAGAGGATCACTGATGGCCTGGAGCAGGAAGTTAATTGGCAAGATTAGAGGATCTGGGTACCTCCTAAATCTTGTTTTTTATTTTTTTATTTTTTTTTAATTTTGTATGTATGTATGTATTTATTTATTTATTTATTTTTGAGATGGAGTCTCAACTCTGTTGCCCAGACTGGAGTGCAGTGGTGCAATCTCGGCTCACCTGCAACCTCTGCCTCCTGGGTTCAAGCAATTCTCCTGCCTCAGCCTCCGGAGTAGCTGGGACTACAGGTGCGTGCCACCACGCCTGGCTAATTTTTGTATTTTTTAGTAGGTGCAGGGTTTCATCATATTGGACAGGCTGGTCTCGAACTCCTGACGTCATGATCTGCCCACCTTGGCCTCTCAAAGTGCTGGGATTACAGGCGTGAGCCGTTGCACCCAGCCATCATGTTTGTTTTTTTGAGATGGAGTCTCGCCCTGTTACCCAGGCTGGAGTGCAGTGGCGCGATCTTGGCTCACTGCAAGCTATGCCTCCCAGGTTCACGCCATTCTTCTGCCTCAGCCCCTTGAGTAGCTGGGACTACAGGCACCCACCACCACGCCTGGCTAATTTTTTGTATTTTTAGTAGAGCAGGGTTTCACCGTGTTAACCAGGATGGCCTCGATCTCCTGACCTCGTGATCCACCTGCCTGATCCTCCCAAACTGCTGGGATTACAGGTGTCAGCCACCGCGCCCAGCCGCCATCTTGTTTTTTAAAAAATATTTTTGGTACCTCATACTTGGAGTCTGAGGCTGAAATAGAAACTTCTTAACACTTGAATTCCATTCCTGCTTAATGTCGTACTCCATATCCTTAACTTTACACTCTCCCTTTTCAGTAAGCTCAAAGCCTCAGAAGACCTGGAACAAGATTCTGCCATCTCTGTGATCCCAAGATGTCAGCCCTTGCCCCCCAGCAATGCTGAATTTTCTTCTACTTGGTCATCAAAAAAGGAGTGTAATAGAAGCGAGGGGAGCTGCTCCTCCATCTTCTTCCTAAAGAAGAACCTCCTCTCCTTCCCCTTCCTCATGAATGGGCATTAGTGCCTCAGAGAGTTGAGGACCGCAGCATCCCCTCCACTCCAGAGTTGGGTGGTACGGATTTTCAACTGGCTAACCCTTGGCCTCCACAATTGAATTTTTTTCAGACCCCCATTCTTCATGCTGGAAATGGGATTGCTGGACTTGGCAGCTTTCTTTCCCCTCGTCTTTGACCAGGAACTGGACTCTTAATTTCCTCAGGACAGACTAGCTGGCACATTATCCCCACCTTAGTTCTTTCTCTCTGATCCCTGGAAGAATACTCCTGTAATCTTTGTAAAGGTTTTTGGGGGATAAGGGTGTTTAACCACCTCCCAGCTTTCTTCTTTTTTTTTTTTTTTCCTGAAAAAAGGAAAAAGCGCACAGCACACAATTTCAAGCCATTTTCAGATCAGAACTCCAGAAGTGTTGAGAAGATGCCTATTCGTAGGGTTCCCTCAGAAGAGCCATGGTGTTTGTGAAGAGAAGTGATTGCTCTGCCAAAAGCAGCTCCTCTTTACACTCCTCCTCTCTTGATGAATTTCTTAAGGCTGAAGGAATGAAGAGAGTGGGACATGGGGTAATCTTTATCCCTTTTATTAAAACAGGAGGCAGCCATGGGCTGGGAGATCATAGCCCTTCCTAGGCACAATCCTGTTCACTGCCAGGCTGTGATAATTATTACTATTTTGCAATTTGAAATATATTCTGGTTGTTTTTCTAAATGTGAAGACTTGCCAAATGAATTTTAGATCATTCTCCAAAGGAGATTTTTTTGCTCTTCTCGTCTTTTCCAACAGTGTTCTCCTGTTTGTGGAGCTAAGGTAAAGAGGGGACACTTCTGTCTGTTTAACAGGCAGTCCATATCTATGAGGCCAGCAAATATTTTCTTAAACTCATGGGGAGACAGCAGATTCTTGCCTTGGTGAGGTCATTGCTGTGCCATATGTCCTACCCCCCTGTCTTCATGCAGGGAAGTTGGAAATGGGGGCTACATATGCCCTCTCCTCCCCTTCTACAAGAGTTGTGGTTTTCCATCTGATCCTTCCACTCTTGTCAGGGGAAGAAGGGGGCCTGGTATCTCAGGCAGATTGTTGAATTCCTGTTCTATCCCTTCTCTATCACACCCTGCCTTGATAATATGTTAGCCCATACCCCCAAATAACTGTCTATATTAGACACCCCCAGCCAGTTTCTGGCTGCCTGTCTTTGCTGCCATGTTTTTTACAAGAAGGAAAGAATTCTTGCTATTTTTTTTTCATAATTTACTATTTATGATGTATTTAAGTGTTTTATTAAGGACAGAGTTCTGTTAGGGGTGGGAGGGAATATTTGAGGGAGGGCTGGGTCTTAGGGAAAGGAATGGAGAATCAACATTTTTATTAAGTGTTACTATTTGCCTCTACTTTGTATTGTTCAGAAATGGCAAATACAATATAAAAGTGATATATGGTTTTAATGTAATAAACTTTAATCAGTTATTTAGACCTCTTATTTTTTCTGATTCTTTTTCATATACCATCCGCTCACCCTCCTACTCCACCACCCAGGCTCAGTTTTGTTCATGTTGCCCTAAACAAAGGCTGCATACTTTCCAGCTTGCAACACTCCAGCTTCACTCTTAAGGCTTTATGTCCTTATATCCTCTTCCTCAGCAACCCCATTATCTTCACAAGGAAAAGCAGTGAATGAATATGAGGGGAATTACTGTAGGTCTCTTGCCTAGGTTGCAACCCAATTTAACAGGGATTTGAGGTTCAAAACTCACTTTACTCAGTTAAGAGGAAAGGAGAGGGACAGTGGGAAAAGTAAGTGTGAGGTTAGCTGGCCCTAGTGATTCCCTCCCTTTCGTTCTCTTGACCTGGCCCTAGGGTGTCACTCTTAGATCATAGAGATTGCTTTCTTTAGCTGTTTTCTTCTGTGAGGTTGAGCTAAGGCTCCTTTACTTTGGTAGGAAGCTAGACAAAAAAGTAGGGGCGGGCCAGGCACGGTGGCTCACGCTCGTAATCTCAGCACTTTGGGATGACGAGGCGAGCAGATCATCTGAGGTTGGGAGTTTGACCAACATGGAGAAAACCTGTCTTTACTAAAAATACAAAAAATTAGCTGGGCGTGGTGGGTGCATGCCTGTAATCCCAGCTACTCGGGTTGCTGAGGCAAGACAATCGCTTGAATCTGAGAGGCAGAGGTTGCGGTGAGCCAAGATCGAGCCATTGCACTCCAGCCTGGGCAACAAGAGTGACAAGAGTGAAACTCCTTCTCAAAAAAAAAAAAAAAAAAAAAAAAAAAAATTAGCCAGGCATGGTGGCGGACACCTGTAATCCCAGCTACTCGGGAGACTGAGACAGGAGAATCGCTTGAACCCAGGAGGCAGAGGTTGCAGTGAGCTGAAATTGCACCATTCATTGCACTCCACCCTGGCAACAGAGTGACACTCCATCTAAAAAAAAAAAAAAAAAAAGAAAAAGCAAATACTTGGATTGGAAGAGGAATGGGGGATTCTCAAAGTTTCTTTTCTTTTTTTTTGAGACAGATTTCACCATGTTGGCCAGGCTGGTCTCAAACTCCTGGCCTCAAGTGATCCGCCCACCTCGGCCTCCCAAAGTGCTGGGATTACAGGCATGAGCCACTGCACTCAGGCCAGATTCTCAAAGTTTTGAATTTGATTTTCCCACAGCCCTAGCCAGTCCTCCTTTTGTCTGGATAAGGAGAAAACATTTTTTCCCTAATAGGAATTGGACGTTAACATGTTTTAGGCATAAATGTTCTGCATCCCTGACCTTGTCACTCAGTGTACTCACAACTACTGAGTGGGTGGTGTAGATAATCCTCTTATGATCAGAGGGTCCCTCTAGCGGTGAGCAGCGACTAGTGCTTATTCTCTAGCTATATGCTCTAATTTATAGTCAGATACAAGTAGGGTCTATTAGTGTAAAACTTCTAACTAAAAGAGAAATTAAAATCATAGGATAATAAAGTTGGAAATCGTCATCTGGTCTGATATTTTACTCTTAAGCATGTCAATCTCAGCTATTCTGAAAAGTATTCAGAGATGAAGTCTCACTCATTCTTTATTAGTTTTGTTTTTTTTTTCTTTTTTTGAGACGGAGTTTCACTCTTGTCGCCCAGGCTGGAGTACAATAGCACGATCTCAGCACACTGCAACCTTTTCCTCCCGGATTCAAGTGATTCTGCTGCCTCAGCCTCCAGAGTAGCTGGGACTATAGGCACCCGCCACAACGCCCGGCTAAATTTTTGTATTTTTAGTAGGATGGGATTTCACCATGTTGGCCAAGATGTTCTCGATCTCCTGAACTTGTGATCTGTCCGCCTCAGCCTCCCAAAGTGCTGGGATTGCCCAGCCTTGGTTTTCTTTTTAAATCTTGCTCTGGCACCCAGAGCAATCCCAGCTCACTGCAGCCTTGACTTTCTGGGCTCAGGCGACTTTCCTACCTCAATCTCTCAAGTAGCTGGGACTACAGGCTCACACTATCACAATCAGCTAATTTTTGTATTTTTTTGTAGCGACGGGGGTATCCAGACTGGTCTCGAACTCCCGACCTCAAGTAATCTGCCCACCTCGGCCTCTCAAAGTGCTGGGATTACAGGCGTGAGCCACTGTGCCCAGCTGGCCTTTTTTTTTCATTATGGAAATTTCCAAACCAAAAGTAGAGTATCATGGTGAACCACTAGGCACACATAACCCAGCTTTAATAATTATCAACATAAATAAGACCAGTGTGGCCAGGTGCAGTGGCTCAAGCCTGTAATCCTAGTTTTCGGAGGCTGAGATGGGAGGCCAGGAGTTAGAGGTTGCAGTGAGCTATGTATGATTGCACCACTGCACTCCAGCCCAGTGAGACCTTGTCTCTTTTGTTTTATTTTGAGACCCTGTCTCAAAAAACAAAACAATTTGTTTCTTCCAAAGGATTAAGTTAAATCCCAAACTTCATATACTTTTTTTTATCTATGAATACAACATATAACCCTTAATAAAGACTACTTTTATAATGGTGATAACTTTAACACTATTATGCCTAAAAAAAATTGCTTAATATCAAATATCCAGCTGATGTGATGGCTCACACCTGTAATCCCAATACTTTGAGACTTTTTTTTTTTTTTTTTTTTCAGAGATGGGGTCTGGCTATGTTGCCTACACTGGTCTCAAACTCATGAGTTCAAGCCATCCTCGCACATCAAAAAATTAAAAACAAATTAGCTGGGCTTGGTGGCATGCACCTATAGCCCCAGCTACTCAGGAAGCTGAGGCAGGAGGATCGCTTGAACCCGGGAGGTGGAGATTGCAGTGAGCCGAGATCAGGCCACTGCACTCCAATGTGGGCGACAGAGTGACACCCTGTCTCAAACAATAAAACTTTGTAGAGACGGAGTCTGGCTGTGTTGTCCAGGCTGGTCTCAAACTCCTAGCCTGAGTTGATCCTCCTGCCTGGGCCTCCCAAAACTCTGGGATTGTAAAACCTAAGCCATTGCATCAGGCCTTGAATGTAATTTTTGATTAACCAAAACGGTTTAGTGGTTTGTTCTTTGGCAGATTAGTTAATATAATTGAGTTGTCAAATCTTTTCTGGGCTCTGTACTGGGCTTAGGGAATGGTAAAGATTAAGACACGTTGCCGGCCGGGTGTGGTGGCTCACACCTGTAATCTCAGCACTTTGGGAAGCTGAGGCGGGTGGATCATCTGAGGTCAGGAGATCGAGACCAGCCTGGCCAACGTGGTGAAACCGCGTCTCTACTAAAAATACAAAATTAGCCGGGCATGGTGGCATGCCCCTATAGTCCTAGCTACCTGGGAGGCTGAGGCAGGAGAATCCATGGAACCCAGGAGGCAGAGGTTGCAGTGAGCCTAGATCTAGCCACTCCACTGTAGCCTGGGTGTCAGAGCGAGACTCCTCCGTCTCAAAAAAAAAAAAGAAAAAGAAAAAGGAAAAAAAAAAGCACGTTGCCTACCCTTAGTTAAATGGGGGAGGAGATAAATATACAAATAAATTCAATTCAAGGGTATAAGGGCTTGTTGAATTAAAATTCTACAGGGAACTGAGGGCTGTAGAAAGTCATTGGCGATCCCGACACTTTTTTTTTTCTTTTTTTGAGACGGAATCTCACTCTGTCGCCCAGGCTGGAGTGCAGTGGTGCGATCTCGGCTCACTGCAATCTCTGCCTCCCGGGTTCAAGTAATTCTCCTGCCGCAGCCTCCCGAGTAGCTGGGACTACAGGCGTGCGCCACCAGGCCCAGCTAATTTTTTTGTATTTTTAGTAGAGACAGGGTTTCACCATCCTGGCCAGGCTGGTCTCGAACTCCTGACCTCGTGATCCGCCCGCCTTGACCTCCCAAAGTGCTGGGATAACAGCAGTGAGCCACCGCGCTCAGCCGATCCCGACACTTTTTTAAAATGACGAAGCTGGAATCGACACAGCACTTTCAAAGGTTCCTCCATACCTCCCCTGAGATCCGGCCAGCGGGAAACCCCAACTGAGAACTGCAATGGCAGGGAAAGTGGAGGCTAGATCCTGTTTTTTGTGTTAACCGTTGATTCCCTCCAACTACGCCCAAGACGCCCATTTGTTTGGCGGCGCCTACAACTCCCAGAACGCAACGTGGAGGACGGAGGCGGAAGCAGCTGGCCAAGCTGAGGTCTGTGATTGGTGAAGAGCGACGGGCCAATTGGAGGAGTTGTTGTTAGGCCGTCCCGGAGATCCTGTCGGGAGGGAGGAAGGTGGCAAGATGGTGTTGGAAAGCACTATGGTGTGGTGAGGAGCTACCTCGGGGCAGGAGGGGCAGAGCTGGGTCCCGGGCGCGTGTAGCGCCAAGGCAGGGAGGGCCTGGGGTGGGGGCCGGGGGCTCATGGGCGAGAGGCGGCCCTGGGCCCGGAGGTAAGGAGCCCGCTGGACTCCCTGAGTCATCCCGGGGCCCTGGAGTGGCGGATAGTCCCGGGTTACCCCTGTTACCCCCAGGGGGACGGTCATTGACTGGTCAATCCTGCTGCCTTTCTCTGTTCTAGCGCCGTCTTCTCTAGAGCAGCCCGGGTCTGTCTTTAGCCACAGTTCTGCTTTTCGGACTCATCGTAATAGTTTTCTGCCCTCCTTTCTTCGCAAAATAACGTCTATTAGGAAAATAGATTATTAATCCCTCTCCCCATTCCCTCGTCTCTAACTTCATTACCTTTCCCTGTATCATCTTCAAAGGTACCATTTACAGATTGTTTTTTTATGTATCAGTCATTTTGTTTATCTCACTTAAACCTCACAACCACACCTGAAGGTAAGTTATCTCTCCATTTTACGGTTCAGGATACCGAGTCTCAGCGATTTTAAGTGATTTGTCCAAAATCATACAGCTAGTTAAGTGGTGGAGTCAAGATTTAAACCCAGGGCTGTCTGACACAAAGGCTTCATCCGGAGAGGTAGCTCTCTTCGTCAGTCTCAGGCTTGGGCTGAGTACCTATTACGAGTCACATTAGAAGAGGAGGACATAAATTTTTGCAGGATTTCAAGAGTTCCTTCTAAGTGTAATCATTGAATGTAATACAGAATAGTTGACGAACACAAATCACCAATTGGGTGAAACAGACACCTATGAGATTTCTTCTTTTTATTTTCGGGGGGGAGCATAGCGTTGCCAGATAACATACAGGATGCCCAGTGAAATTTGAATTTCAGATAAACGATGAATAATTTTTTTTTGAGACAGTCTCGCTCTGTCTCCCGGACTGGAGTGCAGTGGCCCAATCCGGCTCACTGCAGCCTCCGCCTCCCTGGTTCAAGTGATTCTCAATGATTGAACTAATTTACACTTGCACCAACAGTATAACAGTGTTCTCTTTTCTCGCAACCTTGCCAGCATCTGTTATTTTTTTATTTTTTAGTAATAGCCATTCTGACTGGTGTTAGGTGGTATCTCATTGTGGTTTTGATTTATTTGCATTTCTCTAATGATCAGTGATATTGAGGTTTTTTTCATATGCTTGTTGGCCATATGTATGTCGTCTTTTGAAAAGTGTCTGGCTGGGGCAGTGGCTCAGGCCTGTAATCCCAGCACTTTGGAAGGCCGAAGTGGGTGTATCACCTGAGGTCAGGAGTTACTGACCAGCCTGGCCAACATGGTGAAACCCCATCTCTACTAAAAATACAAAAATTAGCCAGGCGTGGTGGTGGACGCTTACTCCGGAGGCTGAGGTGGGAGAATCGTTTGAGCCCGGGAGGTGGAGGTTGCAGTGAGCCGAGATGGCGCCACTGCACTCTAGCCTGGGCGACAGAGTGAGACTCCCTCTCGAAAAAAAAAATAATAAAATAAATAAATAAATAAAAATAAAGTATCTGATGTCTGTTCATGTCCTTTGCCCACTTTTTTTTTTTTTTTCTCTTTGAGAAGGAGTTTTGCTCTTGTTGCCTAGGTTGGAGTACAGTGGCACCGTCTCAGCTCACTGCAACCTCCGCCTCCCTGATTCAAGTGATTCTCCTGCCTCAGCCTCCTGAGTAACTGGGATTACAGGTGCCCGCCACCACGCCCAGCTTTTTTGTATTTTTGGTAGAGACGGGGTTTCATCGTGTTGGCCAGGCTGGTCTCAAACTCCTGAGCTCAGGTAATCCACCTGCCTCAGCCTCCCAAAGTGCAGGGATTACAGGCGTTGAGCCACCATGCCTGGCTCCTTTGCCCATTTTTTTTTTCGCTCTTATTGCCCAGGCTGGAGTGCAATGGCACAATCTCAGCTCACCGCAACCTTTGGCTCACCGCAACATCCGTCTCCCGTGTTCAAGCAATTCTCCTGCCTCAGCCTCCTTAGTAGCTGGGATTACAGGCATGCACCACCACGCCCAGCTAATTTTGTGTTTTTAGTAGAGACCGGATTTCTCCATGTCCGTCAGGCTGGTCTCGAACTCCCAACTTCAGGTGATCCGCCCGCCTCAGCCTCCCAAAGTGCTGGCATTATAGGCGTGAGCCACTGTGCCCAGCCTGTCTTCCAGGATTTTTGTAGTTTTGGGTTTTACATCGTCTTTAATCCATCTTCAGTTAATTTTTGTGTATGGTATAAGAAAGGGGTCCAGCTTCAATTTTCTGCATATGGCTAGCCAGTATCCCCAGTTATTGAACAGGGACTCTTTTTCCTCACTGCTTGTTTTGTCAGCTTTGTCAAAGAGCAGATGGTCATAGGTGTGCGGCCTTATTTCTAGACTCTCTATTCTGTCCCATTGATTTCTGTGCCTGTTTTGTACCCGTGCCGTGCAGTTTTGGTTATTGTAGCCCTAAGTAATAGTTTGAAGTTGGGTAAAGTTGCCTCCAGCTTTGTTCTTTTAGCTTAGGATTGCTTTGGCTTTTCTGGCTCTTTGTTGGTTCCATATGAATTTTCAAATAGTTTTTTCTAGTTCTTTGAAGAATGTCCTTGGTAGTTTGATAGGAGTAGCATTGAATCTGTAAATTGCTTTGGGAAGAATGGCCAATTTTAATTAATTAATTTATTTATTTATGAGACCAAGTCTTGCTCTGTCTCCCAGGCTGGAGTGCAGTGGTGTGATCTTGGCTCATTGCAACCTCCGCCTCTCAGGTTCAAGTGATTATTGTGCCTCAGCCTTCCAAGTAGCTGGGATTCCAGGCACCTGCCACCATACCTGGCTTTTTTTTTTTTTTTGTATTTTTAGTAAAGATGGGGTTTGGCCATGTGACCAGCCTGGTCTTGAACTCCTGGCCTCAAGTGATCTGCCCACCTCAGCCTCCCAAAGTGCTGGAATTACAGGTGTGAGCCACCATGCTCGGCAGTATGGCCATTTTAATGATATTGATTCTTCCTATTCATGAACATGGGATGTTTTTCCACTTGTTTGTATCTTCTTTGATTTATTTGAGCAGTATTTTGTAATTCTCATTGTAGAGCTCTTTCATCTCCCTGGTTAGTTGTATTCCTAGGTTTGTTTGTTTGTGTGTTTTTTTTTTTTTGAGACGGAGTCTCGCTCTTGTTGCCCAGGCTGGAGTGCAATGGCGCCATCTCAACTCACTGCAACCTCCACCTACCAGGTTCAAGCGATTCTCCTGTCTCAGCCTCCCGAGTAGCTGGGATTACAGGTGCATGCCACCACGCCTGGGTAATTTTTTTCTGTATTTTTAGTAGAGATGAGGTTTCATCATATTGGTCAGGCTGGTCTCGAACACCTGACCTCAGGTGATCCGCTGGCCTCAGCCTCCCAAAGTGCTGAGATTACAGGCATGAGCCACAACGCCCAGCCAAAGTATTTTATTCTTTTTGTGGCAGTATGCACATAGTTCTTGGCCCTATGTAGTGCATCATGGGGAACCTGCTGTTGATGTGACTGCCTTGCACATGTGCCATTGTATTACCCTTTTTGAGTGTTTTTTTTTTTTTTGGGAGACAGGGTCTCATTCTGTCACCCAGGCTGGAGTGCAGTGGTGTGATCTTGGCTCACTGCAGCCTCGACCTCATGGGCTCAAGTGATCCTCCTGCCTCAGCCTCCTGAATAGCTAGGACTACAGGCACATACCACCATGCCCAGCTATTTTTTGTATTTTTTGTAGAGATGGGGTTTTGTCATATTGATTAGGCTGGTCTCGAACTCTTGGGCTCAAGAGAGCCTCCCTCCTTGGCCTCCCTAAGTGCTGGGATTACAGGCATGAACCATCACACCCAGCCTGTATTCTCTTTTAAAATAAAGGTTTTGGCAGTAATCCCAGCTACTTAGGAGGCCGAGGCAGGAGAAGGGGTTAAGCCCAGGAGTTTGAGGTTACAGTGAGCTATGATTTCATCACTGGCCTCCAGCGTGGGTGACAGAGCAAGATCCTGTCTCAAAAAAATATGTGAAATGGCCAGGTGTGGTGGCTCACACCTGTAATCCCAGCACTTTGAGAGGCTGAGGTGGGTGGATCATCGGAGGTCAGGAGCTTAAGACCAACCTGGCCAACATGGTGAAAACCCCGTCTCTACTAAAAATACAAAAATTAGCCGGCATGGTGGTGCACGCCTGTGGTCCCAGCTACCCGGGAGGCTGAAGTGGGAAGATCTTTTGAGCCTGGGAGGTTGAGGCTACAGTGAGCTGTGACTGCACTTGAACCTGTGCCTGCGCTTGAACCTGTGCCTGAATACTACCCTAGACAGGTTGAGTATTCCCTATCTGAAATGGCTAGGACCAGAAGTGTTTCAGATTTTGGATTTTTGTCAGATTTTGGAATATTTACATTATACTTAACCAGCGGAGTATCCCTAATCTGGAAGTCTGAAGTGCTCCAGTGATAATTTTCTTTGAACATCATGTCAGCACTCAAAAACTTTCTGATTTGGGGCATTTCGGATCTCAAGAGTTTCTGATTAAGTGTACTCAACCTGTATTCCCTTTTCTAGTAATACTTGTTTTCCAGTACCTTCTTAATTACCTCTCTTTACCATTTTTGGTTTATTGCCAAACAAAGCATACTAAAGAAAAAAAATTGCCCCAAGCTCACATTTTGCTTGCCAATAGAAATGAGATGTCTTGGCTAGGTGCTGTGGCTCACACCTGTAATCCCAGCACTTTGAGAGGCCAAGGCAGGAGGACTGCATGAGTCTAGGAGTTTGTGACTAGCCTGGGCAACAAAGTGAGACTCCATCTCTATAAAATAAAAAATAAATTAAAAATGTGTTTTTTTTGGTAGAGTTTGGGTCTTCCTGTGTTGCCCAGGCTGTTCTCCAACTCCTGGGCTCAAGCGATTCTCCCTTCTCGGCCTCCCAAAGTGCTGAGATTACAGACATGAGCTACCATGCCCAGCCTAAAAAATAGATAAAATTCTAAAAAGAAGAAATAAGGGCCAAGTGTGGTGGCTCATGCCTGTAATCCCAGCACTTTGGTAGGTTGAGGTGGGTGGATCACCTGAGGTTGAGGGTTGGGAGTTTGAGACCAACCTGACCAACATGGAGAAACCCCGTCTCTACTAAAAATACAAAATTAGCCGGGTATGGTGGTGCACGCCTGTTATCCCAGCTACTTAGGAGGCTGAGGGAGGAGAATTGCTTGAACCTGGGAGGCGGAGGTTGTGGTGAGCCGAGATTGAGCCATTGCACTCCAGCCTGGGCAACAAGAGCAAAACTCTGTCTCAAAAAAAATAAAAAAAGGAAGAAATGAGGTATCTCATCTAAGGCAATGCTTCCGTCCGTTAGCACAGGTAGAACCTTAACTATTAGAGCTCTCAGGGACCTCAGAGGTCATCAGGAATTGATCCTTATAGGAGCTTATATAACTGCATCACTTACCTGCCTTCTTTTGGTCTTTGGGAAACTCAAGATTATATTTCACATTAGCTGGATACTTTTAGATCATGAAAAGTTGCAGGGATCTAAGAGGTGAGACTTCAGATCCACAAAACCTCATTTTTACCGTTCAGTTCAGCTGTCGAAGCTCTTAAGCATTTAATGACATGACTGCATTGTACTTTCCTGCACTCAGTGCTGCCAAGTGTGTGTTATTTTATAGACCTCTTTTTTTTGAGGCAGTGGCACGATCTCGGCTCAGTGCAGCCTCCACCTCTTGGGTTCAAGTGATTCTCCTGCCTCAGCCACCCGAGTAGCTGGGATTACAGGTGCCTGCCACCACCCCTGGCTAACTTTTATATTTTTTAGTAGAAATGGGGTTTCACCATGTTTGCCAGGCTGGTCTCAAACTCCTGAGCTCAAGTGATCTGCCCGCCTCGGCCCCCCAAAGTGCTGGGATTACAGGTGTGAGCCACCATGCCTGGCCCTATTTTATAGTTCTTTTTTTTTTTTTTTTTTTTTGACGGAGTCTCACTCTGTCGCCCAGGCTGGAGTGCAGTGGCATGATCTCGACTCACTGCAACCTCGGCCTCCCGGGTTCAAGCAATTCTCCTGCCTCAGCCTCCTGAGTAGCTGGGACTACAAGTGTGCACAACCATGCCTGGCTAATTATTGTATTTTTATAGTAGAGACGGAGTTTCACGATGTTAGCCAACACTGGTCTCTAACTCCTGACTTCAGTTGATACACCCGCCTCCACCTCCCAAAGTGCTGGGATTGCAGGCATAAGCCACTGTGCCCAGCCTATTTTATAGATTTTTTTTTCTTTTTCTTTTTTTTTTTGAGACGAAGTTTTGCTCTTGTTGCCCAGGCTGGAGTACAATGGTGTGATCACCGCAACCTCCGCCTCCTGGGTTCAGGCGATTCTCCTGCCTCAGCCTCCCGAGTAGCTGGGATTACAGGCATGTGCCACCACGCCCAGCTAATTTTCTACTTTTAGTAGAGACGGAGTTTCTCCATGTTGGTCAGGCTGGTCTTGAACTCCTGACCTCAGGTGATCCGCCTGCCTCGGCCTCCCAAAATGCTGGGATTACAGACGTGAGCCACCGCACCCAGCTATAGATATTTTTAAGTTACCTTCTTCATTTCCTATATTTGGATTACTGCCATTTAATGGCAGACTTAGAGTATTTATCCATGACAAAGCTTAGTAGCACTTAAGTGCAGCTTATAAGAAGGTGCTGTGGTTCATCAGTAGATCACCACCTTTGGTGCTCATCAGAATCATTTTGTAAGGATTTAAAAATTTTTTCGGCTGGGTACCAGGTGGCTCACACCTGTTATCCCAGCACTTGGGGAGGTGGAGACAGGAGGATCTCTTGAGCTCAGAAGTTCAAGATCAGCTTGGGCAACATAGCTAGACCCCTGTCTCTACAAAAAAAATTTGAAAGGTAGCTGCATGGTGGCTTGCACCTATAGTCCCAGCTACTTGGGAGGCTGAGGTGAGAGGATCACTTGAGCCCAGGAGGTAGAAGCTGCAGAGAGCCATTAGTGCACCACTCTACTCCAGCCTGAGTGACAGAGCAAGACCCTGTCTCAAAAAAAAAAACACAAAAAAAATTCCTCATTGGTTATTCTGAGTCAATAGATGTGGGCTAAGGCTTGATCATCTGTATATTTAAAAAAGAAAAAAAGCTACAGGTGACTCTATGAAGACTGAGAGCTGCTGCCATAGGGGGCCTCTGGAACTGGAGAGAAGGTTTTGGAAAACTTCTACATTTCTTCTCTCTTGTCCTTCAACCCTAATCTGACAGTGTGGACAACAGTGAGTATATGCGGAATGGAGACTTCTTACCCACCCGGCTGCAGGCCCAGCAGGATGCTGTCAACATAGTTTGTCATTCAAAGACCCGCAGCAACCCTGAGAACAACGTGGGCCTTATCACACTGGCTAAGTATGGGGGACAGAGGAGGAGGGGACTCAGTAGGTGGGTGGTTGTTACATGCTACTCTTCTTTAGATTCCATGAGGCTGCTTTTGCCCATCACCTTCCTAGACTGCCTTCTGCACTACTTAGTGTAAATGTCAATAGCAACTTGTTTTTTGTATTAACCTGAATTTAATACAGTACGGAAGCTAAATCTCCTGGGGTGAAATTTCTGTTTCTTTTTATTGTTTGTTGGGCAGGGCTAGGGTACGGGGTGAAATTTCATAATATATTTTAAAGTCAGTGAAAAGTGATTTTGGGCTGGGCATAGTGGCTCATGTCTGTAATCCCAAGAGTTTGAGACCACCCTGGGCAACAGGGCAACCCCGTCTCTACTAAAAATACAAAAATTAGCCAGGCATGGTGGTGGGTACCTGTAATACCAGCTACTCAGGAGGCTGAGGCAGGAGAATCGCTTGAACCTGGGAGGCTGAGGTTGCAGTGAGCCAAGATCACACCACTGCACACCAGCTTGGGCGACAGAATGAGACTCCATCTCAAAAAAAAAAGAAAAAGAAAAGTAATTTTTGGATCAGAGCCCCTGGGTATATGTCACTCATCCTTTTACCCTAAAGTGTTTTGTTTTAGGAACTGATAATTCTTAAATGAGTAGCCTCCCACTCCAGTGTACATACTGTTAGCTGGGAAAATGGGTCTGGAGGTGGAGAAGACAGGAGAGATACAAATTAGCATCGTTATTTTGGTGGATTCTCAGGGCCCTGTGAGCCTTTAAAAGGAGTTAGGGGAAAACATTTGGAAGCAGAGGGCAGGTTTCTTACAAAGCCAACCACTTAATTATTTCTGTGCTTGGTTTCCATTAAATACTAGATGTTTGATTAAGAAGAATAGAGGCCAAGCACGGTGGCTCACGCCTGTAATCCCTGCATTCTGGGAGGCCAAGGCAGATGGATCACTTGAGGTCAGGATTTCGAGACCAGCCTGACCAACATGGCAAAACGCTGTCTCTACTAAAAATACAAAAATTAGCCAGGCGTGGTGGTGCACATCTGTAATCCCAGCTACTCAGGAGGCTGATGCACGAGAATTACTTGAACCCGGGAGGCGGAGGTTGCAGTGAGCTGAGATTCGCCACTGCATGCCAGCCTGGGTGACAGAGTGAGACTCTGTCTCAAAAAATAAAATGAAGAATAGAGATTACAGTTAGAATAGAAATAATGGTTATTATCCAGGTCTCTAAAGAAAAGTCAGACACAGGCCAGGCACGGTGGCTCACACCTGTAATCTCAGCACTTTGGAAGGCCAAGATGGGCAGATCACGAGGTCAGGAGATCGAGACCATCATGGCTAACACAGTGAAACCCTGTCTCTACTAAAAAAAATACAAACAATTAGCCGGGCGTGGTAGTGGGCGCCTGTAGTCCCAGCTACTTGGGAGTCTGAGGCAGGAGAATGGCGTGAACCCGGGAGGCGGAGCTTGCAGTGAGCCGAGATCGCGCCACACACTCCAGCCTGGGTGACAGAGCGAGACTCCGTCTCAAAAAAAATAAATAAATAAAAGTCAGACACAGTTTAGAGGTACTTGTGCTGACCTGAACTCACTGAAATGCTTTTCCTACATCCCAGTGACTGTGAAGTGCTGACCACACTCACCCCAGACACTGGCCGTATCCTGTCCAAGCTACATACTGTCCAACCCAAGGGCAAGATCACCTTCTGCACGGGCATCCGCGTGGCCCATGTGAGTCCTACTGGGTTCCCTGGACCTTTCCTCCCTGCTCTGAGGTCCTGCGTCCATGATACTCATTTCTCCCCTGGAATCCTGAGCTAGGACCAGAGCAAGAGAAAGCTAACTTGAAGTAGAAAGGATATGGGGGATGAATCCCAGGGTAGTTGAGGGTTGTGAAGGGAAAAATCCCTAGAATTGAGAATTAAGGCCGGGCGTGGTAGCTCATGCCTGTAATCCCATCACTTTGGGAGGCCAAGGGAGGAGGATTGCTGAAGGCCAGCAGTTGAAGACCAGTCTGGGCACATAGTGAGACCCTGTTTCTCTTAAAAAAAAAAAAAAAAAAAAAAAATGCTGGGTGCGGTGGCTCATACCTGTAATCCCAGCACTTTGGGAGGCTAAGACAGGCGGATCACCTGAGGTCACGAGTTCGAGACCAGTCTGGCCAATGTGGTGAAACCCCATCTCTACTGAAAATATAAAAATTAGCCAGTACTAGGGAGGCTGAGGCAGGATAATCGCTGGAACCTGGAAGGTGGAGGTTTCAGTGAGCTGAGATCGCAGCACTGCACTCCAGACTGGGCGACAGAGCGAGACTCCATCTCAAAAAAAAAAAAAAAAAAAAGAGAATTAACCGCCCTTCTTTATGTACAGAGAGTCATAGCAAAAAGGGAGGAGTTGGGGGTGTTAAATCTTGTGTGAGCGTGATGGTAGATGGTGTACTTCAGGTACAAAGAAACTGTAAGAAAAAGGGAACCGAGTGACAGAGGAAAGAGCTGAGTGATTCCTCTGGTTGACTCTGAGAACTTCCTCTCCCTTTACAAGCTGGCTCTGAAGCACCGACAAGGCAAGAATCACAAGATGCGCATCATTGCCTTTGTGGGAAGCCCAGTGGAGGACAATGAAAAGGATGTGAGTCCAAGTGGCAGCTGGGGAATGTGGGGAGCCCGTGTTTGGGACTGAGGTCTTTCAGCCCTCAGGAGAACCTGGCAGAGGCATCAGGCTCATCACTTTGGGGAAAGGTGAATGTGGAGAATTCAGTGATTCTGTTGGAGGACCTTGGGGAGGTCAATAGATTTCTGTATGCTTTTATGCGGCGGGTCCTTTCCCACCTCGAGTATGGAACAGATTTCTTGATTTTTCTCCCCTTCTTCCCAGCTGGTGAAACTGGCTAAACGCCTCAAGAAGGAGAAAGTAAATGTTGACATTATCAATTTTGGGGAAGAGGTGAGTAAGGACTGATTGGAGGGCATTGACTTAATTTGGTCATAAACAGAATGGTCCTTAACCCTGAGGAGTGCGGGCACTGTGGCAGAGTAGTGCAGAAATGGCAAAGAACAGGGAGCAAGGCCTGAAGGAGGGTGTCATGTGTTCTTTCCTCCCCAGGAGGTGAACACAGAAAAGCTGACAGCCTTTGTAAACACGTTGAATGGCAAAGATGGAACCGGTTCTCATCTGGTGACAGTGCCTCCTGGGCCCAGTTTGGCTGATGCTCTCATCAGTTCTCCGATTTTGGCTGGTGAAGGTGGTGCCATGCTGGGTCTTGGTGCCAGTGACTTTGAATTTGGAGTAGATCCCAGTGCTGATCCTGAGCTGGCCTTGGTGAGCAAATGTTGACCCCAGGTAGAGTCCAAAGGTCCTTCTTTGTTCTCTTCTGGCACACACATCACAGAGCTTCTATCAAGCTGGACAGTCCTAGACACTACCAATCACTCATTTTCCAAGACCTCCTTTTGTCCCCTCTTCCCTATAATTCTGTCTGATCTCTAGGGGCACCAGTGTCAGACGCTTTCTTGTTCACTTCTGATGAAAACCGAGGCTTCTCCCAAGTCCTTACTTTTTAATCCCGTACCACTGCTTATCCCTCCAGCTTCTCTGTGTGATAAACCAGAAGCTGCCCCTTTATGTTCCTTTCCCACACCCCAACTGACTTACCCAGCTCCCTGTAGGAGTGAGGGCAGGGGAGCCCTGATTATGCCCTGCCCTTCACCAGGCCCTTCGTGTATCTATGGAAGAGCAGCGGCAGCGGCAGGAGGAGGAGGCCCGGCGGGCAGCTGCAGCTTCTGCTGCTGAGGCCGGGATTGCTACGACTGGGACTGAAGGTGAAAGAGGTGGAATCTGAAGTCCTGGGACTGCGGGATGCTAAACATTGAAAGCTGGGTGTAGGCACTGCAGGGAGAGTGTGGAGGTCTGACAGGGTAGGAATATGTGGGAGGGCTGGGCTAGGAATGGCTTTGGAGGCTGGCCTGTGTGGATATGGCACCGATTCTACCCTGCTCCTCTTTTCTTTTTCCCAGACTCAGACGATGCCCTGCTGAAGATGACCATCAGCCAGCAAGAGTTTGGCCGCACTGGGCTTCCTGACCTGAGCAGTATGACTGAGGAGGAGCAGATTGCTTATGCCATGCAGATGTCCCTGCAGGGAGCAGGTGAGCCAGAGCCTGGGTGGTGCCTAGGCAGAGGTTGGGGTGAGGAAGTGTAACTGAACAGACTGACCTCTCTTCCTCAGAGTTTGGCCAGGCGGAATCAGCAGACATTGATGCCAGCTCAGCCATGGACACATCTGAGCCAGCCAAGGTGAGACCCAACCCTGCCCCCATCAGGTCTAAAGTCCTTGAATTTAGATCCTCATCCCTCTGGGGCTGGGAGCATTTCTACCATAGCTAAGTCCTTTGAGGAGCAGAGGGAAACACATGGATATGCATTTCTTACATGTAAACCTTGCTAAGGTAGCAATGCTAATGGTCAGAGTTGGAGAAATGTCCTCTTGTTCTGTAATTTTCCTTCCTTGCTGGTGGGAGCAGCCTGGGCAGTTCTCTAGGATGTCTTCCCAGGAGGGAGAAAAGAGGGTCTGGGAAAAAGAAAAAGGAGAACTAGGTGTCTTGAGAGCAGGAAACCTCAATGTGATGGCATCTGTTTTTCTCCTCAGAGCTCAATTAACAGAGTTCTCAGCAGGCCCCTCCTCTATTTGGTTAGTAATAACTGTTTGCATTCATGCTGTATAAAGGATTTTGCTGACTTGTCCTTTCCTTACCTCGGCCAGAGGTGCCCAGATCCCCACGCAGTCAGAAGGCAGGGGGGCTCTGGCAGCAGCATGCTCCTGTCCTTAACACCTGCTTACTTCCTGCCACTCCATACCCTCCCTTGAGCTCACACTGCCTGTTTGCAGGAGGAGGATGATTACGACGTGATGCAGGACCCCGAGTTCCTTCAGAGTGTCCTAGAGAACCTCCCAGGTGTGGATCCCAACAATGAAGCCATTCGAAATGCTATGGGCTCCCTGGCCTCCCAGGCCACCAAGGACAGCAAGAAGGACAAGAAGGAGGAAGACAAGAAGTGAGACTGGAGGGAAAGGGTGGCTGAGCCTGCTCAGGGGACTGCATGGGAAGCACGGAATATAGGATTAGATGTGTGTTATCTGTAACCATTACAGCCTAAATAAAGCTTGGCAACTTTTTTTCCTTTTTTGCTTCAAATATTGATGGTTTTGAGTGTGAGAGAGGGGAGGAGCCCCTGGCCTGAAGGAGAGCCTTCCTTGTTGAGTTCTCCATGTCTCTGTTTCCACCTGTCTGGGCCTCCTAACGTGCTGGGATTACAGGCCCAGGAGCCGTGTTTCCATTTCTAATGAGCGAAGACCTTATTTAAACCACCTTCTTGCCAATAACTTTTACTCTACACTCACACAGCTGAACCCCAAGCATGGAATGGTACTCAACCTTTTCAATTTTTTCATGTGGACTTCTAAGGTTCAGCAAGTTTAGGTTATTTGGCCAAGGATATTTAGCTAATGAAGAGGCAGAACCAGGATCAAATCCAAACTTGTCTCAGACCTGTCTCACCAGGAGTTGAGTCACCACCAAACAGTAGTTTCCCATTGGTCAGCTGCCTTCAGTGACCCTGGTCAGCCCTGCAAGTCAGTTCCTTGTAGCAACTACTATGCCTTCCTCTACTCCCCCATCACTCTCAACAGAAGCCTGACATCTTTACAGAGAGTCAAGGCCATGAGGCAGGAAGCTCTGGCTCCCTCCCTCCTGCCAGCACCTCCCTGCATCAGTTATGCTGTCTCCCGAATCTCTGCTGTCCTAAACACCCTGCTGGCGTTTTCCTCTCAGTGTACACGCATCAAATCCACTCTACAAGTAACCTTACCTTGAGACTTTATATTGTACTGTTTAAATATTATTTTACAAGGAACATCTATTCCCTTTATAATTCTTTTTTAAAGTTTTTTTTTTTCGGCCAGGTGTGGTGGCTCACACCTGTAATCCCAGCACTTTGGGAGGCCGAGGTGGGCAGATCACAAGGTCAGAAGTTTGAGACCAGCCTGACCAATATGGTGAAACCCCATCTCTACTAAAAATACAAAAAAAATTAGCCGGGTGTGGTGGTGCACGCCTGTAATCCCAGCTACTCAGGAGGCTGAGGCAGGAGAATTGCTTGAACCTGGGAGGCGGAGGTTGCAGTGAGCTGAGATCGTGCCACTGCATTCCAGCCTGGGTGACAGAGGGAGACTCTCAAAAAAATAAATAAATAAATAAAATAAGATATATATTTTTATTTATTTTAAACAAAGTCTGTGCTCTGTCACCCAGGCTGGGGTGCAGTAGTGTGATCATAGCTCACTGTAGCCCCAACCTCCTAGCCTAAAGGATCCTCCTGCCTCAGCCTCCTGCATAGCTGGGACTAAGGCACACACTACCACGCCCAGCTAATTTTTTTTTTTTTTTTTTTTGAGATGGAGTCTCACTCTGTCACACAGGCTGGAGTGCAGTGGCGCTGTCTTGGCTCACTGCAACCTCTTCCTTCCAGGCTCAAGCAATTCTTATGCCTCAGCCTCCTAAGTAGCTGGGACTATAGGTATGTACCACCATGCCTGGCTAATTTTTAATTTTTTTTTATAGATAGGGGGTCTATGTTTCCCAGGCTGGTCTTGAACTCCTGGGCTCACGTGATCCTCCCACCTTGGCCTCCCAAAGTGCTGGGATTATAGGTGTGAGCCACCGTGCCTGGCCTATATAGTTTTAAAAGTTAGATTTGTAATAAAAATTGGTAGGGTCCTGCCCCACCCCTCTGTACTCTTGAGGTCTACTCCCAGAAGTAATCAATTTAACTTCTTTAGCTAGCTCTTCCTGTACTTACTTACTTATTCCCAAAGAATGAACTGATATGGCTATTTCTTAATTTTTCCATGTTAGCCATTATCTATACTGTTTACTATAGAATATTATAATTTAGTTTTTTTTTTGTTTTTGAGGCAGAGTTTCGCTCTTGTTGCCCAGGCTGGGAGTGCAATGGCATGATCTCTGCTCACTGCAACCTCCGCCTCCTGGGTTCAAGCGATTCTCCTGCCTCAGCCTCCCAAGTAGCTGGGATTACAGGTATGTGCCACCACACCTGTCTAATTTTTGTATTTTAGTAGAGACAGGGTTTCACCATCTTGGCCAGGCTGGTCTTGAACTCCTGACCTCGTGATCTGCCTGCCTCGGCCTCCTGAAGTGCTGGGATTACAACGCCTGACTAATTTTTATATTTTTTTGTAGAGACGGGGTTTCGCCAGGTTACCTAGACTGGTCGTGAGCTCAAGCAATCTGCCCACCTCAGCCTCCCAAAGTGCTGGAATTATAGGAGTGAACCACCACACCTAGCATTTTTTTTTGTTTGAGACGGAGTCCTGCTCTGTCGCCCAGGCTGGAGTGTAGTGGCACGATCTCGGCTCACTGCAAGCTCTGCCTCCCGGGTTCACGCCATTCTCCTGCCTCAGCCTCCTGAGTAGCTGGGACTACAGGCGCCCACCACCACGCCCGGCTAATTTTTCATATTTTTAGTAGAGACAGGTTTTCACCGTGTTAGCCAGGATGGTCTCGATCTCCTGAGCTTGCAATCCGCCCGCCTCGGCCTCCCAAAGTGCTGGGATTACAGGCTTGAGCCACCGGGCCCAGCCCATTGTTTTTGTTTTTATTCTTTTACCATCAGAAATAGAAACCTCCTCTCATTGGTCAAATACAGTTGTTAACCTCACGTGATGGCCTCCTGAGCTTGCTCCAATGTGGATTGGTTGTCCTAGACCTGCTGCAAAGTTTTAGTTCTGGCCCTTCCCTGCACCTTCATCCTGGGACTCACTTATTTCCTGGATGCCATATTTTGGTTTTCCTTTGTTTCATCCTCTGTTTTAGTAGAATTTGTCATCCAGTAGCTTCCTGAGAAAGGAGCACAGCAAGTTTATTTTTTGTATGTCTGAAAACATCTTGGCAGAGTATAGAATTCTACATTTAAAATAATGTTTCTTTAGAATTTTGAAAGCATTGCCTCATTGTTTTCAGTTTTCTTTTTGTTTTTCTTTTTCTCAATGTTTCAGCATCCAGAGGAATGCTTGTTGGTGTTGAGACAGGGTCTCACTTTGTCACCCAGGCTGCAACGCAGTGGCAGGAACACGGCTCAGGCTGACTGCCGCCACTACCTCCGAAGCTCAAGCAGTCCTCTTGCCTCACTATCTCAACTCTCGGGGACTACAGGTGCATGCCACAACACCCATCTGGTTTTTGTATTTTTTGTAGAGATGGTGGTTTTTGTATTTTTTGTAGAGATGGTGGTTTTTGTATTTTTTGTAGAGATGGTGTTTCACCACGTTGCCCAGGCTGGTCTGGAACTCCTGACCCTAAGTGATCTGCCCACCTCGGCCTCCCAAAGTGCTGGGATTACAGGTGTGAGCCACCTTGCCCATGGCCTGTATTCTAGTTTTCAGGGGGTATTGTTAAGAAACCAGGGCTGGGTGTGGTAGCTCATGCTTGTGATCCCAGCACTTTGGGAGGCCAAGGCGGGAGGATAACTTGAGCCCAGGAGTTCAAGACCAGTCTGGGGAACATGGCAAGACCCCATTCCCCCACATTTTCTTAATTAAAAACAAAAAACAAAGTTAGCTGGCTGTGGTGCAGTGCACCTATAGTTCTAGCTACTCATGAGGCTGAGGTGGGAGTATCACTTGAGCTAAGGGGTCCAGGCTGCAATGAGCAGTGATCACGTTACTGTACTCTAGCCTGGGCAACAGAGCAAGACTGTCCCAAAAAACAAACAAAAAAAGCATCCTGTTTTTGTATCATGGGTGCAATATCTTCTATTTCTTTTCTTTTTTTTTTGATACAGAGTCTCGTTCTGTCACCCAGGCTGGAGTGCAGTGGCATGATCTCAGCTTACTGCAACCTCTGCCTCCTGGGTTCAAGCAATTCTCCTGCCTCAGCCTCCCGAGTAGCTGGGACTACAGGCATGTGCCACCACGCCCGGCTAATTTTTGTATTTTTAGTGTAGACAGGGTTTCACCCTCTTGGCCAAGTTGGTCTTGAACTCCTGTCCTCATGATCTACCTGCCTTGACCTCCCAAAGTGCTGGGATTACAGGCGTGAGCCACGACGCCCGGCCAATCTTATATTTTTAAGTATAGTAATTGCAGTTTTAGGATATTTTCTTCCGGTCCCTTCATTATCTGTTACTCTCTGGGCTCCTCCTCTTTTGGCTTCTTTTATGTTGGAGGCTGCCTTCAATTCTCAGATGATCCTTGGCTGTCTGTCCCCACTTAAGAGAGAGCTGCCTGGAAACTCCATGGGTGGGGTGAGCAGAGAGTCATATGTGGGCCTCCCTGGGAGTAAGGAGGGAGGGAGCAGCTTTTGAGTTCCTGTTGGCTTCTTCTCCTGAGTCAGTCATTATCTCCAAAAAGGAATTTTCCAATCTTCCTTCCCCTGCTTTCAGAGGACCAAGGACTTTTCTGTTTTTGAGCCTTCTTGGGATCTAAGACTGATTATTTTGTTCTTTGTTGGCTCTTCACTCCCTACGTTATGAGTAGAATGGAAAAATCCCAAACTTAAGTCAGTTATCCTGCACATCTGGCTTTCCATGTATCAAACTAAATCAGTCTCTCATTTGCTGTAGTCTTTGTCCTTGTGCTTTTTCATGTCTTATTTTTTATTTATTTATTTTTATTTTTATTTTTTTTGAGACGGAGTCTCGCTCTGTCACCCAGGCTGGAGTGCAGTAGCGCGATCTCGGTTCACTGCGAGCTCCGCCTCCCGGGTTCACGCTATTCTCCTGCCTCAGCCTCCTGAGTAGCTGGGACTACAGGCGCCTGCCACCATGCCCAGCTAATGTTTTGTATTTTTAGTAGAGACAGGGCTTCACCGTGTTAGCCAGGATGGTGTCGATCTCCTGACCTCATGATCCGCCCGCCTTGGCCTCCCAAAGTGCTGGGATTACAGGCGTGAGCCACTGCACCCGGCTATTTTTTATTTTTCAGACAGGGTCTCACTTTGTTGCCCAGGCTGCAGCACAGTTGCGCCATCATGGCTCACTGCAGCCTTGGCCTCCCAGGCTCAGGTGATCCTCCTACCTTAGCCTCCCCAGTAGCTGGGACTACAGGCACGTGCCACCATGCCTGGCCTTTTTCACTTCTTTACTCTTATTTTGATGTGATTTCTAGGGTGAGCAGAGATAAGCTTAATTCACCACATATAACCAGAAGCTCTTTACTTCTTTAAGTTCAATTACCTAATTCCTCTAACTCACAAGGTGGTTGTGAAAATTAAAGGTGGCGGGCAACCTGCTTGGGTCCCCTTCCACACTGTTGAAGCTTTGTTCTTTTGCTCTTTGCAATAAATCTTGCTGCTGCTCACTCTTTGGGTCCACACTGCCTTTATGAGGTGTAACACTCACCGCGAAGGTCTGCAACTTCACTCCTGAAGCCAGAGAGACCACGAACCCACTGGGAGGAACGAACAACTCCAGACGCGCCGCCTTAAGAGCTGTAACACTCACCGCGAAGGTCCGCAGCTTCACTCCTGAGCCAGCGAGACCACGAACCCACCAGAAGGAAGAAACTCCGAACACATCCGAACATCAGAAGGAACAAACTCCGGACACGCCGCCTTTAAGAACTGTAACAGTCATCGCGAGGGTCTGCGGCTTCATTCTTGAAATCAGTGAGACCAAGAACCCACCAATTCCGGACACAATGCCATTCTCCTGCCTCAGCCTCCCGAGTAGCTGGGACTACAGGCGGCTGCCACCACGCCTGGCTAATTTTTTGTATTTTTAGTAGAGATGGGGTTTCACTGTGTTAGCCAGGATGATCTCGATCTCCTGACCTCGTGATCCGCCCGCCTCGGCCTCCCAAAGTGCTGGGATTACAGGCGTGAGCCACTGCGCCTGGCCCAGTTTAGCTTTTTAACAGCTTAGTTCTTTCATCTTTGTTTGAATACAAAGGCCAAGGAAAATAGTCTACATGTTATTTTCAGGAAAATTTTCTGTATAAATTATTGTTATTGAAGCATTAATTTTCTATTTCATGATCAGGCTGCATGCCTTGGAAAGGATGTAGTATATGATGAAATTGCCCAATCATTTGAATGATAATAAAAGTTAAAAAAAAAAGAAAAAAGAAAATTAAAGGTGGCTGTGTGTGTGTAACAAGATGTTGAAAGGTTTTCCTGGTTGTGTTGGAGTTTGAGCTGAGTCTTAAGGACAGAAGTGTACACAGGTGCCCCCACATTGTAGAAAAATACTTTTCCGGCCACGCAAAAGACAGCACAATTCCTCCAGCTGCCATGGCCCCCACTGCCACCTGCAGCCTCTATGAGATGACACATTTGACACAAGAAAGGGAGCACTCTTATGGAGATAGATCTGTTGTTGATTGCTGATCTGTCTGGAGTGCTTTGGTATTCCCCGTTTCTTGTTCTTTAGGGGCGAGGGGAGGATGCAGGCCAAGGTAAGACAGTACCAAGAGACTGGGAGTGCCTGTAAGAAACTGAGATGGGCATCTGAGTCCTTGGCTGGATGTTTCCTGGGTGGCAGAACTCCTGACCCAGTGTTGTCAAAGACCACAAGCAGGTCACTGAGAGACAGTTCTGGAAGAGCCTGACGTGAATTTACTGGTATTTGGGAGATATAAATGAACAGAGACCAATGTTTGCTGAAAGCTTGGTGAATGGGACATGTGGGAGGTTGGCTGGAGCCCAGACCTGGAATGGTGGCACTAGTGGGTAGACTTTATTTCAGCACCTGGCATGCTAAGAATGTGGGAGTTTCCCATGGACCAAGAGGAGAGCATGGAAAGTACCCAAGCTTGAGCCATCCAGATAGAACCTGCCCAAGAGGAGTTCCTGAAGGGCAAGAAGAGCCCAATGGTAAGATGCCATGGGGTAAAAGTGCAGGGTACTGTGCAAGAGGTCACCTGGAGAGTGCACTGCAGATGCCAGAGAAAAGGGCAGTGGAGAGGTCCCTGTAAGTCTCCTAGGGACCTTCAACTATGCCCCACCCAAGAGAAAGCCAGCATTTAGGAACCTGTCACACAGAGGGCTCTGACAGCCCCCGTCATCTAAAACTTGACTCCTTTCCTTCCTCGCACCATCCCAACTCTGGAGAAGCCAAAGGCAGGAAGGGAAGGGAGGGTGAAAGAAGAGCAACAGGCCGCATGCGGTGGCTCACGCCTATAATCCCAGCACTTTGGGAGGCCGAGGCGGGCAGATCACCTGAGGTCAGGAGTTTGAGACCAGCCTGGCCAACATGGTGAAACTCTGTCTCTACTAAAAATATAAAAACTAGCCAGGCGTGGTGGCGGGCACCTATAATCCCAGCTACTTGGGAGGCTGAGGCAGGAGAATTGCTTGAACCCAGGAGACGGAGGTTGCAGTGAGCCGACATGGTACCATTGCACTCCAGTCTGGGCGACAGAGTGAGACTCAGTTTCTCAGTTTCAAAAAAAAAAGAGCAACAAGGCCAGGTACAGTGGCACACCTGTTATCCCATCATTTTTGGAGGTCAAGGCAGGAGGATCATTTGAGCCCAGGAGTTCAAGACCAGCCTGGACAACAAAGCGATAGCCCCCCATCTCTAAAAAAAAAAACAAAAAACAAAAAAGAGCAAAGAAACAGGCTCCCTCCCTGCCCATGCCATTGCAGATCTCTATGCCGTGGGTCCAGCTTGCACCGGGGGAGGACGAGGCTTGGAAGTGAATAGAAGATTGAAACTTTACAAGTGAACTGTTTAAGACTTGCAATCCATGAAAATGACCAGAAGGCAATGGGGCCTTTTTGAGAAATGTATTCCTGGGATGGGGAAGGTTGCTGACAGCAGAGATGAAGGCAGTGGTTGATGGGGGTAGAAAAGAAAAGGCCTACTCCTCCCTTTGTCCTTTTTGTACCTTATTGAGTTCAGATAATTCAATAAACCAGCCAGGTGCAGTGGCTCATGCCTGTAATCCCAACACTTTGGGAGGCCGAGGCAGGCGGATCACTTGAGGTCAGGAGTTTGAGACCAGCCTGGCCAACATGGCGAAACCCTATCTCTACTAAAAATACAAACATTAGCCAGACATGGTGGCGCGTGCCTGTAGTCCCAGCTACTCAGGAGGCTGAGGCACAAGAATCACTTGAACCCAGGAGGCAGAGGTTGCAGTGAGCCAAGATCGTGCCTGGGTGACAGAGCGAGACTCCGTCTCAAAAACAAAAAAAGGAGATAATTCAATAAACCAGTTACAACTTAAAGCACTAGGCATTCATTCAACAAGTCTTTATTGTGTACATACTCTGTGCCAGATTCATATGAGTTGCAGATTAAAAAAAAAAAAAAGATAAGCAAAACCAAAGTCCCTGCCTCAATCAGTGAGGACCACCTACTGTCTAAGGTAGGAACTGCATTTGGCTGCTAATAATGGAGACCAGAACTAACAGTGGCTTAAGTTAGATTCAAGTTTTATTTTTCTCTCATGTAAAATAATCTCCATAGGTAGGTAGCTCACAGCAGCTCCAGCATCATCAGAGGTCCAGGCTCCTTTTATTTTTCTCCATCACTATCCTCAGCCTGTGGTTTTTTCTTTTCTTTTTTTTTTTTTTTGAGATGGAGTTTTGCTCTTGTTGCCCAGGCTGGAGTGCAATGGTGTGATCTTGGCTCACCGCAACCTCCGCCTCCCGGGTTCAAGCAATTCTCCTGCCTCAGCCTCCCGAGTAGCTGGGATTACAGGCATGCATCACCACGCCCAGCTAATTTTCCATTTTTAGTAGAGAGAGGGTTTCTCCATGTTGGTCAGGCTGGTCTTGAACTCCTGACCTCAGGTGGTCTGCCCACCTCGGCCTCCCAAAGTGCTGGGATTACAGGTGTGAGCCACCATGCCCAGCCTATCCTCAGCCTGTGGTTTTCATTCTCGGGGTTACCTCATGGTCCAAGATGATTGCTGGAGCTCCAGCTATCATATCTGCATTCCAGCTGGGAATCAGGAGGAATGAAGAAAGGGCAAAAACAGGATCAATGTCAACCTTTCCCCGTGTAAAAAGGCTTTCTTGGAAGTCTTGTCCAACAACTTTTGCTTACACCTCACTGGCCAGAATTTTTGCCACATGGCCACTCTTAGCTGCAAGGGAAACTCAGAAATACAAGGGTTCCAGTGGCTCACGCCTGTAATCCCAGCACTTTGGGAGGCTGAGGCAGGTGGATCACCTGAGGTTAGGAGTTCGAGACCAGCCTGGCCAACATGGCAAAACCCTGTCTCTACTACAAATACAAAAATTAGCTGGGCGTGGTGGCACATGCCTGTAGTCTCAGCTACTCGGGAGGCTGAGGCAGGAGAATTGCTTGAATCTGGGAGGTAGCAGTTGCAGTGAACCAAGATCAAGCCACTGCACTCCAGCCTGGGCGACACAGCAAAACTCTGTCTCAAAAAAAAAAAAAAATACAAGAAGAAATACAAGGGTTATTTTATTAAGGAAGAAGAGAATGGCTTTTCTTTTTTTTTTTTTTTTTTTTTGAGACGGAGTCTTGCTCTGTCGCCCAGGCTGGAATGCAGTGGTGCGATCTCGGCTCACTGCAAGCTCCGCCTCCCAGGTTCATGCCATTCTCCTGCCTCAGCCTCCCGAGTAGCTGGGGCTACAGGCACCCACCACCATGCCCGGCTAATTTTTTGTATTTTTTTTAGTAGAGACGGGGTTTCACCATGGTCTCGATCTCCTGACCTCGTGATCCACCCGCCTCAGCCTCCCAAAGTGCTGGGATTACAGGCATGAGCCACCACGCCCAGCCGTGGATGGCTTTTCTTAGGTAACTACCAAACTCTAGAGTGGCACATCCCTTCGGCTACTTAATGTCTCTCTATCAGTTCTTCATGTGGCTATTTGTGGTTCAGCAACCTATAAACTAAAGACAACTTATCAACTCTCAACACACCTGATATACAGTAGGAAACATTGACCACAGTCAAAATTCCCAGTTGGGAAAGGAGAGCATAGGAGATAGCCCATTGAAAGGTGGGTCTATGTTCTGTCCCTTGAACCTCAATTGGTTGACCAATTGAGTGTGGTAGAAGGGATGCTTTGTAACTTCTGAGGTTAGGGCCTGAAAGGTGATGCAGTTTCTGCTTTCTTTTCTGGAACAATTATGCTGGGACTTTGGACATCTAAGTTAGCACAGCAACTGCCCTAAAGCTGGCATCTTGTGAGGAAGCCCACATTAGCCACATGAGGTGTGGGTCATTAAGTAGCCCTGAGAATATATAAAGAGACTGAGATCCAGTCAGCCCTTACCTGCTCTGGCTTCAGTCATTGCCTGCCTACGACCCCAAAATGCCTGGGGCCAGAGTGCCCAGCCAAGCCCTTTGGATCCGTGGAAACAGTAAGAGGTAATAAAATAATTGTTATTTTAAGCCACTAAATTTTGGGGTGATGCATTACACAGCATTAGGTCACCAGAACAACAGTATGTAGCAAATCTGGGGTTGGGGATGAGGATGACTTGCCCTGACAGAGGGGTGAGTTGCTGGGTTAGTCTATCTGGCTTCCCCTGGTTCTGCCCCCTGGGAAAATCTCCCCTGTTCTCCATGGCCCTGGCTCTGTATTTTTTGTAGAGATGGGGTTTGCTATATTGCCTAGGCTGGTCTCAAACCCCTGGGTTCAAGCAATCCACCTGCCTCAGCCTCCCAGAGTTCTGGGATTATAGGCATGAGCCAATATGTATACCCTTAACTGCTTTCTAAGGCAAAATAGGGAACTATCTGACTAAGTGCTTCACAGGTACTAGGGGTTACCAGCTTTCCAGTCTGTACTGGGTGTATCCTTCCTAATAACTGCCTAACCCACTTCTCCTAAGCCAATGCCAAATTTTATTTATTTTTGTTTGTTTTTGTTTTTGAGACAGGGTCTCACTTTGTTGCCCAGGCTGGAAGGCAGTAGCGCAATCTCAGCTTACTACAGCCTCCACCTCCTGGCTTCAAACGATCCTCCTGCCTCAGCCACCTGAGTGGCATGTGATACCATGCCCGGCTAATTTTCGTATTTTTAGTAGAGACGGGGTTTCGCCATGTTGCCCGAGCTGGTCTTGAACTCCTGAGCTCAAGCAATCCGCCCACCTCGGCCTCCCAAGTGCTGGGATTACAGATTACCGTCATGAGCCACGCACCCGACCCCTATTTTATTTTATTTTTTGAGATAGGATCTCACTCTGTCCCCAGGGCTGGAGTGCAGTGGCATGATCATAGCTTACCGCAACCTTGACCTCCCGGGCTTAAGCAATCCTCCCACCTCAGCCTCTCAAGTAGCTGAGACCCACAGGCATGCACCACCATGCCCGGCTTATTTATTTATTCATTCATTCCATGAACCAGCTAATTTAATAAATTTAAAAATTTTATTTTTAATTAATTATTTATTTTGAGACAGAGTCTCCTTTGTTGCCCAGGCTGGAATGCGGTAGTTCAATCTTGGCTCACTGCAACCTCTGCCTCCCAGGTTCAAGCAATTCTCCCTGCCTCAGCCTCCTGAGTAGCCAGATTACAGGTGCCTGCCACCACGCCCGGCTAATTTTTGTATTTTTTAGTAGAGACAGGGTTTTGCCATGCTGGCCAGGCTGGTCTTGGATACTCTTACTTGACTACTTACTTGCAGTAATAATTATGAATCGATTTGGAATTGCATTTATGTTTATAATACAGACTAGAAGTAACAGAGACTTAAACAAGATGGAAGTTAATTTTTCTCTCAAGGTAATGAAATCTGGATGCAGGCAGCCCAGGGCTCATCTAGTGTCCCCAGGAATTCATCAGGTTCCCAGGCTGCTCTGCATCCTTAAAGACCTGTGTTTTTCCCCCTGCTCTGCCATCCTTAAAGGCCTGTGTTTGGCTGGGCACAGTGGCTCATGCCTGTAGTTCTAGCTACTCGCAAGGCTAAGGTGGGAGGATCTGGGAGGATCCCTTGAGCCTGGGAGGTTGAGGCTGCAGTGAGCCGCGAACGTGCCGCAGCATTCCAGCCTGGGTGACACAGGGAGAACCTGCCCCCCCCCCAAAAAAAAAGGCTTTGGCTTTCTCAATTTGCCTGAAAAATCACAAGATCACAAGATCCTTCAACCATCAGGCAGGCCTGTGTTCTAGACAGGAAATAGGAAGGGGAGAGGAGAAAATGATTGAAAGAATTAAAGGGAGCATATGCCAGCTGCTTGACCTTCTTTAATTTTAACTTTCTGGTGTTCTCCTTGTCTCCCTGTCTCTACAGAGACAAAAAATAACAACAATAATAATAATAATTAGCTGGGCATTGTGGCATGCACCACTAGTCCTAGTTACTCAGGAGGCCAAGGTGGGAGGGACTGCTTAAGCCAAGGAATTTGAGGCTGCAGTGGGCTATGATGATGTCAGTGCACTCCAGCCTGGGCAACACAGTGAGACCCTGTCTCAAAAAAATAAAAAAGTTTGAGGGGGCCGGGCGCGGTGGCTCACGACTATAATTCCAGCACTTTGGGAGGCCGAGGCGGGCGGATCACGAGGTCAAGAGATCAAGACCATCCTGGCCAACATGGTGAAACCCCATCTCTACTAAAAATACAAAAATTAGCTGGGTGTGGTGGCGCCCGTGCCTGTAGTCCCGGCTACCCAGGAGGCTGAGGCAGAAGAATCACTTGAACCGAAGAGGTGGAGGTTGCAGTGAGCCAAGATGGCGCCACTGCACTCCAGCCTGGTGACAGAGTGAGACTCCGTCTCAAAAAAAAAAAAAAAAAGTTTGAAGCTGAATTATTAAGAACATACAGGTTTATAATTATTGTATCTTCCTAGTGAATTGAAACATAACAATGTAGTAACTCTTTATGACTAGTTAATACTTTTAGTCTTAAATTTTATTTAATCTAATATTAATACAGCTATACCAACTCTGTTTTGTGGTTAGTGTTTCCCTGGCGTATATATGTTTTTTCTATTCTTTTATTTTTAACCCCTCTAGTTCTTTTTCTTTTTTCTTTTCAATTTTTTTTTTTTTTTTTTTTTTGAGACAGAGTCTCACTCTGTCACCCAGGCTGGAATGCAGTGGCGTGATCCCGGCTCACTGCAGCCTCTGCCTCCCAGGTTCAAGTGATTCTCCTGCCTCAGCCTCCTGAGTAGCTGGGATTACAGGTGTCCGCCACCACACCCGGCTAATTTTGTATTTTTAGTAGAGACAGGGTTTCACCATGGTAGCCAGGCTGGTCTCGAACTCCTGACCTCAGCGGATCCACCCGCCTTGGCCTCCCAAAGCGCTGGGATTACAGGCATGAGCCACCGCACCCAACCAAGCCTCCACTTTTCTTTGAGAAAGAAATAACAATTCTAGCCCACCCCGCCCAGCTAATTTTTGTATTTTTTAGTACAGATGGGGTTTCAATATGTTGGCCAGGCTGGTCTCGAACTCCTGACCTCAAGTAATCTGCCCAACTTGGCCTCCCAAAGTGTTGGGATTACAGGCATGAGCCACCACACCTGGCCAGATGTTATCACTAGTGTCTCATATAAGCAATGTTGATTTAGCTTTACCCACAAATTTGCTAATCTTTTTCTCACCAATTAATGCTTCACAAACCTTCATTCTGGGATAATTTTTATTTTTCTGGAAGTAAATCCTATAGCTCTTTTTTTTTTTTTTTTGAGACAGAGTCTTTGTCACCCAAGCTGGAACGCAGTGGCACAATCTTGGCTCATTGCAACCTGCAACCTCTGCCTTCTGGGTTCAAGCGATTCTCTTGCCTCAGTCTCCTGAGTAGCTGGAACCACAGGTGTGCACCACCACACCCAGCTAATTTTTTTGTATTTTTAGTAGAGACGGGTTTCACTATGTTGGCCAGGCTGGTCTCGAACTCCTGGCCCCAATTGATCCGCCTGCCTCAGCCTCCCCAAAGTGCTGGGATTACAGGTGTGAGCCACCACACCTGGCCTAAATCCTATAGTTCTTTTAGTGAAGATATGTTGGTAGTAAACTTTCTCAGCTTTTGTTTGTGTAAAATGTCCTTGTTTCATCTTCATACATAAATATATTAGATATAGAATTCTGAATTGGTGAATATATTCTCCCAGCACATTGATGACATAATTCTACTGTTGGGCTTTTACTGTTGCTGTACAGAAGTCAGATATCAATCTAATTGCTATTTTTACTTTTATTTTTATTTTTTGAGACGGAGTCTCGCTCTGTCACCCAGGCTGGAGTGCAGTGGCACCATCTTGGCTCAATACAACCTCCACCTCCCAGGTTCAAGTGATTCTCTTGCCTCAGCCTCCCAAGTAGCTGGGACTATAGGCGCATGTCACCACGCCCAGCCTCTAATTGCTATTTCTTTGTAAGTTTTTTTTCCCTGAGCTGACAGATGATTACAATATCTTATCTTTGTTTCTGATGTTCTACACTTTCAGTATAATGTGTCTGGGTATAGATTTATTTTCATATGTCGTGCTTGGGATTTGTTGGGATTCCTGAAACTGAGGACTAATGTCTCATCAATTTCATAGTACTATTAGCCACTAACTCTTTTTTGAGAGTTGGGGTCTTGCTCTGTTGCCCAGGCTGGAGTGCAGTGATACAATCATGGTTCACTGTAGCCTCCAACTCCTGGGCTCAAGCAGTCCTCCCACTTCAGCCTCTCGAGTAGCTGAGATTACAAGCACATTGCACTGTGCTTTGCCTTTTTTTCTTTTGAAGTGATGTCAAACTTACATGAAAGTTGCAAGTATAGTCCAAAAGACTTTTTTTTCCCCCTGAATCATCTGAGGGTAAGTTGCCAACTTAATTGCTCATTATCCCTGAATACTTTAGTGTACATTTCCTAGAAAAAAAAAAAAGACATTCCATTACATAACTAGAAGACAATCACACAAATCAGAAAATTAACACTGTTATATTATTACCATCTAATCCTCAGATTTACCAACTAGCCCAATAATGGCACTTATAGCAAAGAAAGAAAAAAATTCAGTTTAGAATCTCATGTTGCATTTAGTTGTCATGTCTTTCTAAACTCCTTTAACTCAGAAGAGTTCCTGATCTTTCCTTGATTTTTATGACCCTGACACTTTATTTATTTTTATTTATTTATTTTTTTTTTGAGACGGAGTCTCGCTCTGTCGCCCGGGCTGGAGTGCAGTGGCGCGATTCTGGCTCACTGCAACCTCTGCCTCCCGGGTTCACGCCATTCTCCTGCCTCAGCCTCCTGAGTAGCTGGGACTACAGGCTCCCGCCACCGTGACTAGCTAATATTTTTGTATTTTTAGTAGAGATGGAGTTTCACCGTGTTAACCAGGATGGTCTTGATCTCCTGACCTCGTGATCCGCCCGCCTTGGCCTCCCAAAGTGCTGGGATTACAGACGTGAGCCACCGCGCCTGGCCTATTTATTTTTGAGACAGTCTTGCTCTGTTGCCCAGGCTGGAGTGCAGTGGCACCATCTTGGCTCACTGAAACCTCCATCTCCTGGGTTCAGGTGATTCTCCTGCCTCAGCCTCCTGAGTAGCTGGGATTACAGGCATCTGTCACCATGTCCAGCTATTTTCTGTATTTTTAGTAGAGTCAGTGTTTCACCATGTTGGCCAGTCTGGTCTCGAACTGCTGGCCTCAGATGATCTGCCCGCCTTGGTCTCCCAAAGTGCTGGGATTACAGGAGTGAGCCACTGTGCCCAGCCAGACCCTGACACTTTAGAACATTACAGGCCAGTTATTTATTTATTTATCTATTTTTTATTTTTTTTTATGACGGACTCCTGCTGTGCTGCCCAGGCTGAAGTATAGTGGCGTGGTCTTGGCTCACTGCAACCTCTGCCTCCTGGGTTCATGTGATTCTCCTGCCTCAGCCTTCTGAGTAGCTGGGAATACAGGTGCCTGCCACCATGCCCAGCTAATTTTTGTATTTTTAGTAGAGCCACGGTTTCACCATGTTGGCCAGGCTGGTCTCAAACTCCTGATCCGCCTGCCTTGGATTCCCAGAGTGCTGGGATTACAGGCATAAGCCTGTAAAACAACTGGCCCAGGCCAGTTATTTTGAATTGCCCCTTAATCTGGATTTGTCTGATGTCAGATTCAGGTTATGCATCGTTGGCAGGGATAGCACAATGATGTTGTTATTCTTGTTCAGATGGCACACGGTTTTAATTTGTTTCATTTTTTCATAATAATAAGGGGTGAGTGGCCAGGGTACAGATAAAATAATATTGGCCCTGATTTGATAATTGCTGGAGTTGGCTGATGATTACCTGGAGGCTCATTATACTTTTCTGTTTACTTTTATGGTTTAAAATTTTTCAGAATATTGAAATATTTTTTAAAATCTGAAGTGAAGATATTTAAAATATTTTATCTAGCATATTAAGGCACACTGGTACCAAGTGGGATTTCAGTTTTATTCCATTTACTATAATGCTGGGAAGGGATGATCTTAAAATTAAAAAAATATATGTATACAGTCTAGGCTCAGCCCATGGGACCATAGTTTGTAGTCTTTGTCCTAGAAAATGAAAGAGTATGGGCTGGGAACAGTGGCTCATGCCTGTAATCCTAGGCTGAGACAGGAGGATAGCTTGAGCCCAGGAGTTTGAGACAGCCTGGGCAACATAAGGAGACCTTGTCTCTACAAATCATATATATATATATACACACACACACATACATATTTTAATTAGCTGGATGTGGTCACACACACCTGTAGTCCCAGCTACTCAGAAGACTGAGCGGGACAATTGCTTGAGTCCAGGAGTTCAAGGTTATAGTGAGCTATGATCATACCACTGAACTCCAGCCTGGGTGACAGAGCAAGATCCTGTTTGTTAAATAAATTTTAAAAATAGGCCAGGTGGGCCGGGCGTGGTGTCTCATGCCTGTAATCCCAGCACTTTGGGACGCTGAGGTGGGTGGATCACCTGAGGTCAGAAGTTCGAGACCAACCTGACCAACATAGTGAAACCCTATCTCTACCAAAAATACAAAATTAGCCGGGCATGATGGTGCATGCCTGTAATCCCAGCTACTTGGGAGGCTGAGGCAGGAGAATTGCTTGAACCTGGGAAGCGGAGGTTGCAGTGAGCCGAGATCACACCATTGCACTCCAGCCTGGGCAACAAGAGTGAAACTCCATCTTTAAGTAAATAAATAAATATAAAAATAGGGTAGATGTGGTGGCTAATCTCTACCAAAAATAAAAAAAATTAGCTGGGCGTGGTGGTGCATGCCTGTAGTCCCAGCTATTCGGGAGACTGAAGTGGGAGGATCACACGAGCCCAGGAGCTCAAGGCTGCAGTAAGCCGAGATTGCACCACTGTGCTCCAGCCTGGGTGGCAGAGTGAGACCCTCTCTCAAAAAAAAAAAAAAAAGCCAGGCATGGTGGCTCACGCCTGTAATCCCAGCACTTTGGGTGGCCAAGGTAGGCAGATCACGAGGTCAGGAGTTCGAGATCAGCCTGGCCAGTATGGTAAACTCCGTCTCTACTAAAACACACACACACAAAATTAGCCAGATGTGGTAGTGGGTGCCTGTAATCCCAGCTACTCGGGAAGCTGAGACAGAAGAATCGCTTGAACCCGAGAGGTGGAGGTTGCAGTGAGCTGAGACTGTGCTACTGCACTCCAGCCTGGGTGACAGAGCAAGACTCGGTCTCAAAAAAAAAAAATCATCATCATCATCAAGAATGAGGATAGGAGTAGTATAGGACAGAGTGGGGTGAGGCAGAAGATGGCTGCAACAAGGAGAGGTGGTGGGTGCTATTAACAGAAGGTGCTGCGCCATTAATCTGGGGGTATGTGTGTCTGTGTGTGCATCTCCAAAGATTCCTCCTACTAGCGAGGTGCAGTGGCTCACATCTGTAGCCCCAGCTACTTGGGAGGCTGAGGTGGGTGGATCACTTGAGCCCAGGCGGTTGAGGCTGCAGTGAGCCGTGATTGCACCACTGCACTCCAGCCTGGGTGACAGAGCAAGACCTTGTTTAAAAAAAAAAAAAAAGTGTGTGTGAGTGTGTGTGCGTGTATATATATATATATATATATATATATATATATATATATATATATATATTCCTCTTACTCTTTCCCAGGCAATGGTTACCACAATTCTGCTGCTATCCCATTGATTTACTTTGCCTGTTCTTGAACTTTATTTATTATTTTTATTTTATTTTATTTTTTTGAGATGGAGTCTTGCTCTGTCGCCCGGGCTGGAGTGCAGTGGCGTGATCTCGGCTCACTGCAACTTCTGCCACCTGGGTTCAAGCGATTCTCCTGCCTCGGCCTCCCAAGTAGCTGGGATTACAGATGCGTGCCACCATGCCTGGCTAATTTTTGTGTTTTTAGTAGATACAGGGTTTCAGGATCTTAGCCAGGCTGGTCTTGAACTTCTGACCTTGTGATCCACCTGTCTCAGCCTCCCAAAGTGCTGGGATTACAGGTGTGAGCCACCACACCTGGCTTGAAATTTATATAAATGGAATCATACTATATATTTATTTTATATATATATATATAATCATACTCTGTATGTGAAGTTCAAGAATTTTTTTTTTTTTGAGTTGGAGTGTCACTCTTGTTGCCCAGGCTGGAGCGCAATGGCACAATCTTGGCTCACCACAACCTCCGCCTCCCAGGTTCAAGTGATTCTCCTACCTCAGCCTCCCGAGTAGCTGGGATTACAGGCGTGCACCACTACGCCCGGCTAATTTTGGTATTTTTAGTAGAGACAGAATTTCTCCATGTTGGTCAGGCTGGTCTCGAACTCCTTACCTCAGGTGATCCACCGGCCTTGGCCTCCCAAAATGCTGGGATTACAGGCGTGAGCCACTGCACCCGGCCCATTCCTGTTGATTTAAATATCCAGGTAAATGAATCTTCAAGGCCACTGGCATCTCAGTCTCTTGATCTCCCCTTCTAGTCCATTCCTCTCTCCTGAATGCCTATTTCCTACCTTTTTTCTCCTCAAATTCCTAGTTTCTTCATCATCCTCACTCTTAGAGAGTGATCTTGATTTTTTAGTCCTATGAAGAGTTTGACAACACGTGTTCTTGTTTCTTATACCACTGGACAACAGAAGCAACAAAGAGATATCCCACAGCTCCCCAGCTCCCTCGACCCATGCCCGCTCACTCTGCCTTCTCTCCCAATTATTATTCGGGAACTGTCCCTGCCCCTGTGTAAGGCAATTCCTCTGTTTGTGAGCTTGACCCTGTCACTCACCTTCTGAAGAACATGACTCCAGAAACTTTCCTTATCGCTCTGCTACAACTTCGGTTTTTCCTGCCTACAGGATCCTCCCCACCCGTGTACTAACATACAACTTCTTCATCTTCAAATAGTCCTTTCCTTGGGCCAGTAGAACCTGATGAGAAAAAAATATAACTATTAAAAGAAATAGTCCTTTCTTGGTCGCTCTTTTTCCTCTAGTTACCATCTTTTTTCTCCTTCCTTCCTTTGAAAGAGTTTTATAGTGACTTTTCTTTTTTCCTCCTCCATTCTTGTGAACCCATTCCATGCAGGCTTTTGTCCCCACCATTCCATCAACTCTCTCCTCATCATGATCACCAGTGACCTCCGTTTTGCTTTAATCCATTGGTCAATTCTCAGGTTTCATCCTATTTGATATTTTAGTGGCATCTGACTATCATTCTTTCTTCCTCTTTCTTGAGATACTTTTTAAATTTAGCTTGAAGGTTACAACACTCTCCTGGTTCCATCCTTCCTCTTTGCTGTTCTTCTCATCTCCTTGACCTTTTAACTTCGGAGTTTCCCATACCTCAATCCTCCCTTGGTGATCTCATTCATTCTGACCTGGGTTTTAAATACTATCTATAAGCTGATGACACCTACATTTTGTATCTCCACTTGGATGTGTAATACCTCAACATGACTAAAACTGAGCTACCGACCTAATCCCTAAAACCTGCATCTCCTGTAGTCTTCTCAGCTCAAGAAATGGGGCAACATCATGCTTCTACTTCCTCAGCCTCCAAGCTTTGGAGTCTTTTTCTTTCTCCCACACCCCACTTTCAACCCTTTTAAAACATAATTCAGGCCACCATGTCATCTGTCTCCTTTTGATGGCTTTCTAACCCACGCTGAGAAAATGTCAAAGACCTTCCCATAGCTTCCAAAGCATCCCATGACCCAATTCACTCCTCCCACCCCCTCTGGAACACACTCCCCACCTGAGGACCTTGTACTTGTTCTTTCTTCCTGGAATGTTCTTGTCCCAGATAGCTGCATGGCTCACTCCCTCATCTCCTTCGGACCTTTACTTAACCACCATCTTCTCGAAAAGGCCTTTATTGTCCACCCTATCTAAAATTGCAACCCTCCCACACTTGCTGTCATCTTTCCTTGCTTTGTTTTTGTTTTTGTTTTTTTTTGAGACGGAGTCTTGCTCTGTCGCCCAGGCTGGAGTGCCGTGGTGCGATCTCGGCTCAATGCAACTTCTGCCTCCCGGGTTCAAGCGATTCTCCTGCCTCAGCCTCCCAAATAGCTGGGACTATAGGCGTGTACCACCACGCCCAGCTAATTTGTTGTATTTTTAGTAGAGATGGGGTTTCACTGTGTTAGCCAGGATGGTCTCGATCTCCTGACCTCATGGTCCACCTGCCTCGGCCTCCCAAAGTGCTGGGATTACAGGCATGAGCCACTGCACCCAGCCGCCTGCTTTGTTTTTTAATTGTTTTTGTTTTTAAATCAATACTTTATTTTTTACAGCATTTTTAGGTTTACAGAAAAATTGAGCACAAATGGGAGTTCCCACACATCCTCTCTCTCCAGTTTCCCCTATTATTATTATTATTTTGAGACAAGGTCTTGGTCTTTTGCCCAGGTTGGGGTGTAGTGGTGTGATTACAGCTCACTGTAACCTTGACCTCCAGGGCTCAGGTGATTCTCCCTCCTCAGCCTCCCAAGTAGCTGGGACCACAGGTATGCACCACCATGCCATGCTACTTAAAAAAAGGTTTTTTTGTAGAGATGGGGTCTCTCCATGTTGCTCAGGTTACTCTATTATTTATTAATATCTTGCATTGGTGTGGTACATTTGTTACAATTGATGAACCAATATGGATACATTATTATTAAGAGACAGGGTCTCACTTTGTTGCCCAGGCTGGAGTGCGGCAGCAGGATCGTAGCTCACTGCAGCCTCAAACTTCTGGGCTCAAGGGACTCTCCTGCTTCAGCCTCTTGAGTAGTTGGAACTACAGGTGTGTGCCACTGTACTCGGCTAATTTTTCACATTTTTTGTTGATCCTCCCGCTTTGGCCTCCCAAAGTTCAGGGATTACATGTGTGAGCCACCATGCCCACTGGGTTCACTCTTTGTGTTGTACACTCCATGGCTTTTTGACAAATGAATAATGCCACGTATCCACTATTACAGTATCACACAGAATAGTTTCAGTGTTCTAAGGGTCCCCTGTGCTCCATTTATTTATTCATCTCTCTCCCTCCACCTGAACCCTCGGCAACCAACCACTGATCTTTTTACTCTCTATAGTTTTGCCTTTTCTAGAATGTCACATAGCTGGAATCATACAGCATGCAACCTTTTCAGATTGGCTTCTTTCACTTAGTCATATGCATTGAAGATTCCTCTGTCTTTGCATGGCTTGATAGCTCTATTTTATTCCTTGGCAGCTATCATTTCTAATATTTATTGTTTGTCTTCTCTTTAGGAATGTGTGTTTTATGACAGGGCTTCTTGTCTGCTTTGTTCATTGCTACATCTCCAGTACCTGAAATAGTACCTCCTTCCATGGTTGTGGTAAGGACTACATGAGTTATTAATAATATGTTTATTAATAAAATAAAGTTTTTCTTTGTGTGTGTGTGTTTTTGAGACAGGGTCTCGCTCTGTCTCCCAGGTTGGAGTGCAGTGGTGCGATTCCGGCTCACGGCAGTTTTGACTTCCTGGGCTCAAGCGATCCTTCCATCCTAGCCTCCCCAGCAGCTGGGATCACAGGCGCCTGCCAACACCCCTGGCTAATTTTTTTTCCCAAATATTCTGTAGAGGCAGAGTCCTGCTATGTTGCACAGGCTAGTCTCGAACTCCAGGGCTCAAGCGAGCTACCCACCTAGACTTCTCAAAGTGCTGGGATTACAGGCGTGAGCCTCCCATAATATTATGTGTATATGAGTAGTAATTGTTATTCCGCATAGGGAGACCAGAAGAGGAGGTGGAAATGGAATGCCGGTTGGTTACATCGGGTTAGGGACCTTTAATTAGTTGCTCAGAGAAGGAAGAGCACCTGAGCTGGAGCAACTGGGAGCAAATGCAGGCGGACGGAGCACACAGGATGCAAGGCTCCGGGAGAAAGGACACACTAATCCCAACTGCTAGTTACTTTACAAAGCGTGTTTACATTCTAAACTCATTTAATTCTCACAAAAATAATATTGTCAGGTGGATATTATAATCCCCGTTTTACTCATGAGAAAACAGGATCTGGGAGGTTGAGTGACTTGCCCATTGCGACCATAGGGCAGGTGGTGGCTCCAGGATTCCCATCCAGAAGTTCTAATTCATACTTCAAACGAGCTCGGAAACTCTCCGGGCGCGCCGGGGAGTCCTGGTTCCGGTGTCCTGGGACTCCTAGGCAGGGTAACAAAACCACTTTTAAAAACTTTGCCAGGCGCGGTGGGTCACATCTGTAATCCCAGCACTTTGGGAGGCCGAGGCGGGTGAATGATTTGAGGTCAGGAGTTCGAGACCAGCCTGGCCAATATGGTGAAACCCCGTCACTACTAAAAATACAAAAATGGCCGGCCGCGGTGGCTCACGCCTGTAATCCCAGCACTTTGGGAGGCCCAGGCGGGCAGATCACGAGGTCAGGAGATCGAGACCCTCCTGGCTAACACGGTGAAACCCCGTCTCTACTAAAAACACAAAAAATTAGCCGGGCATTGTGGAGAGCGCCTGTAGTCCCAGCTACTCGGGAGGCTGAGGCAGGAGAATGGCGTGAACCCGGGAGGCGGAGCTTGCAGTGAGCCGAGATCGCGCCACTGCACTCCAGCCTGGGCGACACAGCGAGACTCCGTCTCAAAAAAAACAAAAACAAAAACAAAAATTGGCCAGGCGGGTAGTGTCGCACACCTGTAATCCCAGCTGGTCGGGAGGCTGAGGCAGGAGAATTGCTTGAGCCTGGGAGGCTGAGGTTGCAGTGAGCCGAGATCCCGCCACTGCACTGACAGAATGAGGCCCCGTCACAAAAAATAAAAAATAAAAAACATCGCCAAGGCAGGGAACAGTGGCTCACGTCTGTAGGATCGCTTGAGACCAGCCTGGGCAACATGGCAAAACCCTGTCTCTACAAAAAATAAAAAAGTTACCCGGGCGATTTGGCGCTCACTTGTAGTCCCAGCTACTCAGGAGGCTGACGCGGGAGGATCACTGGAGCCTGGGAGGTTGAGGCTGCAGTCAGCCGTGATCGCGCCACTGTGCTCCCGCCTGGGCAACAGAGTGAGGCTCTGCCTCAAAAAAATTAATTAAAAAAATTAAAAACCACGCCGTTAACGAGCTGCTGCGTGCGCGAGGTGGCACGCTGGATTTGCAGACGAATTCTGCCAGTGAGTGCTATTAGAGCATCAAAGAGATTCATTTTCCGAGCGACTCCTCCCTTTCCCCCGCCTCCAGAGGGCGTGGCAACAAAGCGCGGGAAAACTCGACCTTGACCCCACCCCCACTCCATGCTGGGGGCGGGGAAAAGGGAAGCCCTTAAATGGGAAATGGAGCTGGCGGTCCCCCCCAGCCCATACTTAGGTCGCCTATCAGTTGCCCCTTTAAGGCCTCTTTGGAAATGGCCCAGGCCACGCCAGCACTCCTACGTCACCTCCCCCGCTTCCGGTCCGGGAGCCCTTCCCAACCTTTAGGTCCCGATTCCTTCCACGCTCCAAATCCCGTGCCCCGTCCACGCCCTCCCGCAGAGGGAGGAGCGACGGGTTACGCTGTCGCCCAGGAGCTGGCCCGCGCGAGGACCCCATCCATCAGATTATATGGCGATTTAGACGGTGGGAAGACCGCGAGGAAATGGTCAGCGGATGACGTAATGTTTGGGGTGGCGTCCCATTCTGTAACTTCTGCACGGCATCAGTGACACGGGTTTAGCTTGAAACAGCGCAAAAGGACCTACACTTCCGTGCTCCACTCCGACTCAATGCGGTTCTGCTCTCAGTGCCCACCACACAGAAGCTGGGTTCCTTACGTTCGCGAAAGTGAACTGCAGCTTCAAGCTTCGAGCGGCCAGTAGGGAGCGAGGGGCGGAGACGCACCTGGGTGCTCCCCCCTCCAGTAGGAAAGCCGGGAAGCAGGCTGGCTTCTTTCTAAGCGACAGTGGCGGAGGCCAATCGTTTACGAGACTTGCAGATGGGGCAGACGGACCCCGGCGCAGCCAATGGGGAGAGGTATCTTCACAGGGCCTCGGCCCCTTGCCCAATGAGCATAAGAGGACTGTGCGGGGCTAGTTCCGAGCGGCAGTATTTAGGGCCAACCCAGTGCGGGGCTGGGAGGGACACAGGGCTGAGCGACGGGGGCAAGGGCCAGTGGGGAGTGCCAAAACGGGCAGCCCAGACCTGGAGCGCGGAGGGAGGAGAGGGAGTGGGGAGGCCGAACCGGAGAGAAGCAGGAAGTAGCGGCGGCCGCGGGGAGGGCGGCGGTGGCGGCAGCGGCTGGAGGCGGGTAGAGACCGCCGGGTCTCGGCCCGCACCAGGAGCGGAACAAGTAAGCGTGCCTAGGGTAAATACCCGCCCTTGGCTCCGCCCCCTGGGGGGGGCGGGTAAATACCCCCGCCCCTCCCCCACTTGGTCAACTACCCCCTTCTCCGCGCCGCCCCCTGGGGCGGCTTCTAGGAAGGCCCAGACACCGCCTCCATCCATTGGGGCGGATGGGCGAAACTCCTGGCCTGTTGAAAGCACAGTCCCTAGCCGGGTAAACCCCCAGGAGGGTCGAGAACCCCAGGTCCTGGCGCCCCCGGCTCGAGAGGCACCCGAAGTGCGGCCCGGAGATTGGAGGCTGCGGGATGTCGCGACCTAAAATGGTGTCCGTTCCCGGGGATGGGGGCGGGGGAACTGGGCCAGGCCGGAGCTGAACCTGCACCCCGACTGGGTGCGGGTCAGCGCCCGGGCAAGACTCAGGCTTGCGCCCCCGGCCCCCTGCACACCCCCCGATCAGTCTCCAGTCTTTAGCGAGCCTCCGGGAGTGCGCGGCGGGAGGAGGCTCCGCTGCGCCCGGAGGGGAGGGGACGAGGTCCGAGTTGGGACGGACCCCAGCTAGAGAGCTGAGAGTCGCGCAGAGACCGTCCCCTCTCTCCTCCCCTCTTTTCAGCTCCCCACCCCATCCTGTGTAGTCCTGGGTCCCCAGGTGCTGCGCAGCAGCTCCCAAAGGGCCTGGCCTGGCTGAGGCCCGGCCTTCGCTTCGCACGCCGGTGCGAGTGAGAGAAGCGCCGCGCGCCTCAGTTTCCCTTGTAGTTTCTCTTGTGTACACCCCGCCCCCTCCTCGAAACCCAGGACTTGCTCCCCGCGCCGGCCCTCGGCAGATGGCAGGGACTTAATTCCGCCCGCTGCCCAGCTTGGCCTCAACCTAATCTCCGCCAGCCCCTCGCCCTCCTCTGCGCTGCAGGCCTTGGGCCCGGGCAAAGGTCAGTGGAGCCCCCACTCGACCTGGGCCTGTTCAGCCTCTTCCTGTTCAGCCTCTTTGGCTTTTGGGGAACCACAGAGGGAAAGGGGGCGGGGGAGATAGGAGCCCTAGAGACAGGGCTCAGCAGTCGCAGGAAGGCCTGATCCTCCTTGGCCTTGAGCTCGGCGGGTTGCTTGGTCGACTGTCTGGGTGGGTGGCCATCGGATGACCTCTAAGTCACTGGGACACCCAAGAGGGAGGTGGCTGGCGGGTGAGTTCGCAGGTGTTTTCTCCTAGTCCCCGCTGGTCTTCGCTGTACCAGTCCACTTTTCTGAGTACCTGAGTGGAAGGTAGCTCAGGCCTCTGGTCAGGAGGGAACCAGGCTTAGGAGCCAGGCTTATAGAGACAAGCGTTTTTGCTTAAACCCAGATTCTGCAGAATTGAATAGGGTGGGGGTGAGGGAAGGACTCCCCCTTTGGTTTTGCTGCCACCCCAACCTTGGTCCCAGCAATCCCCGCTGCCACATGCTGGGACTGTCTCTAGTTACAGTCTGAAGACTGGAGAGAGGTGGGAGAACTGGCTGGGAAATGGTCTGCAACCTGGGCAGGGAATGGATAGAGATAGACTCTTTAGTTGCTTCTTCGTAGATACAGAAACACTCATGGGGAGACACTGGTAGGGGACAGACCTGGGTCTCCCACAAACTCTGAGCTGGCCTGCTTGTTGGATTAGTGCCACATAATTCTTGTGGGATTTTTAATTTTATTTTTTTGCACTCGGCCAGGTTGAGGCTAGGTGAAACTTCCTGGGCTACTGTTGCCACAGGAAAATGGAAAGGGTGAGGAGTTTAAGTTAGGGGATGGAATGGGGTGAGGAGCTCGGAGCAGAAATGGTGGGTGAGGGGTGAGGGAACCTGGCTTTTCCCCACTGTGGCAGCTGTGCTGGAGAAGTGTGTATGTATCCTGGGAGTTTTAGCCTCGAGAGAGCAAGATGGGGAGGGGTGGAGAAGGAAGGGCTGGCTAGGGGAGGGCCAGGCACTCTGGGGAAGGTAGTGAGCGAGCAGCAGGTGTTTGTGACAGGAGAGGCCTAGGCTGGGGCCCTTATGACCAGGCTGCCATCACCATTTTCCCCTCTGTCTCTTCTCTTTGTCTCTTTCTGTTCCTGTGTCTTATTCTTTCCATCTTGGTCTCTTGGGTAATTTCCTTGAGTCCTTTTCTCCTTGCTGACCAAGCTAGATCTCCAGGTGCCAGTGATGGCCCAGGTGCCCTAGACTTGATCCTGCATGACCCCTGACTCTTGCCTCCGACCCCAGCCCTAGAGTTCCAGTGCTTATTCCTTTCCAGCTCCTCCTTGACCTGACATGTCCTTGCTTGGTTCATCTGGAATAGTAAATCATATTCTCGGTGTGATTCTTACATTAGCAATTTCGTATCATGCTCAGAATAACCCTATGATACATAGATCACTTGTGCTCTCTGTCTTGTCTTTTTTTTTTTTGAGACAGGGTATCACTCTGTCACCCAGGCTGGAGTGCAGTGGCATGGCCCATCACAGCCTCGACCTCCCGGGCTCAGGGGATCCTCCCATGTCAGCTGGGAGGCGTAGCTGGGACTACAGGCACGTGCCATCATGCCTGGGGAGTTTCACCATGTTGCCCAGGGTGGTCTTGAACTCCTGGGCCCAAGTGATTGGCCTCCCAAAGTGCTGGGATTACAGATGTGAGCCACCACACCCGGCCATTTGTATCCTCTTTGAAACAGCAAAAGTAAGGCACTGAAGAAGCTTGCTTGTACTGCAGGCCCCTGATAAAACTGAACGAGGATCATTTCTTAAGTCTTGGCTTACGGCATTGTCCCTTTGTACACGTAGCCTTTCAGATTTCTGTGGACCCCAGAAGATCCGTGAAGAATATGAATTGATTCCATATGGACATGAATGAGCCCTTAAACCTAGAGCATCATGTACATCATCCTCCTTAATAATAGTATCGATTATTTGGTTCTATGCTGGGGACAGGAGGGGATGAGATGGTTTCCACCAGAATGGTCCCTGAGCTCTATTACCCTTCCCTGTTCCCTGTATTTTTTTTTTTTTCTTCTGAGACGGAGTCTTGCTCTGTCGCCCAGGTGGGAGTGCAGTGGCACGATCTGAGCTCACTGCAAGCTCCACCTCCCGGGTTCAAGCAATTCTTCTGCCTCAGCCTCCTGAGTAGCTGGGACTACAGGTGCGTGGTGCCATGCCTAGCTAGTTTTTGTATTTTTAGTAGAGACGGGGTTTCACTATCTTGGCCAGGATGGTCTTGATCTGACCTCGTGATCCGCCCGCCTCTGCCTCCCCAAGTGCTGGGATTACAGGCGTGAGCCACCGTGCCCAGCCCCCTGTATTTCTTTTTTTTGAGACAGGGTCTCGTTCTGTCCAGGCTGGAGTGCAGTGGCGTGATCTTGGCTCATTGAAACCTCAACCTCATGGGTTCAGGCGATTCTCCTGCCTCAGCCTCCTTTGTAGCTGCGATTACAGGCATGTACCATCACACCTGTCTAGTTTTTTGTATTTTTAGTAGAGACAAGGTTTCACCATGTTGGCCAGGCTGGTCTCAAACTCCTGACCTCAAGTGATCCATCTGCCTCAGCCTCCTAAAACGCTGGGATTACAAGCATGAGCCACCGCACCTGGCCCCTTCCCTGTATTTCTAAGAACTCTCTTTTCCCCTGCTTTCTCTGGATTTTGGAGCCCACCAAGGTATGGACACTAACCCTCTTCTGATTTTAGGGTTTGGCAAACCTAGCAGCTCTGTAGGGATTCATGCTGTGGCGGAGGTGTACCTAAGTTGGAGTGTATGTGGGTTCTGAGAGAGGATAAATATGGAGATGCTGAGGGAAGAGCTCCAGGATCTCTCTTCTAGACATGTCAGTTTCTCCTCCTCATTCCTGTTTTCATCAGGTCTGGGACCTGCCGATATGGGGGATATGAAGACCCCTGATTTTGATGACCTCCTTGCTGCCTTTGACATCCCTGACATTGATGCGAATGAAGCCATCCATTCTGGGCCAGAAGAAAATGAGGGGCCAGGAGGCCCAGGGAAGCCAGAACCAGGTGTGGGAAGTGAATCTGAAGACACAGCAGCAGCCTCTGCTGGGGATGGCCCTGGAGTTCCAGCCCAGGCCTCTGACCATGACCTGCCACCGCCAGACATTTCTGTAGTCAGTGTCATTGTCAAGAACACTGTGTGTCCTGAGCAGTCTGAGGTCCTGGCTGGAGGCTCAGCAGGAGATGGGGCCCGGGCTGCTGGGGTAACTAAGGAAGGGTCTGTGGGGCCTCATCAAATGCAGAATGGTTTTGGGAGCCCTGAACCTTCCCTCCCAGGAACTCCCCACTCTCCTGCTCCTCCCAGTGGGGGCTCCTGGAAAGAAAAAGGCATGGAAGGCAAAACTCCCTTGGACCTGTTTGCTCATTTTGGCCCTGAGCCAGGGGACCACCCGGATCCCCTGCCTCCCTCTGCACCCTCTCCCCCTCAGGAGGGGGCTATGACCCCACCTCCTTTCCCCTCTTCCTTTGAGCTGGCCCAGGAGAATGGCCCAGGCATGCAGCCACCCATTTCTTCCCCACCACTGGGGGCCTTGAAGCAGGAGAGCTGCAGCCCCCATCATCCCCAGGTCCTAGCCCAACAAGGCTCAGGCTCCAGCCCTGAGGCCACGGACATCCCTGCCAGTGCCTCACCTCCCCCAGTTGCTGGGGTGTCCTTCTTCAAGCAGTCTCCAGAGCACCAGAGCCCTCTTGCCTCCCCCAAAGTGCCCGTCTGTCAGCCCTTGAAGGAAGAAGAAGATGAGGGGCCAGTGGACAAGTCTTCCCCAGGAAGTCCCCAGAGTCCCTCTAGTGGGGCCGAGGCTGCAGATGAGGACAGCAATGACTCCCCTGCCTCCAGCTCCTCTAGGCCTCTTAAGGTGCGGATCAAGACCATTAAAACATCCTGCGGGAATATCACAAGGACTGTAACTCGGGTCCCCTCAGATCCTGATCCACCTGCCCCCTTGGCTGAGGGGGCCTTCTTGGCTGAGGCTAGCCTCTTGAAGTTGTCCCCTGCAACACCTACTTCTGAGGGTCCAAAGGTGGTGAGCGTACAGTTGGGTGATGGTACAAGGCTGAAAGGCACTGTGCTGCCTGTGGCCACCATCCAGAACGCCAGTACTGCCATGCTGATGGCAGCCAGTGTGGCCCGCAAGGCTGTGGTGCTGCCTGGGGGGACTGCCACCAGCCCTAAGATGATTGCTAAGAATGTGCTAGGCCTGGTGCCCCAAGCCCTGCCTAAGGCTGACGGGCGGGCAGGGCTGGGGACTGGGGGACAGAAGGTGAATGGTGCCTCGGTGGTGATGGTGCAACCTTCAAAGACAGCTACTGGGCCAAGTACAGGGGGCGGCACAGTGATATCACGGACCCAGTCCAGCCTGGTGGAGGCCTTCAACAAGATCCTCAACAGCAAGAACCTGCTCCCTGCCTATAGGCCAAACCTGAGCCCACCAGCTGAGGCTGGGCTGGCCCTGCCTCCCACCGGCTACCGCTGCCTGGAGTGTGGGGATGCCTTCTCATTGGAGAAGAGCCTGGCACGGCACTATGACCGCCGGAGCATGCGCATCGAGGTCACCTGCAACCACTGCGCCCGCCGCCTGGTCTTCTTCAACAAGTGCAGCCTGCTCCTGCATGCACGTGAACACAAGGACAAGGGGCTCGTCATGCAGTGCTCACATTTGGTCATGAGGCCTGTAGCCCTTGACCAGATGGTGGGGCAGCCGGACATCACACCCCTGCTGCCTGTAGCTGTCCCACCTGTCTCTGGACCTCTGGCCTTGCCTGTCTTGGGCAAGGGTGAGGGGGCCATCACCTCCTCTGCCATTACTACAGTTGCTGCTGAGGCCCCTGTCCTGCCGCTCTCCACAGAGCCGCCTGCTGCCCCTGCCACCTCTGCTTACACATGCTTTCGCTGCCTGGAGTGCAAGGAACAGTGCCGGGACAAGGCTGGCATGGCAGCTCACTTCCAGCAGCTCGGTCCCCCTGCCCCTGGGGCCACCAGCAATGTGAGTCACCTTTCACAGCCCTTCTGTGGGGACAGGATCTAGGAAGGCATTGGGGGCTTGGTTAGAAGTAATGGAGACAGGACACTCCTCACCAACTTTCCTTGTTTAACCCACTCGACAGGTGTGCCCAACCTGCCCCATGATGCTCCCCAATCGCTGCAGCTTCAGCGCCCACCAGCGCATGCATAAGAATCGACCCCCCCACGTCTGTCCTGAGTGTGGGGGCAACTTCCTGCAAGCCAATTTTCAGACCCATCTCCGGGAGGCCTGTCTGCACGTCTCTCGCCGTGTAGGATACAGGTGCCTCGGACCCTTCCTCCATAGAACTGTAGGGTTTCGTGTGTCCTAGCCTCAGCCTCAGATGGCCTTTGAAGGTCCCCCATCTTCCCTGCTATATCCCTCAGCCCTGTTGTTTTGGCAAACTCAACCCTGAGATAGTACGTCCTGCCTTCCCGTTGTCACCCATGGAGATGGAGGGAAGCAGGGCCACCTCTGGAGCTCCAGCTCTCCCTCGGCAGCCTCCCTTGGGGAACAGCCTCTGCACCTCTCTCCTTTCTCCACCTTGCTCATACTCCACTACTGATTTCCTTCTTGTAGTCTACCCAGTCCCAGAAAATAAATGTATGGTCCCGGGGTGGGCACAGGGATGCCTCCCACCTCACCACAGGGCCTCCTGCTTCCTCCCTAGGTGCCCCAGCTGTTCAGTGGTGTTTGGGGGTGTGAACTCCATCAAGTCCCACATCCAGACGTCGCACTGCGAGGTTTTCCACAAGTGCCCCATCTGCCCCATGGCCTTCAAGTCTGGGCCAAGTGCCCATGCCCACCTCTACTCCCAGCATCCCAGCTTCCAAACTCAGCAGGCCAAGTGAGGCCCGGGGGAGGGATGCGCCGGGCCACGGAGGGAGGGCTGGTGGGGCGCAGGCGGGGAGGGGCTGCACTCAACCCTGCCTGATGTCTGCACTGTCCTCACCTCAGGCTGATCTACAAGTGCGCCATGTGCGACACAGTCTTCACTCATAAACCCCTCCTCTCCTCACACTTCGACCAGCACTTGCTGCCCCAGCGTGTCAGTGTCTTTAAGTGCCCGTCTTGTCCTCTGCTCTTTGCCCAAAAAAGGACCATGCTGGAACATCTCAAGGTACAGGAGCAGAGGGGTGGGGGATGGGTGCTTAGCTGTACTGACCTGGGGCTGGGGCCACATACTTCAGAAGTGGGGGGCTTTGGCACAGCCAGGCCCTCCCCCACAACAGCACCTCCCTTGTCTCCTCTCACAGAACACCCATCAGTCTGGGCGCTTGGAGGAGACTGCTGGGAAAGGGGCCGGGGGTACCCTGCTGACCCCCAAGACTGAGCCTGAGGAGCTGGCTGTTTCTCAGGGAGGGGCAGCCCCTGCTACTGAGGAGTCGTCTTCATCTTCAGAAGAGGAGGAAGTACCCAGCTCCCCTGAGCCCCCCCGTCCAGCCAAACGGCCTCGGCGGGAACTAGGGAGCAAAGGCCTCAAGGGTGGGGGTGGGGGGCCTGGAGGCTGGACCTGTGGCCTGTGTCACTCCTGGTTCCCTGAGCGTGATGAATACGTGGCCCACATGAAGAAGGAGCATGGCAAGGTGAGTGGGCCCCAAGGGGAGTACCATGGGCTGGGGGCAGCATTGGGACTGCCAGTGTGACAGTGGGGATGGGGTCCTGGAGCCTGGCTCTGACATCTACCCTTGCTCTCCTAGTCAGTGAAAAAGTTTCCCTGTCGCCTGTGTGAGCGCTCCTTCTGCTCTGCCCCCAGCCTGAGGCGCCATGTCAGAGTTAATCACGAGGGCATCAAGCGAGTTTACCCCTGCAGGTAAGTCTTGCTCCCCGCTTCCTCTTCCTGCCCAGCACGTGACTCTCCCTACATGCCAAAGTACCTTTGCACCTGTGACGTGTCTTAAGTAGCCTGATGGTTGGGGTTTCCGTCTGCTCCGGCAGCCCCCTCCTCGGAAGCAAGGGCCCTGGCCTTCGGGCTTTGCCCCTGCTGCCATCCTGTACTCTCCCATTTCAGGTATTGCACAGAGGGAAAACGCACCTTCAGCAGCCGCCTGATCCTAGAGAAACATGTCCAGGTCCGGCACGGCTTGCAGCTTGGGGCCCAGTCCCCTGGCCGGGGGACCACCTTGGCTCGGGGTTCCAGTGCCAGAGCCCAGGTAGGCAGAGGCCCGGCCTGCTGTGCTAGAGAGTGGGAAACTGGAAGGTAGAGACCATGGCCTCAGGAAGCGAGTGTGGGGGTGCCAGGGACAGTGGGGGTGGTGGTAAGGCCCAGTTTCTTCCACTTTTCTTCAGGGGCCAGGTCGGAAACGCCGCCAGTCTTCTGACTCTTGCAGTGAGGAGCCTGACAGCACAACACCGCCAGCCAAGTCCCCCAGGGGCGGACCTGGATCTGGAGGCCATGGCCCCCTGCGCTACCGGAGCAGCGGCTCCACAGAACAGAGCCTCATGGTGGGGTTGAGGGTGGAGGATGGTGCCCAGCAGTGCCTCGACTGTGGCTTGTGCTTTGCCTCCCCTGGCTCCCTGAGCCGGCACCGTTTCATCAGCCACAAGAAGAGACGGGGTTTGGGTAAAGCCAGTGCCCTGGGGCTGGGGGATGGGGAGGAAGAGGCCCCTCCATCAAGGTCTGACCCTGATGGTGGAGACTCTCCCCTGCCTGCTTCTGGAGGCCCGCTGACCTGTAAGGTCTGTGGCAAGAGCTGCGACAGCCCTCTCAACCTCAAGACCCACTTCCGCACGCACGGCATGGCGTTCATCAGGGCTCGGCAGGGGGCTATTGGGGACAACTAGTCTCCGAGCCTGGGACTAACCAGCCCCTTCCTCTTGGAGCTTGGTTTTCCCTGCTGCTGCCTGATCCCTGGGCTGGGGAGTTTCATTAACATTAACATTTTGTTAATTCCTGTCTCTCCACCCTGAAGAAGAGCATTTGAGCATTATTCTAGTTATTTGCAACCTCCCTTTGGGTTTGGCCCTGGAGTCCTAGTAAAGTGGACCCTCCATTTCTCCTTTCTGAGCCCAACACTAATTAATTTTATGCTCCTGCTGCAGAACCCCCAGTGTGGGCCTGGGGGTGGGAGGATGGGACTTAGGTATGCCTGCTAGACAGGTTCAGTGAAGGACTGATGGGGATGTTATGGATGGACACACCCCTCCACAATTCCTTCAGGCATGGACTGGAACTTTCCTCCTCTGGGCCGGGCCCTGCCCTAGTGCCCCCCGCCCCCCAACCCCAACTCACTGGCACTCTAGCCCCCTACCCCTGCAGTGCCTTTCACTTCTTTTTTTCCCCCAGAAATCCAGGGTGGGGGTTGGTAGGGATGAGTCCTGTCAAGGGGGCCACAGGAGAGGAGGGGACAGGCTCTCAGGAATCCTTTATTCTTGTAGTAATAATAATACTAACAAACAGTGGGGGAACTAGGGAGAAAACCAGACCATTAAAACTGTTTGTGGTCGAATCTCCATTCAGGACTATCTTTTTCTGTGACTTGGACAATGTGGACTTGAAGCGGGTGAGAGAACATGGAAGGCCCTTCCTTCTCAGGGAAGAGGTGGTGGTGACCAAGACAGGCAGGGAAAAAGCAAACCTCTTTCTATGTGGTGCCTTTTGTATCTTGGACACTGAGGCATCTGTTCATACCTCATCACCCATCTCCCCCTGCACTCCCCCAGAAAACCTGGAAATGACACAAGTGGCTAACTAAGGACTTTATTTCAAACAAAAATTACAAATAAAAAATTGAGAGCTCTTTTCCCTGGGTTTGGGGAAGGAGTCAGGGTAGGGAATTCCCCATGGCTAGGCCAGTACCCTCAGTACACGGGAGGGCTGTGGGAATTCCCTTCCTTGCCCATGATGGGGAACCTCAGCAAGTGCAGGGCCCACGCAGCGCCCGCCAGCAAGGGGAGCTTGGGCCAGGGGTCGATCCCTGGGAGGGGTAGGTCCCTGGGAGGGGTAGAGCTGGGCAGCAGCATGGCCAGTGGCCAACCACAGGATCAAGTCCTAAGTACCGAGAACCTACTCTTCCCCGCTTCCTGGGCCCCAGAACGGAGTAAGAGGATGGCCTGTGGAAAGAACCTCTCAGAGACCCCTACAAGGAGAAGAAAGGCCCCGGTGTCCCTCACATTTGTCGCTTCTGTTTTCTGGAAGGCAGTGAGTCCTGGAGTCAGTCTCGTGGTAATACTGACACAGAGCAGGAGGGGCAGGGAAGCCCCAACAAGTCTGGACCCCACAGCTGGCTCTCCCACCCCCCAGCAAGCTCTCACAGTTACCACATGATCCTTCGTGTTTCTTGCCTTCCATTTCCCTTGGGTGGATGGTCGGGTAGGTGGGGTTTCCTGGTTTGGGGTTTCTCAGACAAGGGCCCTCTGGGGAGGGTGCCCTGGACCCCCCACCACTCCTGGGCCGAGGAGCGTGTCACATGATGCCGTTGGTGAGGTACTGGAAGCCGTCATAGAGTTTGGTGGTGATAGACCGCATACTGCCATCCACCATCTGCTCCACCAGCAGCTGCAGCTGCTCCTCAGTCATGCTCATGTGGAACCTCTCTTTGAGGTTTCGAATGGTGCTGGAGCCATGGAAGCAAGGAAGCTGAGAACCTGGGGGAAGCAGTGGGAGTTCAGGGTCATGGATGGACAGGAGGGAGGGGCAGTTGTATCAGCCACAGCAAATACAGAGCTGGGGCATCTGAAGTGCCCTTTTCCTCCCGCCTCAGGTCCTTGATGATGTGGGTGCAGTTCTGCTTGGGCAGAGAGAAGGAACCGGCAGGAACCCCTCATCACCCCACGCCTAAGCCCCTCTGTAGGTGAGGGCATGTGGGCAGAGGAAGGAAGGGGACCAACACCACATCTCCCTCAGTAAGGGTGGAAGGGCCCAGAGGGCAGGCTGGGAGGAGGCTGGAGGGAGTGGGCCCTGAGCTGGGCACTTATCTGGTTGCAGACCTCTGCCTATGCTACGTCTGACACTCACAGATGACCTGGGCCACCGTCATCATGGGGCCAGATGGGGATGATGCTGAGCAACGGCGACAACCTGTGGGGTAGGGGCAGGAATGGGGAGGAGGGGAGACTGGCAGTTCAGACCTGGTATACACCTGGAGCCTTGAGGAGGGGGATGAGGACAGAAGGGGGTCCTGGGCAAAAGACTGTAGATGGCAAGACTGTAGTGGAAGGAGATAATGATGAGAGGGGAAATACTTCTCCGAGCTTAAGGGTGGCAGAGGACAGGGCAATCAGAGGTCATAGTGGAATGGGGAAGAGAGATGGAAGGAGACTGAGAAACTCAGAGCTGGATAGGGGTGGGGAGGTGAGGAGCGGCCAGCAGGCTGTAAATGGGCCTGTTTTCTCCCTAAAGATGCCAAGGAGGCAGGTGCTGCTATCCCCTTCCCCAACCTCCTGGACTTAGCCTTACCAGGGTCAGGAGGAATGTCCTAAAGGAGAAACAAGGCACTGGACCAGAGCTAGAAACCCTCTGGGAACCCCCCTCCCTCAACCCGAGTCTCGGGGTGGGATCAGCTTTCTTATGCTCCAGGGCTCCGACTTAAAGGGGAAGCCTGAGGCACCATGGCACCTGACCTCACCCCAGCCCCACCTTGCTGCATGATCTCCACGATCTGCACCACCTTGTCCATGTGTTTCCGAGCGGCAATCAGGCCTTGCAGCATCAGCATCTTATAGTAGTTGAACATGTCGCCATCCAGGCCGCCCATCACCTGGAAAGGGAAGAGAGCGTTGTGTGCACAAGGGGTCTTACACCGGGGATGGTCCCTGTCCTGACTGGCCTACCAGAACTCCTCCTCCTCTTGGGGCCCTGTTATTTCCCCCTTCCTTATTGGGCAGAAAGCTCCTAGGAACTCCTGCCTCATCCCTAATTACTGCCTGTTCTGTTCATCCCTAATTTGCAGGGAGCCCATCAGCTCCCCCTCCCATGACAGAGAAAGAATACAGTGACCCCAGCGGCACTTCTCCTTCTTGACTCACATCCACAAACTCTGTGGTCAGCTTAAAGGCTGACGTCTCAAAGCCCAGATTTCGGGGTGAGCTGGAGAGGATGAAGCCAAAGTCGATGTGGATGATGTGGCCTTCTGCGTCCAAAAGGATATTCCCATTGTGTCTGAGGAGGGGGAATAGAGGAGAGGAAGAGGCAGTAGTCAGACTGACTGAGGCTGGAACCTTAGCAGCAATACACTGGCCACATGACACCAGGCAGGGGGGTCCCCTGCCATGTTTCCTGCTGCCCGTAACTCCAATCTCCTGTCCAGTTTCCTAGGACCTAAAGCTATCAGTGGAAAGAAAGGAAATCAGAAAAGAAAACTGCTAAAAAAAGGCTATGAGGTCTGAAATCGCTATTAATAATTTAATAAAAATAGTTTAAGATTCTCCCAATTTCCTAGAAATTGCACTTCTGGCACCCAGACTATCCCAATCTAGTAGAGAATCCAGAAGCAAGGAAAGAGGGCCTCTGAGGCTCCAGCCAGCTGTCACAGATGCCAAGTGCTCTACTCAGGGGAGGCTCTATTCAGAGCCTGTTTACCTGTGGGTTATTTGTAACTCCTGTCAGCCCACTGCAGATCAGAGGCCTCACCAGAAGGGAACAACAGAGGCAAGCAGGCTGAGTGAAGCTGAAATGTGAAATAGCATGGGGGCTTCAATGGGTAACTTTTAAATCACTTATGTAAAAAGTCTCAGGAGGCAGTAGTACAGGGCAGCTGTAGAAGAGTTAAAGGGAGATAAATCCCAGGTCTTTGTGATTCCCACATGAATGGCCAGTAGCAGAAGGAACAATTAACATGCTAAGCATGTGAGGCCTGGCCTATTCAGCATAACTGGCCTCCTCAGTGTCAATAGAGGCTTTGTTAGGCTAAGAGCTCATGGTCTGAGGGCCACCTTCTCTGGGGTTGGTTTGGCCAAAAGAGGAGGGACAAAAGGAGAACCTAGTCCCACCTGAGTTCTTCCCCGCTCAGGGAAAACACTAAAGATTTAGCAATCCAGGCACAATCTTGTGAGCCAGAATGGTTCTAGGAGTTGTCATGGTTCAACCTCACATTTTACAGGTGAAGAAACAGAGGCCCTGAGAGAGGAACTGATTTACTTGCCCAAGGTCCCATAGCCTCTCTTTTCACTGCCAGAGTTAGCTCCAGCTGGAAAGCTGCTTAGGACTACTTTTGAAGCAGTTAAAGAGATCCTAAATCCTGACTCCAGTATGGGGCCTCATTCATTACTGCCACTTCTTTCCAGTGGTTGATTCCATTCATGGCTCGACTATATCTATTCTTTTCTGAGGTATATGAACGGCTTATCAGCTACCTGCCCTCCTCTAGCCCTCCTTTTTTAGAGGATGGACTCTCATCTTCCAAACATACTAATTTCCTAAACGAAAGCCCTGGGGCCTGACTAGTGCCAGCTTCCCTGCCACCCATTTACTCAATCCCAGGACTGAGCTCTAGGCTCCCTGGGCCCTGAGTTCAAAATCCTGACACTTCGAGATAGTCTGAAGCTTGCAATCAAATTCCTTATAAATAATTACATTCTCGGCTGGGCGCAGTGGCTCACGCCTGTAATCCCAGCACTTTGGGAGGCTGAGGCAGGAGGATCACCTGAGGTCAGGAGTTTGAGACCAGCCTGGCCAACATGGTGAAACCCCGTCTCTACTAAAAATACAAAAATTAGCTGGGCGTGGTGGCGCATGCCTGTAGTCCCAGCTAATCAGGAGGCTGAGGTGGAAGAATCACTTGAACTCTGGGAGGCGGAGGTTACAGTGAGCCAAGATCACGCCACTGCAGTCCAGCCTGGGCAACAGAGCAAGACTCTGTCTCACAAAAAAAAAAAAAAAAAAAAAAAAAATTACATTTTCCTACAGCTCTCAAATGCAGAGCCTGGGTCCATTTGTAGGGCTGGCAGGGTGGAATGAGCACAGGGTCTAAAAGCTACCTGACTGTTATTTCTCTCATGAGGAAACACGTGTCTGACAGGGTTTTCATCTAGTTTAAATATAAGAATGTCAGGCCATGGCAGAACTTAATAGATGCTAGATTTCTTTTTTTTTTTTTTTTTTTTTGAGATGGAGTCTCACTCTGTCACCCAGGCTGGTGTGCAGTGGTGCGATCTTGGCTCACTGCAACCTCCGCCTCCTGGGCTCAAGTGATTCTCCTGCCTCAGCCTCCCGAGTAGCTGGGAATACAGGCACCCGCCACCATACCCGGCTAATTTTTTATTTTTAGTAGAGATGGGATTTCACCGTGTTGGTCATGCTGGTCTTGAACGCCTGACGTCAGGCGATTCGCCCACCTCGGCCTCCCAAAGTGCTGGGATTACAGGCATGAGCCACTGCATCCAGCCTAAGACTAATTTTTTTTTTTTTTTTTTGAGATGGAGTCTTGGTGTCACCCAGGCTGGTGTGCAGTGGCACGATCTCATCTCACTGCAACCTCCACCTCCTGGGTTCCAGCAATTGTCCTGCCTCAGCCTCCTGAGTGGCTGGGATTACACAGGCATGCGCCACCACGCCTGGCGAATTTTTGGTATTTTTAGTAGATGTGGGGTTTTGCCATGTTGGTCAGGCTGGTCTTGAACTACTGACCTCAGGTGATTCACCTGCCTCAGGCTCCCAAAGTGTTGGGATTACAGGCGTGAGCCACTGCATCTGGCCTAGATGCTACATTTCTAATAAGCTGCTCTGTTAGCTAGCTAGCTACTAGTTGTTTTGTTTTGTTTAGACAGGGTCTCACTCTGTTGCCCTTAATCTCCTGCTCAAGTGATCCTCCCACCTCAGCCTCCAAAGTAGCTGGGACCACAGCTGTATACCACCATGCTCGGCTAATTTTTGTTTATTTTTTGTAGAGACGGGATCTCACTATGTTGCCTAGGCTAGTCTCGAACTCCTGGGCTCAAGCGATCCTCCTGCCTCAGCCTTGTTAGCTAGATTTTTTTTGAGACTCGCCCTGTTGCCCAGACTGAAGTACTGTAGCATGATCTTGGCTCACTGCAATCTCCACCTCCTGGGTTCAAGCAATTCTCCTGCCTTACCTCCCGAGTAGCTGGGATTACACGTGTGCATCACCAGGCCCAGCTAATGTATGTATGTATGTGTATGTATATATATATATAATTTTTTTTTTTGAGTTGGAGTTTCACCCTTGTCGCCCAGTCTGGAGTGCAATGGTGCCATCTCAGCCCACTGCAACCTCTGCCTCCTGGGTTCAAGCGATTCTCCTGCTCAGCCTCCCAAGTAGCTGGGATTACAGGCGCCTGCCACCATGCCCAGCTAATTTTTTTTTTTTGTATTTTAGTAGAGATGGGGTTTCACCATGTTGGCCAGGCTGGTCTCAAACTCCTGACCTCACGTGATTCGCCCACCTCAGCCTCCCAAAGTGCTGAGATAATAGGCATGAGCCACCACACCCAGCCATTGTTAGCTAGATCTTAATGGGCCACCATGTTACTGGAAGCCCCAGCAGCACCGGCCACTGCATTTCCACCTTTCCAGGACAGCTGCCCTGTGCCGAGGGTCTAGAGATGGAACTCATAGGAGCATTCAGGGCAGAGACCCTGGGTCACTGTTGGGAGATACTCTTAGAAGGCAGGGCCTAGATGGTGTAATTATCTTTGTACATTATGTGCCTCACCTATGTGTGTAGTGAGTTTTCATCAAGGTCATGTGATATTGAAAAAAAATGACAGCTCTGGGCAAAACAACAGATACTTACAAGCTGTGGAAATCATATGCTGGAATAAGAAGTGAGGAGAGTTCATGGCTGAGAGTTTCCACTTCATCTCCATCATGTTTCTCCTTTCTGCTCTCAGTCACTAACCACTACCCTTAGTGCCAGGCCCTATTATCTCTCGCTTTGTTGCTAAACGCCCAATTACATCCACCTTCACCCACAGTGCCACAGGGCATTTACTCAACACAGACTGGATCATGTCATTCCTCTGCCTGCAAAATAAAACACCTAAGCTTCACAATGAAGGCCCTTCTTCAACTGGCCTCAATTTACCTGCCTGATGGTACCACCTCCTACTCCACTGCCATGCAGTGCAGTCTGTGCTTTAATCACATTCAATTATTTCTTCTAGCTGGGATGTACCTCCCCTGCAGCTTCCTCTGTCATCATTCTCCCTTGTCCTTGAAGACCCTGCTCACTCAAACCCTTAGTCCTCCCATAAATCCTTCATTTCTTGGCCCTTTTACCCTAGTTCTTATTAGTCTGCCTCCTGACTTAATATCATGTGAACACATCTGTCTCTGCTTAAAATATATTGTTTCATTTTTCACATCTTTGCCATGGAGGGCAGTAATAAGTAATTGAGAACTACACACGAAGGGACAGAGAGAACCCTGGAGAAATGTTAGGATGAGCAGCAGAAGTCACCTACCTGTCCTTGACTTGCAGCAGGTAGCAGACCAAGCAGTACCCAGCACAACTTTGCACAAAATTGCGCTGGGCACTGAGGAATGCCTCAGTGGTGTAACTGCCATGCTCCTGTAGGAAGTAATCGAGCAAGGAGAGCTGTGACTGTTTCTTCACCTGATGGATGGACACAGCGTTGACCACTGGTTCAATCATGCCACTATCAGCCGAAATCACAAGAATCTTGTATGGCTTGATCCAAAGGGGCACTCGCTCCTGTTCCCAAATGGACTGTGAGAAGACATGGAGGATACAGGACTCTTATCTTTCTCCAAACTAGAGAAGGAGGCTAAAACTCCTCCCTTTCTCCAAGCTCTCTCCTTGGTAGCATTGAATTCTAAGCCATCAAGTGAGTAAGACTCACTTAACCCAGGGAGGACCAGGGAGTTTTGAAAGGAAGTCTAGGGCCTGACAAAGTCAGGAAACTACACTCAGGTATGTGGGAAAAGGTATCACCTAAGTAGAAAGCCCAAGACAGGCAGGGAGAACAGGAAACTTCACTATCCCCTCTCAAGCAGGGAGAATGGGAGCTGTAAGTTCAAATAATAAGAAAAAAGAGGCCAGGTGCGGTGGCTTATGCTTGTAATTCCAGCACTCTGGGAGACCAAGGAGGGCGGATCACCTGAGGTCAGGAGTTCAAGACCAGCCTGGCCAACTAGAGAGTGAAACCTCGTCTCTACTAAAAATACAGAAATTAGCCAGGCGTGGTGGTGCATGCCTGTAATCCCAGTTACTCAGGAGGCTAAGGCAGGAGAATCGCTTGAACCCAGGAGGTGGAGGTTGCAGTGAGCCAAGATTGCACCACTGCACTCCAGCCTGGGCGACAGAGCGAGACTCTCTCTGAAACAAAAAAAAAAAAAAAAAAAAAAAAGGAAAGGATTTAGGTCCAGAGAAGACTTCTCTGGAAAATGAAAATATTTGTATGGTATAAAGAACAGTATTAAACAAATTAAGTGGCTTGCAGGTGACCAACCCAGGGGGATCAGAAGATCAATATTTCAGCACACTATAACCTACCTGCTACAGACCATTTGGGAAGTTTTTATGTTGTTTTTTAAAGGGGGAGGACCAAATTATTATTATTTAAAAATTTGATTACAACCAATTGTGTTGGCATTAAAATTAGAGGCATTAAGTTTGAATAATGGATATATGCCAAAAACCAGAAACTGAGTTTGGCAAAAATGGGAAAGGAAGTTTTCCAGTAATTTCAGATTAGAAATCAATTTAGAGAAATGAACCCCATGTTTACAATGATTGTGCCACAGATTTAAACTTCAGTAGTGCATTAGGAAACTGTTCACATTTAGATCTTCACCTTGAGACTTGACAGCTATTTCTTGAAAAAATCTCAGTGCCTTGTATAAATAAATTGGTCTTCCATGTGCCTTAGCACACACTTAACACTAAGAAAAGGTGGGTCACTAAACTTTGCCTCTGCAAAATTTTCTTTTTGGCTCACTTCAGTTAGAAATGCTGATTTCTTCAGCCAGGAGCGGTGGCTCATGCCTGTAATCCCAGCACTTTGGGAGGTGGAGGTGGGCGGATCACCTGAGGTCGGGAGTTCGAGACTAGCCTGGCTCACATGGAGAAACCCCCATCTCTACTAAAAACACAAAATTAGCTGGGCGTGGTGGCGCATGCCTATAATCCCAGCTACTTGGGAAGGCTGAGGCAGGAGAATTGCTTGAACCTGGGAGGCGGAGGTTGTGGTGAGCCGAGATCGCGCCATTGCACTCCAGCCTGGGCAACAAGAGCAAAACTCCATCTCAAAAAATAATAATAATAAAATAAGGAAAAAAAAAATGCTGATTTCTTCAAATGCATATTTTTCTTAGAGACAGGGTCTTGCTATGTTGCTCAGGCTGCAGTGCAGTGGCTATTCACAGTCTCGATCCCGTTACTGATCAGCACAGGAGTCCTGACCTGCTCCATTTCTGACCTGGGCCAGTTCACCCCTTCCTTAGGCAACCTGATGGTCCCCTATTCCCAGGAGGTCACCATATTGATGCCGAACTTAGCGCGGACACCCAATTGGCATAGCGGACTGCAGCCCAGAACTCCTGGGCTCAAGACATCCTCCCGCCTCAGCCTCCTGACTAGCTGAGACTACAGGCCCATGCCAGGGTGCCAGGACATTTTGGAAGTTTTGATCTAAAAGGCAAACCTAGCACTCTGAAGTTCAGACTTAGAACAGGGCAGCTGCAGGTCACAAAAGGGCCAAAAGAGGCCGCTGTGGAGCTGTTCCTATGGCTATTCTTCCCAGGGTAAAGTTGCACTAGCTTTTCTTTACTCTGCTTTTGTTTTAGACCTTGGCAGGAAGGTGGTCCCCGGCAGAATAATCTGTGTAGTCACCTCAGGTTGGCTGGAGTTGGGCTGAGTTCCCCTTTCTCTCCTTCTCTTTTTTTTTTTTTTTTTTTTTGAGACAGAGTCTTGCTCGTCACCCAGGCTAGATTGCAGTGGCACGATCTCAGCTCACTGCAACATCCGCCTCCTGGGTTCAAGTGATTCTCCTGCCTCAGCCTCCCAAGTAGCTGGGATTACAGGCGCCCGTCACTGCGCCTAGCTAATTTTTGTATTTTTAGTAGAGACAGGGTTTCACCATCTTGGCCAGGCTGATCTTGAACAACTGACTTCGTGATCCACCCGCCTCGGCTCCCAAAGTGCTGGGATTACAGCCACTGTGCCTGGCCTCTCCTTCTCTTCTCTTACCTGCAGTTGCTTCAACACCTGAAAGGCCAGAAGCTCTTGCCGAAGATCATCCCCACACTTGACAATGACTGACAGGAGCCGCCAATTGGGGAGATGGCCGTAGGGGGAGCCCTCTCTGATCCGCCTGTGAAGAGAGAAGTAAAGGATGTCAAAGGATGATGCCAGGGTAAGGACAAGAGACATGGCTTCCACAAAAAATCCCAAGCAAACGCCCCATAGGGCAAGGACCCAGACGGCCTGGAAGTCTGACAGATTTTTTTGGAGGCTGATGGACAATAAAGTTGGTGCAGTGAGCACTTGTAACTGCCTCTGAGCTTTGAGAGGGGTTCAGAGACCCACACCCAACTCACCGTACTTTCTCCTGCCAGGGCTCTTTGAGAGCAACTGCAGAAGGATCTTCTGGGTCTCGTTTGAAGGCTGTCGGGGTATGAGCCAGCTGTTCCGAAAGGCGCCGGCTGGCAGGAAGAAAATACATCATTTGCTTGGAGGAGCTACCCCTAAGCCCCATGCCCAGTCTATACTGACATTTCCTGCACTGTCTCCTGGATTCTGGACACATGAAGATAGGAACCCAGGCTGAAACGGACTCATGGGAGAAAACATAACCAATGACACCTTTTTGCTAACTTAGTGATTGTAATCATCTTAAAATTAAGATTACCAGGCCCTCCATATTCCTCTACCAAGGCTGATTCAGAATGAGTGTGTCTCTAGAATTTGCATTTTTCTTTCTTTTTTTTTTTTGAGATAGAGTCTCGCTCTGTCTCCAAGGCCGGAGTACGGTGGTGAGATCTCGGCTTACTGCAAGCTCCGCCTCCTGGGGCCACGCCATTCTCCTGCCTCAGCCTCCCGAGTAGCTGGGACTACAGGCGCCCACCATCACGCCCAGCTAATTTTTTTTTTTTTTTTGGTATTTTTTTTAGTAGAGATGGGGTTTCACCGTGTTAGCCAGGATGGTCTCGATCTCCTGACCTTATGATCTACCCGCCTCGGCCTCCCAAAGTGCTGGGATTACAGGCGTGAGCCACCGTGCCCAGCCTAGAATCTGCATTTTCAACAAGTCCTCCTTCCTCCCCCTGGATTCTGACACAGTCCCTTTGAGACCCCACTTTGAGACACACTGCTCAAACTCCTTCCTCTGGTGCTTTCTTGTTTTTTTTTTCAAGACGGAGTCTCATTCTGTCGCCCAGGCTGGAGTGCAGTGGCGTGATCTCGGCTCACTGCAAGCTCCGCCTCCCGGGTTCACGTCATTCTCCTGCCTCAGCCTCCCGAGTAGCTGGGACTACAGGCATCCACCACCATGCCTGGCTAATTTTTTTGTATTTTTAATAGAAACGGAGTTTCACCGTGTTAGCCAGGATGGTCTTGATCTCCTGACCTCATGATCTGCCCGCCTCGGCCTCCCAAAGTGATGGGGTTACAGGTGTGAGCCACTGTGCCTGGCCCCTCTGGTGCTTTCGTCCCTTTGGAGTCCTTTTAAAATTTTTCTTTTCCTTCTTTGGTAGCCCAAGTAATTTTTCAACCTACACCTTCATTGCCTCAAGTTTGGTGGCCCCAAACAAGGACAGAATGAAAGAAGACGGAAAGACACAGGCTAACAATAGATGATTGAGATGGAGAGGAAGGTAACAAAGAGATGGGAAGTTCCTGAAAGAGGCATGAAAAATGAGGGGCAATGTGATCTGGCCATACCGGATGTCCCCCGCTGCAATGAACACAGGCTCTTTGCTCTCCTGGCTGGTGATGCTGTCCACAGAGAACTGGGAGATGTTGTCACAGCTGTTGGTATGCACTTCGGGGAGCTGGAGAAAGCAGGGGAGTGCTGGTCAGAAGTGCTAAAGTATAGGTCTCCTGTCTTTCCCCTCCTGCTTGCTTGCTATCACTGCAGTATGTTCATCCCTCTCTTTCAAACTCTGCTTACACACCATGTTGGTTACTGGGACCCTAGGCTGCCCAGAGCAGCACTTCTCAACATGTGAACTACCTGCAGTAGAATTACCCAGAATGCAGATTCCCAGGCCCCACCATCAATCTGAATTAGAATTACTGGGAATGGGATCTGAAAGTCAGAATTTTTAACAAGTTCTCCAGAAGACTTCCGATGCACTGAAGTTTGCAAACCACTGCCATGACCATCACAGGAGCTCAAAATTTCAGCCTCACTGAGAGTCCCCCAAGGATAGGGATGCGTTCTCCCCTAAGGTCCAAAGCAGACCCTTTGCAGACTAGCTTCTGACAGTTTCTTCAATCTAAGTCATTCAATCTTATCTTCTCATCTCTCTCTAAATACAGAATATTCTACCAGACCCCAAGGCTCATGTCAAGTCTCTTCTCTCCTTTATACCAGAGCATTTCTTCTCAACTCCATTTGTCACCTAGTACACACTGCTTTGTTGTATATCTAAATTTTTTTTTCTTAAATGTCTAATTTCTCCAATTGGACTATAAGCACAAAGACAGAGATTCTGTCTTTTGGCAAAGTGAAACCTGGCTGTGTTTTTTTTTTTTTTTTTTTAGACAGTTTCGCTCTTGTTGCCCAAGCTGGAGTGCAATGGTGTGATCTCGGCTCACTGCGACCTCCACCTCCCGGGTTCAAGTGATTCTCCTGCCTCAGCCTTCTAAGTAGCTGGGATTACAGGTGTGCGCCACCATGCCCGGCTAATTTTTTGTATTTTTAGTAGGAATGGGGTTTCACCATGTTAGCCAGGCTGGTCTTGAACTCCTGACCTCAGGTGATCCGCTCACCTCAGCCTCCCAAAGTGCTGGGATTGCAGGCATGAGCCACTGCGCTCAGCCCTTGGCTGTGTTTTTGTTTTGTTTTGTTTTAAGACAGGGTCTCACTCTGTCGCCCAGTCTGGAGTGCAGTGCTGTGATCTCAGCTCCCTGCAGCCTCTGCCTCCCAGGTTCAAGTGATTCTTGTGCTTCAAGAATCACTCGCCTCCGGAGTAGCTGGGATTACAGGCATGCTCCACCACATCTGTGTTTTTTTTTTTTTTTTTCTTTTGAGAAGGAATTTTGCTTGTCACCCAGGCTGAAGTACAGTGGCATGATCTTGGTTCACTGCAACCTCCGCCTCCCGGGTTCAAGCAATTCTACTGCCTCAGCCTCCTGATTAGCTGGGATTACAGACACATGCCACCATGCCTGGCTAATTTTTGTATTTTTAGTGGAGACGGGGTTTCACCATGTTGGCCAGGTTGGTCTTGAACTCCTGACCTCAGGTGATCTGCTCTCCTTGTCCTCCCAAAGTGCTGGGATTACAGGCGTGCGCCACCGCACCCGGCATAATTTTTCTAGTTTTAGTGGAGATAGAGTTTCACCTTGTTGGCCAGGCTGGTCTCGAAATCCTGACTTCAAGTGATCCACCCACCTCGGCCTCCCAAAGTGTTGGGATTACAGGTGTGAGCCACTGCGCCTGGCCAGCTGTGTTAATAGCTCTACACAAAATTCTGCTCTGGCTCTTCATGCCCCAGAATAAAGCTGAAGTTTCTTTCCCCAGCTTACAGTGTCCTTCCTATAGTCTGGTCCATGCCCACGTGTCCAGTCTTATTCTTCACCACTTCTTACCTCACACCTGCACATCACAGCCAGACAAAATTTCTTTCAATTCCTATAATGGCCCAAGCTCCCTCTTGTCTTCCGGCCTTTGCACGCAGTGTTCCCTCTGTCCAGCACTCTTTGTCCAGCTAATTCCTACCCATGCTTCCAGCCTCAGCTGAGAGATTACTTCCTCCAGGAAATCTCTTGTGATGCCTGCCCCAAGTCTGGTGCTCCTATAATGTCCTATCCTTTCCCCCATGGCTTGACTCTCACCACACTACAACTACTTGCTTACTGGCCTTGTTCTCTTTCCAGTTAGCTCATAAATCCCTTGTAGGCAGGCGCCAAGTCTTGTTCACTAGCACACAGCACTCAGGTCTGGCACATAGAAGGCCCTCAATAAATATTTCTTGAATGAATTAACGTATGACTTCTCATCCTCTGCTATTCTATGACAACTTTATATAGGTGTTCAATAAATATTTTCATTAAATTTCCCTCACTCCCCTTGGCCTAGAAGTTCCTCTTTACATTTAAATCTCTTTACATTCCTTCACCTGGAAAACGAATTCCACCTGAATCTATTCCAGGCTAGAGTTGTTCAGAGCTTTCCCCCTCTTACCCCTCACTACCTACACCACTCATTTGGGTACTTGCCTTACCCTGCCTTGGGATATGCTGTCTTGTTTCCAACATAGTGAAAGCTCCTGGAGAAAGCTCCTGTGACCCAGCATTACCTCCTTGAAACTTCCTCACCTCCACTTGCAGCTCGCCTATGTCATCCACTGACCAGGCCTCATCATCGTTGTCATAGTTGGGCACAGTGCTGAAGCTGCCGGCTCGCTGCTCATGGGTAATACCACATTCGGGCAAGTTCTCTACGGACCTCGTACTCCGAATTCGGTTCTCGGGGATCCGGGCAGGGACACTGGTGGTATCAAAGTTTTCACATTCAAGGACTTCCACATAAATCAGGTAGGGAGCCTGGGGGAAGAGTGAGACAGTATTTGCAACTTACTTCCACCACTAACCCCCAAATCTCAACTCTGTTAGCAAGGTTCTTCCTGCTGTCCTTTCTCCTAGCTCCAGCCTTCATCCAGTAGTCCTCTGAAACTATGAACACTGTATTTAGGGCAGACACTTGTCCTATGATCACCTATGTAAAGAATTTGGGTGACAGAATGCATAAGTCTTCAAAACGTTTCAACTGAGCTCCAAAATGTACAGATGATGCGCTTGGGCCAAACCACTATAGACTATCAATTACATGCTGTAAGGGAGGCCTAGATGCTTCTGTGGGCTTGTCCTGAAGACAGGGCCCAGAGAGCTACAGTGGACAAAAAGACTGGGACAAAGCTGGGCACTGTCCCAAGGAGCATCCCAAACTTCAATATTTCCTTTGAAAGAAGAATATGGGCTGGGTGCGGTGGCTCACACCTGTAATCCCAGCACTTTGCGGGGCTGAGGCAGGTGGATCATGAGCTCGGGAGTTCAAGACCAGCCTGGCCAAGATGGTGAAACCTCGTCTCTACTAAAACTACAAAAATTAGCCGGGTGTGGTGGCAGGTGCCTGTAATCCCAGCTACTGGGGAGGCGGAGGCAGGAGAATCGCTTGAACCTGGGTGGCAGAGGTTGCAGTAAGCCAAGATTGTGCCACTGCACTCCAGCCTCGGCAACAGAGTGAGACTCCATCTCAAAAAAAAAAAAAAAGAAGAATCTGAACCATGAATACTCATTCCAGTCAGCACACAAATTCAGCTAATTCTCTCCAGTGTGAATTGGGCATCCTCTCTTTCTGTCTGCTCATTCTGATCAGAAATGGTCTTAGAAACAAAATATTTCTCTATCCTTATGGTTGCTGTATCTGGAAAGCCCAAGAGTTATAGAAGGGCTGGAGAAAAGCTACCAAAATGACCATAAGGTGGGGTGAAGAACAATTCTCCTAAGATACAGCAAGAAGGAAGCTAAAAAGATTAAGTTTCTTTGGTCCAGAAAAACAAAGCCCAAAAAGGGATACGGGGGGCTCTCAAAATCACAATTGCACTGAGACAGAGTCATGGTTGACATATGCATCATGAACTATGAAGGGAGTCTAGGATGTTGGTGTGGGCATCACTGGTCATACACACAAACCCTGAAAAACCATGGGTGAAGAGTCACGTCCTGGGTAGGGGTTTGGGCCAGAACCCATCTACCTTGTCCTTGGAGTTGAGGACAACAGCCTGTGTGTGGGGTACACGGACCACGTGGTGGTCAAAGCCAGCAGTGGGCAGCCAGACTCGGGCAGGGAGCTTATGGTTGAGCAGGGAGAGCTCTGAGATCAGCCTCTGTGTTTTCTGTTCTTTGGTGGGGAGCGTGGCCAGCCGCTTGCCGATCGCCATCAGGGACTTGATGAATTCTCTCTCAGGAGCCAGTCGAACAGGCTACAGGGGTTTGGGGTAAGACAAAAGATGGTGAAGAAACCACAGAATACAATGGCCCACTCACTCAGTCACTCCTGGCCATGCAGGCCGGGGACCCCAGTATCTGGAGAACTCTAGGAAAGGAGCTGTTTTTTAGTCTTAGTAGGAGCTTCCACCCACCCTTCACAACTTGAATTGAGAATAGCCAGCACATTCCTTCCCTATAGGCTATCCCTTGAAGGTAAGGGAGGCCATGAGTCCAGGTAACTGGGATGCACTCCTCTTCTCTTGGACTTGGGTTCCTTAAGGACTGTACCAAGGCTTTAGAGTGAGCAGGGGGACACAGCTGGATAGGTTAGCCAGGGCCACAGAGAGAAGAGCTGCTTACACCTGAATCGTTTCACCCTTTTCAAGAACAGGGTTGTCCTTCTCCCCATCTGGATCCCTGGGCTAGATCTCTGCCGAGGGGCTCTGCCAAGTCCCGCAAGGCTAGAGAAGGGAGCCCCACATCAACATTTCCACTTTCAAAGAGGAAAGATGCTCGTCATTCAAATTAGTTCTGTTGATTTCCATGGTATCCCCCTGTCCGTCCCACAGTCTCTTACAAGGCGTCAATGCACATGCAGGGGATGGAAAGAGGATGAGCGGATGAGCAGACTTTACATTAATCAAGGAGAAAGAAAAAGTAGATGGAAGGAAGTAGGTAGATGGAGAAAGCAACAGCTCCTTTTAGCCCTTGATGCTGGCCCTGAAGGCCTGTCTCTTTTAGTGACTCCTCTTTGGGTCCTCTTCCCCTACCTCTCAGTGACTAGGTTCCCCATATTAATTCCCTGCTGTGAGTTTGACTCCTTGTGCTGGGCAATTCAGTCATCCTCAGAAAGAGCAAAGTTGGTCTTGGAATTAAGGTGCAGGTGGGGAAAAAGAGGGACTCAGCTAGACATGAAGAAGGGCTCTCTTCCCAGTCTAAGCCCTTCTACCGTAAGGGGCATTTTATCAAGATAGCCACCGAACTCCCCATCCCATCTCCCCTCAGCTGGATATAAACAATCTCTCCTCCTCTTGTAGAAACAGCATTTAACTCACCAAACCTTTCTCTCCCTTTCCGTGTGTCTTCCTTAGTTTCTGGATTGAGAGAATTTCTATCCTGCTCCCTCACACTCTAAAAGAGCTTCTTTTGAAAACTGGGGCGTATCAGGCCTACCTCTGCGTGTGCAACAGTGCCAGGATTCAAAGGAAAAGCTCATCCCGGCCTCTGCCTCTTGGGAGATGGTTCAGAGTGCCACATAGGGACTGAAACAGGGTGTCTAAATCCTTCAGGAATGCTTTAGGTGACATTATTGAAAAGAGATAAAGAAAAGGAAAACAATGGAATTGGGTTTCTAAGGTCCCTGGAAATATCCTGGGGGTCTAATAGAGAAAGAAAATAAGAGGAAATTTGAAGACTCACTTCTTCCTTCATCTGAATCCACTCAGACGGCAACTGATCTCTGTCCCAAGGACCCTCTACCCCAACCAATTCATAATCATCTCAGATTAGAAAAGGCAGAATTCCTTCCCATTCTCAAATCAGCATTTGGGTTAGGGGCCCCTAAGTTACGTGAGCATGTTAGAAATGCGACCCCAGGCCTCAAGAGAGAGGCTCTGCCACATGGGAGGAGATAGAAATCATGACTGAAAGGGGATTAGCACAGAACAGAGAAAACTGATTTGACAGACAAATCAAATAGAAAATATAAAAAAAATCATCCAAACTCCCAGAGGTCCTGCATTTCCTCTCACGTCTTTGCCCAGCAACAAGGTCCAAGACCCTGTGGGACCAAAGGGTCAGGGGTTAGTCCAGAGGGAACAAGAAAGGAGAGGGGATTAAGGAACATCCTGGGCAGTGAGCTGGGAAAAGGGAAGAACTCAGATCTGGAAAAAATGTGGTTGAAGTTAAAAAGAAAACCAGTTGTGGAGAGGCAAAACTTTCCTTCAGGCCAAGTCCTATTTGTTTTTGGAGTCAGCTCACCAGCACAGGGCCTAGCATTTAGAAGATTATGAATAAATATTTGATAATCTGACGGCAGAAGCCATGGGGAAAGGGTTCTGGGTGGGAGAAACAGGATCCTGGGGGTTTCTGCCAGGCAGTTTTTGGCTCCAATCCAGGAGTGAATTCTACCTCCCTCCCAGCTGTTTGCTCCAGACACTCAGTGGGGGCTGAGCAGCACTGTACTCCAGCTGTCTCTGAGAGAAGGATCAGCTGAGCTCATCTCAGCCTGGGCTCAGGATTTCCACCGCAAAGGTCAGGGGGACTCCAGCAGATCTGGGAGGTCTGGGAGGGAGGAGCTGATCTCCCAGTAAGAAAAGGGGCATTTTAACTCCAGCCTTGGCCTGGGGGCTCAGAAGACCTGGGGACGGAGAGGAAATGCGGCCATTGGGGGAGCCTGCCACCCCGTCCCAGCCTGGCCCCACTTACGGAACTGAATGAATTATCAATACTCTCGGTGCTGGAGGAGAGCTCCTGGGAAAGGGCCAGAGGGCAAAGGGAGAAGGAGGGGGTGGGAAGGGAGGGGAGAGAGACAAAGGTAAAGAATTTAGCTCCAACTTGGATCGTAACTGCTTCTCTAGTGAAGTTCTACCTTTCTGCTTTAATAAAAGAAAGTCAACTCAGAAATGCTACTTGCCCAGATGCTTGACCACTTGTGGGAGATGCTGGAAGGGCAGCTCAGACTTTAAGGTCAGAAGGACTGAAGAGACAAAGCAGCCTCTGCTTTTCACTTTATTCCCTTCTATTCTCAACTGAATGGATCTTCCTTCTAGGCCAAAGCTCTAAAGCTGGGTCCCTAGGGCAGTAACTGCACTGCCAAGCTTCCCTGCTGTTTTTTTTAACCCACTCACATGCTCTCAACCAAATCCTTCTCCATGGGGACCACCACAGGACTGAACTTAATAAGCTGCATGGCTCCCATACTGGAAACCCCATGTTCCTCCAGCTTTTTGGAAACCTCAGGGAGGAAGAAAAGCTAAACTTTCAGTGGCAGGTATACCTTTTCTCTAATTAGCCTCATTATCACCCTGGGAAGCTGAATCCCAATCTTGAACCTCTGTGACAAAGAGCATCCTAGACCCATGAACCCAAAATCTCTGGGCTGGATGCTGATGGGAGTGAAGGATAAATCAATCTCCTATCTACCAAACCCCCTTAGGCTTCCTATCAGGCTATCCACATGATAATCAATATATTACAATTTTTGATATAAGTTGGGGAGTTAGCTATATCCATCTAGAAAGCTGACTAGCTGGATAGCAGCTGTCCTAGTCCCAGCCCAGAGGATTTATCTAAACATCACCCCATTCCTGTGTCATACATGTCCGTGTGCAAAACAGGGGAAAGAGATGGTGTCAAACTCTCACTCAGCAGCTCTGAGGCAACACTCATGCACAGGGCTCATCCTGGGTTGTGTCCAACATGGTCTTACCAGGGCAGGGAACAGGGCAGCATGTGTGCACAAATCTAGGTTGGGGGGACATTGAGGTTGGGGGGGGTTAGACTTAAAAGACAAAGTCGTAAGAGCTCCCAGGGCAGAAGGGCAGTGGTCAGTGAGTTTCTACTCTGAAATCTGCTGAGTAGATTCAAGCATCCACTTGAACTCAATTCCATGGTTTCAGTTCTATTCTAGCTGGAGGTCCTATGGTCAGGTCCTTCCTTGAAGAATCTGGGGACTGGAGCACTTTGAGGGAGAAGCCACATTTGGAAACATGCCCCTAAGGCAACAACTCTTCCATTTTGGGTAGAAAGTGGTGGGAGAATTAAGGCAATGAGGATGTCAGAGTCTATGACTTAGTGGTTCTATTTTCTACCTACGAGCTGGTTGAAGAAGGAACAGCAGGCAGGATATTGGCTCCCTGAGCAACGCTCCAGCTGATTCTGTCACAGACAGGTCCTGTCTGACTCATTAACAGCCCTGGGGGAAGGGAGGTATATCATGACCTGCTCCTCTCCTACTCCCTGGGCTTGAGTCACTCATACTGAGTCAGCTCCAGGGAGTAAAGATGAAGCAAGAAGCTGACATCACACCATACCAAGCTAGAAGGCCTACTGGGGCTTCCAGTGTGACATGCAGCAGATATCTCTGTACAAAGGTTGCAGTCCTGAAAAGACAAAGCTAATCTACTAACAGTGTCATTATGTGGGGGAGGGTGTGATACCTAAATCACTCTCTCCTCTTAGCTCCCCCATTCTATACCAAAATATTTGCCATTTGGTTACAAATGGGAGGACAAACTGCCTGAGCAGAGTTCCCCGACTAGGCTGATAAAATGGCTTTGAAGGGGCAGGCTTTGAGGAGCAGTGGTGGAAAATGTGAAAAATCAGCGCACAGCCTTCTGACTGTGGGAGAGAGTGTACAGGATTCCTCAGAGTAAGAAAGAGAACACTGTGAGAGCTGAGCAGAGAACAACTCTGCAGGGAGACCACGGGCAGGAAGAGAACTGTACATGCTGCCCCTGAGCCTCTTCTTTGAGGCCCGACCTCATCCTTGGGAGCCCCTCTACTGGTGGTAGGAGCATAGTATTAAACTCAGAACCTAAAATAAAAGCAAGAGATTGGGAGCAGAGTGTTAGGGTCTACCTAGAGATTCTCCTAGAGTATCTCTGCTTAGGTCTTAGATAATTATGTGCCTCATTTTAGTAAGCCGTATACTTCCTGTTTATGGCAGAACACAACTTTTTCAAGAGAGTCACAAACTAAACAGTTCCCTAGATACTGGGGTTTTCATTATTACTTTACACGTTCCTAGAGGGAAGGATAACATTTTATTCCCCATCCTCCACAGCCTCTAGCACATGGCTTTGCACATTGTACAAGGTCAATAACTACATGTTGAGTGAATGCATGTTACATGAAAGGGAAGAAGGATGAGTAAAAGGAAAACCAATTCCTTTGGTATTTAGGGGACACAAGCCTTGACAGACGCATCCTCAAAATGCCAAAGGGGCTGGATCTAGTCACTCATGCCTGTAATCCCAGTGACTTGGGAGTCTGAGGCGAGAGGATGACTTGAAGCCAGGAGTTTGAGACTAGCTTGGGCAACAGAGCACGACCTCATCTTTACAAAAAATTTTTTAAAAAATTAGCCAGGTGTGGTGGTACATAGCTGTAGCCCCAGGTACTTGGGAGGCTAAGATGGGAGGATTGCTTGAGCCCAGGAGTTAAAGGCTACAGTGAGCTACGACTGTGCCACTGCACGCCAGCCTGGGCAACAGAGCAAGACCCTGTTGCAAGAAAAAGGGCAGACGGACAGACAGACAGGTGGGCGGAAGGAAGGAAGGAAGGACAGACGGAAGGAAGGAAGGAAAAGGGTTGGGAGAGATCCCTGTGCTGAAGACTCTAATGCTTAGAAACCTAGTGATATTCACGTTTCTGTCTCTTTCTTGCTCTCCCATTTTCTGTGGAGCCATAGTGAATTCAGGTATTTCATTCTGTCAGTATCAGATAATGCAGGAGTGCCTGGGAACATAGTATCTCCTTCCTTTCCTGGATCTAGTGACCCAAGATAAGGAGTCAGGTTGGAAAGAATGGCAGCTACAGAACCCACCCTAAATGATGTAAGTATTCACCTAATACCTGCCTCTCAGTGCCATCCATAATCTTATCCTGGAGTGGGAGTTAGATGCAAGGAAAGAGGGACCAAGGATCAGCAGAGTAAGAAAAGCCCTGAGGCCTCAGCTTTTCTGGTCCTAAGATGAGCACTACAAAATGGATACAGAGAAAAGCCAAGCCTGACAAGAGGCACCAAGGAATTCACTTCCAGCTGCTCACCCTCTGCTACAGGTTTGACTCCAAGATGAGACAGCTATCCAACCCTTCATGTTCCACTAGAATCTGGATGACTCTTCTTGTTCTGCAGCAACTTCTCTTCATGACCCAGGGCTCTGCTGCCAAGCTCAACCAGATATGAAAACGGTCCATTCTAGTTCTGACAACAGTTTTGGCTTTGCCTGTGCATGGATGTGGAAGCTTAGATGGCCATAGCCTGGGCCGTTCTTCCCCACATGGCTTCTGACAGCTGGGGACCTCAGGAAGTAGATATTGAGAAATAACCAAGGCAGTTCAGCTGAATGATTATGAGTACCAGCTGGAGATTTGAGTCCTGGTCTGAGATTCACTAGTTGAGGGACCTTGGGCAAAACATCTAATCTTTCTAAGCCTCGGTTTCCTCGCTGGTAAAATAATACCTGTCTCTTAGCACGGTTGTGAGGATTAAATGTAAAGTACCTGGCAAGATGCCTGGCACATAAGTGCTGAATAAATGTTAGCACTTTTAGCTTTACCATTATTAAAGTATCCTAACAAAATTCCAAATTTCCACAGAGCAGGCTCTATAGTCTCCCTCCCTCTTCCTTTTCTCTAGTCACTCTGACTTCCCTCTATTTGAAAGAAGTCCCATTGTATCAAAAACGTGGGTGGGTTATATACCCCACAGAGGCAGATGCCAGGACCATAACTATCCGCATTTTTCAAAAAGTGCAAATTCCCACTTTTTTTCTCCCTTCTTTTCTAGGCTGGGTTGGAAGCCAGGATGGGAGCCTGGCCAATGGTGAGTCAGAGGGGAGGACTGGAGCACCATTGTCTGGCTGGGACACCAGGTCACTGACACTTGGTAGTCCACTGGGCAGCTTTCCCTGCTATCTGTCCAGATGCAGAGTGAAGAGTGGGTATAACCTATTCATGTGGCCACCTCTTCCCTGCTCTATATCCTAAGTTATACCTCCAACTGCTGCTGTAGCTTCCTCTTCTTCCCAGCCTCCAGGTCCTTGACTAGGCACTATATTTACTCTATACTAAGAGTGCTTTCTCTTCCCTTTGTGCTTCTCCCAAATGGCATGGGAAAGATACCAGCAAGGCACTCTTCCCCATAAGGAAAGGCAGGCAACGAAGGCATTCTCCAGATGCCTCAGTGATAAGAGAATGAACCTTACACTTACGTCAACAAAAGGTAGGATCTTCAGGGGGTAGTGAAAAGGGATTAGATTATGAGGAGGAGTGGCCAGGAGAATGAAGCTGATGTTCTAACATCTCCCCTACCCCAGCACACACAAAGACAATAGTACCTTTTCCTTTCCCACAGATGCTGCTCTGAGAGGCTCTGGTAGCTATCTCAAGTCTCAGGTCAGGGTGTGGAGGGCTTCTGCCACAGATCTCATTAACACAGTAGATGTTAATGGAATGGCAGTTTATTTATTTATTTATTTATTTTGAGATGGAGTCTCACTCTGTCGCCCAAGCTGGAGTGCAGTGGCGCGATCTCTGGTCACTGCAACCTCTGCCTCCCGGGTTCAAGTGATTCTCCTGTCTCAGCCTCCCAAGTAGCTGGGATTACAGGCGCCCGCCACCACGCCTGGCTAATTTTTGTATTTTTAGTAGAGACGGGATTTTGCCATGTTGGCCAGGCTGGTCTCAAACTCCTGACCTCATCATCTGCCTGCCTCAGCCTCCCAAAGTGCTGGGATTACAAGCGTGAGCCACCGCGCCTGGCCAGTGCAGTTTAAAAATGATTTGGGACACAGTCAGGAGCATCAGCCTTGCCATGACCTATATGACCTGAGGCAACTCACTTTATCTCTCTGGGTCTGAGTTCTTCCTTTGTAAACTAAGGCAGGCAAAATACATGAATTCTAAGGTCTTTCCATTCTAACATTCCATGCTTTTATCAGTGAAATGAAACAGAGGGAGGACAGAAAGAACAGCGTAACCCTGTGTGTATACAGGAGGCATCTTGTCTCCATGCAGCCCTCTACCACCTTTTGTCTCCGGCCCTCCCCAGAATTTTACCTCATCCTCATTCTCCACTTTAGGGTTGCTGGCTGTTCGTTTCAGGTTGCTGCTGAGACTTATGCTGGCAGTAGCATCTGACTTAGAGCGCTGGTGAGTCCTTTTGGAGGGAGACAGCCCTGTGTCAGGGGCCGGGCTCAAGGAGGGCAGCTCCCTCTTCCTGTGAGCTGGCTTTAGCTCATCTGAGAGGATCAGCTTCCGTAGCTTGGTCCCACGGGAGTGTCGTTGAGTGGAAATGTGCATGTCTGAAGAATAGGCCCCAAGCAACAGGGCACATTGGAGGGAAAAGTTAATGCTCTGGCGGCAACGGTGGACTATGTAGGGCTTAATGGCATCACCCACGTCCTCATCCATGTGGATGTACATGTTAAGCAACTGGGGCAGATAGAAGTCCACGTCCTCATTGCGAAAGCAGAAGAGCCGGTTGCCGATGTAGGCTTGTACTCCAGGCTCCTTGGAGTTATACAGGTATGAAATGGCCATGGAGATGTCAAACAGTTTTGACTCAAACAGCCTCAGCAGCCAAGACTGTTTAGCTGAGTTGTTCTGCCGCCGTCTTCTTGCTCCTTTGGCTGTGCCTGAGGCCACAGCGGCCCCCATCTCATCTTCCTCCTCCCTGATCTGGGCAGGTGGATCATCTAGGCAACGAATCTCACTGTCCACACCATCCCCATTGACCAACTCCAGTGGGGTGCCTCTGCTAGAGACTGCCATGCCTCCATGCAAAAGCTTGACTTTCTCCAACACCTCCTGGCAGGCCTTCTGGGCCACCTCAGGGTCAATCACTGATAGTTCCCCGACCCCCTCCGTGATGACACTTAGCAGGGACCCCCCATTATTCCCTGGTGGGCCAGAAGTGGGCTCAGAAGTTGGCTTCAGGGGGGCAGGCTCCACTACTGTATCTCCCATGGCCACAGCCAGACTTCGAGCTTCCAAGCTACAGGAAGAGGGAGAGAGAAAAGAACAGAAAGGGAGACACATACACACACTGGTTAGTGGTGCCATCCTCAGATCTTCCCTTTGCTATGACACCTTCCCAGGCACCTCCTCTTTTTGTCTTCCTGGACTCCTTCAAAATCAGATAAGAAGACATTTCCTAGGAAGCTTTCCTGACTACCTCCAGTTCTGATTACATTACTCATCATTCCTCCTGTAGTTACTCAGCTTAACCTCTGTTCTTAGCTTATATATGTGAAATGTTGTTTTGTATATGTTGTATTTATATAGATTTATAAATTCTTGTTGTTGTTGTTGTTGTTGTTGTTGAGACGGAGTCTCGCTCTGTCACCCAGGCTGGAGTGCAGTGGCGCAATCTCAGCTCACTGTAAGTTCTGCCTCCCGGGTTCACACCATTCTCCTGCCTCAGCCTCCCAAGTAGCTGGGACTATAGGCGCCCACCACAACGTCCGGCTAATTTTGTTTTGTATTTTTAGTAGACACACGGTTTCACCATGTTAGCCAGGATTGTCTCCATCTCCTGACCTCATGATCCGCCCGCCTCAGCCTCCCAAAGTGCTGGGATTACAGGCGTGAGTCACTGTGCCTGGCCTAGATTTACAAATTCTTTTTTTTTTTTGAGACAAGGTCTTGCTCTGTTACCCAGGCTGGAGTGCAGTTGCACAATCTGGGCTCATTGCAACCTTGACCTCCTGGGCTCAAGCAAGCCTCCCACCTCAGCCTCCCAAGTAGCTAGGACCACAGGTGCACACCACCATGCCTGGCTTATTTTTAAATTTTTAATCTTATTATTTTTGAGACAGGGTCTTGCTCTGTTGCCCAGGCTGGGGTGCAGTGGCACGATCAGAACTCACTGTAGCCTTGATTTTCTGGGTTCAAGCAATCCTCCCACCTCAGCTTCCCAAGTATCCAGGACTACACGCATGTGCCACCATGCCTGGTTAATTTTTTAAATTTTTCTGTAGAGACAAGGTCTCACCAAGTTGCCCAGGCTGGTCTTGAACTGAGCTCAAGCAATCCTCCCTCCTCAGCCTCCTAAAGTGTTGGAATTACAGGCATGAGCCACCATGCCTGGTGATTTACAGATTCTTCGGGTAGACTGAGAAGCAATTCAGGTGTTACTCCCTTGTTCCCTAACTCTTCAAACACTTTTCTATCCACTTGCTCTTCTTGTCTCCCTTTAAATGCCTGCTATAACCTTTTTATTTTCCACTTTAGACTGTATTTCCTTACTCATATAACATTCTACACACAGGTCCTGTGCATCTCACCTTTATTTTTATTTTTTAGAGAAAAGTCTTGCTCTGTTGCCTAGGCTGGAGTGCAGTGGCATGATCATAGCTCACTGTAACCTTGAACTCCTAGGCTCAAGGCATCCTCCTGCCTCAGCCTCCTGAGTAGCTAGGACTATAGGTGTGTGCCATCATGCTGAGCTAATTAAAAAAAATTTTATTTGTACAGATGGGGTCTTGCTGTGTTGCCCAGGCTAGCTTTGAATGCCTGGCCTCAAGCAATTCTCCTGTCTCAGCCTCCCAAAGCACTAGGATTACAGGTGTGAACCACCATGCTCAGCCATCTTTATTTAATATTAAAGTCTTGGCTGGGCGCAGTGGCTCACGCCTGTAATCCCAGCACTTTGGGAAGCCAAGGCGGGCAGATCACGAGGTCAAGAGATCGAGACCATCCTGGCCAACATGGTGAAACCCCATCTCTACTAAAAATACAAAAATTAGCCAGGCGTGGTGGCAGGCGCCTGTAATCCCAGCTACTCAGGAGGCTGAGGCCGGAGAATTGCTTGAACCTGGGAGGTGGAGGTTGCAGTGAGCCAAGATTACGCCATTGCACTCCAGCCTGGAGACAGAGTGAGACTCTGTCTCAAAAAAAAAAAAAAAAGGCCAGGCGCGGTGGCTCACACCTGTAATCCTGTAATCCCAGCACTTTGGGAGGCTGAGGCAGGCGGATTACCTGAGGTCAGGAGTTCGAGACCAGCCTGACCAACACGGAGAAACCTCGTCTCTACTAAAAATACAAAATTAGCTGGGCGTGGTGGCACATGCCTGTAATCCCAGCTACTTGGGAGGCTGAGGCAGGAGAATCGCTTGAACCCGGGAGGCAGAGGTTGTGATGAGCCGAGATCGCGCCGCTGCACTCCAGCCCAGGTAACAGAGCGAAACTCTGTCTCAAATAAATACATAAATACATAAATAAAATTAAAGTCTTGATATATTTTTCTAGTTACAGGTATTTTTTACCTTCTCTTTTAAACTCAAAGCTCCCAGAAAATAAAGGCCAGAAAATACCATGCCAGGCTTCACTTAGAAGAAGGCAACTCTAAAACAACCATCATCAACCCTGCCAAAGCTGTGCCATTTCTCTGGTTGTCTGACGTCATGACATCACACCCTCTTTCTCCAGTGCCGTGGCTGCTAACATATAATGGAAAGAGCTCTGGACTTGAAGGCAAATAGGCTGGGGTTCAGAATCCTCATTCAGCCTTTCAGAAATGTGCAATTTATGCAAGCCGTTTATCCTCAACTGCAAATTGGGAAAAAACACTTTCTTCTCATTGTTGCTATGTGGAACAAATACCATCATGTATACGAAAGAATCTAGCACAGTCTTTGATACATAGTAGTACTCAATATATGCTAGTTGAGGCTGGGCACAGTGACTCATGCCTGTAATCCCAGCGCACTGGGTGGCCGAGGCGGGTGGATCACTTTGAGGTCAGGAGTTCAAGACCAGCGAGACTGTCTCAAAAAAAAAAAAAAAAAAAAAAAGAAATGCTAGTTGAATCCTTATCACCTAAAAGGTTACTAACCAGTGTGTGTGTAACATAAAACTTATATTGTTTTATAAGGGAAGCAAAGAGTTCCAACTGTTTGAGAATCTTCCAGAAATACTTATGACAGCCTTCTCTGCCCCAATACCACTCCCCCCGCTGTCATACACACATTCTAACAACTGGAGGGACAATTGAAAAGGCAAAAAGAAATCAGACTAGGACTCATAGATCTAGGCCTTCCAAAGAATAGGGAGGAACAGGAGTCACAAAACAAAGAACACCTCCTCTGGAGGGACTGTTGGAAGGAAGTTCGATGAAAGAACAATGCTGACCAAAGCCACTGCTCTCAAAGAGCAATCCTTCAGAGCCTCACCAAATCTGGAATCAGTGCAGAACTGGGGAAATTTCATCAGATCAACCTGGCTCCAGAATCTGACTATAGCTAACAAAGGACTCAGACTCAGAGGCCTCTTCACAAAAATGCTAATAGAGTGAGTCTAAGACACACTCAAGAGCATGAGCAAGAGGAAAGATTTTGTAGAGTTGGAATACAGGTAATTTCCACATATTAGTGACATCACCTTCAACCCTGGTGACCCTGGATGCATATACTTTGGGTAGGTGGAATAAGGAGGCCTAGAGATTCGTTAGTCCTTCTGGGAGGCTGTTTTCCACCACCACCCTTCCAGTGTCTGTTCTTCTACCTCTGAAATGTTAAGGTTACCTTTTTTTTCTTTTTGAGACGAAGTCTCGCTCTGTCGCCCAGGCTGGATTCAGTGGTGCAATCTCGGCTCACTGCAAGCTCCGCTTCCTGAGTTCATGCCATTCTCCTGCCTCAGCCTCACAAGTAGCTGGGACTACAGATGCCCACCACCACCACGCCTGGCTAATTTTTTGTATTTTTAGTAGAGGCGGGGTTTTACCACGTTAGCCAGGATGGTCTCGATTTCCTGACCTCGTGATCCGCCCACCTCGGCCTCCCAAAGTGCTGGGATTACAGGTGTGAGCTGCCATGCCTGGCCCAAGGTTACTTTTAACTGCCCAATATCATATAGTCCAGCTCCCTGCCTCCCAGCAGTCACCACTAAAGTTTTGCAGAAAGACGGATGGGGAACTCTTCTGTTCTCAGAGATCACCAAAAAAGGCTACTTCTGTTCCTTTCTGCCAACTCTGCCAAGCAAGTTCATTCCTGAATTTAATATCCCTGATGCAGATTGAGCTTGGTATTGGTAAGAAGGCATCAACTCTTTCACTATGCTCTCCCCCAAAATTAGGTAGTGCCCTCTGAGCAGTAGAACCAGCATGGCTGCCTATGTGGACCTGTCTCTACTCGCAATTGTGAGTTGCACAGGAATAATAAGAAGGAAGCTTTAATCATTCCCTGCCACACCTTCGTAGGGCACTCTCATCAGAGGGTCACCGATTCAACTGGGACCACTACCTTTTAGGTCTGCTTAGAAACATGTGATAGCCTCAATCATCTTAAACAATCAACTTCTTTTTCTCTGTCTCTATGTTTGGTACATCCTTTCCTCTCCCTCTAGTCCACAGACTTTTAAGTCACTGAAAGCTCCTAGAAGTCCACTTTTCAAAACTTTCAAGGGAAATACAGTTCAGACATTCTCCCACATAATAGTGTCTCAGACCTCACTAGAAAATTTAGCAGATGCCTGCCCCAATTAACTACGATTGGGATTATTACTGGCACCAGGAAGGCAAATAAAGATACTATCACCTCTTTTATCTCACAGGCAAAAGAAAAACTCCCAGGGCTCAGCTAAGAATCACATCACAGTATCCAGAGGATTTTGCTACTGAACAGACTCTCCCTCCTGGCAGCTTTTACTCCTCAGGGAGCTAGACAATGTTGAGAGGTGCAGGAAAAACAGACTCCTCTCCTATATAAGCAGCTCTGCCACTAGAAACCACCAAACTGGAGCTGGGTCTCTTCCCTGGCTTCTCAGGAACCCAGGCACTGCCTGCATCTGAAGCAAGTCATATGGAGAAGAAGGTGTTGTAGGGAATAGGGTTAAATTGCTTTAGCTATTTATTATTACTATTATTTTTATTTTATTTATTTTTTTGAGATGGAGTCTTGCTCTGTTGCCCTGGCTGGAGTGGAGTGCAGTGGCGCAATGTCAGCTCACCGCAACCTCCGCCTCCCAGGTTCAAGCGATTCTCCTGCCTCAGCCCTCTCAAGTAGCTGGGATTACAGGCACCCACCACCATGCCCGGCTAATTTTTGTATTTTTTATAGAGATAGGGTTTCACCATGTTGGCCAAGCTGGTCTCAAACTCCTGACCTCAGGTGATCCGCCTGCCTCGGCCTCCCAAAGTGCTAAGATTACAGATGTGAGCCACCGTGCCAGGCCTTATTTTTATTTTAATTTTTTTTTTGAGACAGGGTTTCACTCTGTTGCCCAGACTGGAGTGCACTGGCGTGATCTCAGCTCACTGCAACCTCCACCTCCTAAGCTCAAGCAATTCTCTTGCCTCAGCTTGAGCAGCTGGGATTACAGGCATGCACCACCCACCATGCCCAGCTAATTTTTGTATTTTTAGTAGAGATGGGGTTTTGCCATGTTGGCCAGACTGGTCTTGAACTCCTGGCCTCAGACTCCCAAAGTGCCCGCCTCGGCCTCCCAAAGTGTTGGGATTACAGGTGTGAGCCACTGTTCCTGGCCTATTTTATTTTTTTTGAGACAGGGTCTGGCTCTGTTGCCCAGGGTGCAGTGCAGTGGTGAGATCATAGCTCGCTGCAGCCTTGACTTCCTGGGCTCAAGTGATCCTTCCACCTCAGCCTCCCAAGCAGCTGGGACTGCAGGCATGCACCACCACACCCAGCTAATTTTTGTATTTTTTTGGTAGAGACGAGGTCTCTCCATGTTGGCCAGGCTGGTCTCAAACTCCTGGGCTCAAAGTGATCTTCCTGTCTCAGTCTCCCAAAGTGCTAGGATTATAGGCATGAGCTACCACACCCAGCCTGCTTTAGCAATTTAAATAATAAAAGATGGCCATCACGTTGACTCACGCCTGTAATCCCAGCACTTTGGGAGGCCAAGGAGGGCGGATCACCTGAGGTCAGGAGTTAGAGACCAGCCTGACCAACACGGAGAAACCCTGTCTCTACTAAAAATAAAAAATTAGTTGGGCTTCGTAGTGCATGCCTGTAATCCCAGCAACTCGGGAGGCTGAGACAGGAGAATCCCTTGAACCCGGGAGGCGAAGGTTGTGGTGAGCTGAGATCGCGCCATTGCACTCCAGCCTGGGCAACAAGAGCGAAACTCCGTCTCAAATAATAATAATAATAAAATAATAATAATAATAATAATAATAAATAGGCTGGGGGCGGGTAATCCCAGCACTTTGGAAGGCCAAGGCGGGTGGATCGCAAGGTCAAGAGATTGAGACCATCCTGGCCAACACAGTGAAACCCCATCTCTACTAAAAATACAAAAATTAGCTGGGTGTGGTGGCGCATGCCTGTAGTCCCAGCTACTCAGGAGGCTGAGGCAGGAAAATCGCTTGAACCCGGGAGGCGGAGATTGCAGGGAGTCCGATCGTGCCACTGCGTGCTCTCCACCCTGGCGACAGAGCTAGACTCCATCTCAAAAAAAAAAAAATAGGAAACGGATTCTCCAAAACCTAAATCCAGATATGGTTCTCAACATCAGTTCATTCATTTTCTTTTTTAATTAAAACAATTGTTTTATAGACACAGGGTCTCGCTCTGTTTGCTCAGGCTGGTCCTGAACTCCTTGCCTCAAGCAATCAGCCTCCCAAAGTGCTGGGATTACAGGTGTGAGCCACTGTGCCCAGCTTGGTTCATTTATTTTTGAATGCCAAGAAAATATGCCTTTGTGGGCAGGGCGTGGTGGCTCACGCCTGTAATCCCAGCACTTTGGGAGGCTGAGGAGGGCAGATCACGAGGTCAGGAGATCGAGACCATCCTGGCTAACACGGTGAAACCCCCTCTCTACTAAAAATACAAAAAATTAGCCAGGCGTGGTGGTGGGCGCCTGTAGTCCCAGCTACTCAGGAGGCTGAGGCAGGAGAATGGCGTGAACCCGGAAGGCGGAGCTTGCAGTGAGCTGAGATCGCACCACTGCACTCCAGCCTGGGTGACAGAGTGTGACTCTGTCTTAAAAAAAAAAAAAATGCCTTTGAGGGTAACTGTTCTAAAGAAAGTGAAAGGACTAGAAAGCAAAAGAAAAAGTGAAGGAAAAAGTCCTGTATTCAACAGCCTTCCCCTTCTAAGTCAGAGGAATAAGAAAAAAGTGACAGAAGACAATCTAAATTTTTAATATTAAATGACTCCTATGGCCTTCAAGGGGATTCAGACAACTGAAGCTCTACACTTCACACTGGGAACCTAAATTCTCCTTCCAGTCAGACTGGAAGGGAAATGGAAAAGGCCTCCCCTGTTCCACAGCCTAACAGCTGGCCCCTAGGAAAAGTTGACAACTGACTGAGTTCCACAGCTCCCAACTGGGCAAAGTAGGGAATTCTGGTCTGAGTGACAAGGAATTGTTACAGGTCACGCAGAACAGCAGCTGGAGAAGACACAGAAGATCTACACATATGTTCTGTGTGACTGAGCAGTTAAAATACATGTCTGCAGAGGACTCTGTGGGGAGGCGATGCTATCGCTTAACCTAGCTCCCCATTTCTTATCACCTCAAAAGATTCCAGGCAAACAACTTTCTACTGGCCTCCATTAAAGGACTTATTGGATCGGTCTCTGCTAGGACAGAATGGTAAAGAGCCCCAAATCAATCCCCTCACCCAGTTAATCACCATTCTTTTTCAAATTTTTTTCCATGGACTAGATAAATATGGATTGGTTTGCGCCAATTCTGATATTTTTATGTTCTTATATTTTCACAGAATGGCTTTAAGAGATCATCTGATTTAGTGCTCTGCTTCCAAGCAGGCAGGCAGGCTCAATTTTCCTCCTTTTAAAGGATCCTTTATTTCCCCACCCCTTGCCTTTTTATTTTTTTCCTTTTTCTAAGAGACAGGCTCTTACTCTGTTGCCCAGGTTGGAGTGCAGTGGTGGAATCATGGCTCACTATATGATTTCTGGTTGGGGATGCTTCCAAGGAGGAAAGCTTCTTCCTGGCCTCAAGCTATCCTCCCACCTAGGCCTCCCAAATTGCTGAGATTACAAGGCATGAGCCACCAAAACTAGTCTCCTCTATCCTTTTTTTATACATCTCATAATCATTTGAGATGGATCCACAAGAGATGGAAAAACGGGTAAGGAAACCAATATCTGACATTCATTCTACAAGGTGAATTAAGAGAGACTGTCAAAAGTTAATGGAAAAGAAAGAAAGCTTCAAATATATTAAATATTATTTAAAGTTATACAGGTGTCCAGTAGAAGAAATAAAAATGACATAATTATATAAATGAAAGACATATCCTCTAAAGCTAAATCCTTGTTTGTAACAATAAGTAAAGAAATAGAGGAACAAATGGCCGGGCGCGGTGGCTCATGCCTGTAATCCCAGCACTCTGGGAGGCTGAGGCGGGTGGATCACCTGAGGTCAGCACTTTGTGACCAGCCTGGCCAACATGGTGAAACCCCGTCTTTACTAAAAAATATAAAAAATTAGCCAGGCGTGGTGGCGGGTGCTTGTAATCCCAGCTACTTGGGAGGCTGAGGCAGAACAATTGCTTAAACCTGGGAGGCGGAGGTTGCAGTGAGCTGAGATCGCTGTAATCCCAGCACTCTGGGAGGCCGGGGCAGGTGGATCACCTGAGGTCAGGAGTTCATGACCAGCCTGGCCAACATGGTGAAACCCCGTGTCTACCAAAAAATACAAAAAATTAGCCAGGCGTGGTGGTGGGCAACTGTAATCCCAGCTACTCGGGACGCTGAGGCAGGAGAACTGCTTGAACCCCAAGGCAGAGGTTGCAGTGAGCCAAGATCATGCCACTGCACTCTAGCCTGGGCGACAGAATGAGACTCCATCTCAAACAAACAAAAACAACAACAAAAACAAACAAAAAAACAAAGAAATAGAGGAACAAGCATTTTATCTAAAGCTATGGTGATAACCTTCAGAACACTGAGATAATTAAAGAGGTTAACTCTGCGAGAACAGGAGTAGGGATGAATGGAAACAGGACTGCTGTTTTTCTTCATAAACTCTTTGAGTACCATTGGATTTGTTACCAAATGCATGCATTCCTTCAAAAAAAAATTTTTTTTTGAGATGGAGTCTGGCTCTGTCACCCAGGCTGGAGTGCAGTGGCGCCATCTCAGCTCACTGTAACTTCTGCCTCTCAGGTTCAAGCGATTCTCTTCCTCAGCCTCCCGAGTAGCTGGAATTACAGGCACATGCCACCACACCTGGCTAATTTTTGTATATTTAGTAGAGACGGGGTTTCACCATGTTGTCTCGAACATGCCAGGCTGGTCTCCAACTCCTGACCTCAAGCGATCCGCCCACCTCGGCCTCCCGAAGCACTGGGATTACGGGCATGCACCACGGTGCCCAGCCCAAAAATAATTTTTAAAGACAGGTTGCTCCTCAAAAGAGACTCCATATCATCTTTGGCTGCCTGTTCTGCTGTTGAGGAGTTCCTCCTCATGTCTTAACGTCCAACTCAAACCTTTCTTTAAGGATGTCTCAACTCATCTCTCCCCTTTGACCTCAATGGTAAAGGTAGAGATTGAGTACTCCTTTTTCCTTATAGGAACTCAGGGCCAGGCAGTCAAGCCAGCTCCAGCCCTACCAGGATCCAGGTAAATGCTGACACAAAGGCCCAGAGAGTGTGGGCATTAGGGGAGAGGGCATTCTCAAGCTACTACCACGAGGGCAGGGAGGGCAGGGAGGGCAGTGGTCTCATGGTAGTTAAGTCAATATTGATTCAGGCTGAGAACTCTGTGCAGAGCCATGGAGCTGGTATAAGCAGATTCCAGCCAGACAGCCCAAGCCAGCTATGGAAGCCGCTACTGAAACAGACAGATGGCAAAGAAAGCAGCTTGTGCACTCACCTCTCTCTGAATTGTTCCTCCCTACTGCGAGTCCCAAATACACTTGGACTGGGTCCCCTCTTGTCCCATGCCAATTATTGAAGGGTTCCTCCCAAACCTCTTCCCCAAATCAAGGAATCTCAATTTGCTGCTTTGGATGGTGTTCAGCATTCTCATGGAGTGTGTACCCAACTCTAAGAAGCAGGGAAATGAGAGGAAAAATGATTTCTGGTTGGGGATGCTTCCAAGGAGGAAAGCTGCTTTTTTTTTTTTTCCTGAGACTGAGTTTCACTCAGTCACCCAGTCATGCTAGTGCAGTGGCATGATCTCGGCTCACTGCAACCTTCGCCTCCTGGGTTCAAGTAATTCTCCTGCTTCAGCCTCCGGAGTAGCTGGGATTACAGAAGCCCGCCACCATGCCCAGCTAATTTTTTGTATTTTTAGTAGAGACGGGGTTTCACCATGTTGGCCGGACTGGTCTCGAACTCCTGACCTCGGGTGATCTGCCTGCCTCGGCCTCCCAAAATGCTGGGATTACAGGTGTGAGCCACCGCGCCTGGCAGGAAAGCTTCTAATAAGGGGAATTATGAGGAGACTGCACCATGACTAACGACAAGGAAGAGAAAGGAAGTGGGATAAGATGACACAACTACTCCCAAACAGGCCTAGAATCAGAAAATGAATGGAATCTCATGTGCCCTTTCACTATCACAGGCTGAGAGAGACATGGCAGCAACTAGTTGCCTAAGTCTCAGTTTGCTCCAAGTTCTCTTTTCCAGCCAGCTTCCTCAAAGTGCTTTCCCACAAACATACTTTCCACCTATAGAATCTGGAGTTATGGATCAAGTACGTGAGGAACAACACAGAAAATCAGCCACTTAATGCACTGGGGGAAAAAGCAAAGCAGATGAAGGAAGCAGGCCTGGAGCTTGTCTTTCAAAATGACTTACACCCCTTGTTGTGGACTAGAAACATCTGATAGAAAGACCAAGGTGAAGGAAAATTCTCAGGATGACTAAACCACTACTAGTAAATACCTTTTGCCTGAGGAACCCAAAATGTTTTGTAAACAAATAAACCAAATCTGATTTTCTTCCCCCAACCCACATCCTGCTACCAACTTATTACTGCACTGATGCCTATAGAGAGTGGGCCATTTTCCAAAAGGATCGCTCTAGAGGTCAAGTGAGGAAGTCACATGCTGAACCCAGGAGTCCTGATTCTGAATGTACAAGCTCTTTCCATTGTCTCATGTTCCTTTTTCCAGTTACACCCTTATCCCTCTCCAGGCCTGAGTTCTTATGGAACCAACCAAAACTATTCTAGTAAACCACAAGAATAAACTGATTCCTCATGGATCTGGACAGGGGTGGGAAGGCATTCTATTCTGTGATTCCTTTAACAAAAGCCTAAAATTAAATAATCTGAAACAAGATTTCTCACAATCTCATTCAATTTCCACGCAGGCCTGTTCATCCCTCTTAGTGGCTGCTCCGGAGTAGTCAACCAAGTGTAATCTGATAGGGACTTCTTCAAAACTTGCTCCGGCCTTCAGAAACACCCTTCTGTCCTGAACGGCCTGAGGCAGCTGAGGCTCCCCCTGCTCACAACACATTTTTCTTCTTAGTTCAAGGTTTAGTTGATCCTGAAATAAGTGGTATGTGGAGATAAAGAGTGTGACAGAGAACACATGAAGCCCACGGGAAAAACAGAACCAAATGTCACCAGGATCAGCGAAATCCTTGAAACTCGAGGGAGGTATCAAAGTTGGAAATCCTGAATGGGAAGGGCACTGTCAACTCTCTCCCCTACAGACAGAAACCTCCAGAAGGTTGGGGGATTGAGGAGGGAGGAAGAGAAGCTAAAGAAAGTTAGAGGGATCATAATGCATCCCAGAGAAGGGTGAGGAGTAGGTTCAAAGTAAGAATGTAAATGGTACTTTGGGATTGATGACAAGGGCCCGAGATCCCTTAAGGAGAAGGCAATTCTTGGAAGCCAGGAGCTGGCTAGGTAAGTGGGTGACGGTGAGGTAATGGAATCAGAAGCAGCACAGGAAGACAGGGATACAATCTTTAGCTCAGGGAAATGGGAACCCAGTGCTGGAGTTGCACAGGGACATCGGAGGAAAAGGGCAAACTAGGAAAAGAGATAAAGGTGGAGTCCATGGAAAAGGTTTGGGGCAGGGGCAGAGACGACGAGGAAGGACAAGGATGGGCATTATGGGAGTCGTCTGATGTGGAAAGGGTTCATCACTTAAAAAAAGAATAATTCGAGACGTAGGCAACAGGGATGAGTGAGGGAGGGGGGAATCCCCGAGGCAGAAGGAGGAGCTAATAGAAGAGGAAGCCAAAAAGCGGAGGAGGACCCCAGGCCTGAGAGGAAAGGGTGGAGAAGCAACCCGGAGTGCAGCTGACACCAGGAGAGCAGTTTAGTAGTCGAACTCAGGTGGGAAAGACTGTGCGGGACAGGGTGGCAGAGGGACCACCCCCCCAACAGGGCAAAGGTGACTCATGGAGGAGGAGTAGCTTACCTCTGGGGGATCCCCGCGGAGGGGGTGCGGGCAGTCGCGGTCGGACTGCCGACACTGCCGCCTCAGCAGCAGCGACCGCTCCCGGGTTCCATTGGCCGCCTGCGCTTCCCTGACAGCGGCCGCGGCGGCTGCACCAGGCCCCGGCTGCGGGGCTGCCCGCGGCGCCGCCTGAGGGGGCCTTCAGGCTGCCACAAGTTCGACCGGGCCACACAACCTCCTCTTCCTCCCTCAGTACAACCAAGACCAAAAAAATAATAAAATAAAATAAAATTCCCCAGCAGGTCTCGATGTAGTATTCTCCGGAGTCCAAGCCAAGCCTTTCTTCCCAGGATACGCTTTCCTGCTTCCCCAACGGTCAGGACCCTACCGATTCCATAGTAATCTAAGGAGTCGGGTGAGCTGCCCGGAACATGCCTGTTCAGAAATAGAAAAGGGGGCGGGGAAAAGATGTTTGGAAGCTCTCGAGGGAGGGCGAAGGGAGGAGCTTACGGGTGGGAGGCGGGGCCAATATTTAAGAAGTGGACCTAAGCGATAGCGTTTGCGAGGCTAAAGAAGCCGAGAGAGAAGTAAAATTTGCTGCATAAGTAGGGTGAGCAGGCGGGCGTGGGTGCCCTGTTAAAGAAGTATGGACATGTGCATACTTCCAGAAGTATATTAACATGCAAGTTATATGTAAATGACCGTTTGAGTAACTAACCAAATTACCGTAATTGCAATCAATGACCTTTCCCCCTCCCGTATGCTACAAGACTCCTTTAGTAAATCAGGCCGTGGGATGGACACTGGGTTCCTAGAAGGGCGCGCAGGAAGACGGCGGACGGGGAAGACGTTCTTCCTCACTGCCCTTTTCCTACTTATCTTTGAGGACGATGCGGAGATTAAACTCTTTAACATTTCGGGAATGGCGCGGTCCAACCGCGTCAGTCTTTCGCCGTTAGAGGCCCGACTCGAGGCCGTGGTTCTGCCTCCGAGGTCACCACCTGCCTGGGCAGCCTGTGACCTCCAGCATCCATAAGCCCAGCCCTCCAGGGAGGGGCTGGACAGGGCCAGGTTGGGAGAGGTGAGTGAAACGACAAAGGCTTGGAGGGCACAATCCCTTCTTCCAAACAAAACGAAACCATATTAGGCCAAAGAAATACAAAAACACGCCATGCAAATAGGCCTCTGGTGTTGCTTTTGTGTATTTTTCGTTTGTTTGTTTTGTAAAGACAGGCTCTTGCTATGTTGCCCAAGCTTGTCTCGAACTGTTAGCCTCAAGCAAATCTGCCGGCCTCAGGTACCAAAGTGCTGGGATTATAGGCCCGAGCCACCTCGCCCAGCAAGTTTTTTGTGTATTTTTCGCTTAAGATTGTTGATTTAGAGCCCTCTTTGTCCTCAGAACCTCTATCTCAATGCCTTTCCTAGGGCTTTACTTAATATGCAATGCCCCTCATTAGGGCCTTACTTAATACATTGAGGCTAGTTATTTGAGCCCGGGTCTTTAATGCCATTTTCCCTGCCACTTATGTCTACCAAGAAGACATATGAATGAAATAATATTAGCCCATTACAGGGTTTTGTTAGGATCAAGAGAGTACAAGTTGCTACTATAGTACTTTATTATTAATTATTGGGACAATCATACAGGATAGATGATGGAAGAGTCACTGCTACAATGTTTAATTGGAAGGCAGAATAAAGTGTAATAGCTTGAAAATGCGTGTGTAAAACATACAGTATGTACAACAGTAGAACAAATGGGGTACCTAAGCTAATTGCTGAAGGGGCATAGTAGAGTTTAAGTTAATTTGGAAGGCCTATATGTGTATGGACACACACATACACACACACACACACACACACCAGTATATGGTGAATGAATGAATGGAAGGCTTCTTAGAAATATTGTGAGTCAGGTCTTAGAATAGATATTGGATATAACCCAGCAAAATAAAAGACGAGCGAGCATTCTGAAAGCAAAAAAATTGTATGTTGAAGAATATAAATGGGAATTTGCTCATATCATGAGCAGAGGGCAAGCAGACAAGCTAGTTTAAAGCAGGAGTACAGTATGAAAGATGAACAAAGAATGGGGACAAGAGTGCCAAAGATAGTTTAAATTTGTCAGCTGGGCACAGTGGCTCACACCTGTAATCCCAGCACTGTGGGAGGCTGAGGTGGGCGGATTGCTTGAGCTCAGGGGTTTGAGACCAGCCTGGGCAACATGGTGAAACCACGTCTCTACAAAAATACAAAAATTAGCCTAGCTGGCTTGGTAGTATGCACCTGTAGTCCCAGCTACTTAGGAGGCTGAGGTAGGAGGATCACTTGAGCCTGGGAGACAGAGGCTGCAGTGAGCCAAGATCATGCCACTGCATTCCGGCCTGGACAACGGAGTGAGGCCCTGTCTCAAAAAAAAAAATATCGGCTTGGCGTGGTGGCTCACGCCTGTAATCCCAGCACTTTGGGAGGGCGAGGTGGGTGGATCAGTCGAGGTCAGGAGTTTGAGACCAGCCTGACTGACTTGGTGAAACCCTGTCTCTACTAAAAATACAAAAATTAGCTGGGCATGGTGGCGGGTGCCTATAATCCCAGCTACTAGGGAGGGTGAGGCAGGGAATCACTTGAACCTGAGAGGCAGAGGTTGCAGTGAGCCGAGATTGCGCCATTGCACTCCAGCCTGGGCAACAGAGCGAGACTCCATCTCAAAAAAAAAAAAAAAATTCTCACCACTGGTCTGGATTGGGGGGAATCACCAGTCCACATGTTAGGCCCACCAGCTCTTGGCCAGCTTCCAATCAGCTGTCCCGCAAATATCATGAGGCGATGACCCTGCTTTAGCCTAGAGTTTAAAATGTCATGTATCCCCTCAAGGGATAACGTTCCAAACAGCCACAAGACTAGCCTTTTGAAACATTGTAGAAAGACGTGACAACCTTTTTTATAGTAGGAAGTTTTCTTATTTTCCAATGACAGAAAAAATTTCAGGAACATCTCTGTTCAAATTTGAAGCAGGAACTTTTTATAGCTAGTCAGTTATAGACCACCCCACTAAAAATACACACACAAACATAAGTAGAAGATTTTAAGTTTCCTATTTATAGCTCTAAGGGTTCATATGTATAAATTTCTTTCTTTCTTTTTTTTTTTTTTTTTTTTTGAGACAGAGTCTCGCTCAGTCGCCCAGGCTGGAGTGCAATGGCGCAATCTTGGCTCAAGGGACCCTCCACCTCCCGGGTTCAAGCGATTCTTCTGCCTCGGCCTCCTGAGTAGCTGGGATTACAGGCATGGGTCACCATGCCCAGCTAATTTTTGTATTTTTAGTAGAGATGGGGTTTCACCATGTTGGCCAGGATGGTCTTGATCTCTTGAACTCGTGATCCGCCTGCCTTGGCTTCCTAAAGTGCTGGGATTACAGGCGTGAGCCACTGTGCCCAGCCCATATGTATAAATTTCTTTGCATCCCTTTGTGACTGTCTTTCTGCCGTTTTCTGGAGGGTTTTTTTTTTTTATCATCTTCTGTTTTTTGTTTTTGGTTTTTTTGAGACAGGGTCTTGCTTTTTTGCCCAGGCTGGAGTGCAGTGGCATGATCTCAGCTCACTGCAAACTCTGCCTCCCGAGTTCAAGTGATTGTCGTGCTTCAGCCTCCCAAGTAGCTGGGATTACAGGTGCACGGCACCACGCCCAGCTAATTTTTGTATTTTTAGTAGAGATGGGGTTTCACCATGTTGCCCAGGCTGGTCTCGAACTCCCGACCTCAGGTGATCTGCCCACCTTGGCCTCCCAAAACGCTGGGATTATAGGGGTGAGCTACTGTGTCTCTACTAAAATCACAAAAATTAGCGAGACGTGGTAGTATGCACCTGTGGGAAGGCTTAGGCAGGAGAATTGCTTGAACCTGGGAGGTGGAGGTTGCAGTGAGCTGCAATCATGCCACTGCACTCCAGCCTGGGTGACAGAGTGAGACCCTTACACACACACACACATACACATACACACACACACACACAAAGACTGAATGCAGAAGCAGATATGAGAACCCAGTCTGACATTAAAGAAATTTCCCCCTTTAAAAACAATGCCAATTTTCTCATTGATTTTTTTTCTTGTTTTGGAAAATATAGTTATTTTTCAAAAATGATTTAGTTTATATATATATATTTTATATCTATATATTTTTTTCTTTTTCTTTTTTTTTTTAAATTGAGACAGTCTCACTCTGTTGTCCAGGCTGGAGCGCAGTGGTGCCATCTCAGCTCACTGCAACCTCCGCCTCCCGGGTTGGAGCCATTCTCCTGCCTTAGCTTCTTAAGTAGCTGGGATTACAGGCACCCACCACCACACCCAGCTAATTTTTGTATTTTTCATAGAGACAGTGTTTCACCATGTTGGCCAGGCTGGTCTCAAACTCCTGACCTCAAGTGATCCACCCGCCTCGTCCTCCCAAAGTGCTGGGATTACAGGCGTGAGCCACCACACCCGGCCAAAAATATTTTTTAAATAAATATTTTGACTAAGTTATGTTTTCCTCCCCCTGATTTGTCTTTTTTCTCCTCAGTCTCCTTAGTTGTCAGATTGTAAAACTGAATGCCATTCTTTCCCCCCATATTAAATGTAAAAGCATAACATTTGCGGCTGGGTATGGTGGCTCACGCCTGTAATCCCAGCACGTTGGGAGGCTGCAGTGGGTGGATCACCTGAGGTCAGGAGTTCAAGACCAGCTTGGCCAACATGGCGAAACCCCGTCTCTACTAAAAAAAAAAAAAAAAAATACAAAAATTAGCCAGGCCTGGTGGTGGGTGCCTGTAATCCCAGCTACTTAGGAGGCTGAGGCAGGGAGAATTGTTTAAAACCAGGAGGCAGAGGTTGCAGTGAGCCGAAATTGCATCACTGCACTCCAGCCTGGGTGACAGAGCGAGACTCTGTCTCAAAAAAATAAAAATAAAAAAAATAAAAAAGCTTAACATTTGTGATATGCTCTAAAATTTCTCACTTCACTGAACCTGTTTTTAAAAAATTCTCTTTTGATTAAAAAAAAAAAATCACTCACCTCTCTGTAAGATCCCAAGGAGCCACTATAGGTGTAGATGGTTTTGCACTTGGATGCTGGGTGACCCTATGGGAACCTATGCTATCCTGTGTACACATGAAGCCTCTAGCTTTGGTAGGAAAGTATGTATATGTTTTTGCACATTGAGGCGTGGGGAGGGCAGGAAATTACCAACAGAGTAAGATAATGTCATTTATTTATCTTGTTTACAAACTGGGGAAAGAAGTTGGTTTATTCAAAAGTCAGTAAAATACAACTCCAGTTATATCTTTTTTTCTTTTTTTTTTTTTAAGACAGAGTCTCACTCTGTTGCCCAGGCTGGAGTGCAATAGTGCAACCTTGGCTCACTGCAACCTCTGCCTCCCAGGTTCAAGCAATTCTCCTGCCAAAGCCTCCCGAGTAGCTGCGATTACAGGCATGAGCCACCACTCCCAGCTAATTTCTGTGTTTTTAGTAGAGACAGGGTTTCACCATGTTGGCCAGGCTGGTCTCAAACTCCTGGACTCAAGAGATCTGTCTGCCTCAGCCTCCCAAAGTGCTGGGATTACAGGTGTGAGCCACCACGCCTAGCCTCCAGTTATATCTTAAACACCCTTGAGTTAAAGAAACTTTTATAAGAGAGTGAATTTTTTTCCTGAACAATATATAGATATTTAGATACATAGGCTTTTTTTTTCAGGGTAATGAAAAAGAAGCCAGCAGTTATTGCTTGAGCCCCCTACTGTGTATGAATACAAACATTAACTCATTTATTCCTCATTACAACCAAATGAAACAGATTTTATTCCATTTTATGGAAACAGCTTCAGAATAGTTGTCATTATGGGTTTGTTGTTATTGAGACAGGGTCTCGCTCTACGCAGGCTGGAGTGTAGTGGTGCCATCTCGGCTAACTGCAGCCTCAACCTCCCAGGCTCAAGTGATCCTTCCACCTCAGCCTCCTGAGTAGCTGGAACTACAGGTGCACAGCACCACGCCCAGCTAATTTTTTGTATTTTTTTTTGTAGAGATGAGATCTCGCCATGTTGCTGAGGCTGGTCTCGAACTCCTAGGCTCAAGCAATCCTCTGCCTCACCTCCCAAAGTGCTGGGATTACAGGTGTGAGCCACAGAGTCTGGCCTGATTATTCCAGTAAACAAATGCCTCCCTATGAACTTTTTTACTTTTAGAGATGAGGTCTTGCTCTGTCTCTTAAGGCTGGGGTATAATGGCACAATCATCGTCCACTTCAGCCTTGAAATCCTGGGCTCAGGCAGTCCTCCCACCTCAGCCTCCCAAGTAGCTAGGACTACAGGTGCATGGCCTGTTGCTTAGCTTTATGAACATTTCTTTTCTTTTTTTATTTTGAGACAGGGTCTTGCGCCTCTGTCACCCAGGCTGGAGTGCAGCGGTGCCATCTCAGCTCACTGTAGCCTCCACCTCCTGGGCTCAAGCAGTCCTCCTACTTCAGCCTCCCAAGTAGCTGGGTCCACAGGTGCATGCCACTACGCCTGGCTAATTTTTTTGTGGAGATGGGTTTTGCAATGTTGCCCAGGCTGTTCTTGAGCTCCTAGGCTCAAGCAATCCTCCCACCTCAGCCTCCCAAGTAGCTGGAATTACAGGCCTGGCTCCACTGTGCCCAGCCTGAGCATTTTTTTTTGAGACAGATTCTCCCTCTGTTGCCCAGGCTGGAGTGCAGTGGTGCAATCTCGGCTGACTGTAACCTCCACCTCCCAGGTTGAAGCAATTCTCGTGCCTCAGCCTCCTAAGTAGCTGGGATTACAGGCACACGCCACCATGCCAGGCTAATTTTTTTTTTTTTGTATTTTTAATAGAGGCGAGGTTTTACTATGTTGGCCAGGCTGGTCTCGAACTCCTAACCTCAGGTGATCCGCTTGCCTCAGCCTCCCAGAGTGCTGGGATTGCAGGTGTGAGCCACCATGCCCGGCCAACCTGAGCATTTCTATATACTGTGAGATATATGTATCTGTGTCCAGCCAACTCTCTGTATAAAACGCTGAACAGATTTTTCACATAGGATGGAATCAGCAGGATGTTTCTGGATGAAGAAGTAGTACTACTGAGAAACCACAACATGAAGTAAAACACTTAGACAAATATACAGTGACATTAATTCCCCCATTTGTTATGCTGTGTGAATGTGTAGCATTTGCTTTAATTTCTAAAGAAGGCTGATTATTAGCTACAAAAATAAACAATAGATTCATTTATTTGAGGCCATAGACTACACATATAGAGTTTGCCTTGGTTTAACAGCAGAAGGTTATTTTTTATTTTTATTATTTTTTTGAGATGGAGTTTTGCTTTTGTTGCCCAGGCTGGAGTGCAATGGCGTGATCTCAGCTCACCGCAACCTCCACCTCCCAGGTTCAAGCAATTCTCCTGCCTCAGCCTCCTGAGTAGCTGGGATTACAGGCATGCACTACCACGCCTGGCTAATTTTTTTTTGTATTTTTAGTAGGGACGGGATTTCTCCATGTTGGTCAGGCTGGTCTTGAACTCCTAACCTCAGGTGATCCGCCCACTTCGGCCTCCCAAAGTGCTGGAATTACAGGTGGGAGCCACCGTGCCCGGCCATTATAGCAAAAGGTTATTTTAAATTTTAGTAAATTTATGATAAACTAAAATGAATGATAAAACTGGAAAAGGTAATGGGAGTGGAGAACGGGAAATTGTGGAGAAGGAGAAGAGTGAGGAATGGTAGGGAGGAAGTGGTACTCCCCCAAATCTTAGTTTAGGCCTTCATCTAAAAAACTGAAGATTGTTTAAACTACAGAAGAATAACTTGTTTCATGTTATATATTTTAAAATAGGGTGGAATAGGTTACTTTAAAACGCTGTAACACTCATTAAAATCTCAAAATCATTCAGTGCTGTGGTATTCTAAAGTGAATGGATTCATCCTCAATCTCAGTCATGGTGAGGACAATATTTATTTGGATGAGTCTTATCTATTCTATCGCCAGTGGTTTATTTTACCATATGCCTGTTACCTCTCATCTGTCTGCATCCTAGTCCAGTCCTTCATCTCCTTCCACATGGATAATGGCAACAACTGCCTGGCTCATTCCTTTAACTCCAGTTCCTCCATCCTTTAATGCAAACTTCATGCCTTTCATTCATTCATTTATTCAACCAACAGATAACTATAATGGTTGTTTATTCTTAGTTTATTTTACTTTAATTAATTATTGAGACAGGGTCTTGCTGTGTCACCTAGGCTGTAGTATAGTGGCACCATCCGGGCTCACTGCAGTCTTTTCGCCCAGGCTGGAGTGCAATGGTGCAATCTCGGCTTACTGCAACCTCCGCCTCCCCCATTCAAGTGATTCTCCTGCCTCAGCCTCCCGAGTAGCTGTGATTACAGGCGCCCCCCACCAAGCCAGGCTAATTTTTTGTGTGTTTTTAGTAGAGACGGGTTTCACCATGTTGGCCAGGCTGTTCTTGAATCCTGACCTCAGGTAATCTGCCTGCCTTGGCCTCCCAAAGTGCTGGGATTACAGGTGTGAGCCACCGTGCCCGGCATTTTTCTTCTTTTTTTTTTAGACGGAGTCTCGCTCTGTAGCCCAGGCTGGAGTGCGGTGGCGCCATCTGGGCTCAATGCAACCTCCGCCTCCTGGGTTCAAGCTATTCTCCTGCCTCAGCCTCCTAAGTAGCTGGGATTACAGGTGCCTGGCACCACACACGGCTAATTTTTATATTTTTAGGTTTCACCATGTTGGTCAGGCTGCCCTTGAACTCCTGACCTCAAGTGATCTGCCTGCCTCGGCCTCCCAAAGTGCTGGGATTAGAGGCATGAGCCACCACGCCCGGCCTCACTGCAGTCTTGAACTCCCAGGCACAAGTGATCCTCCCACCTTAGCCTCCTGAGTACCTGGGACTATAGGCACATACCACAACGCCTGACTAATTTAAAAAAGCTTTTTTGTAGAGACAGGGTCTCACTATGTTGCTTTAACTCCTGGGTTCAAGTGATTCTCTTGCCTTGGCCTCCCAAAGTACTGGGATTACAGGGATGAACCACCACACCCAGACTTCTTCTAGTTTATTTCTCACTATTGTTCATACACATCACGTCTGCCTGAGAGGTCTCTTTGGGTTGTACTGCCATGCCACATCCCCACACCCGTTTTTCCTATAATGTCCTCCTCTTTTTCGCCTATCCAAGCTCTTACTTATCTTAAAGGCCTAACTCAAACCTGCCTTTTCCATGAAGCTTTCACAAATTACTCAGCCCAAACTGATGTCTCTGAATTTACAGCTTTTATGCGGTAAAGTATCATGACTTAGGTCTTTTTGTTTTATGATATGTCTTACGTTGTTTTGTCCTTGCTTTATGAGTTTGACTTGTGCAGCTAACTCCTACTCACATCTATAGGGAAGTCATCTCTGATTCTTGCCTGACACACACGATCTCTCTCTGGGCTCCCACAGCACTCTGTGCTCACTACTTATATAACTCACACCGTGCTGTGATCATTTATTTGTCTGTCTCCCCAGCTAGAATGTTTAAAGTTGGGGTCTGAGTAAACCAGCTTCTAACAAATGCCTGACATTTAAAAAACAAGAGGGAAAATATCAAAACCACAGTAAAGGATTCCTACTTCTGGCAGCATGGATAAGAGAAAGTGCTATCCCATTAAAATACAACTAGATCCTAGATAAATTACAGCAAACATACTTTTTAGCACATTGCTGAGTTCATTAGAAAGAGAAATCACTTAAAAAAAAAAAGTACAGGCCGGGCATGGTGGCTCACACCTGTAATCCCAGCACTTTGGGAGGCTGAGGCAGGCGGATCATGAGGTCAGGAGACTGAGACCATCCTGGCTAACACGGTGAAACCCCGTCTCTACTAAAAATAAAAAAAATTAGCCAGGTGTGGTGGCGGATGCCTGTAGTCCCAGCTACTCGGGAGGCTGAGGCAGGAGAATGGCGTGAACCCGGGATATGGAGGTTGCAGTGAGCTGGGATTGCGCCACTGCACTCCAGCCTGGGCAACAGAGTGAGACTCCATCTCAAAAAAAAAAAAAAAAAAAAAAAAAAAAAAAAAAAAATTAAAAAAAAAAAGTTGAAACCTATATAAAGGAAGAGCAATATGGAATAGTAGAAGCAGGTTTACCCTAAGGACAAATGCCAGTGTCAGCATTGTGATCATAGTCTAAGCCTTGGGCCTAGGCCAAGGGAAGAGAAGAAAAACCTGCAACTCCTGAATTAAACCTGGACTCTTGAAGGGGCTAATATAGTCCCAGGTTTATGCAAATGCAAATCCTCTCTGGAGGGAAGTATTCCTAATTTAGGTCCTCAGAATTCCCACAGATTAAATTTAACAAAAATGAGTTCAAAACCCCAAATATAAAATAGGCAAGGCACGCTGGCTCACACCTGTAATCCCAACACTTTGGGAGGCCGTGGCGGGTGGATAGCTTGAGGCTAGAAGTTCGAGACCAGCCTGGCCAATATTGTGAAACCCCGTCTCTACTAAAAAATACAAAAATTAGCCAGGTGTGGTGACGTGCGCCTGTAATCCCAGCTACTTGGGAGGCTGAGGCAAGAGAATCCCTTGAACCCAGGAGGCAGAGGTTGCAGTGGGCTGAGACTGCACCACTGCGCTCCAACATGGGTGACAGAGCAAGACGCCATCTCAAAACAAAAAACAAAAACACCCAAAATATAAAGTATACAAGTAAACAAGCTACCATGGACAGGACTCAGCAGAAAACAACAAAATGGATTTAGACATCCAAGATGTTGCAGAATATAAAATAACAATCCCAACAGATTTCAAAGAATTGGTGTCATAGACACTACATTCTCTGAACACAAATGATTAAGCTAAAAATCAATATCAAAAAGATACAATTTGGGCCAGGCGCGGTGGCTCATGCCTGTAATCCCAGCACTTTGGGAGGCTGAGGCGGGCGGATCACAAGGTCAGGAGGTCGAGCCCATCCTGGCTAACACGGTGAAACCCTGTCTCTATGAAAAGATACAAAAAAATAGCTGGGTGTGGTGGCGGGCACCTGTAGTCCCAGCTGCTCCGGAGGCTGAGGCAGGAGAATGCCCTAAACCCGGGAGGTAGGCTTGCAGTGAGCCAAGATCACGCCATTGCACTTCAGCCCAGGCGACAGAGTGAGACTCTGTCTCAAAAAAAAAAAAATATAATTTTAAATCTCCAGATATTTGGAAGTTTATAAGGTTTCTAAATAGTTCATGAGTAAAAGGTCATAAAGGTAATTTAAATATTTTTAGAACTAAGTAATAAAAATACAGCACAGAAAAACTTGTGGAATGTAGAGAAACAGGTTATTAAAAACTTAAAATAGTAAAGAAGATAGCCTGAAAATTAACTGGCTAAGTGTCAAAATGAATATGTTGTAAAGGAACATAAAATTAAACCTAAAGAAAGCATAAAAAAGATAGCTATAGGTAAGATCCATAATTAATGAAATGGAAAACAAATACATAAGGGAGAGGATCAACAAAGCTCAAAGTAGCATCTGAAGATATATAGGTAAAATAAATTTCTGGCGCAATTGATCAAGACCAAAAAAGGAGGCACAAGTAAACAACAGAAATGAAAAGGAAGATATGCCTATGCACAGAACAGAGATAAAAGAGAAACAAGGCCAGGAGCAGTGGCTCACGCCTGTAATCCCAGCACTTTGTGAGGCAAAGGCAGGCGGATCACTTGAGATCAGGAGTTTGAGACCAGCCTCGCCAACATGGTGAAACCTCCTCTCTACTGAAAATACAAGAATTAGCTGGCCGCAGTAGCATGCACCTGTAATCCCAGCTACTCCGGAGGCTGAGGCAGGAGAATCACTTGAACCCAGAAGGCAGAGGTTACAGTGAGCCAAGATTGCGCCACTGCCCTCCAGCCTGGGCGGCAGAGCGAGACTCTGTCTCAAAAAAAAAAAAAAGAAAAAAGAAGAGCCCGGCGCGGTGGCTCACGCCTGTAATCCCAGCACTTTGGAAGGCTGAGGCGGGTGGATCACAAGGTCAGGAGTTCGAGACCATCCTGGCTGACACGGTGAAACCCCATCTCTACTAAAAATACAAAAACAATTAGCCGGGTGTAGGTGGTGCACACCTGTAGTCCAGCTACTCGGGAGGCTGAGGCAGGAGAATGGCGTAAAACCCGGGAGGCGGAGCTTGCAGTGAGCTGAGATCGCGCCACTGCACCCCAGCCTGGGAGACAGAGCGAGACTCTGTCTCAAAGAAAAAAAAAAAAAAAAAGAAACTAGAAGAAATATATGCACTTTGTGTTTAAAAAAAATACATGAAATGCACAAAACCCTAGAATAATACTTTACCTAAGCTGACTCAAGAAGGAATAGAAAGCCCAGTCTATAATTATTAAAGAAATGGAATCAATAGTTAAAATTATTCCCACAAAGAAACATCAGTCTCAGATAGCTTTACAGGTGAGTTTTACCAAACTTTCAAGGAACAGTTTGTTTCAATCTGATATAAACTCTTCCAGAGAATAAGACAAGAGGGAACAGTTCCCAACTCAGAGGGTATATAAACCAAAGGACCATGGGAGAAGCCTCTTTAGAAATCTTACTGAAAACAAAGGCACTAACATGTACAAGAATGTTCATAGTAGCAGTTTGAAATAGCAGAATACTGAAAACATCCCAAATATCCATTGATAGGTGAATGGATAAATAACTTGTGGTTTATGTACTTGATAAAATATTATGCAGATGAAAATGAATGAATCATAGCTATCTACAACAGCATGGATGAATCTTAGAAACAATGGTAAGTGAGAAAAAGCAAACTGCAGGGGACTATTAGGGTATAACATAGCTGGGCACAGTGGCTCATGCCTGTAATCCCAGCGCTTTGGGAGCCCCAGGCGGGCAGATGGCTTGAGCCCAGGAGTTCAAGACCAGCCTGGGCAACATGGTGAAACCCCGTCTCTACTAAAAATACAAAACTTCAGGCATGGTGGCAGGCACCTGTAGTCCCAGCTACTAGGGAGGGTGAGGTGGGAGGATTGCTCGAGCCCAGGAAGTGGAGGTTGCAGTAAGCCGAGATCACACCACTGCACTATAGCCTTCACAATAGAGTGAGACTGTGTCTCAAAAAAAAAAAAAAAAAAAGTATAACATTTTCTGTAAAGCTAAAAAACAAGCAGAATTAAACACATTTTTAAAATTATATATATATATATGGTTAAAAAAAATCTATAGCAGATAATAGACACAAAAATTAAGGACAGTGGTTACCGCTAAGAAGAGGCGGGGGACAGGCTAGGGAGGAACACAAACACAATGGTATTTCAAATGTTTTAATGTATAAATTGTGTTATGGGTCATAGGTACTCATTAGTATGCTTCATAATTTATTCACGTTAGATATACTCTTTATAGATATCAAATATTACATATTATAATTTCTTAAAATCTGCTGTGGTGGAAATAAATGAACACATGAAGTCTCCCTGAAAGAAAATCAGTGTTTCTTGGGAAGAACCAAGATTCCCTGACAGAAGCTACCCTATGTAGAGGACAAAGTAGGTCTTCAATAAATATTAGCTGGTTTACTGCTTTTCCCAAGGATACATCTGGAGGGTCTGCATTCCTTTCTCATTGGTGCCGCCTGACCACAGAGCTAGCTTTTTCCATGACATCTAACCTAAACCCCGCAGTCCTAAGTCCTGACACATGACAAGACGCTGCCACCTGGTGGATACAGAATAGATTTAATGAAATGGCTAGGAAGTCTTTCACTCTAGTTGGTGGAACTGGCAATAGGGTGAGAGATAGGGAAGCAGGAATGAGGAGAAGATAAAAGTTAAGAAACAGGAAAAGGAAGGAGCTCCATCTCTAATATGGAGGTAGAAAAAAAGGGACTATCATCTAAATGAGACTGGAGAGTCCCTAGAGGAGAATGGCTTCCCTGTCCTTCCTTCTGAGACTAGAAACAAGAGGAAAGAGGCTACAGCTTGTATTGAGGGAAATGCAAGACTGAGGAGAAAAGAAAGCAGGTCTAGCTGATCTCAACTTAGCAAGCTAAAATAATAGTAGCCTGGTGTCAGCGGCCACCCAAGCAACTCCCTGCTCCTAGTTTCCACTTGGGGAATCCATGTGATTTTGGGGAGGCTGATCCCCACCCTTTTCCCCAAAGGTGTTGTCCATGATGTAGAATAAGCAAATTAGCACGTACCATCCTCCTGGCCACAGTCATTGGTCAGGGTGGACATGTGACCCAGGCCTAATCAGTGTGAATATTAGGGCTTTTGCTGAGATTTCTGGTACAAAGATGCCTTCTTTTTCTGATTGGACATAAATGGGGAAACGTGTAATCCTAGGAATGCTGGCAGCCATTAAGTGGCCCAGACTTAAATGGTCCTACAGAAGATGCAACAGTGAGAAAAAAGTCAGTCCGGTATTTAGAGACATACTGAACTACTGGGTCAGGCTTCACCTGGAGCCAGCACTACCTATGGACTTTCCAGTTACATGAACCAATAAATCCTTTTTATTTTAAGCCAGTTTGAATTAGGTTTTCTGTGATTTAAAACCAAAAGATCCCTAACCTATACATTCATCATACTTAGCCCATTCCTACCTTCCCACAGGATAGCACAGGGAATACAGGTAAGGTCACTACAGATTTATTGGTTACACTAAAGCCAAGGGTATCAAGCTGAAAAGGTCAGAAGCAGCAACCAGGTACTAAGTAGACTGGGTGACTCAGCTGTCTATACAGAGGAGAATGGACTTCCTTAGGAAAAGAATAGCCAAATGAGAAGCAAGTGCAAAGAAGGGCCTCTACTAGGCAAAGTTAACGTAGGGATATAAACACTCTTCCCCACAGACCTATATCATGGGGGTGTTGCTTTGGGGTCTTTATGCTCCTGGGATAAGGAACTTTGAAGCACATGCTCCTTTAAGTCTTTATTACCCTGTGGTGCAGTGCCTACCTCTCCCTTTGCCAAAGGAAAAGCCTCCTTTTGGCTTCTGCTGCCCTTGATGACACTCACTTTTGAGGGGACCAAGGGAATTTTATCTTCTGCTTCTTTGGTATGCCGGGAACTGGGGCCCCTTCCTCCTTTGGAAACAGTACCATCTCCCTGACCCTGGGCAAGTACTGCCCCCTTTTCAGCCTCTCCCGTTGGCCCTGGCCTCTCTGCCCCTTCAGCTGAGTTGCCTTCCCCTCCTGAGCCCCACGTGTCCCATGGTAACCTTGAGCACTGGGCAGAGTCCGTGGCAGCTGCTGGCTTGTGAGGGGTAGAATTCCTTTCCCCACTTCCACCTGACTTTTTTCGAGGGCGCCCCCGTTTCCTTTTGGCATCACTTGCTGTATCCTCTATATCCTGCTTTGCTGCTTTAGCTGGTGGATCCTGCCCACTGGCCTCACTCACAGGTACTTCAGCTGTCCTCTTGACACCCTTGTCATGTGGTCCTTGGTCACCACCTATGCCTACCTCTCTGTTCTCTGTGCCCCGGGGCTGAGTAAGTCCCCCAGGTGGAGCTCGCCCAGGCCCAGGTCCAGGTCCAGGCAAAGCAGGAACAGTTGGTAAGATCATGTTAATGATGGGCACAGCTGCTGGGGGTGCCCCGGCCCTACTAGACAGAGGCAGTGTAGCCACTTTCAGGGCACCTGAAGAAAGCCTGGGGGCCAGAATAGGTGGAGAGACTGGGATTGGCGGAATAAGTGAGCGAGGGGCCCGGGGAAGGAGCAGAGGCAGCCGAGCCACTAGGGCATTAACCTGCAGGTTATTGGCTCCTGGGGCCGAGCTCTCAACTACACTCTTCTTCCGCTCTCCACGCGCGAGAGGACCGGCCCCAGTTCGGGCTTCCAGATCCTTAGGAGGCTAAAAAGTAAAGAGAGGAACACAGTAAGGTGTGAAGACTGAATATTGGGGGAAACATAGACGCCAGACGCACAGGAGGTGGGAAAGCAAGGGACCCAACTGGAGAAGGATATACCAACCCCCAGCCCAGGGCAGCAAAGTCAGGGCCACTGACTTCCTTACCTGGGCCGGTCTCTCTGGCTTCTTGTGGGCTCCACCCTCTGGGTTCTCTACACCATTCTTTGGTTTAGATGACCGTTCCCGAGGTGCATGTTCGTCCTCTTCTGCAGAGGTGCCAAAAAGGTAATAGAGGGAAGGTGAGGAGGAAACTGAGGAATAGGGGAGTGAGGCAATTCTGATTGACTGACTGGTAGAGACAGGAAATGGGGTGCTAAAGCATGTCTTAGAAGGGTCTCCAGGAGGAGAGGGCAAATCCAAGGTGTCTCTATTCTAGTGTGGGAGGGCCACTGAAGCTGAAAGTGGCTCAGGGCTGCTGAGACATAAGAGAGGGTCAACCCACCAGCAAGCCCCATGGCCTTAAGCACATGGGCATGTGCAGATCGGGCAGAGATGAGATGCTGCTGTAGCAGGAAGCGGGCGACCTCAACGATGGAACTGAAGGACCGTTTCAGGATCCGCTCTGCCCAGTCACAGGTCAGGGCACATGCTGCCTCCACCAGTTCATCTCGAGGTGCTGGGGTTACTTCTGGGCCCATTTCCGGCTGAAGTGGGGAAGGACATGCCCAGTCACACTCCAAATTGCCCCCTCTCTTGTCAGAGACCAAAGACTATTGACCAAAGCTGAGACCAGACTGGGTATAGTAGTAGCTTCTACCTATCCCATTGCAGAAGCCCCCGAGTTCTCTTCATCCTCTGCCTCAGCTACAGGGTTGGCAGAAGGGAACATCATACCTAGAAGCTATGTACATAATGACTGAGGCTGTTAGCCCTCAAAACATGCCCCAAAGACCTCTGACTTTTACCTGGGAGAGAAGAGTGGAATTGGAAGGTGATTTGATACTTACACTGTCAGAACCCTTTAGGTCAAGTCCAGGCAGGGGTGGCATAGACACCAAGGTCTTCCTCCTTATGCCACTGTAGCAATATCTGATGCAAGTTAAAGAGCAGCCAACACATGGCGATCTCCAAGCCCCTCGAGCAAGTTAAGCTGTTCCACTCCTCGCTCTCCACATCCTAAGTCTTCCTCCCAGGTCCTCCAACCCCAATCTCTCTAGTCAAGGATACTTGGACTGGCCCCGGCCACCAAGCCTTCGAGCTTTGATGTCAGGGAAGATCTCTCTGATGATCTTGCCAAAGTTGGCTGTGCTGAGTGGGCGGCAACAGGCAAGACTCTCACAGTACTTCCTGAGTGAGAGGGGAGCAGAGTGGGAAGATACTCAGAGAAGGAGGCCATGGGTAGGCTCGAAGAGTCCCTAGGGATCAAGTGTGAGGAACCCTTTAAGAAGGCAGTTTTTATCAAGGCAGGAAGCTCTTCATGGGTGAGGGGGTCCTATGCCCACCAATCCACTCACCCCACCACCCACCCCTCCACCCACCGGTAGGCATCATAAACACTTTGCTTTGGCAGACAGGTGTCAGTGTGCTCTTCCAGGTGGTTGCGGATCCACCTATAGGCATACATGTACTCCTCATTGCTCAGTGTACTTGGCTCTGAGCTACAGAAACAAAAGGAACAAGCATTACTAAGACCCTAACAGTTGTCCTGGTTCTTCCCAAACTACCACTTCAGTAGTGCTGGACCAAATTTAGTTCACCCAGAATCTACCTTTCCCTGGTAAACCAAGTCAGGGCGAGGACTTTTCCTCTTCATCAAGGACAGCAGTTACGAGTCTTCCTATTCACCTCACCCCTTCCCAGTGAACCTTTCTCTAAGAATCAGAACCTCTGCCATCTAAAACTACCATCAAACCTACCTTTTGTCTCCAGTGCTGGGTCCTGAGGGGAGCTGAAGGTAGAGATACAGCTTGTCATTGTCAGAAAATTTCTGTACATCTTGCTGAGGTAGAAGAGAACAGAGGCAGGAGAAATAATAAGGCCAAGAACGACCCAGTGTAGGACCCTCTGATCCCCACCCCAAAGTCTAGCTGACTTACAGGGTGTCAGACTGAAAAAGGACCTTAGAAATTATTTGACAAGGCCAGGTGCGGTGGCTCACGCCTATAATCCCAGCACTTTGGGAGGCCGAGGCAGGCTGATCACGAGATCAGGACATCGAGACCATCCTGGCTAACACGGTGAAACCCCGTTTCTACTAAAAATACAAAAAAAAATTAGCCGGGTGTGGTGACGGGCGCCTGTAGTCCTAGCTACTCGGGAGGCTGAGGCAGGAGAATGGCGTGAACCTGGGAGGCGGAGCTTGCAGTGAGCCGAGATCGCACCATTCCACTCCAGCCTGGGTGACAGAGCGAGACTCCGTCTCAAAAAAAAAAAAAAAAAAAGAAAAAGAAATTCTTTGACGCTAGGTGCTCTGAGGAGCCCTATAGGCTACCATGGCGAGGAGGGGAGTAGAGGGGATCAGCTCTGACTTCATCTTTGCCGGGCTTCTACGCAAGTGCTCACAGAGATCAAGTGAGAGGCACAAAGTCAAACTGGCAGCAAGTTTGCAAAGCCAACTATCTTCTGTCAAGGCAGACAACCCTACCTCTCCCACATCAACGTTTTGTTGATGCCCATCATCCTCACATCCTCCTCCCTCAGCATTTCCATCCCTCTGTTGCCCTCTTCCCCAACACACTTACCAGGATCCCCTCTACTTTGTTCTGCACGGCCTTGCTGTGGGGAAGAGGAGAAAGCTGGAGGTCACACACAAGATTTTCCCCGTCTCTTTATCTGACTGCTAGGGAGGGAAAAGGACTGAAATGCCCAGCAGTTGCTCAAGAATTGCTACCATGGCCAAAAATCTCCCTCTGTTCCCATGCCCTTGCTGAGAGGCAGTTCATCCACAGCCAAAGTGAAGTGCTGCAGGGATCTATACTCAGGTCTTGGACAGGATTTGGAGATGTGATGAGTACTTACGAAATGGTACCTCGGAGCCTCTGAAGAAGGGTGGTAGGTTCCCCAGCCTCAGTACCACCTGGGGGGGCCCTTCCCCCAGTCTTGGGGCTCTTAGCATCAGGCTCATCTTCTGCCATCCCGGCATGAGGGCTAGAATTGAGAGGGACAGGCATAAAGATGTAACTCACACTGGCCTTCCTTTCCCCAGAAGGCCCCAGGGCACTCCTCATCTTTTTACCCAGAAAGGCAGAGAAACAGAAACAAAGCCTCCGAATTTCCCCAGTGGTCTTTTTCTCACCACTTGCCTTCTCCGAAAATTAGAAATTATTCCATTACTTCGCCAGGCCCATATATACCCAAAGAGATCTTTGCCATCTCCATTCTATCTGCCCCACCTTTCTGAAGTCTCCTAAATATGGAAAACTGTAAAGGAAGAGATAGGGGGATTGGGAATCCATGTTAGCAAGAAATTTTCATTTCTGCCTCTGACCCCATACTGCCCTCCTCCCCCTCAAAAACAACAATAACAGCCACAAAACAAAGTTCTCTAATTCTCAAAAATACTCCTCACCATTGCATATGCCTGGGAGGTCAGAAAGGATACGAACATATTCTGCCCTTCTAGGCTTGGAAAAAAAACTGGGCCCAAGTTCTCATTACTTAATCTCGCCACGACTTCCCCCGCTGCTCCCCCTCCTCACGTCGCCGGCCCCTACGTCATCTCCCACAACAGCCCATCCTGAGGCGCGCCCCCACCTCCTTCCCTTCCCCCTCCATTCAATCCCCGGTTTCTGCAAAGTGGAGCGGGGGTGGGGCGGGGTAGCGGAACTCATGCGCTGGGCGTCAGAAACCCGGCAGGGGAATGGGGTCCCAGATTCCGGGCACGTGCACATGGGTGAAGAAGCTGTTGAAAATACAGCTACAATCTTTTTCTGTTCTCCTCCCAACTCATCTTGCCCCCTCCCTACCTCTGAACAGTCGCCTTCCAACACAAGCAACAATAAAGGTAAGGGAGAAAGAGAAACTACCTCGTAGCCACCTTCACTCCAGCCCAGCCCCAAGGTCCTGGCCCAGCCGGCTCGTGCGTTGCTTTATTTTCCTTTTTCTGAATGGTTGTAACAGCCGCGATCTGCCTAGATACACGGGCGGCCTGCTCTGTCATTGGTCACTGCTGCCACCCGGAGACAGAAGGCGCCGGGCTCGTACCGGCGGCCGCTGAAGTCTGCCTGGTAACAGAATCTGATTGGTCAATAGGGGAGGGAAAATCCAAAGTTGGTCTTATTTGAGTCAAGAGGGGGAAGTCCGGGTTGGGTTTCGGTTAAAACTGGGGTCGGTTGGGACTGCAGGTCCCAAGAGGTTCTTCTCTTAAAGGGACCGCAGAATGAAAGAACGGGCGCTTGGTTCCCTTTGGAACTGTCTTTTCTTTTGCCCTCCCCTTTTGTGTTTCAGTTTAGTCTACGGTTCTCAGAGCTGCCGGAAGGGAAGAATCAATGGATGATAAAATAACTAGAAAATGATGGGTAGGAGTGATGGAAGTTCACCCCCATCACCATCACCACCACCACATGCCTAATACAACCTGCAGACACACTTACTCGCAACAGACCTGCAATCTGGGCTCTCTTTCCTTCTTGATGGAGGCCTCAAAACCTCAGCAGTTGTACCCATTAAACTAAAATGCTTTTTCCCTCTTAGTGTTCCTTGGTTTCCCGTGTGTACTTTCCTTCCAAAGAGTTGCGAATGCATTTGCATCCCCATAGTTCTGCAGTCGGTGAACCCTGGAATTTTGATGGACTCCCATGGGGGTGCTGGATGCCACAGGAACTTTTTACACTCAGGGAACATTGTACTGAATAGGTCATGGGTTCTTAACCCTCTTACTTAAGACGTTTTAAGGTTATGAATCAGACGAAAGCAATGGACCTTCTACCATGAAAAATGCACACAGAGACCAAGTTTTGCATCTAATTTCAGAGAGGTCATGGACTCCAGGTTGAAAGCCTCTTACATGGATGTATTTTGTTTTGCACAGCCGACATGTTACAACCAAAACTGTATTTGCCATCCTGACATCTAATATGTTCTCCAGGCTCATCATTAATGTGCTTTTGTAAAGAAGACAGCAGTGCTGCCTGAGCTCATCACCATTGCCCTTTACAGCCTACTTTCCCTATTACCAGCTTCTATGAGTGCTGGGGGAACCCAGGAGATTGTGGAGTCGGGGGAATAAGGATACATTGGTAAGAAGGTTTTCTTTTTTCGTTGAGACAGAGGCTCGCTCTGTTGCCCAGGCTGGAGTGCAATGGCACGATCTTGGCTCACTGCAACCTCCGCCTCCTGGGTTCAAGCGATTCTCCTGCCTCAGCCTCCCAAGTAACTGGGTTTACAGACGTGCATCACCACGCCCAGATAATTTTTGTGTTTTTAGTAGAGACAGAGTTTCACCATGTTGGTCAGGCTGGTCTCAAACTCCTGACTTCAGGTGATCCACCTGCCTTGGCCTCTCAAAGTGCTGGGATTACAGGTGTGAGCCACTGCGCCTGGGCAGGTTTTCTAATAACAGCTAAAATTTATTTGGTGTTTATTAGGCCAGGTGTGGTGGCTCACGCCTGTAATCCCAGCACTTTGGGAGGCCGAGGTGGGCGGATCACCTAAAGTTGGGAGTTCGAGACCAGCCTGACCAACATGAAGAAACCCCATCTCTACTGAAAATGCAAGATTAGCCGGGCGTGGTGGCGCATGCCTGTAATCCCAGCTATTCGGGAGGCTGAGGCAGGAGAATCACTTGAACTGGGGAGGCGGAGAATTGTGCCATTACACTACAGCCTGGCAACAAGAGTGAAACTCCGTCTCAAACAAAAACAAACAAAAATTTATTTGGTGTTTATTATGTATCAGACGCCATACCAAATGCTAAACACCTCGTGTAATGCTCACAGCAACTCTCTGAAGTGGGTACTATTACTGTCTCCATTTTACAGATGAGGAAACCCATGTGGAGAGGTGAAGGGGCTTGTCCTTAGTCACATATGTAGAAAGTGCTAGAATCAGGATCCAAAGGCAGGCAGTCTGCCTCAAAGCTGATTGTTTTGAGCACTGCCTTAGACTGCATGTATACATATTTGCAGATACTCATAAACAAATATGGGTATAACGGGCTGGACATGATGGCTCGTGCCTATAATTTCAATACTTTGGGAGGCAAAGGCAAGAAGATTGCTTAGGGCCAAGAGTTTGAGACCAGCCTGGGCAATAAAGTGAGACCCCGTCTCGCTATACACACACACACACACACACACACACACACACACACACACACACACACACACACACACACACACACACACAGAGCCAGGTGTGGTGGTGCATGCCTGTGGTTCCAGCTACTTGGGAGGCTGAAGCAGGAGGATCACTATTACCCATGAGTTCGAGGCTGCAGTGAGCTATGATTGCACCACTCTGTCATGCAGCTTGGGTGACAGAGTGAGACCCTGTCTCAAAACAAACAAACAAACAAAAACAAAAAAAAGCCGGCTGGGTGCGGTGGCTCACGCCTATAATCCCAGCACTTTGGGAGGCTGAGGTGGGCAGATCACCTGAGGTCAGTTCGAGACCAGCCTGACCAACATGGAGAAACCCCGTCTCTACTAAAAAAAAAACCAAAAAACAAAAAACACAAAATTAGCCAGTTGTGGTGGCACATGCCTGTAATCCCAGCTACTCGGCAGGCTGAGGCAGGAGAATTGCTTGAACCTGGGAGGCGGAGGTTGGGTGAGCCAAGATCGTGCCATTGCACTCCAGCCTGGGCAACAAGAGCAAAGCTCCATCTCTAAATAAATAAATAAATAAATAGCAAGCCAAATATGGATATAGACTGATGGAAAGATAGCCCTAACACCACTGTTTGGTATGAAGGAGAACCTAGAGCACTTTGGTTGCAAATAGAGTTTTGGGTAAATTATCTAGCTTAAAAATTTGCAGATAATAGGGAAAAACTGGAAGCTTTAGTAAGGGGGGAGAAAGTATCATAGTACATAGCACATAGTAAAAGAGATGATTTTGACAGCACTATAGAAGGTAGAGTTGAGTGAAAGAAAAGGCTAGAGATAGGAAAGAGGGAACTATTAATTTATTCCAGGCATTGTGTTAAGAGCTAGGGATACAAAGCCGAATAAGGTATGGTCCTTGCCTTGGGCAGTAACAATAAAAATTGTCCGGATAAGCATCATATAACAGCAAGTATTTATACAGAGCCTAATATGTGTTGGGGCCCGTTCCTTTTTTTTTTTTTTTTCGAGACGGATTCTTGCTCTGTCACCCAGGCTGGAGAGCAGTGGCGCAATCTCGGCCGGCTCAGTGCAAGGTCTGCCTCCCAGGTTCAAGCGATTCTCCTGCCTCAGCCTCACAAGTAGCTGGGAGTATAGGAGCCTGCCACCACACGGGGCTAATTTTTTTTGTATTTTTAGTAGAGACGGGGTTTTACCATGTTAGCCAGGATGGTCTCTATCTCCTGACCTTGTGATCCACCTGCCTCGGCCTCCCAAAGTGCTGGGATTACAGGCGTGAGCCACCGCGTGCGGCCTCAGCTAGATACTATGATTATCCCCATTTTACAGGTGAGGAGACAGGCATTGAAAGGTTAATAATTTGCCCAAGATTACATCATAATTTAGTAAGCTATGGAGCCAGGATCTGCACCTAGGCTCTTTGTGTTGCAGCATTTTTTTTTTTTCCTTTTTAGACAGAGTCTCACTCTGTCATCCAGCCTGGAGTGCAGTGGCATGATCTTGGCTCACTGCAACCTCTGCCTCCCAGGTTCAAGTGATTTTCCTACCTCAGCCTCCTGAGTAGCTGGGATTACAGGCGTGTGCCACCACACCTGGCTAATTTTTGTATTTTTAGTAGAAATGGGGTCTCACCATTTTGGCCAAGCTGGTCTTGAGCTCCTGACCTCAAACGATCCACCCACCTTGGCCTCCAAAAGTGCTGGGATTATAGGCGTGAGCCACCATGCCTGGCCTGTTGCAGCTTTTTCACTCTTGCTGTTTGGCGAGCGGGAGGGAGTGTTTCAGCATTTTCATTTCAACCGCTGGTGAACTCTGCATTCTTGTCCTACGACCAAGAAGAATAAGGTGTGCAGACACTGGAGAGTGAGTAAGGCAGTCAGATTTATTTATTTATTTATTTACTTATTTACTTATTTATTTTATTATTTTTTTGAGATGGGGGAGTCTCACTCTGTCGCCTGAACTGGAATGCAGTGGCACGATCTTGGCTCACTGCAACCTCTGCCTCCTGGGTTCAAGCGATTCTCTTGCCTCAGCCTCCCAAGTAGCTAGAACTACAGGTGCCTGCTACCACACCCAGCCAATTTTTTGCATTTTTTTTTTTGGTGGTGGGGGATGGAGTTTCACTCTGTTGCCAAGCTGGAGTGCAGTGGCACAATCTTGGCTCACTGCAACCTCCTGGGTACAAGTGATTCTCCTGCCTCAGCCTCCTAGGTAGCTGAGATTACAGGCACCTGCCACCATGCCCAGCTAATTTTTGTATTTTTAGTAGAGATGTTGTTTCACCATGTTGTCCAGGATGGTCTCAACCTCTTGACCTCATGATCTGCCTATCTTGGCCTCCCAAAGTGCTGGGATTACAGGTGTGAGCCACCGAGCCTGGCTAATTTTTTGTATTTTTAGTACAGACGGGGTTTCACCATGTTGGCCGGGCTGGTCTCGAACTCCTGACCAGCCAGAGTCAGATTTATTAAGCAACAGAAAAGCTCTCAGCAAAGAGGGGGCCCGAAAGAGGATTGCCAGCTATGAGGCTGAGTGGGAGGGTGAGGAGGATGGCTTATGGACTGGGAAAGGGTGGAGTGTGCTAACCGGGCCTGCAGCCTATCTTGGAGAAAGCACCACTCAGAAAGAGGTATGATAGTGTAAAGCACCAATTGGAGGCAGAAGTGAAGGCTTGGCTCAACAACTTGTCCTGGAACCAATCAGGGGCTGAAGTGAGAGCTTGGGCCAGGACCTTGGCCTGGAACCAATCAGGGGCTGAAGTGATGATTCACCCTATGTAAATGAAGACTCCCCCTGTGGCCAATCACAGAAAGGTAAGCATATGTAAAATAGGTGAAAACTAAGAGACTAAGGTGTGCCAAAGAGAGAGAAATATGTCCAGAAAAGGAGTGGTATTTGTTCATCTGGGTTCCTAGAGTAGGTATTTCCATTCAAGGATGCAGGCTGTCTCTTATCTGGGGCCTGCAGTTTAATTTTTAGGCTATTCTTTGTTTGAAGGAGTTTTACCAAGGACCCACCCTAACTGCCTACCTGACTGGTTTCTTCTTTCACCTCTCTCATTTGATTCAGAATTTGCTCTTGGACACTATTATACATTGCCTACTAAGATTGGGAGTGATTTTTTATTTTTTATTTTTTAAGACAGAGTCTTGCTTTCTCGCCCAGGCTGGAGTGCAGCAGCACGAGCTCGGCTCACTGCAACCTCCACCTCCTGAGTTCAAGCAATACTCCTGCCTCAGCCTCCCGAGTAGCTGGGATTACAGGCACGTGTCACCACACACGGCTAATTTTTTTATATTTTTGGTAGAGATGGGATTTCACCATGTTGGCCAGGCTGGTCTTGAACTCCTGACCTCAAGTGATCCGCCCATCTTGGCCTCCCAAAGTGTTGGGATTACAGGTGTGAGCCACTGCCCCTGGACTTTTTTTTTTTTTTTTTTTTACCACTGCACTCCAGCCTGGGTGTCCATGAGACTCTGTCTCAAAAATAAATAAACAAAGAAACAAATGAACAGCTGGGCACAGTGGCTCATGCCTGTAATCCCAGCACTTTGGGAGGCTGAGGTGGGTGGATCACTTGAAGTCAGGAGTTCAAGACCAGCCTGGTCAATATGGTAAACCATCTCTACTAAAAATACAAAAATTAGCTGGGCTGTAGTGGCGTGTGCCTGTAATTCCAGCTACTTGGGAGGCTGAGGCGGAAGAAACACTTGAACCTGGGAGGCGGAGGTTGCAGTAAACCTAGATGGTGCCACTGCACTCCAACCTGGGCAACAGAGTGAAACCCTGTCTCAAAAAAATAGGTAAAAATAAATAAATAAATGCAATACAATACAATAATAAAAAAGAATAAAAAGACAAGCTGCAAATTGGGAGAATATATTTTCAAGACATATAACTGACAAAGGATTATTTATTATCTGGAATTTTTGAAGACTTCCTACAAAAAAAGATAAGCGGCTGGGCATGGTGGCTCACATCTGTAATCCTAGTACTTTGGGTGGCTGAGATGGGCAGATCACTTGAGGCCAGGAGTTCGAGACCAGCCTGGCCAACATGGTGAAACTCTATCTCCACTTAAAATACAAAAATTAGCATTAGCTGCGCATAGTGGTGCACACCTGTAGTCCCAGCTACTTGGGAGGCTTAGGTAGGAGAATCGCTTGAACCTGGGAGGCAGAGGTTGCAGTGAGCGGAGATTGCACCACTGCACTCCAGCCTGGGCATCAGAATGAGACTCTGCCTCAAAAAAAAAAAAAAAAAAAGAAAAAGAAAAAGAAAAAAAAGATAACAAACTAGAAAAATGGATGGGAATTTTACAAAAAAAGCAGAAATGGCTCATAAACATATGAAAAGTTATTCCCTATATAATAATCAGGAAAATGCAAATTTTAAAAGATACCATTTCACACCCACTAAATTGGCTTTTTTTTTTTTTTTTGAGACAGGGTCTTGCTCTGTCACCCAGGCTGGAGTGCAGTGGCGTGATCATGGCTCACTGCAGCCTTGACCTCCTGGGCTCAAGCAATCCTCCCACCTCAGCCTCCCGAGTAGCTGGGATCACAGGCACGCCACCACACCCAGCTAATTTTTTTGTATTTTTTGTGTAGACAGAGTGTCAGAGTGTCACCTTGTTGTCCAGGCTGGTCTTGAACTCCTGAGCTCCAGCAATCTGTCCACTTTGGCCTCCCAAAGTGTTGGGATTACAGGTGTGAGCCACAGCAAAAGTTTTAAAGTCTGGCAATATTGAGGGTTGACATGGTTATAAATCAACAAGCGCTTTCATTCACTGTTGCGGGAGTGTAATTTGGTAAAACTGTTTTGGAAAATAGTTTGATATTACTTGGTGAAGTCAAATATGTGAGTATTTCAATTTACATTTAATATCTCAATAATCCCGCTCTTAGACATATGCCCTAAAAACACAGGCAGTAAAGTTTATAGTCTCACTGCGTGCATTAGCAAAAACTGGAAATGACCCAATATCCATCAACCCTAGAATGATGAGTTGTGAAATATTCACTGGATGGAATGTCATAGAGCAGTAGAAATTAATGAGCTACAGCCACACACATCCACTGGATGAACTTCAGAAAGTGAAAAAACCAAAACACAGAAGAAAACATACAGTGCAATGCAATTTATAAATATTTAATGTCAGGCAAAACTGAAAAATATATTATTTATGGGTAAATACACAGGTGGTAAAAATAATTAATAAAAAGCAATAGAATCATGACCATAAAATTAAGGATAGAAGTTACCTGTGGTGAGCAAGGGAAAAGAGTTTGGGAATGGTTGTTTGGCAGTTAGTAACACCTTACATAGCATCTAATTTAATACGCTTGTTTTCCAATGAATGGCCAGCCATTTCAATATATACTATCATTTTCTTCTTCTTTTAACTGTTTCCTTTTACAGTTTTATCATATGCTTTTATTGTATACTAAGTTTCCTTGTATAGTTAGGTGTATTTCTGGATCTTAGCCTCTGTTTTTAAAAAAATGTTAATGTTAATTTTTTTTTTTTTTAAGACAGAGTCTCACTCTGTCACCCAGGCTGGAGTGCAGTGGCAGGATCCTAGCTCACTGCAGCCTCAAACTCCTTGGCTCAAGTGATCCTCCCACCTTGGTGACATGTCACCATGTCCGGCTTACTCTCTTTTGTTGATTCTTTTTGTCTATTTCTCCACCCATAACACACTGTTTTAGTTAATGTTTTGAAATACTGTATTTCAAAATATAGTATGTTTTGAAATCTAATGCTGAGAGTCTTCTGTTATTGGTTTTATTAACTAAAAAAATTATTCCCATATATGGAAGATTGTATCTTCCAAATGTGGCCACAACGTTTCTGGTTCCACACACTGTTTCAGAACCTTACAACTTCCCTGTCAAGAGGTGGAGGCGGCCGGGTGTGGTGGCTCATGCCTGTAATCCTAGCACTTTGGGAGGCCGAGGTGGGCAGATCACTCGATGTCAGGAGTTCAAGACCAGCCTGGCCAGCATGATGACACCCTGTCTCTACTAAAAATACAAAAATTAGGCTGGGTGTGGTGGCTCACGCCTGTAATCCCAGCACTTTGGGAGGCTGAGGCGGGTGTACCACCTGAGGTCAGGAGTTTGAGACCAGCCTGGCCAACCTGGTGAAACTCTGTCTCTACTAAAAATACAAAAAATTAGCTGGACGTGGTGGCGGGTGCCTGTAATCCCACCTATTTGGGAGGCTGAGGTGGAAGAGTCGCTTGAACCCAGGAGGCGGAGGTCGCAGTGAGCTGAGATTATGCCATTGCACTCCAGCCTGGGTGACAGAGTGAGACTCCGTCTCGAAAATAAATAAATAAATAAACAGATAGATACATAGATAAATAAATAAATGAAAGAAATGGAGTCTAGTCCCCTGTTTCCTTGAACCTGGGAAGGCCCTTGTGACAGGCTCAGTAATTGGAATGTGGTGGAAGTGATGCTGTGTGACTGCCAAGTGTTGGCTGGAGTAGGTGACACACCTTCACCTTTGCTGCTCTCTCTTGGAACACTCGCTCTTGGAACCCAGCTACCATGTTGTGAGGGAGCCAAGCAGCCATATGGAAAGGTCATGTGTAGATGTTCTGGCCCCAGCCGAAGGTCCAAGTGACAGCAGCATGAGTCTCCAGACATGTGAGTAAGTGAGCTATCAGATGATTCTAGCATCTAGCCTTTAAGCTGCCTCCACTGACACCAAGCAGACACAAGCTATTCCTGCTGAGCCCTGTCCAAACTACAGATCTGTGGGCAAAAGTAATGTTGTCATTGCTTTAAGCCACTAAGTTTTGGGGTAGTTTGTTACACAGCACTAGGTAACTGGAACACTAAACACTCGCATTTCCAGGCTAGTTTTAGAAAGGGCTTGTCAAGTTTCATAAAAAATCCTCACCCCTCTGAGGTAACATGTTCTGATAAGTGTCCTCCCGTATTCACTTCCATTTCATTGCAAACACAGGGCCACTTAAATAGAGGTTTTGTTTTGTTTTATTTTTTGAGATAGAGTCTCGCTCTGTTGCTCAGGCTGGAGTGCAGTGACGCAATCTCGGCTCACTGCAACCTCTGCCTCCCAGGTTCAAACGATTCTCCTGCTTCAGCCTCTTGAGTAGCTGTAACTACAGGTGCGTGCCAGCATGTCCAGTTAATTTTTGTATTTTTAGTAGAGATGGGGTTTCACCATGTTGGTCAGGTTAGTCTCAAACTCCGGGCCTCAAGTGATCTGCCCTCCTCTGCCTCCCAAAGTGCTGGAATTGCAGGCGTGAGCCACTGCGCCTGGCCTTAAATAGAAGTTTTTGTTGCTATTGTGGTTGAATTTGTTTTTAAAACTGGGGATTATACTATAGTTATAGAGTTATTCACATAACTCTACGATTACTTTTTTCCATGAACAATGTGTTGCACACATTCCTCTAGGTCAGATAGTATTGAGAGTAGAGAGTCTGCCACACATCAAAATCAGGAAGTCAGGGAAGGGACTCCTAAGAGCATGCCAGAGAAGGCACAAAGCAGATATCCAGAGCATGAGCCAGCTGGTCAAACACTTGGAAGATGAAAGTGGGAGGACTGGATGCAGGAATGTGAGAAGGAGGACCTCACTAATCCCTGAGATGAGTGCAATTGCCTGATGCTGTCTTTTAGAGACTTACTGGAGGGCAGTGTGTGAGATAATGCTTGAAGGACCAACGATGGGATAGACATCTCCCAATGCTCTCTTATATCCTTTGTCCTGGTGGACTGGCACTACAGCTTTTCTGAGGGTGTCCCTGAGCTCAACAAACTTTCTAGAACCTTCTACATGGCCTCATAAGCCATGGTGCTAGCAGGAGATCCTAGGTGATATGGTAGACTTTTCCCACAGCACACTCCTCAGCTTTGCTATTCTTGCTCATCTAGCCTGGTTCTGGGGTGTGGGGTAGAATCTTTGTGAGTGCAGCAGAGAGAGGTATCTGGGTGGGTACCCTCTGCATGTTGCTGGTGCCTGGGTTGTCTGTGACAGGAGGGCCTCTTGTTTTTGGAGTCTGTTTCAGTGATATAGGGTTAGACATAGTGAGAGGACGCCAAGATCAGGATAAAAGTGAATAGGATTTTAAGCTTTTATTATGAAAAAGATTTCTTTCTTTACAAAATTAATTTTATTATGTATATTTAAGATATACATAGTTACTATAGTGAAGCAAATTAATATATACATCATCTCACATAGTTACTCAATTTTTTTTTGTTTTTTTTGGGGAAGAACAGCTAAAAACTATGAAAAATTTTGAATATATAAGAGGAGAAGGAAGAATGTAATAAACACTCACATACACATACCTATCATCCTGCTTGAATGATTGTCCACATCTGATCATCTATTTTTTTTTTTTTTTTGAGACAGAGTCTTGCTCTGTTGCCCAGGCTGGAGTGCAATGACATGATCTCCGCTCACTGCAACATCTGCCTCCTGGGTTCAAGGGATTCTCCTGTCTCAGACTCCCTGGTAGCTGGGATTACAGGCATGTGCCACCACACCCGGCTAATTTTTTGTATTTTTAGTGCAGACAGGGTTTCACCATGTTGGTCAGGCTGGTTTCAAACTCCTGACCTTGTGATCTGCTCACCTTAGCCTCTCAAAGTTCTGGGATTACAGGTGTGAGCCACAGCGCCCAGCACCGCCCCCCCCTTTTTTTTTGAGACAGAGTTTGTCTCTTGTCGCCCAGGCTGGAGTGCAGTGGCGTGATCTCAGCCTGCAACCTCTGCCTCCCAGGTTCCAGCGATTCTCCTGCTTCAGCCTCCTGGGTAGCTGGGATTACAGGCACAAACCACCATGCCTGGCTAATTTTTGTATTTTTAGTAGAGACGGGGTTTCACCATATTGGCCAGACTGGTCTCGAACTCCTGACCTCAGGTGATCTGCTCACCTTGGCCTCCCAAACTGCTAGGATTACAGGCGTGACCCACCGCACCTAGCCCTGATTTATTTATTTATTTATTTTTTTAACAGAGTCTCGCTCTGTTGCCCAGGCTGGAGTGAAGTGGCGTGATCTCGGCTCACTGTAACGTCAGCCTCCCATGGTCAAGAGATTCTCCCGCCTCAGCCTCCTGAGTAGTTGGGATTACAGGCGTCTGCCATGAAGCCCAGCTAATTTTTGTATTTTTAGTAGAGACAGGGTTTCACATGTTGACCAGGCTGGTCTTGAACTCCTGACCTCAGGTGATCTGCCCACTTCAGCCTCCCAAAGTGCTGGGATTACAGGTGTGAACCACCGCGCCCGGCCGATCATCTTGTTTTATCCATGCCTCCCCACTCTAAGTTACTATAATGCAGACATTCATTATATTGTATCATCTTTAAATACTTAGGTATTTACAGTAAATAATTCAATGTGACTAAAAAATAAAGACTCTCTTTTGATAATGCCCAATGCCATGATCACACCTAAAAATTAAAAATTATCTCTCAATATCATTACACATCTAGTCAGTGTTCCAATTTCTCTAGTTTTCTCAAAAATTGTATTTTTCTCTTGATAGGTTCAAATCAGGATCAACAAAGGTCACACAATGTGTTGTATTTGTTTCGGTTAATGTGTTTCCTAATTCTTTCTAATCCATAGTCTGTCTCTCTCAGTGGGTCTGTTGAGGAGACAGGTCATTTGCTCTATAAGATTTCCCACATTCTGGATTTTTATTATTGTATCTTTATGGTGGTGTTTGTTTGTTTGTTTGAGACACGGTCTGGGTCTGTCACCCAGGCTGGAGTGCAGTGGCATGATCACAGCTTATTGCAATCTCCACCTCCAGGATTCAAGCAATTCAAGCAGGATGATGGGTATGTGTATGTGGGCGTTTATTACATTCTTCCTTCTCCTTTTATATGTTTGAATTTTTTCATAGTTTTTAGCTGCCCTTGCCAAACAAACAAAAAAATCAGTAACTATTTGAGATGATGTGTGCCTATGGTCACAGCCTCAGCCTCTGGAGTAGCTGGGACCACAGGCACATGCCACCATGCCCAGATAATTTTTGTATTTTTTTGTAGAGAGGAGGTTTTTGCCATGTTGGCCAGGCTGGTCTTGAACTCCTGAGTTTAAGTGATCCACCCAGCTTGGCCTCCCAAAATGCTGGGATTACAGGAGTTAGTCACCGTGCCTGGCCTATAGTATTTTTAAACTTGTTCTTCTCTTCCTTGTATCTTCTATAAACTGATGAGAGACCTAGAGGCTTGATCACACTTTTTTTTTTTTTGAGACGGAGTTTCGCTCTTGTTGCCCAGGCTGGAGTGATTGCAGTGGCGTGATCTCGGCTCACTGCAACCTCTGCCTCCCGGGTTCAAGTAATTCTCCTGCCTCAGCCTCCCAAGTAGCTGGGATTACAAGCATGTGCCGCCAGGCCTGGTTAATTTTTTGTATTTTCAGTAGAGATGGGGTTTCACCATGTTGGCCAGGCTGGTCTCGAACTCCTGACCTCAAGTGATCTATCCGCCTTGGCCTCCTAAAGTGCTGGGATTACAGGCGTGAGCCAACACATCCGACAGGTGGCCAGCTCTGTTGCCCAGGCTGGAGTGCAGTGACGTGATCTCAGCTCACCAAAACCTCCATCTCCCATGTTCAAGCCATTCTTCTGCCTCAGCCTCCTGAGTAGAACCACCACACCTGGCTAATATTTGTATTTTTGATAGAGATGGGGTTCACCATATTGGTGAGGCTGGTCTCAAACTACTGGCCTCAAGTGATCCACCTGCCTCGTCCCCCCAAAGTGCTGAGATTACAGGTATGAGCTACCATGCCTGTCCCTTTTGTTCATTTTCTAACTGGAGTGTTTGGTTTTTTACTGTTGAGTTTTTAGAGTTTTTCACACATTCTAGATACAAATCTTTTGTCAGATATGGCATGAGTCCTTTAGACATAGCCCCAGTTTTTTTTTTTTTTTTTTTTTGAGACAGAGTCTCGCTCTGTCGCCCAGGCTCGATCGAGTCCAATGGCGTGATCTTGGCTCACTGCAAGCTCTGCCTCTCAGGTTGAAGTGATTCTCCTGCCTCAGCCTCCTGAGTAGCTGGGATTACAGGCGTGCGCCACCATGCCCCGCTAATTTTTGTATTTTTAGTAGAGATGGGGTTTCACCATTTTGGCCAAGGCTGGTCTCGAACTCCTGACCTCAGGTGATCCACTCACCTCTGCCTCCCAAAGTGCTGGGATTACAGGTGTGAGCCACCATGCCCGGCCGCCCCAGTTGTCTTCAGTAGTTTCTCTGCCTTCAGGTATGGCAATTGCTCTTACCAGAATGAACAAGATGAATGGGATGGAATATTGTTGAGTGGAATTTTAAGCTTTTAGGAAGAGATTGAAATGATGTAGAACTACATTATCCTTTCTCATTCTGAAGAAGTTTGGTTATTGAAGAGAACAGAGCAGAGACCAAGGAGAGAAACTTCTGGTAAAACCTTGGAAATCTCAAGGCTCCCTGCAACTCCCTACTCATCTTGAGCACTTCCTTTATATCCATTTATTCATTAAAGTGTACTGAGTGCCAACATCCAAGCTAGGTGCTGGGAATTAACAGAGAGTTTAGATTCCAAGAGACATGTGTTTATGATGAGGTTAAGTGCGGCAGGCTTTGTGAGCGTTAAAATAGGCCCCTGGCCTGGAGGAGCCAGGGAAGGAGGCTTCCCAGAGGACAAGGAAATCTGGCCTGGATGGCAGGTGAGGCAGAAGGAGGGAATCAGGACTCCAGTTGAGGTGGACGTTTCGGGGAGCATGTTTAAAGGCCTCAAAGGGAAAGTATGGTGTATTCCTGGGGTGGTGAGACCATCCTGGGGGTACTAGGCTGCTCCAATGTTTAAAAGAAAGACACCTTTTCAGAAGACTGAAAAGAATATAGGTCAATACCTGAATGTTGTTTAATATTGTCTAGGGAGAGAATAAAGGAGTCAGTAGAATTACCATTTGGGCTGGGCACGGTGGCTCATGCCTGTAATTCCAGCACTTTGGGAGGCCGAGGTGGGCAGATATCTTGAGTTCAAGGGTTCGAGACCAGCCTGGCCAACATGGTGAAACCCAGTCTCTACTAAAAATATAAAAATTATCCAGGTGTGGTGGTGCACGGCTGCAATCCCAGCTACTTGGGAGGCTGAGACAGAAGAATTGCTTGAACCCAGGAGGCAGATGTTGCAGTCAGCCAAGATCATGCCACTGCACTTCAGCCTGGGCGACAGAGCAAGACTCTATCCAAAATAAAATAAATAAAATAATAAAATAAAATAAAATAAAATAAAATAAAATAAAATAAAATAATAAAATAAAAATAAAATAAAATAAAATAAAAAAATAAAATAAAATAAAATAATAAAATAAAATAAAATAAAATAAAATAAATAAAAATTACCATTTGGCTGCTGTCTCTAAGGGTCCTGAAATTTTTATCAGATTCCTTCTATAAAGAATTGAGCCAGGTGTGATGCTTATGCCTGTAATACTGAGGCTGCAGCAGGCCATGATTGTGCCACTGCATTCCAGCCTGGGCACCAGAGTAAGACCCTGTCTCAAAAAAAAAATAAATAAATAAAAAGAATTGAAGCCAGGGCATGGTGGTTCACTTGTGTAATCCCAGCACTTTGCAAGGCTGAGGCAAGATGATCACTTGAGCCCAGGAGTTTCAGACCAGCCTGGGCAATATAGGGAAAACCTATCTTGAAGAAGAAGAAAGAAGAAAAGAAGAAGGAGGAGGAGGAAGGAAGGAGTAGAAGAGGAAGAAGAAGGAGAAGAAAGAAGAAGAGGAGGAGAAAGAAGAAGGAGGAGGAGAAGAGGAAGAAGAAGGAGGAGGAGGAGAAGAGGAAGAGGAGGAAGAGGCAGAAAAGAAAGAAATGAAGAAGAGGAAGAAGAAGAGAAGAAAGAGAAGAAGAACAACAACAACAACAACAACAACAACACCACCTCCACCACCACCACCTAGCACAGGGAAAGGAGACATCTCTGAATAAGGTTCTAAAATACCATCTGGGTGAGGAGATAAGAGTGCCATGGCCTGGCCTGTTGGATTGGTTCACCCATGGTGTTCCTAGCCCTCCTGTGTGGTAATGTTCCTGTATTCCAGGTAGAGGTGACACATTTAACCTCCTGATATGGTTTGGATCTGTGTCTCCACCATATCTCATGTTCAGTGGTAATCCCTAGTGTTGGAGGTGGGGCCTGGTGGGAGGCCTCAAAGGCATTTCAGAGACCTTTGCAGCAGCTCCTCCCATCACTGGCCCAGAGGCCTAGGAGGACTGAATGGTTTTGTGGGCCATGTCCAGGCCCCCCCTGCTCTGCGCTGTTCCCTGCATTCCAGCTGCTCCAGCTCCAGGCATGGCTCAAAGGGGCCCAGGTATAGCTTGGGCCACTGCTCCAGAGAGTGCAAACCTAAGCCTTGGTGGCTTCCATGTGGTGTTAAGCCTGAAGCTGTGCAGAGTGCAAGAGTTGAGGCTTGGGAGCCTCTGCCTAGGTTTCAGAGAATGTATGGAGAAGACTGGGCTCCAGGTAGAAGCCTGCTACAGAGGCAGAACACTTATGGAGAACCTCTACTAGGGTGGGGTGGAGGGGAAATGTGAGGTTGGAGCCCCCACACAGAGTCCCCAATGGGGCACTGCCTAGTAGAGCTGTGAGAAGAGGGCCACTGTCTTCCAGACCCCACAATGGTAGATCCACTGCCAGCTGGCACCTTGCACCTGGAAAAGCCACAGGCACTCAACACCAGCCCATGAGAGCAGTCATGGGGGCTGAACCCTGCAAAACCACAGAGGCAGAGCCCAAGGCCTTGGGAGCCCATCCCTAGCACCAGTGTGCCCTGGATTTGGGACATGGAGTCAAAGGAGATTATTTTGGAGTATTAATATTTAACGACTGCCCTGCTGGGTTTTGGACTTGCATGGGGCCTGAAGCCCCTTTCATTTGGCTCATTTCTCCCTTTTGGCATGGGAGTATTTACCCAATGCCTATACCCCCATGCCTATACCCCCCATTGTATCTTGGGAGTAACTAACTTGTTTTTTATTTTACAGGCTCATAGGTGGAAGTGATTTGCTTTTTCTCAGATGAGACTTTGGACTTTGGACTTTTAAGTTAATGCTGGAATGAATTAAGACTTTGGGGATTATTGGAAAGGCATGATTGTATTTTGAAATATGAGAAGGACATGAGATTTGGGAGGGGCCAGCGGCAGAATGATATGGTTTGAACCTGTGTCCCCAACAAATCTCATGTCAAATTGTAATTCCCAGTGTTGGAGGTGGGGCCTGGTGGGAGATGACTGGATCATGGGGGGTGGGTTTCTCATGAATTGTTTAGCACCACCCCCCTTGGTACTATCCTCGAGATCATGAGTGAGTTCTCCTGAGATCTGGTTGTTTAAAAGTGTGTGGCACCTCCCCCCTTGCTCTCTCTCTCTTGCTCCTACTCTGGCCATGTGATGTTTGTGCTCCTCCTTCACCGTCTGCCATGATTGTAAGTTTCCTGAGGCCTCCTGGGAAGCCAGGCAGATGCCAGTGTCATGCTTCCTGTAGAGCCTGCAGAACCATGAGCCAATTAAACCTCTTTTCTTTATAAATTACCCAGTCTCAAGTATTTATAGCAATGCAAGAGCAGCCTGATAAACCTCCCAACAGCTGCGTTCTCCCAGTAGTCTTGTCATCAGTGGAAATATATTACACTATACACAACAGGGGTCCTGGGGTCTCCTGTGTGTGAGGGAGCATATTACATTCTCTTGAGAGTGATGGGTGAGATTTTTAGGTTCATTAAAAGAAAGCATGGGTTAAAAAACACAAAACTTTAGAAACACCGATTTACATTCTCTACCCCCAGGTCTCCTTGTGACAATCACCCGCAAAATTTTCAGATTCTGTCTGGCCATAAAAGTGAGATTTTGGCATTATTAGCATCAGTTGGAATCACTGGTGTGAACTAGTTACCATAACCCCCCCCAGAGGCCTCTTTAGCCCTTTCTTGGGCAAGATACAAAGGGTAGGCAGAAGAGGAGACACAGGCCCTGGGACCCCAAAGACAAGGCCATCTGAAGGACAGGGTCACCAGTTTATTTCTTGGTGCCTCCAAGAGCTCATGGAAAAGCAGCACAGTGAACAACAAGCAACAGTGGTCAGTAAATGGATATGACTCAACACGTTGCCATGGTCTCAGCTTGGCTGTGTGGTACATGCTGCCAAGGGTCGGGTGCCAGGAGAGAGCAGAATGAAGCCAGGTTCCCAAGGAAGTGAGGGCCCAAAATAGGGAGTGTGGGTGATGAGGGTGGAGTTCAAATCCAGATGTCAGAGCTACAATCACCCCCAGGGTAGCGGAGCTCATGGGCGAGGGCTGGGCCAAGGGGCTCCTTCCCGAAGTCCACCAGGAAGTTGGGATTCAACTTCAGCCCTCCTTTTACTGTGTCTACATCAACCTGCAGCATCACAGAGCCTTCCCTGGTGGAAAAGGGAACGGGGTAAGGGAGAGGTCAGAGGTGGCTGCCCACTTCCCCTAAGATTTTAGAGGAAGGCTCCTGAGGAAGGAGGAATGACCAGGGTCTCAATGGGCCATCTGTGTGGTGGGGTACAGGGGTCTCCTTGAGGAGTCTTCAGAAAGCCAAATGACCCCTCTGGAAGAGGAGGGCTGGGGAGGTGAGCCCATGTGTCTGCTTCTCACCTGATGAGATCAGGGTAAAACTGCTTGTCCCAGGCACTGTACAGCGACGTGGTGACGTAGAGGCGCTTCCCATCTAGGCTGAGCTGGATCATCTGAGGGCCTCCGGCCACCCGTTTTCCCTTGGGAAAACCAGAGGTCAGAGCCCAGGGTAACACACAGATCCTAGGCACCACCCCAGGCACCACCCCAACCCCAAGAGTATGCTCAGCTGCTCCCCCGCATATTCCTCAAGCATGGGTCTGAGGGGTCCAGCAAGTAGGGGGAGAGGCTCTTACCTTGACCACCAGGGGCTCTGGCTGGGACTTTAGTTCCTGGTCCTCCAGCACTTGCACGGGGCCTCCCTTAACAATGCTGCCCCCGACGAAGAGCTAGATGGGGAGGTGCAGAGGATAAGGAGGACCATAGTGGAAGGCTCAAACATTGCAGGAAGAGCAGCTTGCCTGGCTGGCATCCCTCTCTCCTTTCAGACATGCTCTGCATGCCCATCCCTGGCCTGGACAGTCCTGGGCCTGCGCTGTCCCACAGCACACATGTCTGCTTTTCCTGCACCTCCCTCATCATCCTGCAGCTGCTTCAGACCATCCACCCCATCCCCAGCTTCTCTTCTCCCTCCTTCCTTCCCTTCTGCTCCTCCTGCCAGGGTCCCCACCTGTCCTGTGAGGCGGGGCCTCTGTGGGTCAGAGATGTCATACTGCCTCAGGTCCCCGTGCAGCCAGTTGCTGAAGTACAGGAAGCGGTCGTCCAGGGACAGCAGGATGTCGGTGATCAGGCCTGTGGGCAGGGGACGAGTAGAGCCTTTAAGGACTCTTGTTTCCCAGGCCAAGAATCAACTTTCCTATGCCCTAGGCACTCACCTGGCATTTCGGGCAGCAGCCAGCCCTTCACTTTCTTGGGGGGCACCTGGATCACCTTCTCCACTGACCATGTACCTCCCTACATTGAGGGGTGGAGGGTGAGGTTAGCTGGCAGAGAGGTGAGCCTATCAGAATTGGGGACTGGGGGTTATATCTGGGTTGCCCAGACCTGGGAGGGAGAGAATAGATGCCCGGCCTTCTTGCCACCAGGCTCTAACTCCATGCAAGCCCCTTGAGGCAGGGGTTGTGTCTGCTTCACCACTGTATTCCCAGAACATAGCACAGTGCCTAGCACAGACATTCACTAAGTAGTTTTTGAATGAATGAATAAATACGGCCAGTTAGGGTTCAGGCAGAAGTTGCCCTAGCACTGACAGAAGAGAGACAGGGCATGCAGCCTCGTTTTTTTTCGTTCCTGGAGATGCCTGAGAGCACCGTTACAGAAGCCTGCTTAGGTAGAGCTGCTGACAAGACTACTGGGAGGGGAGGGCCAGAGGGCGTATGTCACCTCGTTCTTGTAGAAGCGCTGGATGGTGGAGCTGAGTGCGCAGCCCACAAAGCCTTGGGCAGCGTCTGGGTTGTGCAGGAAGCGGATCTCCAAGGGAATAAGCCCATCTTTTAGAGACAGGGTCTGCACAATCTCATGGCGCTGCCAGTCCCATACATATAAGTGGCTCCCGTACAGTCCTGGGGTGGGAGTGGGGCCGGAGGATAGGCTCAGCATCAGGGGTTGGAAGGCATGGGCAAAGACTGGGCCACCAATCAGGGCAGAAGGTTAAGAAATGCATTGGCGGGATCAGGAGGACGCTTGAGCAATCTGAGCATGCAGTACATCCTATGCCATCTCCCTTAGATTCTGGGGCCACAGGAGGGAAGTGCGGGGGTGGGAGATTTGGAGCAGAAAGCAAGGGGATGTGAGCCTAAGGCTCCTGCTGGCCCATGGGGGGATTCTCACCAGCCTCCACATCAGCGGGGTTGAAGCCATCTCGTAAGACATTGGGAGCTGCCCACTCAGTGCTGATCATGACATTGTGTCGGGGCTGGTACCAAAAGTCATAGCCCAATGGTGCAGCACCCCCACGTCGCTCCCATGTCCCCTTCACCTCGAATGTCTCCGCATCCAGCAGCACAAAACCCCCTGAACAGGGAAGGAAGCAGGGTGGCAGGCAGAAGGAGTAGAGACACTAACCCCACCCTCCAGCCCTCTCCCCGAGGCATGTCTAAGAGGCTGTAAGCCCATTGCCTCCACCTCCACTGCTGGATTTGCCAGATCCTTAAATTCAGGCATCCAGGGCTGGGTGCAGAGTGGCTCATGCCGGTAATCCCAGCACTTGGGGAGACTGAGACAGGTGGATCACTTGAGGTCAGGAGTTCAGGATCAGCCTGGCCAACATGGTGAAACTCTGTCTCTATTAAAAATATAAAAAATTACCCAGGCATGGTGTCACATGCCTGTAATCCCAGCTACTCGGGAGGCTGAGGCAGGAGAATCTCTTGAACCAGTGAGGCGGAGGTTGGAGTGAGCTGAGATCGTGCCACTGCACTCCAGCCTGGGCAACAGAGTGAGACGCCATCTCAAAAAAAAAAAAAAAAAAAAAAGAAAGAAAAAGAAAAGAAAAAGTAAATAAAAAATTCAGGCATCCAAAGGGTCTCATCCAGGTATTCAAAGATGGCCAGGTGGCAGGGGGGCCTTTACACTAGTGCCCCATGTCTCTTGTCAACTTCATCTCTCTCTCAGACCACAGCGGAAATGTTTCTCCCACGAGATCTTCTGGGACTCAGCACCTGGTATTTCTCTTGTCCAGCCTCCCATTTTTGGAGTGGGATTCCTCCCAGAGTCTAAGCTCCATTCTGCTCACTACACTTTTTTGAGATAGGGTCTCACTCTGACGCCCATGCTGAACTGCTGTGGTTCAATCACAGCTCATTGCAGCCTTGACCTGCCTAGGCTTGGGTGATCCTCCTACCTCAGCCTCTTGAGAAGTGGGGATTATAGGCCTGCACCGCCACACCCAGCTAATTTGTATATTTTTAGTGCAGAGTTGCCAGTGCCAACTCTGTATTATCAGCAGACAACACAGAGATGGGGTTTCACCATGTTGGCCAGGCTGATTTGGAACTCCTGAGCTCAAGCGATCCGCCGGCCTCAGCCTCTTGAAGTGCTGGGATTAGAGGTGTGAGGCACAACACCTGGCCTGTTTTGACTATAACTTTGAACTGAATTCATCAGTGAAGACTCATCTTAATAGAAATATTCAAAACTGAAGTTACTTGCTAACATTTAAAATACTGGCTGGGATCCAACTCACTGGTTCTCCTTGGGAAGTCATTCCAACCCTCCCCTTCCATTCTGCTCCTCCCACAGAAAAATGCTTCCCACATTTCACAGCTGTGGAAGTTTTCATGAGCACACAGTGCTGGCAGGTACCTTTGCCATTGCCCTTGACGTCTCCCAGGGAGCTGATCATCACCTCCCCGCTGGCCAGGCAGTGGCTGGTGTGGAGAAAGGCCAGTTCGCACTTGGCATGGATGTCCTTGGGCTCAATGACCTGGAAGGGGTGGTGAATGGTGTCAGAATCATACAGGACTGGGAGTCCCTGCTCTTAACCTCCATACCTCCTTTACTTCTATCTGCTGACTCTGTCATCTTTTCCTTCAAAACATGGACACAACTCTCCCTGTGGGAATATGACAAAGATTCAGTCTGGTAACTTCTACAGAGTAGCAAGGGAAAGTCAGAGAGATTGCTAATAACTCCCCAGGCAGAAAGCACTGAACTTTCCCCATGTGTTCTGAAGGCACACACAGCCCTGTGAAACCATAAGCTCCTCCCGGGCTGGCCCACACCAGTGTCAACTCTGTATTACCAGTAGACAACACAGTAAATGCCTGGCACCAAGAGTGCACTAAACAAAGTGTTGGGAGGGACCGGAGTTTTTAAGAGAAGCCCTGAGCTCCTAACTGCATGGGGGAATAAATGGCTCCCTCCCTCTCTCAGAGTAAAACAAGAAGCCTTGTCCCTCTTCTCCCATGCTCTGGTCACCGTGCTGGAGGGTGATGACCCAGAATACCCGGGTAGACTCTGCTCTGAGGTCCAACCTCCCTCCCTGCTGCCGAGCCAGCTGCTGCGTAAGAGCTGGAGGCTGCTGGTTTAGGTCTGGCTTCCTGCCCGTAGACTGCCTGGGGTGGCAGATGTCTTATGGTCTACTGAGCTGGCAAGGGCAGAGGACATGCCTTGTGCAGCTTTGGGGCCCGGGGCTCAGAGCCCACATCCACCACATAGATGCGAGAGGAGATGAGACTGGGCAGCACCAGCTTGGTGCGCGACTTGGTGCTGTCACCGAAGCAGCTGCTGCAGGTGTTCCATCCTGAGTGATGCAGCTCGTCCTTCAGGTTGGGCATGGGCAGCCGGTGGATGACCTAGGATGCGGGGAGAGGTGGTACTCTCCCAGGCCACGCCTCTGTCCACTTTTGGAAGAGGCGCCCCTGTGGACCCATTTTGGTTTGGAAGCACGGCACAGGCTGGATTTTAGCACTCCCCTTGTCCCAGGTTGAGCCTGCACAACCGTAACCAGGGAGGGCCAAGAAGGATGGAGCTGGGAAGGGGGGCCCCAGGGCCAGGGATGAGGGCAGCTACGGTCTCAAAGTAGCTGGTGCCCAAGCCCCGCCTTACCTGGCAATACTGGGGAGACTTGGGGTCAACATCCACAGTGGCCAGATAATCTGGGGCCTCAGTGCCCGTGTTTCGGTAAATGCAGGGCAGGTAGACGATCTCTTCCCTGGGTCCTGCAGGGTAGAAAGCAGGCAGCAGGGACAGCAGGGTGGGAAGGAAAGGTAGGGGAAGTGCTGGGTGTGCCAGAGGGTGGGGGCTAGGTCTGAAGTCCCTCTACCCCCAGCTGTGGAATCAGTAGTAGGGCGCTGGCTCTCAGACCATGGGCAATTACCTTTCATGGCCTCCAGAGGCGTGGAGTAGCCGGGTCCACAATTTCCACATTTCGTAGCTGTGGAAGCAATGGGGCGCATTGGCTGGGCCACGCTCTGGAGGGTGAAGGCTCCCTCCGCACGTCCTGCAGCACACATCCCAGCGGGCCACGGCAGTGCGGCTGGCCTAGGCCCCCACTCCAGCCTCATTGCTGTGGCCTGTCCTCTCCGCCCCCTCAGAGCCCTGAGGAGGGTGAGGTTGTGCAGGGAAGAGCTGGAGACACATGACCTGAAGGTGGACAGACAGTCCAGCAGGGCCCCGGGAGGGTGGGAGGAGGGCTGATGCAGCCGGGGTCGTGTGGTGTAGTGAATATGACACGGACTTGGGGCCCAACCCCAGCCCACCACTGACTAGCCAGGGGAGCTTGGGCAAAGTACTGAAGCTCCTCAGCCTCAATTTCTGCATCCTCTGTAAAATGGAGATGGTAAGAATTTCACAGTGGGCTTTTACCAGAAGTAAACACGAGGATGCAGTAGGTGTGCAGCTCTGTGTTTGTCTGGTCGAAGCCCAGGCACCCTTGGCTGTTCTTGAGGAGCCGCTCTCAGGGAGAGGGGGTGGCGCCTGCTCAGCTCCCTTCACCAAGATGTTTCTACATCAGGGGGAGGCCACTTCCTGCTTTTCTCTCCCCTGGGTCCTGATCCCAGGCTGCTAGCCAAGGGCTAGATTACATAACTGAGGGTCTGGGGCTAATACCAGCTGGAAGTCCTCAGGCTGGTTTCTACCCCTGGGTGTGCCCCACTTCCTTTATCGGTAAAGTAAGGTGTTTGGCCCAACTCTGGAGAGCCCAGAGGCCTGCCCACCAGAGAGGTAGGGAGCAACCCTCCCTATCTCTGAAGTCTGGCAAGAGGGGCCACGCTAATCTCCAGGATGTAAGTCAGCAGATGTGCAGTAGGGCTGGGACATCACAGCTACCAGAACCCCAGCATCAGAGTTTGGGGCCTGCTGGGGAGCAGGGGCTAAAGAATAACCCAGAGCGGGCGGCAGGCTGAAAGAAACCCTGGAGTGGAGTCCACAGGCCTGGGCCCTGTCTCCTGCCTTGTCCTGTGGCCAGTCCAGCCTCTGCCTTCACAACTGGGCCTCAAGTGGGGAGCCAGGAGTAGGCAGAGTGGGGCCTCCCCTGGGGCCTGGGACTCCCACTCGCAGCAGCCAAGGGACTTAGGAAGCTGAGAGGCAGCAACAGTGTTCAGAGTCTGGAAACCTGGTTTCAAGTCCCAGGTTTGACGCCCCATTTCTCCATTTTCTCCTCTTCATTTACGAAGAGTGGGCAATAATGATATTCTACCTACTTCGCTAGGTAGATATGGAGGACAAATAAGACAATGTATTCCAAAGTCCTTTCATAAAAGTGAATTAGGCCGGGTGCAGTGGCTCATGCCTGCAATCCCAGCACTTCGGGAGGCTGAGGCAGAAAAATCACCTAAGGTCAGGAGTTTGAGACCAGCCTCACCAACATGGCAAAACGCTGTCTCTATTAAAAATACTAAAATTACCCGGGTGTGGTGGCATACACCTGTAATCCCAGCTACTTGGGAGGCTGAGGCAGGAGAATCACTTGAACCCGGGAGGCGGAGGCTGCAGTGAGCCGAGATTGCGCCACTGCAGTCACTCCAGCCTGGGCAACAAGAGCGAAATTCTGACTAAAAAAAAAAAAAATGAATTACCATGTAAATATGGGAAGGGCTGTGCCAGAGGAGAGGAGAATGCCAGGGAGTGCTTGATGCCCAGAGAGAGGGCTGGAGGTGAGGCAGGGAGAGAGAGAGGTCCGGTTCGCAGGAGTTAAGGAGACTGGTTCTGCTACACAACCTTGCTAAGTTGGGGCTTGGCACCAGATGCCAGGGGGTGGGGAAGGAGGTTGCTGGATACAGAAGGGAAAGGAGATTTAAAAACTCCAAGACATCAAGACAGAGATACAAAAACTACAAAGCTAGGGAGAAGCTGAGAGGGAAGTAAAGGTGCAGAGGAGGAGCTGCCCGCTCTGCAGCCCGGGCCCGCCCCACACCCCAGCAACCCCAGCCCCAGCATTGCTTAGGGTCAGGCCCGGCATGCCACTGCAGCCCCAGGGAGCATCATTCCTCTTTCTGGGGAATACCCCCCATCTGAAGCATCTGAAGCAAGGTCTCGGAGCAGCTTTGGGTTTGGGATGGACTCATGGAAAGCTCAAGTGGGTTTTCCATGCCAGGCTGGCTGCTGGGCATTCTGCCAGCTCAGGAAGAGCCAGCCCTGAGTGGGGAAGGACCTCCCAACCAAACCTCAGTTCCTTCTTAGCCTGTCACCCAGAAGCCTACGGACGGAGGAATAGCAGGGCCAAGGGGGATTTAGGGGTGGGGGAGGCATTGAAACAGGTCCCCAGTGAAAGAGCGTAGGGATCTCTGATTTCCCTCCCAAAGAGCTTTGCTGTGTGGAGTAGCTAGAGAGTGACCTGGGCACAGAAAGACTTTGGACTCCCTACCTCACTGGAGTACAAAGTTGGCCGAGGGCTGAAATCAGGATCACCTCTCTCCTATGTGAGGGCCAGGGACCTCGTGGTGTTTTCTAAGAGCCCCCATCTGATTTTCCCAGCTGCAGAAAGTCACCCTGGCCCCAGCCTCTGCTGGATGGAGCCAATTCAGGGCCCAGGATCCCATCTCCCAGCAGTGCCTCTGCCCGTCTTCCTCAGAAAGTTTGGCTAAGTTGGGAAATGCAGCAGGGTGGTGTGGGAGGGGGTGTGCAGACTGGGGACAATGAAGCAGAGTCCACTACTCCCTCCCCAGCTCCCCACTCAGGTTTTCTAGCATTTTCTGGAGGAGGGCCTTCCAAATTAGGGGCAGACAGAGCAGGCAATGTTTGATTGGAAACCCCTCTCCTTACCCATGCTGCTGACTGGTACACTTTGATCCTGGCGGATTTGCTGTGCTGGTGTCAGAGGCCGCGGTTCCGGGGAAGGAGCGAAGGGAAGGAATTTATTCAACCAGCTGGGGGTGGGGCAGAGAAGGAGGAGGGCCTGGGCTGTAGCCCAGAGTAAACTACTCAGGGCAGCTGGCCAGGATACTCTCAAGTGGCCTAGGGTGACTGGTGTTTGAATTATGGGGTGTGCGTGTATGTGTTTAAATGTGTATGTGTGGGAGCCTGTGCTTTATTTATTTATTTATTTATTTATTTAGAGACAGGGTCTCACTCTTGCCCAGGCTGGAGTGCAGTGGTGCGATCTCAGCTCACTGCAACCTCCGCCTCCTGGGTTCAAGCGATTCTCCTGCCTCATCCTCCTGAGTAGCTGGGATTACAGGCACCCGCCACCATGCCCGGCAATTTTGTATTTTTAGTAGAGAAGGGATTTCACCATGTTGGCCAGGCTGGTCTCAAACTCCTGACCTCAGGTGATCCACCCGTGTCAGCTTCCCAGAGTGCTGGGATTACAGGTGTGAGCCGCCGCCCCTGTCCAGCTCGTGCTCTTTAGTGGGTGCCCGGATGTGTGTGGATTTATGTGTCTGGGCATGTGTGTGTTCCTGTATACCTGCGTGTTGCTCGTGCATGTGCCTGCATGAGTGCGTATCTGTGCCTGTGTGTGAATTTCCACCTGTGTGAATGTGCCTGTGAGTGTGCTTGTGTGTATTTGTGTGTCTGTGTGTGCACCTCTGTATGTGCCTGCCAGAGTATCTACGCCTGTGTGTGTGTGTGTGTGTGTGTGTGCGCGCCTCTGTGAGTATGTGCCTGCCAGAGTATCTACGCCTGTGTGGACATGTGCATAAGTGCTTGTGTATGTGTAGTGTGTGGCTATGTGACTGTGTGTGCTTGTGTAAGCCTGCGCACGTATGTGTTCCTGTGTCTCCAAATGCTCATCTTTGTATTTGGACCTGTCTCTTGGCATTTAGGGGCACATGGGACTGTGGGCCCATCGGCCAGGGTCACTTCTTCCCTAAGATTGCCCTCTTATTCCGGATATTCATACTCTTTGGATAAAAGCTCTGGGGTGAAGTTTTTATTGGCTAGGAAAAAGAATAAAGTCTGGGCTTGAGATTGCAAGTAGAATACAGGGTTTCCAAACCAGAGTGGAGGGAAGGGGAGCAAAACTGGGCCTTGGTGCATTGGGTGTCTTCCTGGCTCCCATCAGTGAGGGATCATGTGCCCATCAAGGAAGACTCCCCGTGGCCGCCCAGGGCAAGGGTCTTCTCTTATCCCCAGCGCCACTCAACCCCTCTTTGCTCCATCCTGCGTCTATTATCCCCACCATTGTGCCATCAGCCTGCCAGGCATCAAAGAGAGTCTTGTATGTGCAGCTGCCCCACGGGGGAGGCCCCAAAGCCTGCTTCCTTGTCTTTGCCAGCTTCCTCCTGTCCTGGCTACCTCCACTCACCCTGCCTTCACCCTTCCCTCTGGCCCTCCCCTCTTCCTCCTCCTGAGGTCTCCATCTCCTGCCTCCTCTCTTATTCGCCGGCTTCTTGGCTTGGGGTAGTCCGCCACCCAAGATCTGAAAGAAAAAGAAACCTTATCCCCACCTTCTCATCAAAAATTATTGAGTCATTAACTTAAAAAAAAAAGGCTGTTATTTTGTTTGTTGTGGTCTGTCATTGACTACCTCTTTCATGCTCCTGAGCTCTGACCTGGCTGGTCTCTGCAGCAACTCCATGGCACCCCTTACCTCTGCCTGTGGTTTTCTCCCTGAACTCTTGCTCTATAGCCAGCAAGGTGGTTGGGGAAGTTGTCCTAATCTGGGCTACAGAAGGAGGCAGTAAAGGTAGAGGGGCGATTCTCCTGCCTCAGCCTCCCGAGTAGCTGGGACTACAGGTGCCCACCACCACACCTGGCTCATTTTTGTATTTTTAGTAGAGATGGGGTTTCACCATGTTGGACAGGCTGGTCTCGAACTCCTGACCTCAAGTGATCCACCCACCTCAGCCTCCCAAAGTGCTGGGATTACAGGCCTGAGACACCGTGCCTGGCTGACCTGGATAATTTTTAAATTTTTTTTGTAGTGATGGGGGTCTCACTATGTTGCCCAGGCTGGTCTCAGGCTCTTGGGCTCAAGTGATCTGCTTTGGTCTCCCAAAGTTAATTTTGGATTTTTAAAAAAATAATAAGTACTGCTTTTGTAACTAAAAGCTCAAATACATATATTAAAAGAAAAACGATACGGAAGATGAAAGGAAGGATGGAAGGTCACATGCAGCGCAGGTGAGGGCCACAGTGAGGGCCCATGCTGGGGAGAAGGACTGGCCCTGGTCGTTTTTGAGCTACAGCTCTCCCACCCAGCTGCCTGTCCTTTACTCTGGAGCATCTCTTTTGAGCCAGATATGGTAGACAAAGTGGTGAACAGGGCAAAGTTGCTACCTTCATGGAGATGACTTTTTAGGGGAGATAACTGATAATCATGCAAATATACAAATAAATAAAATCACTTCAGATAAGTGCTATGAAGGAGTAGGGTAATGTAGGGGTGACGCAGCATTAGGTGGGGTTGCTTGGTATGTATGGGTACAGAATTATATGCAAACAAACAGTATAAAAGAACTAAAACAAACAAACCAAAAAGCACAAACGTGCAAAATGCCTGTAAGGCATAAAGGTAGCAGCCTGTGGAGGTCTGAGGCAGGACTGGCTGGAGAGGTTGGGGTTTTCACCAGCTAAGTAGAGTTTCAGAGCCCTGTTCTGCTCATTTCTCCTTATATTAACAGACCAACTCCATACCCTCAGGGGTGTGTAGGAGATGTGAAGGGAGTAGCGTTTACTGAGAACCTGCTACTGGAGGTGACTGGCGCCATGCCGGGCCCTACACACTAACAATTAGCTCAGGTTCTGCCCATGGCACAGCTGGAGAGGTTAAATGCCTTTTTCTTTTTCTTTCTTTTTTTTTTTTTTTGAGACAGAGTCTCCCTCTGTCGCCAGGCTGGAGTGCAGTGGCGTGATCTCCGTTCACTGCAACCTCTGCCTCCCAGGTTCCAGCGATTCTCCTGCCTCAACCTTCTGAGTAGCTGGGACTACAGGTGCATGCTACCACGCCCAGCTAATTTTTGTACTTTTTAGTAGAGATGGGGTTTCACCATATGGCCAGGCTGGTCTCAAACTCCTGACCTCGTGATCTGCCCGCCTTGGCCACCCAAAGTGCTGGGATTACAGGCGTGAGCCACCGTGTCCGGCCTGTAAATGCCTCCTTCTTCATCTTACATTCAGGAAACAGAGCTTTCCCAATTCACTCCGTTGCCCACACTTAATGCACTGTTTCTGAATGACAGTGAGTTCAAAGCCTGCTGCTCAGGATGATAACATGGCTCAGAGAAGAGAAATAATTTTTGTTTTTTGAGACGGAGCCTCACTCTGTCGCCCAGGCTAGAGTGCAGTGGCAAGATCTTGGCTCACTGCATGTTCCATGTCCTAGGTTCACGCCATCCTCCTGCCTCAGCCTCTTGAGTAGCTGGGACTACAGGTGCCCGCCACCACGCCCGGCTAATTTTTCATATTTTTAGTAGAGACGGAGTTTCACCGTGTTAGCCAGGATGGTCTCGATCTCCTGACCTCGTGATCTGCCTGCCTCGGCCTCCCAAAGTGCTGGGATTACAGGCGTGAGCCACCACGCCCAGCTGAAATAATTTTTTTTAACGCCCTCTGCCAGGGCTGTCTATAAAAAGCATGATTTGAGAACCACTTGGAGGACTTTCTCCCCACTACCAATCCACTCAGAAATATCCTCCCTTTGGCCTGCCATTGATGCTTGAAACTTCACCAATAGCAGTTTATTTCTTTGTGTTACTACCAGATGGCCTCTTCTCACCTCCTAGCTACAGTGAATGTCTCTGCAGTGGTAACCCTTTAAGCTCCTAGTACTGCAGCGCCACTCAGTTTTATCAGAAGCATGCGTCCCAGTGGGCAGCACTGGAGAGTGGCTGGGGGCCTAATCATATCCAGGGAGATGCTAAAGTTGGGGACAGAAGGTGTTTAAAAAGCAAATGTTATCGTCTTGACTACTTTACCTCTATCGCTTAAAGAGAAGGAATAATAAACAGTGAGGTGGCTCACACCTGTAATTCTAGCACTTTGGGAGGCTGAGGCAGGTGGATCCCTTGAGCTCAGGAGTTCAAGACCAGCCTGGGCAACATAGTGAAACACTTTCTCTACAAAAATTACAAAAATGAGCCAGGTGTGGTGGTGTGCACCTGCAGTCTCAGTTACTCGGGAGGCTAAGGAGAAGGATCACTTGAGCCTGGGAGGTGGAGGCTGCAGCAAGCTGTGATCATGCCACTGCACTCCAGCCTGGGCGACAGAGGAGGCTCCATCTAAAAAAAAAAAAAAAAAAAAAAATTGTAAGCCATTTTATTTCAGTTATGCCTCCTAGCCTCCCTCCACCATGAATTTTTTGAAACATTGCTTTAATGTTTCAGAATATATCTCTTTAAAATAGGAATTCTGAATTGGGTATGGTGGCTCACTCCTGTAATCCCAGCACTTTGAAAGGCTGAGGCAAGAGGATTGCTTGAGCCAGGGAGTTCAAGACCAGCCTGAGCAACATAGGGAGACCCTGTATCTATGAAAAAAAAAAAAAAATTACCTGTGGTCCCAGCTATTCAGGAGGCTGAGGTGGGAGGATCACTCAAGCCCAGGAGTTTGAGTCCAGGCTGGACAACATAGCAAGACCCTCATCTCTTTAAAAAAAAAAAAAAAAGGAAAGGAAACGAAAAAGAAGGGTCTGACTAGGACAGAAATTATGTATCTTGTTACACATTTAATGCACAAGAAGAAAAGATGAGGTGGGTTTGAAAACCAATTATGCAGACTAGAAGAGGTAGCAGCAACTTTGGTTACAAGGACACAGGTGACGCTTGCCATCACCAACACCCTCTCTACGGCCTTTCTCCTATGCCAAGCCTGGCTCCAGAAGAACTGAGACAAGAGCCATAAAATGGCTTTCATGCAATAATCTCCACCTTTACGAGGCCCACTTGGCTAGCACCCATTCATTTAAGAGTCCCGAGAAGAAAGAATTACATCAGTCTTGGTTAATGGCCCAAATTAAGCCATCAAACCCCTAATAAAGCTTCTATTTTGAACATGTTACAATACTTGAAATAAAATTTCCAAAGGAAAATAAAAGCCCTTCCATTTGGGGGCGGGAAGGATCTTTGGTCCCTGGGGTCATATCCCTGAGTCACAGTTTCTCTACTAAGGCTCAGGACAGGCAGAAACAAATCCCCTTCTTTGGGGAGCCCAGGCCTCCACTTTCTCACCTCAGCACCTGAATGCTGCCTGAGAAGAAGGTAGGGGATCCTTCTCCCAGTGTCCCAGAAGGACAGGAGGCCAGAGACTTTGGGAGACATGGCCTCAGGTCTACATGGAATCGGGAGGAGGCCCGGGCAAGGGCTTCACTGCCCATCCTGGATCTGCTGTCTCTTTTACATCATATCCACCAAGCTGGTTTCCTTTACAATCTCCCCAGGGTCACGTCCATGTGCAGGAATGCTAAAGGTGCTATGTGGGATATGGGAGCCCCAGATTTCCTTTCTCACCTTTTCAAAAGGTGCTCAGAAACCAAAGTTTAAAAAGGCTTAAACGGAAAATAATAGCTGTTCCTAATATACAGTGATCTTTAACAAATCAATTGGAAAAAGATAAATTACACAAAGAAAAACATTCCAAGGATATGAAAATACAATATAAATGGCTAATAACCATAAGAAAACATACCCAGTCTCATTAACCATTAGAGAAATGCTGGTTAAAGCAACAAAAAGATATGATTTTCAAAAGACTGATAGTATTCAGGATCAGAAGGAGTGTGGGGAAAAGAGCCACTGGCGTATTCTATTGGCAAGACTATAAAATGGTGGAACATTTTTAGAAGGAAATTTAGCAACATCTAGCAACATTTTAAATGGAAATCCACTTCTAGTGATCTACCTTATGGAAATCAATAAGTACATAAATATATAAATATAGTATGTTCATTGCAACAATGTTCTTAATAGTGAGAGGCTGGAAACAACCAATAGGAGAATGGTGAAATATATTATGGAACATCCATAGTATGAAACACCAAGCACAGGAGAAAGGCCGTAGAGAGGGTGTTGGTGATGGCAAGCGTCACCTGTGTCCTTGTAACCAAAGTTGCTGCTACCTCTTCTAGTCTGCGTAATTGGTTTTCAAACCCACCTCATCTTTTCTTCCTGTGCATTAAATGTGTAACAAGATACATAATTTCTGTTCTAGTCAGACCCTTCTTTTTCGTTTCCTTTCCTTTTTTTTTTTTTTTAAAGAGATGAGGGTCTTGCTATGTTGTCCAGCCTGGACTCAAACTCCTGGGCTTGAGTGATCCTCCCACCTCAGCCTCCTGAATAGCTGGGACCACAGGTAATGTGTAGTTTTCTATATACCAACACAGAAGGATATCAGTAAATACGGTGGAGGGGTGGGGGAAACCAGAAAGTATAATCTCATTTTATTTTATTTTTATTTTTATTTTTTGAGACAAGAGTCCCGCTCTGTCACCCAGGCTGGAGTGCAGTGGTGCCATCTTGGCTCACTGCAACCTCCACCTCCCGGGTTCAAACAATTCTCCTGCCTCAGCCTCCCAAGTAGCTGAGATTATAGGCGTGTACCACCAAGCCCAGCTAATTTTTTTGTATTTTTAGTAGAGACGGGGTTTCGCCATGTTGGCCAGGCTGGTCTTGATCTGCCTGCCTCAGCCTCTCAAAGTACTGGGATTACAGGCGTGAGCCACTGTGTCCAGCCTCATTTTAATTAAAACTATATAAAAATTAAGCTATATAGTTTTAACTAGTTAAATTTATATTTATTTATTTATTCATCCATCTATATGTTCATAGAAAAGGATTTGGCTTATGATTGACGCCAGTATTTTGGGAGGCTGAGGCAGGCAGATTGCTTGAGCCCAGGGGTTTGTGACCAGCCTGGGCAACATAATGAGATTCTGTGTCTACAAAAAATTAAAACAGTTTAGACCTGGCAGGCTCCTGTAGTCCTAGCTACTTCGGGGGCGGGGAATGTGTGCTGAGGTTGGAAGATTGTTTAAGCCCTGGAGGTCGAGGCTGCAGTGAGCTGTGATTGCACCACTGCACTCTAGTCTGGGTGGCAGAGTGAGACGCTGTCTCAAAAAAAAAAAAAAAAGGCCGGGCGTGGTGGCTCACTCCTGTAATCCCAGGACTTGGGGAGGCCGAGGTGGGCGGATCACGAGGTCAGGAGATTGAGACCATCCTGGGTAACACGGTGAAACCCCGTCTCTACTAAAAATACAAAAAAAAAAAAAAAAAAAAAATTAGCCGGGCGTGGTGGCAGGCGCCTGTAGTCCCAGCTTCTTGGCAGGCTGAGGCAGGAGAATGGCATGAACCCAGGAGGTGCAGTGATCCGAGATCGCGCCACTGCACTCCAGCCTGGACGACAGAGCAAGACTCTGTCTAAAAAAAAAAAAAAAAAAAAAAACCTAAAGAAAAGGATTTGTAGAGATAAAGCTTCCCTTATCATGCCAAATGTAGCTAACAGTGGTTACCTCAAGAACTGGATTACAGGGAGCAATTTTTATTTTTCACATTATGTATCAATCATATTTTTAAAATTTTATATTAAGTTTGAAATACATGTGTAAACAATTGAAACAGTGAAAGAATACAGTAACATTTTTGCCTATAAGATGGGCAAAAAATTTAAAGGTTAAAATCTTGTATTGGTGAGACTATGAGGCAAAGGGACCACTCATTTAGGACTAATGAGAGTGTCAATTGGTGCCTTACTAACAAAAAATTTGTCAATACCTCACAAAAGTTAAACTGTGCGTACTGTTTTACCTAGGAATTCCACTTCAAGGATGCAATCCCATGGAAATACCTGCACAAGTAGGCAAGAAACAGGTACAGGTTGAGGCAGTGGCTCACGCCTGTTAATCCCAGTACTTTGGGAGGCCGAGGCAGGTGGATCACCTGAGGTCAAGAGTTCGAGACCAGCCTGGCCAACATAGCAAAACCCTGTCTCTACTAAAAGTATAAAAATTAGCCTGGTGTGGTGGCACACACCTGCAATCCCAGCTACTCGGGAGGCTGAGGCAGGAGAATCACTTGAACCTGGGAGGTGGAGGTTGCAGCGAGCCAAAATTGCGCCACTGCATTCCAGCCTGGGGCAACAGAGGGAGACTCTGTCTAAAAAAAAAATAATAAAAAATAAAAAATAAAAAAGATATAGGTACAGGTTGAGCATCCTTAATCTGAAAATCTGAAATCCAAAATGCTCCAAAATCTGAAATGTTTTGAGCACCAGTGTGACACCACAGGTAGCAAATTGCATGCCTGACCTCACGTGTTGGGTCACAGTCAAGACTTTGTTTCATGTACAAATTATTTAAAATATTGTATAACGTTACCTTCAGGCTATGTGTATAAGGTGTTTATGAAACACAAATAAATTTGCATTTAGACTTGGGTCTCATCCCCAAGATATCTTAATATATATATATGTATTCCAAAATCTGAAAAAAATCTGAAGTCTGGAACACTTCTGGTCCCAAGCAGTTTGGATAAGGGATACCCAAACCGTAACAATAAAAATAACAACAGCTGTCATTTATTAAATACATGGTACTGTTTGAAGCACTTAGGGATAAAGAAAGATAAATGAACCACATCCACCTCATATAAAAGCTTTCCATGTGCCAGGTACTTCTCTGAGCTCTTTGCATGTTCTGCCTTTACTTACACAGGGTTTACAACATCCCTATGAAGTGGGTATTTTCATTACGTCCAATTTACAGATAAAGAAGTTACAGCATAGAAAGAGGAAGCAACTCATGCAAAGTTACACAGCTAGTGAGTAGCAGAGCCCAGGATCTGAAGCCAGGCAGTAGCTTCAGGCTCTGGCCTGGGACCTCTATGCACATAAGTTCACAGCCCCTTCAGACAGAATGCTTTTGTGTTTTGTTGCTTGGGTGGCTGGCCAGCACATTCAGCCCTTTCTATATTAGGTGGGAGGCAAAAGGCCAGATACTCACCTTCCCAGGACTTAGGCCTCCTTGTTGCTAGGAGCAAGCATGTGACTTGGTCTTGGACACAGCCAGGTGTGCCCACCGGGGACTCCGACACAAGGAAGTAGGGAGTGGGTTCTGGTTGCTGCAGGGAAGGCTGGTGTGCAGGTGGGTCACCATGCTGCAGAAGCTCCCAGGGTCGAGCGCAGCTGGTGGTGCCATGGCAGCACATAGAATTTGAGGGGCAGAGGCAGTGTCCTTTGATTGGGATCTAGGACAAGAAAGGGCTCTCTGGCTGCAACCACTTCTGCCACTGGGGCCTTATGGTTGAGCAGATCCAGTGATGCTTGGTGAGTTGGGGTGACCCATGGGATGAGGCAGGCAAGAGCCAGAAGGAGAGTCCCCAGGGTGACCCCCCCAAAGGATTGAACCCAGCCCACTTCAGCAAAGAACAGTTCTCTTGAAAAACAGCCTCTTCTGAGCTCCTGGGTCCCAAGAGAAACCAAACATGAGAGGATGGGACACCAGGTGGCCTTTGACTCAAGCCTCCTTATGAACTGGGGATTACCTGATCCACCTAGCTAGCCCAGGAACCAAGCCCAGGAGCTCCTCATCCTTAAGTAGAACTGGGTTGAGCCTGAAAAGAACCCTGAGAGTGAAGCTGCCAACAGCAGAGAGAAGCTGCGGAGTCTCCTGGCTAGCCCTGTCTTGCCAATACCCTCTCCCCTCAGTCCGCCCTGAGAGCTTTAGAAGTTATACATGAAGACTACAGAGAAGAAAAACATTCTAGGCTGGGTTACGGGTGGCTGGCTCTCCACCATACACCATCATCAGCCAGAAGTGGTCTATTATTAAGAGATTAACAACAAGAATTTTAGAACCAGACTGTGTGTGTGAATTCCACTTCCACCAGTTACTAGCTTTATGAATCTGGGCAAGTAATTTAACCTCTCTGTACCTCGGTTTCCTCATCTCTAAAAGAGAGAAAATAAAATATCTACTCCCCTTATAGGGTGTTTTGAAAATTGCATGATGATATACATAAAGCTCTTCAAAGAGCACCCAGAACCTAACATATACTGTGTTGTTGTTGTTGCAGCAATACAACCCTTCTGAGAAAGTTCTAGAGAGCTGTTGAACAACAGTGTGAAATACTTAACACTACTGAGCTATACGCTTAAAAATGGTTAAGATGGTAAATTTAATGTTTTGTGTTTTTTTGTTTTGTTTTTTGAGTTTCGCTCTTGTTGCCCAGGCTGGGGTGCAATGGCGTGATCTTGGCTCACTGCAACCTCTGCCTCCCAGGTTCAAGCAATTATCCTGCATCAGCCTCCCAAGTAGCTGGGATTACAGGCTCGTGCCACCACACCTGGCTAATTTTTTGTATTTTTAGTAAAGGTGGGGTTTCACTATGTTGGCCAGGCTGGTCTTGGACTCCTGACCTCAGGTGATCCACCCACCTCGGCCTCCTAAAGTGCTGGGATTATAGGCATGAGCCACTGTGCCCGGCTGAAAATGTTAAGTTTTTAAACATAGAATTTTCTATTTACGATTTTCACTTTCAGGCTGGGTGTGGTGGCTCACTCCCGTAATCCCAGTGCTTTGGGATGCCAAGGCAGGGGGTCAGTTGAGGTCAGGAGTTTGAGACCAGCCTAGGCAACACAGAGAGACTGCATTTCTAAAAAAAAAAAAAAAAAAAATTAGCTAGGCATGGTGGGGCACACCTGTAGTCCTAGCTATTTGGGAGGCTGATGCATGGGATTCCTTGAGCTCAGGAGTTTGAGGTTACAGTGAGCTGATGGCGCCACTGCATGCCAGCCTGGGTGACAGAGCAAGACCCTGTCTCTGGAAGAAGAAAGGAAAGAAAATGAGTGGTCTTTTTATTAAATTGCAGATAATTAGAAATGCCTCTTTATTTAAAAAAAAATAATAAAGCCGTTTTGAAAGACAGCCTTCGAAGTTACTGTCATTGCATTGGCCACGTTGCCTTGGAGGAGACGCAGCCTGAGGGTCTTCCCTGACTCAAGAGCAGGGCCCATGCTTTGCTGGGTGGACAGACTTGGATAGAACAAAATCAAAGGGCTGGTGAAAGGGGGTTTGGGAAGAAGGCCTGTGAATGGACCTCACAGGAAGAGCCCAGAATGCAAGAACATTTGGGTCTAGTGTAGCCATTCAACCAGCAGGCCGTCTCCCTGGAGGATGCTCGTGATGATGGAGGGTGAGGCGAACCTGTTCTGTGGATGTCATTGTTTTCTCACTAGATATTCCATGAACAAAGAGGTTGTGGTGGCCAGAGCAGAGGCTGCACGTGGCCTTGCCAGCATGGACCTCCTCCTTCTGAGTCAGACCCAGTTGGAGCCACTGCTGAAGACACAGAAGCTACCACAACAGTCCACCACCTGGGGAAGGGTTGTTTCCACTACTCTCTGCCAACATGGAGGGAGCAGAAATGCATTCTCTTTAGAAGGCAGTTTCATATTTCTAGGTTTGGATTTGCTTTCTCTGACCCGATACTGCCACCACTACCATCTATAGACATCCTGGGTGTCTCATACACTATTGCAGTGCCCCACACTGAGTTACCACTTCTGACAAAGGGTCTCACTGTACAGTGAAAGACGGGTAATGATACCCAGTGTGTGATGAGTCCTGCAAGTGTTAACCCATCTTCACGGCAAACACATAGAGCTAGGCACTATTATTAGCTCCATTTTACAGATAAGGAAACTAAGTCACAGAGAAGTTTCATAAATTGCCTGAAGTCAATTGTGAGTAGTGAGGTCCATATTTGAACCCAGACACTATGGCTCAGAGTCCATGCTGTGAACCCACGGGAGTCATGGATCTTACCATGTGCCTCGTCCCTCAGAAGCAGCTGGCCTTAGGGGAGACTCAATTATGGCAAAACCTTCTGAGGTTGGGGTGCTGGCCACAGAATGCAGTTTATGCCCTGAACCTGCAACCATTCTGCAGCAGCATTTCTCTCTCAGCCGGAATTCATGATGGACCCAGGATCAGAGAGGTAGAAGTGGAAGTGGGGCCTCTCGCTATTGCACCTGATGACCCATTCACATTTTCACGCGCAGTCCCATGATGCCGAGCTCTGCTAGGTGGGAGCTTTGATGCCCCACAGAGATTTTCTTCCGCAAAAATAAGCACTGAACTGGAACCTGAAACAGCTACCTTGCTCTTCTGGGCTCCTTATGCCACCGAGTGAACAGGCAGAAAAGGAGGAGAAGATGTGAGCTGTGGTGATCAATCTTGACATCTTGATGATTTACAGGAAAAAGAGTTGCTGTTACACAGCAGGGCCAGGGAGGAGGATGGGTGGAACCCTGAGCAGCCCCCAGGAATATCTTGTACCATCATGTCCAATAGTTAAGGTTAACAGAAGATGAAAGCATGAGATAACCAAGACTTCAGGTCCTCTAGGAGCAAAGGTTTAGGTCACTCCACGAGGAAAGAACCCCAACCATCTTCAGTCCTGGCTGTATTAACACAGTGGTTAAGAGGTTGAGCTCTGGTACCAGACTGGCTGGGGTTCAAATCTGTGTGCTAACACTGCTGGCTGTGTGCCTTTCCTTACGTTAGTTTGCACATCTATAAAATCGAGATGACAATAATTAATATCTCAAATGGTAATTTTGAGAATTAAATGAGTTAATACTTGTAAAGCACTTAGGACAAGTTCTGGCATGTAATAAACACTCTATAAATGTTACCTATTATTAAGTCAAAGGAGTGAGAAGTAAAAGGGAACCAAGTCATAAATACTAGCTACAGCCTCAGGATCAGTTGGGAAAATGAGACTAGGACACACAAAACCCTGTACAGAAATGTTTATGCCAGTTTTATTTGTAATAGCCAAAAACTGGAAAGAAAAACCCCAGATACCCTTCAATGTGTGAATGATTAAATGAACTAGTAAGTCCAGGGCATGGTGTATTACTCACCAATAAAAGCGAATGAATGATTGATACATGCAGTGACCTGGCTGAATCTTCAGAGAATCATGCTGAGTGAAGAAACCTAATCAAGAGGTTTCATACTGTATGATTCCTTCTAAAGAACTTTTTTTTTTTTTTTTGAGACAGTCTTCCTCTGTTGTCCAGGCTGGAGTGCAGTGGCATGATCATGGCTCACTGCAGCTTCAACCTCCAGGGCTCAAGGGATCTTCCTGCCTCAGCCTTCCAAGTAGCTGGGACCACAGGTGAGTGCCGCCACACTCAGCTAATGTTTTTAAAAATTTTTTTGTAGAGATGGTGGCTGGGCACAGTGGCTCACGCCTGTAATCCCAGCACTTTGGGAGGCTGAGGCGGCAAATAACATAAGGTCAGGAGTTCGAGACCAGCCTGGCCAACATGGCGAAACCCCATCTCTACTAAAAATACAAAAATTATCCAGGTGTGGTGGTACATGCCTGTAATCCCAGCTACTCAGGAGGCTGAGGCAGGAGAATCGCTTGAACCCAGGATTTGGAGGTTGCAGGGAGCGGAGATCACGCCACTGCACTCCAGCCTGAGTGACAGAGTGAGACCGTGTCTCAAAAAAAAATTTTTTTTTGTAGAGTTGGGGTTTCGCTATGTTGCCCAAGCTGGTCTCAAACTCCTGGGCGCAAGTGATCCTCCTACTTCAGCCTCCCAAAGTGCTGGGATGACATACGTGAGCCACCACGCCCAGCCTATAGAACAGGGGTCCCTAACCCTCGGGATGCAGACTACTACTGGCTGTGGCCTGTTAGGAACCAGACTGCACAGCAGGATGTGGCCTCAGGCGACCTTTACAGCCTGAGCTCTGCCTCCTCTCAGATCAGCAGCCACATGAGATTCTCATAGGAGCTCAAACCCTATTGTGAACTGTGCACACTCCTTATGAGAGTATTGTACACTCCTTATGAGAATCTAATGCCTGATGATCTGAGGTGGAACAGTTTCATCCCAAAACCACACCCCATCCCCCGCATCTGTGAAAAAACTGTCTTCCATGAAACCCATCCCTGGTGCCAAAAAGGTTGGGGACCATTGCTATAGGACATTTTTGAAATGATAACATTATAAAGATGGAGAACAGACTGGTTGCCAGGAGTTAAGGGGGTGTGGGGTTGGGAAGGAAGTGCACGTGGCTGTAAAAGGGATCCTTGTGGTGACGGAAATGTTCTGTATCTTGACTGTGTCAATGTCAGTATCCTGGTTGTGATAACGTACTATAGTTTTGCAAGATGTTATCAATTGAGAGAAACTGTGTAAAGGGCAATCTTTCTGTTATTTCTTACAACTTCATGGGAACCTACAATTATCTCAAAATACAAAGTTTAATTTAAAAAATGAGAACAGTAATTTATTTATTTATTTATTTATTTTTTCCTCTCGAGACGGAGTCTCGAGATCAGCCTGGGTGTGATCTAGGCTCATTGCAACCTCCACCTCGGGGTTCAAGCAATTCTCCTGGCTCAACCTCCCAAGTAGCTGGGATTACAAGTGCCCGCCACCACGCCATTTAATTTTTTTGTATTTTTGGTAGAGACGGGGTTTCACCATGTTGGCCAGGCTGGTCTCAAACTCCTGAGCTCAGGTGATCCACCAGCGTTGGCCTCCCAAAGTGGTGGGATTACAGGCATGGCCCACCACACCCAGCTGAGAACAGGAATTTCTACCTATATTTCCTTCCTTACTGTGTTGTGTGTGTTTGTATGTGTATGTGTTTAATTTGTAGCATTTGCCAGTTTCTGTGGTGTAAATACTCCCACTACAGCTGTTTTCAAGCTAACATTGTGATATCACAAAAAATGGAATTGTGAAGGCACAATCAAGATTAACAAGCCAGTTTAGACCAAGACAATTTTTCTGCCCTATTAGTTGGGCACAAGTTAGAAAGGTTGATAGTATCTCATGTTGGAAAGGTGAGAGAGAAGAACCCTCATGCATTATTAATGGCATATGCATTGAAGTGCCCTTGTTTGAGGGCAATGCTGTTAGTAACTTTTAAAATATGAGATGTCATACTTTTTGACTGAAAATTCAACTCTTATAGGATTCTATTTTATAGTACTTAGGTGCATAAATATACAAAAATAACTGTCATTGCAGCATTATTTGTAATAGTGGAAACAGAAAACTTTTCATTAATAAGAGAATGGTTAGGCCATCCAGTGGCCCACACCTGTAATCCCAACATTTTGGGAATCCAAGGCAGGAGGATCGCTTTAGCCTAGGAGTTGGAGACCAGCATGGGCAACATAACAAGACCTTGTCTCTACTAAAAAAAAAATAATAATAATTAGTCTGGCATGGTGGCACACCTGTACTCCCAGCTACTTGGGAGGCTGGGGCAAGGAGGATCGCTTGAGCCCAGGAGGTTGAGGCTGCAGTGAACTGTGATCACACCACTGCACACCAGCCTGGGTGACAGAGCAAAACTCTGTCTCAAAAAAAAAAAAAAAAAAAAAAAGCACTTGGGAGGTCAAGGGAGGCGGATTGCCTGAGCTCAGGAATTTGAGACTAGCCTGTGAAAAATGGTGAGACTCCATGTCTACAAAACATATAAAAATTAGCTGGGTGGTGGGCGCCTGTAGTCCCAGCAACTGGGGAGGCTGATGTGGGAGGATGGCTTGAACCTCTGGGAGGCGGAGATTGCAGTGAGCCGTGACCCACCACTGCACTGCAGCACGGCCAACAGAGCCAGACCCTGTCTCAAAAATAAAATAAAATAGACCAGGCGCAGTGGCTCACACCTGTAATCCCAGCACTTTGGGAGGCCAAGGTGGGCGGATCACCTGAATCAGGAGTTTGAGACCAGCCTGATCAACATGGAGAAACCCCGTCTCTACTAAAAAATACAAAATTAGCGCCGGGCGTGGTGGCGCATGCCTGTAATCCCAGCTACTCAGGAGGCCGAGGCAGGAGAATTGCTTGAACCTGGGAGGCGAAGGTTGCAATGAGCCGAGATCGCGCCATTGCATTCCAGCCTGAGCAACAAGAGCGAAACTCCATCTCAAAAATAAATAAATAAATAAATGAATAAATAAATAAAATAAAATAAATAAAAATTAGCCAGGCATGGTGATGCGAGCCTGTGGTCCCAGCTACTCAGTAGGCTGAGGCAGAAGGATCACTTCAGCCCGGGAGGTTGAGGCTGCAGTGAGCCATGGATTGCACCACTACACTCCAGCCTGGGTGACAGAGTGAGACCCTGTCTCAAAAAGAAAAAAAAAATGATTAAATAGTTCATAATATATCTGTGCTGTGGAATATTGTGAAGCAATTACAACAAGTTAAGTAGACTATACAGGGAAGGAGGGCCAAGACACTTGAGAGCAAAAAGCAGGCTGCCAAACTGTATATAACACGATTTCATTCCAAAAAATAAACAATTCTGTTTGCATGTGGATAAAAACAGTCTAGAAAGACACAACAAGATACAAATGAAGGTTACTTGGGAAAAGAGTGAAGTTGGGTAATTTTTACTTTGTATATTTATTCATTTGAGAGAGTTTTGCTCTTGTTGCCTAGGCTGGAGTGCAATGGCGCCATCTCGGCTCACTGCAACCTCTGCCTCCCAGGTTCAAGCGATTCTCCTGCCTCAGCCTACCGAGTAGTTGGGATTACAAGCACCTGCCACCACGCCCGGCTAATTTTTGTATTTTTAGTAGAGACGGGGTTTCACCATGTTGGCCAGGCTGGTCTCGAACTCCTGACCTCAGGTGATCTGCCCACCTCGGCCTCCCAAAGTACTGGAATTACAGGCATGAGCCACCACGCCCAGCCTTATTATTATTATTATTAATATTGAGACAAAGTCTCGCTGGGTAGCCCAGGCAGGAATGCAGTGGTGCAATCTCGGCTCACTGCAACCTCCGCCTTCTGGGTTCAAGCGATTCTTCTGCCTCAGGCTCCCAAGTAGCTGAGACTACAGGCGCCCACCACCACGCCTGGCTAATTTTTATTTTTTTATTTTTTTTATTTTTAGTAGAGACGGGGTTTCACTATGTTGGCCAGGGCGGTCTTGAACTCCTGAGCTTGTGATCTGTCCGCCTCAGCCTTCCAACATGCTGGGATTACAGGCGTGAGCCACAGCGCCCGGCCGTACCTGTCCTTCTTGGGAAGGCTTTCCAGGTATTTGAAGGGACTTAGGTGCTGTCATCTAAGCTGTCTCTGCATTAGGCGGCACCCCAAGCTCAGTAATGCTGTGGTCCCTGCAGCCTCATAGAGCACCACCTTGGTGGTCCTTAATAAGAGCCAAAAGAATTCTCTGGATTACCAGGTAGAAATTCCTATTCTCTTCTTGTACTTTCTTCCAAACAAACAGAGTCTCTCTCAAAGTCTCAAAGCCATGTGTAGTGGCATAGGGATCTTGCCTGTGAATAGCCACTGCTCTCCAGCTTGGGCAACATAGTGAGAACTCATCTGTCAAAAAAAAATTTTATAGTAATGCTAAAATCTAAAATGGTATTATAACCTCTCTCAACCCACCATTTCCCTCTCCAGGGACCAAGTTACTCCCTTCCTCCCCTTTCTCCAGGAAAGCCTACTTCCTGCTTTAATTCCATTATAATTGGCAGATTTCATTTATTTTGATTTATTTATTTTGAGACGGAGTCTCGCTCTGTCGCCCAGGCTGGAGTGCAGTGGCGTGATTTCGGCTCACTGCAAGCTCCGCCTCCCGTGTTCTCGCCATTCTCCTGCCTCAGCCTCCTGAGTAGCTGGGATTACTGGAGCCCGCCACCACACTGGATAATTTTTTGTATTTTTAGTAGAGACGTGGTTTCACTGTGTTAGCCAGGATGGTCTCTATCTCCTGACCTCGTGATCCGCCCGCCTTGGCCTCCCAAAGTGCCGGGATTACAAGCATGAGCCACCGCGCCCGGTCGCTTTCATTTATTTTTTATTGCTGGAAAATGTTTCAGAAGTTCCTTACTTTTTTCCCAGAGTGTCGTTATAAGTAAGACTATATAAAACTCATTTTCAACTGCCACCATGAGTCAATTTTGCGCGCACACCCCCCGCTCCGCCCACATTCTTAGTGTTGTTTTCTGTGTTAAACACAAAACTAGCACAAATGGTACCATATCATATATGTCATTCTGTGGTTTATCTGGTTCACTCAACAATGTGTTTGATATGTTAGGTTCTTTCCTTTAAGCTACCTTGTAGTATTCTTTTGTGATAATATACTGCATTTTATCTACTCCCCCTTGATGAGCATTTAGACTGTTTCTATTTTTTTGCTATTACAAACAATGCTCTGATGAACATGCTTGAATGTTTCCTAACATGTACATGTGAGTGTCTCTATGTTATAGGTTTATTGGGTAATTTAGCATGTATAATTTTCAGTTTTATTAGGTGCTATCAAGTTGTTTTCCTTTTCTTTTTTTTTTTTTTTGAGACAGAGTTTCACTCTTGTTCCCCAGGCTGGAGTGCAATGGCACAATCTTGGCTCACTGCAACCTCCACCTCCCGGTTTCAAGTGATTCTCCTGCCTCAGCCTCCTAAGTAGCTGGGATTACAGGCACCCGCCATCACACCAGGCTATTTTTTGTATTTTTAGTAGAGATGAGATTTCATCATGTTGGCCAGGCTGGTTTTGAACTCCTGACCTCAGGTGATCCGCCCGCCTTGGCCTCCCAAAGTGCTGAGATTATAGGCATGAGCCACTGCACAAGGCCTTAAACATTGCCTCAAACCTCAGTGACCTTTGCCTAGAGGTGTAAACCTTGACTCTACCCCGACTAAAGGACAATGACTCTGGAGCATAATCTTGGCAGGAAGCATGTTAGAACTGCCCTTCTCATTGCCAGTCTCTGATTTTATTTGTTTGATTTAGCACAGATTAGGGGAAAATCTGAATATCCATAATCAGACAGGTTCACTGGTCTGGGAAGGGTGTGGAGGTTGAGCACAAAATTTCCTCTCCCTATTCCAGAACTTGGGAGTTACACAGTTCAGTGAACCCTTGAAGGTAGAACATCAGAGGAACAGAGGGTACAGCACTGGATGTGTAAACTGTTGATCTTCTGGGCATTCCTGGTTGTGAGCTTTCCCAGTATAACAGGTGCTCAGAACGGGGTGGGCCAGGCCTAGTGGTTCAGGGGAATAACATATGTTCTGAATGTGTGTTTACTCTTTTCAACTTTATTATTTTTATTTATTTATTTATTTTGAGACGGAGTCTCACCCTGTTGCCAGGCTGGAGTGCAGTGGCGTGATCTCTGCTCACTGCAACCTCCTGGTTGCAGCGATTCTCCTGCCTCAGCCTCCCGAGTTGCTGGGATTACAAGTGCCCACCACCATGCCCAGCTAATTTTTGTATTTTTAATAGAGATGGGTTTTCACCATGTTGGCCAGGATGGTCTCCATCTCTTGACCTCATGATCTGCCCGCCTCGGCCTCCCAAAGTGCTGGGATTACAAGTGTGAGTCACTGTGCCTGGCCTTATTTTTATTCCTTATTTTTGAGACAGAGTCTCGCTCTGCCACCCAGGCTGGAGTGCAATGGCGCCATCATGGCTCACTGCAGCCTTGGCATCCTGAGTGCAGGCCATCCTCCCACCTCAGTCTCCTGAGTAGCTGGGACTGCAGGTGCACACCACCAGGTCTGGCTAATTAAATTTTTTTTTTTGTAGAGATAAGGTCCCATTATGTTGGCCTTGAACTTGAACTGCTGGGATCAAATGATCTGCCAGCCTTGGCCTCCCAAAGTGCTGGGATTATAGGCGTGAGCTACTGTGCCTGGCCTTATTTTAAGCAATGTCACCAAAGGGCTGAGGAAGGAATGAGGACTAGATGAACTAAAATTTCAGAGAGGGGAGAACTTTTCTGAGGTGAGTTGAGTATATGCTTAGGATTGAGTTTAACCTAGACAGAATGCCTCTCCTTAGGAAGACCACCAAAAGTTTCTGGTGGTCATGGAAAGCAAGTTGGAAACTTAAGGGGCCTCTAACTATGGCCAGTTTTACCTATGGAATATTTGCTGAACACTGGGAATGTGCAGGAGCCTGGAGTCAGGCTAAAAGCTCCTAAAAGGCAGACTGAATCTCCTATGGTCTGGAATTATTGATTAAAAAATGAAGATCTGCTGAGGCAGGGCAGGGAGAAGAGCCTCAATTACTCAACTGGTCTTCTCCTCCTCAAGATATTTGCCAGATTTTGAGTCTGCAGGAAGTAGAAGCCTGGAGAGCTAGCTCAATATAATTCCGTATTTCAGGGCAGAGAGGATGAATACCTGTCCAGTTTTCAAAGGTTGTGAGAGGCTGGGCGCAGTAGCTCACACCTGTAACCCCAGCACTTTGGGAGGCTGAGGTGGATGGATGGCTTGAGTCTAGGAGTTCAAAACCAGCCTGGGCAACATAGTAAGACCACCATCTCTTAAAAAAAAAAGAAAAAGAAAAGAAGTTAGCCAGGCATGATGGCATGCACCTGTGGTCCCAGCTACTCAGGAGGCTGAGGTGGGAGGATCACCTGAGCCCAGGAGGTGGAGGTTTCAGTGAGCCATGATTGCACCACTGCACTCTAGTCTGGGTAACAGAGCAAGGCCATCTCAAAACAACAACAAAAGGTTGTGAGAAGGGGGAACGAACCAGGCTGAAACAGCAACCCAGTCCTGACACAGTCTAATCTCAGATTGAATTGAAGTGATCAGATCCTTACTCTATCTGCCTCATAGAAAAAAGGGAAAACTCTCTTTGGTAGAAGATAATATGATATGGCTCCTCTATATTTACTCATAATTTCTGGCAAACAATAGAAAATTGTAAAACTTGCAAAAGACAAAATAAACGTGACCATAATTAAAAAAAAAAAAAGATAATAGAAGAAGACCCACAGATGATCCCGATATTAGAGTTAGCATTCAAGAATGTAAAATAACTACAATTAACATGCAAAGGAAAATAGAGAAAATGATGAATATATAGATGAAAATACGGATAATTTAAACAGAGAAATGGAATCTATAAAAAAAGTCAAATGAACATATTGAAACTGAAAAAAATCTGAAATTAAGAACTCAGTGTACAGGTTTAATAGCAGATTGGGTACAGCAGAACATAGGATTAGTGAACTTGAAGACAGGTCAGTAGAAAATACTCAAACTGAAGGACAGAGATTTAAAAAAGAATAAAAAAGAAAAAGAAAGGAGGAAGATTAGGGGTAAGCTAAAATATCTACCATACATACATTTGGAGTCTCAAAAGGAGAGAAGAGAGATTATCGGGCAAAAGCAATATTAGAAGAGATAAAAACAGTAGCGCAGCTATGGATAAGCTGGACATGTTTTCTTTCTTATCTTCCTTTTATAGCCCCTGAGGCCAGATAATTTTCCAAACTGATGAAAGCTATCAACTCACAGAGTCAAGAAGCTCAGCAAACCCAAGCAGGGCAGATACAAACAAAACAATTCCTAAGAATATACTAGTAATACTATTAAACACTGGCCAGGCGTGGTGGCTTATGCCTGTAATCCCAGCACTTTGGGAGGCTGACGCAGGTGGATTACCTGAGGTCAGGAGTTCAAGACCAGCCTGGCCAACATGAACCCCGTCTCTACTAAAAATACAAAAATTAGTCAGTCATGGTGGCGTGTGCCTGTAATCCCAGCTACCTGGGGAGGCAGAGGCAGGAGAATGGCTTGAACCCGGGAGGCAGAGGTTGCAGTGAGCCAAGATCATGTCATTGCACTCCAGCCTGGGCAACAGAGCAAAACTCCATCTCAAAAAAAAAAAAACACAACAAACAAACAAACAAAAAAAACTATTAAACATCTTAAAGAAGTCAGAGGAAAAAAAGCCACATTACCTTCAAAGAAACAACAATATGACTAACAGGTAACTTTTCAACAAAAACAATGGAAGTTGGCTGGGTGCAGTGGCTCACACCTGTAGTCCTAGTACTTTGGGAGGTTGAGGCAGGCAGATCACCTGAGGTCAGGAGTTTGAGACCAGTCTGGCCAATATTATGAAAACCCATCTCTATTAAAAATACAAAAATCAGCTGGGTGTGGTGGTGCATACCTGTAAACCCAGCTACTTGGGAAGCTGAGGCAGGAGAATCGCTTGAACTCAGGAGGTGGAGGTTGCAGTGAGCTGAGATTGTGCCACTGCACTCCAGCCTGGGCAACAGAGTAAGACTCTGTCTCAAAAAAAAAAAAAAAAAAACACCGAAAAACAAACAAACAAAAAAACCAATGGAAGCCAGGAGACAATGAAATAACACATTAAAAGTTCCAAAAGAAAATAACTATCAACCTGTGCCAAAGGATAAATGCTACAAAAATAAAAGTTTAAGAAAGACACTTTTACCAAAACAATCTTGAAGAGGAACAAAGTTATAGGTCTCACATTTCCTGATGTCAAAACTTATGACAAAGCTACAGTAATCAAAACAGTGTGGTACTGTCATAAAGACAGACACACTGGCCAGGCGCGGTGGCTCACACCTATAATCCCAGCACTTTGGGAAGCCAAGCCAGGAAGATCATGAGTTCAGGAGATCGAGACCATCCTGGCTAACATGGTGAAACCCCGTCTCTACTAAAAAATACAAAAAATTAGCCAGGCGTAGGGGTGGGTGCCTGTAGTCCCAGCTACTCGGGAGGCTGAGGCAGGGGAATGGCGTGAACCCCGGGAGGCAGAGCTTGCAGTGCACCGAGACTGCACCACTGCACTCCAGCCTGGGCGACAGAGCGAGACTCTGTCTCAAAAAAAAAAAAAAAAAAAAAGACAGACATACAGACCAATGGATAGAATAGAGAGCCCAGAAATAAACATTCACATACATGATCAAATGAGTTTTGGGCTTTTTTTTTTGTTTTTGAGACAGGGTCTCACTCTGTTGCCCAGGCTGGAGTGCAGTGGTGCAATCATAGCTTATTGCAGCCTTAAACTCCTGGGCTCAAGCAATCCTCCTCTCTCAGCCTCCCAAGTAGCTGGGACTACAGGCACATGCCACCACACCTGGCTAATTTTTAATGTTTTTGTAGACATAGGGTCTCACTATATTGCCCAGGCTGGTCTTGAACTCCTGAGCCCAAGCAATCCTTCTACCTTGGCCTCCCAATGTGCTGGAATTACAGATGTGAGCCACCACACCCAGCCTCAAATGAGTTTTGGCAAGGGTGCCAAGACTATTCAATGGGGAAAGTACAGTCTTTTCAAGAAACAGTAGTGGGAAAACTGGATATCCACATGCAAAAGAATGAAGTTACAGCAATACAAAAATTAATTCAAAATGAATCAAAGATTTAAACAGCTAAAACTGAACTCTTAGAACAGGGGAAAAGCTTCATGACGTTGCATTTGGCAGTGATTTCTGGAAATGACACCAAAGTCAGGACAAGAAAATAAAATAAACAGGACTACATCAAAATTAAAAGCTTTTGTGCATCAAAGGACACTTTGCAAGACAGACTCAGTTCCTGCCTTTATGGAACTTTTAGCTTAGTAAGGCAGACAGTCTTCCAAGTTATGACGAATGCTATGAGAGGTGTTACAGAATTGAATTACAGAGGATATAAAACTTCAAAAATCCTCAGGGGATCCTCACATACTAGTGCAGCCATGGATACACTGGATATGTTTTCTTTCTCATCTTTCTGTTCTAGTCCCCCGGATCAGACCTTGAGTAGGTCAAGAAAGAATCCTTAACTGTATTGGAGTTGAAGGTTCAAATCCCATTCTCTTAAAAAGTGGAGTAGTGGGCTGGGCACGTTGGCTTACGCCTGTAATCCCAGCACTTTGGGAGGCCAAGGCGGGCAGATCACCTGAAGTCAGGAGTTCGAGACCAGCTTGGCCAACATGGTGAAACTCCATCTCTACCAAAAATAGAAAAATTAGCCAGGCATGGTGGTGGGCACCTATAATCCCAGCTACTCAGGAGCCTGAGGCAGGAGAATTGCTTGAACCCGGGAGGTGGAGGTTGCAGTGAGCCGAGATGTCTTATGTCTTGTTCTCACCTTCTTTTGAATATTGCATCATCAGTAGTTAGCAGTTTGCTTTCTCTGACATCCTACTCTCAGGCTGGATGGCTCTGGATCCTCTCATTTAAAAAATTATTTTATATATAGATAAAATATATAGCTATATTACCCCACCGGTAACATAGCTTCTAAAAGCTCAGGGTCACATCCCTGAGGTGACCCTCTCCTGCCTTAAAGTGTCTGCCTGATAAAACTCAAGGCTGCCAAAATAATTTACTTTGTTCCAGCCAATACCTGAGAATAGGCCAGGGACAGTGGCTCACGCCTGTAATCCCAGCACTTTGGGTGGGCAGCTTTCTTTCTCTCTTTCTCTTTCTTTCTTCCTTTCCTTCCTTTCCTTTCCCTCCCTCCCTCTCTCTTTCCTTCCTTCTTTCCTTCCTGTCTCTCTCTCTTTCCTTTCTTTCTTTCCTTCCTTCTTCCTTTCCTTCCTTCTTCCTTTCCTTTCCTTTCTTTCTTTGCTTTCTTTTCTTTCCTTTTTTTGAGACAGCATTTCGTTAGTTCTGTCACTCAGGCTGGAGTGCAGTGGTTTAATCTTGGCTCACTGCAACCTCTGTCTCCTGGGTTCAAACAAATCTCCTGCCTCAGCCTCCCAAGTTGCTGGGATTACAGGCGTGTGCCACCACACCTGGCTAATTTTTGTATTTTTTGTAGAGACGGGGTTTCATCACGTTGGCCATGCTGGTCTCGAACTCCTGACCTCAGGTGATCCGCCCGTCTAAGTCTCCCAAAGTCCTGGGATTATAGGCGTGAGCCACTGCGCCCGGCCTGCGGTGGGCAGATTTCTTGAGCTCAGGAGTTTGAAACTAGCCTGGGCAACATGGTGAGATCTCCCCCGGTCTCTACAAAAAAATACAAAAATTAGGCTGGTCGTGGTGTCTCACGCCTGTAATCCCACCACTTTGGGAGGCTGGGGTGAGAGGATTACCTGAGGTCAGGAGTACGAGACCAACCTGGCCAATGTGATGAGACCCCGTCTCTACTAAAAATACAACAACAACAACAACAACAACAACAAATTAGCTGGGCATGGTTGTGCACCCCGTAATCCCAGCTACTGAGGAGCCTGAGGCTGGAGAATCGCTTGAACCAGGGAGGCGGAGGTTGCTTTGAGTTGAGATCGTGCCACTGCACTCCAGCCTGCGCAACAGAGAGAGACTCCCTCTCAAAATAAGAAAAAAAGAAAAAAAACAAAAACAAAAATTAGCCGGGTTGGCACCTGTAGTCCCCAGCTACTCGAGAGGTTGCAGCTGGAGGATCGCTGAAGCCGGGGAGGCAAGGGTCGCAGTGAGCCGAGATCATGCCACTGCACTCCAGCCTGGGTGACAGGGCCAGACCTTGTCTCAAAAAACAAACAAACAAAAGACACCTAAGGACAGTGTTGAGGACAGTATCCTCACCAGTCTCTGTGGGAGGATGGAATCCTAACTTCCATAATTGCCAGCTAGCAGACATCATTGACCTAAGCACATTTACATTGACTAATTCTGTAAATGTTCACTTCCCTGACTCTACTGACCCTCTGTCTCACCATCCCCTAACCTCATTTTCCCTATAAAATACCCATTACTTGCATACAAATTGCAGTTGAGTTCAGTTCATGCTGAACTCTTTTTCCTTATTGCAGTAGTTATTACTGATTGAAATCTGTCCTTTCCACTTTAGTGTTCGGCTTTGTTTATCTTTGACAAAATTCACCAGTTTGATTCAAGGCACTGTTTCCAGCCCCTGCTATGGAGTTACATTGAGAAAGAAACCCCTGGAATTTAGTTTCACCCCTGCACTTCCAGTGGAATTTTTCTGCTTCTTTAGAGGTGGGCAAGGGCCCTTGACAATAAGGAAACTTTCAGACTTGTCTAAGGTCCCACAGAGAGTGCTTGATCCACCTGAGCTATCACACCCCACACGGTATACACAAAGAGTATACACAAGTGTATCCTTTTTTTTTTTTTTTTTTTGTGACAGGGTCTCACTCTGTTGCCCAGGCTGGAGTGCAGTGGCACTACCTCGGCTCACTGCAACCTCCTCGAGGCGATTCTCACACCTCACCCTCCCAAGTAGCTGGAATTACAGGCCTGGCTAATTTTTTGTTTTGTTTTGTTTTGTGGAGATGAGGTCTCACCATGTTGCCGAGGCTGGTCTTGAATTCCTGGGTTCAAGTGATCCTCCCGTCTTGGCCTCCCAAAGTTCTGGGATTACAGGCATGAGCCACCGCACCCGGCCCTGATTCCTTTTTTTATTCTAGCTTCAAGATTCAGTTCTACCGTTATCGGCTGTGTGACTGGGTAAATCACTACACCGCAAGCCTCGGTTTCCTATTTACGAAATGGGTCGAATAACGCCTGCCACATGGGGCTGCTCTGAGGAGTACAGATGTAAGAGATCCTGTGTTCACTGATATTTTCATGTGGGCTTTTTGATAATGATCCAAAAGGAACATGAGAATTGTGACTTCTCAGCCGGGCGAGGCGACTTACTCCTGTAATCCCAGCACTTTGGGAGTCCGAGGCAGGCGGATCACCTGAGATCTGGAGTTCGAGACCAGCCTGGCCAACATGGTGAAACCCCGTCTCTAGCAAAAATACAAAAAATTAGCCAGGCGTGGTGGCAGGCGCCTGTAATCCCAGCTACTCGGTAGGCTAACGCATGAGAATCGCTTGAATCTGGGAGGCAGAGGTTGCAGTGAGCCGAGATCGCGCCACTGCACTCCAGCCTGGGGGACAGAGCGAGACTCCGTCTCAAAAAAAAAAAAAAAAAAATTGTGACGTCTCACTCAGGATCAGCGTCTTTAAGTGGCCACCTCCCCACCCCACCTTCATGCCTCCGTCCTCCTTGAATCTTTTGTTAGAACGCTGTGATCTGGTCCAAACTCTACGGAGATGCGATGCGAAGCCATGTTGGGCAATTTCAACTCCCTGTCTCGGTCGCCACCTAGGATTACTGCACGTTCAGCTACGACCTCATCAACATGGCTGCCGGAAGTCGCCTACAGGAAAAAGAAAGAAATAACACTGAAGGATCACTTCCGCTTCCGTTGGCGCAAGCGCTTTCATTTTTTCTGCTACCGTGACTAAGATGGAAGCGCTTTTGGGGTCGCGGTCCGGACTTTGGGCGGGGGGTCCGGCCCCAGGACAGTTTTACCGCATTCCGTCCACTTCCGATTCCTTCATGGATCCGGCGTCTGCACTTTACAGAGGTCCAATCACGCGGACCCAGTAAGTTCTCGGCGCTTTCGCTTGCGTAGCGGGCGGGACCATGGGGCCTGGTGCTGCCGGCCGGTTTTGAGAGCCCGGGAAGGTGAGGCGGGGACCCCGGGGGAGCGCGAACGGCAGGGGAGCTGGGGGGTGCGGAGTCCTGGAGAATGCAGAATAATTGGAAGGAATTATAGAAAATCAGAAGCGGAGCTCAGTGCGCGGAAAGAGGGCGCAGGCCATCCCCCCTCTCAGCTCCCACCGGCCTCACTCTTTAGGAACCCCATGGTGACCGGGACCTCAGTCCTCGGCGTTAAGTTCGAGGGCGGAGTGGTAATTGCCGCAGACATGCTGGGATCCTACGGCTCCTTGGCTCGTTTCCGCAACATCTCTCGCATTATGCGAGTCAACAACAGTACCATGCTGGGTGCCTCTGGGGACTACGCTGATTTCCAGTATTTGAAGCAAGTTCTCGGCCAGATGGTGTAAGTCATCCAGAGAACAGGAGAGTGGTTCCCAAGTAGAGAGGGGAGTCCCCTGTTTTTTATTCCCTTCGATGGGATGGGGGGACTTGTTGCAGCGGGGGACTGGGAGAGTTGTTGGAGGTGGGCGATCTGTGTTTGCAATAAAGTTTTTGGCATTAGGTGGTGTAAAATGGGGGGAGGTGTGGTAACTTCTTTTGGGGATGGGTGGAGACCCCGACTTAATTCTCTCCCTTTTCTCACAACCAATTCCTTTTAAGGATTGATGAGGAGCTTCTGGGAGATGGACACAGCTATAGTCCTAGAGCTATTCATTCATGGCTGACCAGGGCCATGTACAGCCGGCGCTCGAAGATGAACCCTTTGTGGAACACCATGGTCATCGGAGGCTATGCTGATGGAGAGAGGTTCATATGAATGCAAATAACTTATTTCCTTTACCACCCAACCTAGTACCTGTGTAGTATCTCTTCTGTCTCTTCTCCCCAAGTGAATCCCACTTTAACTCAGACCCCATGGTCCCCTTCTTCAGCTAAGATGAACCTAAGGTGAAATGAGTTTTGACCCATTGTGTCCTGTTAGCTTCCTCGGTTATGTGGACATGCTTGGTGTAGCCTATGAAGCCCCTTCGCTGGCCACTGGTTATGGTGCATACTTGGCTCAGGTAAGTAGTATGTCTAGAGGTGGGGGAAAGGGAAGACAAAAGGAGATGGATTAGTATTTGTCTGCTTTTCTCCTGAAATTCTGATATGTGGGATGGGCTGGGATCGCTATTACTGGGCAGATGGTTTTCTTTGTAGTCTGGGGGCTGTAGGTGTTGACACTGATTCTAGTGACAAGATGACATGTCTGGGAGTCAGTAGACATGCAAAGAAAGGACACCCTAGAACTTCTTGAAGTGGCTCTTTAGCTTATTTTGTAAGCAGAGTTCATTCTGGTGAGGCAAGAGGTAGAATGTCATCTTTTCACTCTTTAATGCTTTTTATACCATAGATTTGAGACAACTAGCCTGTTATTCAGCCCAATATCTCCCATGGTTTCCCCCCAATCTCCCTAGCCTCTGCTGCGAGAAGTTCTGGAGAAGCAGCCAGTGCTGAGCCAGACCGAGGCCCGCGACCTAGTAGAACGCTGCATGCGAGTGCTGTACTACCGAGATGCCCGTTCTTACAACCGGGTGAGGGATGTGCTGGGAACCTAATTGGCGGGCTCTGGATCCTTGCAATCCCTGGGTCTCTATGCTTTGAAGGACAGATTGCCTTACTTGTGTGACTCCTATTTTCACATTGGGGAAGACCTCCACCTGACTTTTCATTTAAGGACTTAAGTGGTGGGCATTATTGAATGCTCTGCTTTCTTCCAGTTTCAAATCGCCACTGTAACCGAAAAAGGTGTTGAAATAGAGGGACCATTGTCTGCAGAGACCAACTGGGATATTGCCCACATGATCAGGTGAATAATACGGAAAAAATTGATGACAGATTTGGGAGGTCTTTGGCTTACACTAAGCTGGGCTTTTCTGGGAGGCTCACCCAGGAATATTCTCTGGGTGGAGAGTTTTGGTTGGACGGTACAGCTATTTTTAGGAATTGATCCCTTTACGCTTCACAATTTTATTATTCTGTCTTTTTTAGTGGCTTTGAATGAAATACAGATGCATTATCCAGAACTGAAGTTGCCCTACTTTTAACTTTGAACTTGGCTGGTTCAAAGATAGACTCTTCTTTTGTAAAGTAAATAAATTCTTCAAAATGCTTGCTGAGTGGTTTTTGTCTGACTGGGTCACACCAAGTGCAAAACTGCTGAGTACTGCCATGTGCCATCTCCCTCCCTGGTCGGAGAACCCTTAGGGTCTTGCAGCACATACACAATTCTCTGCACAATACAGAAAGACACACTAGTGTCATTTGGAGCTGTATTAGAAGCAGAGCTTCCTGTAGAAGCCAGACTTAATTTTTGTGTGCTAACTGGCTTTTGTGTTCAAATCCTCCTCCCAAATCTTCCTCCACTGCACTGGATTATCAAAAGAATACAGATTTCTTAATGTTGGCTGTGGTTTTCATTAAAATACCACTTTAAAGATAATCTAGTAGAGCTGTTCTGCATCAGGTTGCCCTCAAGTCAGCTGGGGCATTAGCCATCCCTGGAATGGTTCTAAACCTGAATATTTCAGAGACAAAAGTCTCATTCTGTTGCCCAGGCTTGAGTGCAGTGGCATGATCACAGCTTACTGCAGCCTTGAATTTCTGGGCTCAAGCAACCTCCTGCCTCAGCCTCCCAAGTGCTGGGATTACGGCATGAGCCATCATGCTTAGCTTGAATTTTTAAAATGAACACTGTAGGCGATTCTGACACATATCCTCTCCAAACTTATTGAGAAAGAAAATATAGGCAGCAAATTCAAAGTATAGAAATTCAGTGAGAGGACTGAAGGAAAAAATAAAACCATCTCTCCATTTGCATTGTCCGTAACAAACTTGTAAAGCCAAACAATGAGCTTTCAATCTGAAACCTCCACACATTCAGTCTCAACACAGAAAACAGTCAATAAATACATGTTTATTGATTAAACTGAATTATAAAAAACAAAACCAAAAAAAAATTTCCTTCTACTACTAAGCCATGCAGGCAGAGTCCACAAAGACAACTTCCTGGCCAAAACCCAGCTGATCCACTGTTGGTATTATGATCTTAAAAAAAATTACCCATCAAGAAAGTCAATCGTGTGCAGAAGACAGGAACCCCAGCTCTGCTAAGGCTGTGGCTGCTGCAGAGACTACCAAAGAGTAGGATTAGGTTGTTGTAGATAGATGTGACCAACCATAGTTCTTGAACTTTCTCAAAGGCAAAGGCTGACTTCAAAGTCCATAGTCAATAAAATGGCATCAGGCAAAAAGCTGGGGAAGAGAAGCCCAGATGGATCCTTAGTTGTTTTCAGATGTCAAGGGTTCACAAAGCTGGCCAAGCTGTTTCTGGAAGGGACTTTTCCAGTTCACTATATTATAGTGTGCTGGGGGATGAAAAAACAAAAAAGCAGGGTGGGGTGGGAGAAATGGGTGGTGACAAATGTCACACCTGTACCACCAGGCCCATCACATCTTGAGCATTCCCCAGTCTGTGAAAGCCTATTAAACAGGGTCACCTAGAAAAAAAACAAGTTTATAAATCCATTTCCCCTCATTTTATTAAATGTTCCACTTATGTACATTTTAAAGACGAACCATTTACAAGCTTGTGCAGGTTGCCTCCTTGGCTCACAGGAGGGGAACATTGTTGAAAGCCTCAGGATAAACAGAAGACTTGGTTTTTTGCTCCTTTTCTCTGTACGGTACAGTACGTTTTGGTTTACAACCATGAGTACATACAATTAAAAAAATCCCTCATGCAAATTGTAGAAAAAATTTTTTTCCTTGAAGCTGGCAGTGAAAAATAAAGATTCATGTCATTTTCTTTGTGCACACCCCTGTGCGCTGCTTCTTCCTGTCAGATTCTTCCCTAAGTATTAAGAGAAATAGGGGAAAGCCACAGAGCACGCTGGATTTCAACAAGTGGTCTTGTCTTTTTAAAGTTCAACACTTCTTGAACAATTAGCTCCTGGCTGTAGGACCAGTAATCCCTTAAACAGGCATGCTCTCCTTCTAACAGGATGAAGTTCAATAAAGCAGGGACCGCCCCTGGGGGCTTACAGGATGAAGACTCAAACTGGGAATGGCTTCCACCCTAAAACTGTTTGATCGCCTCAGTACCTCTTGCTTGCTAATAACACCTGTATGATCCTTTGTCCAGAGGGATGGATGGTGTGAGAATGGGGAAAGGGGCCAAGGATCACAAATGCAAAAAATATTGTTTATGTCATGTTTTGGAGGGAAGGTGGTGAGGAAAAGACAAATCTATTCATTCTGGATAAAGGTGGTTTCATGCATTTTTAAAGCCACAATTTTATATCTAGGGTTGCTGTAGAAACCAACATCTCTGGAGAGGGAAGGAAAGAAAAGGAGAAGGAAGAGAGAGTTCAGTGGGACTTTTTTTCCATTTTCATTTTTATATAAAAGTGTTAAGACCACAATGAAAAAAGTTTTTTATCCATATATATAATAAACCAGTTTGTGAGCTACATAATTTGTCTTTCCCATCTTCAGAAATGTTCTCACATTGACAATTAGATAGCATCATGCCCAAAGACATTGGCCACACAATAAAACAAACAAAAAAACCCAGAAGTACTATGATACAATTGAGGTAAAAGGGGAAACAAAAAAATTTAACATTCGCCCACAAATAATTTTTTTTCTTTTTCTTAATTTTGTCAGAAAAATACCAAACACAGTGATTTAAATTTAAAAAAAAAGTCACAAAAACCTGTTTTTAGCAGAAGTGAATGACCAATGGGCCAGCTCCTTGGCTCAGACGTGATTACTATTGGTTTTCCTAATTAATCCACAAATCCACAGGGAAGTGTAAGTCAACCTCAGGGGGGAGTGGTGGTGTAAAATTAAAAAATATAAACCAAATACCCCACCTGGTATGCCCCCTTTTCCCTAAGCCCCTTTACCCTCCCTCACATGTTCCCACCCCCACTCCACACCCCCTCATGACCCCAACACTCAAATCTCCATCAGATCTAGGTCAGCTTCTTCAAAGCCATAGAAAGACTCGGTCTCACTTTCACCCTCAAAGAGCTGGTGAAGGCTTTCAGGCTCAACTGTCTCTTCAGGAGATGATCTGGGTCGTGGAGTGGAAGACTCAGAATGTTCCCCACTCAGCTTCAGTTGCTCCTCTAGGGAGGCAATTAGCTCCTCCTGCATGTCAGCATTTCTTGTAGGTGAGTTAATGTTGCCATCGGGGCCAGGCAGAACACTAGCCACCAGGAAGGAGCGCTGAACTAGCTCTGGACAGTCCCCAATGACACCTAGCACTTCACCCAGCCAGACAAGCACCAGCTGAAGCAGGACATCAGAATCACATGCAGTATCTGCCATTTCCCGAGCCTGTTCCTTCCATTTTTTATGCAGGAAGTTCTTGACAGTTCTTTTGATGCATACATCTAATGGCTGAATTTTGGAGCTACAGCCTGCTGGGACCACTGCAGGCAAAGTGCTAGAGGCACTAAGCATAGCCAGTACCTCTTCTGACAAGTGAGTGCGATGACAGTCCATCACAAGCATGCCTTTGCTGCGCTGGCAAGCTGTGTGCTTCTGCCACACTCGAGTTGACCACAGCTCCATGATCTCGTCATCACTGTAGCCACTCTCCTTTGCCTCTAGCAATATGGAGTCTGGCATGTTAGCAGGCTGATCCATCTGCCCTCTGTAGAAAACCAGGGTGGGAAGGACAGTGCCATCTGCCAGAATGGCTAGGACTACATCACACCAAGGTTCCCCTGTGCCCACTGTCTGCAGGGCATTCTCCTTTCGATCATCACTGCTCAGCACCTCTGTATCCAGGAACAAAGAGATCTCATCAATAGCCACAATCATAGACAAGGGTAAGTCCTGGTTGTGAATCTGCCGTTGTACAAATTCAATGAAGAGTCCTGCATTCTCTGCTACATCCTTAGGTAGGGTGTGGGCCACAGCTCGCCGGGCATGGGGAGTCAGGTGGTGCCGCAGCATGAAACGCACAGCCCACTCATAGGAGATCTTAAACCCCCCTTCCAAAGAACGTCCTATTTTGGTGGCCTTCTGGAACAAGGTCTCCTCATTTACAGGTAGCTGTTGTTCGCGCTGGGTTAGCACCCACTCAGCCAGTTTCTCTTCTGCCTCAAAGCTCAGATATTTGCCCTCTAGATTCTCCCCCTGGGAGGCCTGGAAACGTCGAAGCCAACGGCGAATACGTCGCTGGGGATTTCGGAAGTGTTCAGCTGCCTGTTCTGTATTGCAGCATAGAGCAAACAGTACTACTCGAAGCTTCTTCACAGACAGCTGCTCCTTTTTGCCAACCCCACCACTACCACCACCACCTGATGCTGGCTCAGGTTCCTGGGTGACTGGGCTCCCTTCATCCTGATCATCAACATTCAGACATTCGGCTCCCTCTGTAGCCAGCGGTGGAAGGGCTGAAGGCTGCGAGTGAGTGGGGGTTGGTGGTGGGGTTGCAGTTGAGGCTGGTGATGGGAGTGCAGGGGCTAAGGGAGTTGGTAGCTCTTCAGGCTCAGCTGGGGTGGCCCCCGCAGATTTCACAGTGGCAGCTTTGTTAGTGGGGAAGGAAAGAGGAGGGTACATATTCTTCACGTTCCGGTCATGCCCTCGGTCACGAGTCTGGCCATGCCTAAAGGGGTGAGGAGCAAAGAGAAGAGGAGAAATCTCAGTTCAACTAGGAAATTGAAATAATAATATGATAATAATAACAAAGAGTAAACACACTGCAAACCAGAAATTGTGAGCTGAGTTTTTGTTACCTTGAGTGAGCTATCCAAGTGAGTCCTATGGAAAATGAAACAATAAAAAAAGTTAGCCCAGTGAAAAAATAAGCCCTCCAAAGACAGTGCCCCGGGATTTCAACTTAATACATACAAATACGCTGTTCACAGTGACCAACTTTACCAGTTTTAATATAAACTTCAGGTCGGAAGGTTTCTAATTTGGTACAGGACATCTCAACAGTGAATGAGTGAGGCCAGGTAGGTATGCTCCTGATGCATACAGTACAAACCTGTATCTTTTTTCCTCCCCTTGCTCAACTAATCCCCATCTCTCCCACTTACCCCGTGGCAGGATGCTGCTGGATCTGTGAGAGGGGTTGAATACCAAATGCTTGGCCATAGCATCGCCCACAGAGGTAACAAAGGTACATGAAGTGCAGGCCAGCTTGATTCCACTAAAAAAGAGAATTGAGACTATGTAAGACAAATACAGCAGTGACACTTGAGACCATTAAGCTTTGAGGCTTAAGAAAGAAAAGGAATGCCCTCCCACTTTCTCCTTTTTCTGAAATTAACTCACATAACCACCTCTCCAAATAATGAAAAACCTGAAAATTAATTAATGTAAAAACCTGAAAAATTAAGATGCTGCCAATAAGTTTTTTCTTACCTCACAGAATTTTTAAACAAAGCCAAATACTTGGGGCTCTTCCGTGGAACATGATTGCTGAGAAAGACAAAGAAGTGGTATGAGTTATGGAGTGCTGCTGGCTAAGCTAGAGATCACCAGCCAGTGACAATGCCCCCAACAAAACAGACGCTTCTTCAGTGCACCCTAATCTCAACCTAAGCCAGTTTTCCTGTCACCATGCTTCTTAAACGTAAATATGCATACAAGTCACCTGAGGATCTATTAAAATTCACATTCTGATTCAGTATGCCTAGGGTGAGGCTGACAGTCAGCATTTCTAACAAGCTCCCACCTAATACTACTGGTACTTGAATAGCAAGGCCCTATGAAATTAGAGCACAGACCATCAAAACTGAAAAAACAAAGCCTCTCACTCTGCTAGGAGAGAAGAACAAATAGCTCTAAGAGTTGAAGGAGGAAACATATTAGAAGCAGGGGAGAAAATGAAATGAGTGCTCAAGAATCTGGCTGGGGCCAGGCGCAGCGGCTCATGCCTGTAATCCCAGCACTTTAGGAGGCTGAGGCGGGTGGATCACCTGAGCTCAGGAGTTTGAGACCAGCCTGGCCAAGACGGTGAAACCCCGTCTCTACTAAAAATACAAAAAAATCAGCCAGGCATGGTAGTGCACACCTGTAATCCCAGCTACTTGGGAGGCTGAGACAGGAGAATCATTTGAACCCAGGAGGCAGAGGTTGCAGTGAGCCAAGATCGTGCTATTGCACTCAAGCCTAGGGGACAGAGTGAGACCCTGTCTCCAAAAAAAAAAAAAAAAAAAGAAGAAAAAGAATCTAAACTCTCAAGCTGAAACTTACTTGATCATGTGGTTGGCATAAGCTCGGGAGCAGCAGGTGCTATAGCGACACAGAGAGCAGTGTACGTAAGTAGGGAAATGATTAGGGAAGTCTGGGATCTCGAAGCTGCACTCCAGGCATGTCTGCCGGCCCATGACACTCCTGTGGGGAAAAAAAAAGAATTCTCATTACTGCCTCAGGGGTCCCCAAAATGTAGGATTTTCAGACAACAAACCCTGCTAAAAAGCTACCAGATTGCAGTGTGTATCAGGAATAATCCTGGCCACCCAGTCCCCACCCGCCCAGCACTTAGAAGAAGGCGCTGACATTTTCCTAACAGCTCTCTTCTGGATGCTGCGCTGGACAGGGGGATAAAGGAAGACAGGCAGAGGGTCCATTGAGGAGGTCAGCGGTGCTGCCTCCTGCAAGGCGCTGGGAGGTGTATCATTAGAGGATACAGGAACAGTTCGTGGCTGCCCTCGGGAAGCCCGGATTGTCACCTGAGAACCAAGGGAAGTAACAATGAGACATCACCCACACTAAATTTCAGAATACTGAAAATCTCTATTCCTCCCTCCCTGGGCCTATAAAAGACACTGGCAAACTCTTTACCTTGGTGCCTGGTTTCAAGCCCTCCAGCTGCTTGGGTTTACGGAAGGTTTTATGGTGTTGAAGCTTGTGTTCAATTTTGTCCTTGGCAAAGAGAAACTGCAGCCGGCATTTGTTGCAGTGATAAACATTTCTCTTCTGAAGTGGGGGAGGGAAAAAAAGAGACAAAATCCCTTAAAGGTTCCTAATAAATTTTCTTTTTTGAGGAGAAAGCAGATCAATGTCAACCATATCATTCTTCCCACCTTTCTGTTGATAATTTAAGAGAGTAAGAAAGAAATATGCAACATGACCACAAAACCTACCATTGAGCATCATCACCTCCCATGATCTCAAAGAAAGATGGATTCTAGTCCAGGATGACTAAGTTCTCAAATCATCCTTTCCTGACTTGTTTTAACAATTTTAATGAGTGATGTAACCTTTATTTGTATTATGTCTTTACACTGCTGACAACTGGACATTCTCCTGGACATTCTTCATTCTTCTTTTTTTAAAAAAGGACAATGTACATAGTAAAGAAAAGTCATACTTTTTTTTCTATACTCTTCCAACTTTGCTTTCAACTCTGACACTCAGTCCCCTTCCATACAAACAACTTATTACCAGTTTCCTGAGTATGCTTTCGTGGGCAGTCTACACATGTAACTGTTATCACAAATACATTCATATCCAATCATTACCTGCCCCACCCCCTTTTTTTGAGACAGGGTCTCTCTCTGTAGCCCAGGCTGGAGTGCAGTGGCATGTTCATAGCTCACTGCACGTCCCAAGTAGCTGGGACTACAGGCACGTGCCACCACATCCGGCTACTTTTTGTATTTTTTTGTAGAGACCATGTTGTGTCACCATGTTGCTCAGGCTGGTCTTCAACTCCTGGGCTCAAGTGATCTACCCACCTTGGCCTCCCAAAGTGTTGGGATTACAGGCGTGCACCACTGTGCCTGGCTCCCACTTTTTTCTCTTTCCTTTTTGTAGAGATGTTGTCTCACCATGTTGCCCAGGCTGGACTCCACCTCCTGGGCTCAAGTGATCCTCCCACCTCAGCCCTCTTCTTTTACTCCTTTTAACACAAATGATAGCACTTGTCTATACCTTGCTGTTTTCCCACTTAACACATCAGTATATACAGATATGTCTCCTGGTGAGACCATTTTGAGGATTCAGTCTGCCTAGTATTGAAGTCCTTCAAAAATAGAACCCATGTCTATGATTTTCTTTAGTAGGATAACAAAGCTCTGTAAGCTCAGGCTAAGAGACAATTTCCATGCCCCTATTTGGAAACACAGTTGTGGTAGACGATCAGCAGTCACTACTGTGCAAAGGAGACTATGAGTGTAATAGGGTGCGTATGTTTGTGTGCATATGTATGTGACTATTAAGCACACATGCACCCATCTTATTCTCCATTTTGAACCCTCTCTTACATACCTTTCACTCTCCTCTAGTGGCTCTCTTCTTGTAGTATTTTAAAATGAAGTCATAGCTTTTCATCTTATAAAGAAAATAAAAGCAACACAAAACTCTTCTTTGCCACTTCTTCCTCTGGATTTACCTACCCTGGGTCCTCCCTTTTTATAAATAAACTTCTTTAAATACATCGTCTTCATTTCCTTACCTCTCATTCATTTGTTCTGCTGAAATCTGACTTCTACCCTACCAACCAACAAAATGGCTCTCATCAATGTTGCTAAATTAAAGGCCTGTTTCTAAGTCTCTAGTTGCTTGACACCTTCCTGTAACATATGACATTTTGATCATACCCTCTTCTTTAAAACACTTTCTTCTCCCCAGTTTCCTTAAGGTCAAGACTCTTCTGGTTTTCCTCCTAGTACTATGGTGGTTTCTTTATAGATAAAAGACTTCAAATATCCTAAGCCTTCTCTTATTCTCAACAGGGTTGGGGGGCCCATGGCATTTAAGTTTAAAATCTACAGGATTTATATAACGCTGATTCCTAAATCTTTTCTACAACCCAGAGTTCTCTCACAGGCTTCAGATCTATTGTCCAACAGCTACATTTGACATCCACAGATACTGCTAACTTACAATATCCAAACTCATGATCTCCCCCTCACAAATATACTTTCTCTATTGTTTCTATTTCAGCAAATAGTTCCCTCATTCACCCAACCGCCCAAGACAGAATCTTAGGCACTATTCTTAACTACTGCATTGCTACCTTCACCTAATCCATCTCTACATCATAAATATCACAAATCTTCTGAATATCTCTCAACTCTACCCTCTTTTTCTTTATTTCAAAAGCCAATAGCCACTATCATCTCTCACCTAAACTACTGAAAAGAGCCTTCTAGCTAGTTTCCCTAACTGTAGTCTCAATCTCCTTTAATCCATTCTCCACAGTGCAGGAAGTATAAAATCTTAACTAAATCTGAACATATCACTCCAGGGCTTAAAACCCCTTTAGTGCTTCCCAGTGAATTCTTTTCATGGCTTAAAAGATCCTCCATGATCTGTCCCTGCCTAACTTCCAACCCCTCTGTCTCTTACACCCTACAACTGAATCTCTCTCAATTTCTTGAACCTCCACAATCTTGCTTTGTGTCTTGGGCACATTGTTCTTCGTCTTATTTCATCTGGCTCATTCTTATTCATCCCTCAGATATTGAACAACACTTCTTTCTGGAAGCCTTACTAGGCAACCAGAATAGCTATGTGATTTTCTATATCCTATACTTTCCCCAACACAGTACTCTTCATGCTTTATTGTATTGTTTGCCTTGTTTACTACTAAATCTCTAGCATCTAGACTAGTACATGGCACATTAAGTGAATTCAATACATTTCTGCAAACATATGCATATTATAATCTCTGCTCAAATTATTTGCCTAGCTCAGCCCTGGCCCCAGCATCCATGTTTAAAAAAAAAAAAAAAAACCAAGAGAATATGGGAATTGCTTGGTGCCTAGTACCTGGTGCCTCATGTAATGCTGTTGGAATGCATTGCCATTTTTGAAGACCTTCAGGCAATAAGGGCAGAGCAGATGCCGGGTATCCTCATGGATCATCCGAAAATGGACATCTACCTCAGAGTAGAGTGAGGAGCGATATTGACACACCTGAGTCACATAAGAGGGAAAATAAGGCTAAGAATGAAGTGAACAACTGAGAGGCCTTAAAAAAAAAGGTAGCAACAAAAATTTTTAAATAAAAAAAAAGTTTTCCCAAATGCATAGAAATCAAATTATTTTCCTGACTTTGTAATGCTGGGCTATGTTTGTGATAGATTTAGCTATTACTTTAAAAATAGGAAGGGACAGAAAGTCTAAGAATAATCCATGTTCTCTAACTAAGAAAAATAAAGCCTCTTCTGTCAATTTCCAAAGGGTACGTTCAGGAGACAGACACTCCCTTAGAATATGCACATGTTCCCTGGCTAGTCTACTTGTGGACATGTTCTTTTATGTTTTTCTCCTGCATGGAAACCCTGAAGATAAACTGTGTTTACTATTTCTTCTGTACCTACTCAGAGTTCCTAAACTGAGTGTATGCAGTAGGTGTTCAGCAATATTCATTAGTAGATTCTTTTTATTCTTCCTGAGAGCAAAACTGCTAAAACTCCCTGGAGAAAAAGGCAATACCTGGCAAACATAAGGCATCTCTCCAGGCTTATGAGTATCCTTCATATGCTGGAGAAATAGTGGCTCACTTTCAAACGCCCACTCACAGATCTTGCACTTGGCTGTAAGAAGAAAAGTAATCAATAAATCCACTTGAAAATAAGACGAAAGTCCTGCTGACTCACAATCTTTATTTTCTCTGACTCCTTTGATTTTCAACAATCAGTAAATCATAGGTCCCTTCTGTTCTTTCTTTAAATGGCTCCACCTTAACATTTGTGTTGCTGATAATCTTATGTATGTAGCTCAGACTTCTTACCAAAGCTTCGTTCTAGATCTTATCTATAAGACATTTTAAATTGGTTATTCTATCATCAACTCTAACCTAATTCAGCATCCTCCTGGCTTACCACTATTTCCCTTTTTCCTTTCCCCATTTCTTCCTGAGCTCAAAATTTAGGCACTATCTCGGACTCCAAAGCCTGCATTCTGTCACCATTATTTCAAACTGCATGCAGGAACTGTCACTTTTCTATTCTTATAATAAGGCAAAAACTTGGTACTAGCCCATATGATTTCCCACTGCTAATCAGCTGGCCTCCAATACATCCTACTCTCTTTGAAATTGTCCATTTTGTCAAGCTTATGAGAAAAAAATTTTGATAAAATTTTATGACACAAATTAACAATTTTGTCAAACTTTTGAGACAATTTTTGGTAATTTCATGTTCGCCAGGCTGGTCTCGAACTCCTGACCTCAGGTGATCTACCTGTCTCAGCCTCCCAAAGTGCTGGGATTACAGGTGTGAGCCACCGTGCCTGGCCTTTTTTTTTTTTTTTTTTTTAAGAGACAGAATCTCACTCTGTTGCTCAGGCTGGAGCATGATCATAGCTCACCACAGCCTCCTGAGTAGCTAGGACTATCCTTTGAGTTCAAGCAAGCCTCCTGTTTCAGCTTTCCGAGTAGCTAGGACTACAGTGGCGCACCACCATGCCCAAGTAATTAAAAAAAATTTTTTTTGTAGGGACAGGGTCTCGCCATGTTGCCCAGGCTGGTCGGAAACTCCTGGCCTCAAGCAATCCTTTTGTCAATCCACTTCAGTCTCCCAAAGTGGTAGAATTACAGGTGTGAGCCAGTGCACCGGCCAATTTTGGTAGGATTTTTAACTGCTACATATTTTGAATTATACAGTATGGCAAAAAGAGAGATTATTTACATTTTTCTCACTTTAATGGAATTAGTTTCAAGTTTTTGCAAATATGAAAACTGGAAGCTTAAAGCCTTGGGCATTTACTGGACAATGTCTAACCTCCCCCTGCCCCCAGCCCGCTACACCCCAGGCAAAGAAATATGAATAAAGTTGAAATAATTCTTTTTTTTTTTTTTAACTACCTAGAACCCTGGATTTTTGTTTTTGTTTTGAGACAGAGTCTCATTCTGTCTCCCAGGCTAGAGTGCAGTGGCTCAATCATGGCTCACTGCAACCCTGACCTCCCAAGCTCAAGCAATCCTCCCATCTCAGCCTCCCAAAGTGCCAGAATTACAGGTATGAGCCACTGTGCCTAGCCAAGTAATTTTTTAAAGTAAAACAAACAAATAAACAAAAGCCAGGGGTTCTTAATCTGGGGTCTATGGAACAGGCCTCTAGGAATCCAGGTTTTCTCTGAAATTATTTGCAAAAGAGTAAAATGTAGATTTTTCTAGGAAGAGGATTCACACATTTCATATTTATTCTCAAAGAGGTCTGCAACTCCATTTAGAAACACTGTCTAGAGGTACATTAGGTGCTATGAGGACATGGATAAATAAGAAATTCTGCATAAAGGAATGAGGAAAAGCTATAATAACATATAAAAGCTGAACTGTCAAAGAAGAATGGGGCTCAGCCAGCCAGAGAGAGGACCAAGAGAAAAGCAGGAGGAAAGGCAAGTAGGTATGAAAGTTAGGTATGAAAGTTAACCACATGTTTGGGAAACAGTTAACTAGCAACATAAGAATATTATCTCTTTTCCACCCACCCCCTGATTTGTTTACCTCTTTCATTTTTCTTTTCTAGAACACCTTTAAGCAATCTTTTGTCCAGGCCTTTCTTAGTCTACGTTTTCCCTAGGCAATCTCATTTAATCTTTCTCCTATAACCTATTTATCAGCTCTATTTTCACAGCTGTCACACAACATCAATAATAAAAACACTTATTAAGCAATTTCTAATGTACAAGCATGTTAAGATTTACATGTGTTGGCTGGGCGCAGTGGCTCACGCCTGTAATCCCAACATCTTGGGAGGCCAAGGCAGGTGGATCACCTGAGGTTGGGAGTTCAAGACCAGCCTGACCAACATGGAGAAACCCCGTCTCTACTAAAAATACAAAATCAGCTGGGCATAGTAATGCATGCCTGTAGTCCCAGCTACTTGGGAGGCTGAGGCAAGAGATTTGCTTGAACCTGGGAGGCAGAGGCTGTGGTGAGCCAAGATGGCGCCACTACACTCCAGCCTGGGCAACAAGAGCGAAACTCCCTCAAAAAAAAGAAAAAAAAGATTTACATTGTGTTATCTCAAGAAAACTAGTGAGGTAGGAACTCAAATATAAGGGGATTTAAGAGACCTCTGGTAACCTTTGACACATCAGTTCTACAGGGGAAGGAGCTAATACAGAAAAAGATTCAAGAGGGAGAATGAACTGATTCTCCATAGTGGCTATCCTAACACTGTCCCTCTGAGCACCATCACCCTCATTCCCTCCTTAAAACCTAACACAATACACAATCTCCTACTTTGAGGAAATAGGCATGAACAACTGTAACTTCTGCTGCTTGTTTTCCAAACTATGGAAGGATAGATCTCTTGTACCTTCCTAAGGCTCATCCAACCTCATCATGCCATGTATTCCAAGATTTTGTCCATTCGTTTTCCCTGTCTTGAATCTTCCCCACCCCTGACAGGCTCCGATTCCTAAACATGATTAAGCTCCTTAAAGAATCCTTCTCTCAATCCTATTTCTTCCTCAAACTTTCTCCTTTCCACTAACACAAGATTTTTTGAAAGATTAGAATAACCTACATCTGTTACCTTTAATGAGATGCTCAGGAGGTGGAGGTAACGATGCCAGGAGGAAAAATGTTAAAATATTTGAAGAAATGGGCTGGGTGCGGTGGCTCACGCCTGTAATCCCAGCACTTTGGGAGGCCGAGGCAGGTGGATCATGAGTTCAGGAGATCGAGACCATTCTATCCTGGCTAACACGGTAAAACCCCATCTCTACTAAAAATGCAAAAAAAATTAGCTGGGTGTGGTGGTGGGCGCCTGTAGTCCCAGCTACTAGGGAGGCTGAGGCAGGAGAATGGCATGAACCCAGGAGGCAGAGCTTGCAGTGAGCCGAGATTGCACCACTGCACTCCAGCCTGGGCAAAAGAGCGAGATTCTGTCTCAAAAAAAAAAAAAAAAAAAAAAAAAGAATATTTGAAGAAATGTACCTTAAGATAGCCACTATGGAAAATAGGAATAATAACTAATAGTCTTAACCATTTTTTAGTCCCAAATCTGACACTAACAAAAGCTATGCAACCTCTCCCTTGAAAAATGCACAAACACAGGCAAAGTTTATATGTAATTTCAAGGGGCTCACAGGACACCTCACCACCAAGCAGGTTAAGATTTCTGTATTAGACATAAATATAAAAAGACTATGAATCAGGGCCGGGTGCGGTGGCTCACGCCTGTAATCTCAGCACTTTGGGAGGCAGAGGCGGGTGGATCATCTGAAGTCAGAAGTTCAAGACCAGCCTAGCCAACATGGCGAAACCCCGCCTCTACTAAAAATACAAAAATTAGCCGGGTGTGGTGGTACATGCCAGTAATCCCAGCTACTCGGGAGGCTGAGGCAGGAGAATTGCTTGAACCTGGGAAGCGGAGGTTGCAGTGAGCTGAGACTGTGCCACTGCACACCAGCCTGGGTGACAAGAGCGAAACTCCATCTCAAAAAAAAAAAAAAAAAAAAAAAAAAGAAAAAGAAAGAAAAAAGAAAAGACTATGCATCATACAGAGTGCGGTGGCTCACGCCTGTAATCCCAGCACTCTGGGAGGCCAAAGCGGGTGGCTCACTTGAGGCTAGGAGTTTGAGACCAGCCTGGCCAACATGGTGAAACTCAGTCTCTACTAAAAATACAAAAATTATCCGGGTGTGATGGCACATGCCTGTAGTCCCAGCTACTTGGAAGGATGAGGCAGGAGAACTGCCTGAACCCGGGAGGCGTTAAGTTGCAGTGAGCTGTGATTGCGTCACTGCATTCCAGCCTGGGTGACAGAGTGAGATTCTGTCTCAAAAAAGACTAAGAATCAGCATTAGACAAACTTATGAAAAGAACCCTAGGGCCATATAAGCTCCTTCAAGTCACTGCACTGCTCTTAAACAAGTGTGAATAAAAATGTAATGCATTTTTTGGTCTTCTTTTTTTTGAGATAGGGTCTTACTCTGTCACCCAGGCTGGAGAGCAGTGGTGTGATCATATCTCACTGCTGGCTCGACTTGCTGGGCTCAAACAATCCTCCCACCTCAGCCTCTTGAGCAGCTGGGGCTACAGGCACATGCCACCACACCTGGCTAATTAAAAAAACAAAACAAAACAAAACAAAAACAGAGATAGAGATAAGGTCTCACTATGTTCCCCAGGCTGTTCTCAAACTCCTGGGCTCAAGCAATCCTCATGCCTTGGCCTCCCAAAGTGCTAGGATTAGAGGCATGAGTCACCATGCCTTGGCCTGTAATGTTAAGATGATACTGTTATCACAATTAAATATAATGATCCACTGATATTCTGGGGACAACTCAGAAAATTTTTAAATAAACTAGGTATTCAATGTTATTAAGGATTTCTGATTAATTCTGTTAGATCTTTTTTTTTTTTTTTTTTTGAGACAGAGTCTTGCTCTGTCGCCAGGGTGAAGTGCGATGGTGCGATCTCAGCTCACTGCAACCTTCCTCCCGGGTTCAAGTATTATTCTCCTGCCTAAGCCTCCCGAGTAGCTGGGATTAGAGGCGCATGCCACCACACGGCTAACTTTTTGTATTTTAGTAGAGACGGGGTTTCACCATGTTGTCTGGGATGGTCTCGATCTCCTGACCTCGTGATCCACCCGCCTCGGCCTCCCAAAGTGCTGGGATTACATGCATAAGGCTCTGCGCCCGGCCCTCTTTTTTTTTTTTTTGAGACAGCGTTTCACTCTTGCTGCCCAAGCTGGAGTGCAATGGTGGGATCTCAGCTCACTGCAACCTCCGCCTCCCAGGTTCAAGCAATTCTCCTGCCTCAGCCTCCCAAGCAGCTGGGATTACAAGTGTGCACCACCATGCCCAACTGATTTTTTGTATTTTTAGTATAGACAGGTTTTCACCACGTTGGCCAGGCTGGTCTTGAACTCCTGACCTTAGGTGATCTGTCCGCCTCAGGCTCCCAAAGTGCTGGGATTACAGGCGTGAGCCACTGCGCCGGCCTATTAGATCTTAACAAAGGTACTGTGGCCATATACCAAAAAAAAAAAAAAAAAAAAAAAAAAAAGCCTTATTTTTTAGAGCTACATATTAAAATACTTAGGAGAAAAATATGATGTCTACAATTAATAAACAATTCAGAAAACAAAAGGAAAAAAATCCCCCAAAATATTAGCATGTAAAAATAAGCTACTTTTTGAAAAGGTATCTGCACTCCCATGTTTATTGCTGCACAGTTCACAATAGGCAAAATACAGAATCAACCTAAGTGCCCATCAACAGATGAACGAATAAAGAAGATGTGGAGGCTGGGCACAGTGGCTCATGAGATCAGGAGTTTCAGACCAGCCTGACCAACATGGTAAAACCCTGCCTCTACTAAAAAAATACAAAAAAATTAGCCAGGCGTGGTGGTGCGTGCCTGTAATCCCAGCTACTCGGGAGGCTAAGGCAGGAGAATCACTTTAACCCAGGAGGTGGAGGTTGTGGTGAGCCAAGATTGCACCACCGCACCCCAGCCTGAGCAACATAGCAAGACTCCTTCTCAAAAAAAAAAAAGATGTGGTATATATACCCAGTGGAATATTACAGCCATAAAAAAGAATGAAATTCTGTCATGCAGCACATGGTTAGAACTGGAAGTCATTAATGTTAAGTGAAGTAAGCCAAGCACAAAAAGACAAATATCACATGTTCCCACTCATATGTGGGAGCTAAAAAAAGTAGATCTCATGAAGAGAGAGTAGAATGGTGGTTACCAGAGGCTGGGAAGAGTAGGGAAGTAGGGAGTTGAAGAGAAGCTGATCAACAGGTACAAATATATGGTTTGAAAGAAGAAATAAGACCTAGTAGATCAGTAGGGTGACTATAGTTTACAATAACCTGTTGTACATTTTAAAATAGCTAGAAGAGAATAATTTGAATGTTTCTAGCATAAACACACAGAGTGATGAATATTCCAAGTACATTAATTTTTACAGATTATATGAATGTATATTAGATTATCACAGGCATCCCTAAACCATGTACACCTATTATGCATCAATTCTTTTTTTTGAAAAAGCTACTTTCGGGCTGGGCACGGTGGCTCATGCCTGTAATCCTAGCACTTTGGGAAGCTAAGGTGGGTGGATCATGAGGTCAGGAGTTTGAGACCAGCCTGGCTAACATGCTGAAACCCCGTCTCTACTAAAAATACAAAAAAATTAGCCGGGCATGGTGGTGGGCGCCTGTAATCCCAGCTAGTTGAGAAGCTGAGCCAGGAGAATCGCTTGAAACTAGAAGTCGGAGGTGGCAGTGAGCCGAGATTATGCCACTGTACTCCAGCATGGGTGAAAGAATGAAGCTCTGTCTCAAAAAAAAAAAAAAAAAAAAAAAAAAAGCAAAAAAGTTACTTTCAACCAGGCATGCTGGCTCATGCCTATAATCCCAGCACTTTGGGAGGCCGATGCAGGTATATCATTTAAGGCCAGGAGTTTGAGACCAGCCTGAAAGACACGGCAAAACCCCATCTCTACTAAAAATAAACAAAAAAATTAACTGGGCATGATGGCACATGCATGTAATCCCAGGAACTTGGGAGACTGAGGCACAATAATTGCTTGAACCTAGGAGGTGGAGGTTGCAGAGAGCCAAGATTGCACCACTGCACTCCAGCCTAGGTGACAGAGCGACTGTCTCCCAAAAAAAAAGCCGAGCACTGTGGCTCACACCAGTAATCACAGCACTTTGAGGCCGAGGTGGGTGGATTGCTCGAGCTCAATAATTTGAGACCAGCCTGGGCAGCATGGCAAAACCCCATCTCTACAAAAAACACCCCCCAAAACAAGAAACCCCCAAAATTAGCTGGGCGTAGTGGCATGCGTCTGTAGTACCAGCTATTCAGGAGGCTGAGTTGGGAGGATCACCTTAGCCTGGGAAGTGGAGGTTGCAGTAAGCCAAGACTGTGCCACTGCACTCCAGCTTGGCTAACAGAGAGACCCTGTCTCAAAAAAAAAAAAAAAAAAAAAAAAAAAAAAAAAACTACTTTCATGCCAGATCTGTCAAGGGTGCAAAAAAGGAAGTTACGAAAGACAGCAAGGATAAAATTGATATATACTAAGGAAAGGTGATTTTGGTAAGTATAAAATTTTGTCATAAGAGACCCAAAAATTAAAGTCAGGGAAACCAAGAGAAAAAAGATCAATGAGGGTCTACATTGTCTGCTTCTTTTCCATAAGGAAAAACTTATCTTCCCTCTGTGTAATTTTATTATTTGTGGAATTTCGGAATAACAAAATCCACCCACCATATTACGCATAAAAATGAGTTAGGTGCCCAGCCTGGGCAACACAGCAAGACCCTGTCTCTACCCCCAAGAAAAGGAATAAATTAGCTGGGTGTGGTGGCGTACGCCTACAGTCCCAGCTACTCAGGAGGCTGAGGTGGGAGGATTGCTTGAGCCCAGGGGTTCGAGGCTGCAGTGAGCTAAGATTGCACCACTGCACCCCAGCCTGGGTGGCAGAGGAAGACCCTGTTGTCTCAGAAAACTGGTGTTTTCACTGAGAGGTATGGATGAGTTACTCTGGCTTCACATTACTGACAGTGAAGAATCTTGAGTCCTATTCTAGACCAAGCTGGCTACCCTGGCACTACACTGCAGTGTCACCATTGATTCTTTTTTTTTGAGACAGAGTCTTGCTCTGTTATCCAAGCTGGAGTGCAGTGGCGTGATCATGGTTCACTCTAGCCTTGACCTACTGGGTTCAAGCAATCCTCCCACCTCTACCTCCTGAGTAGCTAGGACCATAGGCGTGCGCCACCACACCCAATTTTTGTATTCTTGTTGTAGAGATGGGGTTTCTCCATGATGCCCAGGCTGGTCTCGAACTCCTAAGCTCAATCTGCCTGCCTCGGCCTCTCAAAGTGTTGAGATTATAGGTGTGAACCACTGCACCTGGCCCGGTTGATTCTAATATACATTCTACTCCCAAATGATTAGTCCAAAGTTCCACTGTCTAATATGGTGGCACCAGCAACATGTATCTAGTGAACACTTAAAATGTGGTAAGCTCAAACCCAATTTAGATTTGTATTTCAAAAGATCTGTTTTTTAATGGAGGAAAAAATGACAAATATCTCATTAATTTTAAATTTTGAATTCATGTTGAAATATTTTTAATATACTGAATAAAATATGCCGTTAAAATTAATTTTGCCTGTTTTTTTAAACTTTACAGTAGACCCCCTTTGCCAATGGGAAATATACGTTCCAAGACCCCCAGTGCATGAATGAAACCTCAGATAGTATTGAACCCTATACAGACCATGTTTTATATATATATATATATATATACACACACACACACACACACACCTATGATAAAGTTTAATTTATAAATTAGGCAAAGAGATTAACAATTAAAAAAACATACATAAAAGGACAATTATAACAATATACTGTAATAGAAGTTATGTGAATGTGGTGTCTCTCTCAATAATCTTATTGTACTGCACTCACCTAGTTTTGGACTGTGATTGACTGAGACTAAAATTGAGGGTAAGGGAGCGCTACTGTATTTAAAGTGAAAAAAATTAAAATTACTCATGAAGCTTGCATATTTCTACTGCCTAGTGTTAGTGTAAGCCACTAATGTCAATCCCATTTCCCTTGCCAATAAATGGTCAAAGAGATATAAAAGGAAAGCAATTCTCACTCATAAGAAAACAGATTCAAGAAAGAAAGATGGGAAGATAACATCTCTTCTTTGTCTAACAATTTTTTGTCTGGACATAGTGCCTGACACTTATATAGCCACCCTGCTATGAGCCAGAGACAAGAGAATTGTTGAAAAACAGCAGGGCAGTCAAGTTCTAGGCTGAAGAATCCATTTCTGTATCTCTCAGTTAAATGATGTAACAGATATTCTTATTGTTTTCTTTTGTTTTGAGACAGAGACTCGCTCTGTCATCCAGGATGGAGTGCAGTGGTGGGATCTCAGCTCACTGCAACCTCCACCTCCTGGGATCAAGTGATTCTCATGCCTTGGCCTTCTGAGTAGTTGGGATTACCTGCGTGCACCACCACAGCCAGCGAATTTTTGTATTTTTAGTAGAGATGGGGTTTTGCCATGTTGGCCAGGCTGGTCTCCCCTGGCCTCAACTGATCCACCCACCTAAGCCTCCCAAAGTGCTGGGATTACAGGTGTGAGCCACCATACCCAGTCCTTGTTGTTTAATTCATTTTTAGTTAAGGATTTTTACTTGCAGCAAATGCATCCAGATAATATGCATATGTCTTCTATGCTTTTGATCATGCTGTTTTCAATCACCTGAAAGCTTTTCTTACTACTCTCCATCCGTCTAAACCTTTCTTAAATTTAAGGACGACTTTCTTGGAAACCTAGTCACAAGGATTTTTTCCCTTCTCTGAAGTATTTCACCTATCAATGATATCTTAAAATGTCTATGTTTATAATATACTATCTTGTTCTCACATTTTCCTATATTTACATAATTTTTGTCTTTACAACAAAACTGGAAATCCCATAAAGGACATGAGAAGTATTCTCAATACTGGGCTTAAATCCTCACTATGTCTCCTTAGTAGAGGTGTATTTAGAGGTGTATGCTCATAAGCAAATGACTCAATTTCTTTGAGTTTATGTTCAGCCTACATCTATCTATAAAATGTACAGTGTAGAAAACATTCCAGCTCACCTTATATTTCCTTGAAAGCACTGTCTTAATGATAAAGTACTTCATAATATTATCTTGTTTTTTTTTGGAGATGGAGTTTTGCTCTTGTTGCCCAGACTGGAGTGCAATGGCATGATCTCAGCTCACTGCAACCTCCGCCTCCCGGGTTCAAGCGATTCTCCTGCCTCAGCCTCCCAAGTAGCTGGGTTTACAGGTGTCCGCCACCACGCCCAGCTAATTTTTGCATTTTTAGTAGAGATGGGGCTTTGCCATGTTGGCCGGGCTGGTCTCGAATTCCTGACCTCAGGTGATCTGCCCACTTTGGCCTCCCAAAGTGTTGGGATTACAGGCGTGAGCCACCGTGCCCGGCCATATTATCTTTTATTCTACTTAATTTCTTTGAGCTTATGTCCAGTCTACAACTATAAAATGTACAGTGTAGAAAACACTCCAGCTCATCTTATATTTCATTGAAAGCAATGTCTTAATGATAAAGTACTTCACAATATTATCTTTTAGCCTACATAAAACCTATCAGGGTATTAACTAAAGTGGAGGAGCAAATAGATGACTGTTCTTTCTATAAAGAGACCTAAGAAATTCATTACATTTGTTTTTCTACAGTGGTTCTGAATCAAGTCCCCTAATAATTCAGGATCTAACACTGAACTCAATCCATGCTTGAACAAAATAAAAGTCAGGTTTGTAAAAAAAAAAAAAAAAACAAGGTGAATGAAGAACTGGCTACAAATATGAAAAGTACTTCCTCTACACTGTTACCCCATGTAAATAAATATAATGGGCTCCCCGAAGCGCCATTCAATGAGTGAATAGCAAGGTATATTCCCCTAGAGTTTAAGAGTTTCCAAACTTACTAGTAGATTCATAGGGACTATGAACATTTTCCAAGTGGCACTGAAGCTGGAAGGGAGTGGAAAACTGGCGGTAACAGTGCTGGCAGATAGTGTGACCATCTACCTCACCGTTCTGCTGATCGAGTTCTACGTGGTGTTTCATATGGTTCATGAATCTGTAATAAAGCACAAAGAGAAAGCACAGAAAACATAAAAAATCGGTAGCCTTTTAGAAATATAACGGTAAAATCACAGAACAAACATTATCTGCTCCCCTCCATTCCCCAGAATTCCTGTTTGGGATATCCTTTTCTGAGCCCAGAAAGATAATGAGTTCTTGCAACTAAGAGAGTTACGTGAAACGAGATACACTGCTTTCCCTTACTCGATCCAGTTACCTTTTGTTTATTACCACAATATCTCCTTCTATAGTCCTAGTTATTGATTTAACGATAACCCCAGCAAGACTGCATAGTAGTTAGGTCCATTCTCCAAAGAGAAAGACTTAAAATATATAAGAAAATGTAAGTCTTCTCTTGTCCAAGGTAACTTCCAAGGCTCTTCAACACTTACCGAATATTGTTTTTTAGCCTTTTGGTACAATGTGGGCATCGGAAAGATGTGGCGACCTTAGGGAAATTTGTGAGCTGGGCTACTTTGCCACCATCCCGTCCATAGTAGAAGTCATCTACAAGCATAATGAGTTTGGTCTGGACGGCATCACCCACGTTCTCATTTGGCTCTGGTACTTTGGTAGGTGGTGACAGAGCAGGAATAGGCGTAGAAGAGGGTGTGGAAGCAACAGGAGCTGTTTTCTCAGGGGATGGCGGCTTTGCTGCTGATGGGACACTGGGTTCTGAATCCAGGGACTTTCCTTTCTTCTGGTATTCAACCATTTCTGGGCAACAGTACTATAAAGAAAGACATCTGATCATTCTGGTTATCCTGGGGGCTAGAATGTGCTAATTCCTTAACTTCACTATCATTCCTTGTTAACGGTTTGGTTTCAGGCATTCTCATTCAGCTTTCACCCTTCAGTTTTTTAGTGTTTCCAAGTTTCACTCCTTTTCTAGAGTATATCCACAGCCATATGCCACCCAAGCACTATACTTTGTACTTCTCCCTCCTGCCTGTCTTAGGTCCCTTAATCATTAGTATAACTTGGCTCTGAGCTCCCTGGCAAAAAAGAAGTTCCAACCCTTTTATCTGGACTAATACCAAAAAATAAAGCTAAAAAACGGAAATAAGAGCTCCCGATTCATCCAATGACACAATTAACAGAAAATGAACTGAGGCCAATATGGTTTGAGTCCTTATTATCTATAAACCTGTTCTCCTGTGTCGTTTCAAAATCTACCACGCTAAGAAAGTAAGATCACATATGTACTGATCTATTTGAGGGTCTTTAAATGCATCCCATCACATTCCAAAGTACACAGCTCTTCTAAAAACAGACCAAGAGAAACAGTAACCCTTTAAAAAGCTTCAGTCATTTTAGAGCCCCTGCTTTACAAGCTTCCAATATTAATGAAGGTAAATGGCAGAAGCCACTTAAGCTGGATCACAGGTGATATCACTTACACACATGTGACCTCTCAAAGCTTCAGTAACACGAAATTGAGCATTACACCGTGGACATATTTTCCGTCCACCATCCTGGAGGTCAAATACTGGGATGGAAGAGGTCACTGGAAGAAGTGAGAAGAATTGATAAGATTAATACAATGACACTGGAAAAAGATTACTAACCTTTTGGGAAAAGGTCAAACACTCCCTGAGAAGTATATAAAAGGGTAAGCAAGCATGAGAGATCACTATGGTTTTTTGTTTGTTTTTGTTTTTTTTTTGAGACAGGGTCTCTCAGTCTGTTGCCCAGGCTGGAGTGCAGTGGCACGACCACAGCTCACTGCAGCCTTGACCTCCCTGGGCTCAAGATCACTATGTTTGAGGCTTCCTTTTATTGTTCTAACTCTAGGCCAGGGGTCAGCAAACCACAGCGCACAGATCAAATCCAGCCCAGCTACCAGTTTCTGTTTGGCCCATAAGCTAAGAATAATTTGTATGTGATTTTTTTGTTAAGGTTTTTGTTTTTTTTAATCTTGCAGAACTGAAGCTATATCCAATAAAAAACTCCTCACCATTCTCCCCTCGCCTCCACCCCGGCAACCACAATTCAACTTTGTCTCTATGAATTTGACTACTCTAGGTACCTCAAGTAAGTGGAATCATATGGTACTTGTCCTTTTGTGACTAGCCTATTTTACTTTAGCATAATGTCCTCAAGGTTCAACGATGTTGTAGCACGTTGTAGCAGAATTTCCTTTCTTAAGCCTGAACAATATACCATTGTATGTGAATACCACATTTTATTTATCCCTTTATCAGCTGATGGACCTCTGTGTTGCTTTCACCTTTCAGCTATTGTGAATAATGTTGCAATGAACATAGGTGTACAAATACCTGTTCTAGTCCCTGCTTTCAATTCTTTTGGGTATAGAAGTGGAATTCCTGGAGCATACAACAATTCTATCATTTTTAACTTTTTGAGGAACCACCATACTGTTTCCAAAGTGGCTGCATCATTTTACATTTCCACCAACAGTGCGTAAGGGTTCTGCTTTCTCCACATCCTCAACAATATTTGTTATTTTATGGTTCTTTGATAGTAGCCATCCTAATGGGAGTGAGACGGTACCTCATTGTGGTTTTGATTTGCATTTCCATAATGATTAATAACACTTAGCACCTTTTCATGAGCTTATTGGCTATAACTTTCTTTGGAGAAAGGTCTGTTCAGTCCTTTGCCTACTTTCCTACCTTTTTTTTTTTTTTTTTTGAGATGGGGTCTTGCTCTGTTGCCCAGGCTGGAATACAGTGGCACGATCTCAGCTCACCACAACCTCTGCCTTCTAGGTTCAAGCAATTCTCCTGTCTCAGCCTCCTGAGTAGCTGGGAATACAGGCACACACCACCACGCCTGGCTAATTTTTGTATTTTTAGTGGAGACGGGGTTTCACCATTATTGGTCAGGCTGGTCTTGAACTCCTGACCTCGTGATCCACCTGCCTCGGCCTCTCAAAGTGCTGGGATTACAGGCGTGAACCACCATGCCCAACCAGTCCTTTGTCTATTTTTTAAAAAGGTTGTTTGGGAGTTTTTTTGTTGTTGAACTGGACAAATTCTTTATATATTCTGGATATTAACCCCTTATTAGATATATAATTTGCAAATATTTTCTCCCATTCTGTGGCTTCCCTTTTCACTGTGTTGATAACATCCTGCACAAAAGTTTTAAAATTTGATATAATTTAATTTACCCATTTTTTTCTTTTCTTGTGTATGCTTTTGGTGTCATATCCAAGAAATAGTAATCACTGTCAAATCCAGTATCATGAAGCTTTTTGTCCTATGATTTTTCTAAGAGTCTTATAGTTTTAGTTCATTTAGGTCTTTGATCCATTTTGACTTAATTTTTATATTTATTGTAAGGTAAGATCCAACTTCATTTTTTTGGACATGGATATCTAGTTTTCCCAACACCATTTTTTAAAGGTTTTTACTTTTTTTTTGAGACAGGGTCTCCTTCTGTTGCAATGGCATGATCATGGCTCACTGCAGGCTCAACCTTCTAGGTTCAAGCCCAAGCCATCCTCTCACCTCAGACTCCTGAGTAGCGAGGACTGCAGAAATACACCACCACGCCTGGCTAATCTTTTTTTTTTTTTTTTTTTTTTTTTGTAGAGATGGGCTGTCACCATGTTGCCCAGGCTGGTCTCAAACTCCCAGGCTCAAGTGATCCTCCCGCCTTGGCCTCCCATAATGCTGGGATGAGGTGTGAGCCACTATACCTTGCGACTTTTATTTTTAAATGGTTTAAATAAAAGAATAAAATTTTTCGACACATGAAAATTTTATGAAACTTAAATTTCAGAGTCCATAAATAGTTTTTAGTGGAGCATAGCCATGCTCATTCGTTTATGTATCTATGGCTGCTTCCACACCACAACAGCACAGTTAATAGCTGCAACAGAGGCTATATATCGTGCACAAAGCCTACAACTTTACTACCAGGCCCTTTACAGAAAACATTTGCCGACCCCTGCTCTAGACCATTGAAAACCCTCATGCTCATCATTCTCAACCTGAAGATCTCGCTACCAAATCCCAACTTTAAAACCTTGCTCAGAAATCCATCTCTTCCATGAAGTTATCTTTCATTATCTCACCCATCTCTGATCAATCAATTTCACTAATCTCCAAAGCACAATTACACACAGAATTTCTTGGAGCTAATTCAGTTACACTTTTTGTAAGTGGCTTTCTCCTTACTAAAGTTTCTGTAAGAACAAACTACCGCAGCTATATTTTATTATTTTTCTATTTCTGAGTATAAAGCTCTGATACAACAAACACTTTATTAATGTTTTTGAATGACTGGCTGCTCAGGGTCTTTCAGGTTATTGTACCTTTCATTGAAGACTCAGGTCCACTGGTTCTTTGAGAGCCATGAGCAGAGCTGTTGTTGGACACCACCACTGGCCCAGGACTCTGGCCCAGGGAAGGGATGGTGTTAAGAGTATTCACCAATTTGGCCACTTCATTGCTATTTTCGCCTGTAACACCAGGTCGCTTCACAGTGACAAAGCTGGCAATGCTCACTGCAGGTGGAGAGGGGAAGGAGGGAGCTACGATGACCAAGTGATAATCATCTGTTCTCCACCCACCATCCCATCCTAGCTCTGCCATCTCCTCTTCCCAAGCCTTACCTAGCTTGGGATTCGTGGTCTGGTTTGACTGGCCTGGAGACTGAACAGCTAGTTGCCCCAGTGAGGTTGGCTGTGTGGCAGTGGGAGTGGTGGAAGTGCTGGGAGTGGACTTGGTCTGCTGGGACTGGGACTGTGGGACGGTGCTTCGAATGGTAAGAGTGGCCGGGATGACGGTGGTGAAGGTGTTGGTGGTGGGCCTCACAGGCATTGTGGAGCCTGGCCTCACAGGGGTCATCTGGGAGAACACTTGTGGAACTCCAACTGTCGGCTTAACAAACTGGGTACCTGGGGCTTTAAAAGAGAGACAAAGTACCAGATCTTGGTCAGTGAGCTCACCTATAACACATTCTCCCTGCCTTTACTGGAAAGATTATTTCCCCAAACTGATGGATGATCATCAGAGGTTTCCAAGAGTAGTATAGATTCTAAAGACTAAGAAAGCACAAGGTGTCCATGTTGACAAAATAAATTAGCCTGGGCAGCCTAAAAACATTAAGTTAAATAAGACTCCCATCAACTCCTCCTAAAACACCTTACCACACTGCCTTTTTAATTCTAAGAATACAATCAGTGGCTTGACCTCGGTACTAGAAGAAAAGAGTGGGAGGCAATATGGGTGTATATAGGCCAAATGGCAAACCTGGTCCTGAAAAAAGAAATCAGTCTTTCTCAGAGTACTAAAGGAGTCTTCCATCCTCTTCTATCAACTCAGAAGACAGACTATGCCATTCTACTAGGATGTCCCAAAGAGGAATGTCTCCTGGCTCAACTGTAGACAATTCCACTGAGAAAAATAAAGAAATACCAGAGTAAGCTGGTCAGACTGAGGGCCAAAAACCCCCGTGGGCTATGAGAACAAAAAACAAAACCTTAGGAAGACAAGCTACAGAAGTACCCTTACAAATAGCTAAATTAAGATACTCTTTTTTGGTGTGAATTGTAGTAAACTTATACATGCTAAATAGAGCAATGGAAAATTCTAAGATTTTAAAAAATTATCCTTCTCAGAATCTTAAAAAAAATATACTATCTAGCAGAATCTTAAAAAAAAAAAATACTAGCTAGTCATTGACAGTATTTATCCATAAAGGGAATGTCATTTGTTTACATCTAAAATCTATGCTATAAAATTAAAACAAAGTTTATAATCCCACCGTGCAAATGAGGAGATGTGTAAGGAGTGTAGAATTTATGAGTTTGCATTAATAACATAGTCTTAATAGCTGACTAAACACCAGTTACAGAAAAATGACTGTAAACTCTGTTTTATTACTTGATGAAGGGTGGTGAAAAGTTAAACAGAAATAAATAAAACCACCACCCTGGCCAAAGGTTAGAAACAGATTTTTTTAAATTGGGCTTAAATCATTAATATTTTTATATTTTTAGATTTTCTTTAAATATACTTACTAAATGACTTAGGATATTTAGAACAATAAAAACAAATCTTCTGGATGCCGGTTTATTCCAAATGGATAGACATTTTTCCTTACCTGGAACTAGTGTAATTGGTCTAACCGTTTGGCCTTGCTGTACGTTCAGCACAATCCCAACCTGATTCATTGCATTTTGTACAGGCCGGACATTCCTTACAGGAAATCCCTGTATTAAAAAGCAAAATGATCTTTAACATGGAGACCAATTAACACTAACAAAGATTGTAGTATGACCCACATCCAAAAATAAATTCCCATACTCTTACTTAGTGGTTCTTTCTCTAGAATTAGAGCTTTCAAATGACTGAGATGGAAAAATTTAGGAAATTCTGGCAAACTTTTGAGCGACAAAATATCAAAATTAGAGAACAAGCTTTGGTACACATGAGCAAAAATGAAAACCTATTTCCTGACTTAAGAGAGCATCGGCTTAAAAAAACCTCATCAACAGACTGGCTCCCTAAAGTGCTAAATGAACAGAAGTGGGGGTGGGGGGCGGGGGGAAGAGCAATGTTCACTGGAGTGATTCAACATACAAACAATCCTAAGAAATTGTTCCCAGTCTACTTCAGGCCATAAACCTTTGGCAAATTCATAAGAATTTACAACTCAGGAAGCCACAGGCAAAGAGAAACATTTGCCTTTAGAATCCATATTCAGAATTAGGCTTTCAACTTCAATTCAACACATTATATATCAAATAAGTCATCTTCCTTGTCTCCCAAAGGTCTCCATGAACTCCACCAATTACATATACACATCTCCAAAAGTTAACTAACTCACCCCATGTGAAAAGGAGCAGTCCAAGCAAAGGGTGAAAAGCCTCAAGAGCCAAGCGTTAAGGCTTCCTAATCCAAGCTTTCCCAATAATTTCTGCCTAGACTTTAATCAAATCACTTAATAAACTTCTAAGGGGTTTAAAGAAGATATTACCCAGCCATGCTATGCTGGGCTTTCCACAGTCGGCATCAAATTACAGAACAGTAAATGAGAAAGCCAGGTCAAAAGACAAGACTTAGAACCACTTCTAATGATGCCAAAGACCCTAAGTCAGAGCTTTCAGAGGTTTATAGTCTTTCTCTCCTCTAGCAACCTTGGAATTCAGAGTCCTACTCACCTGCGTAGTGATAAATATTGGTTGTGAGGCCACAGGGGAACTAGTCACATGATTGGCATTCTGCATGACCTGAACAGGCCTCAATACTGGTTGAGTAACCATTGTGCCCAGACCTGGGGCTGGATTCTGGGTCAGGATGAGTGGCTGTCCACCTTGCTGGACCAAAGGATTGCCAGCTAAAGGGTAAAGGAAGAAAAAAAAAAAGGAATGTTAGAAACAATGTTAAACCCACATTTTACTTTATTTTATTTTATTTGATACAGGGTCTCACTCTGTCACCCAGGCTGGAGCACAGTGGCACAGTCACAGCTCACTGCAGCCTCAACTTTCTGGGCTCAGGCGATTCTTCCACCTCAGCCTCCCAAGTACAAATCCACATTTTATTAGAAACAGAAATGGTGTCCTATATGCCAAAATATCCAAGACTGCCACTCATCTCAGGTTTAATGTGACCAAACTCACCACAAATTTAAGCTTCACCCAAATCTACAACTAACAGAAAAACAGATGGGGAGGGGAGGTTCACTAACACTTCACCCATAAGTCTTAACTGGGGATGAAAGACACATTAGAATTCTATGTGGCTAGCACCCTGACTCTCATGATTTAAGTGACCACACATAATCTCCCCCACCAAATCAGCAGAACAAAATATGTTTTTTTCCATATTTTAACTAGGTAAAACCTATTTTATTAGAATATAATATTAGCTAATCCCCCTTAATTTTTTAAAAAGAATATTCATCAACAAACATTAATTCAGCAAGTACACAGAATCTAAGGAATGGTTTCTCTTCCTAGTAAGTTAAATCTGAGAAATGCAAGATTCTTTAAGCAACCACTGGGAACCCAGAGACTGACAGGCTACCTACTGTAGCCTTTCTCTTTATGTCATCAGGGCTGATAAACAGAAGACCTGGACAAAAACTAACACACACCAAGTAAAAATAACATGATTTCAGAAGATAATGATTCATTCATGAATAAATATTAATAAACTGGGCTATTTATTATTGAAATATCTTAAATTCTTTTCATTTGTGAGAAAATTTTATAAATATTTTTAAGTCCCCTATTTCATGACATTTGGTGAAAAAACCAATACTAAGTTTCCTGATTTACAAAGAATACTCAAACCAGATAGAAAATTTCAGAGAGCCAATATACCTAAGCCAAAGAGTCAAGCAGGTCAGGCATGGTGGCTCATACCTCTAATCTCAGTATTTTGGGAGGCCAAGGCAGGCACATCACTTGAGGCCAGGAGCTCAAGACCAGCCTGGCCAACATGGCAAAACCCGTCTCTACTAAAAATACAAAAATTAGCCGGGCATGGTGGCGCACACCTGTAATTCCAGCTACTTGGGAAGCTGAGGCAGGAGAACTGCTTGAACCAGGGAGGCGGAGGTTGCAGTGAGCCAACATTGTGCCACTGCACTCCAGCCTGGCGACAGAGCAAGGCTCTGTCTCAAAACAACAACAACAACAACAACAACAAGAAACAAAAAACCAAAGAGTCAAGCAAAATATGGCCTCAACTTTTTACCTAAAATCACCAGAATGGGATGGGCCCCTCTGAAATGTATGTTCCACTTGGCAGGTTATATCACCACAGTTAACTACAAAGCTAGACCACCAAAGGAATAAGTATGTAGGTGGCTACTAATGGGCCAACAGTGGCTTATCTCATACTCTCAGAAACTGAGAGCTCATCAGTAGACTAGACCCTCAGTTACTGAGCCAGAAGACTAGTGATTGTAGAGGCAGATAGATAAATAAAACAGAAAATTCCAGCAAGTTCTATCCATGTTAAACTATACTGGCAATTTATCTATGGTGGGTTTTAAAAATTTTTAAATGTTTTATTATGGAGAAGTTAAAACATACATAAAAAGAGAACGCTACAGTGAACCCCTATGTAACCACCACCCTGCTTCAATAATTATCAATGTATGGCAAGTCTTATTTCATCTATACCTCCTACATACTTACTAGTTCCCCTATCACTTTAAAACAAGTTCTAGATCATATCATCTATAAGTATTTCAAAATATATCTCCTACATAAGAACTTCAAAAAAAGATAAAAGAATCATACCAACATAACTCCTGAACATTATAATAATTATTCAATATCAAATACCCAGTCGAAATTCAAATTTACTTGTTTGTATTTTTTAAATAATTTGTCTGAATCCAGTTACAAAATGTTTGCAAAGTGCAACTGATGAACATAACTCAAGTCTTTTAATCTATAGGTTCTCCAACCATCTCTTTCTATCCTTTTGAAATTTATGGTTGAAAAATATTGACTAAGCAAAAGTCTATATTTTCTAGTCATTATTTTAACTGCTAGGACAAAAGAAAATAAATTATCTCTTATTTATCCTAATTCTAAAAATTCTTAAGATAATTACTAGCTCAACATCCCAATTAAATACAAGAAGGGAAAGATGGAGGCTTTTTGCATTTATGTGAAATCAGTCAGCATTAGCAAGTCTCTTAAAGACAGACCAGGTTTCCATGAAACCCGTAAATACCATTGTAAAGAATTTTAACAGCATTTTCTGCAAGTATTTTGTCTTATATCAGGGTCAAGTTTAAATTTTGGTGGACTGTTAGAATTCTTCCAAAAAGGCTGGGCAAGGTGGCTCATGCGTGTAATCCCAGCATTTTGGGAGGCCGAGGTGGGTGGATCACCTGAGGTCAGGAGTTTGAGACCAGCCTGACCAACATGGAGAAACCCCGTCTCTACTAAAAATAACAAAATTAGCCAGGTGTAGTGGCGAATGCCTGTAATCCCAGCTATTCGGGAGGCTGAGACAAGAGAACTGCTTGAACCCAGGAGGCAGAGGTTGCGTTGAGCCGAGATCGCGCCACTGCACTCCAGTCTGAGCAATAAGAGCGAAACTCCGTCTCAAGAAAAAAAAAAAAAGAATTTTTCCAAAAATACGGTACAATCAAAAAGTGGTTTTCTAAGACCAGATTAGATTCACAATGCAATGGAAAGCAAAAGCCAGACTATGCAAAGTCAGACTGGGTAAATTATACTTACTTATTTAGAAGCATTTTAATGATTTCTGCAATCTTTGCTCAAAGGAATTCTGACAATTCAAGTGTCTTACAAGGTTCTATTTCCAGAGGATGAAACAGGCAATCACAATTCCGGTGCTTTAAAAAAAAAGCCTTTAAAAGGATTATCCAGCCTAGAGCAGTGGTATGCACCTGTAGTCCCACTATTTGAGAGGCTGAAGCAGGTGGATCACTTGAGCCTAGGAGTTTGAGTCCAGCCTGGACAACACAGTGAGACCCCCATCTCAAAAACAAAACAAGGCCGGGCGTGGTGGCTTATGCCTATAATGTCAGCACTTTGGGAGGCCAAGGCAGGCAGATCACTTGAGGTCAAGAGTTCGAGACCAGCCTGGCCATCATGGTGAAACCCCCATCTCTACTAAAAATAGCTGGGCATGGTGGCATATGCCTGTAATCCCAGCTGCTTGAGTGACTGAGGCATGACAATTGCTTGAACCCAGGTGGGGTCTTCAGTGAGCCAAGATTGTGCCACTGCACTCCAGTCTGGGCAACAGTGTGAGTCTCAGTCTCAAAAATAAAAAATGAAAAATAGCCAGGCATGGTGGTGTGCGCCTGTAGTCCCAGCTACTTGGGGGGCCGAGGTGGGAGGATCGTTTGAGCCTGGGAGGTGGAGGGTGCATGAGCTAGCTGTGTTCGTGCCACTACTGCACTCCAGCCTGGGTGACAAAGTGAGAACCCATCTTGAACAAAACAAAGAAAACCTAAGAAACAAATGAAACAAAACAATCCACCTCATTGACAATTAATTCCATGAGTTTTCTTCTGTACTTCAGACGTCATATGGTATCAAGCACATTATTTTTTGAGACAGAGTCTTGCTCTGTCACCAGGCTGGAGTGCAATGGCGCAATCTCGGCTCACTGCCACCTCTGCCTCCTGGGTTCAAGTGATTCCCCTGCCTCAGCCTCCCAAGTAGCTGGGACTACAGGCACATGCCACCACACCCAGCTAATTTTTTTGTATTTTAGTAGAGACAGGGTTTTACCACGTTGGCCAGGATGGTCTCGATCTCCTGACCTTGCGATCTGCCCGCCTTGCACATTATCAAAAAAAAAAAAAAAAAAAAATCAAAGAATTATGCAACTAACTTTCTCCCTCTAAGTTTGCTCTCTCTTGATTTTTTTCCTTCATGCATTCTTTCTTTTTTTTTTTTTTTTCCACAAGGAGTTTTGCTCTGTCACCCAGGCTGGAATGGTGTGACCTCAGCTCACTGCAACCTCTGCCTCCTAGGTTCAAGTGATTCTCCTGCTCAGCCTCCCAAGTAGCTAGGAATATATGCCCACCACTATGCCCAGCTAATTTTTGTAGTTTTTAATAGAGACAGGGTTTCACTATTTGGCCATGCTGGTCTCAAACTTCTGACCTCAGGCGATCCGCCCGCCTCAGCCTCCCAAACTGCTAGGATTATAGGCGTGAGCCACCGCACCCAGCCTTCCTTCATTCTTTTAAGTTTACTTCCATACCCTTAAAGCCCAGAAATAGAGGGCTAAATACAATAGGAATTGAAAACCATAATTAGTTATACTGTAAGAAATTTATAACATTAAATTCACATCATTCACAGCTCAGAATTAAGCAATAGTTTATTTCACCTCATAATGTTTCTTTCCTATGCAAACATAAGATCAGTCAGAACTACAGGAATAATTTTAAAATACTGAGTAGTAAATTCTAAAGAACATCAAACAGAATAGTAAAAATATTCCAAAATTTTATTCCTGACACTTTTTCTTTTTTTTGAGATGGAGTCTTGCTCTGTTGCCCAAGTTGGAGTGCAGTAGCGTGATCTCAGCTCACTGCAACCTCCACCTCTCAGGTTCCAGCGATTCTCCTGCCTCAACCTCCCAAGTAGCTGGGACTACAGGTAAGTGCCATCACACTCAGCTAATTTTTTTGTATTTTTAATAGAGATGGGGTTTCACCATGTTGGTCAGGCTGGTCTCGAACTCCTGACCTCAAATGTTCTGCTCACCTCGGCCTCCCAAAGTCTGGGATTACAGGTATGAGCCACACACCCCAGCCTTGATACTTCCTTAAAAACAAAACACACACAAAAAACCAAACCCAGCTTTGAGATATAATCCACATACTGCCCATTTAAAATACACAATTCAGTGATTTTTTTTTGTATATTCCCAAGGTTGTGCAACCATCATCATCATTATTTAGTTCCAGAACATTTTCTTTTCTATTCTTTTTTTTTGAGATGGAGTTTCGCTCTTGTTGCCCAGGCTGGAGTGCAGTGGTGCGATCTCAGCTCACTGTAACCTCCGCCTCCCAGGTTCAAGCAATTCTCCTGCTTCAGCCTCCCAAGTAGCTGGGATTACAGGCACATGCCACCATGCTCGGCTAGTTTTTCATATTTTTAGTAGAAACGGGGTTTCACTATGTTAGCCAGGCTGGTCTCGAACTCCTGACCTCAGGTGATCCGCCTGCCTCGGCTTCCCAAAGTGCTAGGATTACAGGCGTGAGCCACCGCACCCGGCCTAGATCCAGAACATTTTCATCGCCCTCAAAAGAAACCTCATTTCCCCTAGCAATTATTCCCCATTCTTTTCTCCTCCCAGCCCCTGGCAACCACAAATCTAATTTCTCTCTCTGTGGACTTGCCTATTTAAGACATTTCATATAGATGGAATCATATAATATGTGACCTTTTGTGTTTGGCTTCTTTCTTTTTTCTTTCTTTTTTTTGAGACAGAGTTTTCCTCTTGTTGCCCAGGCTGGAGTGCAGTGGTGCGATCTCAGCTCACAGCAACCTCCGCCTCCTGAGTTCAAACAATTCTCCTGCCTCAGCCTCCCTGATAGCTGGGATTGCAGGCATGTACCACCACACCTGGCTAATTTTGTATGTCTGGCTTCTTTCTCAGCATTATGTTTTCAAGGTTCATCTATGTTATAGAATGTATCAGTATTTCATTCCTTTTTATGGGCTAATAATATTCCATTGTGTACATATATTACATTTTGTTTATCCATTAATTTATGGACACATGTTGTTTTTACTTTTAGCTATGACAAATGATACTGCTATGAACATTAGTGCACAAATTTTTATGTGAACATACGTTTTCCATTCTCTTGGGTATACAGCTAGGAGGAGAACTGCTGGGTCATATGGTAACTCTATGTTTAACTTTTCGAGGGCCAGGTGAGGTGGCTCATGTCTGTAATCTCAGCACTTTGGTAGGCCAAGACAGGCAGATTACTTGAGGTCAGGAGTTTGAGACCAGCCTGGCCAACATGGTGACACACTGTCTCTGCTAAAAATACAAAAGTTAGCCGGGTGTGGTGGCAGGCACCTGTAGTCCCAGCTACTCGGGAGACTGAGGCACAAGAACCATTTAAACTTGGGAGGCAGAGGCTGCAGTGAGCTGAGATCACGCCACTGTACTCCAGCCTGGGCAACAAAGCAGGCTGGAGTACAGACTCCGTCTCAAAAAAAAAAAAAAAAAAAGTAATACATGCCACAAACACCTTCCAGTTTGTGGTTTGTCTTCTCCGTGTGTGTGTGTTTTTTTTAATCACATCTTTAATGTTCTATTTATCAGTTTTACCCTTTATGGTTAGCTCTGTTTTTGTATTTGGTTTAAGAAATCTTTCCCTCTTCTGAGACCACAAATTTTTTTTAAATTTTAAATTTCTAAACTTTTTAAAGTACACTAAGTGAAACAATACTGAATTGTTTAAAAATTATTCTCATTTGCTGGCGGGGAGCAGTGGCTCATGCCTGTAATCCCAGAACTTTGAGAAGCCGTGGTGGGTGGATCACTTGAGGTCAGGAAATTGAGACCAGCCTGGCCAACATGGTGAAACTCCGTCTCTACTAAAAATACAGAAATTAGCCAAGCATGGTGGCGCATGCCTGTAATCCCAGCTACTAGGGTGGGTGAGGCATAAGAATCGCTTGAACCAGGGAGACGGAGGTTGCAGTGAGCCAAGATTGCACCACTGCACTCCACCCTGGGTGACGGAGTGAGACTTTGTCTCAAAAAAAACAAATGTTATTTCTCATTTGCTATGTTACTAATGTAGTAAGCAGATAATATATCAATACAATTAAACTGAAGGCTTAAAGGGAAACTGGGTTGTAAGAGGCAATATTTCTCATTCACTTTATTCTAAAGCCATATCCTTAAAGTTGGACTAGCATTTCAAGAGTTCCTAGGCTGGGCGTGGTGGCTCATGCCTGTAATCGCAGCACTTTCGGAGGCCAAGGTGGGCAAATCACCTGAGGTCAGGAGTTCAAGACCAGCCTGGTCAACACTGTGAAACCCCATCTCTACTAAAATCACAAAAAACTTAGCCAGGCATGGTGGTGCATGCCTGTAATCCCAGCTACTCAGGAGGCTGAGGCAAGAGAATTACTTGAACCCGGGAAGTGGAGGTTGCAGTGGGCCAAGATCACACCACTGCACTCCAGCCTGAGTGACAGAGGGAGACTCCATCTCAAAAAAAACAAAAAAGAAAAAACAAGAGTATCTGATGAAAAAACTTACAGAACTGTATGTATTTTTTATATAGATATATAAAGTGAAATAAATTAGACAATTGCAATTAATTTATGCTTATCTATGGATGAATTTTTTTTGGAATACACAAGACTGTGGTTACTTACCAGTCTATACCCACTGTCTTCTTTTTTTCATGAACATGGGTTATGGCTTAACATTTTAATTTAAATATTAGAGGCTTTTGAAGTAAATAAAGTCAATTTATATTTTTTAGAAAAAATTAGTACACTGGCCATAGGCAGGCTCAAGAATCAAGGGTACATTCAAGGAGTCAAGGAGACTAGGTCATCTCAGCATGTCATAAGATGCTCAGCTGGCCTGGCATGGTGGCTCACTCATGCCTGTAATCCCAGCACTTTGGGAGGCCAAGGAGGGAGGATCGCTTGAGCTTGGGAGTTTGAGACCAGCCTGGGCAACATGGTGAAACCCTGACTCTACAAAAATTACAAAAGTTAGCCAGGCATGGTGGCATGTGCTTGTAGTCCCAGCTACTTGTGGGGCTGAGATGGGAGGATTGCTGAGCCACAGAGGTTGAGGCTGCAGTGAGCTGTGTTCATACCACTGCACTCCAGCCTGGGTGACAAAGCGAGATCCCGTCTCGGGGGGAAAAAAAAAAAAAAAAAAAAAGATGCACAGCCATCTCAGTATGGGCCTTGGAACCCTGGGATCAAAGAAAAGGTTAGGTAAGCTGGTTGCTAACAGAACTTTAACAGTTTAAGAGACACATAGGACTAGTCCTGTGGTAGTGGGTTATCAGAACTTATAAACCTTAGTGTCACTAAAGTTGGTATACAACTCCCCCACTGCTAAATTTGACTGGCTTAAAAAAAAAAAAGAAATACACAGGAAAGCAATATAATACAGTGGAAATCCCGAAAGCTTTGAAGTCCAGAAAATTCAAATACAGTTTAGTCACTTAGCAACTATCATTACTTATAACTAAAGCAAATTATTTAGACTCTCTAGGCCTCAGTTTCCACATCTGTAAAATAATAGAAATCTTTACATAAATGGTTCCCCATCTTTACGTATACAAGGGACCCCATTTATAAGTTTTTTAGAAGTCTAAAGATTCCCCATAAAATCATCATAGTTTCAGTACCCAAATACTGAAAACCTTTGGAAATCATGGAGGTTTTAAAGTTTGATAATACCTAAAGTTGGCAACAATGCGGGGAAAGAGCTACTGGTGGGCACTTATTTAGAGCAACCTAGTAGGACAACTTGACAATGTCTATCAAATTATAAACACCTGATCCAGAAAATCTCACCTCTAAGACTTTATATTGCAAATATGTTTTACACAGTGGGCAAAGACACATGCCTGAAAACATTCACCACAGCATCATTTGTAATCACAAAGGATGGGGACCCTAATAAATGTTCAACAATAGGGGAATGCATATATAAATGGTTACATTCCCAAATTAAAAACCATACTCTCTTCTAACAGCAATATAAACTGACACAACATTTCTAGATGGCCAATCCAGGAACAATACTGATCACAATTCTTAAAAACTGTGATGACATTTGAGCCAACAATTTGTTTCAGAAATATATTTGCAGAACTAATTAACAATGCGAGAAAAGGTACAGAGATAGGAATGTTCACTGAAGCTCTTTAAAATAGCAATATACCCTCTTACAACCCATTGTTAATAAGTTAATCAAATAATGGGAAATACAGTCAGTCATCAAAAATGTTATAGATGACTATTTATTAAAATAAGATATTCACTATTAAGGGGAAAAGGCAGGCAGAGTAATGTACAACTTGTATAATCTTTTTTTGTAAAAAGAAAATCACCACATATAACATATAGATGTATATTAAAATAAATATACGTACAGAATAAAAGTAACCATCAGTTATCTTCAGGTGGTGGGATTATGGTTAAACATTTTTTCTTCCTTTTGATTTTTTTTTTTTACTTTATAGTTTTTCTACAATGCATATATTATTTTTGTAGTACTAAAGCTGTTTTAGTTTTAAAGGAAATAAAATAATTAAAAAATAAAGTCCCTTGCAGCAATGCAATGACTCTATGAAAGTGCCTACTTCAGTTACGAATCTTGAAACATAACTGGTCAACAACTCATCTTAGTAGTGTAGAAATAGACATCAGAAATTAAATAGAAACCAATACTATATAGCCTATTAAAAAAATAAAATAAAATACACTAAAAACACTAGTCTTTCACCATTTCTTTCATGTAGACAACAACTCTATCCTATCTTCCATACTCAGGAACCAATAAACAAATGAATCTGCCAGAGAAAATACAGAACTGCCCTGGGAAAATTCTTACCAAACTAATGGAATTTTTCTCATTAAAGAAACAAAAACAACCAACCAAACAAACAAAAAAAGCTTGACAGTTAGGAATTCTGGGTTGACATTTTCTCTCCGAGAAATTACCAGTAGCAAGAATCTACTGCTCTCTCACTTGAAACACCAGTATCGAGTCAGCACTAACTTAGAAGGAACAGCACCATCTACAGAAATCACTTCCATATCAGAGAATCATTACTAAATTCATTTTCCAACTAGTAGAACTACATCGGTACCTAACTAAACAGGTATGGCTATCCCTGAGACCTTTTTTATTCTTTCACCCCTCTAGCCCAGGATTATTATTTCCCAATATCCCACTTACCATTGTTGTTGGCAATTAGTGTGACAAGAGTCTTCTTTGTACTGTCGCTGTTCTGTGCCCCGCTGCTACTAACGGTGGTGGATGTAGAGAGGTGCCCAGCAACAGAAGCATGGGCAGCGATGGGCACTGGAGCCGAGACTGGCTGCTGGCTCACAGAAACTGTGGGGAAGGGGAGGCATAGTCACTTGGAGACAGGGACAGATGACACTAAAGGATACTGCTCTAATCTTCCCTTTCCATCTTGTTGTGGGTCTCTATAGCCAAAAAGTTTCCTGTTTCATAAATCCAACTGTTCATGTGATTTCTCCTCCTACTCAACCCTTAGTCCACCATTTAAACACAATCCCTTCTTCTTTGTCTCACATCTCCTGGTTAATTAAGTTACATCACTGAGCCCACTGAACTGGGATTTTAATCTTTGCTTACATGGCACTAGCAAACCTCTAGGACTCAAAGGTTTATTATTACCACTAGTGGTATTCATAATCATGCATATTAAGCCATCCAAAAGACCCTGAACTGTGCCCTATTTCAGCCTAAACCAATGCCATCTTCAGGTCTCAAGACAGGAAAGATAAAAATAAAGAGCAACTGGTACAATTTAGGGGAGCAAAAGAACTACCACCCATTTTCTGAATTCAGGGCAATCTAGAATTTGACCCAGCAGTATCACCTTTATGAAAGAAAAGCTAACAAGCCTAAATTTGTAAACTGTCAATGAAGGCAGACACAAGGCAATTTCTACTCCACTCACAAAGGAAACCAAGTTCAAGTAAAACAAAATAAAACAAAAAAACAAGACTATGGGAACCTATTTTTGACTGGGTACATAAATGAGCACTGACACACACACACACACCACCACTTTGAATTCTTGTTCATACATCTTTTAGTAAGAAGACTGCTAGATATTTGATAAACACTGGTTAATCCAACCTTCCAATGTTTTCGATGAATTAAATATATAGTTTCTAGCTATATGGATGAGGAAACTGAGGTTTTCACAGACTAGAGCATGGGAAAAAAGGTAGCACCAGTGAGTGCCACAATGAGGTCTCCCTGGATTCTTAAAGTCCTTTTCCATCTCACACTTTGTTAACCAAAATACCACTCAATTTAATTTATTTAAACCATCTAAGATCAGAAGAGCTTTTGTTACCTGTGGTAGTTTTATCCACTGAATTATAATCTTCAACTACAGAGTCCTCAATGACATCACTGATTTTCTGCCATGGCTCCAACTCCTCCTCCTCACATTCCATGAACAGGTCGGTGTCCGCCATGCTACAAGAAAAACATTCAAATAAGATATGGGCCTAAAAATAGGAGATATTGCTTTATACCAAATATGAAATCAGAACTTTGACTCCATTGGTAACCTACCTCCTTGGGCTCCTTTATCATATCCTCTAGCCTTCCTCCATTTCCAAAGGTTCAGAATTACAACTTTTATTATTGAATATTAGAATCCATTCCACAGCAAATTATTTAATAATTAGGGTTACAGGCCGGGCATTGTGGCTCCCGCCTGTAATCCCAACATTTTGGGAAGCCGAGGGAGGTGGATCACCTGAGGTTGGGAGTTAGAGAACCAGACTGGCCAACATGGCAAAACTCTGTCTCTACTCAAAATACAAAAATTAGCCAGGCATGGCAGTGCGCCCCTGTAATTCCAGCTACTTGGGAGGCTGAGGCACGAGAATCATTTGAATCCAGGAGGCGGAGGTTGCAGGGAGTCGAGATCACAGCACTGCACTCCAGCCTGGGGGACGGAGTGAGACTCTGTCTCAAAAAAAAAAAAAAAAAAAAATTAGGATTATAAAAGTTTAGGCCAGGCACAGTGGCTTATGCTTGTAATCCCGGCATTTTGGTAGGCTGAAGTGGGTGGATCACGAGGTCAGGAGTTCAAGACCAGCCTGGCCAAGATGGTGAAACCCCATCTCTACTAAAAACACAACAATTAGCCGGGCACGCTGGCAGGTGCCTGTAATCCCAGCTACTTGGGAGGCTGAGGCAGGGAGAACTGCTTGAACCCCAGGCAGCAGAGGTTGCAGTGAGCCAAGATGGCACTACTGCACTCCAGCCTGGGCAATAGAGACTCCATCTCATAAACAACAACAACAACAAAAAGTTTAATGTGTAATACCCAGGGCCAGGGTTAGGATGAGGACAGTGAGGCGAGTCAAGCAAGCGCAGGATCGCATTCAGTCTTTATTTAAAATAGATATTCTGTTCATTACGGATTGTTCTGCATTAATATTGATCTTTCAAAATGATGCATTAAAATGCATTTATTATGATTACTGAACCTCTCTGTACTCCTTTAAATTTTGCATCTAAGATGAGAACCTCACTTGTCACACTCTAGTCCCAGTCCTACTACTACCTTGTACGTCTAGTCTAGGAAATCCTGGAGGCCATTCCACTATGATTTTGGAGTCAACCCTTAATTTGAAAACACTGCCTAAATTACATGTCCCTTTAAAAAATTAAAGTCTGAGCCGGGTGCAGTGGCTCACGCTGTAATCCCAGCACTTTGGGAGGCCAAGGTGGGTGGATCACCTGAGGTCGGATCACCTGAGATCGGGAGTTCGAGATCAGCCTGACCAACATGGAGAAACCCCATCTCTACTAAAAATACAAAATTAGCCGGGCGTGGTGGTGCATGCCTGTAATCCCAGCTACTCGGGAGGCTGAGGCTGGAGAATCACTTGCACATGGGAAGTGGAGGTTGCAATGAGCCACAATTCATGCCACTGCACTCCAGCCTGGGCAACAACAGCAAAACTCCACCTCAAAAAAAAATAAAATAAAATAAAAATAAATAAATAAAGTCTGTATCTCTGCATTGCAAACAAAGAGTTATTGCTATTCTGCCCTCCAATAACAGTTTACTAAGGGTCAGTTTCTTTGTGTTGGAACGGGAGTACTATTACTGCTCAATGTTCAAACAAAGCCTTTACTGCAAAGGCTCTAAGTGTCCTTAGTGTCTTAGTAATTCTGCTGCTATATCCATAAGCGAAAACCAAAACCAAACAACCAACCTAACCATTCTGTTTATTGAGTATTTAGTTAGGGCCATACAACCTGACAGTAGCAGTTTGCAAGATGCCCAACAGATGGCATTGTTTCCCTTGAAAATTGAAAATAATCTTGCAGTGCCCCAGTGAGTCAGCTATAGCCAGGGGCAGTCTAGGTTTTAATGGGTAAAGTGCTTAACTGGATTCTAACTGGTCTTTAATCTTCTATTTTAATTATTTCTGTCTTTCTAAACCAAAGCCACAAAGGGGGTGAGGAAAGAAAAAGAGCTAAGGGATCAACTTACTTAAATTCTCTTATTTTCAGGCTTAATTATATGAAGACAATACTAAGCCAGAAACTGAATTAAAAAGAAATCAAATCCGTATCACAGGTATTCTTTGAGACAAAGACAACACATGCCTTTGTTTTCCAGTCTAATTCCACTACAAAATATGATATTTTCAAAAACTTTTTCCTTAAATACTTGATTTTATTCCATTGTTCTTTGCTGTATAACTTTGAGAGCTTAGAGTCAACAGATAATTAATGTGCAAATATCCAACACCCAGCAGAATGAATATAAACTGCGGATAATAACCTCTGCCGATGGTTTTCAAGGACCTACTTTTGTCCTGACCACTTACAAGCAAACTCTCCATACATATGAAAACTTTGCTTTGGAATATGAAGAGCTATCAGAATACAAATTTTGGTTTTCAATGTCATGCCTGTGGTTATTTTAATAGCATATCCAAAAGGGTGTTCTTTTATCTTAAGTATTTATAATACCTTAAGAGTTTCAGTTCTTTATTTTATAAAGCAATGAATTTTAATAAGAATATTGAAATTTCTTCCATTTGACCTTTTGAGAGAAATGGAAAGAACTCCAGCTTGGGTAGCATAGCAAGACTCCATCTCTACAAAATTTTTTTAAAAATTAGCCAGGTGTGCGGCACACACCAGTGGTCCCAGCTACTAGGGAGGATGAGGTAGGAGGATCGAGGATCACTTGAGCCCAGGAGTTCGAGGTTACAGTGAGCTCGAGGTTACAGTAACTGCAGTGGTGCCACTGCACTCCAGCCTGAGCTGGAGAGCTGGAGAGCAATACCCCATCCCTACAAAATAAAATAAAAACCAAATGGAAATAACCGAAAAGGGTAGATCTGAAAAGACGGCAAAGAAAGATGTTTATGTCCTAACTACTTTTTAATCAAGTGAGAAAAATATCTCTTCTCCTTAGGTATGAGTACTGCCAAGATATCCAATGTAAATTAAAAGACTCAAAATGAAAAGAAAATCCAACTTGGCCAGACACAGTGGCTCACATCTGTAATCTCAACACTTTGGGATGCCGACGGATCATCTGAGGTCAGGAGTTCCAGACCAGCCTGGCCAACATGGTGAAACCCCACCTCTACTAAAAATACAAAAATTAGCCGGACGTGCTGGCACATGCCTGTAATCCTAGTTACTCAGGAAGCTGAGGCAGGAGAATCGCTTGAACCCAGGAGGCAGAGGTTGCAGTGAGCCAAGATCACGCCACTGCACTCCAGCCTGGGCAGCAGAAGCCAGACTCTGTCTCAAAAAAAAAAAAAAAGAAAAAAAAATGAAAGAAAAAAAAGAAAATCCAACTTATGGGGAAATATTTTTCATGTTTTTTTTTTTTTAACAACATAGAAGATGGAGTTAGCTAATAAGGCTTGTCAACTCAGAAAATATTAGGTCTGCTGATTGAACATATTTCACAGACCTATACACAAAGCATCTCTGAAAGACACTGAAGCCAAATTTTTCAAAACTGTCCTTGATTCTGACCTACACTCTGCTATCTCAGGATGTGATCAATTCCTTTCACTTTCAGCATCTATAACTCAGGGTCAAAAATATGATACAACAGAGATATCAACCTAATGTAAATACTCAGCAAACCAAAAATAGAAAATACAAATTTAGATCCTTCTTGTAGTTTTCTAGTTATCAAAAGGAAATCTTATACTAACATAATAAAATGCAGTATTTAATATTTCTACCAAGATTCTCAAGAAACACCACCATTCTCTGTGGTCTTTCAAGTGATCCATGGCATACAGTCTCCCTTCAACTTTTTTTTTTTTTTAGCCCCGATCATGGCAAGGACACCCTTTCAACTATTTTTGAACAAAGAAAACAGGAATTACTAAATATGTAGTGTTAACATGTATATCCAGATTCTGAAAATGTGCCCTCCTCAAAAAAAAAAAAAAACATCTTCCCAAACTATCGTTCCACACATTTAACCTCCTTCCATACCAAATCTTCCTCATGAGGGGAAAAAAAAAAAAAAACAACGAATTTTATTCCCTCTTCCCTAATTTCTTGCTATGAAGGACTGGATACTTATCACACTAAAAAAATTATGTTGAAATGTAATCCTTAAGGGGCATTTTAATTTCTCATTATTTATTTCAAAACTGCCAAATAAAAATGTGAATTTCAGATATTAAAAGCCAGCCCATAGTGAATACAGTGCTACATCAAGAGGAAAACGGCCGGGCGCGGTGGCTCACGCCTGTAATCCCAACACTTTGGGAGGCTGGGGTTGGGGGGATCACCTGAGGTTGAGAGTTCGAGACTAGCCTGGCCAACACAGTGAAACCCCATCTCTACTAAAAATACAAAAATTAGCCAGGTGTGGTGGCACATGCCTGTAATCCCAGCTACTCAGGAGACTGAGGCAGGAGAATCGCTTGAACCCGAGAGGTGGAGGTTGCAGTGAGCTGAGATCATGCCACTGCACTCTAGCCTGGGCGACAGAGCAAGACTCCGTCTCAAAAAAAAAAAAAAGGAAAACTTGGATGGGCAGTAAATTTGGGAATCATACTGCAACCAAGTGAAGAGGCAAATTTTCATACTACAACTACGAGTCTCTGAATCAAAATTGTAGTGGTTCTTTTTCTGCTAATTTTAATGAGATACAAATTTTAACTGAATAAAAAAGTTAAGACATGTATTCGTCACTCAGTTTCAAAAATTATCAACTCAAAATGGATTCCTTCATTTATGCCCCCACTTCTCTGTATTATATTGAAACAAATCTCTAAAACATCATATTCATAAATATTTTTGTATGTAGCTCTAAAAGACAAGGACTTTAAAGACTATAGTTTAAAAAAATTGCATGGCTGGGTGCGGTGGCTCAAGCCTGTAATCCTAGCACTTTGGGAGGCTAAGGCGGGCGGATCACATGAGGTGAGGAGTTTGAGACCAGCCTGGCCAACATGGTGAAACCCTGTCTCTACTAAAAATACAAAAATTAGCCAGGTGTGTAATTCCAGCTACTCAGGAGGCTGAGACTGGAGAATTGCTTGAACCCAGGAGGCGGAGGTTGCAGTGAACCAAGATTGCGCCACTGCACTCCAGCTTGGACAAGAGTAAGACTCCATCTTAAAAACAAAAAAATTGTATTGCCATTACATGCCTAAAAATTTGATAATCCCTTAATATCAAATATCTAGTCACCATCCCAATTTCTTTTTTCTCTCTTTTTTTTTTTTTTGGTAAGATGTGGTGTCATCCAGGCTGCAGTACAGTGGCACAATCTCAGCTCACTGCAACCTCGACCTCCCAGGCTCAAGCAATCCTCCCACCTCAACCTCTTGAGTAACTCTTCGGACAAAGAGCTAACTAACTCTTGGGATAACCAAGAGCCACCATGTCTGGCTAATTTTTTGTATTTTTTTTTTTTATAGAGAGGGGGTCTTACCACGTTTCCCAGGCTGGTCTCAAACTCCTGGACTCAAGCAACACACCTGCCTCGGATTCCCAAAGTGCTGGGATTACAGGTATGAGCCACTGTGCCCAGCTTTTGATGTGTTTTGATCCATGCAGTTATCTTTAGAGATACTCAATGTGTCCTATTTTGGCCAGTGGGAACGTCTTCAGTTGGCTGCTGAGTCCTTCTGACACAACCCTAGTATCGTTTCATAAAATCTTTGCTGATAGTCAAGATGTTTCAGCTCATCTCATACATTTCCTGCCCCAGACCTAGAACCAACCATTTCTTCAAGGAATGATACTGGTGGGGAATGAGTTTCCAAGACCACAATAAAAGGCTAGGGTCCTTCTCGCTCATTTTAAATAAAAAATTACCTCCCTATGAATCCCCAAGTATTAGTTATCTTCAACTTTGCTCTTAACGTCATCTGACAGAAAAATTCCACATCCACAAATATATTTCTTAGAAACCTAAAAAAAAATCTTTCTCCTGAAATTTTTACTTGAAATGTTTGTCATATATTTATTAAACCACCCATTACTTCCCCTCTTATCCTATCCTGACTGTATGTATTCCCCTAACAAAATACCTAAATCATTAAGAGAATTTATATGTAGTTAAGAAATTTTGGCCGGGTGTGGTGGCTCACATCTGTAATCCTAGCACTTCGGGAGGCTGAGGCGAGAGGATCACCTGAGTTCAGGAGTTCGAGACCAGCTTGTGCAACATAGAGAAACCTCATCTCTATTAAAATTTTTTAAAAATTATTTTAAAAAGATACATTTTAAGAAAAATATAATCAAACAATCAAAGGCTAACAAAGAGGACACATTTCGTTTAATCAAGCCTTTTAGCAAGTAACTTTTCCAGACTATCTTTTCTTTGCCTGTAATCCCACCACTTCAGGAGGCTGAGGTGGGAGAACTGCTTGAGCCCTAATTGTTTGAGCCCAGAGGTTCGAGACCAGCCTGGGCAACTTGGTGAAATCTCATCTCTATAAAAAATAGAAAAATTAGCAGGGTGTTGGTGGCATGCACATCTGTAGTCCCAGCTACTCAACAGGCTGAGGTGGGAGAATCTCTTTAAGTCCAGGAGGTGGAGGCTGAAGTGAGCTGTGATCGAGCCACTGCACTCCAACCTGGGCAAGACCCTGTTGGAGTGCAAGACCCTGTTCTCAAAAACAAACAAACATGCAAGCAAAACTATCTTTCCTTGAACACAAGATATAGACAGATCATGTCAAACATTTCAAACAAAATTCTCAACTATTCCTAAGCTAGTAAGGATCTTTTTCAAGCAAATGCATGAGGGGGTAGTGGCAGAGGTGGAAAACAGAGATTTAGATACAGCAGAAAGCCTACACCTTTACTTTCAAAACAAGAGCTCATTTCTAAGCTTCAATTAAATTCCCAATAGTGCTAAAATATTTCATCATATTCCAGTGTTCTCCAACATATATCAGGCACCGCCCAAGCTATACACTACATCTGCAGAAGGGATTCATTCGACACCTGTACCTAGCTTACATAAAGGGAACCCTAGTTCATAAAAGACATAAATAAATAATTAAGGAATCTTCATAACTGACAGTGAATTTTATCAGAGGTCAAGTTTGCCCCCCAGAGGGCATTTGGCAATGTCTAGAGACATTTTTGGTAGTCACAACCAGGGTGGGGGTGAGGAGAGGTGTTACTGACCTATCTAGTGGGTAGTGGCCAGGAGTGCTACAAAACATCCTACAATGCATAGGATAGCCTGGAGATTATCTGACCCTAAATGTCAATAGTGCCAAGACTGAAAATCACTGATCAAACTGAATACACGTTCTGAAAACGAGGGCAATTTTTAAAAATCATCCCACATTCTATACATAAAGAACTATCATTTCTTTTTAAAAATATTTGTCCTCTCAGGCCAGGCACAGTGGCTCACGCCTGTAATCCCAACACTTTGGGAGGCCGAGGCGGGCAGATCATGAGGTCAGGAGATCAAGACCATCCTGGCTAACACGGTGAAACCCCGTCTCTATTAAAAATACAAAAAATTGGCCAGGCGTGGTGGCGGGCGCCTGTAATCCCAGCTACTCGGGAGGCTGAGGCAGGAGAATGGCATGAACCTGGGAGATGCAGCTTGCAGACTGCACCACTGCACTCCAGCCTGGGAGACACTGCGAGACTCCATCTCAAAAACTCTGCAACAGAGCAGAACAAGGTTCTTATGAATTATTCAAATGGTTATATCTTATACATTAAAAAAAATTTTATAAAACCCATATATACCTAGTCTGTTTCATCCTATAATCACCTACCTGTGAAACTTGATTTTTTTTTTTTTTTTTTTGAGACGGAGTCTTGCTCTGTCGCCCAGGCTGGAGTGCAGAGGCACGATCTCGGCTCACTGCAACCTCCACCTACCGGGTACAAGTAATTCTCCTGTTTCAGTCTCCCAAGTAGCTGGGACTACGGGTGCCCGCCACCACGGCCGGCTAGTTTTTGTATTTTTAGTAGAGATGGGTTTTCACCATATTGGCCAGGCTGGTCTTGAACTCCTGACTTCAGGTGATCCACCCTCCTTGGCCTCCCCAAAGTGCTAGGATTACAAGTATGAGCCACAGCACCCAGCCAGGAACTTGATTTTATCTTCATATTCATCTGACAACTTTTAGGTCACAGGGTCTTTGTCGCCTGGGCTGTAGTACAGTGGCGTGATCTCAACTCACTGCAGCCTGGACCTCCTGGGCTCAAGCAATCCTCCTGTCTCAGCCCCCCAAGTAGCTGGGACTACAGGCATGTGCTACCACGCCTGGTTAATTTTTGTATTTTCTATAGAGTTTTGCCATATTGCCCAGGCTGGTCTTGAACTTCTGGACTCAAGTGATCTGCTTGCCTTGGTCTCCCAAAGTGCTGGGTTTTACAGGCATGAGCAGTCATGCCCAGCCTCCCCAGTTCTAAATTTTTTCTAGTTGTGGCCCCTTTACAATTCCTCTACAGGTTACTTTTGCTACATATAAACTCTTCTAGCTTCTTCAACTTCCAAATCATTTTTGCAGAGAGCAGTGCCTCAAAGTGACAAAATGGAAACCTATTTCTATGTTCTTCCTCAAAAATCTTATTTATGGTTGAACTTAAAAGTTACAGTAGCTCTGTATCTCAAAAGCCAAAGGTTAGGATCTTAATATGTTTAAATAGAAAAACATTAGCCAGGCCTGGTGCAGTGGCTCATGCCTGTAATCCCAGCACTTTGGGAGGCCGAGGTGGGTGGATCACTTGAGGTCAGGAGTTTGAAACCAGCCTGGCCATGACCGTGACCAGAGACGTGGTGAAACCCCGTCTCTACTGAAAAAAAAAAATACAAAAATTAGCCAGGTGTGGTGGCACACGCCTGTAATCTCAGCTACTCGGGAGGCTGAGGCAGGAGACTGTCTCAAAGGGGAAAAAAAAAAGAAAAACATTAACCAATAAACTATTGACTAATAATTCACATTAGTTAGCAGCTGTTTTGTCTATGGCATTTTTTTGCAAACAAATAAACAAGAAAAACCAAAAACAATATATGAAGTATTACTGACAATAATATTTAACCTGAATCAAATCAATTATTTATTTATTTTAATTTAACTTTTTTTTTTTTTTTAATTTTTTGAGATGGAGTTTCACTCTTGTAGCCCAGGCTGGAGCCTAATGGCGCAATCTCAGCTCACTGCAACCTTCACCTCCTGGGTTCAAGCGATTCTCTTGCTTCAGCCTCTCAAGGAACTGTAATTACAGGCGTGCGTTACCATGCCTGGTTAATTTTGTACTTTTAGTAGAGATCGGGTTTCATCATGTTGGTCAGGCTGGTCTTGAACTCCTGACCTCAGGTGATCCACCTGCCTCAGTCTCCCAAAGTGCTGGGATTACAGATGTGAGGCACCGCACCCGGCCCAAATCCATTATTTAAATATAACTTTGCGTTTACAAGAAATACAGCAATAAAAGAACAAATTAAGTATCACCACAAAGAAAGAATGAGATAAATCCAGAAGGTGGGACACTCTAGAAGGAAATAATCAAATGCAGAATATGGAACATTCTATAAAACTAATATAGTCTCTTTAAAAATGTCAATGTTCGGCTGGATGCGGTGGCTCATGCCTGTAATCACAGCACTTCAGGAGGCCAAGGCAGGTGGATCACCTGAGATCAGGAGTTCGAGACCAGCCTGACCAATATGATGAAACCCAGTCTCTACTAAAAATACAAAAATTAGCCGGGCGTGGTGGTGGGCACCTGTAATCCCAGCTACTCGGGAGGCTGAGACAGGAGAATCGCTTGAACCCGGGAGGTGGAGGTTGCAGTGAGCCGAGATGGTGCAATTGCACTCCAGCCTGGGCAACAAGAGTGAAACTCCGTCTCAAAAAAAAAAAAAAAAAAAGTAAAGTCAGTGATGGCCGGGCGTGGTGGCAGGCCGAAGTGGTAGGATTACTTAAGGCCAGGAGTTCAAGACCAATCTGGGAAACAGAACTGATCCCTCTAAAAAATTTTTAAAAAGAAAGTATAATCATATTATATTCATGTAGGAGAATGTATTTATTCCTAGGAAATGCACAAAATATTTAATAGAAATATCTTTAGAGTGACTTTCAAGGGGTTAAGCAAATACATAGATATTTGGCTTTTTTTTTGAGACAGGGTGTCATTCTATCCCCCAGGCTGGAATGCAGTGGCACAATCATGGCTTATTGCAGCCTCAACCTCCTGGGCTCAGGTGATCCTCCTGCCTCAGTCTCCCAAGTAGTTGTCACTACAGGTGGGCTATTTTGATATTTTCTTATAGATACTAGTATGCCAACTTTCAAAAAATATTTGGCATGTGCCAAAACATTAAAAATTATCCTGTCACCAGGTGCAGTGGCTTACGCCTGTAATCCCAGCACTTTGGGAGGCCGATGCAGGTGGATCACAAGGACAGGAGTCCGAGACCAGCCTGGCCAACACAGTGAAACCTCGTCTCTACTAAAAATACAAAAATTAGCCGTGCGTGGTGGCTGGTGCCTGTAGTCCCAGCTACTCGGGAGGCTGAGGCAGGATAATCGCTTGAATCCGGGAGGCAGAGGTTGCAGTGAGCCGATGGCGCCACTGCACTCTAGTCTAGGAAACAGGGCGAGACTGTCTTAAAAAAAAAACATCATTCTGTCTAGGTGGTGGATAGTTAAAGTGTTCCTTGCAGAATTCTTTCACCCTTTTCTTTTTTCTTTTTTTTTTTGTGACGGAGTCTCCCTCAGTTGCCCAGGCTGGAGTGATCTTGGCTCACTGCAACCTCCGCCTCCCAGGTTCGAGCGATTTTCCTGCCTCAGCCTCCAGAGTAGCTGGGATTACAGGCATGCGCCACAATGCCTGGCTAATTTTTGTATTTTTAGTAGAGACGGGTTTCACCATGTTGGTCAGGCTGGTCTTGAACTCCTGACCTCGTGATCCGCCCACCTTGGCCCCCCAAAGTGCTTCGGTTACAGGTGCGAGCCGCTGCGCCCAGCCTCTTTCCCCCTTTTCACATGCGTGAAATTTTAATAAAAACTGAGGTGGGGTAGAAGGGAGTGGAACTACCTACTCATATCTTAGCTGTGATATTCTGTACTGCTACATTCTGCCGTATCTCTTTGGTATTTGCTAAATAACTGGTAGCCTTGTTGGCTGAATTTCTTGATTTATTCCCAGGACCAATTTTCATGTACCTTGTATATACATTTCTCTTTTTTTATTTTTATGCATCCATTTTCACTTAATATACATTTCTTAAGACATAGCAAAATAGTTAAATAACAAATAACAAATTAAGGTGGATTATGTAGGCTACTAAGGAGGTACATTACTTTCTTCCATTAATCCATTATTTGACATCTTGGTAACCTAGGTGGTTTCTCTATTTTGTAGTAATTGTAACATTATTTTTTTGTGCACTCAATAGGTTTTACTTAACACTGCAGGCTCACACAGAACTATTAGCAATACTCAGTTTCTTGTCTCATCCTTCAATCCATAATATGGGAGTACCAGATAGATACCCTCCTGGAGGGAAGGGGATTATTTCTTAAATCCTGGCGAATATGGTAGTCTACTTTATACTAAGGCCCTATATGATCAGCTGGTCAATAAAAGTCTATATAATTGTAAAGGCAAGATAACAACAGATCTTTTAAAACAATGTACTATTTAAAAGCAGCAAAAAGAATCCCGCAGATACACCTATATACTTTTAAGGTATTTAATGGGCAGCAAATGTTGCCTATCTTCATCTCAAAGAAAATGAGAAAAAGATCTGTTTTCTACAACTATCCTGACATACTTGGTTCTTGAGGCTCTGAATTCCTTTGTCTTGTTCTTTCATAGCTGTAAAGTCCACAAATGAAGAATGAAGAATTCAGAAATGAAGAATTTGGTATCTAACGTTTTCAATTTACTGCCAGTACATACCTGCCCAAAAATCAACATAAAAAGAACATTTGGAACAGGAAAAATATTTTATAGAAAACAAACATTTTAAGAATACCACTTTCTTGTTCCAGGGTGAAAAATAAACAATGATAATCCTCAACATAACTGGTAATTATGTTTTCAAGTTACCTCAATTTTTGGCTCTAAAAAGGACTAATACCAGAAAACCTATAGGGCTGAATACTTAATCTGTGTATAAAACTATAGTTAAACATGTAATAAGCTTTTATTTATCCAATCTTTTGCACAGCCCATTTTGTCCCTCACAACATCTAACTGTTGTTGTACCTCACGTGTAAGAATCATAAGAGTTTTAAGTAGTCTTAATAACCTAAAATTTCCAAACTCAAAATACTTTCTTCTTGTCTGGTAGCCAATCCTGTATCAAGAAACACCCAAATATTTAGTTCTGTGCTCTTTACTAAAACAAGTAAAGTAAGCAACAAGTTCTCTTTTTTAAAGGGGTTCAATATTCAGGAGTCCCTTTCCCAAGAAAAATATCTATACTATGATGGAAAGCTTTTCTTCGATGACAGTTGTGTGTTGCCTAAATTCCATTTCTATGCTTTCAATTTCTTTTAACTCTGCTAAAACCTAGCAATAGGTTAGTGTCTCTCTTCTGCTCTCCTCCCCTTGGTTACATATAAAAATATGTTTTTCAGTTGGGCGCGGTGGCTCACACCTGTAATCCCAGCACTTTGGGAGGCCAAGGCGGGTGGATCAAGAGGTCAGGAGTTTGAGACCAGCCTGACCAACATGGTGAAACCCCATCTCTAGAAAAATACAAAAATTACCCAGGTGTGGTGGCGCGTGCCTGTAATCCCAGCTACTGAGGAAGCTGAAGGGGGAGAATCGCTTGAACCCGGGAGGCAGAGGGTGCAGTGAGCCGAGATTGCGCCATTACACTCCAGCCTGGGCAATACAGCGAGACTCCACTTCAAAAAAAAAAAGACAAGTTTTTGTGGATATGGCTTAATACCACAAACAAGAATACCAAAGAATCTATCAAAATGTTACCATATTGATATTATGACAAAGGCATTAACCAGCTGTAGGATTTGTAATCAACCAGCTCTAAAGTTTGTATTTTACAGATAAGGTCAAAACAGTGGTTTAGAGCAACTTCCTCAAGGTTACAGTTAGTAAATATCCCAGTTAGGATTCAAAGCAAGCTTTTGCTTTAGAATTCTTCCCCAGGTCACTGCCTCTTCCATCAATTTCAACTATTTATAAATTCTCCCAAAGTTCCTCAAGGGAGTTAGATATGAATGATGTAAAGAGCAGAAACATAGGACTGACCGAATGATTCTCATTTTTTTGACTCTTAAAATTATTGAAGACGCCAAAGATCTTTTGTTTATGTGAATTTTATCTTTCCACATTTACCACATTCAAAATTTTAAAATTTAATATTTATCAATGTATTTTAGGACTAGCCCATTACAAGTTAACATAAATAACATTTCAACAAAAAATACTTTCCCTCCAAAAAGTGAGAAAAGTAACGCTGTTTTGCATTTTGCAAATCTCTTTTATGTCTAAGTTGATAAAAGATGGTTGGATTCTCACAGTTACTTCTGCATTCAGTCTGTTGCTATATGTCGTTTCGGTTAAGTATATAATGAAAATCTAGTGGGAAAAGGGAGAAGTATTTTAATAACCTTTTCAGATAACTGTGTTTGGTAAATACTAAAACTCAACAAATGGTAGTTTCTTTTTTTTTTTTTTTTTTTTAATAAATAGAGACAGGGTCTCACTATGTTGACCAGGCTCAACTCCAACTCCTGAGCTCACACGATCCTTCCGCCTTGGCCTCCCAAAGTGCTGGGATTACAGGAGTGAGCCACCACGCTAGGCCAAATAGTAGTTTCTTAAAGGATAGTAACATTTTGGAATCTGAAACCACATCAATTCACTTTTTTACTGTTCAAATCCATTGCTTTATCTGGTATTTTCAAAAGATCTTTTACCTTTGCTTGATTTTGCAACATCATGCATTGGTCATTTGCAAAATATAGATTTACTAAGTTATGCCCATCTTCCAAATAACATATTTCATTATACAACATTTTTAAATATTGCAGTCCTTAACCACTGATATCATAAGGAAAGTCTTTTAAGTACTAGGAAGCTGTCAAACTCCAGCTGTCAACTTTTTAAAAATTCTAATTTTCACCCAAATTTTATCACTGGTAATAAATACTGTCAATTGTTTTCCTAAAAGTGACAAGCTCACTTCATTTTCAAGAAATCCGCCAAATACTAAGTGTGAAAAACCATAGTCTACCAGTCGTTCTTTCAAGTAAAAATGCTACTCCATGAAATAAGCCACTCACAATCCAATCTCACAAATGCTTTTCCCTCATGACAACAATCACACCTCCGTAGGCAGCACAAATGCTTTATCCATGTTTATTTCATCACAAATTCTTAAAAATTAAAAAGACATGTAGTCAAAAGCTAAGACTTAATAATAATAGGCCGGGCACGGTGGCTCATGCCTGTAATCCCAGCACTTTGGGAGGCCGAGGCAGGTGGATCGCCTGAGGTCAGGAGTTCGAGACCAGCCTGGCCAACATGGCGAAACACCGTCTCTACTAAAAATACAACCAGGGAGGAAGAGATTGCAGTGAGCCGAGATAGTGCCACTGCACTCCACCCTGGGCGACAGAGCAAAACTCCGTCTCAAAAAAATAAAAACAGAATAATGAATTTTACTGCTTCAAGGGCATTCTCAAGTAAGTAGTTTGGTGCCACCGACTTGCTTTGTGCTAAGGTACCGCCAGTAGTTTTACCCAGCCTTGCTTTCGAACCATCAGTGTATCAGTGAAAACAACAAATAGCATCTTACTATTATTTTGAAAATAGTTATGACCTTGAGGCTCCCCTGAAAGGGTAAGAGGAGATCCCCATGGGTCATCTGTCCACACTTTGAGAACTGCTTTCCTACATTATGCCACTAGTTCAAGATGGGAGTGGAAACTCTAAATCACGTTCGTCCCAAGAGTCCATTCCGTTACCTCCTTTAGTTTGAGATACACCACCAACACAGCTATGGAAAAGGGAATGAAATCAAGGGCACAAGGTGTCACTTGTTTCAACATCTTGAACACTTTTATGTCAGACCAGTAATTTTCAATGTAGTGGTTACATTAATCAGTCTCAGCCGCAGGACTGCTCATTTGAAAATGCAAAGATGACAACCCCCCCCTCTGCTCCATTCATTTGGGGGATGAGGCCCCCCAAATTGTACGTTTAACCACCTTCAAGTTACTTTTTATGCACCCCGAAGTTGAGAACGATTGTGCTAACAGTTCGAATTCACAGTTCAAGCTCTCAGACCCTGAACAATGGTGTCTCAAAATAAATCGTTTGCCAAAGAGCAGCCCTCCCTGCCCCCTCTGTTTCCCTTTCCTCTAGTTGGGTAAATGCCTACAGAAGTAAAACCCTGGCCAGGAGCGCGGTGGCTCACGCCTGTAATCCCAGCACTTTGGGAGGCCAAGGCAGGCGGATCACCTGAGGTCAGCCGTTCAAGACCAGCCTGGCCAACATGGTGAAACCTCGTCCCTACTAAAAATACAAAAATTAGCCGGGCGTGGTGGCACATGCCTGTAATCCCAGCTATTAGGAAGGCTGAGGCAGGAGAATCACTGGAACCCGACAGGCGGAGGTTGCAGTGAGCAGAGACCGTGCCACTGCACACCAGCCTGGGCGACAAGAGTGAAACTTCGTCTCAAAAAAAAAAAAAAAGTAAAACCCCATTTCTGTGGAGTTTTGAGCTACGGTAAGAGGTGTCTACGGGCTTGGAGGACGGGCTACGCCGTCTCCAACTGCATCTTAGTTTCCATTTCGAAAATGAGACTGGCCACTAAATGACTCTGAGGACTCATCAGCACTACCTTTTTCTGAACTAAGAATGTCTAAGACAAGTGCTACTAGCAGTTTGGGAGAATCCCCCATCTGGAGAGGAAGGAAATAAGAACAACACGCAGAAAGACGGAAAGCAAGTAGATCAATGACAGTACTCCTTTGCAAAAGGTGCCAAGAATCTAAAGAAAATAGTCCCCGGGATAAACATGGCGCCCACCGCGGCAGGACATAATCACCAGAAAATAGATTCCCCGCCCCATTCCATTTTATAAATCACGGCGCCATCCCAAAAGAAATTTGGGGACCGAGGGAGGAGATTTCGTAAACTAGCTGCAGTGCACTGAGGCTTAGGATGTACTATTAGACCAAGCAGAAATTACATAAGGGATCGGCTCAGCAATCACTTATTTTCCTCCTCCCGCTCAAAGCGAGCGCCCCACTCCTCGGAGCGGGGACGGGGCGGGGAGCGCCGCGCACCCCCACCCCCAGGGGCCGCTCCGCCGCCGCCGCCGCCGCCCGCCCCCTCCGCCGCACGGCCTCGCCCCCTCGCCGGCCCCTCCCGCCGCGCCCCGCCGTCTCGCCGCCGCCCGCGCCCCCGCCCCTTCCCCAGCGGGCCACCGCCCGCGCCCGCGCCGCCCACTCCTCCGAGACGCCTCGCGCCGAGCGTGCGTGTGGACGTCGGGCTGTGTGCGGGGCCGTGGGGCGCGAGTGCGCGCGCGCGCGCCGCGGCGGGCGCCGGGGGGCGGGGGCGGCCGGCCAGCCGGTAGGCAGGGGCCTCCGCCACCGGCCCTTCGCGCGGCTCTCGCGGCCCGGGGCGCACGCACACACACTCGCGCTCGCGCGCCCTACCCCGCGGCCGCCCCTGCCGCGGGCCGCGCCGCCACTCGCGGTGGGCGGGGGCGCGCACCGCCGGCCCCCCGCCCCCACCCCTGCGCGTACCGGCCCCATCCCCCTCTCATTGTCTCGCCTCTGAACGGCTCGCCGAGCGAAAAGATAACGGAACCCCCGGGAGCAGGGGGTGGGGAGAGAGAAGGCTCGCTCGCTCACTCACCTCCCGTGGTCGTCGCCGCCGGTAGTCTGACCCAAGGAAGGCGCCGTCGCCTTAAAGGGACCTTACACCCGGCGCCAGAAGGGGGTGGGAGCAGGGGAGGGGACGGGGGCTTGGGGGGAGGCGAAGAAGAGGTAACCGTTGAAAGCTCGTCTCCCCAAGGGTGAAAGGAAGCCTCCCTCGGGTTCGAGTGATTTGGGGTGGATTTTTTTCCCGAGGGGGGCGGGGGGGGCCCCGAGGGAGGGGGTGGGGGGGCCAAGGAATGCGGCTCCGTGTACGGGAGCTGGCGCGGGGGAGAGAGACGCCGACTCCCCCCACCGACCCTCTCGCCCCGCGGAGGGATACGGCTCGTCACTTCCGCCCTCCCCTTTTTCACGGCCTCCCAATTGGTCGGAGCGCGCTTCGCGTCATGGGCTCATCCAAACTCCTACCCGGGCTTCTTTTCTAGTCAAGTTTGGCTGGGCCTGCAAATAAATAAATAAAGGAAAACATTTTTTATAATGAAAAAAGAATAATTAGCTTCAGAAGCTATATCTAAATTTTGGTGAAAAAATGAGACTCCCAAAGAAAATATTCCCCAATTTACTTGCCTAGAGTTTCCAAGGAAGTGTTGGGAGGCTCCCCCACTTTCCACTCAAGGCTTAGACCCAGTCAAGAGGGAGACTTCATGACACAGGCCAGGTGGTGAGGCCCAGTGGCACCAACAACTGTCATTGGAACAAAGAACAAAATGGCACTCACTCTTTCTCAAGAGACACTCGGCCAAGTAGCCTTGTGGCTGTGGCCTTGTTTAAGTGAAGAACTTTTAAAAGCCATTTTGATCCTCAAGCCCTTCTGGATCCTGGAAGGAAGTGGCACACGATTGTTAAAGCGATTATTGTGATGGAAACTGCTTTGCTCCCATTGTGAGTAGATTCAGCAGAGATCCCCAGTTCTAAGAAACCACACGCTCCACATCCTTATGCTTTTTGCTCCAATCAAGGCTGAGATGGGTTGGCTCAAAGAAATTGGTTAGTCCACTCAAACAACCATCCACCTGTTTATTCTTCCCCAAACAAAAACTACCTCTTTTCAGGTAGCTAAGAAATTTTGTCCTTTATTGCTTTCTGAGATTATAAAAATGTAATATTTTCCTTGAATATTTGAAAATGTTTGCTATTTAAGCAATACACAAATATTTGCTTCAAACCAAATGTGAAATCAAGGTACTTGGTGCAGAAAGGGGAAATCCAGAACTATGTTTATTCATGCTCTTTATATACACACTTCATTTAAACCACCAGACTGACAATAGGCAGTGGAAGTAGGCATTCCAAATTGTATGCACCTGTCCGTGTGAGTGTGCACATGTGCACACACACACACACACACTGCCACCACCCAGTTTCATTCCATTTCATACCAAAACCATGTGAGTGATTTCCACTAGTGTAGGATGCTTAGGAAGGACTTCATTATTTGAATGAGAAGAATCACTAATCCTTCTGAAAATACTTGGGAAGACTTTCCAGACCTGATCTGGAGAAGCCCATATTAGGATTATGGGATCAATCACCAAAAGACTACATGAAACTCAAATCCTATTTTATGCTGTCGTGTAATTACTATAATTCATTTTATATGTTATATTTACATTATGTATATTGTTATTAACCTTTGAAAAATTCCAACATATTTTCCCATCTCTGTCAATTTATTCTCCCAGCCAGTGAGATCTAGCGCAGACTATGCCATATACCGTTGACCAATAACCATTAGCATGCTTTATTGAAAATGGATCATGCATCCATTCATTCATTCAATAAATATTTATTGGGGGCTGGGCATGGTGGCTAACACCTGTAATCCCAACACTTTGGAAGGCCAAGGGAGGAGGATCACAGCAGTCTGAGGCCAGCCTGGGCAACTTAGCAGCATCCCATCTCTACAAAAAAAAAAAAAAATTTTTTTTTAAACAGAGTCTCACTCTGTCGCCCAGGCTGGAGTGAAGTGGCGCGATCTCGGCTCACTGCAACCTCCGCCTGCTGGGTTCAAGCAATTCTCCTGCCTCAGCCTCCTGAGTAGCTGGGACTACAGGCGCGCGCCACGATGCCTGGCTAATTTTTTGTATTTTTAGTAGAGATGGGGTTTCACCAAGCAGGCTGGTCTCAAACTCCTGACCTCGTGATCCGCCCGCCCCCGTCTCCCAAAGCGCTGGGATTACAGGAGTAAGCCACCGTGCCCGGCCCAAAAAATTTTTTTTCATTAGCTGGTTGTGGTATTCCTAGCTACTTGGAAGACTTGGGAGGATCACTTGAGGCCAGGAGTTTGAGACTGCAGTGAGCTATGATGACACTGCTGCACTCTAGCCTGGGAGGGACAGAGCAAGATCCTGTCTCAAAAAAAAAAAAAAAAAAAATTATTGAGTACATGTACTAGGCACTGTTTTAGGTGCTGGGAATACAGCAGCAACAACAACAACAAATACCTGAATTTATGGGATTTACAATCTAGAGGGAAAGAGACATAAAATATACACATAAACAAATTGTTCTATTATCTATTGTTAAATAACAAATGACCCCGAACTTAGTGGCCTAAAACAACAATTTCATTATCTCTCATGGTTCTGGGAGGTAATTAGGTTCAGCTAAACAGTTCTCACTTGGAGTCTCGTATGCAGTGGCTAGGGCTGAAGTAATTTCAAAAGCTTCCTTACATGTCTGGAAGTTGAGGTCGACTGTTGGCTTGGACCGCAGCTGGGGTTGTTGGCAGACCATTTACAAGTGGCTTCTCCGTGTAGCCTGGGCTTCCTGATATCATAGTGGCTGAGTTCCAAGACTGAGTGCCCCAAAAGGACCGGACAGAGATCGTGACCTAGTCTCAGAGGTCACATAGTGTTACTTCGATTACAGTTGCAGGATGGAGAGCATAGATCCCCAACTCTCAACGGGAATAGTGGAAATGTCACATTGTAAGAAAGTGTGCGGAAAGGGAAATCTTGTTGTGGCCATCTTGGAAAATGCAATCTGATATACATTATGTAAATAAATATGGATTATATGAAATGGTGATAGGTGCTATGAAGGGTAAAGGGCAGGATAGGGGAATTAGGAGTGTGGTGCAGACATGGGGGTGGAGAAATTGCTATTTTATGTGGGGTGGTTGAAGAAGTCCTTGTTAAGGTGACATTTGGGCAAAGACCCGAAGAAAGTGAAGCAAAGTTTAGGTTTTACCTGTAGTGAAAATGAAGCTGCTGGAGGATCATAAACCAAGTAGTGACACGGCCTGACTCACGTTTTTAAAGGATCACTGTGGCTGCTTGTGAAGAATAACTAGTAGAGGCAAGGGCAGATGCAGTGAGACCAGATAGAAGGCTATTGCAGTAATCCAGGCGAGAGATGATGGTAGCTTGGACCAGGATGGGAGTTGTGAAGCTGCTGCTTCAGGTGATTGAGTTCTGTGGTGTGTTATTTACTCCTCTCTAACCTATTTTTCTGTCATTTAGTTTGTGCCCTGGGAGACAGTTTTGACCCATAATGCCCAACAAAATGAGTGATGGTGCTGTGCCTGCCACCAAGAAATAGAGAAAGACTATCATGCTGAATGTAAAAGTCAGAGTTTTGCAGGATCTGGAGGTAACTTTGAGGAAATGGGTGAGGAAACAGAGGGTAAAGATCAACAGGCAATTAGGGAATGGAGTGTCTTTTGACGTTGTAAAAGCTATCCTGGCCAGGCGTGGTGGCTCATGCCTGTAATCCCAGCACTTTGGGAGGCCGAAGTGGGTGGATTACAAGATCAGGAGTTTGAGACCAGCCTGGCCAACATAGTGAAACCCCATCTCTACTAAAAACATACAAATTAGCCAGGCATGGTGGCACATGCCTGTAGTCCCAGCTACTCAGGAGGCTGAGGCAGAAGAATCGCTTGAACCCGGGAGGTGGAGGTTGCAGTGAGCCGAGATCACACCACTTCACTCCAGGCTGGGTGACAGAGTGAGACTCTGTCTCAAAAAAAAAAAAAAAATGGAAATGATGAGCAAAGACATTTTATACCTTCAGAGGATTTCAAGGAAACTGCCACCTTACAACACTGGTGCAGCACTTCAAAAGACACTATACAGTTAACACTTCTATTTCCAGAAACGTATTCCCTGTGCTAAAGAGAGAATGCCCATATTAATTTGGACAGTGTTGGAACATTTTGCTCTCTTCAGCTAAAACACAGGTTTCCAGAGTGAAGTAACAGAACTGATAGCTTTGGTCTCTCTTTTGGACCATCTGGATAATGGTTTGAACCATCTTGATGATGATGGGAAACCCAAGTAGTAGGACAAATAACCTGAATCAGATCCTTAGAAATCAACTCGTATGTGCCTCTATAACATACTGGGGAAGAATCTGAAAGCCAATCCAGTCTGATATGTTGAAGAAATTGGACCCTAATAGTGGTACTCCTAAAAATTATCCCAGTCTTCAGTAGCCAACTTAGAAACTTTTTCTAAGAAAGAAAGTTAAAGGTTAATGGATGTCCCAAGCTGAGCTTTTCAGTTACATAGCTGGAGAGTGTTTCTTTTCTACAGTTTATGGAAATACTTATTTGCTTCCTTGGCTTACGGTTTCTGCCATGAGTTGAAAATTGGGTCTGGGCACGGTGGCTCATGCCAGTAATCCCAGCACTTTGGGAGGCCGAGGCAGGCAGATCACCTGAGGTCAGGAGTTCAAGACCAGCCTGGCCAAAGGTCTTTAGTAGATGGTGAAACCCCATCTCTACTAAAAATACAAAAAATTAGCCAGGCATGGTGGCATGCGCCTGTAATCCCAGCTATTTGGGAGGCTGAAGCAGGAGAATCACTTGAATCCAGGAGGTGGAGGTTGCAGTGAGCCAGGATTGCACCATTGCACTCCAGCCTGGGCAAGAAGAGTGAAACTCCATCAAAAAACAAACAAACAAACAACAACAACAACAAAACACACAAAAGAAAATTGGAACCACCTGTAGCTTGGAGAATGTCAAAGAAGAGAGACAAATGATTTCAGCATGTCTTCAAAAGCATTGAGTCATGGATGCCCTCGGTGGCATCATTTTGCTAAAATGCAGACCTAATCACTTACTGTTCAGGTTTAGCGTGAGGTTGATTGGTATGTGTTTGAGCGGGGAGTAGGGAGGCTCAGATGGTGAGGTTAGTCCAGGCAGAAATAAGCTTTGTTGGAGATAATGCCAGATTTCTTTAAGAAATGGGTAACAGCCAAACACGATGGCTCACACCTGTAATCCCAACACTTCGGGAGGCTGAGGAGGGCAGATCACAAGGTCAGGAGTTTCAGACCAGCCTGACCAAAATAGTGAAACCACATCTCTACTAAAAATACAAAAAATTAGCTGGGTGTGGTGGTGCATGCCTGTAATCCCAGCTACCTGGGAGGCTGAGACAGGAGAATCACTTGAACCTGGGAAGCGAAGGCTGCAGCAAGCCGAGATCACACCACTGCATAGCATCCCGGGCCACAGTGAGAGACTTCATCTCAAAAAAAAAAAAAAAAAAAAAAAAAAAAACCACACAGAAATGGGTATCCCACTCTCTGTAATGCACACTTAGGATTGTCAAAGCTGGGACCTCAAAGAGAGCTACTCATTTCGGAAAACGTAAGAGAGAAACAGACATTTTTACCATCTAAGCAGCTCCCAGGTGGAAAAGATGGATAGCTGATTGCACTGAGCCTGGGATTCAGCATGTGTGTAAGTCAGCATGTGTGGTGGAAAGGAAAACATTGAGGTACTTAAGTTGACAGGCAAATTGCCATGAAATAAAGGGCAAGTGGAGATTTACATTTGACCAATGTCAAATAAAAAAATGGGGGAGTTAACAGCTGTGGCTGGATTTTATTTAGGAATATTATTTGCTACCTTCTTATGTTTAGAAGAGTTAGGGACTTTCGTGGAGACACAGGAGGTGAGAAAAAGCCTGAGGAAGTTCTCAGACTGGGTTTCTAAAGGAAGAATTCCTCATTAGCTTTCAGTAAGAAGCAATTAAGATCTCTGTCTTCAAAATATATTTCATAAGAAATGCATGAGCAGCAATGTTATCGTCATCAAGACCTCACTGTGAGTTGCTGCATGGTTTCCTAGGAGGTAATGATTTAGTTTAACTTTGAATTAAATTAATATTTTAAAGAGATACCCAGAAGCAAAGCTATACTTCTCTAATCTAGGTTGTTGCTATGGAGTTGATCAGGTATGATTATCAAGTAATTAAATTGACTCCACAAAGCTTCATGGCAAAATAAATTGGACTATTTTATAGACATGCTTGATATATGACTTGTTCCTGATCGTGGATTGCAGAGTAAAATGTAATAAAAAGTTCCTTTTCCTCTAGCATACATTCTTTTTAAATTTAACAGTGTTTATATTTTATTATAGTCATGGATAATTTTCAGAATGCAACTGTGGACTGTAAATAGCTTTTCCAATTCATTTTTTTGAAGGACATGAGGATTAATATCATTGTTTTAGAGATGAGAAGACTGAGGTATCATTCAGAATTAATTTTTTTTTTTTTTTTGAGACAGTCTTGCTTTGTTGCCCAGGCTGGAGTGCAGTGGTCCGATCTCGGCTCACTGCAGCCTCCGCCTCCTGGGTTCAAGTGATTCTCCTGCCTCAGCCTCCCGAGTAGCTGATATTACAGGTGCCCGCCACCATGCCCGGCTAATTTTTGTATTTTTAGTAGAGATGGGGTTTCATTATGTTGGCCAGGATTAAATTTTTTAAAGGTTTCTGGTGTAGATAAGTGGTCAGGTCCGTTTGGGTCTTCTCTTATTACTGAATATGTACAACAGGAGTTAGAGGTGGCAAAGGGGCCATCTCCCATGACAGCAAAAGATCATCCATTTTTAATGCCTTTTCTGTTACCTGAAACATAAAGGTAATAAAAACTGACAATGTGAGAGTGCCACGATTCACCAGTTTAAAATCATTTTATAGGAGGAAATGATTTAACTTTCGTTCATCCAGGAAATAATTTTCATTTCTCAGTTTTCACGTAAATGTAGCTGTGTGTATAAGTGCTGTGCATCAGGTGTGAATACAAGTTTTCTCTTTCCTACGCACTTTGCTCCCTGGCAGGCTCTGATCTCTGTTTCTCCTATTCAGAGATCTTATTCCTAGCCTAGAAAAGTCAGTCTTAAACTTTTCTGCATCATGACCCCCTCAAAAATCTCTATAAAAGCTATGAATTATCTCCCCCAGAAAAATGCACATTTATACATATACACAACATTTTGCAAGCACGTTCAGACTTGAATCCTGTTTCTGGGCTTGTTCCTGAACCCCAGTGGACGAGATGCTTCTGGCCAGTCACGGTGGATCACACCTGTAATCCCAGCACTTTGGGAGGCCGAGGTGGGTGGATCACTTGAGGTCAGGAGTTCAAGACTAGCGTGGCCATTATGGCGAAATCCCGTCTCTACTAAAAATACAAAAACAAGAACAGCTTGACCAAAATGGTGAAACCCCATCTTTACTGAAAATACAAAAATTAGCCGGGCGTGGTGGTGTGCGCCTGTAATCCCAGCTACTAAGGAGTCTGAGACAGGAGAATTGCTTGAACCCAGGACGCAGAGGTTGCAGTGAGCTGAGATTGCACCACTGCACTCCAGCCTGGGCAACAGAGCAAGACTCCATCTCAAAACAAAACAAAACAAAACAAAAAAGACCTTCAGGCTTTCATATAACCTATATGGGTGGATAAAATTTTAGAAATAAATAATAAGGGGAAAAAAGACAAATAAAAATTCAAATTTTAAAATAAAGTAAAATAGATCCATGGGGGTATCTGATGACATGATATTCCAGCAACTCAGATTTCTCTGGGACTCCGCTGGAGGCAGATTTTTCAGGCACATTTGTAATATGTCCACTGCCCAGGGGACAGGATAGAAGAGCCATAGAAAAAAAGGGAACTTGGCAGAATTGCCTTTGTATTTTAAGTTATAGCTTTCTTTACTGAAATAATAGCTTTAAAGAGACAAATTATTCACAAATCACTAGTAGGAAATGTTGAGATGAGATGATAAGCAAGAAAGGTAATTAAAGTCTGTACTATTCTTAAAATGAAATACTAAGTATAGAGGAATAAATTAGATGACTTTTCAACCTTTCCAATCTAAGCATCCTTAAAAATTTCCACTGCCTAGCACAGTGGTTTTTAAACATTTTTTGACAGCCACCCACAGTAACAAGCATTTTCTACATCTTGACTAGCTACACACAAACACACAGTACTTTTTCATGATTCAGATTGCATGAAAGACTACTGATATTCACTACGTGATAGCTTTCTATTCTCTTATTACAACCTTTTTTTTTTTTTTTTTTTTGAGACAGTGTCTTGCTCTGTTGCCCAGGCTGGAGTGCAGTGGCTTATAAAACATGCCTCACTGCAGCCTCGAACTCCTGGGCTCATGCAATCCTCCTGCCTCAGACTCTGGAGTAGCTGGGACCACAGAAGTGCACCACCACACCCGGCTAATTTTATTTTTATTTGTAGAGATGGGATCTCCCTATGTTGCCCAGTCTGGTCTCCAACCTGGGGCCTCAAGTGATCGCCCTGCCTCGGCCTCCCAAAGCACAGGGATTACAGTTTGGGCCACTGTGCCCAGCCCTTTCTTCCTTCATTCCGTCCTCTCCTTCCTTCTTAATACTGCTTGTCAAACTGATGTTGCCACCCACAGTTTGAAAAAGAAGGTCTAGTGGATTATCCCAATCATTAACTATTTCTGCGGGTTAGCTTACCTTTCCAGAATACAGAACAGAATTCAGCAAACTGCCTCAAAGAGCAGTTTCTAGATTTGACTTCTTCCTCTAGGGTTTATGAAGTCATCATTCTCAAGTGACCTGGATTTCCCTATACGTGAACCTCATGACGTGGGAGCCCGGAGTAGGGAGGGACAGATAACATGAGAATCAATAGAAAGAACTGCAAGGTCTGAAGACAAGAACCATTTGTCTAGTGGAGTCTATTTTATATCCATTTTTAAAAAATCTCCATTTAAGATATTTAGCTTCAACGTGCACCTTGACCAATTAATCCAACAAACAAAACTCTGGCTTGGGGGCCCAGTTACTCACTTTCATGGAAAGAGACCTCTGTTTTTAGAACCAGGGCTCTTGTGAGTCCCTCCCACGTCCCCAGCCCTTCTCTGGCCTCGGGTAACTTTTCCCTCCAGTTTGGTGGAAGGTTACATTAGAAGAAAATAGTCCCTACCGTCTAGAAACTTTTCGGGGGGGAAAAAAGGGCGTTGGACGTGCGGGTGGGTGGGTATACCGGGAAGGGACAGCTGGAGCCGCGAAGGCGCGGGGGCCTGCGGCGCGTTGGTGTGGAGGCCGCGGGGCGGCAGGAGACACTGGGAAGTGGCGGTGAAGAGCCCCGAAGTCCAGAAAAGGGCAGTGTCCGCCCTGCGCTCCTCTGCTGGCGCCCGCAACCCGGGAGGGAGCGGCGAGGCTCCGGAGGGTGGGATTCGAGGTCTCCTGAACCCTCGCCTGGGCTTGGGTTTTCAGGAGCCGCCTTTTCTTATTGATCGTTTCTCTTTTGTCATCATGATCTCTTGGCCTCAGACTGAGTTCAGGGAGCCATAGTAGGAGTGCAGAAAATGAAGTGACCTGGAGGAAAAAAAAATGTGATATTTAAAATATAGTTTTTCCGACTTTCTTTTTCTCTCTCAAATTAATTTAGATGTAAATAACATTTTAACAGGGTCCAAGATCAGGCTCCCAGGCTCTGGCTTGTGGTCTCACTTGACACCAGAATAAGATTTTGGTGTGCTAGTAATTTTGCTAAATGGAGGCCTACTCCCCAAAACATCACCCTGGTGAGTGATGAACATTTCTGTAGGTGATGACTTGGAGTTTTTGTTTTACTTCATTCTAACACATGCTGTCCCTGCTTCAAGTGGGTAAAATTATACCTAGCTCAGCCCAGGTTTAATTCAGATTATTTAAAAAATTTCAGTGGCAAGTAATTTACGAGCTTCTCTTTATTAAGATTTAGGAAATTTTGCTCTATTGCGCATGCATGTTAAGTATTTTTTTGCTGTGTTCTTAGTGTAGATAGAAAACAACCTGTCACTGTCTCCTAGTTGGCCTTGTCAAAAAACATTTGGGAAGTGCTTAGATCAGAATGCTGTTGAGTACTGCAAATTAAACAATCTGATGTACTTGTTAATTTCATTACAAACAGCAGTTAGGATTTCATATACACATAGTCTGTACCATGCTATATATCAGAAATCTTTGTAAATATAAACTCCTTAAATATAGGGACCCAGTTTTATTCTTCAGCGAAAGGGAGTTAATCTCCTTTTGGTGTTGTGCATTTAAAAGGATCTAGGATGTAAGAGGCTCATTAAATGATAGCTGTTAGTATTATTTATCTTGATATCTTCCAAAGGGCTTTGCACATGGCGAACACTAAGAAGTATTGGTTGAATGAATGAAGGTGCCATGTCCCATACTGTGGTATACACAGAGAAAAGACCAGGATGGGGACACTAGCACAGTGATTTCATCAGTGAAGCTTTGTGTGGAAGTGTCCCTCCTGCAGCCCTTTTACCAGATGCAGGCTCCCTTGACCTTGGATTGTGGACCGCTTAAAATTTTCAGGGGAAAAAGTGTGCCTAATTAGCTAGTAGGGCCTAACCTCTTGTCAAGATGGAACTTCAGAAGTTTGTCTAAGTATGGAAAAGCTAAGCTCACTTGACACAGATCATGGGAAGAAAGACTTCTACATGTTATTCAAGTTATTCACGTCAAAAGCGATTAGGGGGCCCCAGCTTCCATTACATCATTCATTAGGAAAATGTGTGCTGGGAGCTCTGCAAATCACATGATTTGATGGAGGCATTGAGGCTGGGTTTCTTGTGTGTCTGCCCTTGGCCATATTCAGTTTTTAGTATGCTTGGAAAAGGCTGAAGCAGAACATGAAGATCTAGTTTATTTTAATGCTGTCAGACGGCTAAATGGTGGAAACTTGTTGAAGAGATTTACTGAGCTGTTTCCTTAGATTGAAGACTTTAGAGAATTAATTAACAGGGTTCGGAGAGATACAACATGCCAGACCCCTACTGACTCTAAGTGTGTACTTTCTTACTGATGTGATGTGATAGCTGAGCACAGGATATGTAAAGCTGCAGGAGAGTAATACGAGAGCAGTGCTGATGTGTTCTAAGACATGCAGGTGTTCAGATGAGAACTGGCCGTGACAACTGAGTCAGCCAGGCACTGGACTTATTTCCTTTTGCTTAAGCACCATGAGCTCAGTAGAAGCACAGACTTTCACGAGGTGTGGAACTATTTGGTGAAAATGAAGTCACAATTTTGGAAGAGCTTCACTGATTTTGATGTGTAGGTATTGTTTCACGTTTTAGCTTTTGCTTTTAGAATGCACGCCTTAAGATGGTTCTCAGTTATCATGCTATATCTATGCCACGCCATTTCTAGAGCAAGTAACTTATCTGAAAGTGAACTATATCTATAAGAAAACAAATATCCCTGTAGAGACATTTGTAGATGAATTGTGGAAGTACTCTAAAATTTTTGGCCAGATTTTGGGGAATGTTTGAGTCTAGCTGGTACAGAAAGTACATTCTGTTTTATGAAAATAGCAACATTGAAGTGAAAAGATATCATTAATGTATACCTGTAGTCAGAAATTGAATGTGCCCTGGCTGATTGCAATTTATTTATTCACTTAATGTGTACTTATTGAGTACAGTGCAATTTATTTATTCACTTAATGTGTATTTATTGAGTACAAGGTGTTAAGAGTTTCCTCAGTTCTTATAGTCTGTAACAGTGCCATTCCATAGGAATGTAATGAGAGCCACATATATAATTTAAAATTTTCTAGTAGCCACATTAAAAAATTAAAAAGAAATGGATAAAATTAATGTTAATAATATTAATATAGTTTATTTCACCAAATATATCTAAAAATATATCTAAAATATTATCCTAATATGTAATTAATATAGTTTTATTGTTGTTTTTTGGTGTTTTTTGTTTTTTTCTTGAGACAGGGTCTCACTCTGTCACCCAGGCTGGAGTGCAGTAACACAATCATGGTTCACTGCACCCTCAACCTTCTGGGCTCAGATGCTCCTCCCACCTCAGCCTCCTGAGTAGCTGAGACCACAGGCATTTGCCACCAGCTAATTTTTTGTAGAGACGGGATTTCCCATGTTGCCCAGAATGGTCTCCAACTCCTGGACTCACGCGATCCACCTGCCTTGGCCTCCCGAAGTGCAGGGATTACAGGCGTGAGCCACTAGAAATTATTAAGAAATTATTTTACATTCTTTGTTTTGAATTAAGTTTCTCGAATTTACTTACAGCAAATCTCACATTGCACTAGCCACATTTCAGGTACTCAAAAACTACATGTGATTAATGGTTACCATACTGGGCAGTCCATGTCTAGAGAGAAATACAGATGTGTAATTTGTAAACAGGTAAACAGATAATTTCTTTTTTTTTATTTTTATTTGAGACAAATTCTCACTCTCCCAGGCCGGAGTGCAGAGGCTTAGTGCAGCCTCCACCTCCTGGGCTCAAGCAATCCTCCCACCTAACCTCCCCAACTCCTCACCCCAGCAGCTAGGACTACAGGCGGGCACCACCATGTCCAACTAATTTTTATAGAGATAGGTTTTCATCATGTTACCCAGACTAGATAATTTTAATTAAATGTAATAAAGGCTGTGATGAGAAAAGTACACTCATCATACAATGAAAGCATATAAAAGGGGCTTAGTTCCTCCAGTTTTTCCTCCTAAAATCTCATATTTCTCTCTGCTTCTCTGCATCCTGCCTGCCACGACTCTAATCTAAGCCAGATTATCTCTCTCCTAGACTTGCACAACAGCTTCCGAAATTGTCTACCTGCATCTATCCCTGCCCCTGTTTGCAGATAAAGTGAACTTTTAAAAACGCCCATCAGATCAGGTCATTCCTCTGTTTAAAACCTTAAATATATGATGAACACATTGGACAAATGTGAGATGATGTACATAAAGCGCCCAGCCCAAAAGTTCTGCTCACTGAGTTTAGTTCTCCTCGTTTCTTCCTTTCACTCTCTTTTTTCTGCCTCTTACTTTCCTCCCCAGCTCCTTCCTCTTATCACCTATCAGTCTCTTATCATCTGAATTTCTTTTTTCTTTCTTCCTTCTCACTTGCTTTCCATTTTTTTCTTCCATCTTTACTTTCTCTCCTTCCTGCTTTAGTTTATTTTAATATAGAATTTAAATAGATTTAGGAATTCATTCTTTAATTATTTACTTCTGAGTTCCAAGTTCTTCATTTAAAAATCAAAAGAGCACCGGGCACTGTGGCTCACGCCTGTAATCCCAGCACTTTGGGAGGCCAAGGTGGGCGGATCACCTGAGGTCAGGAGTTCGAGACCAGCCTGGCCAGCATGGTGAAAACCTGTCTCTACTTAAAATACAAAAATTAGCCAGGCGTGGTGGCAGGGGCCTGTAATCTCAGCTACTCAAGAGGCTGAGGCAGGAGAATAGCTTGAACCCAGGAGGTGGTGGTTGCAGTGAGCCGAGATTGCACCATTGCACTCCAGCCTGGGGGACAAGAGCGAGACTCCATTTCAAAATAAATAAATACATAAATAAAAATAAAAATAATAAAAAGAGCTTGGCCAGGCACGGTGGGTCACACCTATAATTCCAGCACTTTGGGAGGCCAAGGTGGGTGGATCACTTGAGGTCAGGAGTTCAAGACCACACTGGCCTGGCCGACATGGTGAAAACCCATCTCCACTAAAAATACAAAAATTAGCCAGGTGTGGTGGTGCACACCTGTAGTCCTAGCTACTGAGGAGGCTGAGGCAGGAGAATCACTTGAACCTGGGAGACAGAGGTTGCAGTGAGCCAAGATCACACCACTGCACTCCAGCCTGAGTGACAGAGTGAGACTCTGTCAAAAAACAAAAACAAAAACAAAAAAACTTGACCTTTTATCAGGATTAAATTAAGATACTTTTTACTTCAGCATGGTCTTCAGTTAACTTTTTTTGTAGGTTGGAGAGCTTCTTTAGAAAAATGCATATAGTTTCCCAGAAGGAGGAAAACAATCCCCTTCACATTTTATAGGGAGAAAATGGTGCAGTCACTTAGAAAGGGTCATGTGGTGGTGATTTGAAACAAGTCAGAAGAACCCAGGCTCTCACCACAGCCCTTCCTCTCTGAGGCAAATTTCTGCCTCCTGGCAGTAGAGCAGTGAGGCAAGTTAATTATTCAGTGTCTATGGAGGTCAATAAATAAATGAAATACCTAATTAAATAAACTTTTGGAAGTGCTGAGAGCAAGCAGTTTCCTTAACTTAACACATTTCCTTTGGAGGACCAGTTCTCTTCCTTGAAAAAACAGCCAATCTAGCCATATGGGCTGTTTCCTTTTAGTTCTGAGAAGGTGGATTTATGACCCTCTGTGTACTCATCTTTCTGTTTCTGTCTCTGACATAGACAACTCTGCCAGGTGCCAGCACTCCTTCTACCTCCGCTGAGAGCAAGGAGACATCCTGAAATTACAGAAGGAAGAAAGGAAGTTACAATTCAAGAAGGACTTCTTGCTGCCAAGGCACAGTAGCACCAATACAAAACAAATGAGGGAGGATTTTAGCCTAGAAAATATGTCTCTGGAGAAAAGACCCCCCCCTGCCCCCCCTCCCCCAATCCCAGGTCTGGCCCAAGGGAGGGCCTCCCTCCGGTAAGGCTTGGGCATTCACATTCAGAATCCACTAACATTTGTTGAGCAGATACTGCATACAAGACAGCTCCATATACATCTTCTTCTGTACCATTTTAATCTAAGAGAAGCCTTCCAATGTTTTCCCAAATGGAATCTCATCTTGAAATGAGACTCTGCAGACTTAAACCAACTACAGAAACACTTTAGTATTAAGGTGCCACCCATGCTGAAACATTTTTCCTAGCTTTGACCATTGCTCTGTGAACATCCAGAGCCTGTTTACCACATTCCATTCCAACAGCTTGTTCTTAATCTCTCACTTCAGAGATTTACTGAGCTCTTTCTGAATAGAATTACTCTTGTGAAAGAAACAGTAGCAGCATGTTATATTAGTTAGGGTAGACTAATTGCTATAACAAATAGACCCAAATAAGAATAATGGCTTGCCCAGGCATGGTGGCTCACGCCTGTAATCCCAGCACTTTGGGAAGCCAAAGTGGGAGGATCACTTGAGGTCAGGAGTTTGAAACCAGCCTGGCCAGCATGGTGAAACCCCCGTCTCTACTAAAAATCCAAAAAAAATAGCTGGCATGGTGGCTGGCACCCGTAATCCCAGCTACTCGGGAAGCTGAGGCAGGAGAATCACTTGAACCCAGGAGGTTGAGGTTACAGTGAGCTGAGAGCGTGCCACTGCACTCCAGTCTAGGTGACAGAGCAAGACTCTGTTTCTAAAAAAAGAAACAAGAAAAAAGAATAATGACTCAGATACAATAGACATTTATTTCTTGCCCTTTGGGTGGCAGGGCACTTCTCCTCCATACAGCTATTTCAGGAATTCAGGATATGAAGGCCTGCCATGCAAAAGGCATGGAAGAGCATATGTGGGAAACTTTTATGGGCCTAGAAGTAGGGTATATCCCTCGAAATGGGCTCCACAGATTGGTGTTGGTTTGCAAATAGTTTGTTACTGGTACTTGACAATGTAAGAATAGAAATGGAAAGTAAACCTTTAGAAAGCTTTATAGCAATCTGGGGCCAGGCGTGGTGGCTCACGCCTGTAATCCCAGCACTTTGGGAGGCCGAGGCAGGCGGATCACTTGAGGTCAGGCGTTCAAGACCAGCTTGGCCAACATGGTGAAACCCCGTCTCTACTAAAAATACAAAATTAGTTGGGCATGGTGGTGTGTGCCTGTAGTACCAGGTACTCAGGAGGCTGAGGCAGGAGAGTCGCTTTGAACCCAGGAGACGCAGGTTGCAGTGAGCCAAGATCACGCCACTGTACTCTAGACTGGGCAACAATATCAAAACTTCATCTCAAAAAAAAAAAAAGTTTTATAGCAATTTTGATACAGTAATTGTCTGTTGAATCTAAAATTTAAAAATTGGGGCTGGGTGCGGTGGCTCATGCCTGTAATCCCAGCACTTTAGAAGGCCGAGGCAGGCAGATCCCTTGAGGCCAGGAGTTCGAGACCAGCTTGGCCAACATGGTGAAACCTCGTCTCTACTAAAATTACAAAAATTAGCTGGGCATGGTGGCAGCCACCCGTAATCCCAGCTACTAAAGAGGCTGAGACAGTGATCCCGGGAGGTGGAGGTTGCAGTGAGCTGAGATCACGCCACTGTACTCCAGCCTGGGTGTCAGAGTGAGACTTTATATATATGGCTTAATTTTCTTTTTTTTTTTTACAATTAACATTTTATATTTTTAAAAAACATAAAAAACTGAACTTGCTGCCTTCGGACTATAAGAATATAAGGAAAAAAAATTGAACTCACCATTGGTAAAGGGTCATAAAGTTTTTATGACAAAGGAAATAGATGCCCTGATATTAAGAAGACAACAAGAATTTAAAAGACCTTTAGTTCTCAGGAATCAACACTAAAAGACTCTGATTCAGAACCCCCAGAAATGAGGCAAACATGATAGATGAAATGTTTCAAACTGTGTTAACAAACAGTGCAATCAGAGGAAAAGACAGGAGCAGCACAGAGAACAGCATTGACAATTTTAAGAGTTGAGGGCAACCACCTTACCCAAAATTCATCACCTTTTTCTTGGAAGGGGCCTGGAAATTAAGTACAACTTGAAAAGCAGGGACTAAGAGAACATTATATTAAATAATTCTTCCCACCGGGCGTGGTGGCTCATGCCTATAATCCCAGCACTTTGGGAGGCTGAGGTGGGTAAATCACAAGGTCAGGAGTTCGAGACCAGCCTGGCCAAGAGACCAGCCTGGCCAATATGGTGAAACCCCGTCCCTCCTAAAAATACAAAAATTAGCCGGGCGTGGTGGTGGGTGCCTGTAATCCCAGCTACTCAGGAGGCTGAGGCAGGAGAATTGCTTGAACCTGGGAGGCAGAGGTTGCAGTGAGCCGAGACTGCATCACTGCACTGCAGCCTGGGCGACAGAGTGAGACTCCAACTCAAATAAATAAATAAATAAATAAATAAATTAATTAATTAACTCTTCCCTTAAATATGATCTGGCCACAGAACCAAATCTGTAAACAGGGTAATTTTTTCCCCTATGGTAATGTAAAAAGTCAATTAAATTTCCTTTTTTCTTTTTCTCTGTTTATGATTCTTCATCATTCAGCTTAAAAAGTCAGGTAATCTTGACTAGGTGTGGTGGCTCATGCTTGTAATCCCAGCACTTTGGGAGGCTGAGGCGGGTAGATCACCTAAGGTCAGGAGTTTGAGACCAACCTGGCCAACATGGTGAAAACCCCATCTCTATTAAAAATACGAAAATTAGCTGGGCGTGGTGACAGGCACCTGTAATCCCAGCTACTTGGGATACTAAAGCAGGAGAATCTTTTGAATCCAGGATGTGGAGGTTGCAGTGAGCCAAGATTGCACCACTCCACTCCAGCCTGGGTGACAGAACGAGACTCTTTCTCAAAAAAAAAAGTCAGATAATCAAAAGACAGTTTTTACTGTTCTAAATTATAGGATTTTCAACATTGTTTCTATCTAATTCTGCACCATTTTACAATTTTATTTAAAAGCAGTTGATTGGATGGGCATGGTGGGTCACACCTGTAATCCCAACACTTTGGGAGGCCGAGGCAAGAGGATTGATTAAGCCCAGGAATTCAAGGCCAGCCTGAGAAACATGATGAGACCCTGACTTTAAAAATAAAAAAAAGGGGAGCAGGCAAAAAAAGAAAAAAAAAAAAAAAAGCAATTGATTCAGGCCTGCCTTAGTTGGAAAAAATTTCTTACTTTCCTATGGACAGTACCTCAGCTTGGTCCAAAATATTTCCCCCATTACTGTTTCTGAAAAAGGATGTCAGAGATGCTATTTCAAATCACTGAAGACTAAGTTGGACCTGCTAATATTGGAGAGAACAAACTTGAAGGCAAGGAAGGTTTAACCCCAGTCCTGCTAAGTATCCTGCTACTACTGGATAGGAGGAGATGGCTATCAGGAGTTTAGGTCTTCTTGGTCACCAAAGCCATCTGGCCAGTGGGACAGGGCCCTGCTACCTTGATTTCTCTTCTACCAAAGTCTCAATTTCGGAAATTCTTCACTAAAAATTCTTGGTTGGGTGCAGTGGCTCACGCTTGTAATCCTAGCACGTTGGGAGGCCAAGGAGGGCAGATCACCTGAGCTCAGGAATTCAAGACCAGCCTGGACAACATGGCAAAACCCCATCTCTACAAAAAATATAAACATTTTGGCTGGGCACGGTGGCTCTGACCAGGCGCGGTGGTTCATGCCTGTAATCCCAGCACTTTGGGAGGCTGAGGCTGGTGCGTTGCTTGAGTTCAGGAAGTTAGAGACCAGCCTGACCAGCATGGTGAAACCCAGTCTCTACTAAAAATACAAAAATTAGCCGGGCATGGTGGCAAGCACCTGTAATCCCAGCTACTTGGGAGGGTGAGGCAGGAGAATGGCTTGAACAAGGGAAGCAGAGGTTACAATGAGTCAAGACTGGCCGGGCACAGTGGCTCATGCCTGTAATCCCAGCACTTTGGGAGGCTGAGGCAGGTGGATCACGAGGTCAGGAGTTCAAGACCAGCCTTGCCAAGATGGTGAAACCCCGTCTCTACTAAAAAAAAAAATACAAAAAATTAGCTGGGCACGGTGGCAGGCACCTGTAGTCCCAGCTACTCAGGAGGCTGAGGAAGGAGAATCATTTGAACCCGGAGGCTGGAGGCTGCAGTGAGCCAAGATCGTGCCACTGCACTCCAGCCTGGGTGACAGAGTGAAACTCCATCTCAAAAAACAAAAAAAAAACAAAAAAAAAACAAAAAAAAAACAATGAGCCAAGATCACACCATTGCACTCCAACCTGAGCGACAGAGCGAGACTCTGTCTCAAAAAAAAATAATAATAATAATTAGCCAGGCATGGTGGCACATGCCTATAGTCCCAGCTACTCCAGAGGCTTGAGCCTGGGAGGCAGAGGTTGCAGTAAGCTGAGATCACGCCACTACACTCCAGCCTGGGTGACAGAGCGAGACCCTGTCTAAAAAAAAAAAAAATTGAAAAAGCAATTTGGGCTTTGTTTTTTAGTGTCTTTATTTTATTTTGTAGTTCCAGTAACTAATTTTTGGCGTATTTTACAAAAATGTTGGCCCATAATGCATTACAAGGAAAAAAATCTTGTTCCTCACCACATACGGTTTGAGAAGCACTAGTATATGTTACATTCTTTCATATTCTGCTAGAACTCAATCTCATGGTCACATCTAACTATAGCAGAAACTGGAAATGTGATCTAGCTATATGAAATGGGAAAAGAGAAGAACACAGACGTTGGTGAACGCTAGAAGTCTGTGGCATGCTGAGCTTGCACACTCACAAGCACAGCATAATGTGTGAAATGGAAGAGAGAGGACTAAGTGCCCAAGGGGAGGTTGAGCTGCAGGAGGTATATCCGTGCTACTTTCATCCAGCCTGGAGAAGACTGCCAGCTGCTGGCGTTAGTTACCATCCAGAGGGCTTTGGCTGCAAAAGCCAGGAGGACAAATGTTGTCTGTATTTACTGTGCTCATTTCTCTCACATTCTGGCTTTTCTTTCTATCCTCCCCACCATGCCTTAGTTTACCATTTCCTACTTAAGCATCAAAGTAGCCTCATAACAGGGGTCCCTACCGCTAACTTCACATCCTCCACCTCCATCTAGCCTGTGACTCTCACCATGTTACTCTTCAATAGTTCCATATCACTTACAGGATTGAGTTAAACTTTTGTTATAGAAAGCGTGTAAGACCATTCACAATCTAGTCCCTTGCCACCTCCTGGGCCTCGCCTCCCCACTGTGCCATGGGCATTCCATGCCCTAGTCTTGCAGACCTCCTCACCACCCCCTTAGCACTCCATACACTGCCACGCTTCCTTGCCTTGGACTTGTGAGTCCTCACTGGGTTTATTCCCACTAGTCTTTTAGCTCTCCATTTAATGTTTCTTCATTTGTGAACTTTCTTGATTCTCCTTTGTTTGGTGAAGCACCCCTTCCCCCACAAGCATCATAATTGTTGGGTAAAGAATAGCTATCTCTAGGCTGGGCACAGTGGATCATGCCTGTAATCCCAGCACTTTGGGAGGCTGAGGCGGGAGGATCACTTGGGCCCAGGAGTTTGGGCCTGTCTCGGCCTCCCAAAGTGCTGAGATTACAGGCGTGAGCCACTGCGCTGGCCTTTCTCAAACCTTTTATTGTTAGACAGGGGATAGACAAGAAAGAGAGTCTCTACTCTCCTGATAGTCTAAAAGTTGAAAACAATTCATTTATTACCTGACAACTATTCACTGAGTATCAATTATTGGCCAGAAACCACATGACACACTTGAGACACACCAATAAAAACATGTCCTCAGGCTGGGCACGGTGGCTCACGCCTGTAATCCTAGCACTTTGGGAGGCCAAGGCAGGCGGATTGTCTGAGCTCAGGAGTTCAAGGCCAGCCTGGGCAAAATGGCGAAATTCCTTCTCTACTAAAAATACAAAAAATTAGCTGAGCATGGTGGTGTGCCTGTAATCCCAGCTATTCGGGAGGCTGAGGTACGAGAATTGCTTGAACCTGGGAGGTGGAGGTTGCAGTGAGCTGAGATCACACCATTGCACTCCAGCCTGGGCAGCAGGGTGAGACTCTGTCTCAAAAAAAAAAAGAAAAAAAAAGAAAATGTTCTCAGGCCTCATTTACTCATAGTCTAATGGCGAGAAATATAAGCTGGAGTAGAGTGGTGCGAACAGTTTTGACCACCTGGGCTCAAGGGCTCCTTCTGCCTCGGCCTCCCCTGTGGCTGGGACAACAGGTGTATACCACCATGCCCAGCTATTTTTTTTTTTTTGTGGAGATGGGGTTTCACCATGTTGGTCAGGCTGGTCTTGAACTCCTGACCTCAGGTGATTCACCTGCCTCAGCCTCCCAAAGTGCTGGGATTACAAGCATGAGCCCCCGTGCCCAGCCAAATTTTCTGTTTTATGAAGCCAAACCAAATCCTAATTAATACAAGGGGAATATTAACAGAGTACCTCCATATTTTAGGTATTTTATACATATACTTCTTTTTATCTTCATGACAGTTCTACAAAAATTGGCCAGATTACACCTTACTAGCTATGTGTCATTAGGTAAGTTACTTCACCTTTCTGTGCCTCAATTTCCCCATCTGTAAAATGAAGACAATATAGCATCTCCTCTAGAGCTGTGAAGATTGGACAAGTTCATGTAGGTAAAGTATTCAGAATTGTGTTTGCCACATGGTAAGTGCTCAGTGTTAGCCATTATTGTATTTGCAATAACACAATCATATTCAGAGGCCTGTTATAGCTCAGAAAGCTTTAGTAATTTAAGTGGTGACATAGTAAGTGGTAGGGCCAAGATTCAAACCCAGAGCCGTCTGACTTTTAAAACTGTGCATTTCCCCATTGTACCTGGGAAGGACTCAATGTGGGTCAACTGCAGGGTGGAGGGACTAGAGCTGGGATGGGTAAATGAAATACTGCCTTTTGCTCTTGTGTAACTGGGTGAGTCTTCCCAATGGAGGCACTGAGGTCCATCTCGCCCTCTCGTGGCCATAGACTCACTGTGAGCTCCTGGCAATCAGTGAGGGAAGCCAGAGGGGAGGACTAAAGTCAGCAAAGGGCTTGGCATGGCCCATCTATGGAAGAAAGATGGGGGATTCAAATAGAAAGGAGACAGCTAGCAAATTCGAGGGAACCATGCTTGGCTTAATGCCCAGCATCCTAATTGCAAGTCCATTCCCAGAGCTAGAAGTATCAGCCTCCCATGAAAATGAAACCTAGAAAACTCCAGGCAGTTGATAAGACTTTTAAATACATGATATGAGGCTCTCAAGAGAAGAAATGGGAGTCCCCTCCCAAGGACCTCATCATATAATTAATCCATTTGAGCAATCAAAAGGCAGAATTGTATATTCTTATTACATGCATGACTATGAGCATGATTCTAGAGTCACGCTGTCAGAGTGTGAATCCTGCTACTTACTGTATGACCTTGGGCAAGTTACTTAACATCTCTGCACTTTGATTTCCTCACTTAAAATGGAAATGATAATACTTCGTAAGGTCATTATGAAAATCAAATGAGGTAATATTTGTAAAGTAATTAAAATAGTAATAGTAAGTGCTTAAGTGCTTTTAAATAAATATATACAAAACAATTATAAATTTACAGTTATAATTTATAAGTAACATATAAGTGAAACATTCATCTTGTGGTTTAGCCTCATAAGAATTTATAATTGGAAAAAATTATAGAAAAAAAGAAATCAAGAAGGGTTTCACTGAAGTAGTGAAGCTGAACAATTGGTAGGATTTGAGTAGCCACAGAGGTGTGGCCCATATCTGAGGATCAACAGGCAAAAGTATGGAGGCAGCAACTGGCATGGCTGGGGCCAGATAAGGTGGAGAGTGAGAAGGAATGCTAGCCAATAGGACTGGAATTGGAGAGTAGGGAGACATAGGTGGAGACCTGATTATGTAAGACTTTGAAAGCTAGATTTGCTGTAATAGGCAATGGAGAATTGTTGAGATTTTTCAGAGGGAAATGACATGATGAAAGGGAAGTTTGGGGTGGTCACAGTGGCTCACACTTGTAATCCCAGTACTTTGGAAGGCCGAAGTGAATGGATTGCTTGAGTCCAGGAGTTCAAGGCCAGCCTGGGCTACATGGCAAAATCCCATCTCTACAAAAAATACAAAAATTAGCCAGGTGTTGTGGCACGTGCCTGTAGTCCCAGCAGAATTTCTTTTGCAGCTCTCTGCATGTCTGTGGATGACCATGAAAGCACCTTGAGTATTCTTTCATTTTTTTCCTTCCTTCCTTCCTTTCTCTCTCTCCTTCCTTCCTTCCTTCCTTTCTCTCTCTCCTTCCTTCCTTCCTTTTTCCCTCCCTCCCTCCTTCCTTCCTCCCTTACCTCCCTCCCTCTTTTCTTTTCTTTTCTTTTCTTTTCTTTCTTTCTTTCTTCCTTCCCTCCTTTCTTTCTTTTTTTTTTTTTTTTTGGGCAGGGTCTCACTTTGTCACCCAGGGTGGAGTATAGTGGTGTGATCTTTGCTCACTGCAGCCTCAACCTTCCAGGCTCAAGTGATCCTCCTACCTCAGCCTCCTGAGTAGCTGGGACTACAAGTGCATGCCACCACACTTGGCTAATTTTTAGATTTTTTGTAGAGGCAGGGTTTCGCCACATTGCCCAAGCTGATCTCCAACTCCTGAGCTCAAGCAATCCACCTGCTTTGGCCTCCCAAAGTCCTAGGATTACAGGCGTGAGCCACTGAGCCTAGCCAGAATATCTGCTTTTTTGTTTTGTTTTGTTTGTTTGTTTGTTTTTGAGATGGAGTCTCACTCTGTTGTCCAGGCTGGAGTGCAGTGGCGCTATCTCAGTTCACGGCAAGCTCCATCTCCCGGGTTCAAGTGATTCTCCTGCCTCAGCCTCCTGAGTACCTGGGATTACAGGTGCCCGCCACCATGCCCGGCTAATTTTTGTATTTTTAGTAGACACGGAGTTTCACCAAGTTGGCTATGATGGTCTCGATCTCTTGACCTCGTGATCTGCCCACCTCAGCCTCCCAAAGTGCTGAGATTATAGGTCTGAGCCACCGTGCCTGGCTGATAATTGTATTTCAAATAATAGTTACTGCATAGTTGCTCTCCAAAAAGTTTGTACTGATTTTTGCTCCTATAAAGAATATTTGAGAATGCCTATTTTCTCACAGGTTGTCAACTCCAGGAATTTCCAAACCTTAAAAAATTTGCTAGTCTGATAGGCAAAAAATGATATCTTGTAGTCATTTTAATTTTTTGTTTTTTGTTTTGAGGCAGGGTCTTTGTCTGTCTCCCAGGCTGGAGTGCAGTGGCACGTTCACTGCAGCCTTGACCTTCCAGGCTCAAGGGAGCCTCCCACCTCAGCCTCCCAAGTAGCTGGGACTACAGGTATGCATCACCATATCCAGCTAATTTTAAAACTTTTTATAGAGTCTTGCTATGTTGCCCAGGCTGGTCTTGAACTCCTGGGTTCAAGTGATCCTCCTGCCTCAGCCTCCCAAAGTGCTGGGGTTACAGGCTTGAGCCACTGCCCCCGGCCTATAATTTACATCTATTTAATTTGCATCTATTTAGTATGTGTGAACATTTTCCCTATGTATTTGGTCATTTTCTTGTTTTCTTTTTGTGAACTGCCTGTTTTTATCCTTTGTTCATTTCCTTATTAGGTTGTTTGTCTTTACTATTTCTTTTTTCATTTTTATTTTTGGAGACGGTCTTGCTCTGTTGCCCAGGCTGGAGTGCAGTGATGCAGTTATAGCTCACTGTAACCTCAAGTTCTGGGTTCAAGTGATCCTCCCAGTTCAGCCTTCCAAGTAGCTAGAACTACAGGTGCTCACCACTATGCCAGCTTATTAAAAACATTTTATTTTGTAGAGACGGGGTCTCACTATGTTGCCCAGGCTGGTCTTGAGCTCCTTGACCTCCTGGAGCATAGGGATTATAGATGTGAGCCACTAAGCCTGGCCCTAATATTTCTTTATCTAAATTAATGCAATTAGCCCTATGCTTATCATATGAATTATAAATAACACCCATGACTTATGAATCTTTTGATTTTATTTGCAGCATTTTTCCCTATACAGAAATAAAGCTTTTAGGCCAGGCGTGGTGGCTCATGCCTGTAATCCCAGCACTTTGGGAGGCTGAGGCAAGCAGATCACTTGAGGTCAGGAGTTCAAGACCAGCCTTGCCAACATAGGGAAACCCCATCTCTACTAAAAATACAAAAAATTAGCTGGGTGCGGTGGCACACGCCTGTAATCTCAGCTATTTGGGAGGCTGAGGCAGGATAATCACTTGAACCTGGGAGGCAGACGTTACAGTGAGCCGAGATCGCATCACTGCACTCCAGCCTGGGCGACAGAGCGAGACTCCATCTCAAAAAAAAAAAAAAAAAAAAGAAAGTAAGCTTTTAGTTTTATAAACTGAAAACTGTAGATGAAGGATATTTTAAATTTCAATCAACAGCCCTTAATGACAGCTTAGATATAGAGGACGTGGGAGAGGAAGTCATCAAAAGGAACCCCAAGGTTTCTAGGGAATAATAGTAGTGTCCTTACCAGGCTTCTCCAGCAGGGATCCTCCCAGTGATAGGTTCTTCCTGGTGAGTTTAGGGAGCCAAAGTTTCAGAATCAATAATTCATTAGTGTTTATTGCTTATTTATTTATTTATTTTTAGAGACAGGGTCTCACTATGTTGCCCAGCGTGGAGTGCAGTGGCTATTCACAGTCATGCTAATAGCTCACTACAGCCTGGAACACTGGTGTTCGAGGGATGGTCCTGCCTCAGCTTCCCAAGTAGCTGGGACTACAGGAGTGGGCCATCGTGACTGCAGGCTTTAATGAATGATTTAAGAATAGTTTCAGGGCTGGGCATGGTGGCTCACACCTGTAATCCCAGCACTCTGGGAGGCCAAGGCGGGAGGATCACCTGAGGTCAGGAGTTCAAGACCAGCCTGGTCATGGTGAAACCCCGTCTCTACTAAAAATACAAAAAATTAGCCGGCTGTGGTGGTGTGCACCTGTAATCCCAGCTACTCGGGAGGCTGAGGCAGGAGAATCGCTTGAACCTGGGAGGTGGAGGTTGCAGTGAGCTGAGATCGCGCCATTGCACTCCAGCCTGGGCAACAAGAGTGAAACTGCGTCTCAAAAAAAAAAAAGAATAGTTTCAGGCAGCTCACGCCTGTAATCCCAGCACTTTGGCAGGCCGAGGCAGGTGGATCACCTGAGGTCAAGAGTCTGAGACCAGCCTGGTCAACATGGTGAAATCCCATCTCTACTAAAAATGCAAAAATTAGCCAGGTGTGGTGATGCACATCTGTAAACTCAGCTACTTGGGAGGCTGAGGCAGGAGAATTGCTTGAACCTGGGAGGTGGAAGTTGCACTGAGCCAAGATCACGCCACTGCACTCCAGCCTGGGTGACAGAGACTCTGTCTAAAAAAAAAAAAAAAAAAAAAAAGTTTCAGATTTACAGAAAAGTTGCACAGATAGTCCATAGGGTTCTCATATACCCAGAACCCAGTTTCTCCTGTTACTTTGTTTTTGTTTTTAGATGGGGTTTTCTCTTGTTTCTCAGGTTGGAGTGGAATGGTGCAATCTCGGCTAAATGCAACCTCCGCCTCCCAGATTCAAGCAATTCTCCTGCCTCAGCTTCCCAAGTAGCTGGGATCACAGGCACCCGCCACCACGCCTGGCTAATTTTTGTATTTTTAGTAGAGACATTGTTTCACCATGTTGAGCAGCCTGGTCTTGAACTCCTGACCTCAGGTGATCCACCCATCTCAGCCTCCCAAAGTGCTGGGATTACAGGTGTAAGCCACCGTGTCTGACCAGTTTCTCCTATTATTAACATCTTACATTAGTGTGGTACATTTGTCACAGTTAATGAACCAATAATGACACATTATTATTAACTGAAGACCATACTTTATCAGATTTCCTTAGTTTTAAATTTCATATCCTTTTTCTATTCCAGGATCCCATCCAGGATACACCACATTATATTTATTCATAGTGTCTTCTTAGGCTCTTTTTGGCTGTAGCAGTTGTTTCTGCTTTTTATCATCGTCATCCCACGTCAATTCACTGACTAATGGGAGCAAAACTCTATCTAGAGCTAACCATGCACAGTATACAGAATCAGCAAATATTAATAGTTAAGTGTAGATATGTGAAGTCTATGTGGCCACAGCTCCTGGCTCATATCTCTCAATGCCCCTGTTACAGTCTTTTTTTTTTTCTTTTGCTTTTTTTGAGATGGAGTTTCACTCTTGTTGCCCAGGCTGGAGTGCAATGGCACAATCTTGGCTCACCGCAACCTCCGCCTCCTGGGTTCAAGTGATTCTCCTGCCTCAGCCTCCCAAGTAGCTGGGATTACAGACATACGTCACCACGCCTGGCTAATTTTGTATTTTTAGTAGAGACAGGATTTCTCCATGTTGGTCAGGCTGGTCTTGAACTCCCGACCTCAGGTGATCCACCTGCCTTGGCCTCCCAAACTGCTGGGATTACAGGCGTGAGCCACCGTGCCCGACCTACAGTCTTTTGTTATAATGTTAGGACACTTTAGGATTCAGAGGCCAGCCTCAGAAAACAGACTTTCTTGCTATCTGACTTTCTCCTGCTCTTATTTATTTATTCATTTATTTATGTTTTGAGATAACGTCTCACTCTGTTGCCCAGGTTGAAGTGCAGTGGTGTAATCACGGCTCACTGCAGCCTCGATCTCCTGTACTCAATCAACCCTCCTGCCTCAGGCTCCTGAGTAGCTGGGACTACAGGTGTGCACCACCCTGTCCGGCTAATTTTTTATTTTTTGTAGAGACACTCTCCCTATGTTGCCCAGGCTGGTCTTAAACTCATGAGCTCAAGCAATCCACCTGCTTCGGCCTTCCAAAGTGTGGGAATTATAGGCATGAGCCACCACACTGGGCCTTCCTGTTCTCATTGCACCTGCCAGATGCAGGACTCTAATCTGATTGTGAGTCATAAGACCCTGATTCCAGAGAGGGTCCTACCCCGTAGCCTGGAGGAAGGAAGCCTGCATAGAGAGACCAAGAAGAATCTAACAGACATGCATCTCTCCATTCATATCTTTTGTCATATCCTTTCTAATAAGCTGGTAAACGAAGTGTCTCCCTGAGTTCTGTGAGCTGCTCTAGCAAATGAATTGAGTCCAAAGAGGGGGCTAGGAGCCCCAACTTGAAGCTGCTGGGTCAGAAATTCTGGAGTCTTGGGTTTTGACTGGTGTCTGAATGGGGTGGGCGGGGGCACTTTTGGGGTTTGAGCCCTCAACCTGTGGCCTCTTGGTAGATGGTGTCAGAATCGAATTAGAGGACACCCAGCTGGTGTCTGCTGCAGAACTGATTTCTTGTTTGCTGGTGGGGAGAAATCCTCCATATTTGGTCATAGGAGTCTTCTGTCTGTGTTGATTGTTACTGTTGAGTGAGATAACAGGAACAAACACTCTGAGTTTGTGTGTTTTCCCACACACAAGATCCTTATCTCCATTCTCCCTCCTGCTTCAGTCTTCCTTCTCTGAGGTTCTCAGACACCCTCCCCACTCCTATATCCCCTCCAGTGTCCTGCACTTTCCTTCTTTGCCCTCTGACTTGAACCTAACAATGGTAAGTCTTCTTTGAAGTCTGATGCTACTTTCTAGCCTTCCTTGCCAAAGGTTGAGATTACCCCCACCTATGGCCATAAACTTGTTTTGTATTTATTAATTTATTTAAATTTCTTTCCTATTTAGGGTAGCTGGCAGGTATTATTAGTACGGAGTCTCCAGTACAACTGTAAGCAAGAAGTTGCTCCTTCTAATATTGGGACCTGCAGGCCGGGCGCAGTGGCTCACGCCTGTAATCCCAGCACTTTGGGAGGCTGAGGCGTGTGGATCACAACGTCAGGAGAACAAGACCATCCTGGCTAACACGGTGAAACCCCATCTCTACTAAAAATACAAAAAATTAGCTGGGCATGGTGGTGGGTGCCTGTAGTCCCAGCTACTCAGGAGGCTGAGGCAGGAGGATGGTGTGAACCCGGGAGGCGGAGCTTGCAGTGAGCTGAGATCACGCCACTGCACTCCAGCCTGGGCAACAGAGTGAGACTGTCTCAAAAAAAAAAAAATATATTGGGGGCTGCAAAAAGTAAAGACAGGGAAGTTGAGAAGGAGTGCTGGTATACAGGGGAAGTTAATTTGCTTGGTTTGTCTGTGTCCTAAGTAGAGATGAGACGCACAAGTGCAGAAGTTCTGGGGAAAGTTAAGTACTGATTCGGTACATGGATGAGAGATCGGTGTTTCAAGTGGAGATGTGAAAGTTGTCTGCTTTTGGAGGTGGCAGGAGAAAGCATGAGAGTGAATGAGCCACTGAAGGGGAAGAGTGGAGGGCAGAGGAAAGGAAGGAGCTTTTTCACAGCTATGGGGAATAGCTGAGAAAGGAAAAAGTACCCACAGGGACAGGGGAGGGCTAGAGCTGTAGAAGATAATAGAGCAGTGGTATAGAAATCCAAGGAGAAAAGAGTGTGAAAAAATAGGGAGCAGAAGCACAAGAGACATCCAGTAGAAGGAAGACTCAGTAAAGCCTTCAGTTTCCAAGCTCAAGTGCAGGTGAGGGACAAGGGAACTTGGAATTACTGCATATAAACTGCTTGAAGATGGTGAATAGAAAGGAAAGAAATATGGCCAGGTGCAGTGACTCACACGTGTAATTCCGGCACTTTGGGAGGCTGAGGCGGGCAGATCTCCTGAGGTCAGGAGTTCGAGACCAGCCTGGCCAACATGGTGAAACATCATCTCTACCAAAAATACAAAAGTTAGCTGGGTGTGGTGGCACGCACCTGTAGTCCCAGCTACTTGGGAGGCTGAGGTAGGAGAATCTCTTGAACCCAGGAGGTGGGCCAAGATTGCACCACTGCACTCCAGCCTGGGCGACAGAGCAAGACTCTGTCTCAAAAAAAAAAAAAAAAAAAAAATAGCAGAGCAGCTACAAGTTACAAGTTGCAAAAGGGTTAGGATAAGGATAAGGTTCTTCTGTACACCTTTTTGAGGGCAGAAGGTAACTCAGATGTTACTTCCAGAAGGTGGAATTAAGATGTTGGCCTTTAGTTTCCTCACTCAGTAGGAAGTAAGCTCATGAAGTCAGGGATTGCTGCCTATTGTTGACTTCTGCTATATTTGAAGAGCCTAGAACAGTGCCTGGTACCTGGTAGGTGTTTGATAAATATTGCTGAATAATAGAGCTCAGGAATTAAGTCTAGACACTAGGAAGAGAGGCTGGCTGTAGAATGAAGGATACACTCGGTGTGGTGGGTCATACCTGTAATCCTAGCACTTTGGGAGGTCGAGGTGGGAAGATCACTTAAGGCCAGGAGTTCAGGATCATCCTGAACAACATAATGAACCCCCATCTGTACCAAAAAAAAAAACTAAAAACATTTTTTATCTATATAATTTTTTTTTTTTTTTTTTTGAAATAGAGTCTCACTCTGTTGTGCAGTGGCATGATCTTGGCTCACTGCAACCTCTGCCTCTGAGTTCAGGTGATTCTCCCACCTCAGCCTCCTGAGTAGCTGGGATTACAGGTGTGCGCCACCATGTCCAGCTAATTTTTGTAGTTTTAGTATACAGGGTTTTGCCATGTTGGCCAGGCTGGTCTTGAACTCCTGACCTCAAGTGATCCACCTGCCTCAGCCTCCCAAAGTGCTGGGATCACAGGCATGAGCCACCACACCTGGCAAATATATTTTTAAAAAATAGAATCAGGGATAAGTATCTCTTTCTTTTAGACCATAGGGAAGATTTATGAGCTAGAGATAAGGAAGAGACTCAGGCCTGCTAGCCCTGGGCTGAATGCTGTGGTACCCAGTGAGGACAGACTATTGGAGGGCAGGCCTGTTAGGGGACTGAGGGCAGAAATCCTCTCCTGCTTCCATATAGGCAGCCAAGAGCTGGCCTGGGACACCAGCTGGGTGCTTTTCCCAGCCCTTTGCATTCCAGCCTGTATACAATGAAGAAAGAGTGACAGTGTGGTGACATGATTTAGGTTAATGAGCTACTGATCACCTGCCAAGTGGGTGGGAAGTTTTTTTTCTGCCCACTTTTGTAGAAAAAATTTTTTATGAATGACTCATCTTGTCTCATTATTCAGAGTACAAATTTGTAAGCTGGTAATAAGAGGTCAAAACCTAGGGAGAACATATCCACCCCCACTCTCCAACACCCAGTTTCTAGTGGATGGATATGCTCATTATCTTGATTGTGGTAAAAATTTCATGGATGTATACATATGTCAGAACTATCAAATTGCACACTTTACATTTGTGCAGTTTACTGTTTGTCAATTACACCTCAGTAGGGCTGTTTATGAAAAGGAGGAATCTTATATGTAAACTTTTTATAATCACAGAGTTTGGATATTTAATTTATTAACTTGCATATATAAATTTACCTAATTCATCTTTGCAGTCAAAGAGAAAGTCATTTCTAGAAAAAAAACTGAATAATCATTTTGGGGAAAACAAAGGACAGCCTAGGGAGACTAGATACAAAGAGTGTCATTGTAGAATTTCTAGCCACACACCAGGATAAACTAGCCTCTCCCACTCCTGAGGGGAGAAATGAGGAAAAAGTCTTTGCTTAGCTGGAGTGAGAATGTTGTATTCTTTTGTAAGCTTTTTGTAATTCTTTGTTTATCTAATTGACTTTCTCCTTGAGACCAGCCTTTCCTTCTCCCCTTCAATCTACAGGAAATCCTCCCTCTCCTATAGAGAGAAAGACAACTTTCAACTAGGGAAGCCAGTTGTTCTGCCACTCTGCCGGCCCCAGGGTTCTATTTCTTAGTCCCCAGATGTGCTACAAAACTTGAGAGACACAAGTCTATCAGGTCTCTCAACTCCCTTATTCTAAAAGGATATAGGCACATGCCACCATGCCCGGCTACTTTTTGTACTTTTTGTAGAGATGGGGTCTCACTACGTTGCCCAGGCTGGTCTTAAACTCCTGACCTCAAGCAATCCCCGCACCTTGACCTCCCAAAGTGCTGGGATTACATGCATGAGCCACTGCACTCAGGCATAAATTTGTTTTTTAAGCCACTAAATTTGTGGTACTTTGTTATAGCAGCCATAGAAACTAATACAAATGTTACCTGAGACACAGTAGATAATCAATAAGCATTTGTTACTTGACCAACTTATATCTGGTACTTCAGCCAATAATAAAAATAATACTTCACGCCGGGCGCGGTGGCTCACGCCTGTAATCCCAGCACTTTGGGAGGCCGAGGCAGGCGGATCACGAGGTCAGGAGAAGCAGACCATCCTGGCTAACAGGGTGAAACCCCGTATCTACTATAATTACAAAAAATTAGCCGGACATGGTGGCGGGCGCCTGTAGTCCCAGCTACTAGGGAGGCTGAGGCAGGAGAATTGCTTGAACCCAGGAGGCAGAGGTTTCAGTGAGCCGAGATCGTGCCACTGCACCCCAGCCTGGGCGACACAGTGAGACTCCATCTCAAAAAAAAAAAAACACAAAAAAACTAAAAAACTTCACAATAGCAAAATGTGTTTACATTCTTAATCTCATTTTGTTGTCACACTTATTAGCCTTACTTTATAGATAAGGAAATGGAAAATCAATTGCCCAAAGTCATATATATATTTTTTTTTTATTTTTTATTTTTTATTTTTTATTTTATTTTTTTTTTTTGAGACAGAGTCTCGCTCTGTCACCCAGGCTGGAGTACAGTGGCACGATCTTAGCTCACTGCAACCTCTGCCTCCTGGGTCCAAGTGATTCTCCTGCCTCAGCCTCCCAAGTAGCTGGGATTACAGTTGCCAGCCACCATGCCCAGCTAATTTTTGTTATTTTCAGTACGGATGGGGTTTCACCATGTTAGCCAGGCTGACCTTGAACTCCTGACCTCAGGTGATCCACCCCCCCTTGGCCTCCCAAAGTGCTGGGATTACAGGCGTGAGCCACCACTCCCGGCTGAAATTCCATATATTTTAAGAAGCAAAAAGTAGATTTAGAACCGATATCCTAGTTTTCTCTTTTAACGACATTGTGTCAACAATAAATGACATGTAAAAAAAAAATTCACAATCCTTTTACTCTATTTAATAGATCAACTAGTTTTATTTTTCCATGTCTTTGAGGTCTCATCCATACAAATACACATTAAAAATATTTATGCCCAGGCCGGGCGCGGTGGCTCACGCCTGTAATCCCAGCACTTTGGGAGGCCAAGATGGGCGGATCACGAGGTCAGGAGATCGAGACCATCCTGGCTAACACTGTGAAACCCCATCTCTACTAAAAATACAAAAAAAATTAGCTGGGCGTGGTGGCGGGCGCCTGTAGTCCCAGCTACTCAGGAGGCAGAGGCAGGAGAATGGCATGAACCTGGGAGGCGGAGCTTGCAGTGAGCTGAGATCATGCCACTGCACTCCAGCCTGGGTGACAGAGCGAGACTCTGTCTAAAAAAAAAAAAAAAAAAAAAAAAAAATTATGCCAGGTGCGGTGGCTCATGCCTGTAATCCCAGCACTTTGGGAGGCTGAGGTGGGCGGATCATCTTAGGTCAGGAGTTCAAGACCAGCCTGGCCAACATGGTGAAACCCCGTCTCTACTAAAAATACAAAAATTAGCTGAGCGTGGTGGTGGTTGCCTGTAGTCCCAGCTACTTGGGAGGCTGAGGCAGGAGAATCGCTTGAATCCAGGAGGTGGAGGTTGCAGTGAGCTAAGATTGCACCACTGCACTCTAGCCTGGGTGACAGAGCAAGACTCCGTCTCAAAAAAAAAAAAAGGGGCCAGGCGCGGTGGCTCACGCCTGTAATCCCAGCTCTCTGGGAGGCCGAGGCGGACAGATCACGAGGTCAGGAGATCGAGACCATCCTGGCTAACACGGTGAAACGCCATCTCTACTAAAAATACAAAAAATTAGCTGGGCGATGTGGCGGGCGCCTGTAGTCCTAGCTACTCGGGAGGTTGAGGCAGGAGAATGGCGTGAACCCGGGGGGCAGAGCCTGCAGTGAGCTGAGATGGCGCCACTGCATTCCAGCCTGGGCGACAGAGTGAGACTTGGTCTTTAAAAAAAAAAATTTATGGCCAGGTGCAGTGGCTCATGCCTGTAATCCCAGCACTTTGGGAGGCCGAGGTGGGTGGATCACGAGGTCAGGAGTTCGAGACCAGCCTGGCCAACATAGTGAAACCCTATCTCTACTAAAAATTAAAAAATTGGCTGGGTGTGGTGGCACTCACCTGTAGTCCCAGCTACTCAGGAGGTTGAGGCGGGAGAATCGCTTGAACCTGGGAGGCAGAGGTTGCATGAGCTGAGATCGCACCATTGCACTCCAGCCTGGGTGACAAGGTGAGACTCCGTCTCAAAAAAAAAAAAATTATAACTGCATTGTGTATGTGTAAATATATGCATATATATAACTATATATAAACTACAGAAACCTTGTATGTGCATATATATACAGTTTTCATTTTCTCTGTTCAATATTATTTTATCACCCAGTACATTGGTTTGGATTCTCTGAGAAGGAAATGCTCAAAGTTAGGAGCAGAAGCGGTTTATTGGGGGTAATGCCTGTGAAAGATATAGGGAGAGGAAGCAGGATGGATAGGGAGAGCCTCAAGTCATGATGCGGATCTGTCAAAGTCTCAGTCAACTCCGCGCTCCCGCGGAGCAAAGCAACCAGGGGCAAAGTTGGGCAGAAATGGCCAGGCTTTAGTATACACATCATGCTCAATCATTGTCTGGAGGCTGCCTGGGAAGAGTGTGGTCTTAACATGAACATGATCGTGAATCCTGAAGTTGCGGTAGCTGGAAGCCGTGAGATAACTGCACTCCTACAGCTGAACAGAAAGTTCTTTCGTGAAAGGAATCCAAATGGGGTACTTCCATGGCTGCTCCAGTCCACCCTCTGTATCATGTGGATTCACTTCTCCAAACATAATTGGGAAGGGCTTCTCTTCCTGTGAAAAACTTAGATGAGCGTGATTAGTGGAATAATACACAGCCCCCATTGCTGCAGTTGTTCTTGGAGGTGCAACAGGTACTCATTGTTTCCTTCCTCTACTCTAAATCCCTCTTGCCCTCAGCTATCACTTCTACTAGTCTCAGTGGCCTACTGATGCTGTGGCTCAAACCCTAATTCCTCAGGGGTCTGAGGCCCCTTTCTTAGGCCAGGGTTGCTGTATTTATCATTCATAGTCATAACTAAGCAAAGGAGTACCAAGAAATGCCCAAGTCGCAGTGGCACATGCCTGTAATCTCAGCCCTTTGGGAGGCTGAGGCAGACAGATGACCTGAGGTCAGGAGTTCGAGACCAGCCTGACCAACATGGTGAAACCCCATCTCTACTAAATACAAAAAATTAGCAGGGTGTAGTGGCACATGCCTGTAATCCCAGCTACTTGGGAGGCTGAGGCAGGAGAATCACTTGAACCTGGGAGGTGGAGGTTGTAGTGAGCCAAGATGGCGCCATTGCACTCCAGCCTGGGCAACAAGAGGGAAACTCCATCTAAAAAAAAAAAAGAAGAAAGAAATGCCCAAGTGAGTCACCACACATATTCTTCCCTGCCTCAGTTGTAAAACAGCAGCCCCACCTCTTCCCTGATCAGGGTCAATTACACTGGCAATATGATAATTATAATTTCTCTTCTTACTTGGTGATTCCTGAATACAAGGAGTTCAAAGTGCCCAAGTGGTAGCCATACCATGTAACTTAATGTGACCTTTGCTGGAAGAGTATGGCCCTTTGGGGATCAGAATGTCTTACCATGCGGAACCCAGAGCTGCAGAATAGGAAGCATAAAGTCCCTCAGTGGGTCACTGAGAGCGATGATAAGTGGGGCTATACTTCTTCTGCTCCAGATGTCACTCAGAGCAGGCAGTCATTTGTGCCACCTAGTATATGAGTCTGAGCAGTGTTTCTAGTGTGGAAAGTGTTGCCTTCAGAACCTGAAGAGACCTGCCAGGTACTTCGATTCCGTCTTTGTGGTAGGGGATGCAAGATGCAGCAATTTGTCTTTTACTTTAGAAAGGATGTCCTGGCATGTCCCTTAAACACCAAACTCCTAAAACATCGACTGAGGTGGTAGTCCTCTGAATCTTAGGGATCTCTTCCATGATCTGGAGGACATGTGTCTTACCAAGGCCTCTAGTATGCTAGCTACTCTTGCTCATCCTGACTGACGGGCATGATGTCATTGATATAATGGATCAAAGTGATGTTCTGCAGGATGTCTGAACAGTCTAGATTGCTTCTGACTAGATGGAGTGGATCCACTGTAAGCTGGACTTTGACTAGTACTCTTTTATCCGGCCCTTATAAGCTCCCACTCCAACAGAGGAGTGAAGATGACACTTTGGGACTATGTTTCAATGTCAGTTCAGATCCTGTGCCCAACAGTTATCTGTGCACAGTCACCTGAATAAATACTTACAAGTCCCCTTTTGGAAGGACTGGGGACATTATAGTATATAATTACCATGGTGTTGCCAGTCTTTGGGGACCTGTGTACCTCCACAGTCAATGAGTTTTGGGTCTGAAAACCGACTTAGGTTCTGGAACCAGACAAAGGAGCATGCTTTTTAACTGAGAGGTCCATCCTCAGGTTCCTGCTCATCCATTCTTGCTCTCTGTTGATTACACATCTTCAGCAATATCCTTGTTTTGACTGCACATCCATTTTGCCCCCTAAGGATAGCATGTTTTATTAACCATCGATACAACTCTTCATGTCAAGTCTCTCTGATACTTGTAACCCCCATCCCACAGCTTCTGGCAATTAAGTGCTGCCACCAGCCTCTACTACCTCAGTATGCCCATCATCCTTGTCACTATAAAAGAGCCAAGCCTGTTAGCGCTGGCTTGTAGAAGAAAGCCACAACTAAGCTTCTGTGTGATGCTGGCACTTTCACCAGCACATTTTTGATGGCCTTGGTAAATGGGATTCCTGGCTGGCGCAGTGGCTCACACCTGTAATCCCAGCACTTTGAAGGCCAAGGCAGGCAGATCACCTGAGGTCAGGAGTTTGAGTCCAGCCTGGCCAACATGGTGAAACCCTGTCTCTACTAAAAATACAAAATTAGGCCAGGCGCGGTGGCTCACGCCTGTAATCCCAGCACTTTGGGAGGCTGAGGCAGGCGGATCATGAGGTCAGGAGATCGAGACCATCCTGGCTAACACAGTAAAACCCCGTCTCTACTAAAAATACAAAAAAAAAATTAGCCGGGTGTGGTGGCATGCGCCTGTAGTCCCAGCTACTCGGGAGGCTGAGACAGGAGAATTGCTTGAACTTGGGAGGTGGAGGTTGCAGTGAGCCAAGATTGCGCCACTGCACTCCAGCCTGGGTGACAGAGTGAGACTCCGTCTCAAAAAAAAAAAAAAAAAAAATAATAATAATACAAAAATTAGCCGGGCATGGTGGTGTATGTAATCCTAGCTACTGGGGAGGGTGAAGCAGGAGAATCACTTGAACTTGGGAGGCAGAGGTTGCAGTGAGCTGAGATTGCACCACTGCACTCCAACCTGGGTGATAGAGCGAGACTCCATCTCAAAAAAAAAAAAAAAAAAAAAGAAAAGGGATTCCTCCAGGCCTTCTATGGAGCATTCTTAGAATTCACTCTATCATGCCCATTTTGCTGAGCCATTTAATCTTTTCTTCCCCCAGTTGCTATGGCAATACAGACATTTGACCTTCACTCAGCAACCATTATCATTTCCTCCACGCTCCTAGGAGCCACTAGGGGCAGGTCCTTACCAGGAAGTTAAATTCCTTTTTTTTGAGACGGAGTTTCACTCTTGTTGCTCAGGTTGGACTGCAATGGCAGTCTTGGCTCACGGCAACCTCCGCCTCCTGGGTTCAAGCAATTCTCCTGCCTTAGCCTCCTGAGTAGCTGAGATTACAGGCATGCACCACTACACCTGGCTAATTTTGTACTTTTAGTAGAGATGGGGTTTCTCCATGTGATTCAGGCTGGTCTCGAACTCCTGACCTCAGGTGGCCCGCCCACCTCGGCCTCCCAAAGTGCTAGGATTACAGGTGTGAGCCACGGTGCCCGGCCAGGAAGTTATATTCTATCCCAAGAAAGTGGTCCCCAAGTAAAAAAGCTTGCCCTTAATCCACTTTTATATTTCATCCCCTTGATTAAGCACTATCAAAATCCAATCCCATGGGTACTTATCTACTCTTACCACTAAATGTTGGCCAGTTCTTGCAGGATACTTTGGGTTATAGTCCCTTTCTTGCCTTATTAGGCCTAGTATGTCCTTGGCTACCAGACTATGCTGTAATTTAACCTATGAGAGTTTAAGATTAAGATCTTCACATTTAGGAGATTCTGGGAGGGGAGAGGCCTCTGCAGTGTCTTAAGGCTCTGAGGGTTCAGAGGAGTGCAGAAAGCCAGAATCTTTGGGGGGACCCGCCCAGATATTTCTATTCCATGTATTAGGGTCCCAGGTTTTCCCAAGCAGGGTCCTGACCTTGATTGCAGATCTGCCTCTGGGAGCTCTATTGAAGTCCTCGAGTTAGGTCTTCAGATTTTTTTGCTCTCTCACTGCTATAGATAAGGGCCTCTTTGTAAGCCATCAAAAAGGCCCTCTGACCTTCACAGTTAATTTCCAATGTTTGTTAACTACTCTCAGCTTTTCATTATCTCTTGGCAGGGCCGAATGCAACTTAATAACAGCCAGCCAATTCCATTGTCCCTGTACTCACTGCTGTCCCTCCGCCTACCCCGTATGCCTGAACTGTTCCACCACAGGAACGTTCTCCCATTTCATATCAGCAACTTGGCTACCATCTTGTTCTAGAGACTACCTGTACCCCACAACATCCAGGAGGGGTTCTTGTTGCCAGCCAGGCAGTGAGTACTGCAGTTCCCTAAACCTATCTTACTGCTCGCTTTTTCAGACCACTTCTGGAGTGGTCACCTGAGTCAGTTCAGGTGGCCTGGGGAGCAGATACTGAGACAAAGTTAGGAGTGCAAGAGGCTTACTGGCTGGTAACACCTGTGAAAGATAAAGAAGGAAGCAGGAATGGGCAGAGAGAGCCTTTGGATAGGCTTCCCTATCCTGATAAACTAAAGGAAGGCAGAAGCAAAATTGGGCAAGAAAAACCTCAAGCTATGGTGCAGATCCTTCCAAATTGCAGTCTACCCAGTGGAAAGCACCAGGGCAAAGGTTAGCACACAGAGAAATCAACAGTGGGCAGAAACAGTCAGGTCCCAGTAACCACACTGTGTCAGTCATTGGCTTGGGGCTGTTCAGGAAGAGTGTGGCCTTAGCTCTGACATGGTAGTGGATCCCAAAGGTGATGCAGCTGTGGGCTGACAGCGAATTGCTTTCTGGCAGTTGAATGGCAGATTCTTTCTAAGGGATGTCATGGCTGCCACATCAGGTATTTTGTCTTGGAGTTCAGTGCTATTTCCATATGTCATTTTGCCTCTGTATTACGAGACTTATACTTTGAAAAAGATTCAGATAAAAAACCTGAGCAAATCAGGCAATTAATGGGATTCTGCTAAAACTCTTTGCCACAGTGGACTGTGAGAGAACTGGAGGAGTCTCAGGGCTTGCGGGATGTGTGTATAGGTTTGAGCTGCCAAGCTTCTGTCCCCTTCATTGATGAGAGGAGGAAAGTGAGATGGGAGGTAGAATCAGCTGTTGTTTGGGTGTGTGGAGGAAAACTGGCTCTCTCCTCAGATTGGCGTTTTAACAACCCAGAAAAAGAATTACGCAGAAGGAATCTGTTCTTTTTAATTTCTTTTTTTGTTGTTGTTTTTTGAGATGGTGTCTTGCTCTGTTGACCAGGCTGGAGTGCAGTGGTGCGATCTCGGCTCACAGCAACCTCTGCCTCCCGGGTTCAAGCAATTCTCCTGCCTCAGCCTCTCGAGTAGCTGGGATTACAGGCACATGCCACCATGCCCAGCTAATTTTTTTCTGTATTTTTAGTAGAGACGAGGTTTCACCATGTTGGCCAGGCTGGTCTCAAACTCCTGACTTCAGGTGATCCACCTGCCTCAGCCTCCCAAAGTGCTAGGATTACAGGCTTGAGCCACCATGCCTGGCCTGGGAATTGGAAATATATGGCCTGTCTTGCTCTTTTTTTTTTCCTTTTAAATGATATTCTTATTTTAAATGTATACTGAAGGCCAGGTGCTACAGCTCACGCCTGTAATTCCAGCATCTTGGGAGGCCAAGGTGGGTGGATTGCTTGATCCTAGGAGTTCAGGAGCAGCCTGGCCAACATAGGGAAACCCCATTTCTACTATTTAAAAAACAAACAAACAAAAAAATGAATGTATACTAGAGACTTTGAACTTACTGGAATTTAGCTGCTCAGAGCGTTAGAGATGGGCAGCTAGGACAATAGGGGCTACAGGGTGTGGTGAGATACAAGGAACTTGGAAATGAGTCTTTCCCTTGTTGGGGAGTGACTCTGATTAAACTGAAAAAAGTTGCTTGGAATGCTTTGTCCCAAACAATTATCCTTTATGTACTAGATTTGGTTACACTTACTCATGTTCCTAGCTGATAACAAAAGGAAGAGGTGGGAGGCAGAACATGACTTTTTCCTCTTCAAGAAACCCAAAGGAAACAATACAGTTATGAAATCTGGGATCATCTTCATAATTCTCAGAGAAAACAGAGCCCCAAATATTTTGAAGACTTAGCTAGGAGTACAGCTTTCCCAGAAGTAAAATTAGAATACAGATATCTTGACTCCTGACTTGGTACGCTGCCTCAGTGATGTCCATTCACGAAATCTCGGTAGCTCTGCCTCCCTAGTCAAACTGAGAAAAGAGTGGACGACGTGGGTCACAAAGAATGAAATATCTTTTGGGGACTCTTGGAAGTCCTGTACTCAAAGATTGGACATGTATATAAAGTGAGTATATGCAGTGACCATTTCTTATCTTCCCTAACCAGAATAGAAATTGTACTTAGCCAGGAAAAGCCCCAAGTGTTAGTATAATTACATATTATTATTGCTCTTGAAGAGCAAAGTATTTGTAAACAAAGCTCAAGAGAGAAATGATGAGTAATATGCTAAAACAGCATCAGGGTGAGTGGTCTTTGCTTTTCCCTCCTTTTGCCACCACTGTGGGGTTTTTTTTTTTTTTTTTTTGAGACAGAGTCTTGCCCTGTTGCCCAGGCTGGAGTGCAATGGCACAACCTCGACTTACTGCAACCTCCACCTCCTGGGTTCAAACGATTCTCCTGCCTCGGCCTCCTGAGTAGCTGGGATTACAGGTGCCCACCACCATGCCCAGCTATTTTTTGTATTTTTAGTAGAGACGGGGTTTCACCATGTTGGCCAGGCTGTTGTTGAACTCCTGACCTCAGGTGATCTGTCCGCCTCAGCCTCCCAAAGGGCTGGGGTTACAGATTTGAGCCACTGTGCCCGGCCACTACTGTGGTTTTTAGGGTTTACTTCAATCAAGCCTTACCATTGCATTTATCATAGAGACCTTCTGAAGTACTGCCTCTTTCCTGCTCAAGAACCTTTAATAGCTCTCCATTACCTACCAATAAAGCCCACATTTCTTTTTACTTCTTTCTTTTTTTTTTCTTAAAGAAACACAGTCTAGCTCTGTTGCTCAGGCTAGAATACTGTGAAAGCCCACATTTCTTTTTTTTTCTCTTTGTCACCCAGGCTGGAGTGCAATGGTGCAATGGAGCGATGTCAGCTCACTGCAACCTCTGCCCACTGCAACCTCTGCCTCCCGGGTTCAAGTGATTCTCCTGCTTCAGCTTCCTGAGTAGCTGGGATTACAGGCACCTGCCATCATGCCCGGCTAATTTTTTTGTATTTTTGTAGAGACAGAGTTTCACCATGTTGGCCAGACTGGTCTTGAACTCCTGACCTCGGGTGATCCACCTGCCTTGGCCTCCCAAAGTGCTAGGATTACAGGTGTGAGCCACCGAGCCCAGCCGAAAGCCCATATTTCTTATTCTGATATTCGAGGCCTTATAAAATCTACCCCAGAATTTACCTATCATCTTATTTACCGCTATTCTCTGTCCCTTTGCTCTACAGGCTAACCTTCCAGTTCACTAAACTGACATGATGCTTTTCTGCCCCGAGGGCCTTTGCACATTTTCTTGCTCTCTTTCCTCCTCCCTTTCCTCTGCCTGTTTTTTCAAGGCCCAGATTATAAATCACTCTATTCTAGTTGAAAGGGAAGCTTTCCAGTAACACTTCATTTGTGCCATTGATTTGGCATTTATCATATTCTTCCTTAGGCTTGTAGATAATACCAACAGTTCCAAAACCTTTTAACAAATTCTCCAGCCCTGAGAATCACTTCTCTTTGGCAGGTCCAGTGATCTGGTGAACTAGTTACCTGCCTCAACTTTCTCAACTCCTCACTCTTTCACATCTGTTCTTCCAATTTAAGTTCCAGAATAGAGACTTCACCTTCTCCTCTAAGTTCCAAGTTTTGACTATTTGGCTGTTCTCTTTTTCTCTTTTCCTCTTTCTCCCATCTCATCTTAGTTCTTGAATCTTGTCTCCTTTTCTAGCTTCTTATTAAAACATAACCAAGTCTCTCCTTCTTCTTCTTCTTTTTTTTTCTTTTTTTTTTTTTTTGAGATGGAGTTTCGCTCTTGTTGCCCAGGCTGGAGTGCAATGGCACAATCTTGGTTCGCTGAAACCTCTGCCTTCCAGGTTCAAGCAATTATCCTACCTCAGCCTCCCAAGTAGCTGGGATTACATGCATGTGCCACCACACTCAGCTAATTTTTGTATTTTTAGTAGAGGCAGGGTTTTACCATGTTGGCCAGACTGGTCTTGAACTCCTGACCTCACGTGATCTGCCCGTCTTGGCCTTCCAAAATGTTGGGATTACAGGCGTCAGCCACTGCATCCTGCCAGTCTCTCCTTCTTAAAAACAAAACCAGCTGGGCACAGTGGCAAATGCCTGTAATCCCAACACTTTGGAGGCCGAGGCGGGTGGATCACTTGAGCTCAGGAGTTCGAGACCAGCCTGAACAATATGGCAAAACCCTGTCTCTACAAAAAATACAAAAATCAGCTGGGTGTGGTGATGTGCACCTCTAGTCCCAACTACTCAGGAGGCTGAGGTGGGAGGATTGCTTGAGCCCAAGGGGTTGAGGCTGCAGTGAGCCATGACTGCGCCACTACACTCCAGCCTGCGTGGCAGTGAGACCCTGTCTCAAAAAAAACAAACGCCCCCCCCACCAGTCCCCCCACAAACCCCCAAAACCAAACATAGAAGTTGCCCTTTCTTTTACCCTGTTTTCCTTTAAGTCAAGGTACCCTCTCTCTTTCCTTTTTATTGATACACTTCTTATATTGCATTCTGAGTTGAGAGCCTACCACGCTGCTGAAACTGATGTCTGGAAGATCAACCATAACTTCGAAATGCCAAATTCCAGTCTCTTCTCCTACTTGAACACCTCTCTTGCATGAACTTCTTTACTTACCCTTCTGAATACCCCCACACTGATCCCGTTTTTACTCCTCATCTGTCCTTTATTTCTCACAGTTTGTTCTGTAGTCCTCTTAGCAAACTTTCATCTATGAGGATGATTCTTAGCTCTGTCTCTAGCCCTGATTTCTTTTCTAGGCTTCATTTCCAGTTGTTTGCTAGACATTTGTGTGTGTGTGTGGATTTACCACATGCTTCTTTTTTTTTTTTTTTTTTTTTTTTTGAGACAGAGTTTTGCTCTGGTTGCCCAGGCTGGAGCACAGTGGTGTGATCTCTGCTCACCGCAATCCCCGCCTCCCGGGTTCAAGTTATTCTCCTGCCTCAGCCTCCCGAGTAGCTGGGATTATAGGCGTGTGCCACCACACCCGGCTAGTTTTTGTATTTTTAGTAGAGACGGGGTTTCTCCATGTTGGTCAGGCTGGTCTTGAACTCCCGACCTCTCTTGATCCGCCTGCCTCGGCCTCCCAAAGTGCTGGGATTACAGGCGTGAGCCACGTGCCTGACACCACATGCTTCTTTAAAATAGCAGGTTCCAGAGTTAATTTATCATATTCTTCTTCTTCTAGGTCCTCCCCAAATCCTTCCTGTCTCTTGTCCTTTCCATTTCAGCTAGTGGCATCACCTTATTTCCATTATTATTATTATTATTATTATTATTTATTTTTTTTTTTTTTTGAGATGGAGTTTCACTCTTGTTGCCCAGGCTGGAGTGCAATGGCACAATCTCGGCTCGTTGCAACCTCCGCCTCCTGGGTTCAAGCGATTCTCCTGCCTCAGCCTCCCTAGTAGCTGGGATTACAAGCATGTACCACCATGCCCGGCTAATTTTTGTATTTTTAGTAGAGACAGGGTTTCACCATGTTGGCCAGGCTGGTCTCGAACTCCTGACCTCATGTGATCTGCCTGTCTTGGCCTCCCAAAATGCTGGGATTACAGGCACGAGCCACCGTGCCCAGCCTTAAACGGGTGATCTTTGAGAGAACAATTCAGTAGAGTTGCTAGTGGTATCAGTGAATCTTGGAAAACTCAGGAAAGAATTGCAGGAGAGGAATTTGGTTCCAAATCCACCTCTTTTTTTTTTTTTTTTTTTTTTTTTGAGATGGAGTTTCGCTCCGTTGCCCAGGCTGGAGTGCTGTGGCGCGATCTCAGCTCACTGCAAGCTCCGCCTCCTAGGTTCAGGCCATTCACCTGCCTCAGTTTCCCGAGTAGCTGGGACTACAGGCGCCCCACCACCACGCCCGGCTAATTTTTTGTGTTTTTAGTAGAGACAGGGTTTCACCATGTTAGCGAGGATGGCAAATCCACTTCTTTGATGAAACCTCCGATTTACCTAAAACTTTCTCTATTATCCCATTTCACAAAATAAAACTACTCTCTTTAACATCTATCAGTGTTATTTCTTCTTTCTGGGTATTATATTTGCTATAAATTCTGCTTTTGCTGTATTTATAAACTGGCCAGTTTTGCCATTTCTTTTTCGAAAAAATTTTATTATTATTATTTTTTATAGAGATGGGGTCTCACTATGTTGCCCAGGCTGGTCTTGAATTCCTGGGTTCAAATGATCCAACTCCAGGGCTCAAGCTGTCCTCCTGTTTTGGCCTCCCAAAGTGCTGGGATTAGAGGCATGAATCATCACGCCTGGCCCTGTAGCATTTCTTAAGGAGAGGGATCACCTGTCTTCTGAACTCTGGAAAAAGACCAGGGTGTTGCCTTTGTCACTTGTGCCTGGATGTCCCTCTCAGAGTGAGTGCTTCCTTGAAGAACAGATGACGAAGGCGGTGACTCAGAGGCTCCCATTTATCCTTGTAATCCGTGTTCGTAGTGCTGGGTAACCACCCAAGTTGGTATTTACTACAAATATACTAAGTATCCTAATTGCTAAGGTGTTATCTAGGAGAGTTTAGCTGCTTCCGCCTTTCCAATATCTGAGTCAATTCAATATCCCACATTAAAAAAAAAAAAAATCTTACAAAAACTTGGCGGGGGGGAGCGTGGTGGCTCATGCCTGTAGTCCCAGTACTTTGAGAGGTCGAGGCAGGCGGATCGCTTGAGTTCAGGAGTTCAACGCCAGCCTGGACAACATGGAAACCCCATCTCTACTAAAAATGCCAAAATTAGCCCAGTGTGGTGGTGTGCGCCTGAAGTTCCAGCCACTCAGGAGGCTGAGGTGGGAGGATCGCTTGAGCTTCAGAGGCTGAGGCTGCAGTGAGCGGAAATTGCACCACTGCACTCCAGCCTGGGTGAGACTCCATCTCAATGAAAAAAACAAAACTAAAGCAAAAAACAAAAACAAAAAAACCCAAAACACGCCGGGTGTGGTGGCTCACGCCTGTAATCCTAGCCCTTTGGGAGGCCAAGGCGGGCAGATCACTTAAGGACAGGAGTTCAAGACCAGCCTGGTGAAACCCTGTCTTTATTTAAAAATACAAAAAATTAGCCAGAAATCAATTGAATCTGGGAGGCGGAGGTTGCAGTGAGCCGAGATTGCGCCACTGGACTTTAGCCTGGGCGATAGAGCAAGACTCCGTCTTAAAAAAAAAAAACAACAAAAAAAACCCAAACCGAAAACCATCCCATGGGAGTGTCTCTGAACCTATTCTGGTTCAGGGGGCTGCACAATAAAAGAAAAATAAGAAATTTTTTTTTTTTTAAAAAAAGTCTTTTAAAAGCCACCCAGTGTTCAGGAGGTGCGCTCCTAGAAGGACATTTCCTCTTCTGTCCCCACCCCCACTACATCTTTTTTGCTGTTCCTCCCCAGGGAACAGGCCGGTTTGATGGCTCTAATCTTTATATACAGCTTCCTCTGAAATGCAGAGACTTTGCATCCCAGCTGAGGAGCTGGTAAGTGGACTTTACCCCGTAGGACCCACACCTAGCTTTTGAAGGCTGGGGGAGGGGCGGAAACGAGCTCCCGAGAATACACCGGAATCTGTGCTGCATCGAAGATTCTTCTTCTACTCCAATAGGTACAGGGTAAATATTTGTTGTAATTAAATGAGAACAAAATCCTGAGCCCAGGAACGTAAACTAAGGCAATCTCTTTTTTACATATCTCAACGGTTAACAGCTAGGATGCCCACTTTAATGTTGTTTTAACTGCAGCTGGTATGAGCAGGGTTCCTGCAGTTTGCAGAGCCCCTAGTCTTTACTCTTTTCTAGGAACTGGGATCAGCATCCCTACTTCTTGAGAGGCTAACTCTAAGGTGAATTTACAATTTGGGGTTGAGTCCCTGCTTCAGTTTAGAACGAAGGTCATTCCTATTTTGGTAAATTTGCGTCCCCGGTTTCCATTCATTCAGTCAACAAATATTTATTAAGCATGTAGTTATGTACCAGTCTCTGTTGTAGGCGTTTGGGGTGAAGCAAGGCACAGAGCAAGAGATCCTTGCTCTGGTGAAGCTTATCGTAGGACGGAAGGCAAAATGATGAAAACGATTTTTAAAATTATGTTATTAACTAGAAGGTGATAAATATCACATAGAAAAAGATGTCAGGCTGGAAAATGATTGCGGAGGCCACAAGATAAAACAGAATCCAAGATCAGGGTTCTGGTTCGGGTCAGAGAAAAGGGAGACGAGCTGAGGTGCAGGAGGCTCTGACGTCGGGGGACAACGGAGATATTTTCTGCAGAAAGTGACGAAAGAGCATTCTGGTTCCTGCAGAGGTAGGTGAAGGACAGAAACGACCCTGGCCGGCCATTCCCTTGGAGTAAACCGGGGGCAGGAGGCAGTTTTCTAGTAGAGCCCAGAAGATGCTCTGGCCGAGGGCTCCCGGGGTCTTCCCCGGCGGTCACTCGCGGCCATCCGCGACGCCCCCAAAATGGCCTCCGCGCCCCTCGCCGCCCCGCCCCGACGCTCCGCAGCCCGCGGGTCCACGTGACCTGGCCCGCCCCTCGCGGCTGGAGACCCCGGGTCCCGGTCCCCGCAGAGGAGGCCCCGCCCCCTACGGGAAGCGGACCAACCGGAGCGGGGAAAGGCGGGGCAGGCACTGACGGCCCGCGGGGGTGGAGCTCCGCAGCGGAGTAACAGGTTGGTGGGAGGGGGAGAAAGGAGGGAGCGCCGAGGACGAGGGGGAGGGCCGGAGCTGCGCGTGCTGCTTTGCCCGAGCCCGAGCCAGAGCCCGAGCCCGAGCCTGAGCCCGAACGCAAGCCTGGGAGCGCGGAGCCCGGCTAGGGTGAGTGGACCAGGTGGGGGCCAGGGCACCCGAGAGGAAAGCGAGCCCTCAGGGGTACCTTTGAGGGGCGGGCATCGAGGCGGTGTGAGATGCCCCTTTCCAGGGCACAGGTGCCGAGTGGGAGACGGGAGGAGGGGAGATTGGGGCGGGGTGGGGTACTGATTAGGAGCCGACCCCTACCCTGAGGTGCCAGATGCAGGTGGCTAGGAAGGTGCCAGGCGAGGGGCACCTGGGGCGAAGGCTGTTCCCAGGGCATGAAAGCGTTTCAGCGCCAGATGTCTCTGGAGGTCAGACGCCAGCCCTAGGGGCAGAATTTCTCTTGGAGACAGCCGTGGCGCGGGGAAGGAGTTAGTTCCAGCTGAGTCGGGAACTGCTGCTGCCTGAGGTGCAGACTCGCCAGGGGAGGGCATCTGCAGGTGCTGCTTGCCTGAGGTTCTTTCCCGCGTCCTGCGGTCTCAGCTGGCCGTTGTCAGCACCCTGGTGGCTTTGAGATGACTCTGAGGTGTGGGATCTTTTCCCCAGCCCTTCACCTCCGGCCGAAGGCAGTTGCGAATCAGAGACACTGAGGGGCAGATGAGAGGGCACCCTCATCTCTTCGCCAGGTGTACAACCGATTAGGCTTTCACTTTCTGTCCTTTGCTTTCGTGCCAGGGAGAATCGTTCCTTCTTCCTCTTGAGAGAGAGAGAGAGAGTACTCCCCAAGAGAGGGATATGAGGAAGCAAAGAGCCCTGCCTGGTCCTGCAAAATATTGATAAATGTTAATACTTATTTCTCAGGAGGCCCCTTTCTGGGGGCGGATGTCAAACCCTTTCTCCAAGTACACATATATTTTTTCTGTGGTTCTAGATGGGGACCATTGGATGAGGTTTGGGAGCCCAACCAATTTCCTTGATGTCTGGAGGAATCCCCATTACTCCCTGAACGCCCCCCAGGCATCCCTGACTTCTGAACTGCGGTGGCTGTCAGAATGGCAGCAGGAACTATTGGGGTAGGAAATAGGCAGGACTCATCAGGAGACCACGAGACTAGGGAAATTACAACTCCAAATCCCCAGGACAGATGAAAGGTGCACCTTGGGGCCCAGACAAGGCTGGAGGCAAATTTCTTTGCCTTAGGCAGGTAAGGGAACTAGAGTCAACCTTAGCTTGGCCCGTTTGAAGCTCTGCCTGAGGAAGGTTGTTGTAATTGGGAAATAATTAGCAAGCGCTATGTTTGTAGATGGGCTGCCTACACATGCCTATGCATCTCTTCTTTCATCCTGGATGTTTGGGAGTCTGGGGGCTGGCTCTGGGGGACTGCTAATCCAGAGATTTGCCCGACTCTAAGAGGATTCTGGCTTCCTAGAACCCTTCCTGTGTTTCCCAGGCTGGCCTGCATGCCATTCCCCTTGTGGGAGGTGAGGGGGGTGTAGGGCTCTTCTCTTTGTGCCAGGGAGGGGCGGACTGAGGACCAGGGAGGCGGCCAAAGCAAGTGTAGGATCAGGAATGCAACTATGGGAACCTCAAAGGGAGGGGTGGAGGGAGACAAAGTCTCCCTGTCACATACTGGCCTGTCACCAGGTTCCTGTTCATCTGCTCCTCCTGCCTGTTCCCTCCCTGCCCTCTGTCCTCTCCTTCAGAGCTTTGGCTTTGCCATCAAGGCTGGAGAGCCCCTGCCTGTGGTATTGCCCCTCTGCCTCCTCCGTGGTGTGGAATTTCTCTGGTCTGCTTTACAAGCTGCCAGTGTAGTTTCCCTGGCCCTCCCCTTCCCCTTGCCTCTCAAACCAGTCCAGCCAGTTTGCAGGGGCCCAGTTCCTCATTGTGTTTTTTTCCCTACTGGCCAAGCAGCTGTAGCCTGGCTCTCAGGTTTCTGCTTTTTCAGTGGACCTAGGCAGGAGTCCACTTGGGGGATTCTTTTTGGATCCACGGGGAACCTTCTTATCTCTAACTATGAGAAAAAGGGTGCCGAATCATCAAGGTCACTGAGCTGTCCTCTTCTATTTCGACCATTTGCTTTCCTTGTTTCCTCTGAGGGGGTTCTAATCTCTATACCTCAAGTTCTCCCATATTCTAAATCTGCCAGTTATTTAGCATCTAGCATATTGCCTGGCCCTGTGTGAATCAGTCCTTCCTCCACGCACCTGAAACCACCCCACCCCCACTTCCTGCCAGAAGTCCAGAGACCCTGTCACTCCTAGTTGGAAACCAGATGCATATGGCTGGGCCAGAGGTGATGGAATTGGGGCAGGGCAGGCTAATGAGTAACTCAGGGAGAAGTGGCTGTCTGGTACAGGTGTAGAGTGTTCTCCCACTCTTTGCAGGCAGGAAAGGCAGAAGCAGACAGATGCACCTGAATTAACTTGTGGTCTGGTCTCTTCCCGGAGTACAGTCGGTGAGGAGAGCCCTAGACATGTGATAGGGGAGAGAAAAGCAGGGTCAGGCATTGGTGAGGGCGCAGGCCCTGGACTCCATGTTGCCTGGCCCTTGATCACTGTTTACCTGCCTGTCTCTGGGGCTTACGCAAGGCCTCAGAGCTGCCCTGCTGCCTTGGTCCCGCCCCACTGTCCTCTGTAACCAAAGGCAGGTAGGTTTCTGGTTTTCCATGTTGAATCATTTAGAGCCCTGCTTTCTGACCCACCCCAAAGATCCCTTCAGCCCTCCTGGCCCCTGATCCACATGTCCTTGGACTGAAGGTGATTGAGGTTAGAGGGTTAACCTAACCTGGGACCTGGGGGAGTGTTCAACACTGCCTCTGAACAATTTAGTGCTGTTGCTCAAGGGGCTGTGCCCTCTGCTGGGCCTAGGCTGGGAACTCCTTGACCTGGATCTGGAAGATCAGTGGATGTACTGACAGGGTAGACTGCATCATGAATAAGTCATGTGGCTTCTGAGAGCTGGCAATCTAGGCACATCTGGTTCTAATATCATGACTACATAGGGCAGCAAGTCTGGACCAGGAGGAGGTCCTGTTATTGAGGCAAAGTAGATTTGTCCTGGGCAAATCTCCCCACTGCTGTGCAAGTGGGCTTTAGTTCAGGATACAGCCTTTAACAAATATTTGTTGACATCTACCACGTGCCCAAACACCTGGGGACACAGTGGTTAGCTGATAGCCATGGTCTTTGCCCTCCGGGAGCTTATTATCTAGTAGGGGAGACAGACAGGAAATAATTACTCCAATAAATGTATAAATATAAACTGGAGTAAACCTGCTGAAGGACAACTGTAGAGCGTGTAACGTGGATCGGACCTGGTTTGTGGGAGGCTGATTTGTGAGAACTGACCTTGTTTGTGGCAGTGGTGGTCAGGGAAGGCTTCTCGGAAGAAGTGGCATCTTTCTATGAACCAGGTGAAGCCAAAAGTGCCTGTTGGACGAAGTAGCATGTGTGAAGGATGATATTTGTTGTCAGCTTTGTGATAGTCACGTGCTAAATGTTTTCATGTTTAATATTTTGTTTTTCTCTCCTTTTTATTAAATCAGAACCCAAGTTCAATAAAGTACAAACATCTTTTTTTTTTTTTTTTTTTTGAGATGGAGTCCTGCTCTGTCACCCAGGCTGGCGGATCTCGGCTCACTGCAACCTGTGCCTCTCAGCTTTAAGCAATTCTCCTGCCTTGGCCTCCCCAGTAGCTGGGATTCCAGGTGCCCACCACCACACCCGGCTAATTTTTGTATTTTTAGTAGACATGGGGTTTCACCATGTTAGCCAGGCTGTTGTTGAACTTCTGACTTCTGGTGATCTGCCTGCCTCAGCCTCCCAAAGTGTTGGGATTACAGGCATGAGCCACTGCGCCTGGCCTAAATAAAGTACAAAGATCTTAAGGGTATAACTTGGTAATTTTTTATCGTTGTATATGCCCATATAATTACTTATTATCTCATTCTCACAGATAATAACCTTGTGGGGTATTATCATTATACCCATTTTACAGATGAGGAAACTGAGGCACAGAAAAGTTGTGGGTTTTTTGTTGTCATTGTTGTTGTTTTTCAGACAGAGTCTTACTCTATCACCCAAGCTGGAGTGCAGTGGTGCGATTACAGCCCACTGCAGCTTCAACCTCCTGGGCTCAGGTGATCCTCCTACCTCAGCCTCCTAAGTCGCTGGGACTACAGGTGTGTACCACCATACTCGGCTAGTTTTTTTGTATTTTTTGTAGAGATGGGGTTTTGCCATGTTGCTCAGGCTGGTCTCAAACTCCCGAGTTCAAGTGATCCACCCACCTTGGCCTCCCAAAATGCTGGGATTACAGGCGTGAGGCACCACACCAGAAAAGTTGTGATTTGCCTCAGGTTGCATACATCAGGTGAAGAGCAGAGACAGGATTCCAAACCAGATCCTGACTCTAGCCCAGTGCATTTTCTACTGGATGAGTGGTTTGGAGAACTACTTTACCTGTCTGCCTTCACAAGCCTTTTAAGATGGGGTGATAAAAGTTTGTATGTGCTGTCTCCTCAGGGAGAGTGTATTGCTTTCATCATTTTCTCATGGAGTCCCAGGGCCAAAAAGATGAAGAATGATTCCCTAATAAAGGGCTCTTCTCTCCCTGTTCCTTTCTCTTGAGAATTGCTGGGAATTCTAAGAATGCTCTTCTTCAGATAGGAGACCTTCCACATCAAGCCCTTTGTCACCTGTAGCTCTGCCTCTCCCATTCCTTCCCCTCCCTTCTCATCTCACCCCGACTTGCTAGCACTTTACAGTCCCTGAAAGGGGCCTTGCCAAGTTTTCTTGGCCCAGAACTCCATGGGGAGGTTGAGTTGGGTATGTTTGTGTTTCTGTCTGGCACGTTAGAGGCTCATCCTTCAGTTTGGTGCTAGGCTCTGGTGGAGACTAGCAGAAGGAGTGGGGAAGCTGAATTTTTTTATTTGCTTGGAAGATAATCTCTCCCCCAAGTTCCTGGAGCCAGAGCATACCTGGAATACATTCCATTTGCTGACTCTGAGCTTTAACAATGTGGACCTGGGAAGCTGGCCTATGGATGGTGTTGGCTCTGGCTCTCAGCTGAGACAAGTTTACCTGACCTGGGGCCCCTTAAAGTGGCACTTTTTTTTTGTTTGTTTTGAGATAGAGTTTCACTCTTGCTTCCCAGGCTGGAGTGCAATGGCGTGATCTTGGGTCACTGTAACCTCCGTCTCCCGGGTTCAAGCGATTCTCCTGCCTCAGCCTCCCGAGCAGCTGGGATTACAGGCCCCCGCCACCACGCCCAGCTGATTTTGTATTTTTAATAGAGACAGGGTTTCACCATGTTGGTCAGGCTGGTCTCAAACTCCTGACCTCAGGTGATCCACACGCCTTGGCCTCCGAAAGTGCTGGAATTACAGGCATGAGCCACCATGCCCAGCCGAGTGGCACAGTTTTTAAACCATATTTAAATATTTTTGGCTGGGTGCAGTGGCTCATTCCTGTAATCTCAGCTCTTTGGGAGGCTGAGGCAGGCGGATCACCTGAAGTCAGGAGTTCGAGACCAGCCTGGCCAATATGGTGAAACCCATTATGGTGGCAGGTGCCCGTAATCCCAGCTACTTGGGAGGCTGAGGCAGGAGAATTGCTTGAACCCGGGAGGCAGAGGTTGCAGTGAGCCAAGATCACGCCATTGCACTTCAGCCTGGGCAACAAGAGCAAAACTCTGTCTCAAAAAAAAAAAAACAACCTTTTCTTGAATAGATAATACATCTACGTGTTTCCAAATTCAAAAGGGACAAAGAGATATACAGTAGAATGTCCACTCCTTTCTGCTCTTCCAGAGAATAGAAACTCTCTCATTCCTGTTCCTAGTCCTCAGTTCCTGCACCTCAAAGGCATCACTGCTATCAGTGTTTTTAAGTTTCTTTCCAGAAGTGGGATGATATACTTTGAGGTCTTCTATATTTTAAATGAGCTCTGGGAGAGAAGGCCCCCTTTTCTCCAGTGAGATGGAGGTATCTGTTCAGCAGGGTGTGGGTTCTGCCTTCCCTTGGGGGGAAGAAGGGAAGAAGGCACACAGTGTTTTTTTTTTTTTTTTTTTTTTGGAGATAGAGTTTTGCTTTTGTCACCCAAGCTGGAGTGCAGTGGCACAATCTCGGCTCACTGCAACCTCCACCTCCCGGGTTCAAGCAATTCTTCTGCTTCAGTCTCCTGAGTAGCTGGGATTACAGGCATGCGCCACCACGCCTAGCTAAGTTTGTGTATTATTAGTAAAGACAAGGTTTCACCGTGTTGGTCAGGCTGGTCTTGAACTCCTGACCTCAGGTGATCCACCTGCCCCAGCCTCCCAAAGTGCTGGGATTATAGGCATGAGCCACTGCACCTAGCCACATGGTGGTATTATATGTATGTATGAAGATCAAGTAAAATCTTTTTTTTTTTTTTGAGACAGGGTCTCACTCTGTCATCCAGGCTGGAGAACAGTGGCATAATCACTGCTCACTGCGGTCTCTCTCAAGCTCAAGTGATCCTCCCACCTCAGCCTCCCAAGTAGCTGGGATTACAGGTGTGCACCACCAGGCCCAGCTTATTTTTGTATTTTTTGTAGAGATGGGGTTTCACCATGTTGCCCGGACTGGTCTTGAACTCCTAAGCTCAAGCAGTCCGCCCGCCTTGGCCTTCCAAAGTGGTGGGATTACAGGCGTGAGCCACTGCTCCTGGCCATCAAGCAAAATCTTTAAACTTTTAACAAAGCCTAGCTCCCCAGGGCTGTATCAGAGGAAGTGGATTCTTTCAGGTTAGTGAGTCTCAAAGTGTGGTATCTGGACCAGTAGCATCAGTATCACCTGGGGAACTTGGTTAGAAATGCAGATTCTCAAGTCCTAACCCAGACCTACTGAATCAGAAGCTCTGGAGGTTAGGTCCAGCAACCTGTACGTTAAAAGGCTCTCCAGGGGCCTTCTGTTAGTCTGAGAATCAGTGGTTTATCTAGTAGGAACTGACAGGGAAGTCAGCCCCCAGGTAGAAGTTTCATAGTTTCTAGTTAAGTCTCTTAGCCTAAACTCATTTCTTCATTTTCTAGGACTCCTTCTATTTATGGAACAGGCACCCAACATGGCTGAGCCCCGGGGCCCCGTAGACCATGGAGTCCAGATTCGCTTCATCACAGAGCCAGTGAGTGGTGCAGAGATGGGCACTCTATGTCGCGGTGGACGACGCCCAGCTAAGGATGCAAGAGCCAGTACCTACGGGGTTGCTGTGCGTGTGCAGGGAATTGCTGGGCAGCCCTTTGTGGTACTCAACAGTGGGGAGAAAGGTGGTGACTCCTTTGGGGTCCAAATCAAGGGGGCCAATGACCAAGGGGCCTCAGGAGCTCTGAGCTCAGATTTGGAACTCCCTGAGAACCCCTACTCTCAGGTCAAGGGATTTCCTGCCCCCTCGCAGAGCAGCACATCTGATGAGGAGCCTGGGGCCTACTGGAATGGAAAGCTACTCCGTTCCCAGTCCCAGGCCTCACTGGCAGGCCCTGGCCCAATGGATCCTAGTAACAGAAGCACCAGCATGCTGGAGCTAGCCCCGAAAGTGGCTTCCCCGGGTAGCACCATTGACACTGCTCCCCTGTCTTCAGTGGACTCACTCATCAACAAGTTTGACAGTCAACTTGGAGGCCAGGCCCGGGGTCGGACTGGCCGCCGAACACGGATGCTACCCGCTGAACAGCGCAAACGGAGCAAGAGCCTGGACAGTCGCCTCCCACGGGACACCCTTGAGGAACGGGAGCGCCAGTCCACCAACCACTGGACCTCTAGCACAAAATATGACAACCATGTGGGCAGTTCGAAGCAGCCAGCCCAGAGCCAGAGCCCGAGCCCTCTCAGTGGCTTTAGCCGTTCCCGTCAGACTCAGGACTGGGTCCTTCAGAGTTTTGAGGAGCCGCGGGGGAGTGTACAGGACCCCACCATGCTGCAGGTCAGACCCAGCCCCTCCCTCACTTCCAAATGTCAGCCCCTTCTCCCTTCTCATCAGCTTTTACCCACCAGCCATGAGCCTTCTTGCTAATTCAAATAGCCTAGGCAGAAAGTCTCTGCCTTTTGTTCTCCACTGTATCTGTCCACAAAATAGGTGATATTCACATGCACAGGATATTTCCATGGGTAAAATTCTAAAGAAAATGGAGCAAGCTATAAAATCACTATTCACAAGTTTGGACCTAGTTGTCATTGCCACAACCATAAACTATGCCTCAGTCACCAGTATTTGCTAGGTCTGCAGAATATGTAAGGCGGGCTTGGAGGATAAGAGCAGTTTCCTTGGTGCTCTTGCCAAAATTCCACACCTTTCTCTCCTACTCAGGAATGTAAGTAAATGAGGGAGTGACTTTACTTTGAGAGAAATGTAAGTCCATTTTAAGAGTAAATTATTTATAAAGTCTAGCATGTTAACTACCATTAGTGACAAATCACTTGTGGCCCAGTTTGCAGCTGGTTGAGATGTTCGTTGAGGAAAATCTGGTTTACAGCAATAGTGCAGAGGTGCATCCTGTGTTGGCCTCTCCCTGGCCTGTTGCTCAGGCCTCTGCAGCGCGTTTTCCTTGCTGCACTTCAGGATTGTTCATCATGCTTGAAGGGACTTGACCTGAGACTGCCACTTCTCCTCCATCTGAACCCCACGCATGCTTCTGGCTTAATCTTCCTATTTCTTTCTTTCTTTTTCTTTTTTTTTTTTTCCAACAGTTCAAATCAACTCCAGACCTCCTTCGAGACCAGCAGGAGGCAGCCCCACCAGGCAGTGTGGACCATATGAAGGCCACCATCTATGGCATCCTGAGGGAGGGGTGAGTGGGGGCCCCCCAACAAGAGAGGCATACCCCTCCTTTTTCTTCTAGCTTTGTTCCCCATCTTCTCTGATTTTGCCCTTGCCTGATCTCTGCTACCTCTTTCCTCCCCTAACCCTTGCTTCTGTCCTTTTATCCTCTAGAAGCTCAGAAAGTGAAACTTCTGTGAGGAGGAAGGTTAGTTTGGTGCTGGAGAAGATGCAGCCTCTAGTGGTGAGTGGCCTTCTCTGGGTGGGAGCAAGGGTCAAGGTTAGAGCTTTGAGGGCCTCAGGGGATCCAGACCTGGACTCACTCCCTTCCGCCACACCCCCCGTATCTCTGGCAGATGGTTTCTTCTGGTTCTACTAAGGCCGTGGCAGGGCAGGGCGAGCTTACCCGAAAAGTGGAGGAGCTACAGCGAAAGCTGGATGAAGAGGTGAAGGTAAGGAAAGGTTAGAGGTGCCGGAGGCATGAAGGAAAACAGGGAAAAAGCCTTGGCCTGGAGATGGGCTGAGCTGACCCTTCCAAGCAATGGAACAAGCATGTTTATGTCTTATGAGACAAGAGACAAGAGTGTGTACTAATTCCAGGAAGGACTTCTGGGGTTCTCTGGGGGTTAGGGAGGCAGAGCACGTTAGGAATCTACCTACCTTCCATTCCACTCCCTTTGGGAGTTCCCATCCTGGCTCTGCCCCTTACTAGCTGTATAAAACTTAAGAAAATTACTTACATTCTCTGTGCCTCAATTTTTTTATCATCATCATAATAATGGCAATAGTAGTAGCTATCATTTATTGCGTATAATTTTGGTAGTATGTACTGTCCTGGGTACTGTAATCATTATAGTTACCCTGTGAATACCTATTCTGGACCCTTTTCTGATGAGAAAACTGAAGATCAGAGAGGCTAAGTAAATTGCCTATGGTAGTAAGTTGCAGAGAGGAATGAAAAAATCCGGGTCAGTCTTATTCTAAAGCCAGTGTGCCCTTTTTAAAAACATGTCTTCTGCCTTTCACCATATTGGTTTGTGTGTAGTTGGTGCTCAATAGATGTTGGATTGTAACTTCCCTTGTCTTTTGGAAATCACTGTAGTGTAATGATTAAGTGATTGGCTGTGGAGCCAAACTAACTGGGTTCAAATCCTGGTTCCGTTACTTGTTGGCTGTGTAACTGACCTTGGGCAAGTTCTTTAAATGTTCTAAGCCTCTGTTTCCTAAATTGTAAGTGGGGATTATGATAGTACTGTATTAATTAACTATTGCTGTGTAACAAATTACCCAAAACTCAATAGCTTAAAACAAACATTTCCCCACCAGGCGCGGTGGCTCACACCTGTAATCCTTTGGGAGGTCGAGGCAGGCAGATCACCTGAGGTTGGGAGTTTGAGACCAGCCTGACCAACATGGAGAAACCCTGTCTCTACTAAAAATACAAAATTAGCCCGGTGTGGTGGCACATGCCTGTAATCCCAGCTACTTGGGAGGCTGAGGCAGGAGAATTACTTGAACCCGGGAGGTGGAGGTTGTGGTGAGCCGAGATCCCACCATTGCACTCGAGCCAGGACAACAAGAGTGAAACTCTTTCTCAAAAAAAAAAAAGCATTTCCCAGAGTCTGAGGATGAAGAACCTGGGATCAGCTTAACAGGGTAATTGTGGCTCTGAGTCTGTTATAAGGTTCCAGTCCAGCTTCTGGCTGTGGCCAAAAGAAGTAAATTGGAGGATCTGCTTCTAAAATGGCTTACTTAGGGCCAGGCATGGTCGCTCACGCCTATAATCCCAGCACTTTGGGAGGGCAAGGTGGGAGGACCACTTGAGTTCAGGAGTTTGAGACCAGCCTGGGCAACATAGTGAGAACCTGCCTCTACAAAAAATAAAAAAATTAGCCAGATGTGATGGCATGTGCCTGTAGTTCCAGCTACTTGGGAGACTGAAGTGGGAGGATTTCTTGAGCCCAGGAGGTTAAGGCTGCAGTGAGCTGTGATTGCACTGCTGCACTCCAGCCTGGGTGCCAGACCAAGACCCTGTCTCAAAAAAATATAAATAAATGAATGAAGCAAGCAAAACCAGCTTAATGAATAAGACAGACAAAACCAGCTTAATTGGCTGGGTGCAATGGCTCACACCCATAATCCCAGCCCTTTGGGAGGCTGAGGTGGGTGGATCACCTGTGGTCAGGAGTTTGAGACCAGCCTGGCCAACATGGTGAAACCCTGTCTCTACTGAAAATATAAAAATTAGTTGGGTGTGGTGGCAGTCATCTGTAATCCCTGCTACTTGGGAGGCTGAGGCAGGGAGACTTGCTTGAACCCGGGAGGCAGAGGTTGCAGTGAGCTGAGATTGCGCCACTGCACTCCAGCTTGGGCAACAGCGACACTCCATCTCAAAAAAAAAAAAAAAAAAAAAAAAAAAACCCAAAAAAAACCAGGCTGGGCGCTGTGGCTCATGCCTATAATCCCAGCACTTTAGGAGGCTGAGGTGGACGGATTACCTGAGGTCGGGAGTTTGAGACCAGCCTGACCAACATGGAGAAACCCTGTCTCTACTAATAATACAAAAATTAGCCAGGTGAGGTGATGCATGCCTGTAATCCCAGCTACTTAGGAGGCTGAGGCACGAGAATCGCTTGAACCCGGGAGGTGGAGGTTGCGGTGAGCCGAGATCTCGCCATTGCACTCCAGCCTAGGCAACAAGAGTGAAACTCCGTCTCAAAACAAAACACCAAAAAATAAAAATAAAATAATAATTTAAAAAAACCCCAGCTTAATCAAATGGCTGTTGGTTGTAGACCTCAGTTCCTGGCTGTTTGGCCTTCCTCACAGAGCTACTTTTGAGTATCGTCACAATATAACAGCTAGTTTTTTTCCCAGAGTGAGGGATCCAAGAGAAAAGCTGCAATGCCTTTTTATGACCTAACATCAGAATTTACTCATCACGTCCTCCTTTTTCTGTTTGTTAGAAGGAAGCCCCTAAGTCAAGCCCGCGCTCGAGGCAAACAGAATTAGGCTTTATCTTTTGAAAGAAATGTCAGATAATTTGTGGATATATTTTACATCATCACAAGTACCAAGGCTAGTTATGAAGATTAGATGTGGATAATACACATAAGGTCCTAAGTACAGTGTCTATCATACAGTAAGTGTCCAATGAGTGTTAGACATTCCCATTATTCTGAATCTTTCCCTACCCTCCACCTGCTGTACTCTCATTCCCTTTTTCAGAAGCGGCAGAAGCTGGAGCCATCCCGAGTTGGGCTGGAGCGGCAGCTGGAGGAGAAAACAGAAGAGTGCAGCCGACTGCAGGAGCTGCTGGAGAGGAGGAAGGGGGAGGCCCAGCAGAGCAACAAGGAGTGAGTGCAGCTGGTGGCGCACCTCACCTCGGGCTGCTTGGGGGCTAGGCCAGGTTTAGAGGCCACTCCCTCTTTGCCCCTAGGGTTGAAGGAGACAGAAGGAAATCTCCAGAAGCTGAAAGGGGCAGTGTTGGTTTAAGGTCAGGATAGGGCCTTTCTCTCTACCTTCTTTATCAATAATGGTAGTAGTGCATGATTTGGAGTTAAGCTACCTGGGTTTGCCTCTGTCTCAGATTCTTAAGCTATAAAATAGACTTAATAATAGTACCTACCTCACAGGATCATTGTAAGGATTCAATCATCCATTCAGCAGATGTTTCATCAAGAATGCTGTGACAGGCATTAATCTAGGTTACCAAGACACATCAGTGAACCCTATAGACGACAGGCTCGCTCTCCAGAAGCTTAGTTTCTACTGAGAGGGAACAGACAGTAAACAAACATATTTTGCAAGTAAATTTGTAACACACGAGAAGGCAGTAAATACAACAGGGTAAGGCAGATCAGGAGGGCCAGGTTGTAGTGGGGCAGGTTGCAAAAATCAGGGGAGGCCTCATCAAGATTTGAAGGAAGGAAGTTTAAATGCATTAATAAATATGGATTAAAATATATGATGTGTTTAGAAAACTGCCTGACACATAGTATGCAATAATGTTATCTATTATTAGGCTCCAGAACATGAAGCGCCTCTTGGACCAGGGTGAAGGTTTACGACATGGGCTGGAGACGCAGGTGATGGAGCTGCAGAACAAGCTGAAACAGGTCCAGGGTCCTGAGCCTGCTAAGGAGGTGTTACTGAAGGTAGGGTCTGGGGTCATATGCCCCAGCCTCTGCTTTTTCTCAGTTGGAGCATCCTCAAGTCTGCTCATCCATGGTTTCCCCAAAGTATGAGGAATGGGTGGCTGATTACAGGTACTCAGTATGCTTTCAGGTAGATTCAGTGGTGTGTTGGGACTAGAGTTAGGATAAAGGAAACCTATCATTCTGGGCTCTATTACTGGTACTAGAGCACCTGGTACTGTGCCTAACACAATAAATATTTTTTGACTCAGTGAATTGATAAATAGATGGATTCTAATATGGTCACCCCCGTACTTCTTCCTTTACTTTCTCCAGGACCTGTTAGAGACCCGGGAACTTCTGGAGGAGGTCTTGGAGGGGAAACAGCGGGTAGAGGAGCAGCTGAGGCTGCGGGAGCGGGAGTTGACAGCCCTGAAGGGGGCCCTGAAAGAGGAGGTAGCCTCCCGTGACCAGGAGGTGGAACATGTCCGGCAGCAGTACCAGCGAGACACAGAGCAGCTCCGCAGGAGCATGCAAGACGCAACCCAGGCATGTAACAAGAGCAGGGTCTGAGAGAGGAGGGCACTGCTGGGGAGCAAGGCTGCCTTGGGATCTTGGACTTTTGGACTTTTCATGGTTGCAACTGGGAACTCCCCCTCTCCCCCTAAAGGACACAGTGAGATCTGCTGAAAACTTTGGGCAGGAAAACTATAAGGGCAGAGGGAGGGAGTACAGGCCAGAAGTACCATGAGGTTGTATGACAAAAGTCCCAAGGGGGACTGGGCGCGGTAGCTCATGCCTGTAATCCCAGCACTTTGGGAGGCTGAGGCGGGTGGACTGCTTGAGCTCAGGAAGTTAGAGACCAGCTCGGGTAACATGGAGAAACCCCATCTCTGCCAAAAATACAAAAACTTAGCTGGGTGTAGTGATGCGTGTACTTGTAGTCCTAGCTACTTGGGAGGCTAAGGCAGGAGAATCGCTTGAACCAAGGAAGCAGAGGTTGCAGTGAGCCGAGATCATGCCATTGCACTTCAGCCTAGGCAACACAGCGAGACTCTGTCCCCCTAAAAATAAAAAGTCCCAAGGGGAAATAACTGGGGAGGTTTCCTGTAGATGATAGAGGGGTGGACTGTGACTTGAGAGAACCTCTGCTATCATTGTACCAGGTACCACAAGAGTGTCAGGGGGTGCAGCTGGCATGGTGCCCTCTGGGTCTAAGCCTTTCCTTGTACACACTCACACTTTGATTTGAAGTGACCTCTTCCCTCTGAGCCTTCTGGTGTCCAACTCTCCCCTTCTCTAGGACCATGCAGTGCTGGAGGCTGAGAGGCAGAAGATGTCAGCCCTTGTGCGAGGGCTGCAGAGGGAGCTGGAGGAGACTTCAGAGGAGACAGGGCATTGGCAGAGTATGTTCCAGAAGAACAAGGAGGATCTTAGAGCCACCAAGCAGGAGTAAGGACATTGGCCCTCTCAGAAATACCCATGATTCATATGCCACTTCCTTTCTCTTTTTTAATTTTTAATTTTAATTTTAATTTTTTTGGGACACAGTTTCACTCTTGTTTCCCAGGCTGGAGTGTCATGGCACGATCTTGGCTCACTGCAACCTCTGCCTCCTGGGTTGAACCGATTCTCCTGCCTCAGCCTCCCAAGTAGCTGGGATTACAGGCGCATGCCACTACGCCCAGTTAATTTTTGTATTTTTAGTAGAGATGGGGTTTCACCATGTTGGCCAGGCCAGTCTCGTACTCCTGACCCCAGGTGATCTGTCCACCTTGCCTCCCAAAGTGCTGGGATTACAGGTGTGAGCCGCTGCGCCTGGCCCCCTTTCTCCTTTTTTTTTTTTTGAGATGGAGTCATACTCTGTTGCCCAGGCTAGAGTGCAGTGGTGCAGTCTTGGCTCACTGCAGCCTCCGCCTCCTGGGTTCAAGCGGTTCTCCTGCCTCAGCCTCCCGAGTAGCTAGGATTATAGGCGCCTGCCACTAGGCCTGGGTTTTTTGTATTTTTAGTAGAGACGGGGTTTCACCATATTGGCCAGGCTGGTCTTGAACTCCTGACTTCGTGATCTGCCCGCCTCGGCCTCCCAAAACGCTGGGATTACAGGCGTGAGCCACTGCACCCAGCCTGGGCTCACTGCAACCTCCACCTCCTGGGCTCAAGCCATCCTCCCACCTCAGCCTCCCGAATAGGTGGGACTATAGGCATGCACCACCACACCTGGCTGATTTTTGTATTTTTTGTAGAGACGGGGTTTCATTATGTTTCCCAGGCTGGTCTTGAACTCCTGGGCTCAAGTGATCCATCTGCCTTGGCCTCCCAAAGTGCTGGGATTACAGGCATGAGCCACCATGCCTGGCCCATTTCCTTTCTATCTATGGTATGCTCTTACTCTCCCATTTCTCAAACTGCTCTTTTCCATGTTCACCTTCCTTCCTCTTGAGAGTGGGTGCCCAGTGTGTTGGCCTCCAGAGAGGTGGCTTTTATTGTCATGCTAACCTCTCCCAGGCATGTGGCCTTACTCTGTTCCCTTTCCCCTTTATTTCACCTTGCCTGGCTCAGACTCCTGCAGCTGCGAATGGAGAAGGAGGAGATGGAAGAGGAGCTTGGAGAGAAGATAGAGGTCTTGCAGAGGGAATTAGAGCAGGCCCGAGCTAGTGCTGGAGATACTCGCCAGGTTGAGGTGCTCAAGAAGGTATTTGGGAATTGGGGGGCAGAATGGCAGGTAGGGGTGATGAACACCTGCCTTACCTCTCCATGAGGGCCTCCTTGCTAGTGGGGCTGTCTCCTGTGTGCTTGGTTTCCAGGCCTCATCCTGCCTGCTCAGCTTGATCTCTTTCCAACACAGCAGCACCAGTCTCCTCATTGAGCATAGAGGTTTCTAATGGAAAGTGCTCTCAGAACCCAGGTTGGGGTATAGCCAGAGGCTGCTGGCTGCCTCCCAAGAGATGTCATGGGTAGCAGCATTTAGGTGGATTTGTGAAACTCCAGGGTGATTTTTGCAGGCTCAGAAATCTAATTTGGTCAGCATGGCAAAAGCTGCTTTGTCTTTCATGGGGGTCTCTAACTACATTTATGAAAAAATGTTTGCCATTAGAATTTCAGTTTATTAATTTACATTGAGAAATATCATCACATGGACTGGAATACTTGTGTTGGCATGGCCTGGTGACTAATGTAACAAAACTAATTAGAAAAAGAAAAATAGCAGAGTATATGGTATTACATTGAAGATTCACTACATATTATATAACCCTTTAGCCTAATTATGATACTTTCTGAATTTCAGAAGTAGCTAATAGCTAATAATTAGAACCAGAACTCCTATTTTAATTTTCTTTTTAAAAGAAATCAGAGCTGTGCCAGTATTTATTGTGTCACATATTTTGGTTTTATACACAAACCCACCCACACACACCCACACACACGAAAGACAAGTGGCAGCTGCAGGGATTGTGCTGACCTGTTCTGTCAAAGTCTCTCCAGGTTGCTCTTGCATGCAGTTGGAGATCCCATGGCATATATTTTATATATATTTATATATATATATATATATATATATATATAATTTTTTTTTTTTTTTTTTGAGGCGGAGTCTCACTCTGTCACCCAGGGTGGAGTGCAGTGGCGCGATCTCGGCTCACTGCAAGCTCCGCCTCCCAGGTTCACGCCATTCTCCTGCCTCAGCCTCCCGAGTTGCTGGGACTACAGGCGCCCACCACCATGCTCGGCTAATTTTTTTTGTATTTTTAGTAGAGACGGGGTTTTACCGTGTTAACCAGGTTGGTCTCGATCTCCTGACCTCGTGATCCGCCCTCCTTGGCCTCCCAAAGTGCTGGGATTACAGGCGTGAGCCACTGCGCCCAGCCTCACACTGTATTTTTTTAAACAACCAGCCTTACTAGCCATACCTTCATGTACTCTCCCTTCATGGTATTTTTTTTTTTATGGAGTTATATTTTACATGCTATAAAAGTCATCTTTGTGTACAATCCAATGGGTTTTTTTTTTTTCTTTTTGAGATGGAGTCTTATTCTGCTACCCAAGCTGGAGTGCAGTGGCGCAATCTCGGCTCACTGCAACCTCCACTTTCTGGTTCAAGCCATTCTTCTGCCTCAGCTTCCCAAGCAGCTGGGATTACAGGCACACACCACCACGCCTGGCTAATTTTTGTATTTTTAGTAGAGACAGGGTTTCACCATGTTGTCCAGGCTGGTTTTGAACTCTTGACCTCAGGTGATCCACCCGCCTCAGCCTCCCAAACTGCAGGCGTGAGCCACTAGCGCCTGACCGCTAGCGGTTTTTATCTTAACAAAGTTGTACAACCATCATCACTATTTAATTACAGAACATTTTCATTACCCCCCAAAGGCGCCAAACCCATTAGCAATAATTCCCCCCACCCAATGGCAACCACTAATCTACTTTTTGTCTCTGGATTTACCTATTCTGGATATTTAATATAATTGAATCCTATAATATATGGGCCTTAAGGGTCTGGCTTCTTTCACCTAGCGTAGTGTTTTCAAGGTTTGTCCATGTGGTAGCAAGTATGAGTACTTCATTCCTTTTTATTGCTGAATAACATTCCACTCTGTGGGTATACCATGTTTAGTCCAGTCATCAATTCATGGACATCTGGGTTGTTTATCCATTTGGGCTATAATGAATAATGCTACAATGAACATTCACGTATAAGTTTTTTTGTGAACACATATTTTCGGTTCTCTTGGGTTACCTAAGAGTGGAATTGCTGGTGATATAAATGGTAAATCTGTGTTTAACTTTTTGAGAAACTGCCGAACTACTTTCCAAAGTGGCCACATCAGTTTTTATTCCCCCTGGCAGTGTATGAGAGTTTCAGCTTCTCCACATTCAGGTATCTTAGTCTGGCTCTGGGTGCCCCATCACCATTCCCATTTCCTTCCAGGAGCTGCTCCAGACACAGAAGGAGCTTAAGGAACTGCAGGCAGAACAGCAGAGCCAGGAGGTGGCTGGGCGACACCGGGACCGGGAGTTGGAGAAGCAGCTGGCGGTCCTGAGGGTCGAGGCTGATCGAGGTCGGGAGCTGGAAGAACAGAACCTCCAGCTACAAAAGACCCTCCAGCAACTGCGACAGGACTGTGAAGAGGCTTCCAAGGCAAGGGGAGTGGGCACAGGGCTTAGGAGGTGGAGGCTGAGGGTGTCTGGAGGGCTGAGGAGCCAGAGGGTGTGGAAAGTTACCTGTCATGGGTATGTACTGACCAGCTCCTGGGTCCTAGGCATGTGGTTCAAAGAAGCCAGGATTTGGCAGGGGGAGGACACCTGTATCTCTGTAGGGGTGGGATTCTCAGGGAAGCGTCTGGCTGGTGGCAGCTGCTCTCTTTAAGTATCATTCTTATGGGCTGTCTTTGGGACGGCTTTCCTGGGTGTGGTCAATGGCCCCAAGCCCTGGGGTCTGAGCTGCCACCCCCTGAACCGTCCTTAGGCTAAGATGGTGGCCGAGGCAGAGGCAACAGTGCTGGGGCAGCGGCGGGCCGCAGTGGAGACGACGCTTCGGGAGACCCAGGAGGAAAATGACGAATTCCGCCGGCGCATCCTGGGTTTGGAGCAGCAGCTGAAGGAGACTCGAGGTCTGGTGGATGGTGGGGAAGCGGTGGAGGCACGACTACGGGACAAGGTGCAGCGGCTGGAGGTCAGTGCTTCTGCCCTCCCAGCCCTCTCTGCTCAGCCCTGGTGAAATACTCCTGTGCTAAGTAGTTAGCCATCAGTTTCACTTTGCCCTTAGTGTGCATCTGTTTTGCCTCCCCAAACCTGCTCTGTTAACCTTGAGTTTATTTCCTGGTGTATACTTTGGCGCCAATGTTCAGTCTTTGCACTGGTACTTTTGTTTCTTATCTCTCACCCTTTGCTTGCTCTATGTGTCCTGATTTCTTTGCTAGGAGCCTGTTTTCACTGCGCATCATTTTCATAAATACCTCCTTTCTCCTGCCCAGCTACCCACCTCCAAATGACTTGAACCCAAGTTTTGCCTTTTCTCAGTCCAACCCTGCTTCCCTACCTCCCAGGCAGAGAAACAGCAGCTGGAGGAGGCCCTGAATGCGTCCCAGGAAGAGGAGGGGAGTCTGGCAGCAGCCAAGCGGGCACTGGAGGCACGCCTAGAGGAGGCTCAGCGGGGGCTGGCCCGCCTGGGGCAGGAGCAGCAGACACTGAACCGGGCTCTGGAGGAGGAAGGGAAGCAGCGGGAGGTGCTCCGGCGAGGCAAGGCTGAGCTGGAGGAGCAGAAGCGTTTGCTGGACAGGACTGTGGACCGACTGAACAAGGAGGTGGGGCATGGGGTATTCTGGGCCTTTAGGAAGAGGCCCAACTCATCCAGAAGCTGGCCTGAGAGGACAGGGGCTTGGGGGAGAGGGGTTAGTCAGAATGTGTGATGATTATGGCCAGGTGCGGTGACTCACTCCTGTAATTCCAGCACTTTGAGAGGCTGAGGTAGGCAGATACCTGAGGTCAGGAGTTTGAGACCAGCCTGGCCAACATAGCAAAACTCTGTCTCTACTAAAAATACAAAAAATTAGCCGGGCGTGGTGGCTCATGCCTGTAGTCCCAGCTACTTGGGAGGGTGATGCAGGAGAGTCACTTGAGCCCGGAAGGTGGAGGTTGCAGTGAGCCGAGATCATGCCACTGCACTCCAGCCTGGGTGACAGAGCAAGACTCTGTCTTAAGAAAAAAAAAAAAAAAGAATGTGTGATGTTTGCTTTCCTCAAGTTCATTGTTAGGAAGACCAAGACCAAATCTTCTGGAAGGGGCATCCTTCCTACCTCCCCTCCATGTTTTTGCTCTTTATCTCACATCCTATTCCTTTATGGTCTTCATTCTTGGAGAGCATCTCCTGGGATTCTCCCTTAGGAGTCTACGAAACCTAAATACAAGAATCTTCAATGGCTAGCTTGGGCAACATAATAAGACTCTGTCTCTACTTAAAAAAAAAAGTAGCCTGCTGTGGTGGCTTGTGCCTCAGTTTCTCTTTATAGATGGGGAATTGAGACCCAGAGAAGATAAGTAACTTGCCTATGGTTGCTAATTAGTGGTAGAGCCAGGATTTGAACCCAGACATCTGTATTCCCAGCTACTCGGAAGGCTGATGTAGGATTGCTTGAGCCCAGGAGGTTGAGGCTGCAGTGAGCTGTGACTGCCCCACTACAGGCACTACAGCAAGAGCCTGTCAAAAAATAAAAAATCTTCATTGGTAGAATTTTAAATTTGGGTGAGGGGAAGGAGAAAAGAAAGAAAAAAGAAAAGGAAATAAATTGCTTTTGATGCTAAGGTTCTCCTCCCAATCTTTTGGTAAAACAAGAGCAAACACATAATATATTACATCAATTCTAAAGTGCACATTTTATCATTTGTCAATGAAAAATGCACATTTTATCATTTCTGAAATAGAGTTGTGTCTTATAACTTATGGTATGTTATAGTTTAATTGGCATATTTTTCTTAGTGGTATGCCTTATAATCATTGGCACCTTGGGTTTGCTGAAATGGTCATTTAAGGCTTACTTTGTATCAGGCACTGTTGTAAGTACAGAACTTCACATAATTAACTAAAGTAATTCTCACAACACCTTGTGATATAGTTACTGTTTTTATCCCATTTTACAGATGGGGAACTGAGATCCAGAGAGATAAGTAACTTGCACATGGTCACCAGTAAGGTAGAGCCAGGATTTGAACCCAGACATCTGTATATAACTATTAGCTATACTAGGAACCTAGGCCCAGGAAAGAGCAAGAGAGGGCTGCCTTGTCAGGAAGGAGACCCTTAGGGGAGAGTCTTGGGAGTCTGGGCCTGGAGAGGGACATTTATGTACAGTGCTGAAGACCCTTTTCTCTGTGTTTCAGTTGGAGAAGATTGGGGAGGACTCTAAGCAAGCCCTGCAGCAGCTCCAGGCCCAGCTGGAGGATTATAAGGAAAAGGCCCGGCGGGAGGTGGCAGATGCCCAGCGCCAGGCCAAGGATTGGGCCAGTGAGGCTGAGAAGACCTCTGGAGGACTGAGCCGGCTTCAGGATGAGGTAGAAGTCTAATATCCTTGGGTTTGAAGGTCCTTGCCTCTTTTTTTTTTCCGAGACGGAGTCTCGCTCTGTCGCCCAGGCTGGAGTGCAGTGGCGCGATCTTGGCTCGCTGCAAGCTCTGCCTCCCGGGTTCACACCATTCTCCTGCCTCAGCCTCACAAGTAGCTGGGACTACAGGTGCCCGCCACCACGCCTGGCTAATTTTTTGTATTTTTAGTAGAGACGGGGTTTCACCATGTTAGCCAGGATGGTCTCGACATCCTGACCTCGTGATCCGCCCTCCTCGGCCTCCCAAAGTGCTAGGATAACAGGCGTGAGCCACTGCGCCCGGCCCGGTCCTTGCCTCTTAACTGAACCTGTGGCCAAGGGTCCCTGGGGCCCAGGTTTAGGTCTAATGACCTGCAGGGTGGAGGAATATATTGTCTGTAGAGCAGTGATTTTCAAATTCTGTAGCTTAGAGCCACCTGAGGAGATTTTAAAAAATCCCCACACCCAGGCTGTATCCCATACCACTTCAGTCATCATCTCTGGGGATGGGATCCAGGATCAGTATTTAAAAAAACTCCTCAGGTGGTTCCAAGTTGTGTAGAGACTTTAAAAACAATAAAGAAGCTGGGGACGGTGGCTCACGCCTGTAATCCCAGCACTTTGGGAGGCTGTGGCGGGCAGATCACGAGGTCAGGAGATTGAGACCATCTTGGCTAACATGGTGAAACCCTGTCTCTACTAAAAATACCAAAAATTAGCCAAGCGTGGTGGCACATGCCTGTAGTCCCAGCTACTTGGGAGGCCGAGGCAGGAGAATCGCTTGAACCTGGGAGGTGGAGATTGCAGTAAGCTGAGATCGCACCACTGTACTCCAGCCTGGGTGACAGAGCGAGACTCCACCTAAAAAATGAAAAAAAAGAAAATGGATGAAAAGTCAGTTTGCTTTTTATTGTCATCATGACACTGGTAATTCTAAAGAGTGACAGTGATGAAATGTTTCTGCCCACTGGGCTGGACTGCTCCTGCCCCTCAACCCTCACCTTCTTACTACACTGAGCTGTGGCATTTTTACCCCCTGCCCAGATCCAGAGGCTGCGGCAAGCCCTGCAGGCATCCCAGGCTGAGCGGGACACAGCCCGGCTGGACAAAGAGCTACTGGCCCAGCGACTGCAGGGACTGGAACAAGAGGCAGAGAACAAGAAGCGCTCCCAGGACGACAGGGCCCGGCAGCTGAAGGGCCTCGAGGTGAGGGCACTGAGGTGTGACCTGTGGAAAAGGGGTGGGACTTCCAAGCCTCTTTCTGTACTAGCGGTCAACACTGACAGCCCACAGTTGATGAGTTTTGTTTGGCTGCAGTATTTTAAACAACTTTGAATCAATTGCCAATGTTTAGAAATTTATAGATGTCACCTAAAAATTTGGATTTCTAGTTTCTTTTGTATTTGGCAGACATGGTAATACTGAGTGTCTTGTCCTGAGTCTGCATGACAACAGTTGGCTGGAGCTGAGCAGTGGGTTTCCCCTTTAGAGTGAACAGTATTCTTCAGTTTGCTATATTTGATAATAATAATAGCGGTAGCAAACATATTGTGCTGTGTGATAGGCACTTAAGACTTAATCCTCAGAATAACTCTGTGGGGTAGGTAGTCTTGTTTTCTCCATTTTACAGATGAAGGAAACTGAGGCACAGAGAGATGAACTTGTCCATGGTCTACTGCCAGGAAGTGGTAAATCTGATTTTCAGACTGGACAGTCTGGTCCCATGTACATACTCTTAGCCTCTAGGTGGTACTGCCTCCAGTACCTCAGTTTCTGAGTCTCTTCACCTCAGCCTTGGCCCAGGTACTTGGGTTTCTCTCTGTTTTCCCATTAGAGAAATAAGGTTTTCCAATGAAGAGTAGATTCTGGGGTTTGCCTTTATGTCAAAGGGCCGTGACCAGAGCATGGCCCCGACCTGCCCGTGATGCCACATCTGGTCAGTAGAGGGCGCTGGCTCTATAGTGGCTCTGGGTCCCGGCAAGTACCAAAAGGTTACTGGGATGTGCAAGAGAGAAAAGTCTGTTAATGCTGGAGTTTGAGAGGCTCCTGGTCTGAGTTTGGCATTCTGGTGTCCAGCATTTGGGACAGAATTACTTGTTCTTCTGTCATAGGAAAAAGTCTCACGGCTGGAAACAGAGTTAGATGAGGAAAAGAACACCGTGGAGCTGCTAACAGATCGGGTGAATCGTGGCCGGGACCAGGTAACCGCCCCCACCCCTCATCTCTGTTTACCCCTGACTGCATCACCTCTTGGTTCTCTCAAAAACAACTCCACCCTCCCATCTTTCATCATCTGGCTGCCGAATCTGTGCATAGCTGGGTCTACTTCAGGGTTTTGTCTGCTTTGGGAAAGGTTGGCCCGTTTCCTTGGGTGGAAAGAAGCCAATGATTTGCATGGAGGAAGGGATCCTGGTGGCCTGGGCTATTCTCTGACCTGAATTGGGGTTACAAGGGATACTAGTTCCTGGTGGGACGAAGGAAGCCCTGTTTGCATTCTCTGGCCCCTCCCATTTGAATAGGCTGTGATTTTTTAGTTGCCTGGGAATTTTTGGATTCAGGGTTCAGAGACCATCCTGCCATGACTCAGCCTCACTTTGTTCAGCTTGCTGGTTCATCCTTAGCCCTCCCCAAGTCTGGTCCTCTCACCCATCCCCACTAGGTGGATCAGCTGAGGACAGAGCTCATGCAGGAGAGGTCTGCTCGGCAGGACCTGGAGTGTGACAAAATCTCCTTGGAGAGACAGGTAATGGGGGAGGGGAGGATTCTTAGGGATGAACCCCAAGAGGTGAGTAAAATGGCCAGTGGAGTGCTAACTGTGGAGGCTTCCTGTCCCTCTCAGAACAAGGACCTGAAGACCCGGTTGGCCAGCTCAGAAGGCTTCCAGAAGCCCAGTGCCAGCCTCTCTCAGCTTGAGTCCCAGAATCAGTTGTTGCAGGAGCGGCTACAGGCTGAAGAGAGGTGACATAAGCCTATCCTTCCTCCCTTCCTCCCTCCTTTTCTTCCTCCCTCCATCTTGGCTTTTCTCCTCTGCAGCTCCCTCCATCTTGGCTTTTCTCCTCTGCAGCTCCCTCCATCTTCCACCTCAGATATGGCCAGCCTGGCCTGATCTTTAGGGAACATTTTCTCCTGATAGAGAGCAAAGAGAGTTGCAGAAATTCTGAAATGTGAATGACCTCACTCTCTCTTGTTCTTTGAATCTGCCCTGGATCCTGCCCAGTCTAATGGTGGGGCTCATGACTGAGAGAAGTCCTTGGGGACAGTAGGGGGCCAAGTTAGGATTCCCTTAGAAATGGGGACACTCATAGACATTCTTCTACCTCACCTTAGAGAGAAGACAGTTCTGCAGTCTACCAATCGAAAACTGGAGCGGAAAGTTAAAGAACTATCCATCCAGATTGAAGACGAGCGGCAGCATGTCAATGACCAGAAAGACCAGGTGAGGACATGGCACCCTGGAGCCAAGCAACCTGGGGCAGGTATATATTATATGTTTTCCTGAAAGCCAAGGGAGGCCCTTATCTCCTATGGGTCCTCCAAACTTAGACTTTCCTTGTATAAGGACAGAGATTAGATGGAAAGGACTAGACTAGAGAAGTCATAGTAAGCGTATATATTGAGTGCTTATGATGTGCTAGGTTCTGTAAGTATTACACATGTGTTAATACATTTAATCCCTAAGACAACCATGTGAGGTTAAGGAACTTGCCCAAGGCCACATTTTTCCAGCGGCAATTATACCTTGTCAAGATTGTTATGGGGGAGGGTCCCAGGCCATAGTAGTAGATGCTATTCAAATGTGTGGACTTGGTATCCTGCCCAGCTAAGCCTGAGGGTGAAGGCTTTGAAGCGTCAGGTGGATGAAGCAGAAGAGGAAATTGAGCGACTGGACGGCCTGAGGAAGAAGGCCCAGCGTGAGGTGGAGGAGCAGCATGAGGTCAATGAACAGCTCCAGGCCCGGATCAAGTCTCTGGAGAAGGACTTCTGGTATGGGCTGCCCTTTTGCCCCTTGCTCCATAGGGACACTAGAGCAGGGAGGGAATGGTCTCTCCTGTGCTGGATAAGGAGGAGAATCTCTAAGATGGGACTGTGTAGTCACTTGTTTCTGGTTGGAAGCCAGTATATTTATTTCTTAGTATCTCAGCCACCATCCTGTACCTCATCTCCCCAAATCTGATTAGTTGGGGATTTTGTGAGTAGACTTTAGGCCTTAGAAGAATTGGGGTTTCCTTTGTACAAAAAGGGTGGCTGTCTCAATATTTCTATTTTCCCCTCCCCAACCATTATTCTTCTCTCTGAGTCAGGCGCAAAGCTTCCCGCTCAGCTGCTGAGTCAGCTCTCAAAAACGAAGGGCTGAGCTCAGATGAGGAATTCGACAGTGTCTACGATCCCTCATCCATTGCGTCACTGCTTACGGAGAGCAACCTACAGACCAGCTCCTGTTAGCTCGTGGTCCTCAAGGACTCAGAAAGCAGGCTCAAGGCCTATCCCAGCAAGTGCTGCTCTGCTCTGCCCACCCTGGATTCTGCATTCCTATGGGTGACCCAATTATTCAGACCTAAGACAGGGAGGGGTCAGAGTGATGGTGATAAAAAAAAAAACAAACACATCAGCAATAAGCTGATAGATGGACTTTCCACTGTAGGGGTGGACATTTCAAGCCAACTGAGCCCTTTCCTCAAGTGCCGACACCTCCTTCATCTCTCTCATAGTGGAAAGATGGTCAGCATTAGGCTGATGGGGACTGAGAAGGATAGGAAGGGATAGAAATTGCCATGTGTATAAAGCTTTATTCTTTAGCCCTTAACCCTAAGGCTCAGGGAAATACCCTATGTTATTGTGCTCCCTGGATTCCTGCAACTCATTTTCCTTCCACTCTGGAGCAGGGTGAGGGGAATGTTATGGGTAACAGACATGCAGGCATGGCTCTACCCATTTCTTTGCACAAGTATGGGGCCCATGTGGTAGTCCCCATACCCCTCCAGTTCCTATATTTTTGTCTTCTTCCTTTCCCCTCTTCACCATTCCTACCTTACATTTTTCCTGTCAGTGCCTTAGCCAAGGTAAGGAGATAAGGATGCTCTTCTTGCTTTTTATATCTGCACATTCATACCTCTCCAAAGACGAGCTTTTCCCCAGCCAGGGCCCTCAGCCTTCCCTGCTGCCCCAGTGATTGATTGAGAGAGCTGTTGGGGTTTCTCTGCCAATGACCCCCTGGGAGAGGGACTTTGGTAGGTCATGATAAAGTGGCGGGGGTCTGATCCTGCTCAGGGTTTCCATCCTTCCTCCTCTCCCTCCTCTGTGACTGTGGATATGGTTATAAGGTGGTTGCACCTGGGAGCCCTGACAACTGTCTGCACAAGTTCCAAAAGTAAAGTTCCAAAAGTAAAGGTGTCAGTCCCTGTGGCCTTCCTTGGAGCTTCTCTGACCACATGTGCCCAACTTCAATAAGAGAACCAAGGGACCCTCATTTTCTGAGGTGCTTGGCTCTGATTCAGGGCTTTGCAAGGGGTTAGAAGCTGACTGTAAAAATGGGAAGAGGCAACGGAAGACATTTATTTCTCCTTTGGATTTTGGGGAGAACCAAGCCCTGGTAGGGAAGAGGTAAGGGGGATGATTTACCTCCATATTTCCTAAGCAGGTTGTATAGGGAGCCGGTGGCAGGAGGAAGGCTGTTTTCACGAATGACTTGTAATGTCGTGATTAAAAAAAATTCCTATATTCTTCTGCAAATCAAACATTCTTTCCCAATCCAATCCAGCCTTGGTTTTATTTTAAATTAAATATTAAAATTACACATTTATATTGAAATCCTTGGTTTGTCTTCTCATTCTTTTTCTTGGCATATTTGGAGGTCCAGGTTTTATGAAGTCATATTAACTGTACAGCTTAGGAGCTGAAGCTAGAGTTTTCTTCACCTTACTTTTCAGAGGCCCTTTATAACAGAGCAGATGGGACCTATGAAACCTGGAGATGTTTAGAGCAGCCCCATTCTCTCCTGAACAACCTTTGGGAAGAACAAGGACAGTAAATGCCTTTTTTTTTTTTTTTTTTTTTTTTTTTTTGAGACGGAGTCTCACTCTGTCACCCAGGCTGGAGTGTAATGGCACGATCTCAGCTCACTGCAACCTCTGCCTCCCGGGTTCAAGCGATTCTCCTGCCTCAGCTTCCTGAGTAGCTGGGATTACAGGCGTGTGCGTCCACACCCAGCTAATTTTTGTGTTTTCAGTAGAGATGGGGTTTCACCGTGTTGGTCAGGCTGGTCTCAAACTCCTGACCTCGTGATCCGCCCACCTCAGCCTCCCAAAGTGGTGGGATTACAGGCATGAGCCGCTGCGCCCGGCCAGCAGTAAATGCCTTTTTGAGGGTTAGAGTAGAACAGACCAGAACTGGGTTTTATTTCCTTGGGTCATAGTGATAACCCCAGCATTCACTTCCCAGGTAGAAAAATCCTCATTCATTCCTAACTGACATAGGACCCAGTCCCTAACTGGGAGGTAGGGACATTTCTGCTGTTTCTGCCCTAGTGTTGCCTTGAAGAGGGAGCTGGCCCTTCACTAGAGCCTATTGCCGGGTATAGGAGTACTATCCCCTCAGGAGTGGGTCAGACCTCCTCCTAAAGTATTCTGTCTGCTGTCTGTGGACCACAGCCAAGTGAAGCAGCCATCTGCCAAGAGCAGCTGGGCGGGGAGGAAGCTCCAGGGTCCTGCTTGGCCAACCCTCTCTTCTAGGCCCTCAAGATCTCAGCCTAGGCTTGGGGAGAAAATGCAACTGGAGAAGTCAAGGCTCATCCTTTCTCACGAACACAAATTCCTTTTAAGGCAATGTGTCCCGCCTCTCCCAACTATATAAGGGCAGCATCAGTAAAAGAGCTTCTGCAAAACAAGCCCCACCCAGAGCCTAAGCTGACTGGGCCTCCTGGGCCTCTTGCCAAGGAAGTGCACCTGCCAGACTGGCTTAGGCCAGTCTGAGTGAGCTGGCCGTTGGTGCCTGCCTTTCTGCGGTGGAGGAAAGGTTTACTCAGCTCTACAAAGCCTACAGGTGGCTTACGTATAGGGAGAGGAGCAAGATTCCAACTCCTCATCCACTAGGAGCAGGCAGGGTGATTCCCTCTGACCAACACTGATCTTGGAAAGATGGAAAGCGACAAGATTAATGAAGAATGTTGAAGTGCAACCACATACTCCAGATAAAGCTGTTCTGTTAAAGCAGCCCCATGTTGCTCCCAAGCCCCACCTTTGTGTAAATCCATGCGAGCACCGATGGGGCATGTCCCAGACCCATTGGCCCCGCCCACCTCACCTCCTGGCCTATCGTTCGTTCTCTGCGAAACCGCGAGCTGGGGGCGCGGCCTATCTTCAGCCCCGCCCCTGATGAGCCTATACGAGGGGGCGGTTCCGCGCGCGCCCGCCCTGTTGGAGCCGGACAGTGGGGTGGAGAAGTGGTGTGTGTGCTGCGACCCCGAGGGAAGATGAACGGGACGCGGAACTGGTGTACCCTGGTGGACGTGCACCCAGAGGACCAGGCGGCGGTAAGAAAAAGCGCCCTCGCTGTCTTCCCGGTTTTGTATTCCCGGTTTCTAAGTCCGCCCCTTCCGTGCCCTGCGCCGGGTTCGCTGACATCACCTGGTGCCCGGCTCGCGCGGTCAGCCCTGCGCGGCGCTTCTCTCCTTTTATTCTTTTGCCTGCGACGGGCAGTGGGAGTCGCGGGGTGAAGACTCCTTTGAGGCTGGAGGGTTCGGGGCGTCCCTGCCCTTTGGTAGGACACTGCGGCTCATGCCTGGGTCTCGGCGCCGGCGAGCCCGTGCTTGGGCCGCGGGTCTCAGGCGTCTTGTGGGCAGCCAGATTGGGTCATAAGAGAATGAGCTCAAGCGACTGGGTCCCTGAGCGCCTTTGGACGTTGTGTCCTGCCGAGAAGGCTTAGGCTTTCCCGTGGGTCGAGGGTCCTGGTGACCTCAGAGGCCCTCCATAGAATTTCATCATGGTGCTTTGGATGATCAGTAACAAGAAAAAGGGTAGAGTAAATTACAGGGCTTGGACTGGAGGGTGGGGGACAAGTGGGGGACGGTAGGACTCAAACTATTGCGAGATTGGCTAGGGACTCTACCTTTCGCTAAGAGGGATAGGGCTTTCCGCCTGGGGGTCACCTCTTGTCTTGGATTTCTCCTTCTTCCCGCTTGTAGTTCTCCTGTTTTCCTCCCTCTGTCTGCCTACCGATAGCTTCCTGGGACGGTGTGTTAGTTTTGCTGCCGTCTCCAGCCCCTGGCCCTGGGATAGTGGAGGAAGGGGATGCAGAACCCGGGCTGAGAAGGGGAGGGAAGTGACCCAAGCGAAGGCTTCTGGACGGGGAGAGGGTTGCAACCTCCACCTCCTGGTTTCAGTAGATCCTCCTACCTCAGCCTCCCCAAGTAGCTGAGACTATAGGCGCACGCCACCACACCTGACTAAATTTTTTTTTTTTTTTTTTTTTGGTAGAGATGGGATTTCACCATGTTGCCCAGGCTAGTCTCGAACTCCTGGGCTCAAGCAATCTGCCCACCTTGGCCTCCCAAAGGCTTGGGATTACAGACATGAGTCACTACATCTGTCCCCTTCTACTCTTTCTTGATGTTTTTGCTGTTTGTCTGGTGGGGCAGAAAAAATTACTAAGAGAAAATAGTGGACAAGGAATTCAGATGGTCTCCATCATAGGTTAGTTTGAAGCTAACCAGAGACCTCTAGAGCAAGGGAGAGACAGAAATTCCCTTTTATTCCTTTTTTCTAGGCTGAACTTGAGACTTATTTTACTCCAAAGCTGGGGATGAAGTAATCATTGCCCAGATCTGATCTTGGAGACATTCCTGGGCCCTTAAGGGTGGGGAGGAGATGGTGAACAGTCAGGACACAGGCCTTGTCCTGGATTCCTCTTCTCTGAGCCAACTTGCAGACAGAATTTATGGCTCTGGACAACCCCCAGGAATCTGTGATATATTCACACCACTGAATGGGTGCTCAATGCATGTGCAAAGTGAGTCAATAAATAAATGAACAGATGTTTTTTCCGGAGTCAGAGTGTAGACAGTTGAACTGATTAGAGATCCTACTGGGAGTGAGGGCCCTGGGACTCTGTTGGTGTTTCCCCACTAGCCAGGCTGTGTGCCTTAGTGTATCACATGTGGACATGGACATAGGGCCAATACACTCTCTGGGATGTTTTTATTGTTGGAGGCAGATGCAGCAGGTACAAGGAGCCAGTGTTTTTCAGAACTGCAGACCATAACCACTAGTGGGTCTGAGATCAACTTAGTAGGTCAGACCAGCATTAAAAAAGAAATAGAATTAACACTCTTAGAGTGTTAGGATAGACATTTTTGGTAGAACTTTTATTTCAGTTATATGTGTGTGTATTATATATGTTTGTGTTTGTTTACTGGGTCTTGATGTGAAATATGTTTTTGAGATTGAAAAGTTTTGCAAGCCACTGTGGAAGTTATATTGGCAAATAAAAGAACAAATAAACACCAAACTCCTTTTTACTAGATACTTCCATTAACTTCCTTTGGTTATAAACAACAGAGAATGACTCCAGCTAAACTAAGCAGATGAGGAAATTATTAGAAGGAAATAGAGCAGTTCACAGAATTTAAGGGAAAGCTTAGAAAGCCCTAACCAAGGATGTTCTGGGGCCTGGGTAAGTGGAACGATGGAGGCTTACTACTATTAGTGAATTGGTTCCAGCTGTTTTAGGTCTCTGCACCATTATGCTCAAGATTCCAGGGAGAAAGTACCATTGTCCCTTGGCCCCCAGTTGTCCAGAGCAGGACAGAGTTCCTTGATGGGTAGGCCCCCCAGATTACAGTGATGGAAGGAGATTCTCCAAAGACCCAAGTGTTGTTATCAGTGGAGGGGAATGGAAGCTGTGTGGCAAAAGAACGGATGTCTGTGACATTAGACTTTACCATGGATGATCTCTGATTTCATTTCCCTCCTTCCCTCTCTTCCTTCTTTCCATCCTTCTTTAAATCACTTTTTTTTTTTTTTTTTTTGAGACAGGGTCTCACTCTGTTGCCCAGGCTGGAGTGCAGTGGTGTGATCATAGCTCACTGCAGCCTTGAACTCCTGGACTCAAGGGATCCTTTCACCTCAGCCTCCCAAGTAGCTGGGATCACAGGCATACTCAACATGTTTAGCTAATTTTTCATTTTTCGTAGATATGGGTTCTCACTATGTTGCCCAGGCTAGTCTTGAACTCCTGGTTTAAAGTAATCTTCCTGCCTCGGCCTCTCAAAGTGCTGGGATTACAGGTGTGCACCACTGCACCTGGCCTTAAATCACCTTTTTTTTTCGGGAGGAGAATGGAGTCTCACTCTGTCACCCAGGCTGGGTTGCAGTGGCACAATCTTGGCTCACTGCAACCTCCATCTCCCTGGTTCAAGCAGTTCTCCTGCCTCAGCCTCCTGAGTAGCTGGGATTACAGGCATGGGCCACCATGCCCAGCTAATTTTTGTACTTTTACTAGAGATGGGGTTTCATCATGTTGGCCAGGTTGGTCTCAAACTCCTGACCTCAAATGATCTGCCCGCTTCGGCCTTCCAAAGTACTGGGATTACAGGCGTGAGCCACCGTGCCTGGCCTCTTAAATCACTTTTTATCAAAGGAACATATGTGCATGATTTTAAAGTATCAAAGTATCAATAATATCAAAAGGCTTTTAAAAGAAAATAGCAGTCCCCTGCTACAAGTTCCACTTCATGGAAGTTACCACTTTCTACTCTTTGAGCTGTTTTGTGTTTACCTCCATGTTTCTAAATAATATGCTTACAGTGATTTTAATTGGTTTATCAGTTTTAGACATCTATTGACTTCTGTTGTAGGAATTATAGGAAAATCTATACCCCCACCCCTCACATGCTTCCTTCCTATCCTCCCAGTGTGATTGTATTACAATTTTTGGTAATGTAATAAACCATAGTTTCTGTTAATAGCATTGTGGTCAAGAGCATGGCTCTGGGCCGAGTGCAGTGGCTCACGTCTGTAATCCCAGCACTTTGGGAGGCTGAGGCAGGTGGATCACCTGAGATCAGGAGTTCGAGACCAGCCTGACCAACATGGCAAAACCCCATCTCTACTAAAAATACAAGATTAGCCAGGTGTGGTGGTACGCACCTATAATCCCAGCTACTTGGGAGGCTGAGGCAGGAGAATCGTATGTACCCGGGAGGTGGCGGTTGCAGTGAGCTGAGATCAACGCCATTGTACTCCAGCCTGGGCAACAAGAGTGAAACTCCATCTCAAACAAACAAACAAAAAAAAGAGCATGGCTCTGGGAATCTGACTAAGGTGGGCTCTAATCAGGCTTTGATGTCTGCTTTGCCCAAGCTCACTTAGGCAAATTACTTAATTTCTTCATTCTTAGTTTTCTCACTTGTAAAACTGGGATAATAATTGCACCCTTCTCATAAGGTAGTTGTGAGGATTAAATTAGCTAATACACACAAAATATGAAGCACAGTGCCTGGCATGTGGTAAGTACTCAGAGGTTAGCTATTATTTTCTATTTCTACTGGCTTGCACTAGACTATATTAACCTCCTGTAAGCAACCAGCCAAGGGATGGAGGAAGAGTCTGGGAACTCTCTGGTTTGGGCAAGGTTTGCTCCTCCTCATTATGCTGACTTTTGTTTATTCCTGTTTCTTTCTCGTTTCCTTGATGATCCAGGTCCCTCAACCAGTGGAGAGTCCCAGGGGTGAGAGGAAGGCCTACAGATAGACCCAGGGTGAAGACCTGAGTAACCTTTGCTAGTCCTACTCAGCCAGTACTGGTCTTAGACTGATGATGGGTCAGGGTTCATATTTTGGCATCTCTCCCTGGGCATCTTTCCTCTTCTTTTTTAGACCTCATGACCAAGGCAGCTGGTGTCCCCTACTGCTCTGGTTTCTTTAAGTAATATATCAGTTTTATCTTTCCTTAGAATATTTGCATTTTTTTCTTTTTTTTTTTCTACAGCATCTTTTTATTGTCTTTACCATTACTTTAATGCATTTTGAAATTTACATTAATTGGGAACTATTTGCATTTTTTTCATCCTCTCTCTCTTTTTCTTTTCCTTTTTTTGGATTTGTCTTGGCCAGAGAGCTTCTCTCAACACCTGGGTATACTCGGAATTTTTTTATCAGCTGCAATCTGAAGACTTGTCTTTACTATGGAATAGGTGACATTCCTTTAGGGCCTCAGAAGCTCAAGTAGTTTAATACCAAGTCTTTCCAGAGCCTCACTCTCTTTTATTTTTTAAATTAGAACTGTGATTTATTGAAGCCTTACCATGAGCTTCATATAATTTTTTATGAACAGCTTTATGGAGATATAATTCATATACCCCATTTAAAGTATATAACCAAGTGGTTTTTAGTACAGTCACAGAGTTGTGCAATCATCAATAAATCAATTTTAGAACATTTTCCTTACCTTATAAAGAAATCCTGACCCATTAGCAGTCACTCCCCATTTCCCCCCAATCTCCCTCAGCCCTAGGCAGCCACCAGTCTACTTTTTTTCTCTATGGATTTACCTATTGTGGATATTTAATATAAATGTAATCATCGGTATATGATCCTTTGTGACTGGCATCTTTTATTAGAATGATATTTTCAAGGTTCATCCATGTTGTAATGTGAATCAGTACTTCATTCCTTCTTATGGCTGAATAATATTCCATTATTTAGATGTATTACAACTGTGTTTGTCATGGATAAATGCTGGTGGACATTTGGGTTCTTTCTACTTTTTGGCTATCATTTATAATGCTGCTACGAACTTTGGTGTACAAGTTTTTGTGTGGAAATATATTTTCATTTCTCTTGGAGAGGAATACCTAGGAGTGGGATTGCTGGGTCAGAATATTTGCATTTTAAAGGAGGATTCATCTGTAGCCATTGCTGCTTACTCCAGAGGACTGAATGTATTCTAAAACGTGGAAGTCCTGGTTCTATGACATCTGAGTGTGGGGGAAAACTGCTGAGCAGAGGAGCCTTTCAAGTTTGGTGGCTGCCTGTTCCTTCTACTCATGAAACTTGTCCTAAACAGCCCATAAATTTCTCCTCACACCATCCCATCTCTCCCATTTATTGCCAGGTTCTCACTTTCAGGAGCACTGCATTTTTCTGATGTCACCAAGCCTGCCAGGAATTTGGGGAATGCTGGGCTTTGCCAGAGAAGGAAGGATCTCCTCTGAGTGAGGAGAGTTACCTCATCATCAGGCATTTGGCGCTAACATTTGCCCATAGTTTTCCAGGGTGAAGGGGGGCGTGCACCCAGATGATTTCAGTTCCAGACACGTGTGCTCAGAGAGGTGGGATGAGCTTCCTTGCCTACTAGTAATTATGGTGCATGCCTCTTTGGGTCAAAGTGCAGAGGCTTGTGAAATACCTTTGTTTTCTAGGGGTTGGGAAGGTTCAGTTGCGGAAATAGGTATGTGCCAGGAAGGCTGGTGGCCCAGATTTAAGCCTGGCCAGCAGAGGCAGGAAGTAGAGGAGACAATATAGGGTAGGAAGGGGATGAGTTGATGAAGGAAGAAAAGAGACGTGGTTTTCTTGGGTCTGGGGCACAGAAGCAAAAATCACTAAGCAGGTAGTCAGAGACTAGAGAGGGCAGAGCCACTCCCTTTGATGCAGAGGGGGCACTGAGGAACTTGCCCTTTCATTCCAGGTTTGCTGGTTGCTAGGCAGGTGTCCTAGAGAGAGACTGGCTTAGCAAGTGGGTGTCTCCTTCAGAGTTGGTTCAGGAGCTCACTTCCCTCTACGGACACACTGTCACTGCTAGGCCCAGTGTTTTCCTTTGTTAGGGCTCCAAGTAATGAGAAAGGCTGCCCCATGTAGGGTGCCACCTCAAATCCTTTTTCTCATTTCACCTCACAGTAACCCTGGTGAGCCCTCTACATAGTGCCTGTCCAGCCCATGCCTCTGGGTAGGCAGCCACATGAAAAGCAAACACCTGTTTTGTTGGCTAATCTGGGGAGGAAGAAAGGGAGTGATTCTTTGTGTCATACTCCACAAAGGACCATCTCTGGCCTAGGCAGCACTGCAGAAGGCAGGACCATGTACCTGAGACTGATGAGCTGAGTCGGGTGCGAGCCTCACTCAAGGAGAGGGTAGGCACCCACCTATCCCATCCGGCTCTGTTCTTTGAGTTTATGAGACTTCCTTCATCCTGATCACTTGGGTGCCATTGTTACAAGGGGCTGGCTATTCCTACTTTTCTTTTTTCTTTTTTCTTTTTTTTTTCTTTTTTTGAGGCGGAGTCTTGCTCTGTCACCAGGCTAGAGTACAGTGGCCCAATCTTGGCTCACTGCAGCCTCCACCTCCCAGGTTCAAGTGATTCTCCTGCCTCAGCCTCCCAAGTAGCTGGAGCTATGGGCATGCGCCACCACGCCCAGCTAATTTTTGTATTTTTAGTAGAGACGGGGTTTCATCCTGTTGGCCAGGATGATCTCAATCTCTTAACTTCGTGATTCACCTGCCTCGGCCTCCCAAAGTGCTGGGATTACAGGCGTGAGCCTCTGTGCCCAGCCTCCCATCTTTCAAAGTGGGGAAACTGAGGTGACTGCTCCTCCAGCAGCTTGAGAGGCCATGTACACTTGGGGTGGGAAAGTGGGTGGGATTGAGGGGCAAAGTGGGGGAAGAGTGGGATACAGGGTGAAGATAAATTAAGGTTGCTGGTTTCCAGCTCAGGAGCAATCTCCACTTCCTTTAGTTCCTCTTAGAAAGAACCTTACACTTGACTCCTACCCAGTCCTAGTGAGCCCTGTAAAACCTGGGGAGTGAGAGCTGGGGGAACGCAGGCTTTTCCCTATTCACATGATCCTGTGATGTGAGAACTCTGCACCTCTCTCCTTATCTCCCTGGGGCCTCCCTGTTTATCTCCTTATCTCTACTATGGCGTCTTGATCTCTAACCCCTCAGCTATGTGTTTACCCCCTCCCTGCTTTGAGGAGTGAGTCAGAGTTGGAGATTTGTTTGAACAGAGTGGTGAGGCTGCCTATAATTTGGAGGTAGCTGGGCTTCTCCCAAAAATGTTTATGAGGTTAGAGGCTGCTTACCTTGTGATTAGCACTGCTCCTTTTTCCCTAGAGAAGAAGGCTCCACTTCTCATCTTGCCTTTTAGAGTCCCTAGTGGAGACCCCCCTGCCAGATATTTTTGGGGTGTTCCTAAAGCTCCCTGGAGCCTGCTCACAGTCCTGAGGAAATGCAAGCCTGCTCCAGAAAACAACTAAGTGCACCAAGCAGAGAGGAGCCCCAGGATTTGCTCCTTGACTCTGGGTTGGGGGTGCAGGCCAAGGTCTGTGGCCTTGTTGACTAAGATGCATTCTCCAGTTCTGGAGGATGAGGTGCCAGAGAGAGCCCTAGGTTTTTCATCAGCTCCATTAGACAATTTACCTCATCTACCCTCTTCCCTTGCAGACTTTCCAGAGCTACTTGGGAGAGTAGTGCTGCTTCACCCATGTGAAGAGATTTATAGTTTGCAAATCACTTTTACATCATTCTTGCACATCTATCTACTCTTCCTAAAATGTCGGTTGTGGAATTATCACCCTCATTTTACAGACAGAAAACTGAGGCTCAGAGAGATTTAAGTGATTTGCTCAAGGATTAATGGTCATCAATCAGGACTCAGACATCCTGCCTCTGACTTCAAGTTTAGTACTTTGTTTTGAAACAGAGTCTCGCCCTGTCACCTGAGTTGGAGTGCATGGCACAGTCTTGGCTCACTGCCGCCTTGACCTTATGGGCTCAATTGATCCTCTCACCTCAGCTTCCCTAGTAGCTGGGACTGCGGGTGTGCACCACCACGCCAGGCTAATTTTTGTACTTTTTGTAGAGACAGGGTTTCATTATGTTGCCCAGGCTGGTCTCAAACTCCTGGACTCAGGCGATCTGCCCTCCTGGGCCTCCCAAAGTGCTGGGATTACAGGCGTGAGCCAACATGCCTAGCCAAGTTTAGTACTTTTTCTTTCCTTCCCTTTATATGTTTTATTATAGGAGTGTCACAGGGCTCACTGCACCTCTCTCCTTATCTCCCTGGGGCCTCTGCCTCCCCGGTTCAAGCGATTCTCCTGCCTCAGCCTCCCGGGCAACTGGGATTACAGGTGCCCACCACCACACCTGGCCAGTGTTTTGTATTTTTAGTAGAGATGGGGTTTCACCATGTTGGCCAGGCTGGCCTTGAACTCCTGACCTCAGGTGATCCACCTGCCTTGGCCTCCCAAAGTGCTGAGATTATAGGCGTGAGCCACTGTGCCCAGCCCAAATTGTTTGTTTGTTTGTTTGTTTGTTTTTTTGAGACAGAGTCTCACTCTGTCGCCCAGGCTGGAGTGCAATGGCGTGATCTTGGCTCACTGCAGCCTCTGCCCCTTGGGTTTAAGTGATTCTCCCACCTCAGCTTCCCGAGTAGCTGGGATTACAAGCATGCACCACCAGGCCCAGCTAATTTTTATATTTTCAGTGGAGACGGGGTTTCACCATGTTGACCAGGTTGGTCTCAAACTCCAGACCTCAAGTGATCCGCCTGCCTCGGCCTTCCAAAGTGCTGGGATTACAGACGTGAGCCGCCACACCCGGCCCCAGCTTGCTTTTTCACTTAACACTTATTTTGAGATTTATTCCTGTCAATGCATGTTGCATAGTTCATTTATTTTCACAGCTGAATAGTAGTTCATTGTACTAATATGTCAGGGTTTATTCATTCATTTTCTAATTAGCCAGGCACGGTGGTGCACGCCTGTAGTCCAGCTGCTTAGGAAGCTGAGGTGAGAGGATCAATTGAGCCTGGGAGGTCAAGGCTGCAGTGAGGCATGATCATGCCACTGCACTCCCGCCTGGGTGACACAGTGAGACCCTGTCTCAAAAATAATAATAATAATATATAATTTAAAAATTTGTTTTCTTGTCAGTGGGCCATCTGGGTGGTTTCTGGTATTTTGCCATTGCATGCAATGCTACTGTGAACATATTTCTACATGTCTTATCTTTATATTTCTGTAAATGTAATGAAATCCCCCCAAAATAGCTCATTAGCATTTTAATTTGCATTTTCCTTTACTGGTGAGGTTGAGCATCTTTCCTATTCCATTAGCCACTTGTTATTTCTTTTTAGAGTTGCCTTCTTAGTCTTTGCTCAGTTTTTCCTTGACCTTCCTCTGCTACTTTTCTGTGTCTGCTTTTTCCAGTATTCCATACTGCTCCTCTAAACTGAAGAGCTGGAGTTTCTCAAAGGGAATTGGGAAAATCCCTGAACATATCACCTGGAACTCATGCAACAACATATTTTTTTGAGAACCTATTCTAGGCCAGGCTTTGTGCTAAATAAGCTATCCATGTCTTCAAGGAGCTTATGATTTTATCAGGAGAGATGAATGAATGGTTACAAAAGAATGGGCTCCTTGTTAAAGTGCAGGATATGTAGGTTGCAGTAGGTGCTCTGACTGAGAGAGGAGTGCTGGGATAAGGGTTGGACCCTCAGAGAGGAGATGCCTTGAAGGCTGAGCAGGAATTCTCCAAGGAGGCAAGGGAGGAGAGGATACCCTGGTCGGAGAAAGCAACATGCGCACCTCTGGGGAGGTGGGAGCATGTATTGCACTGGAAGACCCGTTAGCAGAAACAGACTTGGATTTGGATGCCTTCTACAATTGGATCAGGAAAAAGTTGGGGATAGAGTGCAGGGTACATGGGGATACTGGAGGGAGTCAAAACATTTTATGTGGTATAGACTGTGACGGTCCTGATCATAAGGGGACTCTAATACCATAATAAGGAGTTTTTGATTTTTTGTTTTTAAAAACATTTAATAGTAACATATATACAGAAAAATATATACATCACAAATGTACAGTCAAGTAATTTTCACAAACTAGACGCATTCCTGTAAGCAGCACCCAGATCAAGAAACAAATCATACGGGCACTGCAGAAGCCCCCTCATGTCCCCTTCTAATTACCACTTACCTCCACCTCAAGGGTAACCACTATCCTGACTTCTAAAGTGCAAATTATATTAGTTTTGCTTATTTTTGTGCTTTTTATATAAGTGGAATCATATAGTATACTTTTGTGTCTGGATTCTTTTGCTTAACATCTTTGTGAGATTTACTGATGTTGCATGTACAGTGCTTCATTCTTTTTCATTGTTGTACAAAGTTCCATTGTATGAATATATTGCAATTTATTCTACTCTTGCTGAACATGTGGGTAATTTCTGGTTTGAGGCTATTATGAAAAATGCTACTGTGAACTTTCTAGTATACGTGCTTTTATGGGAAACATATGTATGTGCCAGGGCAAAGGGAAAGCCCCTCCTTCACCCTCGGAAGTTTTGCTGAAAATCACTGACAAAAGAAAATAGGAAAAAAGGCCCGGGCGCGGTGGCTCACGCCTGTAATCCCAGCACTTTGGGAAGCCGAGGCGGGTGGATTACCTGAGGTCAGGAGTTTGAGAGCAGCCTGCCCAACATGGTGAAACCCCGTCTCTACTAAAAATACAAAAATTAGCTGGGTGTGGTGGGACACGCCGGTAATCCCAGCTACTCCAGAGGCTGAGGCAGGAGAATTGGTTGAGCCCGGGAGGCGGAGGTTGCAGTGAGCCGAGATCGTGCCACTGCACTCCAGCCTGGCCGACAGAGCAAGAGAGACTCTGTCTCAAAAAAAAAAAAAAAAAAGGCATACAGATTTATTTGATCATAGTTTTAGGTGACATAGGAACCTTCCAAATGAAAACCCAAATATACAGAGGAAAACATCCATTCTTTCTTAATTTTCGATTTTTATTATTTTTTAAAAGCTAGCCTTACTGAATCAGAAGCAGTCCATTCTTAGATTTGAAAAAGTATAGGCAGCTGTGTAGAAGTATGATTGGACAAAAAGGGTATGATCTAATGCTAAGAGACTAAATGGGGAAACCCAGCAAGGCCTGTCTATCTAGATTTTCTTGACCTCTCTAAGCATTCCTTCCGGGTATGAGACAGGGCCCTCTCTGGAATGGGGGTCTTATGACTTCAAATCAAGCAAGGTGGGTCAGATAATTTTTTTTTTTTTTTTAGATGGAGTCTTGCTCTTGTCCCCAGGCTGGAGTGCAGTGGCATGATCTTGGCTCACCGCAACCTCCACCTCCCAGGTTCAAGCGATTCTCCTGCCTCAGCCTCCTGAGTAGCTGGGACTACAGGCACCCGCCACCACGCCTGGCTAATTTTTTTATTTTTAGTAGAGATGGGGTTTCACCATGTTGGCCAGGCTGGTCTCGAACTCCTGACCTCGTGATCTGCCCACGCCTCCCAAAGTGCTGAGATTACAGGCATGAGCCACTGCACCCGGCCAGATAATTTCTTTATGGTTAGCTTTTAATAGAAAGAGAGGAGGAAAGTCAGAGTAATATTTTTAGGTTTTATGGCTGGCTTTGGGGCAAAGGGGTTCTGGTTTCTATGACCCACCTTGAGAAGAGGGATTCTGGTTTCTATGGCTAGCCCTGCGTCGGGGAGGGGAGGAATGAAAGGCCAGAAAAGAGGTCAGGAGAAAGTCAGAGAAAACTTTTTTCTTCCGAGGCCTTCATTTTGGGGTATCATATTCTGAGATCCTACATTTGCATTTCTGTTGGGTAGAGTAACTAGTGGTGGAATTGCTGTGCCTTAGAGTACTTTTGTGTTTATCTTTGGTCGATGCTTCTGAATTTTCCAGCGATTGTGATGCTGCGCAATCCCAGCATCAGTGTCTCAGAGTGTCGGTTGTTCCACATCTGCTGAACACTTCGTATTTTTATTTGTATCCGTTTCATGTTAGTCATTCTGATAGGTATTTTGTGGCATTGTTTTGTGGTTTTACTTTCCAGTTCTTTGATAATGCCTGATGAAGTTGAACCCCTTGTCATATGTTTATTGACTGTTTGGGTATCCTCATGATGATGTGTCTGTTGGCATCTTCTGCCTGTTTTTCTATTGGGCTGCATGTCTGGCTGGCTGTCTCTCTTTCTTTAAGTAAACATTTTATTTTGAAATAGTTTTAAATTTACAGAAAAGTTGCAAAGATAGTACAGAGAACTCTTATATACCCTTCATCCAGTTTTCCCACAATGTTAACATCTTATGTCACCATGGCACGTTTGTCATTTAAAGAAATTAATGTTGGTACAATGCTGTTAACAAAGTTGTAGACTACCTGGATCTTTTTTCTGATCCAGGATTCAGTCCAGGATCCCATGTTAATCATTTTGTTTAGTAGGAATTCTTTATATATTCTGGACATCTTTTGTCAGATATACATATAGTGAATTTCTTCTGCTCTGTGAGTTGCCATGCACTGTTTTTTTAAATTTTATTTTATTGTTATTGAGATAGAGTCTTGCTCTGTTGCCCAGGTCGGAGTGCAGTGGCATGATCTTGGCTCACTGCAACCTCTGCCTCCTGGGTTCAGGCAGTTCTCCCGTCTCAGCCTCCTGAGTAGCTGGGACTACAGGCGCGTGCTGCCACACCCGGCTAATTTTTGTATTTTTAGTAGAGATGGGGTTTCAACATGTTGGCCAGGCTGGTCTCGAACTCCTGACCTTGTGATCTACCCACCTTGGCCTCCCAAAGTGCTGGGACTGTGAACCACTGTGCCCGGCCCTTTTTTTTTTTTTTGAGACAGAGTCTCACTCTGTTGCCCAGACTGGAGTGCAGTAGCACAATCTTGGCTCGCTGCAACCTCTGCCTCCAGAGTTCAAGTGATCCTCCTGCCTCAGCCTCCTGAGTAGCTGGGACTACAGGCATGTGCCACCACTCCCGGGTAATTTTTGTATTTTTAGTAGAGACGGGGTTTCAGCATGTTGGCCAAGCTGGTCTTGAACTCCTGACCTCAGGTGATCTACCCGCCTCAGCCTCCCAAAGTGCTGGGGTTACAGGTGTGAGCCACCACACCAGCCCTCTTAGCAGTGTCTTTTGATGAATAAAAGTTATAAATTTTAAGGCCGGGCATGGTGGCTCACACCTGTAATCCCAGCACTTTGGGAGGCCAAGGCGGGTGGATCACGTGAGGTCAGGAGTTCAAGACCAGCCTGGGCAACATGGCGAAACCGCGTCTCTATCAAAAATACAAAAACCTAGCCAGATATGGTGGTGCACACCTGTAATCCCAGCTACTCAGGAGGCTGAGGTAGGAGGATTGCTTGAACTGGGGAGTCAGAGGGTGCGGTGAGCCAAGATTGTGCCATTGCATTCCAGCCTGGGTAACAGAATGAGACTCCTTCTCAAAAAAAAAAAAAAAATTATAAGGCATACACTAACATTTTAATAGTGGCTGTTTCTGGGTGGCAGGATTATAAATGCTTGTTTTCTTCATTATATTCTTTTTGTCCCTGAAAGTACTTGAAGGAATATTAATTCCTTTTTTTTTTTTTTTAAGAAAAAAGATAATTATAGGTCGGGCATGGTGGCTCACACCTGTAATCCAAGCACTTTGGGAGGCCGAGGCAGGCAGATCACGAAGTCAGGAGTTTGAGACCAACCTGGCCAACATGGTGAAACCCCTTCTCTACTAAAAATACAAAAATTAGCCGGACGTTGTGGTGGGCGCCTATAGTCCCAGCTACTTGGGAAGCTGAGGCAGGAGAATCGTTTGAACCCAGGAGGCAGAGGTTGCCGTGAGCTGAGATGGTGCCATTGCACTCCAGCCTGGGTGACAAGGTGAGACTCCGTCTCAAAAAAAAAAAAAAAAAAAGATAATTATAGATTCACGTGCAGTTATAAGAAATAATAGAATTCCCCCGTATCCTTTATTCCATTTTTTCCAGTGGTAACATCTTGCAAAACTGTGGTACTCTATCACAACCAGGATATTGGCATTGATACAGTCAAGCTATGGAACATTTCCATCACCAAAAGGACCCCTCATGTTGCCCTTTGAGAGCCACACCCACTTCCCTCCTCCCCCCACTTTCTTCTTAACTCCTAGTAACCACTAGTCCTTTTCCCATTTCTATAACTTTGTTTTTTAAAAAATGTTACACAAGTGAAATTATACAGCATGTAAACTTTTGTGACTGGCTTTTGTCACTCAGCAAATTCTCTGAGAGTGTTGTTGCATGTATCAATAGTTTGATCCTTTTTATTGCTGAGTAGTATTCCACAATAACAGATGTGCCACAGTTTGTTTAACCAGTTCTCTACTGAAGGCATCTGGGTTGTTTCTAGTTTTTGGCTGTTACAAATAAAGCTGCTTTTTCCCTTTCCTTTCCCCTTTCCCCTTCCCTTCCCTTTCCTTCCTTTACCGTTTCCCTCCCTGCCTTACCTTCCCTTCCTTTCCCCTCCCCCTCCCCATCTCCTCCCTTCCCACCCCCCAGCTCCTCTCCTCAGGGTCCTACTCCGTAGCCCAGGCTGGAGTGCTGTGGTGTGATCACAGCTCGCTACAGCCTCAACCTCCCCAGCTCAAGTAATCCTCCTACCTCAACCTCCTGAGTTTCTGGGACAACAGGCACACAACACCATGCTGGATAAGAAAAAAACATGTTTTTTTGAAGAGAGGCGGCAACTTTGTTGCCCAGTCTGGTCTCAAGCTCCTGGCCTCAAGCAATCCTCCCACCTTGGCCTCCCAAAATGCTGAGATTACAGGCTGGGCACAGTGACTCACGCCTGTAATCCCAGCACTTTGGGAGACCAAGGCAGATGGATCACTTGAGGTCAGGAATTCAAGACCAGGCTGGCCAACATGGTGAAACCCCCTCTATACTAACATATAAAAATTAGCCAGGCATTGTGACGGGAGCTTGTAATCCCAGTTACGGGGGAGGCTGAGGTAGGAGAATTGCTTGAACCCGGGAGGCAGAGGTTGCAGTGAGCCAAGATTGCGTCACTGCACTCCAGCCTGGGTGACAGAAAGAGAATTCGTCTCAAAAACAAGACAAAATGCTGAGATTACAGATGTGAGCTATGATGCCTGGTTCTGTTTTTCATTTATCTGTTTTCTTTTTCCTGCCTTCCTATGGATTAACTGAACACTTTTTAGGATTCCATTTTTATTCATTTATAATGTTTTTGAGTGTTATCTCTTTGTATAGACTTTTTAGTGGTTGCTCTAGGTATTATACATTATGTATACATAGGTTATCACAGTCTCCTGGTGTTGGCATTTTACTAGTTTGAGTGAAGAAGAGAAACCTTTCCTTCCTTTACATCCCTTTACCTTCTCCCATTTATGATACTAAATATTTAATAGTATAATATTATCATATTTAAATATTTTCTCTGCATACATTTAGAACCACATCAGACATTGTTATACTTTTTGCTTTAATCATCAAATGTAACTTAGAAAACCTAAGAGGGGCTTTCCAGCCCCAGCCCCGGCCCCTACAGCCACTGAGATGTTGATGCCTAAGAACCGGATTGCCATTTATGAACTCCTTTTTAAGGAGGGAGTCATGGTGGCCAGGAAGGATGTCCACATGCCTAAGCACCTGAAGCTAGCAGACAAGGATGTGCCCAATCTTCATGTCATGAAGGCCATGCAGCCTCTCAAGTCCCGAGGCTACGTGAAGGAACAGTTTGCCTGGAGACATTTCTACTGATACCTTACCAATGAGGGCATCCAGTATCTCCGTGATTACCTTCATCTGCCCCGGAGATTGTGCCTGCCAGTCTATGCTGCAGCTGTCCAGAGACTGGAAGTCCTCAGCCTAAAGGTCTGAAGGCTGAGCGACCTGCAAGACTCACAAGAGGGAAAGCGGACAGAGATACCTACAGACGGAGTGCTGTGCCGCCTGGTGCCGACAGCAAAGCCAAGGCTGGGGCTGGGTCAGCAACCGAATTCCAGTTTAGAGGTGGATTTGGTTGTGGACGTGGTCAGCCACCTCAGTAAAATTGGAGAGGATTATTTTGCATTGAATAAACTTACAGCCAAAAAAACTTAAAAAAAAAAAAAAAAGAAAAAGAAAACCTAAGAAGGGAAGGAAATCTTGTTGTATTTACCCATCTTTTTTCAACTCATGTTTCTTTCTTCCCATTATTTCAAGTTTCCTTTTTTTTTTAAATCATTTCCTTTCTGTTTAGAGAACTTTTTAAGCCATTCTTTTAGTGTAGGTCTCCTGGTGAGAAATTCTCTTAGTTTTCCTTCATCTGAGAATGTCCTGATTTCCCCCTCATTTCTGAAGGATATTTTCCTTTGTCAATTCTGAATTGACCGTTCTTTTCTTTCAGCATTTGAAAAATAGTATGCCACTTCCTTCTACCCTCTGTCATTTCCGAAGAGAAAATAACCTTTGAGGGGTCCCCTCAAAGGTTATTTTCTCTGCTTTCAAGATTTTTTCTTTGTCTTTAGTTTCAGAAATTTAATTATGATCTATCATGGCATGAATTTCATGTTTATTCTGTTTGAAGTTTGCTTGGCTTCTTGAATCTATAGGTTTGTGTCTTTTGCCAAATTTTGAAAATTTTTGGTCATTATTTCTTTGAGAACATTTTCAACTCACCCTCTTTCTCCTCTCTACCTGGAATTCTGATGGCTGGATGGAATCATCTCTCAGTGCCCCAACCCAGCCTAGTTGTCTATGCTCTTCCAATTGGAATGCCTAGGTTTATGAAACAGACCAGACTTGACCTTCATTAGCTAATAACCCCTTTGTTCTGACTGAAGGATGCCCTGCCTTTTCCCAGCCTGCCTCCAGGTATGGGGAGATAGTGTTCTTTTTTTTTTTTTTCCTTTTTGAGACGGAGTCTCGCTCTGTTGCCCAGGCAGGAGTGCAGTGGTACGATCTTGGCTTCCTGGAACCTCCACCTCCTAGGTTCAAGCGATTCTCCTGCCTCAGCCTCCCTAGTAGCTGGGATTACAGGTGCCTGCCACCACAGCCAGCTGAATTTTATATTTTTAGTAGAGACGGGGTTTCACCATGTTGGCCAGGCTGGTCTCAAACTCCTGACCTCAGGTGATCCACCCACCTTGGCCTCCCAAAGTGCTGGGTTTACAGGTGTGAGCCACCGCTCCTGGTCGAGATAGTGTTTTAATAAAAGTGCAGGTATGTCCTGGGAAGGAAGAATTGGCAGCCATTCTGGCCATTTTGAAATCATTTCCTCTTTTTTCTTTTGTAATATTTTCTTGACCTAGATGTCATGGAGCATTCTCTGTGCATTCAGAAAATACCTTTGCTAAGGGCTGTGGCATACAACAGCTCTCGAGGAGTTAACAGAAGGGGTAATTCTTCACAAAACACAAATAACTGAGAGGCAGATGCCGTGGGAGGCCTTGTGACGCGGTGGGAGCTCAGGGAGGGGAAGATGTGTTTCCCACAGGATGCAGGGTAGCATCTTGGAAGATGAGGCATTTGAACATGAACTCGAGGAACTTGCAGATGCCCTAGGTGAAAATGGGAAGAATAGATATTTAAGGCACAGGAAATGATAGGAGCAAAGGCACTGAAGTTGGAAACCATGGAATGTATTGGATAGGGCACTGAGAGATGGTAGCAAGAGGCGTGAGTTTACCTAGACTGTGGAAAGCCTTGCATGCCACTCTAAGGATGTAGCTTTTATTTCATAGGAATTAAGTGTTTTCATAAAACCAGCTACTTTGCTAGGGTTGGGAAGGTTTAAGGGCCATTGTGACAGTGTCTTCTGTCTTTCCAATTCAAAAAGTGGGAGGATGCTGATGTTTCAGTGCCACCCTCCTGTGTGGCAGAGAGTAACCTCCATACATTTTCTCATTTTCTTTTTTTTTTTGAGACAGCATCTCACTGTCATCCAGGCTGGAGTGCAGTGGCGCGATCTCAGCTCACTTTAACCTCCGCCTCCCTGGTTCAAGTAATTCTCCTGCCTCAGTCTCCTGAGCAGCTGGGATTACAGGCGCCCACCACCACGTCTGGCTAATTTTTTTGTATTTTTAGTAGAGATGGGGTTTCACCATGTTGGCCAGGCTGGTCTCGAATTCCTGACCTCAGGTGATCCTCCCACCTCGGCCTCCCAAAGTGCTGGGATTACAGGCGTGAGCCAGCACACCGGCAACATTTTCAAGTAATATTCAACAAAAAAGCCCTCAGTTGGGGGCCGGGTGCGGTGGCTCATGCCTGTAATCCCAGCACTTTGGGAGGCTGAGGCAGGAGGATCACAAAGTCAGGAGTTCGAGACCAGCCTGGCCAATGTGGCGAAACCCTGTCTCTACTAAAAATACAAAAATTAGCCAGGTGTGGTGGCATTTGCCTGTAATCCCAGCTACTTGGGAGGCTGAGGCAGGAGAATTGCTTGAGCCCAGGAGAGAGAGGCTGCAGTGAGCCAAGATCGTGTCACTGCACTCCAGCCTGGGAGACAAGAGCAAGACGCCATCTCAAACAAACAAACAAATAAACAAAAAACCCTCAGTTGGATGGTAATATACCCTTTTTACCGATAAAAACACCAAGAGTTAAGTATCTCACCAAAGACTGATTTCTTCTCCACGAAGTTGGAATGTTATCTTCTCCAGACATTTGGAAGGTTACGAGGGTTCCTTAAAACCTGTTACCAGTAAGATGTCATTTATGCAGCTGGGCCTCAAGGCAGGGGATGACCAGATGACCTCAAGATCACTTTCATTCTTGGATAGCCCAGCACCTGTTTCTCTTCATTGTCTGGGAGAGGCATATACTCCATCCTCATGCTGTCACAGAATGGAATCCAGAAGGAGCCTGAGATATACTTGGTCCCACTCCTTATTTGTCCAGTGGGAACCAGAGATCCATAGTGGCTAAGCCCCTCATTCACCTCCATGCATAGTACAGGTGATCTACTCTGCCTTGTTAGTCCTCTCTCAACGTTATCATCTTCCCAATCTACAGGCCCCTACTTTTTCCTCCTACCACATTTTTCCTTTCAGGTTTTTAATTTTCCCCACAAAGTGTTATGTGTGTGTGTGTTTTTTTTTTTTTTTGAGACGGAGTCTTGCTCTGTCACCCAGGCTGGAGTGCAGTGGCACAATCTCGGCTCACTGCAAGCTCTGCCTCCCGGGTTCACGCCATTCTCCTGCCTCAGCCTCCCGAGTAGCTGGGACTACAGGTGCCTGCCACCACGCCAGGCTCATTTTGTTTTTGTATTTTTTAGTAGAGACGGGGTTTCACTGTGTTAGCCAGGATGGTCTCGATCTCCTGACCTCGTGATCTACCTGCCTCGGCCTCCCAAAGTGCTGGGATTACAGGCGTGAGCCACTGTACCTGGCCTTTTTAAAAAAATCTTCTTTGAAGCCCGACCAACATGGCAAAACCTCATCTCTACAAAAAATACAAAAATTAGATGGGCATATTGGTGCACCTGTAGTCCCAGCTACTTGGGAGGCTGAGGTGGGTGGATCACTTAAGCCTGGGAGGTCGAGGCTGCAGTCACGTGCGCACACACACACACACCATACACACTTCTTTGACTTATGAAAGAAAACCTGCTTCATTCTTTGAAATTAGGTTGATCTCTAGATGAATACCTATTATCTTGCCTGCTTTCACTTGGATAATTTCCATGTGGCTCATAGAAATGGGAGTTTGAATTCAGGTACTTTCCTATAGTTTAGTTCAGGAAGAAGATGCTAGTCTTGTAAAGTGCATCAATAACTTGCTGGCTGGTTGTCAGGAGCAGAAACTCTGGATTGAGGATGAGCAGTCCAGGAATGACCTCTCCACAACTAGAGAAAGAAGAGTGCGTGCAATGTGTTCCCTGTAGTCCAAGAACCAGGGTAGCCCTGCTAGAGCTCTACAGAGCCATGTGCCAGGTAATCTTTGTTGTGAAAGAAAAAACTGTCGGGTGGTCCCAGAGTCACCACCCCAAACACCTGATCTTGGGCAAGGTAATGCTGCCTCCCTGGACTTCAGTTTTCCTGGTCTGTGAAGTGGTGATGATAAGGCCCGCTCCACAGAGCTGGCAGAAGCACCCCTGTACTGGTAGCCCTTTGTACCTGTAGACTGTAAAGGTGAGGGGTTATTGTTGCTGTCATTGTCATTATTAGGGCAGTGTGGACACTCTCAGGCTGACTCTCCAGGGTGAACTGACAGGAGATGAACTTGAACACATAGCCCAGAAGGTACTGCAGAATTCTGGTGGGCAAGGCCCCCTCCCCACACCAGTGCTTCCTTGCTGCTGGCCTCTTACCCAAGTACTGCCTGGAGCCGACTCTGGTGATGCGAGAGTGGGATGCCCTCCTTTCAGCAACATCCAGCTTGCCTCAGCCTTCTGCACTGCTTTGGGGCAGGAGGAGTCCCCCACTAAAATTAAAACTAAGCTGCTACTTCTGCCCATTTTCCCTGGCCGGTGTTCTTGCTGCTGTGTGGCTTCTGTTAGAAGTTCTGAAACGAATTTTTGGAGAGGAAAGTCAGACTAATCCTTCAAGTCTTTTGAGAAACAGGTCTTCTGCATTAGTTGAGGGGCAGGAGTTCTGGGCTTGCCATGTGGTTTCTGAGCCATCTCTCTCTCTCTCATCTCTCTTTGGCCAGGCGGGCAGGAAGACCTATGCCATGGTGTCCGGCCACTCAGCTGGTCATTCTCTGGCTTCAGAACTGGTGGAGTCCCATGATGGACATGAGGAAATCATTAAGGTAAGCTTAGTTCACCTCCAACTTTTCTCCCTGTCCTCTTCCTCCCTGCACGTATATGAGAGGGAGCAGTTGATGTTGTTGCCAAAGGGAGCTTGTGGTTTGATGGAAGGAACCAGACCTGAGCTGCTAGTTCCTGGCAATCTCCTAGAAATATCTTAATTAATACCAAGAGACTACAGTCTGCCTGTTAGCAACTTTGGTGCAACCTGGCCCCAGGCAAGGGGGTGGACTGGATGACCTTACTAGGGGCCTATCCACTGACCATGTTTTGCTGCTAGAGGTTGTAGAGACAGGTAGGAGGTGTGTTTATGGAACTTATATTTTCCTATAATGGGTTCATCCTGATGGAACTTATTTATTTATTTATATATTTTTAGTTTTGTAGAGACAGTCTCACCTTGTTGCCTGGGCTAGTCTCTGAATCCTGGGCTCAAGCAATCCTCCTGCCTCAGCCTCCCAAAATGCTGGTATTATAGGCGTGCACCACCCCACCTGGCTGATGGAACTTATTTTTAAAAAAATAAAATGATTTTTGTTATTTCTCTTTTTTTTTTAATAAAACAGCTTTTTGAGATATAAATCCCATACCATATGATTGACTCAGTTACAGTACAGTTACGTGCTGCATAACAACGTTTTGGTCAGTGATGGACTGCGCAGACAACAGTGGTCCCATAAGATTATTATACTCCATTTTTACTGTATTTTTTCTGGGTTTAGATACATTACCATTGTGTGATGATCACCTACAGTATTCAGTACAGTAACATGCTGTGCAGGTTTGTTTGTAGCCTAGGAGCAATAGGGTACACCATACAGCCTAGGGGTGTAGGAGGCCATGCCATCTAGGTTTGTGTGTGTACACTCCATGATGTTTGTACAAGGATGAAATTGCCTAATGATGCATCCCTCAGAATGTGTTCCTATGATTAAGTGATGCATGACTGTATATATGTGAGTGTTTATGCCAATATAGCTATATAGCATTTAGCTAAATTTATTGCATTAGGCTAAATTTCCAGAAGTAGAATTGATAGACCAAAAAGTAAATATATTTTTAGGTCTTCTGATCCGAATCACCAAATTCCACCCAGTAAATTGGTGGTAACAATTTACCCTCCCACCAGCACTATATGAAGCTGCCTATTTTTGTATAGTTAATTTAATTTGAGGTTTCTTAACTAAATGGTGTTCTTATTTCAGGTGTACTTGAAGGGGAGGTCTGGAGAAAAGATGATTCACGAGAAGAATATTAACCAGCTGAAGAGTGAGGTCCAGTACATCCAGGAGGTGGGCACCCCTTCCCTCTCACGCAGTGCCTAGGTCATTTCTCTAAATCTCACATTTTTTGTGGCTGTCTTCTTTTGTGGATTCTGGTTTTTCCACTTCTTTTTCCTTTATGTCTCTGAAATGCCACCATGCCCTCCCGTGTGTCAAATATATAACTTTTGACCATACCTGATCCATTAATCCACAAATACTTAAGTACTATGGGCCTAGCACTGTCCCAGCCACCTATCGAAAATTACCAGCCACTTTTCACAGCATTTCTTAACTCCCTTCCTGGCTCATGTTTCTCGTTGGCACTTATGCCCATATAACATATTACACATTTTACTTCTTTGTCTTTTGTGTTGTGTGTCTCCCCAACAAGAATGCCAGCTGTAGCTCCACTTGACCAAGGTCCCTCCCTCCATCCTGCAGCCAGTCGTTAGGAGAGTGCCTAACTCGCAGTACAGGCCAGGGATGGGGCACAGAGTTGGGTGAGTTGGCGTGCTCTCTTTCTCTACCCTAAAGCTCAAGTTTCTTCCCCTCCCCTCCCAGGCCAGGAACTGCCTACAGAAGCTCCGGGAGGATATAAGTAGCAAGCTTGACAGGGACCTAGGAGATTCTCTCCATCGACAGGAGATACAGGTAATAGGAAATGGTCCATGGTTGGGTCCCCACCGAGGAGGTGGGGTTGTGCCAGGCAGTCTCATTTATCAATTACCCAGTGTGTGCTAAATCTAGCATCCCTGCCAGGAATGGAGAAAATAGAGGTGATGCTGCCTTCTCTGGAGCACTCACAATCTAGTTAGTACTCTCCAGCCGATGAGCACTTACATTTACACATGTCAGCTTAAACATAAGTACACCTGCTCCTGAAACACTGTACAGAAATTGAACTTATATAAATTAAATATCATCAGTTGTTAGCAAAGCCTCTTATCTATAAAGATTCTGTGATCAAGCTTCTTATAATAATAGAATTTTATAAAGCAGACAATCACCTGTAAATCCACACTTCTCATAAGCCGATCTTGCTTAGTTTGGGTGATACCTGTAGTGTAAATTGAAATTGAAGTCCGTGCCCTAGCCTGTTATTAATCTTGTATATAGTTATGTCTAACCTGGGATGGGAAGCTCCTCAAGGTTAGGAGTTCACCCCACCCCACCCCGTGTCTGTATCCTCACCCTCCCATTCTCCCCAGGTCTGGGATGTAGAAGGCATCAGTAAATGTTTGTTAGACTGAACAGATTGGATAAATCTTTTCTGGGATGGATAATCCTGGGATCCTGCTTTTCAGTTTTTCCAAAACTCGAGGACAGAAATGTCCTCAGGAGAGCAGAGCTGTCTCTTTGTGACTTCGCCCTCATCCTTTAGATTCTGAGTTGTATCCTTGATTTGCATTTTGGTTCGGGCAGAGTGTCTTGCTCCAGCAGCGGCCCCTGCCTTCATTCCCTTGAGGGGAACAGTGGCCCAGCAGCTGGTGCAAGGAAAGTTCTTTGTCTTGGGCATGCACTTGTGTGGTGGAACATTCCCTAATTTTTGCTTTGGCTGAAGGTAGGTCTTTCAGTGCTTGAGCCCACATCTGGCTGGTGGGAGCTACTTTGTCAGGTGGCTGAAGAACCTAATGTGTGCAGAGACTGGCCCAAAGTCCAGCCCCCTTGTTGGCACAAACCAGCTGTCATACGATGAATAATCAGGCTTTGGGTCAGAAATAATTGAAAAAGGGCTTCCCTTTGTAATTTTTGCTTTGTCAAACTTGATCAGCATCCCTGGGGGCAAGGGAAACTGTTTGTGGCAGGCAGCTGCACGTATTCCCTGGCTAAGAAGAATGGGCTACATATACTTTTCCATCTGCTGAAAGGTTTTAGCCTGAGGTTTTTTTCATCCTCCCTACAAGACTTTCAAGGCCCTTTCAAGACCACATAACATTTCTCCACCCCCTCTTGTTTCTGTTTTCTCATGGAACACTAGAAATCTTTTTTTCTTTCGCTTCCTTCCCTCTTCCTCTTCTCCTTTCTTCATTCCTTCCTTTTTCTCCCTCCCTTTCTTTTTCTCTCTCCCTCCCTCCCTCCCTTTCACCTTCCTCTCCCTCTCCCTGTCCTTCTCTTTCTAAGATTTGAGTGTTAGGAGAATAATGTTTCAAAGTTGGTTGCTTTCATCTGTTTTAACTACCAATTTTATTTTTCTTTGAACAGGTGGTGCTAGAAAAGCCAAATGGCTTTAGTCAGAGTCCCACGGCCCTGTACAGCAGCCTACCTGAGGTAGGTAACAGAGGACACCACGGTGGCTCCGCTTAGCCAGGGGCAGGATTGCCTCCTCCCCATCCTTTTGTTTATTGCTTTCTTTCTCTCTCTCTCTCATTAAATACAAGAGTAGTAGTTGACATAAAAATTCAAACAACAGAGAAATATAAAGAGTAGAAATTCTCCTTCCCCAATCTCACTCCTTGCGAGTATCCACTGTTAACAGATTGAAGTGGGTGGATCTTTCTAGGGCAGTGCTTCTCAGCCTCAGCTGTTCATTGGAATGGCCTTGCAAGCGTTAAAGGATATGATGCCTGGGTCCCATCCCTAGAGCTTGTCATTTCATTGTTCCAATAGTTGGCCTGGGCATCAGGACTTTTAAGAGCTCTTCAGGTGATACTAATGTTTAGCTAAAGTTGAGTGCCAGTATTCTAGAATATTTTTATATACATAGACAACCATATTTAAATATCATGTATATATTATATACACACCATATATACATGATAAATATATGTATATAATATACATGTGCTTTTCTCAACTATAAGATCATGGTAAATACATTATTCTTTGCTTGCTTTTTTTTCTTAACTAAAGAGTATATTACAACCTTCTTTCCATGTCAGTACATATAGATCTACCTCATTCTTTTGAATAACTGCATAGTATTTCCTTCCATGGCTGTACTTGATTGATTGACTGATTGATTGATTGACTGACAGAGTCTCACCCTGTCACCCAGGCTGGAGGTGCAGTGGTGATCATGGCTTACTGCAGCCTCGACCCCCGGGGTTCAAGCAATCCTCCCACCTCAGCCTACCCAATAGCTGGGACTCTAGGGCACGCGCCATTATGCCTGGCTAATTTTTGTAGAGATGGGGTTGCCCAGGCTGCTCTTGAATTCTTGGGCTCAAGTGATCTGCTTGCCTCGCCTCCCAGAGTGCTGGGATTATAGGCATGAGCCACTGTGCCCAGCCTACTTTTTAAATTTTTATAAATATTATTTTTTGAGACAGGGTCTCCCTATGTCATCTGAGCTGGAGTGCAGTGGTGCAATCATGGCTCATTATAGTCTCAGCCTCTTGGGCTCAGGTAGTCCTCCTGCCTCAGCCTCCTGATCAGCTGGGACTATAGACACGTGCCACCACACCTGGCTAATTTTTGTATTTTTTGTAAAGACAGGGTCTCATCATGTTTCCCAGGCTCATCTCAAACTCCTGGGCTTAAGTGATCTGCCCACCTCAGCCTCCCAAAGTTTTGGGATTATAGTCATGAGCTACTATGCTTGGCCTCCATGACTATACTTTATTTTTTATTTTTTTGAGATGGAGTCTCGCTCTGTCACCCAGGGTGCAGTGCACTGGTATGATCTTGGCTCACTGCAACCTCCATCTCCTGGGTTCAAGCAATTCTTGTGCCTCAGCGTCCTGAGTAGCTGGGACTACAGGCGTGAGCCACCATGCCTGGCTAATTTTTGTATTTTTAGTAGAGATGGGGTTTCACCATGTTGGTCAAGCTGGTCTCGAACTCCTGACCTCAGGTGATCCACCCACCTCGGCCTCCCAAAGTGTTAGGATTACAGGCATGAGCCACTGCACCTGGCCACCATGACTATATTTTTTAAAAGTGTGTTATTATGTTTTTTTTGTGATTATATAATACAAAACATTCATATTGTAGAAAATTTGGAAAATTCAGAAACACAGGAAAGTGAAAGAAGAAACAAATATCACTTGTAATCTACTCAGAGAAAAACCACAGTGAAATTTCATCTTTCCCTGAATGCAAATATATATTTACCATGTGAATACATTGTATAGTACGTAGCATTTCTTTATAATTGTTTTTTTTGTTTCTTTAGTTGGGTATGTTTTTGCATTTGGTGTTTTTGGCCCTCAAGTATAGGTTGAATCAGACCCACCCATTAGTTCATGACACATCATCCTCATGGGTCCTGTCAAGGCCTCTCACTGGTTTCAGTTTTTTGTTTTTTGTTTTTTTTTGCCTCTCCACCTCCTGCAAGAGGCACTCACTCTAATGAATTCAATATATGGCTTTAAATGTGCCTGTAAAATGTTCAGTATACATGATGAACTTGTGCTATATCTTCTTCCCTCTTTGTTCTTGTTTTCTCTGGTACCGTGTTTTTTAGGATCTATCTACATTGCTGTATTAAAATCTAGTTCGTTGCTTCGGCCTCCTACATGTACTTTTATAACTTACTTTTTTGCTTCATGTTGTATCATATGATGAAATAATATTTTCATGAAAGTTTTCCATGTCATTAAACAGTCTTATGAGAGCACTCTTTGAAATAAGTGCATAATAGTTGTGTTCCAGGAGCCTTTTAAAGGCCATTGGCTCAGGTGAGGATTTAGGGAAATTGACTGGATAACTCATGACATCTAGATTTGGAATGCTGTGATTCTAACCACTTGCTTTAGATGTGCAGCTTGGACTTTCTCCTTCTTTTGAATCACCATATTTGGCAAATACATTGTTGGCAACAAATTACAATAACACCTGGTAATATCGTTTGGCCTCTTTCTTCTCACAAGCTCAAAGCTGTACCGGATGTTATCTTACCTAGTTTTGAGGCAGCCTGTAAGGCAGGGTGTGGTAGGGAGTGTACTGACTGCCTCACAGATAAAGAAATGAAGGCCCACAGGACTTTACTTCTTCATTATCACCCACAAGATGATGATGCAGAGACTGGGACCCTGTCTCCCTCCAGTGTCTGGTGCCTGTGCAGCAGAGACGGGGGCGAGACCCTACATGTTAGCTCATCTCTAACCACCAGCCCACAGTTGGGTGTGTCTGGGAGAGACTGAGCAGTTACCTCGATGAGACACCTTTTTCCACATCGAATCAGATTCCTGGACTCATTGCATGCTTTTGCCCTAAACCTGTCCATCCATCAGTAACCCTTTATATGCTGCTGTCAGTGCCAAAAGCTGAGAATGGTAAAGGATATGCTTTTGAACCACTCCCTTTGTGATGGGTGTGACATAGTCCCTGTCCTGTGGGAACTCTAGTCCAAAGGGGAACATGGTCTCTGCTCTCAGAGAGCTGTAGGCGGATAGAGGGAAGCAGGACGCACACCTACAGACAGCATCCACATATTCGCCAAGAAATTGAGTAGTGGATACATACATGAAATATTACTGAGCATGTCCTAAAATAATTGGGTGTTTGGAGGCTAGCAGGGTTCTTTAGGGTATGAAGGGACAATGTTTCATTGAATAACTCAGAATTCCTGGCTGCCTAAGGTAACTCTCCCCTTGTGTGATGACAGTTCTTTTTTGAGGGTGGTCTGGACGAGATGGTCCAAACCAGTGTGTGCCTGGAGGAGGACCTTTTCTTACCGAGTCAGAAACTTGATGGCTTCCCCTTCCCTTCCTTGCTCTGGCTGTAGGTGGACACCTGTATAAATGAGGATGTTGAGAGCTTGAGGAAGACTGTGCAGGACTTGCTGGCCAAGCTTCAGGAGGCCGAGCGGCAACACCAGTCAGACCGTGTGGCTTTTGAGGTGAGATTTGGGATTTGGGGAGAAGGTGCCCTAAGGGATGGGCTACTGAACACAGGTGCCAATGATGTCTCAGCTTGGACTTCCTGTCTCTCTGGCTGAGTGCCACAAACTGGAAAGGCAAGGCTGTGAAGCCTGGAACACTTGTCTGCTTTTCCCTCTCCTGGACGTTTACACTGTTTACTGTCCAAGGCCAGCCCATAGTTCAAAAGTCAGCTCGGGATTCTCTGCTCTGATGAGTTTGAGGGTGGTGCCCATCTGGGGCAGCCGGTGATTCAGAAGTCATTTCTGTCTGTGTCGTGGTAAGAATCCCTGGGTTCTTGAGACTCCATGCAGGCAAGGACTGCTGCTGGCATGTCACCCCCGAGTCTCCAGTGTCTGGCGCAATACCTGGTATTAGATAGGTGCTTCATAAATGTGGACTGGATGAGTGACTAAATCTGTGTTGTTGTAGAAAGAACTGCACCCATCAAGTTGGAGGATTTGGGCTCTAAACTCAGCTTTGCTATGCAGAGCTTTGTGGTCTGGAATGAGTATCTTTTTTTCACTCTGCTGCCAAGCTGGAGTGCAGTGGCGCAATCTTGGCTCACTGCAACTTCTGCCTCCCGGGTTCAAGCAATTCTCCTGCCTCAGCCTCCCGAGTAGCTGGTACTATAGGCATGCGCCACCATGCCCAACTAATTTTTGTGTTTTTAGAAGAGACGGGGTTTCACCATGTTGGCCATGATGGTCTTGATCTCCTGACCTTGTGATCCACCTGCCTCAGCCTCCCAAAGTGCTGGGATTACAGGCGCGAGCCACCACGCCCAGCCTGGAATGAGTATGTTAATTATTGTTATAGTACAGAAATCTATAAAAGGAGAGTAAAAGACCTCTACTATATGTGAGGTCTTCCATATTTTCTAGAAAATTCTTTGAGTATAAAACAAGGTACATGGGCAGTTTTCTTTCTTTCTTTCTTTGGAGACAGGGTCCCACTCTATTGCCAGGCTTGAGTGCAGTGGCACGATCTTGGCTCAATGCAACCTCCATCTCCCGGACTCAAGCCATCTCCCACTTCAGCCTCCTGAGTAGCTGGGACAACAGGTGCACACCACCATGCCTGGCTAATTTTTGTGTTTTTTGTAGAGACAGGGTCTTGCCATGTTGCCCAGGCTGGTCTCAAACTCCAAGGCTCAAGCAGTCTGTGCCTTAGTCTCCCAAAATGTGGGGATTACAGGCATGAGCCACCATACCTGGCCCATGGGCAGTTTTCCAACTGCTCTGTGTGAGGTTAACCATCTGTTACCTGCTTTTGTTCTTCCACATGTAATGTATTCTTTATGTCATAAATATGTTATGATAGGGTTGTATCCTGCCTAGGCATGCTGGGAGCTGGTAAAAAGAGAAAGGCCAGCCTGAACTCTTCATTTTCATGGAACTGAGAAGGAGAATTTTTGAGAAGAGGCTTGGCAGTGAGGAAGAAGGGCACCAAGGATGATAAACTGCTTCTGTGTCAGCTGAAGTATTATTTGAACAAGTAGTTTAAGCTCTCCGAGCATCTGTTTCAACTTTTGGAAAAAGGGTTAATGAAATACACCTTACAAGTTTGTTGTGTAGATCGAGTGAGGTAATATATGTGAGGGCACTTTATTATTCTGAAAGGTTTTAGAAATATAAAATAGTCTATATTTTTCTTAGCAATCAGTTTAACAAGGAGATTTTCCTATTTAAATAGCTTGGACTTAGGGTAATATTAAAATTAGTTTGTCATCTCAGAACAAAGTAGCTGTGTGGTGAAGAGGTATGTTGCATCTATTTCAGATTCCAAAATTTGTATAATTTAGTTGGTGATGTATCAGTTGGTGACCAGCAGTTTCCTACCTTTTCCAAACAAAACAGGAGGAAAGGAAGGTTGAGGCTCTAGCACTGACCAGGTTGTGAATTTTGGAAAAAAATTTCTGCACTGAGAGGCATTATGAAGTTGTGGAAATTATAGAAATATTTGCTGGTTTTAATCACACATGGAGGAGTCTGCTGCTCTGGATTTCAGAGCCTGAGCAAAAGTGCCCTGACAGCTATAGCCCACTGCCCAGAATTTAGAAGGGGTTATTTTTCTTAACCCCGTAGTATGCAGCACCACCTGCAGCGGTAGGAGATGCTGCTTCTTGCTGGGCGCTGTGGCTCACACCTGTAATCCCTCAGAAGGCCAAGGCAGGAGGATCCTTGAGCCCAGGGGTTTGAGACCAGCCTGGCCAACATAGATCTCATCTCTACAAAAATAAAAAAATTAGCCTGGTGTGGTGGAGCATGCCTGTAGTTCCAGCTACTTGGAAGGCTGAGGTGGGAGGATTTTTGGAGCCCAAGAGGTGGAGGCTGCAGTGAGCTATGATTGTGTCACTGCACTCTAGCCCGGGCAACAGATTGAGATCTTGTCTAAAAAATAATAAATATAGTACATAAATAATTTTTTTTTTTAAAAGGAGGTGCTCCTCAGGTCATTCCCACTGTTGGACTAGGTTGGCACACCTTTTTATAATTAAGAGGGTCCCTTGCAGGCAGGGTTGGCTGGAGCTACAGAGTCAAATGTGGAAGGGGAGTCTGTATTTTTTTTTTAACCTTTTACTCTGACAGTGGGGTGCAAGAATCAGACCATGGCCTTATTAACACTGTGCTTGAGCTCACATCAACCTAGGTGCAGTGTTTATTTATGTACAGAAATGTACATAAATAAACATAAATAAATGTACATAAAAGATACATAAATAAAATTTTTTAAAAAGGCCTTACTTTTAAGTTCCTGCCTATGGGGATGGCCTATTTCAGGTAATATGGGTCATATGAAGGCTTCTCTCAGCCTCTCCTAGTGAATTGGACTCCTTGGTCTGCTTTTCTGAACCTATAGGTAGGAAGGGCAAGATGATCAATTACCATGAAAATAACTTGCCATTAAGCATGGGTTTCCTGTTCTACTGGCTGCTTGCTGTCAAGAAGGATTTGCAGTGAGAGTGAGTTTGCTCTGGACATGGCTGGCGTGTAGCATGGACACGTCCCATCACACATCACCCTGTGCTGTACTTTCTCCTCCCCAGTTCTGACCTTGGGAGGGGCCGGACAAACTGGCTGCTGATGTTCTGTTTTCCCAGGGCTGGCTGCTAGGCTTTCCAGAAGTTACCTGGATTCTTTTTTAATAAATGATGAGCAGTCAGTGTGAGGTTACCTGGGAAGCACTGAAATGTATGGTGAAGTATCTGGGTCCTAGCAGTGGCTGTCATTCACTAGCTGGGTAACCTTGAATAGGTCAGTTGACCTTTACTTGTTAAAGGAGAGGGTTGGATTAGATGAACGTCAGTTCCACTCATTATTTTATTGAGTAGTTACTGCATACGAAGTACTGTGGGAGCTCTGGAAGTGTAATGGTGCTCAGGTCTGTGCCATCAGGACACTGACAGTCTACTTCGGGGTGCACAGAGTGACTGGGCAAAATCTGTTCAGTGCTATGAGAGGGAAGGCCGTGTGTTCCTTGTGTGTCCTCTCCCTGGGCACACAAAGGAAGGGCTCCTCCCCCAGGCTCAGAAGGCTCTCTGGAAGAAGGGGCATCTAAGTGAGACCTGGAGGATGAGTAGGAGTTGGAAAGATGCAAGTTGAAAGAAAGGAGGCAAGTTCTTTGCTTTCTCATTCTAACATTCTGCTTCTATCCTCTAAATTGGTTTCTCATCTCTGATAAAAGGCAAATTCAGCTGGTCGCGGTGGCTCACTCCTGTAATCCCAGCACTTTAGGAGGCCAAGGTGGGCGGATCACCTGAGGTCAGGAGTTCGAGACCAGCCTGACCAACATGGAGAAACCCCATCTCTAATAAAAATACAAAATTAGCTGGGCGTGGTGGCACATGCCTGTAATACCAGCTACTCAGGAGGCTGAGGCAGGAGAATCACTTGAACCCGGGAGGCAAAGGTTGCATTGAGCCAAGATCGCGCCATTGCACTCCAGCCTGGGCAACAAGAGTGAAACCCTGTCTCAAAAAATAAATAAATAAATAAGACAAATTCTTCCTGATGCTTAGTAGCCCTTCCAGGTGCCATTTTGGCTGTTGTGTGTGGGCTCTGTTGCTGGAAGTGAGGCGGAAGGTGTTGAGGAGACAGAAGAAAGGAACTGGAGGTATCCTCTCTGAGATTATTTGCTTTTGAATTTGTAGGAAAGCCACAACATTGGGTTAAGCTTGGGTGGTGGTGGAGGGTTCATGAGGATGTTGAAGGAGTCACCTATCTGAAAAGTGGTGCTTGTGGGTTCCAGGTGTCACTTTAAAGTGGACCTCAATCAACTGTGAGCCAGTTAACCCTGGAAATAGACTTACTCTGCTGGAGTGCTGAGGTGGTCCTGTGCAGTGAAGGGGAGATGGTGGTGTGCCCATCAGTGTCACCACCTTTCTCCCGTCATGGCTCCAGAGCCACCCACTGGGTTCTTTTCTAAGGTTTTTTTCCATGTTTGCTCTTTTTTCCACACCATTTAACATATTCCTGCCCTGTGTTTTAGGTCACACTCAGTCGGTACCAGAGAGAAGCAGAAGAAAGAAATGTGGCCCTTCAGAGAGAGGAGGACAGAGTGGAGCAGAAAGAGGCAGAAGTTGGAGAGCTGCAGAGGCGCTTGCTAGGGATGGAGACGGTAATTCGGGGATCTTGCTTGTCAGTGCCTGGACTCCTGGGCTGGAAGGGGCCTGCGGGTGGATTGAAACGGTTGCCGAGACCCTTCTTTTCCAAGCATCTCCAGAAAAGCACACTTCGCAGCTTCCTTTGGCAGATCCCTTGGAATACCTTTTAGCCTTCAAGGAATTAGCCTCCCCCTAACTAGAGTTGATCCTATTTCCACATTAGATTCCTGTACAGATGCCCCTTTTGAAGTCCTGGTTTCTCAGGGACTGGCAGCCATAGCTGGCGAGTGGGCCGGCATGATGCAGGGCTGGGTTCTGCCTCAGGGCAGCTGGGTGAGGCTGAGTGAGAGTGGGAAGAGTTCTCCTCATCAAGGGAGGGCGCCCCATCAAACCAGCTCACCTTGCTGCTCTTTGGCAGCTGTCCAGGCCCAGTAGGGGCTAAGTCCCAGCCTGGCACCCATCTCACCCCAAACGCAGAAACTGTTGCCATCTTCTCATCCTAGATTTTCTTTTGTGGCCCACCCAGGAGCATCAGGCCTTACTGGCGAAAGTCAGGGAAGGGGAGGTGGCCCTAGAGGAACTTCGGAGCAACAATGCTGACTGTCAAGCAGAACAAGAAAAGTAAGGGCTTGGCTCTTGTTCACGGTGAAGTTGGGTTGCAGGGAGGGGAGGGCGGGCCATACAGCCTGTTGCTCCTGTGGTGGCCTGGTCTGGGGAGGAAGCTGGTGCTGATGTCAGATCTTCCAGCTCTGACTCACCGTGAGCTTGCTCAGGGTGGAGCCCCACCCAAGAGATACCGTTTGGGAGGCCGCCATCTCCAGGGAGTTCATTTTCCATGGGGTAATAACCTAAAGAAAAGGCTTTCACAGTTTTAGAGCCAAGGGCAAGCAAGAGCTGTTGGAGCATCTGCTGTTGCTGTGCGTCATTCCACAGATTAGCGCAGTGGATATGTTATGCCTTCGTTCCCTCCCCACCGAAACAAAAACTGACTGTAAACTGTTTGAGGGTAAAATTGATTAACAGTCATGCTGATGAAAAATAGAATGAGCAGCTTCATGAGGAGATACTGAACTTCCTGTTACTTGAAGCAATGCAGATAGAAACTGAGAACCGCCTGTCAGCAGGGTCCCGAGGTGATCACTGAGATCCTTTCTACCTCCAAGGTGAGAGGGTTTTGCAAATTCCCTCTGATCAGAGGAAATCAGAGGCCCCAGACAACCAATGAAGCCTACAGAGCAAAGATTGTGCCTTCTAGAACTTCAGGAATTTGGAAATTATGCTGTTGGCAATTAATAAATAAGACCTCAAATGGTAAATCACATTTAACATCAGCATATTTGGTTTGATCTTCATTGTGTAAGGAGGACCTTTTTTAGTTCAACAATACATTATCTGAAGGGCCTTTTAAGGAATTCCAAGATGAGCAGACACAATTCTTGCCCTTCAGGGCCCCTCAGTCTTCTGGAGGCATTTTCTCTCCTTTAGGATAACCTAGATTTGACCTTCCTGGTATGGAAGATACACACGTCATATTGTAGCCTCCTTTCTGACTGGCCTTTATATCAGAATTAATATCAGAATGAGTCAACACTCCTTCCTCGGTGGGTAGGTGCGCATGGGCAGAGCAAGAGAAACAAAAAGGACTAGATAATCGGAAGCCAGGGTTTGGGAATGGCAGTGACAGCTGTGCCATGTACGTGCTGATTTTCTACCTAAAAGGGGACTGAGAAGTAGGGCATTGGAGAGCTGAAGGTGGAAATTTAGAATGCTTGGAGTTTAGGAAGGATAAAGGGTAGCTCATGTTGCATCGTACCGCAAGCAGCATGTGCTTGTCAGCTTCCTCAGGCAGAACTGGGGAGTGATGGATTCTTCAGGGGCCCAAACCCCAGGATACTCTCCCAAGTAGCCTGACTAAAAGAAGACTGTTCCTCTACTCATAACACTTCTTACACCAAATATATGGGTTTTCCATACCAAGCACTTCTCCAATTCTCAGTTGATACCAGCTGGGCACCCTACACTTTAATTCAATTCTGAGACGACCCAGAGTTAGTGCAGAACCACAGGTTAAGGGCCAGTCCTACAAGACTGCCCCTGCTTCAGATGCCAGTCACAAGTAGTGTGGTCTAGGGTACCTACACTTCTGTCCAACTTAGCTATAAATTGGGGGTTCCCATATCCTCTTTTCAGGTTTGATAACTTGCTGTAATGGGTTTGCTGTCATAGAACTCAGGTAAACATTTTCCTTATTTATTTATTTATTTTTTGAGACTGAGTCTCACTTTGTCGCCCAGGCTGGAGTGCAGTGGTGCAATCTCTTCTCACTGCAACCTCCGCCTCCCGGGTTCAGCCTCAGCCTCCTGGGTAGCTAGGACTACAGGCGTGTGCCACCACGCCCGGCTAATTTTTTGTATTTTTAGTAGAGATGGGGTTTTACCATGTTGGCCAGGCTGGTCTTGAAATCCTGACCTCAAGCAATCCACCTGCCTTGACCTCCCAAAGTGCTGGGATTACAGGCATGAGCCACCGCGCCTGGCCTACTTATTTTTTTAATTTAAAAGTTTTTTCATTGACACAGGGTCTTGCCATGTTGCCCAGGCTGGTCTCCAACTCCTGGGTTCAAGCAATCCTCCCACCTTGCCTTCCTAAAGTGCTGGGATTATATTCATGAGCCACTGCACCTGGCCAACATTTCACTTATTACTGGCTTATGATAAAGGATAATATAAAGGATTCAAATGAACAAACAGATGAGGTACATAGGGCAAGGTCAGCATGTGGATGCATTAACCAAGCTGGAAGCTCTGAACCCCTTTGTTTAGGGTTCTTGTGGCGGTTCATTACATAGGCATGATTGATTAAATTATTGGCCACTGGTGATTAGTTAGGTCTCTAGCTCCTATCCCCTGTCCCTTTCCCAGAGGTTAGGGGGAGTTGTGGGGCTGAAAGTTTCAACCCTTTAATCATGCCTTGGTCTTTTCACTAGCCCCATCCTGAAGCTATCTAGGGACCCCAGCCACCAGTCATCATTAGCATACAAAAAGACACTCATCAGTCTTGGAGATGCCAAGGCTCAGGAACCAGGGAATGTGACCAAATATCATAACAAAACATAGGCACTGTATGTCAGGAACCGGGACAGAGACCCATTATATAGTTCTTATTATTTTACACTGCCCTTTGGGGGATCTTGGCTCAGTTTGCTTAGAAGATGCAAAGGAAGCAACAGTGGTTTGGGAATCAGGAGACCTAGAAACAAAATTGTGTGAAGAGGCTTTAAGGAGCCTCAAATCCTGTCTTTCTCCTCCAAATCCCTGCCAACAGCTTGATGGTGTTGAGTATAATAATCCCAGCTCCAACTGGGCATGGTGGCTCACACCTGTAATCCTAGCACTTTGGGAGGCCGGGACAGGAGGATTGCTTGAGTTTAAGAGTTCGAGATCAGCCTGGCCAACATGGTGAGACTGTCTCTACAAAAAAATTTTTTTTTAGTTAGCCAGATGTGGTAGCATGTGCTTGTAGGCCCAGCTACATGGGAGACTGAGGTAGGAGGATTGCTTGAGCCCAGGAGGTCAACCCGGCAGTGAGCCATGTTTGCATTACTGCACTCCAGCCTGGGCTACCAGAGTGAGACCCTGTCTCCAGAAAAAAAAAAAAAAAAAGGTCGGAGGGGGAAATCCTAGTTTCTACTTGAATCTTCCCAGTACCGAGGAGTTCATTACAGATGAGACTGGCCACTTTTTGACAGCTTTAATACTGAGAAAGTCTTTCCTGTGTTAATATAAAAACAGCTTCCCTGGAACCATCTACCTATTGCTTCTAGATTTACCCTCCAGAGTTATCCAGAATGACTTATCCCTTCTAACCTTTCTGAGCCTCAGTTTCCTCACTTAGACAAGGTGATCCCTGATGATGCTTCCAATGTAATATTCTTTTTTTTTGTGAGACAAAGTCTTGCTCTGTCACCCAGGCTGGAGTGCAGTGGCGCCATCTTGGCTCACTGCAACCTCTGCCTCCTGGGTTCAAGTGATTCTCGTGCCTCAGCCTCCTGAGTAGCTGGGACTACAGGCACACGCCACCACACTTGGCTAATTTTAGTATTTTTAGTAGAGATGGGGTTTCCCTATGTTGGCCAGGCTGGTCTTGAACTCCTGACCTCAGTGCTTCCAATGTGATATTCTAAGGTACCCACCACCTACTCTTCAGGGCAGCCTACCGGGGAATCAGGCAAAGGGAATCATATTAATGGGAACCTCCCAAGCTCAAGGCTCTTCCTGTGACTGGGTAAATAAGTGATCTTGTTCCCTTGCCTCAGCCTTCTGGTCTTTATCCCCAGGGCTGCTACCCTGGAAAAGGAAGTGGCCGGGTTGCGGGAGAAGATCCACCACTTGGATGACATGCTCAAGAGCCAGCAGCGGAAAGTCCGGCAAATGATAGAGCAGGTAAGTTGGGCTGGCTTATAACCTGCCCTCGGGGAGTCACCCCAAGTCTATGCTCTTATTTGTTTCCTAGGGAGCTTGACTTATATTCATGCATTTCCCATGTCAAACATTTATAGCTACCAATTACCAGGTTCAGGTTATTAGGATTTGCTTTTCTCCCATCTTTCCCCTACTGTTTTGTTTGTTTGTTTGCTATTTGGCCTCTGATTTCCAATAGGAAGGGAAGGAAAAGGTTAATTTGTCGTATACTCTGTGAAGAGTATGGGTAAATGAGTAGTTGAGTCATAATAAACTCTGTTATCTGTGCAGATTATCAGTCTTTGAGCTTCATGGCTGCTTTCCTGCCTTAACCCCACCCGAGCTTGAGGGTAGCATACTTAGGATTTGTCTATTTGCAGAATTGTTTTGAGAGCCTAAGGCCCCGTAACTGGGAGGCTGTATGTGCTTCATGTCAGCTCCATTAGTGTCTGTTTTATTTAATGCTGTTTTCCATTATCTAGAACAGAGTCAGTAATATAGTAAGTACTCAATAAATATGTCTCGAATGAAAAAATAATTTGTATTTTCCAAAGCCATATGGAATGGGTTTTGTCACTCATTATTTTGGATTCTCAGGGTGGTATTCCCCTTACACACTCCTCACTCCCACCCGGGATAATCAAGAGTCTAATATTGACTGAAATGAGGCCTTTGTAGAAAAGCTAATGAAGTCATATGGAGTTGCAGGGCTCTGCTGCCTTCCCCAGCAGCTGGGGTGAAGTCTGGTGAGTGTGTAATGAGTCATTGCAAAATGAGCTCCAGTGTCTCCCACACCTTTGCAGCTCCAGAATTCAAAAGCTGTGATCCAGTCAAAGGACACCACCATCCAGGAGCTCAAGGAGAAAATCGCCTATCTGGAGGCAGAGGTGTGTGTGCTGGGCAGCCCAGCAGGGGAACAGGACTGTTGAAGAGAAGGTGGACATAAGGGAGACAGAGGTTATGGAGGGGTCTTTGTCATGTCTTGCTGCTGCTCTGAAGTGAATACCTAGGGTGGTTGGTGACTTTCAGTTCAGTTGAATAAACATTTTCTGAGAACCTTCAGGAAGCTTCTAACAATGATGAGATGACCACACCCCCGGCCCTGCCTTCGACGGACATGTCATCATGGTGCAAGCCACATGCCATGGCTGCACACGGCTAATTCTGACCCTCCAGGCTTTGCAAAGGAGCTGGCAGTGGTGCTGGGCTGTGAAGGAGGAGGAGGCATTCATACAGATGGAGTCTTTTCCAGGGCTAGATTACTTAACGAGTTGCCTTCCTAGTCTAATTTCCACTTTGCCACAGGGCCCTACCTATCTGTTGACTACCTGAAGATCACTTTGCAAACACTCTGTGAAGATCCCCTGTAGTGAGGGAGAAAAATGGGAGAAAGGGTTATCTTTAGAGAGTTTGCAGTCTATAGTCACAGATAAAATGTGTATTTTTAAAAAGACCAAAGAATGCTTTATAGAATAGCATGTCAACAAAGGCAAGTGAGTATCTCAACTGAGGACAAAAAATTATATATAGGGGCCAGGTGCAGTGGCTCATGCCTGTAATCCCAGCACTTAGGGAGGTTGAGGCGGTAGGATTGCTCGAGGCCAGGAGTTCAAGACCTAGGCAACATAGTGAGACTTTGTCTCTGAAAAAGAAAATTTTTTTAAATTATCCAGATGTGGTGGCATGCATCTGTAGTCCAGTTACTTGGGAGACTTAAGGGAGAGGATCACTTGAACCCAGGAGGTCGAGGCTGCACTGAGCTATAATCACGCCACTGCACTCCAGCCTGGGCAACAGAGTGAGACCCTATCTCAAAAAAAAAAAAAAAAAAAAAAAAAAAGAACTGTATGTAGAGGACATATAGGAAACCATCAGTCTGTCAGTGTTGTACAGAGTTATGGAGGAGCAGGTATTGGAGGATAAGCGCAATCTATGGTAATGAAGATGAGGCAAGTGGGTATCCAGGTGGTGGCACGCATGGTGGGGGTAGAGGCAACAGCAGCATAAACACAGGCAGAGAGACCAGAATGCACTAGCTAAATATGGCACCTGGGAAGTCAGAAAAAGGCCAACTCTAACCCCTAAGCTTGTGTTACAGAATTTAGAGATGCACGACAGGATGGAACACCTGATAGAAAAACAAATCAGTCATGGCAACTTCAGCACCCAGGCCCGGGCCAAGACAGAGAACCCGGGCAGGTGAGTGAACGCGTGTAGATAGAATGGGGCCAGGGTGGAGGGGAGGAAGGAGGGACAGAGCTCAGTAGAACCTTTAGTGCTAAGGCAAGAACAAGGCTCCTTTAAATCCAACTTTCCTCCCTCAGTCTGACCCATTGTTTGCCAGAACCATTTTCTAACCCAATTAGAGTAGAACCTGTTACCACAAGCCCAGGGAGGTCCATGAATGGCTTCTAGAGATGTATGAACCACCTGAAATGGTAGGAAGAATTTAGTTACAATGTTTGCATATTTCTAGGGAGAGGGTATTTTGCCTCTAAGAGATTCAGAAAAGGACCCATGATCTTGACAAAATTGAGAATCACAGCTATATCCACTTCTCAGTTGTTTAACTGCCCCTCTCTTTTCTTCACCCTTGCTACAAGACACATGTATCATGCCCCAAATCTTCTCCTAATTGTCACTGATAATTACTGTTTTAAAGCACTTGGAACCCAAGTGATCAGCCAGCACTGCAGTGTAAGATTCCAGAGGCCAATGTGAAGATTCCAGGGGCTCTGTGAAGGGTGGGCCACAACACAGGTGTTCCCAGCACAACTCAGTGTTTCCAACCTTCTTTTCAGTATTAGGATATCCAAGCCCCCTAGCCCGAAGCCCAAGCCTGTCATCCGAGTGGTGGAAACCTGAGCTGCCTGGAGATGGATGCTGCCATTGCTGCTGCCTCTGCCTCGGAGAAGCCCACTGCCCCTGTTGGCTGTTAACACTGACTTTGACTTCCTGACTGTCCCCTGGCTGCACCCAGGACTTAGGGCTCCTGTGTCTCACCATTCCCAAGCTCCTGGCCACTCTAAGCTGGGCAGACGGAGCATGAGCACCTATTCAAGGCACTGCAGCCCTTTGGAAGACATTGTCCTGCGAGCAGGAGCCAGGGCAGTATCTATATTCCTACAGTGACTATTTGTCTCTGTAGAGAGCCTCCCTTCTGTTGTACACTGGACTCTGGCTGCCCTATAAGCCAGGCCTTCATCAGATTGGGAGAGCTGACAAGATTTGCCTCAGCCCTAAAAGCTGGAGACACAGATGTCCAGAGTGATTGGAGAATGTCCTGGGGGAATGAAGTTCCTTCCACAAACACAGCTCGGTTCTTAGCAACAAACTGTTTGTTTTTCTACTTGCTCCATCTGCAGCCTACGCTGCCCTGGCCTCCTGCAGACAGATAGTGGGATTACCTGGCAAGGCCTGGTGAGAGCCAGTGAACCTAAGCTTTGACTGGGTGGCCTTGTCTTTCTGGGGAGGAGGGAATGTACATTCAGGGAGTAGCCTTTTGCGGAAACATTCTCTAGGGCTACAGACAGTCATGTGTGACTTCTCTCTGCTGTGAAAACTCCCAGAGTCTCTTTAGGGATTTTCCCTAAGGTGTACCACCAGGCACACCTCAGTCTTCTTGACCCAGAGCCTGAAAACTGTTTTCACTGGGTTCCACCAGTCCCAGCAAAATCCTCTTTGTATTTATTTTGCTAAGTTATTGGTGGTTTTGCTTACATCTCATGATTGATATATACCAAAGTTCTATAGCCTTCTCTTGCAGTGTTTGGATTTGCTTGAAACTGGGAAAACTGTTCCCATTAGGCTTGTTAATGTCAGAGTGACACTGTTATAAATCTTTCTCTCCCTTTCCTCTGCCTGTTTCTTCTCTTTCTCCTTCAAACTTGATCTGCAGCTCAGGAAGGTGAGTCTACTTTCCCTGAGGCTTTGGGGTCAGAGTATATGTTGTTTGGAGAAAGAGGGCAATCAGGACTCTTCTGGGACCCAGATGAGTTCTTCACTAGCCCTTCCGAACCCCTTGCTCCATAATTGGTCTTTTATCCTGGCTCTGAATGACCCTGCAGGTCATCATGGTTTTCTTTTTTTATTGTTTTTTTTTTTTTTTTTTTTTTTGTTTTTTTTTTTTTGAGACAGAGTCTCTCTCTGTCACCCAGGCTGGAGTGCAGTGGCGTGATCTCAGCTCCCTGCAACCTCTGCCTCCTGGATTTAAGCGATTCTTCTGCCTCAGCCTCCTGAGTAGCTGGGACTACAGGTGTGCCACCACGCCTGGCTGATTTTGGTATTTTTAGTAGAGATGGGGTTTCACCATACTGGCTAGGCTGGTCTCGAACTCCTGACCTCAGGTGATCCACCCACCTCGGCTTCCCAAAGTGCTGGGATTACAGGCTTGAGCCACTGCGCCCGGCCCATGGTGTTTTTCTTTAGGGTTCTTCCTACAGCCTTGAGAAGTAGATAGGCATCAGAGTATGGTACTATAGGAATCAGAAAAATTCAAAACAAATGTGGATTAAGTGTTTAGGCTCTATGTGGCTCACAACCAGAAGCCTTAAGTCTGTGTTTCTGTGTCTCAAGACTGGGCTCACATTCTGGCTTTGTCCATAACAATGCTCTGGGATTTCAGGGAGTTCCCTCATTTGTAAAATGAGGGGGGTCAGAGCAGGTGATCTCCATGTTTCTTCCCATTCGGATGTTGTTGTCTGTGGCATATTCTTTGTATGGCAAATTTAATAAATTATATTAATGTGTCTCTTTGACCTCCTGGTCTGGTTTCCTTTCACTTTTCAGGGAGGATGAAAGAACATTTTAGTACTTCTTGGAAGATGGGCACCCTGTTATCCACATGTGGGAGGTGTGGTCCAAACATCCCAAATGCCATGATATGAGGACTTCGTGGCATTTATAGAGGTATTAGAAGAAGCTCAGCTCTGTGGTCTGAGTCGTGATTATAGGAGGCAGCCCCTAACTTTAGCTTTGACCTTCTCTGGAGCAATGGCCTTGTAGGATCCCTAAGCCTGGCCGCATTGTGTCTCATTTGGAAGAGATAGAGGTAGAGTCCTGTGATTACATAGAGATAGAACAGCAGCACTGGAGGTAGATGAGTAACTGCATGCCTTCTGCAGAAATGAAAAGCACTCTGGAAATGCTGACTGCAGCTGTTCAAGGGGGTTCGTTTCTGGCTGTCTCTGGGCATCATTCAATTAGTCTCATGATTTTTTTTTTTTTCCTTTCTGCCAAGAAGGCAGTTGACTGCAGGGCCAAATGGGGACATAGCTGAATTTACACGAATCTTCTCTGGGCCAAAGAAACCAGAAACACAACACCCCCTCATCCCTGGCTTGTTTCCTTTCTAGCTCCCATTTCTCTTTTTCAATTGAAAGAGTGTACATTTTTCTCTGATTTCTTTTCTTCCCCCTTCTCCTGCTTCTCAGCCAATTCACACCACAGGCTTCAAACACATTGGAAACCTCTTTCCTTTCCAGACCCGGATTTGTCTTCTGACACCCGTGGCTCTCTTCTTTCTCTGGCAGTCTTGTTTGGCATGGGTAGATCTAGACTGTACTTGCTCTTAGAATATTAACAGGGTGGAAGCAGGGCGGGGTTGACCAAGGTGCCAAGAAGACTCACAGGGCTGGAGGAATACTGGAGTGAGTGTGCTGCCGTACACGAAAGGGAGACTCCCGCCGGGCCTCCTGTGCTCAGTGGGAGGAACCAAGATTTGGGTTGCAGATAATGGAGCGACTAGTCTAGAGGCATTCCAGAGACTAGAACCAGGGGTCTGAGAGAGTCCTTGGACAAAAACATGCCACTGGTGTATATTTCCTAGAGTTTAGTTATGCCACAACCAAAGAGAGTAGGGGCATGCCACAGGGGAGCGGGGGGCACGGGTTTGGAAAGGGAATGTAGTCAGGGAAATATAGTTTGTATCTTGGTGATCTTGTCAATTAGAGACGGAGAATGGGGGACTGGATAAGAATGAGATAGTGTTCAGGGCCTGAAGAAAAGGTGTGGCGAGTAAGGTGCTCCTGGCTTTAGTGGCCTGTTTATTGCCTACGTTTTGTCATTTTTAAGCCAGCTCCTCTGTGCTGCCTTAATATTTTGTGGAGGGAGGATAGAGTGTGATTCCCTGGGACCTCTGCCATGAAGGCCTGTTTCTTTGAGCTGGGTGTTGAGAGCTGCTCAGACATGCAGTCGTCATCAACAGCGTCCTGTAAACCTGGAGCGTCAGCCTAGCATGGGAAAAGAAGCAGCAGCACCCTGCCTGCCGAACAACTGCCCCGTCTTCCCCATCTTCGTCTGTTCTTTCCCCTGCACAAAAAGAAAGCCTGGCAGTGACACAGTATTTCAACCAAATGGTGCATTGGAACTTTTTTCAAACTAAGTTTCTAAGGCCAAGAATTGATTGGCTCATTTTCATCTCTATTTAAAAGTACCTTTTGCTATGAAATGTCCCACTAGGAAGTGTTTCCACTTTGGAAAGGAAAGGAGCTCTGACATGGCAGGAGTTAAAACAACTTAATTAGGCTGGGTGCAGTGGCTCACGCCTGGAATCCCAGCACTTTGGGAGGCTGAGGGGGGCGGATCACTTGAGGCCAGGAGTTTGAGACCAGCGTGGCCAACACAGTGAAACCCCGTCTCTACCAAAAAATGCAAAAATTAGCCAGGTGTGGTGTCGGGTGCCTGTAGTCCCATCTACTCAGAAGGCTGAGGCAGGAGAATCCCTTGAACCCCAGAGACGGAGGTTGCAGTGAGCAGAGATCGCCCACTGCACTCCAGCCTGGGTGACAGAGCAAGACTCCGTCACACACACACACACACACACACACACACACACACACACACAAAAGAAGAGCAACTTAATTTGAGGAGGGTAACAGCCCTTGGGTTGGAAAAGCAAGCAGCTTTCCCTCTTTAAACAGCTCTTTAGTGTGTGTTGCTGTTTTCTGCAGGGTGTCTAATAACCTGGCTTCCTCATTCCTCAGAGCCAAGCATCACTGAGCTTCGGCCTGAGCTCCTTCAGGCTATGACTCAACAACAGGTGTTAGCCTAGGGCCCTTGGCCTCTTTTTTCATACTTCAATTTAGGACGTTAGCTTTGCAAGGAGAAATTGTTTCCTGTCTTCCCTGTCCAAGTTCTAAGCAGGATGGCCTTGAAACTCCAAAGTTGGAGACCTAAATATTCTCTATTCCCTCTTTCTCCAAGGAAAATCCATACCCAGGCTGAAGATAAAGATGTTTCTTAAAGGTAATTTCTAGCACAGCATGCTCTGTGGCAGTGAGACCTACTTTAAACACAAAATGTGTGTGGCCTTTCTGCTGGAATTTCTCTTCTCCTGGAGCCACCTTGGACACGGAAGTGAGGGTAGATAGTAGCAGGATAATTAATTTCCTAAAAGGTGTTGGACCACAGGACCTCAGACAGCTGAGGGAAAGGAAGTCATTAGTACTCGTGACTTAATCTATCAATTCAGTGCTGATTACACACCCAGCCCTTCCTCCCACTAGGATTCCAGGCCCAAACTTGTATATGTCTGCAGGAGTTTTATCACCCTATGTATGTTTTGTTTTTATTTAATTTATTTTTTTGAGACAGAGTCTCGCTCTGTCACCCAGGCTAGAGTGCAGTGGCATGATCTTGGCTCACCGCAACCTCTGGTTTCTGGGTTCAACCAATTCTCCTGCCTCAGCCTCCCAAGTAGCCAGGACTACAGGTGCGTGCCACAATGCCTGGCTAATTTTTGTATTTTTAGTAGAAACACTGTTTCACCCTGTTGGCCAGACTGGCCTTGAACTCCTAGCCTCAGGTGAGCTGCCCTCCTCGGCCTCCCAAAGTGCTGGGATTACAGGTGTGAGCCATGGCGCCCGGCCCTGTGTCTGTTTTATATCTGTCCATATGTGCTTGTGTGTGAACTGGCCTGCTATGTACAATATATTTCTTACTGTGGGAACAAATCTGAAGAACACTGGCTTAGAGGACAGACCTCTGTCCTTGGCTGTATTGTAATCTCAGGGTTGAGGTCCAAAATGGACTTCCTTCCAAACTGCTCCCTGTCCCTTTATCCCTTATATCCAGTTTGTCAACAGGTCCTCGCGTTTCCTCTGTTGAAATATCTCTCAGGGGCTGGGCGTGGTGGCTCATGCCTGTAATCCCAGCACTTTGGGAGGCTAAGGCAGGCAGATCACCTAAGGTCAGGAGTTCAAGACCAGCCTGACCAACATAGCGAAACCCATCTCTACTAAAAATACAAAAATTAACTGGGTGTGATGGTGCACACCTGTAATCCCAGCTACTTTGGAGGCTGAAGTAGGACAATCGCTTAAACCCAGGAGTGAGCCGAGATCGCGCCATTGCATTCCAGCCTGGGAGACAGAGCGAGACTCTGCTAAAAAAAAAAGAAAAGAATTGCGCCTTCCCATGTTGACAGTCTCAACTCATCTCTTGAAGCCTAGGTGACCACTGAAGCCAGTCCTTGCTGATCTCTACCTCTAGCCTCTTACCTGCCCCACATCTACCCTCCCCACCACTGTCATTTGAATCTTCCCGGAATGCGGTGTTCTTTCTGTCAGTCAGGGCTATTTAGCCAGGACAAAAGGAGGATGATAGCAGTTTCCAAAGAGATGAAGGTTGGTCTCTTGGGAGGAGCAGCAGCAGTTTTGCTCCAGAGGGCAGAATCTGGATGGTGTGGGGTGGTTGCAGGGAGATAGCTAAGAAACAAAAGAATCCATTGACAATTCGAGGAGGGTGGGCTGTCTTGGCAAGTAGCAAGTTTTCCTACACACACCACAGTATCTCAATTAGAAAACAACATAAAATATAACAACAGATAGAGAATACCTAGGCATAACCTTCATTTGAAATGTCAATGACCTATGTGAAGAAAATGACCAGATTTTGTGGAGAAAGATGGGAAAACAATGAAGAAAAATTTTCCTGGATGGAAAATTAAAATTGTAAAGATGTCAATTCTTTATTTTTAGGCTTTGTGTAATTACAGTGAGTTACATTGTAATTCAATAGAGTCTTTTTAGAACTGGATATAATTATTTTAAAATTCCATCTGGAAGAATAAATGGGAAAATGGTAAAGAAAATTTTGAAGGCAGAGCTAATTTGGGAGGATTATTAGCCTTGGCAAATAGCAAAACATTATATAGCTTATACATCAGTTTAAGAGACTAGCTAGGCAGAAATAGACTCAATTATACAATATAAGCATTTAAAAAGGATAAAAGAAGCATTGCAACTTAACGGGGAAAAAGGCATTTGAACAGTTGGTTAAAAATTTGGGAAAAGGCTGGGCGCGGTGGCTCATGCCTGTAATCCCAGCACCCTGGGAGGCCGAGGAGGGTGGATCACCTGAGGTCAGGAGTTCAAGACCAGCCTGGCCAACATGGCAAAACCCCGTCTCTACTAAAAATACAAAAATCAGCCAGGCATGGTGGCGCACACCTGTAATTCCAGCTACTCAGGAGGCTGAGGCAGGAGAATTGCTCCAACCCAGGAGGCAGACGTTGCAGTGAGCCAAGTTCGTGACACTGCACTCCAGCCTGGGCAACAGAGTGAGACTCCATCTCAAAATAATAATGATAATAATTGGGAAAAAGAAACTAAACAGCATACCTAAATTCTATATAAATTAATTAAATATTACAAATTGTAGAAAAACTAGAAGAAAATAAAATTGAATATCAAATCTGAAAGGAAATACATTTAGAATGTTAGTATTGAAGGTCATGTAGGAAAATATTTTTAGTTCATAAAAATGTAAAATTTCTGAATTAAAGGCCCAAAGAATGAAGAATTATTAGTGGCAAATGTGGTGAATAGGCAACATTTTTATTGATCAGCTCAAACAAATTGATGCAATTACTAAGATTCTACTAGATCAGTGGTCAGGAAAAGAATAGTTCATCAAAAAATTCATATTCTGGCCAGGCGTGGTGGCTGATGCCTGTAATCTCAGCACTTTGGGAGGCCAAGGTGGGTGGATCACCTGAGGTCAGGAGTTCCAGGCCATCCTGGCCAACATGATGAAACCCCATCTCTACTAAAGATATAAAAATTAGCTGGACGTGGCGGTGCATGCCTGTAGTCCCAGCTACTCGGGAGGCTGAGGCAGGAGGATCGCTTGAACCCAGGAAGCAGAGGTTGTAGCGAGCTGAGATTGTGGCACTGCACTCCAGCCTGGGCGACCGAGCGAGACTCCATCTCAAAAATAAGTAAATAAATTTGTATTCTTTTTAATGCACATATTTATTAAGCTCCTGCTCTTTGCAGGCCACCGTGTCTTTGACCAAGGATTCAGGTAGGGACACAGCAGTGAACAATACAACTTTGCTCTTGCCCTCAAACATCTTGTGTTAGGTAGGATAACATGGGCTAAAAATTGGAGAAAATGTGACTGCAATTGGTTTAAACAACAAAAGGACCAGTGTTACTGGTTGAGGTGACAGAAAAGTTCAGAGACACTTTAGACTCAAGTGAGCCTGCACAGAGAAGCTTGAGGTCTCACCAAATATCCAGCTTCTTTTCATTTCTTCTCTCTGCAGAAGAGGTTTGTTGCAGTGCTTATTATAATCGTATAAAATGGGAAACAACATGTGTCCAACAATAGAGAAACGGGTAAGTAAATGAAGATGCAGTCACTCTGGGACATTATGCATTCACTACAAATGGCTGTTATGAAGACTATGTCGCATCAGGGAACAGTGCTTAGAATGTTAAGTGAAAAAAGTAGGACACAAAATTTTATGAACATTTATGACAGCTTTGCAAAACAAAATGTCTCTGGAAAGGCTAGAAATAAATACACCTAAATGCTAATCAGGTTAGCGGGGTGGGTTTTGCCTTTGTTTTTGTCTTCTGTTAGCTTTATTCTTTTATCTAAATTTTCTAGAGTGTTTACTCTCTCTCCAGCTAGGCTGTGTTCTCACTGCCTTCTGCACATACTGGGATCATTCCTGTCTTTGTACAGTTGCTGGTGTTATTTCTTTTACCAGCAATGCCTTCCTCTTTTGACCTATTAATCCATTAAATATTTACTGATAATCAAATCAAGGGTATTGTATAGCTTATGCAAGATAATGTATTTGAAAACCTTTTGTAAAGTGCTTCACAGATGTTAATTGTTATTGTTAGGTGGAAAAAGAGGAGGAGGAGGAAGAGAAAGAACCTATTATTTGCATGATATTGAGCCAGGTACTGTAGGGGATGTCTGGATGGAAAATATAGAACAGAGTTGTAGCCTTCCAGAAGTTTGCACTCGTCAGATGGATGGGAGAAAAACAGCAGCATGTGAAATAGGTGAATAGTCATGGAACATGTGAAATGCTAACATGAGAGAAGGGTGGGGAGGATGTGGAGCTAGAACTAGGCTCCGAAGGATTTGGGCAGGTAGATCGGCAGGAAGAAAGCTTGAGTTAGAAATGAATGCGGCATATGTGGGGGATGGTGAGCCCAGCTGAAGAGACCTTTGGGAAAGTGGCAAGAGGGCAAGGAGAGACAAATGGAGTGGGCCTTCTGGGGAGAGTCTGGACTCTAATCTTTATTCTTATTTTTATTTTATTTTATTTTATGTTTGAGACAGAGTCTTGCTTTGTCACCCAGGCTGGAGTGCAGTGGTGTGATCTCAGCTCACTGCAACCTCCTACTCCCTGGTTCAAATGATTCTCCTGTCTCAGCCTCCCAAGTAGCTGGGATTACAGGTGCACACCACCATGCCTGGCTAATTTTTGTATTTTTGTAATTTTAGAGACGGGGTTTTACCATGTTGGCCAGGCTGGTCTTGAACTCCTGACCTCAAGTGATTTGCCTGCCTCAGCCTCCCAAAGTGCTGGGATTACAGGGATGAGCCACCGCACCCAGCCTGGACTCTAATCTTTAAAGCGAAAGGTCTCCATTAGAGGTTTTTGTTTGTTTTTGTTTAAACTAGTATGTAAGTTTTGTCAAGGCAGGGATTTTTCTTGCCTGTCTTGTTCAACACTGAATCCCTAGTACCTAGAAGAGTGGCCCCTGGCACATAGTAGATGCACAATAAATATTAGTTGAAGAGAAGTTGGAATGAATGAATCACTAGAGTGATGTGATAAAATAAGAAGGCTAATCCCAAAGAGGCAGAGAGCATGGATTGAAAAGGTAAAGGCTGGCAGCAAGGAAACAAGTAATAGATGTTAGGGCACCTCCAGGCATGAAGCAATGAGGGGCTGAACTGCAATAATGGCCACTGGACTGGAAAGAAAGGGACTGGTGGTGTGAGAGTCACTGGGAAAGAACTGATTGGCCTTGGTGACTGACCAACTGGTGTAGGAGAAAAGGAGAGGAAATAATGAAAGATAACATCAAAGAAAGTTCCTCTTCTTCAAGACTTAGCCTGTGTTCTCTTTCATGAAGCCCTCCCAGAATTCTCAAGCCTGTGTTGTGTTCTCTTTCTGCTCAACACAGATCATCTGTATTACCCTGTTGTAGGATGTCTTAATGTACTGTCTTCCATTATAATTCAGACTTTGCATGTGTTTTTTCCCCAGAGAGACTGCAAGCTTTTAAAGGTCAGGGATATCTCTAATTCCACAGTGCCTAGCCCTAATAGTGCCACAAAGTAGATGGTTAATAAGTGCTTACTGATTTAGAACAAGTTTATTCAATCAAGCCATCCTGGGCCGCGTCAGGATGGCTTTGAATGTGGCCCAATGCAAATTTGTAAACTTTCTTAAAACATTGAGATTCTTTTGCAGTTTTTTTTTAAGCTCATTGTCTATTGTTAGTGTTAGTGTATTTTATGTGTGGTCCAAGACAATTCTTCTTTTTCTATTGTGGCCCAGGGAAGCCAAAAGATTGAACAGCCCTGATTTAGAAGAAACCTGTATTTTTTTCCATCATAAAGAGGCATTTCTGTTTTTTTTTTTTTTTAATTATTGTTTTCATTTTCTTTCTTAGTTGGCCCTAGGGAATGAGGAAGAGACAGATTCTGGGACCAATATCCTCCTTATGGAAGAGTCAAATGCCAGCTATTATCATTGCCATTGGCAATAAATAATCTCATTCATGCATTCATTCATTTGTTCTTGTATTCAGTCATTCAACAATAGGGGAATAGTGTAGCATAGCATAGAGTTTAAGGAGTTAGCATGGGCTTTGGATCTTGCTCATAATCTTAGATGTGTTACTGGCCATGCTAGTTTGGAAAAGTTATTTAAGCTCTCTAAGCCTTAATTTCCTAATCTATAAAACCAAAATAATAATGCCTATCTAATAAGAACATTTACCAAGTGCTTACATGCACTGTCATTTAATCCCCATTTTACAGATGAGGGAATTGAGACATAGTAAGTCACTTGTCCAAGGATGCACAGGTAGAAAGTGTCAAGCCAGTTCTAGGTCATAGATGATTCGATTCCAGAGCCCTTGTGCTTAGTGCCATGCCTGACAATCTCATGGGTGTGGCAGTGGCCAGCACAAAGCCATATGAAGGGATCCTATGTGGCATGTTTGGCATACAGCACACGCTAAATATGTTAATAATTGTCACTAAGTATTTTTTGGCCCAGCACAGTGGCTCATGCCTATAATCCCAACACTTTGGGAGGCCGAGGAGGGCATTTTACCTGAGGTCAGGAGTTCAAGACCAGCCTGGCCAACATGGTGAAACCCCATCTCTACCAAAAATACAAAAATTAGCTGGGTGTGGTGGCATGTGCCTGTAATCCCAGTTACTCAGGAGGCTAAGGCAGGAGAATCGCTTGAACCTGGGAGGCAGAGGTTGCAGTGAGCTGAGATCGCGCCATTGCACTCCAGCCTGGGCAACAAGAGTGAAACTCCATCTCAAAAACAAATAATAAATAATAAATAAATAAATAAATAAATAAATTCTTTTAGCATTCAATGTCAGAGAAGATATAGGGCATGGCTTTGAGGATGTGAAGAAGAAAAGATACACAGACTCTGCTCTCAAGTTGCCACCAGTCTAGTAGTGCCACCAGACACTTGCGTAAACCAAAAATAAAATTCTAAGCCTCCCCAACTATCTGAATGGAACCATCTTCTCAGCCAAGGGCATTCCAAAGTTAACCCGAAAAACTAGTTCAGGTCCTGATTAGAGCAGGAGCTGGACATACCTCATCATACCCTCATCCCTTTTGGAATTACTGATGGAACAGACTCTAAGTCTGATAAGAAACATTTACAATCTATTGTTTCTGAAGCCTGCTACCTGGAGGCTTCATCTGTATGACAGAAGGTTGGTCTCACAATCCCTTATCTTGACTCAGATATTCCTTTCTATTGATTCTAATTCTATTGATTCCTGACATAGCACTCAGGAGATCCTGAGAACATGTGCCCAAGGTGGTCAGGCCACAACTTGGTTTTACACATTTTAGGGAGATATAAGGCATCAGTCAGTACATGTAAGGATGTACATTGGTTTAGTATAGAAAGGTGGGACAACTGGAAGGGGGTTAGGGGAGCTTCCAGGTCATAGGTAGATTCAAAGCTTTTCTGATTGGCAATTGGTTGAAAGAGTTAAGTTACTGTCTAAAGACTCGGAATCAGCTGGGTGCTGATTCCAACATTCTAATAGACCAACCTTCTAGTAGAGAAGTGTCTATTGATTCCAATAGAAAGGAATAATTTTTTATTATTTTATTATTTTATTTTTTTGAGATAGGGTCTTCCTCTGTCACCCAGGCTGGAGTGCAGTGGCACGATCTCAGCTTTCTGTAGCTTCCACCTTCCGGGTTCAAGCAATTCTCCCACCTCAGCCTTCCGAGTAGCTGGGATTACAGGGGCCCGTCACCATGCCTGGCTAATTTTTGCATTTTTAGTAGAGATGGGGTTTCACCATGTTAGCCAGGCTGGTCTCGAACTTCTTACCTCAGGTGATCCACTTGCCTTGGCCTCCCAAAGTGCTGGGATTGCAGGCGTGAGCCACTGCGCCCAGCTGATTCCGAGTCTTTAGACAATAACTTAACTCTTTCAACCAATTGCCAATCAGAAAAGCTTTGAATCTACCTATGACCTGGAAGCTCCCCCAACCCCCTTCCAGTTGTCCCACCTTTCTTTACTAAACCAATGTACATCCTTACATGATGTACTGACTGATAATGTGTAAAACCAAGTTGTGGCCTGACCACCTTGGGCACATGTTCTCACGATCTCCTGAGTGCTATGTTACAGGCCATTGGTCCCTCATATTTGACTCAGGATAAATCTCTTCAAATATTCTATAGTTTGCCTCTTTTCATCGACACTTGTATGCCAAGAGGCAGACAATCATAAACCACCACTGCTAAAGGAAACCTTAGAAACCATCCTATCCAACTCCCTCCCTGACAGATGAGTAAACCGAGGCCCAATGGCGGGGGTGGGGGAGTGAACTACTTTAGGTTGAAATTTGGACAAAAATCTAGATCTACACTGGAGTGGAGTGTCCTTGACCTAAGGAAAGTTCAAAAAACGGCAGAGAGATGGTCCCTATCCGAGGCCTGCGTGCACTTACAAAGTAGCTTCCTGGGGAGGCAGAAGCAGTTTGGGGAGGGGCCGGGCTAGGGGAGTGGCTGATGGGGAGAGCTCAGCCTTTAGCCAGACCCTCCGGGATCCCCTGGGATCACTTGGCTCACTCGAGTACACAACTCTTTTGCATCTTGTGTATTTCTAAGTTTCAAGTGGTGACTTCCTCTCCCTTCCCTGTCTTTTAATAAGGGTGTGGGGTAGCGGGGAGATTCTACTCCTGTGTACTTCTCTAACTGTTGCAGGTTCTTAGCTGAAGGACCCAATCTCTCTGATCCTCAGGCTCCTTCAAAACAAAACAAAACAAAACGAGAAACCAGAAAAGTAGGGGATGGACTAAGTTCCCTTTTAGTTCTAAAATTCCATGGGTCTTCGGAGGGGAAGACAACGCTTTCAGAGCACGTTTAGCCGGTGAACCTGAAAACCAGGATTTTTTTCATTTGCGAAGTGGAGGTACTCCTGCGCGCCCAGGATGCAGCCACTAGAGGGCAGCAAGTCTTCGAGCACCTGTGCAGGTGGCCGCCGCCGGGCCCCACAGGAAGACAAGCAGGCTGTCTCTTCAGACCTGCCTGGGTCTCTGTAGTTTTCATGTTGTAAATCCTAAACTCAGTTCTTTAGCAAAGAGCAGCCAGCCAAATTAGGATGAGATGAGGGAGCAATTTTGTAAATTAGGCCTAGCGGCAGAAGGATAAAAAAAGAGGCCTAAAAAGATACTGGATTCTAGGAAAGCAAATATTTTATGAAAAATTGAAAATGTGTTCGTGTCCTAGTTTTATCTGCCTTACAGCTCACATCATCAGAGGCAGAGTTTTGAGAAGAACTGGGAACATTTTAGGCCGGGTGCAGTGGCTCACACCTGTAATCCCAGCACTTTGGGAGGCCGAGGTGGGCGGATCACTTGAGGTCAGGAGTTCGAGACCAGCTTGGGCAACATGGCAAAACCCTGTCTCTACTAAAAATACAAAAAAATTAGCCGGGCATGATGGTGCATGCCTGTAGTCCCAGCTACTTGGGGGGCTGAGGTGGGAGGATCGCTTGAGCCCAGGAGGTTGAGGCTGCAGTGGGCTGAGATCGTGCCACAGCACTCCAGCCTGAGTGACAAAGTTAAACAAACAAACAAACAGACAAAAAACAAAACAAAACAAAACAAAAAAACCCAAAAAACAGAAAAGAACTGGGAGCATTTTAAGACTGGTAAAAATTTTGGTAGACTGAAAGGTGATTGAAAAAAAAACTAATTTATAAGGCTCATGTGTTAGACCAGCTTTTCCTAGGGTTCCTTGAGAAGTTTCAGTTCATTTTGCTCATGTTTGTTTGTTTATCTTTGAGACGGAATCTCACTGTGTTGCCCAGACTGGAGTGCAGTGGCGCGATCTTGGCTCACTGCAACCTCCGCCTCCTGGGTTCAAGTGATTCTCCTGCCTCAGCCTCCTGGGTAGCTGGGATTACAGGCACGTGCCACCATGCCTGGCTAATTTTTGTATTTTTAGTAGAGACGGGGTTTCACCATGTTGGTCGGGCTGGTCTCCAACTCCTGACCTCATGATCCACCCACCTCAGCCTCCCAAAGTGCTGAGATTACAGGCGTGAGCCACCCACCGCGCCCAGCCTGCTCATGTTTAATAAGCCCTTACTCAGGAAGAATTGGTTCTGGAAGTTTGCAGAAAGTCCACCAAACCATACACTTTTTTTTTTTTTTTTTTCTGGAGAGGATGAAATAACCAGAATTATTACATATCCACTGAATAAAAGAGCACCAACCTGGGCTCCTTAAGGGGATAAAAGGAAGGACAGGCCAGGTACGGTGGCTCACACCTATAATCCCAGCACTTTCAGAGGCTGAGGCAGATCACTTGAGGTCAGGAGTTTGAGATCAGCCTGGCCAAAATGGCAAAACCTCATCTCTACTACAAATACAAGAATTAGCCAGGCGTGGTGGTGCATGCCTGAATCCCAGCTACTTGGGAGGCTGAGGCAGGAGAATCGCTTGAACTTGGGAGACAGAATTTGCAGTGAGCTGAGATGGCACCACTGCACTCCAGCCTGGGTGACAGAGGGAGATTCTGTCTCAAAAAAAAAAAAAAAAAAAAGTTAGGACAGGAAGCTCAGTGAGGGTGGCAAGGAGGACTGGGTGCTGGCCTGGCTTATCCTACCATGATGAGGTCAAGTGGCCCCTTCACCTCTCTGAGTCCTGGTTCCCTCCTCTGTCAAATGGCAGGTTCTTCAGAGCTCCAATCAGCAATAATGACATTTCAAATCAACACAGCTTCCCAAAAGATTCCAGATGACATGTCCAATGGCCTTTCCAAATGTAGAAGGCCTGGATCCCTTGAGAAGACAGTTCTCACTAGTAGATTATAATCTTGTAGAAGATCTAGAACACTCATGGAACAAAGACTTAAGGATATCATCTTCATCTAGAAAAATAATGTTGCTTACTCAGCAGCAATAGGACTAGAACTTCAATTTGTTTTTGCCTTCCTTCTCCCTGGGCCACGGAGGGGTCATGGTTGAGATTAAGCTGCCTGTGGCTTTACTCGTTCAGTCTCATTTCTGGACCTCTGCTACCTTGCCAGTTGTTTCTAAGACACACCATGTCCTTCTTCACCTCTCTGCCTTTCCATGTGTGCTTCCTTCGGCCTGAAATTCTTTTCCCTGCCTTATCCTTCTGAGAAGCTCCTAGTCATCCTTCAAAACCCCACTCAAATGACATCTGTTTGGTGAAGTCTTCTCTGACTCCCCAGAGAATCCCCAGACAGAGTTAATCATCCCTTATCAGGGCTCCCACAGCAGCTGGCACAAAACTTATCACAGTGTACAGTACTTGTTTGTTTTCATGTCTGCCTCTCCCCCAGGCCTGAGAATTCCTAAGGGAAGGGGTTGATTATTCATCTTCATGTCTGCAGCCCTGGCCCAGTGCCTGGCAGGTAGTACGGACCCGGTCAGTGCTGGCAGAACTGAAGTGAGTTCTCCTTCCTGTAACCAGCAGAGTGTTTCTCCAGGTGGCTGACCAGGATCACTGAACAAAAGACAATCACTCCGTGAGGCAGCCCTGGGGCACTTGCCTGGCATCAGGAGCTCAACGCAGAGAACTGAATGCTAATGTTTAATGTTTGTGCACTGGAGGGCAAACATCATTCAAAATTTGATGGAGGCTGTTTAGAATCTATTTTAATCCCAGAAGATGACATGTAAGGAGAAATTTTCTGATAGTGTGATTAAGCTCTGGGACATGATTTAAAGGGGTGGTGGGTGTTGCAGTGTTGAAGGTCTTTATAGTCTCTGATTTTTTCAGAAAAGACGGGAGTGAGTAGCTGAAATGTAAATAGATGACCTCTGATTTTAAGGTTATGTAATGAGATTGGATAGGTCTCTTGCTTGCTCTGGGCATTGGACATGGTGTGGGGCTTTGGTAGCTTCAGGTGGAATGACCTGGCCCTCCATGAATGAGTGATGAGGTTGGACACACGGCTGCCACTTCTCTGTACTGCTCCCCACAGCTTAGCCTCATCTGCAAACTTCGGAGGGATCAGTCCATATGAGTACATATGTGTTGTCAGTAAATAGACTTTTCCAGAGCTGCCAGTATCAGCTGGTGCTCTGTGCTTGTGCTTCTCTCTGGCTCTCTCTGCCTCCTGGTCCCAAAGGCTCTTGGCGTGGGTATGGGGAGAGCCAGCTGTATTGAAAAGGGATGACTACACAACAAAAGAAGAAAGGTGAGGGTCACCTTCAAGGGGAAAGGTAAGTGGGTGTCATGGTTGATTCCATTCCATGCTGGAGACTCCCTTGCAGGGCGTTCCTTGGGGGTGGCATTTTTTGACTTGTGCTTTAGTCAAAACAACCATGGGTCTGAGGAAAGAGGAGAGGATGGCACATGAGTAGGACAGAAGTGATCACTGAGGCTGGGAAATGGCTGTCACTCACATACTAAAATAGCCCAAAAGCTCAACATTAGGGTTATTAGTGAAAATTTTTTCAAGTTTAGCACAATTTCTTTGCTCTATATCTTAAATAGCCTCACCATTGTATTAAACATCTTTTATCGTGGAAAAATATACATAACATAAAATTTACTATTTTAGCCTTTTTTTTTTTTTGAGACAGAGTCTCGCTCTGTTGCCCAGGCTGGAGTGCAGTGGTGTGATCTCGGTTCACTGCAAGCTCCGCCTCCCAGGTTCATGCCATTCTCCTGCCTCAGCCTCCTGAGTAGCAGGGACTACAGGCACCCGCCTCCACGCCCGGCTAATTTTTTGTATTTTTAGTAGAGATGGGGTTTCACTGTGTTAGCCAGGATGGTCTCGATCTCCTGACCTTGTGGTCTGCCTGCCTCGGCCTCCCAAAGTGCTGGGATTACAGGCGTAAGCCACTGTGCCCGGCCTATTTTAGCCATTTTTAAGCATACAGTTCTGTGGCATTAAGTACATTCACATTGCTGTGCAACCAACACCACCATCTATCTCCAGAACTTTTTCATCTCCCCAACTGAAACTCTGAACTCCTTAAACAATAACTCTCCATTGCTCACTCTTCCTTCCCTCTGGCAACAGCCATTCTACTTTCTGTCTGTATAAATCTGGCTACTCTATGAACCTTGTATAAAAGGAGTTATACAATATTTGTCGTTTTGTGACTAGCTTTTTCATTTAGTATAATGTCTTCAAGGTTCATCCATGTTGTAGCATGTGTCTCACTGTTTTTGTTTTTTGAGACGGAGTCTTGCTCTGTCACCCAGGCTGGGGTGCAGTGGCGCGATCTCGGCTCACTGCAACCTCCGTCTCCCAGGTTCAAGCGATTCTCCCACCTCAGCCTCCCAAGTAGCTGGGATTATAGGCACCCGCCATTATGCCCGGCTAATTTTTGTATTTTTGTAGAGATGGAGTTTCACCATGTTGGCCGGGCTAGTCTTGAAATCCTGACCTCACGTGATCCACCCACCTTGGCCTCCCAAAGTGCTGGGATTACAAGTGTGAGCCACCATGCCCAGCATGTCTCACTGTTTTTTAATTAAACAATTTTGATAAGCATGTCCTGCAAAATCTTATTTATGGAAATTTCTCCATCTGTAGTTTATAGTTGGAGGGACCAAACTAAAGAGAAGTGCATTGAATATAATTGGCTGCTTGTCCAACTCCATCCTCCCCCGTCCCCCTCACTCCCATCCTTCTTTGACTCCTGGTTTTGTTCTGGTATTCACTGGCATGCTCCTCACACTGGGATGGGTCTACTCTTTGACCCAGGAGTAAGTTTTGATTAGTTTAAGTCAATCATGGCATTTTGCCAATGATTAGTTTAGCGGATTATCATGTGATATACTTTTGTCTCATGAGACATGAGAGAAAGCTGATGCAAGGCTACTGGCAAGGGTTTCTTGCTTTTCCAATAGACTCAGGATGAAATTTCCTATTTTCTGCTTCTCAGTGTTGTGGCCATGTGTGTTGGTGATACCTGGAGTTCAGCAGCCATCTTGCCACTGTGAGAGTAGTTGGCCAATGGCCCAGATGATACACCAAAGATGGCAGAGGAGAGAGATGAAAAGGAATCTAGATCTTCTATGTGAATGAGTCACTAAATTAACCAACTCTGGGGGTGGGCACAGTGGCTCACACCTGGAATCCCAGCACTTTGGGAGGCCAAAGCAGGTTGGATTGCTTGTGTCCAGGAGTTCAAGACCAGCCTTGGCAACATAGCAAAACCCCATTTCTACAAAAACTACAAAATTAGCGGGGCATGCTGGTATATGCCTGTGGTCCCAGCTACTGGGGAGGCTGAGGTGGCAGGATCACTTGAGCCCAGGAGGTTGAGGCTGCAGTGAGCCAAGATCGCACCACTCCACTCCAGCCTGGGTGACAGAAAGAAACCCTGTCTCAAAAAAAAAAAAAAAATTAACCAACTCTGGAACTCTCTATCTTTAATCCTGACATTTATGTGGGACCATAATGTCCTAGTGTGTTACAACACAGTACCACAAAGTTAGCAGCTTAAACCAACAAGTATATACTATCTCACAGTTTCTATTGGTGTTAGGAGTCTGGGCTGGGCTTAACTGGGTCCTCGGCTCATGGCATCACAAGACTGCTTTCAAGGTGCCGGCTGGGCTGTGTTTCTTTGTGGAGCCCAGGATCCTCTTCTAAGTTCATGTGGTTGCTGGGAGAATTTCTTGAGGGTGTAGGACCGAGGACCCCAGTTTTTTGGTGTCAGCCCAGAGCCACACTGAGCACCTAGAGAGGGCCCTGCAGCTCCTACTGTGTGGCCCTCTCCACAGGCACTTCACAACATGGCAGCTTGCTTCCTCAAGGCTGGCACAAGTCTCCTGCTCTAGTCTGCTAAGAAGTGTTATATAATGTCATATAATCATGGGAGTGACACATCCTCACCTTTGCCATATTCTATTTCCTAGAAGCAAGTCACAGGTTCTACCCACACTCAAGAGGAAGGGATTACACAAGAGCGTGACTCACTGAGGGGGGTCACCTGAAGGTATATTTGCCTCAGGAATTTAGAAAAGAGGGATGTCAGAGTGAACTGGAGTCCCCAGGGGAGGCTTTATGGAAGGACTTCAGCCAGGTCTTAAAGGAATAGTAGAATTTAGTTCAGCAAAGGGAAAAAAAGAGGCAGAACATCTAGGACCAAAGAACTCCATGAGCAAAAGTATGGATGGAGGTGGGATTCTCACCTAAGTAATTCCTACACAAAAAGGTAACAGAAACCTGACGACTTTGCAGATCACAAGGGATAGGAGGAAGTTTTTCTTATTGAACCAAAGGGAAGCTGGGTAGGGGAAGGAGAATGTCCTGGCTTGGTGTCAGAAAATTTGGGTTCAAGGTTCAGGTCTGGTATTAACTAGCAGTGTGACTGGGACCTGCTGGTTATCTGAGCCTAGCTTCTTGTGACCATTTCGATTGACTTTGTTATTGTGAGAATGAAACAAGCTCTTGGATGCAAAGTGCTCTGTAAATGGTCCAGATCCTATTTCTGAAAGCAGCATCATTGACTCCCACTCTCTCTGGGTCCCCCAGCCCCCTGGCTCCTCTTTCACTGGATGCTCTCCCTCTTTCAGTCTCCTAAATGGGGTGACCATGGGAGAAGATTCTCCAACTTCTGGACTTGGCACTCCTCTCATCTGACTGCACAGTATGTTTTGGGGTTCTCATCTACCACCACCCAGGGCTGATGGCTCCCAAATCTAAGTTCTGGCCCAGACTCCTTTCCCCAGGTCCACACTCATGTGTTCAACCAGTTGTTGGACAATTCCTCTGGGCTTTCCCAAAGGCCCCAAATTAAACTAATCTTCTCGTTCAAATCAAACAAATTTAAACAAATTAATTTTCCCTGCAAACCTCTTCCTCTTCCTTTTTATGCCATGTCTTGGGGAATCACATCACCACATCAGGAATCTTATGTCATTCCTTCCTCCCCTACCTTCGCACCCGAGATCCTAGTGGTCACCAAGTCCCTTCTCTCCTGTGCATCCCCCTCCTTGTATTCCCACCACTACTGCCCTAGTTGGCACCTCATTAATTCCCACTGGAATCACTGCAAATGCTTCATAACTGATCTTTCTATCTGAATTCATTCTCCACACATCGTGCAGCATGAACTTTTTGAAGCACAGATTTGTGAATGCCTGTGCTCTGCTTAAAAGCAATCAGAGGCCCCTCACTAATAAGGAATGAAATTCAAACTCCTGGGCATGATATTTGATTTTTTTTTTTTTTTTTTTTTGAGATGGAGTCTTGCTCTGTTGCCCAGGCTGGAGTGCAGTGGCGCGATCTCGGCTCACTGCAAGCTCTGCCTCCTAGGTTCATGCCATTCTCCTGCCTCAGCCTCCTGAGCAGCTGGGACTACGGGTGCCTGCCACCACGCCCGGCTAATTTTTTTATTTTTTATTTTTTGTATTTTTAGTAGAGACGGGGTTTCACCGTGTTAGCCAGGATGGTCTCGATCTCCTGACCTCGTGATCCGCCCACCTTGGCCTCCCAAAGTGCTGGGATTACAGGTGTGAGCCACTACGCCCGGCCGATATTCGATATTTTAAGCCCTCCCAGATCTGACTCTTGCCCACCTCCCCTGTCCACTTCCTGTATCCTCTGCTCCGGTCCTACTGAACTGTGTGGTCTCACACTGTACTGTGTTCTTTCAAATCTCTGTGTGTTTGAATATGCTGTTTCCTTTGTCAGAAATGCCCTTCCACCACTATCCTTCTCTGACGCAATTACTAACTCTTCTCATCTGTAATCACTTAGCTCAGCTCTCCCATTTCGTGAGTCATCTTCCCTAACTCCTCCCTCTGGATACGTGGAAGTCCCTCCGATGTGCACTCCTAGCAGCTTGTGCAGGACTCTCCTCACAGCTCTCATCACGCTCTATTGCAATGGTTTTTTCTTTTGTTTTCTCTCCTGATAGATTGTGAATTCTCACCAGCAGTAATGGTGTCTTATTTTTTTTTGTTATTTTTATGCTCTGATCATCTTTTCTTCCAATTTGATCCTTTCTAAATATTTTTAAATTTATTTTTTGAACAGGCAACACACTCATGTGACTGAAAATTCAGAAGTTACATAAAGGTATAAGGTGAAAAGTCTCTCTCCTACCCCTGTCCCGGCCTCTGACACCCTAGCTATCCGGTCTCCCTCCCTAGCAGCAATCAGTGTTATCAATTTCTTGTGAATACTTCTAGAGATATAAAAATATATATGGTTCCCTTTTATTTTATTTTATTATTATTTTTTAGACGGAGTCTTGCTCTGTCGCCAGGCTGGAGTGCAGTGGCGCCATCTTGGCTCACTGCAACCTCCGCCTCCCAGGTTCAAGCGATTCTCCTGCCTCAGCCTTCTGATGAATACAGGCGCCTGCCATCATGCCCGGCTAATTTTTGTATTTGTTTTGTTTTGTTTTGTTTGTTTTTGCTCTGTCGCCCAGTCTGGAGTCTTGCTCTGTCGCCCAGGCTGGAGTGCAGTGGCACAATCTCAGCTCACTGCAACCTCCACCTCCTGGGTTCAAGTGATTCTTCTGCCTCAGCCTCCCGAGTGGCTGGGACTACAGGTGTGCACCACCACACCCGGCTAATTTTTGTATTTTCAGTGGAGACGGGGTTTCGCCGTGTTAGCCAGGCTGTTCTCAAACTCCTGACCTCAGGTGATCCACCCACCTCGGCCTCCCAAAGTGTTGGGATTACAGGCGTGAGCCACCGTGCCCGGCCCATGGTTCCCATTTTATATACAAATGGTATCATGTTGTATAGATTGTGCTGCACTTTGTTTTCACCGAATCATATATAGTATTGATGATATGATCATTCCATATAAGTGCATACAGAGCTTCCTTATTCTGTGTTTACATTGATTCAATTTTCCATTGTGGATACATTATGATTTAACGAATAAACATTAGGTTGTTTTCAGTCTTTTGTGAATACAAACAATGCTGCAATGACTTAACTTCATAAAAACATCACTTCATACATGTGCAAGTGTAAACAGTAGAATGAACTCCTGGAAGTGGAACTGCCTCCAGTTTGAGGAATATGTGTATTTGTAAGTTTGACCATGTCCTGTTGCCTTTCAGGGAGTTTGTAGACATTATTGTATTTATCTCTGCATCCCTAGCTACCATTGCAGAGTCTAGAACAGAGTAGGCATTCAGTATATTTTTATCTAAAAAACCAATGAAAAAATAACTCTTTTAGGGGAGGCTCCCTTCTTTTTTCTTTCTCTGATGCCTTGCTTTCCCCATCCAGTGCTCAGTTCAAACCAAATGATTCATGTTCAATCCAAATGCCACTATTATTTTGGAGCAAAACTCTTATTCCAACTTTATTGTGTAACTAATCAAGATCCTTCTTCATTAGCTTGGTTGTAAAATAAGGTCACATTAATTTTTATGTTCTAATTATAATGACTTTGAGTCCTCATCCCATATTTTGTGAGATCTTTCTTTTTTTTTTTTTTGAGACAGGATCTCACTCTGATGGTCAGGCTGGAGTACAGTGGTGTGATCTCAGCTCTCTGCAGCCTTGACCTCCTGGGCTCAAGCGATCCTCCCACCTAAACCTCCTAAGTAGCTAGGACTACAGGTATGTGCCATCATGCCTAGCTACTTTTTTTTTTTTTTTAGATATAGTCTCGCTCAGCCACCAGCTAATTTTTTATTTTTTGTTGAGATGGGGTCTCACTATGTTGCCGAGTTTGGTCTTGAACTCCTGGGCTCAAGGAATCCTCCCACCTCGGTCTCCCAAAGTGCTGGTATTACAGGCATGAGCCACCACACCCAGCCTTTAAAAATTTGGGGGGACTCTCTTGTAATAACAGTTAGCTTAAAACACAAACACATTGTACAGATGTACAAAATATTTTCTTTATATCTTTATTCCATAAGCTTTTTTCTATTTAAGGCAATTTTTAATTTTATGTTTTAAACTTTTTTTTTTTTGGTTAAAAACTAAGACTTAAACACAAACATAGCCTATGCCTACACCAGATCTGGATCTTCAATTTCACTGTCTTCCACCTCCGTCTCTTGTCTCACTGGAAGATCTTCATGGGTAATAACATGCACAGAGCTGTCATCTGATGGTAACAATAACTGGGGCCAGGCACAGTGGCTCACACCTGTAATCCCAGCACTTTGGGAGGCTGAGGCGGGCGGATCACCTGAGGTCAGGAGTTCGAGACCAGCTTGGCCAACATGGTGAAACCCTGTCTCTACTAAAAATACAAAAAAATTAGCCAGGCGTGGTGGCGCATGCCTTTAATCCCAAGGGATTTGGGAGGCTGAGGCAGGAGAATCACTTGAACCTGGGAGGCAGAGGTTGCAGTGAGCCGATATCGTGCCATTGCATTCCAGCCTGGGCGATAAGAGTGAAGCTTCATCTTAAAAAAAACAAAACAAAACAAAACAAAACAAAAACAAAAACACAATACTTGGAATACGTGGAAAAAAACCACAATACTTAGAATACCTAGAATACCTTCTGAAGGACCTGCCTGAGGCTGCTTTACAGTTAACTTAAAAAAAAAAGTAGAAGGAGTACACCCTAAAATAGTGATAAAAACTACAGTGAATTCATAAACTAGTAACATAGTTCTTACCATTATCAAGTATTATGTACTGTACATAATCATATGTGCTATACTTCCACATGACTGGCAGTGCAGGTTTGTTAACACCAGCATCACCCCAAACATGTGAGTAATGCTTGTGCTATGACCTTATGGTGGCTACTGTGTCACTAGGTGATAGACATTTTTCAGCTCCATTATCATCTTAGGGGGCCTCCCTCGTGTTTGCAGTCCATTGTAGACCAAAATGTTCTCATGCGGCACATGACTGTAGTTGCAATACAAGACAAGAAAGTTGCACAATAACTGGGCCTTAGTTCCTGATACTTAGTAGCTGGATGACTTTGAGCACTCTAAGGTTGTTTCCTAATAACGTAAAATAGGGAAGCTAATCGTGATCCGGTTGCCTCACAGGTTGTTGGGCCCTGGTCAACATATAAGTTACTGTGCCAAAAAATGAGTTGATATAATTTAAGACTGTGTTGAATCATAAACGTTAAGTTATTCTAACATTATTGTTTTTTAGAGGTTATGAAATGAAAGGGGGGGAAAAAAAACTTGGTCCGCATCAAGAACTGAATCATTTTACCACGCTGGGTGCTGGGTATACTCTCCCCACCCAGCAGATCAAATTCCTAACCCAGCATAAAAGATAAACTACAACTCCCGGCAGGCCTTGCTTCCGAACTGCGTCTTAAGACCTCGGCTCAGGCCCGGGAGCGGACCGCTCCCCGCCCCCGCCGCCCATAAACTACGTCTCCCAGGAGGCCCCACGGTGCCCGATTGTCCGCTTTTCGCCCGCCCCCTGCCTCCTCTTCACCCCGCGCCAGCAGCTTGGTGGCCGAGTCGGTCCCGCGGCCGGCGGATCGGGCGCGCGCGTCGGGGGTCGTGCGGCTGCCGGGCAGGGCAAGCACGCGCCGGGAGGCCTTGGAGGCGTAGGGGGCGGGGGTACGGCTCTCCTGCTCGCAAGATGGCGGACGAGGACGGGGAAGGGATTCACCCCTCAGCCCCTCACAGGAACGGAGGTGGCGGCGGCGGCGGGGGGTCTGGGCTTCACTGCGCCGGGAACGGCGGCGGGGGAGGCGGCGGCCCGCGGGTCGTGCGCATCGTCAAGTCCGAGTCCGGCTACGGCTTCAACGTGCGGGGCCAAGTGAGCGAGGGCGGGCAACTGCGGAGCATCAACGGGGAGCTGTACGCGCCGCTGCAGCATGTGAGCGCCGTGCTGCCCGGGGGGGCGGCCGATCGGGCCGGGGTGCGCAAGGGGGACCGCATCCTGGAGGTGTGAGTATCGGGGCTACCCGCCGCCCCATCCTCCCCGCGCCCCTCCTCCTGCCCCTGCACTCCCTGCTACCCTTGTCACCCCCAGGCCGCACCTCCCCCGAGCTCCGAGCCGGCCTCCGGACCCCCGCCCCTCAGGCCTCCGCAGCCGGGCCCATCCTTGTGGGCTGCCCTCCCGCCACGCGCCCCGGGGCTTCTGCGACGCCGGTCTCCCACCCCGTCGTCTCCAGCTGATGCCCTTGCACCCCCAGTGCTCTTCCCTGTGCCCCGATTACTCTGGGCTCTTCTCCGCCCCTTTGCCTTCCCGTTTGGCGTGCTGCATTCTGCTCCTCACTCCCCCTCGTCTTGCTCAGAAGGAACCTCATCTGCTCCTTACTGACGGCGTTTCGTTTTCTGATCCAGCCAGTACCGTCTCCTCCCCAAGTTCTCATCTTTAGCATCGCAGTTTCATTCTCCACCACTCCCCTCCGCCCCCGTGGACTGCCCCTTCTGCCCTCCAGACCAAGTAGGCAGGACCTCTGGTCTGCTCCTACTTTTCGTCCGGAAACATCATCCCTCCCCGCTCCACTCCTTTTTCTTTCCTTAGTTACCCTCTCCTCATGGTTAAGCTGCCCCTAAATTTTTCCATCCCACCGTGTGCCCCTTTCCTCTCCTCCTTTTTGTATTTCTACTCCAAGAGTTTACCTTGCTTTCTGACCCTTGCATGCCTTTGGGGTGGGCGGCTTGGGATTTGACACTGTAGTTTCTCTTCTCGGTTGCCCCCGTATCACACCCTAATTTGGAATCTAGTGTCTCCATCAGCACACCCCTCTGAGAGCATCCCTTCCCTGGCCTCCTGCCTTCACTCCTGCTCTATATTCATGCCTCCTCCTAGTCAGGTTTATGGTAGACCCCTTGTAACTCCTCCTCCTCCCAAACTACTTGAAGCCCTTTTTGGGTCTTTGACCGCTTTGCTTTTTTAGGGCATGCACGTCTCTGCTGCCTCTTCTACTCTATCCTCCTGTGATCCCACACTTGACTTTGTCCTAGTCTTTCCCTCCCCTAGGCTGCTTTTCCTTTCTTCTGTTTTTTAAGGCGCCTTCTGCTGCTGCAGCCCACCCTCTCTCCCCTGCTGCAGTCCCTCCCCCTTCATACGCCTTCCCCACCACATCCCTCCATGCTCTTGCGGGATGCTACCTTGTCTTGCAATCTCTGTGCACACCTCCTCCATTACCCTAATCTAGGTGTTACATTTGCCTTTTTGTACTTCGTATTGAAATTCGGATAGTGATTGCAGGTTGACTTGCAGGTGGTGTGTGCTCGCATTGTCTCTGTTCTCCTCAGCAGTCTTCAGTGCTGTGTTTCTTCTTACTGAATCTATGTTGTGCATTCCTTTTTTACACTTTTACTCTCTCCCTCCATATGTCGATTTGCCCACTTGAAATCGTTCTCATTTTTTATAAATTTTATTTTAATTGTAATTTCCGCAACCTTCTGTTGCCTCTTGTAAAACAGTAGGTTTGCAAAGGGGATAGTTTTTTGAAAATCTGCCTTATAGAGAAATCCATTCCTTGTTACTCATCTCGTGCCATCTACCCTTATCCTTGACATTCTTACTCTATGGTATCCACTCATTCTGTTTCCTCACCTCTTCCACCTCAAGAAATAGTTGCTTTTAACCTGGGAGAGTTGATTGAAAAAAAAAAAAGAAATAGTTGCTCACCTAGGCCAGTGTTTGGAGACAGTATACCTTTCCTCTGTCTTTTCTGTAAATAGATGCTTTCTTGTTTCATTAATGTCCTACATACTGTTTCCTAGTATTCCTAGTATTCTCTGACAATATATTCTTTTTTTTTTTTGAGATGGAGTTTTGATCGTCGACCAGGCTGGAGTGCAGTGGCGCGATCTCGGCTCACTGCAACCTCCGCCTCCCGGGTTCAAGCGATTCTCCTGCCTCAGCCTCCTGAGTAGCTGGGATTACAGGCATGTGCCATTATGCCCAGCTAATTTTGTATTTTTAGTAGAGACGGGTTTCACCATGTTGGCCAGGCTGGTCTGAAACTCCTGACCTCAGTTGATCCACCCGCCTCGGCCTCCCAAAGTGCTGGGATTACAATAATGATCTTCAGATTTCTTATACTTGGGCACCTAATTATTTTCTTTCTAGATAACTCAAAATTTGTGGCTGATGTTTTCTTCCAATAGAAGGTCTCGGAATTATCATTTTCCTTTCCCTTTGGAAGTTAATTTTGGACTCAGCTTCTTATTTTTAAATTTAAAACTAAAGCGTTTATAATTATAAATTTATGATGAAGTTCTACATTATTTACTCTTCACAGGATCTAAAGGAACTAAACCAAAAAGAATAATTCTGTAGGAGACGATAGTTAACATGATCTATCTTTGCAGATACACACACACATCCCAACGTACATAGTTAGTGGCTTCTTGCCTTTATTGTGGCTTCTGCCCAAGAGCCTAGATATAAACTGTAAAGGAGACCTCAGATGATCCCCTAGGAAAGGTAGAAGGACTTGCCTTTGGTTCAGGTTCCAGACTAGGAAGCTGGGAAATCTTTGCCTTCTAGAGAACAAACATTACTTTTTGGCACATCCTTTGTGGTAAGTAGAGAACTTTGTCACTTTTAGTGGGCAGGGGAAAAGAATACTCTGCCTAGAAGACCTCTCTGGAAGGTTGTGATAATCAGAAATCTTCCTGGCATTGGTTTCTCACTCTTCCAACTATATGTATTTTGATTTCCAAATTCTCTGAACCTTCTTTGGTACTATAGGGGAAGTAATGATAATTACAGCCCAAAGCCAAGCTAGTGGTACATTCTGTGAGACCTCAACTATACAGTGTCTTTCTCTTTTCTTTTTTTTTTTTTTTTTTTTCCTTTCTTCGATAGTCTGCGCCTTCTCTTTAGGGTTTCAAGTGAAAGGGGAAATTAGCAACCAAATAGATGTCATTCTTGAGGGATATCTGTGCCTGCTACTTGTCTCGATCATGGTTAGGTTGATGCTAATTTTCCTAAAGCATTTTTTAGGCAATACTCCTTAGAGCTTTTGTCTGTCCTCCAAGTTCTTAAAGTTTACCTCTGTTGTCCCAGGAAAGCTTTGCATGTTGCTGAAGAGCCAGGTGGGGTCAGAATTAGGGATAGGTGGATTATCATTGTGTGGCTATAGTTTGTATCAAGTCATAGGTGAATGTTTGGACCTTGATAATTGCTATTTAAGACTTTTCCCTATTTTAGATTCTTCTATTGTGTTTACAAATTGTTTTTATAACAATTTCCGTATTTTTCAGTTGTTTGGACAACTGACAGAGATGTGAAAGAACAGAGTAACTTTGAAATTTAAGGGCATACAAACTTGGACACAAGTAAGAGCTTCAGTTTCTTTGTGTTTCTTTTAAAGTCGGCTTACCAAGGCTCTGTCCTAATCTTTAGTCCTGAAACTAAATTGGAGCCCATATGGTTCAGTTTGCCTTTTCTCCTTTCAAAACTGTCTAGATTCTAACAGGGCTTGGTACTGCAGTATGAACAAGCCCTCTGGGCTCTAAATTTTACTGCAGATGGAAAGTTTTTTTGACTAGCAATGCTGGTTTCCACCATGTAATTTTTCCCAGTGTAACATATACTGAGTGTTTTCCCTTTGATGTGTATGTACCTGGAGGCTAATGAGTAAAGAATGCTTTCAACAAACAGAACCAAAATAAATATGTCTTTGCACTAATTATATAGTATGTGAAGTAACATTTGATTTCAGGTTAATTTTCTTAAGGTTAAAGTAGTTCCAAGGACTCTTGATTGATTTATTTCTTGAGAGATGCTGCTGGAAGGTTTTAGTGTGCAGTGGATATGGATATAAAACTGTCTGTATTTTTGAAGGATTAGTTTAAGCATGGACCACTAAGATTGGCTTGCAAGCATTCAAAATCATCAGTTTTTTAACTTCATTTTATGTGAGAGTTTGAAAATGAATTAAAGAGGCTGGTGCCACAAGAAGTATTTTTATGAGTTAAGTGTGAGTCATGTAACACAGACTAAGTACCGTCTCAAAAGCTGCTTTCTCAATTGCAACTGAATTCTATTTGGCTGATATTTTCTAGGTAGATTTGGGTAATGTTTGAAATAATGAAATCATGGTTATTGATCAAAGGAAATTTGTTTGGCAGCAGTTCTCAGGCTTTAGGGAACATAAGAAGCACTTGGGTGTGCTTATCTAAAGTACAGATTCTCAGGCTCACCTTTTAAGGGTTATGATTCAGTAGATCTCTCATAGGGCCTAGAAATCTTTATTTTTTTACTCCTTTACCAGGTGTGGGTAATGCAACCCACATACTCAGTTACATGCCCAGGGTGATGCAGTAGGTTGTAGGCCTTGGATTCTCAGTTCATTTTATCTTCATGATTATATTGAGAGTAATGAGCTAAGGTTATACCAACAAATAGTGAATTGTTAGGCTCTCGAATTCCAACCTAAGTGGAAAATCAGTTAAATACTAACTGTTCTATCTGATCGTCTATACTTTATTTATTGGATCTTGCTAAGCTCTTGAAATAAAGATGGATGGTTAAGAGGTAGAACAAGTTAATATTAATAGTTATAATAATCATTTTACTGCTTTGCAGTGTGTATAGTGTGTTATTGTTTGTAGTTTTATTTATTTATTTATTTATTTAGAGACAGCGTTTCACTGTTGTTGCCCAGGCTGGAGTGCAGTGGCGCAATCTCGGCTCACTGCAACCTCCGCCTCCCGGGTTCAAGCGATTCCCCTGCCTCAGCTTCCCAAGCAGCTGGGATTACAGGCATGTGCCACCACGCCCATCTAAATTTTGTATTTTTAGTAGAGACGGGGTTTCTCCATGTTGGTCAGGCCAGGCTGGTCTCAAACTCCCGACCTCAGGTGATCAGCCTGCCTCGGCCTCCCAAAATGCTGGGATTACAGGCATGAGCCACTGCGCCCAGCCAGTTTGTAGTGTTTTTACATCTGATCTTCACACAGTCCTGTGAGATAGGAAGATTATAAGCTCATCAAGGGCAGGGACTACATCAAATACTATGTATTTGTTGTATCCCTAGCCAAATGTCTGGTGGCACATGGAAAGTATTCTTCAGTAAATACTTGCCAAATGAATATATGAGTATTATCCCTATTTTATAAGACAGGAAATGGAAACTGAGTGTTGTACCAATGAATGGTAACCAGAATTAAATCCAGATCTTTGGATTCTAGATCTTGAATATTTTCTCTTTTTACAGCTGTTTTTTTTTTTTTTTTTTTTTCCTTTTAAAGAGATAGGAGTCTCACTATGTTGCCCAGGCTGTACTTGAATTCTGGGCTCAAGTGATCCTCCCACCTCAGCCTTCCAAGTAGCTGGGACTACAGGCATGCACTACCACACCTGGTTAATTTTTTTGTACTTTTTTTTTTTGTAGAGATGGGGTCGCCATGTTGCCCAGTGTGGTCTTGAACCCCTGGCCTCAAGTGATCTGCCCACTTTGGCCTCCTAAACTGCTGGCATTATAGGCTTGAGCACCTGGCTGCTTAAAATTCAGTTACATTTGTAGAAACGTCGATAGCGGTTGAACTTTGGTTCTACTGTTATGAAATGTAACTATTTTATATCTTTATTTACTCACTATTACCCATTGTTAAATTGGATGAGAGACAGGAGACTAAAGCAGGCATTCTTTGCCTTTATTATTGCTATCTTTACCCTGCTGGTTATCAGTGAAGACGGCAGAACAATGATTTTTAAATTCCTTTTAATTTCACAGGTAGTTGAGGTTGCAAACAAATAAAACTAAATTTGAAAATAGCATTACCTTCCCCTCAGAAATAACTTCCACAGATTGCTGTAACCAGGAAAATATATTTTACTAGTAGCATAATGATTTGTCTGGGTCTTTTAACTTATTGTGAAGAACAGTTCTCTTTCCATCTACCACTGACCAGTTTTTTTTCAGATGAGGGCCTGTTACCATGCTCTCAAAGATAATTATTTTTCAAGGTAAGTCCCATTGGGAATAATTCTTATGACCTTGTAGATAAGCAAAGAGACTTAATTGACAAGCAGACACTTAACAATTTATGATCACTGCTCAAAATGCTTTTGAGCATAATCTGTGGCAAGTTCATTCATTAGATGATGGCATTGCTGACAAAAGGATATTGTGGTGGTTTAGGTTAGAGCCATTTAGGTTCATTCTTTTCTTCCACCTCAGCTATGTAGATGTTTTCTGTGCTTCTTGGGCAATCCAGTAAGAGCCCATGGATGGGTTGGTACAGTTCAGCCCACATTTGGAAAAAAAATTTAGGCAGTTTTAAAATGTCTTTTAAAAAATTACAGCTCATAGTAAGAGATACATTTTACATTATAACCTAATATATATGCCAAAAAAAAAAACACCTGAAATAAGCTTCACAAAAATTATATTTACTGGCCAGGCACGGTGGCTCACACCTGTAATCCCAGCACTTTGGGAAGCCGAGGTGGGTGGATCACTTGAGCTCAGGTGTTCGAAACCAGCCTGGGCAACATGGTGAAACCTCCTCTCTGCAAAAAATACAAAAGTTAGCCACGTGTGGTGGCGCGTGCCTATATTCCCAGCTACTTAGGAGGCTGAGGTGGGAGGATTGCTTGAGCCTGGGATGTTGGGGCTTCAGTGAGCCATGATCACATCACTGACCTCAAGCCTGGGAGACAGAGACCCTGTCTCAAAAATAAAACAAAACCAAACACCAGAGTGCATGATACCAGTAAATACAGTTTTTTTGGTTTCTTTTTTCCTCCCACCTTAGCCTCCCAGAAAGCTGGGACCACAGGCGCATGCTACCATGCCCAGCTAATTTTTTGTATTTTTCGTAGAGACAGGGTTTCACCATGTTGCCCAGGCTGGTCTGAGATTCCTGGGCTGAAGTGATCCGCTTGCCTCTGCTTCCCAAAGTGCTGGGATTACAGGTTTGAGCCACCGTGCTGGGCCCACTCTGGTATTTTTTAGTTTGTTGGTATTTTGAGTTTCTTTGTTCTGTTTTTTTTGAGTGCTGGTGGTGGCCTGGTACATTAATTTCACAACTCATTAGGTTGTGATCCACTGTCTGAAAAACAGTAATTTAGGGCATCACTTTTCCTGATATTGGCCTGCTAAATATTACCTCATACTCAGTTTGGTTCCACAAGTAAGCACACACTGTATATAAAGTACTGCTTGGCTTGTATGAGTCATAGGGTCTCTGCATCCCTGCCTTTGAGAAGCTTACACTGCAGTAGGGAAGGTGAACAATTTACTGTGTGTAAAGCTAAACGAGATAATAGAGATAAATGAAAAGCACAATCGAAGTATAGAGGCAGGAGTGAATATGCCTAAGAAGACTGGTGGGGAGACAGCCCATACAAGGCTTTTAAACTGGATTGAAGAACAAATAAAACTTCAGAGAAGGGGCAAGGATTTTATAGGTTGAGGAAAACTGTGACCAAAGAGGGGAAAATGTGAAAAGCTCTTAGGCTAGCGAGGGGCTTAAAGTTGCTGTTTGTCTGTAGACATTTGTGGTGACAGAAACTGGAAAGGAAGGTTGCAGTAAGATTTAAAAAAGATGGCTTTGAATGTAATCCCAAGAAGTTTGGATTTTTTTCTCTTTATGAGCTCAGAATATAGCTGTGTGTGCATTAATACCCAGGACTTCCTGTGAATTTAGTTTTATGTAATTATTTACCAAAAGAAATTGAATAACTTTTCCAAGGCGAAAGAGGAAAATCACTATTAGAATTAGGATAATTTCAGAGCCATCTAGTCTCTTGGACTGTCTTGTACTATATAAAGAAGGGAACTAAGAACAACTAAGCTCTGACACCCAGAACTGGGAACAGCTGGTGAGGAGCTGGTTGCCTTTAACTTGTGTTTGTATTTTATTTCACAATCGAATCCAGCTTCTCAGTTATCCTTTCTCTTTCTCTTATGTTTTAAATGACTATACTTACTATTGTGTTTATAATTGGTAACTTTCATCCTTGTGTGCTACAAGCCTGTTGTGTTCTAGCTCTACTTTTCTCCAAGTCTGTTCCTGTGATTTGAAGATGATGCTTTTTTTTTTTTTTTTGAGACAAGAGTCTTGCTCTGTTGCCCAGTCTGGAGAGCAGTGGCACAATCTCGGCTCACTGCAGCCTCAGCCTCCCAGGTTCAAGCAATTCTCCTGCCTTAGCCTCCTGAGTAGCTGGGATTTCAGGTGTGCACCACCATGCCCAGCTGAATTGTTTGTATTTTTAGTAGAGACTGGGTTTCACCATGCTGGCCAGGCTGGTCTTGAACTCGTGACCTCGTAATCCACCCACCTCGGCCTCCCAAAGTACTGAGATTACAGGCATGAGCCACTGCACCTGGCCGAAGATGCTTCTTTTAATTTAAATCTTTTATTTTGGCATACAGCATGTTGGGAGCTGAATGGACTGAAGACAGAGGGGGAAACTTAATGTGGTACTGAAGTTTACACTTAATACCTACCTTCAAAATGAAAATTCATGTGAAGCTCCTTCAAATAAATTTAAGACCTGGTGGTGATCACAAAGTGAATTTTTGCTTTCTCTCATAGTATTAGTACTCCAGGGTTAAATTTTGTGGTATGGTATTAGTCAAATGCTAGGTAGTATGTGTGTAGTCTCTTGTTTATTATTTATTGCTCCCTGCCAACTAAATAAGGTTCTCATAATAGTTGAGGAAATGTGCCTCTCTGCAAGGTATTGAGGTGCTGAATAAGGAGTTGTATTTGAGTACTCTTATGTGTACTTCCTCAGTGAACTTCCACTGATACGAAAACATCTTTTAAGAAATGGTCTGTTTTTGCTTAAGCTATCTGAAACTTTTTAGATTCTTGTGTCAAACCTCAGAGCAAGACCAGAATGATAGGCCTATGTTTTCTACAGGCCTGATACACAAGGAATTAGCTTACTTCCCTCTGGAAAAGTGCAGGCAGTCTGCAGAGAGTCAGCTGCTCTGGTGCATGCTCTCCCAGCTGCTTTCAAGAGGCTGATTACTCTTACAGAACTTTCAATAAGATTATTAACTAGGAAGGTTGTCTCTTCCCCCTGCAAATACCACAGTACTTTTATATCTATGTGTCGATCTAGTTTTATTTATATTTATTTATTATGTTTTAAAAATTGGGAGATTGATTAAATGAATATTTGGAGATCTTGGAAAACATGATGGCCTCTGAGAATTTTGGAAACTTTTTCTACTTATTTTGCTGATCAGTTTAATCATCTAGAACGTTTGTTCCTGCCTCTGTCTTTACTTGGAAACAGCAATGAGTTTTGTTCTGTCTACCTGAGGTTTTGTATCAAGGAAGTGTGACACTGAAGTTTTGTTTGTGAGTTATGTGCTAGTAGATTATTTTAGATTTCCCTGTCCTACCCAGTTATCTTTTATATTCCTGATTTGGAAAAGGTCCGACTGTACCTTTCTTCTCTTTCAATATGTTGGAATGGACTACAGACTTACAGAAGTTGTAGTCTGTGTTTCTCATTTCCAAAAGAAATTGCTCAGATTTAATTTGGATTAAAAGATGGTATTTGATCGTCAGAGGGTCATATCCCTTCAAAAGTATATCTTGTTACTGATTTGTAAAGACTATCTTTCATAAATGAAGGTATTTCAGCTGTTTTTTTCAGTTGTCGTGATAGATTACACTATCTATTCACATTCATTTACAGGACCACTTGGGATTAATTGAATATATAGGAAATGGGTGGTTGAGATTCAGGGTTCAGGTTGCGGCCCCAGAACAAATTTACCAGATCACGTGAGGGATAATGCTTTTAATTACATTATGTGGTAATTCAGAAATAGTAGTGAAATAGAACTTCAGAAAAATCAAGATTTTTTTTTCCTTTGATGATTTACCTGACTTGCAAACCAAGGTTATTGATAAAACAAGTATATTTTATTCTTTAATTAACTTTCACTGTGGTCAGTATACCAAGTTAAAATCATTTGAGGGTAGCATTTAAATTGGCCATGTTGACAATGATTCAAAATGTAGCAGCCCTCAAACACTGAGTTGGTGTTGGGAAATGATTTAGGACTAGTTGTGTTTTGGTGGTGAACAACTGAGTGGGGGATCCTCAGAAATGTGTAGGAGGAAAATGAGTTACTTTAGGAAAATCATCATGGCTATTAGCAACTTTCCTTCCCATTTCTTTTTTTTTTAATTTAAATTTAATTTATTTTTCTTGCCTAGCCTGGAGTGTAGTGGTGCAATCACAGCTCACTGAAGCCACGACCTCCTGGACTCAAGGGATTCTCCCATCTCAGCCTCCCAAGTAGCTGGGACCACATGCATGTGCTACTACACCTGGCTAATTTTTATATTATTTGTTTATTTTATTTACTTATTTTTTTTGAAACAGAGTCTTGCCCCGTCGCCCAGGCTGGAGTGCAGTGGTATGATCTCAGCTCACTGCAACCTCCACCTCCCAGGTCCAAGTGATTATCCTGCCTCAGCCTCCCAAGTAGCTGGGATTACAGGCGCATGCCACCATACCCACCTAATATATATATATATATATTTTTTTTTGAGATGGAGTCTCGCTGTCGCCCAGGCTGGAGTGCAGTGGCACGATTTTGGCTTACTGCAACTTCTGCCTCCCAGGTTCAAGTGATTCTCCTGCCTCAGCCTCCCGAGTAGCTGGGACTACAGGTGCGGGCCACCATACTTGGCTAATTTTTTGTATTTTTAGTAGAGACGGGGTTTCACCTTGTTAGCCAGGATGGTCTCGATCTTCTGACCTCGTGATCTGCCCACCTCGGCCTCCCAAAGTGCTGGGATTACAGGCGTGAGCCACCGCGCCCAGTATTTTTTAATAGAGACGGGGTTTCACCATGTTGGCCAGTCTGGTCTTGAACTCCTGACCTCAGTGATCTGCCCGCCTTGGCCTCCCAAAATGCTGAGATTACAGGCATGAGCCACCACTCCTAACCTAATTTTTATATTTTTTTTGTAGAGACAAGGTCCTACTTTGTTGCCCAGACTGGTCTTGAACTTGTGGATTCAAATGATCCTCCCGCCTCGGCCTCCCAAAGTGCTGGGATTATAAGCATGAGCCACTGCACCTGACCCTTTCCCGTTTCTAACATTTATTGTCCTCCAGTACAAAGAAGTAACCCATTGTCATGTCCACTCTATGATAGGATAGAACTATAGGGTTGCTCTATATTGATCAAGTTTTTAAAGATAAAAATGAAAAAAAAATCCTATCCAGACAAAATAAATCAGTGTTGTATATTTTTGGAGCATCAGAACTTACTTTAAGACCTCACTGGTAATTCTTTAGCCTCTCACATGTGATAAAGACATTGTGCTTACATTTTTTTTAAATTTATTTATTTATTTATTTTAGAGACAAGGTATCACTCTTTCGCCCATGCTGGAGTGCAGTGGCACAATCATAACTCACTGCAGCTATTGATCTCCTGGGCTCAAGTGATCCTTCTGCCTCAGCCTCCTGAGTAGCTGGGACTATGGGCGTGTGCCACCATACACAGCTAATTTTTAAAATTTTTTTTGTAAAGTTAGGGTCTTGCTATGTTCCCCAGGCTGGTCTCAAACTCCTGGGCTCAAGCCATCCTCCTGCCTTGGCCTTCCAAAGTGTTGGGATTACAGGAGTGAGCCACCTCACCTGGCCTAAAATTCTAAGACTGGAATTTTGTATTCTACTAAGAGTGAAATGGACAGGTTTGTTTTTATTCTTGGTGACAAGTGGTTACATTGGCTTTTCAGGTAATGATCAGATTATAAATGAGCTTTTTTTTCTGAATAGCTTGATTATATATATATATATATATATATATATATTTTTTTTTTTGAGATGGAGTCTTGCTCTGTCGCTCAGGCTGGAGTGCAGTGGTGTGATCTCGGCTCATTGCAACCTCCATCTTCTGGGTTCAAGCAATTCTCTTGTCTCAGCCTCCCAAGTAGCAGGGATTATAGGCACCTGCCACCACGCCCTGCTAATTTTTGTATTTTTAATAGAGATGGGGTTTCACCATATTGATCAGGTTGGTCTGGAATTCCTGACCTCAGGTGATCCACCTGCTTTGGCCTCCCAAAATGCTGGGATTACAGACATGAGCCACCACGCCCGGCCAGCTTGATTATATTTTTATATTTATTTTTTAAATATCTTAAATCCTTAAGCCTTATTATACTTTTTTCTCTGAATGACAAGTGTGATTCATTTATTTGGAAATAAATCTACCTGATTATATTTGTATACTGATTGCCTTGGAGTTAGAAGGTTTGAGGACCCTGTAATTCTTTCTTCCCCAGTAATAAACTCTTGTTACTTCTGGCTGGAGGTATTAACGTTGATTGAAGAACAGGTGAGTCTTATTTGTACTTTTTCTGCCTCAGGCAGCATTCTTTGTAACTAGAACACCCAGTCAAAGGTAAAAAGTCCCAGTGATGGTAAGCAACTTATTTGACAAGTTATTTATTCTTTTTTTTCCTTTTTGGGAAGACCAGATGCCAATTAACATACTTCTCAGTTTCTCAGCTTTGCCAGGGGCAAACATTATTGTTATTAATACGCGCTTTTGCCCAGTGTTAAATTTTTGGACGTAGGTGCTTTAAAAATACTGATATAGGCCAGGCACTGTGGCTCACGCCCGTAATCCCAGTACTTTGGGAGGCCGAAGCGGCAGATCACTTGAGGTCAGGGGTTCGAGACCAGCCTGGCCAACATGGTGAAACCCCGTCTTCACTAAAAATACAAAAATTAGTCGGGTGTGGTGGCATGCACCTGTAATCCTAACTACTGGGGAGGCTGAGGCAGGAGAATTGCTTGAACCCAGGAGGTGGAGGTTGCAGTGAGCTGAGATCATGCCACTGCACTCCAACCTGGGTGACAGAGCAAGACTCTGTCTCAAAAAAAAAAAAAAAAAAGATAAATAAAAAAATATTGGTATAAAGGTTGAATCTGGCCAGGTGCGGTGGCTCATGCCTGTAATCTGAGCACTATGGGAGGCCGAAGGGGCAGATCACTTGAGGTCATGAGTTCAAGACCAGCCTGACCAACATGGTGAAACCCTGTCTCTACCAAAAACACAAAAATTAGCTGAGGAATCACTTGAACCGGGGTGGTGGAAGTTGCAGTGATTCGAGACCACACCAGTACACTCTATCCTGGGCAACAGAGCAAGACTCTGTGTCAAAAAAAAAAAAAAAAAAAGCTGGGTGTGGTGGCACACACCTGTAATCCCTGCTACTCGGGAGGCTGAGGCAGGAGAATTGCTTGAGCCTGGGAGGCAGAGGTTGTAGTGAGCCGAGATCAGGCCACTGCATTCCAGAGCTTGGGCAACAGAGTGAGACTGTGTCACACAAAAAATAAAATAAAATAAAAATAAAAGATTGGGCCGGGCGCAATGGCCCATGCCTGTAATCCCAGCACTTTGGGAGGCCGAGGCGGGCAGATCATGAGGTCAGGAGATTGAGACCATCCTGGCTAACACGATGAAACCCCGTCTCTACTAAAAATACAAAAAATTAGGTGAGCGTGGTGGTGGGTGCCTGTAATCCCAGCTACTCTGGAGGCTGGGGCAGGAGAATGGCGTGAACCCGGGAGGTGTAGCTTGCAGTGAGCCGAGATGGCGCCACTGCACTCCACCCTGGGTAACAGAGTGAGACCCTATCTCAAAAAAATAAAAAAATAAATAAAGATTGAATCTTATTTTTCATACTTAAAAAAAGTTACCAAAGGATTTGAGAAGTAAGGCTCTCTCTATAGAATCTTGGAAATTTGTTCAATTTGGTCTGTATGTGATTAACTTTTTTTTTTGTTTTCCCCTACATTTGCCAAAGATGAGACCTAATTAGAATTAAATGAAGGTTTTTTTGGCTTCTTTTTATTTTTGGACTTATTTTGAGCCAAGACATTTTTATATTGTCTTTTTCTAAAAAAGAATAATTTGTCAGAATTATTGCATTAAAAGAATGTTTTATGATAATGGTTTTAAAAATCAGGAAGAGAATACTGTTTTATCATGAGATTCAAGAGATCAAGACCATCCTGGCCAACATGGTGAAACCTGTCTCTACTGAAAATACAAAAAATTAGCTGGGTGTGGTGGCACACCCCTGTAGTCCCAGATACTTGGGAGGCTGAGGCAGGAGAATCACTTGAACTTGGGAGGCAGAGGTTGCAGTGAGCCAAGATCGCGCCACTGCACTCCAGCCTGGGCGACAGAGCAAGACTCTGTCTAAATAAATAAATAAATAAATAAATGTAAAATGAAGAAGAGAAAACTTATATTGATTGAAATTTTGGTACCTTATAACTTTGAGGTTGTTGTTTTCTGTTCACTTGTATTTAGGCAGTTGCTAAGGCTGGGCAGTGGTTACACTAAATCATGACTGAAGAGAGACAAGATAGTTTTTGTTTTGTTTTCTAATACTGTAAAGTGCTCCAGGCTCATCTTGTATATTTCCTGCTGTAGTCCTAGAATCAACCATTTATTTAAAGGTCCCTGGTTCCTTTATTGGTTTTACAGACCAAGATCTGGGCATTCTGGGCATTAGGGTGTGGTTTCTTTTAGGCCATTTCGGCTGACAGCAAAGAAATTTGTGTGTGTATATTAACTCTTGTGTATATACATATCTATAAATACTTCTCTATGTAACCCTCTGTATTATATTAAATTAAACATGAGTTCTGATTCTTCATCTCTACTGCATTACCACATGGATTATTCTAGCCTCCTCCCCTTGCTGATCTTCCGTGAATTTCCATTCCCACAGTGAGAAACTTGGCTTCTCCCATCTGCCACCCATTTACTTAATTGTTCAATTCCAGTACACTTGTTTAGCAGTACCAGAATTGTTAACGAGTACCTTCGTGGAAAACAACTTTATTGACTAAAGTACAGTACTTATTGGTAGTCCCTTTTGCGTTTAGTCTTATGGACTCTTTTCTTTTTCAGTCACTTAGATCCATAACTTTTCCTCTACTCACTTTAGTGAGGTTTTAAAAATACCTTTGAAATACAGTTGGGTTCTCTTGTCACGGTCTGGGATTCTCCCAACCTACTAACTGATTTTTAAAATATTTGCATATATTAAGGTTCACACTGTTCTTGTTTTTTTTTTTTTTTTTTTTTTTTTTTTTAAATAGAGATGGGGTTTTGAACTCCTGGGCTCAAGCAGTCCACCCGCTTTGGCTTCCCAAAGTGCTAGGATTACAGGTGTAAGCCACTGCACCTGGCCAAGGTTCACTGTTTGTTCTATAAAGTTCTATAGATTTTGACATGCATTATGTCATATATGCACCATTACAGTATCGTACAGAATAATTTCACTACCCTAAAAATTCCCTGTGCTTCGCTAATTCATCCTTGTCTTCTCCACAGGCCCCTGGTAACCACTGATCTTTGCCTTTTCTGGAATGTCATATAATTGGAATAATACATATATAGTAGCCTTTCAGACTGGCTTCTTTCCGTTAGCAACATGGACTTAAGGTTCCTGCATGTCTTTTCATGACTGGTTTTTTTTTTTTTTTTTTTTTTTTGTAGATGGAGTTTCACTCTGTCCCCCAGGTTGGAGTGCAGTGGTGCAATCTTGGCTCACTGCAACCTACACCTCCTGGGCTCAAGCGATTCTCCTGCCTCAGCCTCTTGAGTAGCTGGGATTACAGGCGCCCGCCACCATGCCCAGCTAATTTTTGTATTTTTAGTAGTGATGGGGTTTCACTGTATTGGCCAGGCTGGTCTCAAACTCCTGACCTCAGGTGAAACGCCCATCTTGGCCTTCCTAAGTACTGGGATTACAGGCATGAGCCACTGCGTCCGACCTTTTCATGGCTTAATAGCTCATTTCTTCTTTTAGAGGCATAATACTCAACTATATGGCTCTTCCACAGATTGTTTATTCATCTGTTGAAGGACATCTTGGTTACTTACAGTTTTTTGGCAATTATGAATAAAGCTGCCATAAACATTTATTTACGTGCAGGTTTTTGTGTAGGTGTAAGTTTTCAGCTCAGTTGGGTACTGGGAATGTGATTGCTGGATCTTATGGTAAGACTGTAAAAAGCTGCCAAACTGTCTTCCAAAGTGACTATCATTTTGTATTCCCACCAGCAGTGAATGAGGATTGCTGTTGCTCCACATCTTCACCAGCATTTGGTATTTGGTATTATCGGTTTTTTTTTATTTTAGGCATTCTAATAGGCGTGTAGTGGTATCTTGTTTTCATTTGCACTTCCCTGATGATGAATGATATTGAGCATCTTATATGCTTATTTGCCATCTGTATATCTTCCTTGTTGAGGTGTCTGTCCAGATATTTTGACCATTTTTAAATTGGGTTGTTTGTTTTCTTATTGTTGAGTTTTAATAGCTCTTTGTATATTTTGGATACAAGTATTTTATCAGATATGTGTTTTGCAAATATTTTCTCCTAGTCTGTTTTGTTTTTTCATTCTCTTAACAGTGTCTCTTGCAGAGCAGAAGTTTTCAATTTTAATAAAGTTCAACTTAGCAATTTTTTTCCTTCATGGATCATGCTTTTTGGTGTTGTAGCTGAGATCTCATTGCCAACTCCCTAGATTTTCTCCTATGTTATCTTTTAGAAGTTTTGTAGATTTGTATTTTTGTAATCCACTTTTAGGCAGCATTAGCTCAAACATTTCTAGATTATTTTGTTCTTCATGTTTACAATTTTACATGATTGCTTTCTAGTTTATTAAATTATTGTACTACAATTTTCTTAGATTTTCATCCCCCTATTGACTTTTTATAAAAACAAATTTGGAAACAACCTAAATAATAATGGATATGCTTGTGCTTAGCTTTTTTGTGTTTAGGCTCTTGCTTCAGCAGCCTATATAGTAAAATTAGAACGATACAGAGAAGATTAGCATGGCCCCTGTGGAAGGATCATACGTAAATTTGTGAAGTGTTCCATATATATATACACACACATATATACATATACATATATACACATATGTATATATATGTATACACGTATATGTATATACGTATATATACATATATACGTATATATATGTTTGTATATATGTGTGTATATATATGTGTATATATGTAATTTTTTTTTTTTTCGAGACAGAGTCTCACTGTGTTGCCCAGGCTGGAGTGCAGTGGGGCAGTCTCAGCTCACTGCAACCTCTGCTTCCTGGGTTCAAGCGATTCTCCTGCTTCAGCCTCCTGAGGGTCTACATGTGCTTGCCACCATGCCTGGCTAATTTTTTGTATTTTTGGTAGAGACAGGGTTTTACCATGTTTGCCAGGCTGGCCTCGAACTCCTGACCTCAGGTGATCTGCCTGCCTCAGCCTCCCAAAGTGCTGGGATTACAGGCGTGAGCCAATGTGCCCGGCCACTGTTCCATATTTTTTTGTGTGTGTGTGAGGCCAGCCTGACCAACGTGGTGAAGCCCTGTCTCTACTGAAAATACAAAAATTAGCAGGTCGTGGTGGCCTGCACCTGTAATCCCAGCTACTCAGGAGGCTGAGGCAGGAGAATCGCTTGAACCCAGGAAGCGAAGGTTGTAGTGAGCCGAGATCGTACTGCTGCACTCCAGCCTGGGCGACAGAGCGAGACTTTGCCTCAAAAAAAAAAAACAAAACAAAAAACTGTTTTGTGTTTGGGATTATTTCATTTATTCTTAGAAGAAATGCTTGAGAGTGTTCTGCATACCATTGTAAAATTTTTGCCTTAGGAAGCTCATATTTTGGTCATTACCTTAGGATAAATTCTCAGTAATACAATTAGTTAAGATATTATGACCATTTTTGTATCTTTAGATGCATATTGCCAGTGAAATTACTTTCCAAAGGATTTTACCTATTTATAAAACCATCTCATATTCTAGATGATAAAAGTTGATATTAAAAATAATTAAGATAATAATTTTTTATTTTAAAAGTTGTTGACCAGATTTTACTATTTATTAGAAAATGCAAGCATTTTGGAAAACTTTGGCCATTTACTTTCTCTTGTTGCGCTTTTATCATCCATCAATAAATAAGATGCTCTAAGATGTGAGGTGCAAAATATTATTATTTCTAAAACAACATTCCAAATGTCTTTGATATTTAGTGATCCAGAATGGAAATTTTGTTTAGATCTGTTCAAGCTTCACAACTATTTTGGCTGCATTCATTGCTTACACGTGTCTAATCTTATGTCTCAAGAGTTTAAGGGCAAAGTATGGTATGATTGCTTATATAATTAATAAGAATATTCTTTGGCCGGGCACGGTGGCCCACGCCTGTAATCCCAGCACTTTGGGAGGCCGAGGTGGGTGGATCACGAGGTCAGGAGATCGAGACCATCCTGGCTAACACGGTGAAACCCCGTCTCTACTAAAAATACAAAAAATTAGCTGGGTGTGGTGGTGGGCGCCTGTAGTCCCAGCTACTAGGGAGGCTGAGGCGGGAGAATGGCGTGAACCCGGGAGGCGGAGCTGGCAGTGAGCCGACATCGTGCCACTGCACTCTAGCCTGGGCGACAGCGAGACTCCGTCTCAAAAAAAAGAATATTCTTCAACTTGTTTGCCTAAGTAAGATAGCAAGGAGGCAGAGTTAGATGAAAACGAGACAAACTGAACCAGTCAGATGATTTAACTGCAAAAATTAGAAAGGACAGACCTTTACATTTTGGTAGAGTAGTTCCTTGTCTTTACAGTGTAGTTTCTAGTACAGTTGTACTGAACAGCTAAGCAGTGAACCAGTGAAAAGTCAAAGGAAATGTCTCTCTTCTCATATGCCAGGGGTCTTTTTTCCTTCAACTTCAGAGATCTCCTAATTTTTAAGAAGATATGTTGTGGAGAAGGTAGGGAGTTCATTTACAAAGCTCTGTATAATTGAGGAGATGATATAATAGCTGTGTTAAAGTTTTAAACGTAGTTCCAGTCACCCTAACTCAACTATTTTTGTATTTTACATAGTGTGCCTTATGGGCTAAAATATAAACAATTTGTGATCTTCGTTTTTGCATTTAACATAAGAACTTTTCCATGTTTGCATATAGTTTTCATAAATATTTTTAAGATGTTTATAGTCCATATGTTTGATGTACTTCAGTGTCTTTAAAGGTTTCTCTAATATTGGATATTATTTGGCTGAACAAATTACTTTTCAAATACTTGGTTAGAAGAAAATGCTTTACAATCTTAAATGCTTAAATTTTTTTTTTTCCTTGAGACAGGGTCTCCTCTGTCACCCAGGCTGGAGTGCAGTGGCGCAATCTCAGCTCACTGCCACCTCTGCCTCCTGGGTTCAAGCAATCCTCTTAGGTAGCTGGGACAATACGTGTGCACCACCAGGCCCAGCTAATTTTTAAAATATTTTCTGTAGAGGCAGAATCCCACCATGTTGCTCAGGCTGTCTTGAACTCCTGGGCTCAAGTGATCCTCCCACTGCGGCCTCCCAAAGTGTTGGGATTGTAGGTGTCAGCCACTGTGCCTGACCCTTAAAAATCTAACAAGTGAAATCTAGGCCTCCTAAGAAAAAGAATCTGAATTATATTTGTAATGCACTATAATGGTATTTTTGCAGTGTTTGGTGAATTTAACTTTTGTCCCTTACATTATGGCTTTGATAAACTTGAGAGATGCTCCTGTTATCTGACTTAACTTTATAATTTGTTGCGGAGGTTGTTTTTTTTTTTTGAGATGGAGTTTTGCTCTCGTTGCCCAGGCTGGAGTACAGTGGTGTGATCTCGGCTCACTGCAATCTCTGCCTTCCAGTTTCAAGTGATTCTCCTGCCTCAGCCTTCCAAGTAGCTGGGATTACAGGCATGTGCCACCACGCCCGGCTAATTTTTGTATTTTTAGTAGAGACGGGGTTTCACCATGTTGGCCAGTCTGGTCTTGAACTCCTGACCTTGTGATCTGCTCGCCTCAGCCTCCCAAAGTGCTGGGATTACAGGCGTGAGCCACCGCACCCGGCCACGTTGCTGAGGTTTTTAACTATACTAGGTTTGAAATATGTGTCCTATTGTTTATAGGAGATTAAGACAAAAAAGCCAAAGCAGAAGTAGGGGTAAACTAGCTGTGGCTTAATTTTCTTTTCATTACTTCCATGAAATAACCTTGTAAGACTTGGAAATACCCAAAGTTTAGCTTATTTTCTACAAGATATGGGAGGTGAAGGAAAAAGCATATATTTTATTTAAGCAGTTTTATGCTGCAGATATGTACAGATTCATCTACTAGATATTTAACAAATTTATTCACAATAGCAAAACATTCAGAGTAATCTAAAAGTAGAATAGGTGTTATGCTTTTCACCCAGATGGCGGACTCCTATTTCACACTTACAGATGTGGATATTATATAATAATTTTTATTTTTATTTTATTTATTTTTATTTTTATTTTTTTTTGAGACGGAGTCTGGCTCTGTCGCCCAGGCTGGAGTGCAGTGGCGCAATCTCGGCTCACTGCAAGCTCCACCTCCCGGGTTCATGCCATTCTCCTGCCTCAGCCTCCCTAGTAGCTGGGCCTACAGGCGCCCGCCACTACGCCTGGCTAATTTTTTTGTATTTTTAGTAGAGATGGGGTTTCACCGTGTTAGCCAGGATGGTCTCGATCTCCTGACCTCGTGATCTGCCCGCCTCAGCCTCCCAAAGTACTGGAATTACAGGCTTGAGCCACCGCGCCCGGCCAATAAACTTTACTGAGGCTTAATTAACATACAGTCAAATGCACACATATGAAGTGTAGAGTTTGAGTTTTGGCAAAAGTATACATCCATTTAACCACCACCTCAGTCAAGATATAGACAGTTCCATCACTTTTTTTTTTCCTGACACAGAGTTTCACTTTGTCACCTAGGCTGGAGTGTGGCGGTGAGATCTTGGCTCACTACAGCCTTGACTCCCAGGTACAAGCAATCCTCCTACCTCAGTCCCCAAGTAGCCAGGACTGCAGGCCTGCTCCAGGTTGCCCAGCTAATGTTTTGTATTTTTTGTAGAGATGGGGTTTTGCCATGTTGCCCGGGCTGTTCTCAAACTCCTGAGCTCAAGTGATCTCCCCCTGCCTCTGCCTCCCAAAGTGCTGGGATTACAGGCGTGACACGTAAAAAAGTTTCTTTGTGCCCCTTTGCATTCAGTACTATCCCCTCCAGACAACAAGTGATTTGATTTCTACCACTAAAGTTTTGCCTATTCCAGAACTTCAAATAAATGGAGTCAAATCAGTCGGATTCTTTTCTGTCTCACTTTCCTCCCCCCGGAGTGTATTTTTGAGATTTATCTGTGTTGTTGGTGATATGAGTAGTTTTTCCCTTTTATTCCTTTTTCCTTTTATTGCTGTGATACTCCACTTTATGAATATGCCACAACTTGTTTATCCATTTGCTTTTTGATAGACATTGGGTTGTTTTTAGTTTTGTACTATTTTGAATAAAGCTGCAGTGAACATTCAACTACAGTTGTTTGTGTAGATGTGTTTTGTTTTTTTTTTCTCTTGGATAATACCTAGGAGTGGAATTGCTGGGTCTTGTAGTAAATGTGTGTTTAACATTATGAGAAACTGCTAGATTGTTTTTATTTTATGCACTTATCAGCTGTATATAAGAATGGCACTTGTTCCACATCTTTGGCAAAACTTGGTATTGCTACTCTATTTTAGCCATTCTTATAGACATGTAGCCATTGTGTAGACATATAGCCATCTACAAAATTGAAATGTATGTCTTAGCACTTGCAGTTATAGGAATTTATTATCTATTTTTAATGGGCTGCCTCTGAGAGACTAATTACTTTTTTATTACTTTCGTGCATGTCACAGAGGGTCAAAATAGTATTTTGCTTACTATGTAGAATGGCTTTTTGCTGTGGTATATATAGTGATTGGGTTTGTCATATTTCCATTTATACCTAGTTTTCATTGTATATAGCTTCCTTCACAAGTGGTATACAAATCCTGACTAGAGCTTTTTCTCCTGCTTTTGGAAATGTTTATGTTAGCTTTGCAGTTTCCCTAGCTGGCCAACTTTGGTTGAATAAAAGTCTTATTTGAAGCCGCTCCCATTAGCTAGCTTAAGGCCTCTCTCTATTGGGGCCAAATGTTGGTCTTATGTAAAAGTAAGTATTTTATTAAAATTATCGAGTGTATCTTTACAATGCCAAAGACATAAAATAAATTAGATATCATCTGCGTAACTAAAGCAAATTTTCATCTTATTTGTGGATTGTTGGAATTTTTGGCCCCCTTAATTTTTTCCTTCATTTTATTATGAAAAGTTTCAAACCTACAGAAAAATTGAAAGAATTGTACAGTGAATACCTGTATACCTATCACCTAGATTCTATAATTACATTTTGTTGTATTTGCTTAATCGCATATGTGTTAGACATTTTTGATGATGTATTTAAGCTGCTGCCTTTCTTTATAAAAGCAGTATATATTGGTAGATCCTACTGGGCGGTCAGTACTTTTGTGTGATAAGAGAATTAGTGCTTCACTGATCCAGTGGTCTTGTGAAGCTGGCTATCTGTGAACCCCATTATCATTGGTTGAGAGCTTAATTATTTATTTTCAAATGAATTCCAGCTAGATTACGTTACAAAGACAGAATTGAAAGGCAAGGGAAATTGCAGGTAGAAAAGGTTTGTATCATCAAGGAGGTGAAAATACTACCAACTTGTTTGCCCAATTGATACAAACACTATAACACAAATAGCTACCATTTATTGAGTAGTTACCATGTTCTAGAGCTTCCTCTCATTTTAATTTTCACAACAACTCTATTAGCCAATGATATTAACCCCATTTTATGGATTAGAAAATTGAGATTTAATGAGATAAAGTAATTTACTTAAGGGCTCATCCATTAAACAGCACAATTGGTATTCAAACCCAAGTCTGTTTGACTCCCAAACCCATACTTTGAACCTGAAGTCTGTACTGCTGAAAGTTTCTCCTTACTGAAGAATTTATATTTTGCATTAATTTATGTCTTCAGAATTGTACAAAGTATTGGGCCACACCGAATTTGAGTCTGGTATAGTAGCCTTCTTGTAAAAAATTATATAACATTTTTATGACTGTGAAGACCTCTTAGTTCTTGAGGAAGGAGGGCCCTTTTTCAAACCAGACATTCTGGGGTTTTTACTGACCTTATTTCATTCTCTGAAGAACGAAGGAATTTCCCACTTTGTAATAAGTCGTGGAATGTATAGCATTCCTTCTATAGTTGAACCAGATAAATATTAGCAAGTCTGTTTAGAATATGACACTGGAAGTTTTTTCCTGTCATTTTTAAAAAGGTTTTTGGAATTATAGTCAATCTGAAACTTGGTCTTACTAATAAAGAAGTGAAACCTAAGTGAGCTCCCTTGCTCCCTGACGGCTCTTGGTATAAGTCTCACTTAAGTTTCTCTGACGATTTTCAGGGTTTATTTTTGTGAGTGACCCAAGGAACAGTGTATTTTGATTTGAAAACTGAATGGGTGGAGGTGTGTATTGAAAGCAATAGTTCTAAATCTTTTTGGAGTTCATATACTCCTTTTTGAAGCTGATGAAAGCTAGGGAAACTCCCCAGAAAAAAATGCATAATAGGCACATAAAAAAATTTTACATACAAATTTTGTAGATCCAGTGACTCCCAAGTCTACCAACAGAGTGCCCTAGATAAAAAATTCTTTAAAGGAAAAAAAATTAGGGAACCGAAAAATAAGATTTGAGCATCAGTTTTTATTTTTCACAAATGTGCATTTCATAAAATTGATTGCATTAACAGAAATTTTGGTATTTAAGATTTTATTTTATTTCATTTTTAAAAAAACAGGATCTTCTTCTGTAACCCAGGCTGGAGTGCAGTGGCATGATCTAGCTCACTGCAGCCTTGAACTCCCAGGCTCAGGTGATCTTCCCAGCTCAGCCTCCCAAGTAGCTGGGACTATAGGCACGTGCCACCAGGCCGGGCTAATCTTTTGGTATATTTTGTATAGAGACGGGGTTTCACCATGTTGCCCAGGCTGGTCTCAAACTCCTGAACTCAAGTGATCCACCTGCCTTGGCCTCCTAAAGTGCTGGGATTACAGGTGTGAGCCACACTGTGCCTAGCCTGTATCCAAGATATTAGTATTTTGGTCAGTCTTTAAGGTGTCAGCTCTTGCCACTTTTGTTAAAAAAAAAAAAAAAAAAAGGATATTCATGAGTTAGCTAAGGTTCCTAGGAATATATAAGAATGTATGGTGATTTCTAAACTTGCCTTTTCATTTTTTTCTTATACCATCAAATCATTTTCTCAGAACTAGTAAGGCCAAATACTTAGATAAAATCTTTTGCCAGTTCCTTACTTAAGATTTCCATTTCTTCTTTAATCAAAATCTATATACATAGTACCTCTTTACTTCTTAAACCTTCTGATATAAATGTTTAGGAATTGTTCTACATGTTTTATTACATTAATCTTCACAGCAACTCTGTTAGGAACTTATTGTCTCCATTTACAGATGTGGAAAGCAAGGCTAAGAAAGGTTAAAAACTCAGCCAAGACCAGTTCTGGTACTAATAGGCAGGATCAGGATTTAAACTCCTGTAACTAGCTCCAAAGCCCATTTTCTTTCCATTTTACCATGCTGGTGTATGATCAGAGTTGATCACATTTTTTTTTTTTTTTTTTGAGACAGAGTCTTGCTCTGTCCCTCAGGCTGGAGTGCAGAGTGCAGTGGCATGATCTCGGCTCACCGCAAGCTCCGCCTGCCGGGTTCACGCCATTCTCCTGCCTCAGCCTCCCGAGTAGCTGGGACTACAGGTGCCTGCCACCATGCCTGGCTAATTTTTTGTATTTTTAGTAGAGATGGGGTTTCACTGTGTTAGCCAGGATGGTCTCGATCTCCTGACCTTGTGATCCGCCCGCCTAGGCCTCCCAAAGTGCTGGGATTACAGGCTTGAGCCACCGCGCCCGGCCCCTGATCATGTTTTTTGATCACAAGTCTGACTGAATGAATACAAAGCCCAAGTTTTCATCAGTGAAAGGGGCTCTTTATTTTTTTCTGTAGCTAGCTTATTGTAAAATTACTGATTTTTTTGTATATAAGTTAGACTTGTAGGATGTGAAATGTCAGGAGTGCTGAATTTACTGGCTAGATTGTTAAACCCTAAATTAAATCCCAGGAGGCTAGCTGGGGGATCTCCTGACTGTTCTGTTTATATAAATGGATATTTCAGATACCAGACTCTGACAGAGACAGTTTCAGTGACTGAAAAGTTTATGGAAAGCTTGTTACTAAACTTAGTATCATTTTTCAGGAAGGAAAATCCCTAATGGTTTGGAACAGGACTGAAAAAGAATTTAACTCTAAAGGGTAGATAAGCTTTAAATGTTAAATTGATTAGAGGTCAGGTGTGTATTTCCTACGTCTCTTGGGATAGCCATGGGAGGGAACCTCCAGGCCTGCTGCCCAGTGGTTTTTGCTGAGAGAGCAGCTGGATCAGCATTCTGGAAGGTAGTTTGGTTTGCTGAGTGAGTTTTGTGAGACTCAGCATCTTTCTTGACAAAATACTTCATCTAAACCTTGTACTTTGTTTGCCTTATTTCAGCCTTTTGTACACAGCAAAACAGGAAGGAAAATTAGTAGGCTGACTATATAATTATAGGTGTATATTTTTTAGTTTGGACTGATTACACAGGACTCTAAATGAGATAGCATAGAGCAGGAAAAAAGTTGATGGAATCCCAAGAGGTTAATTGAATTGGAAACTAGTGTATGTGAAGAGTAATACCATTTAGCTCCCAAAGTAATGAAACTTGGCATAAAGGAAAATTAAGTTGACTGATTTGAGATATGGAGAGAAATTGGATGTAAATGTAAAGGAATTATCTTCAGTCATAACTTTGAGTCTCTATTTACAAATTAAGAGAATGTATTTTGTGAAGGTTCTTTTAACAGAATTCCTTTGAGGTTTAAAAAGGACAAAGTACAATTCAAGTGGCAGGGCTGTCAAAAGCCACTTTGATTGAATTTATACATGATTAGTTAGAATGAGGAAATTGGACTGTTTGACTGAAAAAGCTTTGTTTCCTCCTCAGCTTCAGCCTCTTTCCATGTGCGTTCCTGAAGCTATGTGTGGGATATTAGTATAGAGGAAGGGGAGGTCTTCTCACCTCTTTCCATTTTTTCCCCCCCATAAGTTCACAAAGTTTTTCACATTAGAAACTGTTAAAACATAAACAACTTTTCTGGAACCAAATTAATCTTTTGACTTCATGGTTCATACCGTGTAACACTGGAGTGGGGGCAGGAGGGTGGAGATACAAGGTGTTTGGACCCTTCTGGTTTATGGGATTGTCTTTTTCCCTTTTTCCCCTTAGGAACCACGTGAATGTTGAGGGGGCGACACACAAGCAGGTGGTGGACCTGATTCGAGCAGGCGAGAAGGAATTGATCTTGACAGTGTTATCTGTACCTCCTCATGAGGCAGATAACCTAGATCCCAGTGACGACTCGTTGGGACAATCATTTTATGATTACACAGAAAAGCAAGCAGTGCCCATATCGGTCCCCAGATACAAACATGTGGAGCAGAATGGTGAGAAGTTTGTGGTGAGTGTCAGCCCAACTCGATCCTCAAACATCTAGCTTTGTTTCCCCTAGTCTTATAATTATGAAACTATTATAGTGGTAGATAAAAGACTGCAACCTAGGTCAGTTTGTCTACTAGGAGGATGAGTTCACACATAAATAAAAGACACTGACCCTGGTTTATTGCAGGGGGTGAACTACAGTAATGGAAAAGAGTCCTACTCAGCTTGAGTATAATTCCATTTCATTTTTAGATAGTTTCAAGTTTGCATTCTGGTTTGTTGTAAACGTGTGAGTTTTTGTTTGTTTAGTTTCTTTTTTGTTTGTTCTTTCGTTGGTTGCCGTATCTCTTTGTTAATAGTAGTTTCTTATAGGGCAAGATTAATTTAAAAGGATGGTGTCCTTCAAGATATTTGGGTAATAGAGAGGTTCGCCCATTTCAGAACTTAGATGTCTCTACTATTCTTTCCACATCATGTTCTTTTTCATTTTCTTTGGAGATAACCGTGTGAATGATTAACTGTGGTTTTTCCCACGAGTTTCCTGAATGCAATTCCCATGAGCTGTTTCACACATTTCTAATCTGTTGCTGTTGTAGCTATGCAGGAAAGCCCATCTTGAATTTTTAGTGATGTGTGCTAGCCCCTTTGCTGAATGCCTTTTTTTGTTCTTCAAAGCCTAATTGCCACTGATAGCTCAGTCTACTTAATTTTTCTTTTGGTTGCAATATGCTTTATTTGCCTTTAATTATTTGTGGAGTGTTGATATAATGAGAAATGTTCATTATTCTTAGTAGAAAATGCAGTGGGTTCTGTTAGATGCTGGCAAACAGATTACAGGTGTTTAAAGCTTAACAGTTGACTAAAGTTACAGTCTCTAAAACTGAGATTTATCCTCTGCATAGGAACGAGCTACTAAACATTTATGGTAAATTCTTTTTAGTGAAGAGGTAAGAAAAGCAAGGAAACTAAAAAAGTTGCAGAGGATCAAGTAATGCTTGGTTGCATCTGTAATTAGCTGTAGATGATGGCATATAGGTTTTATTTCAGCATGGACTTCTGTAGTCTTAGAACCACACACAGAATTTAGAGTTTTATGCTTCCTAAGTGCTAACTTTGAGTCATAAGGCATGTAAGAAGTTGAAATCAAGGTCACATCCTAAAAGTAGAGCAGACTGGATGTTGAGATCTTTTGTGAATTACCTAAAACCTTGGAAACTTGAGAAAAGGAATGATACTACCAATTGTACCTTTGTTTATTTTTATTTTTATTATATATATTTTTTTTTTTTTTTTTTTTTTTTTTTTTTTTGGTGGATTCCTTAGGACTTTCTTTTTTTTTTTTTTTTTTATTTTCTTTTTTATTTTTTTATTTTTTTTTTTTAAATTTATGAAGTATTTATTGATCGTTCTTGGGTGTTTCTCGGAGAGGGGGATATGGGAGGGTCATAGGATAATAGTGGAGAGAAGGTCAGGAGATAAACACATGAACAAAGGTCTCTGGTTTTCCTAGGCAGAGGTCCCTGCGGCCTTCTGCAGTGTTTGTGCCCCTGGGTACTTGAGATTAGGGAGTGGTGATGACTCTTAAAGGGCATGCTGCCTTCAAGCATCTGTTTAACAAAGCACATCTTGCACCGCCCTTAATCCATTTAACCCTAAGTTGACACAGCATATGTTTCAGAGAGCATGGGGCTGGGGGAAAGGCCATAGATCAACAGCACCCCAAGGCAGAAGAATTTCTCCTAGTCAGAACAAAATGGAGTCTCCTATGCCCACCCCATTCTACACAGACACAGCAACAATCTGATCTCTCCTTCCTTTCCCCACACTTCCTCCCCTTCTCTTCAACAAAACCGCCATCGTCCTCATGGCCCGCTCCCGATGGTCGCTGTCTCCCCGGAGCTGTTGGGTACACCTCCCAGACAGGGCAGCCAGGCAGAGGCGCTCCTCACGTCCCAGACAGGGCGGCCGGGCAGAGGCGCTCCTCGCTTCCCAGACGGGGCCGCCCGGGCAGAGGTGCTCCTCTCCTCCCAGACGGGGCGGCCGGGCAGAGGCTCTCCTCACATCCCAGACGATGGGCAGCCGGGTAGAGGCGCTCCTCACATCCCAGACGGGGCGGCCGGGCAGAGGCGCTCCTCACTTCCCCGACGGGGCCGCCCGGGCAGAGGCGCTCCTCGCTTCCCAGAAGGGGCCGCCCGGGCAGAGGCGCTCCTCGCTTCCCAGACGGGGCTGCCCGGGCAGAGGTGCTCCTCACTTCCCAGACGGGGCCGCCCGGGCAGAGGCGCTCCTCACTTCCTCCCAGACCGGGTGGCAGCCGGGCAGAGGTGCTCCTCACCTCCCAGACGGGGCGGCCGGGCAGAGGCGCTCCTCACCTCCCAGAGGGGGCGGCCGGGCAGAGGCGCTCCTCACTTCCCAGACGGTGTGGCGGCTGGGCAGAGGCGCTCCTCCCTTCCCAGATGGGGCAGCCAGGCAGAGGCGCTCCCCACTTCCTCCCAGACGGGGTGGCGGCCAGGCAGAGGCGCTCCTCACTTCCCAGAGGGGGCGGCCGGGCAGAGGTGCTCCTCACTTCCTCCCAGACGGGGTGGCAGCTGGGCAGAGGCACTCCTCACCTCCCAGACGGGGCAGCCGGGCAGAGGTGTTCCTCATCTCCCAGACGGGGCGGCCGGGCAGAGGTGCTCCTCATCTCCCAGACGGGGCGGCCGGGCAGAGGTGCTCCTCATCTCCCAGACGGGGCAGCCGGGCAGAGGTGCTCCACACTTCCTCCCAGACGGGGTGACGGCCGGGCAGAGGCACTCCTCACCTCCCAGACGGGGCGGCCGGGCAGAGGCGCTCCTCACCTCCCAGACGGAGTGGTCAGGCAGAGGCGCTCCTCACTTCCCATATGGGGTGGCGGCCGGGCAGAGGCGCTCCTCACTTCCCAGATGGGGCAGCCGGGCAGAGGCGCTCCTCACTTCCTCCCAGACGGGGTGGCGGCCAGGCAGAGGCGCTCCTCACTTCCCAGACGGGGTGGCCGGGCAGAGGTGCTCCTCACTTCCTCCCAGATGGGGTGGCGGCCGGGCAGAGGTGCTCCTCACCTCCCAGACGGGGCGGCCAGGCAGAGGCGCTCCTCCCTTCCCAGACGGAGTGGCCAGGCAGAGGCGCTCCTCACCTCCCAGAGTGGGCGGCCGGGCAGAGGCGCTCCTCACTTCCCAGAGTGGGCGGCCGGGCAGAGGCGCTCCTCACTTCCCAGAGTGGGCGGCCGGGCAGAGGGGCTCCTCACTTCCTCCCAGACGGGGTGGCGGCCAGGCAGAGGCGCTCCTCACCTCCCAGACGGGGCGGCCGGGCAGAGGCACTCCTCATCTCCCAGAGTGGGCGGCCGGGCAGAGGCGCTCCTCACTTCCCATAGGGGGTGGCAGCCGGGCAGAGGCGCTCCTCACTTCCCAGATGGGGCAGCTGGGCAGAGATGCTCCTCACTTCCTCCCAGATGGGGTGGCGGCCAGGCAGAGGCGCTCCTCACCTCCCTGACGGGGCGGCCGGGCAGAGGCACTCCTCACCTCCCAGAGTGGGCGGCCGGGCAGAGGCGCTCCTCACTTCCCAGAGTGGGCGGCCGGGCAGAGGCGCTCATCACTTCCCATAGGGGGTGGCAGCCGGGCAGAGGCGCTCCTCACTTCCCAGATGGGGCAGCTGGGCAGAGGTGCTCCTCACTTCCTCCCAGACGGGGTGGTGGCCAGGCAGAGGCGCTCCTCACCTCCCAGGCGGGGCGGCCGGGCAGAGGCGCTCCTCACCTCCCAGGCGGGGCGGCCGGGCAGAGGCGCTCCTCACCTCCCAGAAGGGGTGGCTGGGCAGAGGCGCTCCTCACTTCCCACATGGGGTGGCAGCCGGGCAGAGGCGCTCCTCACTTCCCAGACGGGGTGGCGGCCAGGCAGAGGCGCTCCTCACTTCCCAGATGGGGCAACCGGGCAGAGGCGCTCCTCACTTCCTCCCAGACGGGGTGGAGGCCAGGCAGAGGCGCTCCTCACTTCCCAGACGGGGCGGCCGGGCAGAGGCGCTCCTCACTTCCTCCCAGACGGGGTGGCGGCCGGGCAGAGGCGCTCCTCACCTCCCAGACGGGGCGGCCGGGCAGAGGTGCTCCTCATCTCCCAGACGGGGCAGCCGGGCAGAGGCGCTCCTCACTTCCTCCCAGACGGGGTGGCGGCCGGGCAGAGGCGCTCCTCACCTCCCAGACGGGGCGGCCGGGCAGAGGTGCTCCTCATCTCCCAGACGGGGCAGCCGGGCAGAGGCGCTCCTCACTTCCTCCCAGACGGGGTGGCAGCCGGGCAGAGGCGCTCCTCACCTCCCAGACGATGGGCGGCCGGGCAGAGGCGCTCCTCACTTCCCAGATAGGGCGGCCGGGCAGAGGGGCTCCTCATATCCCAGACGATGGGCGGCCAGGCAGAGACGCTTCTCACTTCCTAGACGGGGTGGCGGCGGGGCAGAGGCTGTAATCTTAGCACTTTAAGAGGCCAAGGCAGGAGGCTGGTAGGTGGAGGTTGCAGCGAGCCGAGATCACACCACTGCACTCCAGCCTGAGCACCATTGAGCGTTGAGTTAGCGAGACTCCGTCTGCAATCCCAGCACCTCGGGAGGCTGAGGCGGGCAGATCACTAGAGGCCAGGAGCTGGAGACCAGCCCGGTCAACACGGCGAAACCCCGTCTCCACCAAAAATACAAAAACCATTCAGGCGTGGCGGCGCGCGCCTGCAATCCCAGGCACTCGGCAGGCCGAGGCAGGAGAATCACAGGAGCCCGAGGCAGGGAGGTTGCAGCGAGCCGAGATCACGGCAGTACAGTCCAGCTTCGATAACAGAGGGAGACCGAAAAAAGGGGAGAGGGAGAGGGAGAGGGAGAGGGAGAGGGAGAGGGAGAGGGAGAGGGAGGGAGAGGGAGAGGGAGAGAGAGAGGGAGAGGGAGAGGGAGAGGGAGAGGGAGAGGGAGAGGGAGAGGGCTCAAACAACTCTTAAACTCTATATATTTTTTGAGACGAAGTCTCACTCTGTCCCCCAGCCTGGAATACAGTGGTGTGATCTTGGCTCACTGCAATCCCTGCCTCCTGGGTTCAAACAATTCTGCCTCAGCCTCCCAAGTAGCTGGGATTACAGGTGCACGCCACCACGCTCTGCTAAGTTTTGTATTTTTAGTAGAGATGGTGTTTTCACCATGTTGGCCAGGCTAGTCTCGAACTCCTGACCTCAGGTAATCCACCCGCCTCAGCCTCCCAAAGTGCTGGGATTACAGGTATGAGCCACTGCACCCAGCCCACTAATTGTACTTTTAAAATCAACTTTATTGAACATAGTTTACCTATATTAACATTCACCCATGTTAAGTCTCCACTTTTACAAATTTTGACAAATGTACATAGTCTTATAACCACCACCACCACCACCACCACCACCACCATGAAGATTTAGAACATTTTCATACCCTCAAAAGTTCCCTCATGCCCTTTACAGTTAGTCCTCACCCCTTACCACTGCCCTTGTCAACCATGGATCAGCTTACTGTCACCATATTTTACGTTTTCCAGAATGTCAAATAAGTGGAATCATACCATTTGTACTCTCTTGTATCTGGCTTTGTTCAGTTAGTATAGCGCTTAAGATTGGCATACATTGTTATTTATACCAAATATTTGTCCCTTTTTAATTGCTGAGTAGTAGTCCATTGTATAAATTTACTACAGTTTGTTCATCCTTTCATTGTTCATGCACATGTGGGTTGCTTGCAGTTTTGGACTAGTATGACTAAAGCTGCCATGAAATAATATTAAATGTACAGGTCTTTATGTAGACATATGTTTTCATTGCTCTTGAGTATATACCAAGAAGTGGAATTGCAGGGTAAGTGTAAGTTTAACCTTATAAAAAACTGCCAAACAGTTTTCCAAAGTGGCTATATCATTTTTACATTCTCATATGCAGTGGAGAGTTCCAGTGGCTCCATAACCTCTTGATATTTTCAGTCTTTTTAATTCTAGCCATTCTCATGGACATAGTGATACCTTACTGTGGTTTTAATTTGCACTTACCTAATGACTCATATATCATATATATATCTGATTATATATATATGATATATTTTCCAGTAGCTTGAAAAAGGACTTAGATAAGCCAGGCGCGGTGGTTCACGCCTGTAATCCCAGCACTTTGGGAGGCTGAGGTGGGCAGATCACCTGAGGTCGGTGGATCACTTGAGGTCAGGAGCTCGAGACCAGGCTGGCCAATATGGTGAAACCCCGTCTCTACTAAAAATACAAAAATTAGCCGGAAGTGGTGGCAGGAGCCTGTAATCCCAGCTACTCGGGAGGCTGAGGCAGAAAAATCATTTGAACCCGGGAGGCTGACCTTGCAGTGAGCTGAGATCGTGCCATTGCACTCCAGCCTGGGCAACAAGAGTGAAACTCCATCTCAAAAAAAAAAAAAAAAAGGGACTTAGATAGATGTTTTGTAAATATTTGAGTTTGTGACTTGCCTTTTCATTTTTTAAAACAATATCTTTCAAGGAACAGAAATTTTAAATTTTGGTATAGTCTCGTTTCTCAGTTTTTAAATTTATGGATAATGCTTTTTTGTGTTCTAAGAAATCTACCTAACCCAAGGACACCAATCTTTTATGTTTTCTTACAGTTTTATAGTTTCAGCTATCTTTTTTTGCAAGAACTTTATTATTATTTATTTATTTATTATTAGTTTTTTGAGATGGAGTCTTGCTCTGTTGCCCAGGCTGGAGTGCAGTGGCGCGATCTTGGCTCACTGCAAGCTCCGCCTCCTGGGTTCACGCCATTCTCCTGCCTCAGTCTCCCGAGTAGCTGGGACTACAAGTGTCTGCCACTATGTCTGGCTAATTTTTTTGTATTTTTTAGTAGAGACGGGTTTCACTGTGTTAGCCAGGATGGTCTCGATCTCCTGACCTCATGATCCACCTGCCTCGTCCTCCCAAAGTGCTGGGATTACAGGCGTGAGCCACCGCGCCTGGCCTATTTTTTATTTTTGTTTTATTTTATTTTATTTCTTGAGACGGAATTTCGCTCTTGTTGCCCAGGCTGGAGTGCAACGGCGTGATCTTGGCTCACTGCAACCTCTGCCTCCTGGGTTCAAGTGATTCTCCTGTCTCAGCCTCCCAGAGTAGCTGGGATTACAGGCATGTGCCACCACACCCGGCCAGTTTTGCATTTTTAGTAGAGACAGGGTTTCTCCATGTTGGTCAGGCTGGTCTGGAACTCCTGACCTCAAGTGATCTGCCCGCCTTGGCCTCCCAAAGTGCTGGGATTACAGGCATGAGCAACCACACCTGGCCTTTTATTTATTTATTTATTTATTTATTTTGAGATGGAGTCTCCCTCTGTCACCCAGGCTGGAATGCAGTGGTACGATCTTGGCTCACTGCAACCTCCGCCTCCCAGGTTCAAGTGATTCTCCTGCCTCAGCCTCCCCAGCGGCTGGGACTACAGGCACATACCACTGCGTCCAGCTAATTTTTGTGTTTTTAGTAGAGATGGGGTTTCACCATGTTGGCCAGGCTGGTCTTGAACTCCTGACCTGATGATCCACCTGCCTTGGCCTCCCAAAGTGCTGGGATTATAGGTGTGAGCCACTGCACCCAGCCATAAGAACTTTATTAAGATATGATTTATATACCATAAGTTCACCTAAAGTGCACAATTTAGGGTTTTTTTATTTTTTATTATTTTTATTTTTTAGACGGAGTTTCGCTCTTGTTGCTCGGGCTGGAGTGCAATAGCGCAATCTCAGCTCACCGCAATGTCTGCCTCCTGGGTTCAAGCAATTCTCCTGCCTCAGCCTCCCGAGTAGTTGTGATTACAAGCATGTGCCAGCACACTTGGCTAATTTTGTATTTTTAGTAGAGATTGGGTTTCTCCATGTTGGTCAGGCTGGTCTTGAACTCCTGACCTCAGGTAATCTGCCCGCCTTGGCCTCCCAAGGTGCTGGGATTACAGGCTTGAGCCACCGCGCCTGGCCAATTTAGTTTTTAGTGTGTTCACAGAGGTTGCAGTGAGCCGAGATCACACCACTGCACTCTAGTCTGGGCAACAAAGTGAGACTTCGTCTCAAAAAAAAAATAGATAAATAAAAGTACAATTAGTAATTTCATTCCTTTTCTCAAGTTCCCAAGGTTTTAGGTAATTCCCAAAAGGTCTCAACATCCAGTCTGCTCTACTTTTAGGATGTGACCTTGATTTCAACTTCTTACATGTCTTATGACTCAAAGTTAGCACTTTTGAAGCATAAAACAAATTTATAACATTTTCATCACCTCAAAAAGAATCTCATTCCTTGTAGCCATCATTTTCCAAACCTCCCATCCCCTCCGATTCTAGGAAAGCACTAATCTATCCTCTGTCTTATAGATTTGCGTATTCTGGACATTTCATAGAAATGGAATCATGGTTTTTTTTGTAACTGGCTTCTTTCACTTAGCATAATATTTTTGAGGCTTATTCAAGTTGTAGCATGCATCAGTACTTCATTTTAACATTCTATTATATGGATATACCACTTTTATTTATCCATTCTTCAATTGATGGACATCTGGGTTCTTTCCACTTTTGACTACTATGAATAATGCTGTTATGAGCATTTGTGTACACATTTTTGTGTAGATATGTGTTTTCATTTTTCTTGGATATATACCTAGGAATGGAACTGCTGGGTCATATGGTAACTCTTTAGGTTTAACCTTTTGAGGAACTGCCAAACTGTTTTCCAAAGTGGCTGTGCCATGGTGTTTACTCTTACGTTTAGGTCTGTGATCCATTTTGAGGGATTTATTTATTTATTTATTTAGTATATTGTGATATAAAGGTCAAGGTTTTTTGTTTGTTTGTTTGTTTTTGAGTGTCAGCTAGGCTGGAGTGCAGTGGCGCAATATTGTCTCACTGCAGCCTCTGCCTCCCAGGTTCAAGCGATTCCCCTGCCTCAGCCCTCCTGAGCAGCTGGGATTACAGGCATGCGCCACCACACCCGGCTAATTTTTGTATTTTTAGTAGAGATGAGGTTTTGCCATGTTGGCCAGGCTGGTCTCAAACTCCTGACCTCAGGTAATCCACCCTCCTCGGCCTCCCAAAGTGCTGGGATTACAGGTGTGAGCCACTGTGCCCGACCAGGGTCAAGGTTTTGTTTTTGATTTTGTTTTTATATGGATATCCAGTTGTTTCACAGCAACCTGTGTTGAAAAGAAGGTTCTTTCCTCATTGAAATATCTTGGCATCACTGTGGAAAATCAATTGACTATGTGTGGTTCTATTTCTGAACTTTTTACTCTGTTTCATTGGTCTGTTCCTTATGTGTCTGAACATTTGTGTCATTTTGGGATTGGTTTTTGTTAAATGTCTTTTCCCTTGAGAATGGGTCATATTCTCCTGGTTCTTTGTATATTGAGTCATTTTGGATTGTATCTTGCATATTTATGAATGTTACATTGTGGAGACTCTGGGTTCTGTAATATTCCTCTGAGGAGTATTGATGTTTTTGTTTTAGCTGGCAATACGCTGTAAGCTGTGTCGCCTTCTGTGGGTTAAACTTCAAATCTCAGTTTAATTCTTTCAGCCTTTGCTGTGCTACTTTGAGTCTGTATACATCCAAGAAGGGATTAGTCTGAGATACATGTGGTGTTTATTCTTAGAATTAAGGATCACCTTCTCTGGTTTTCTCTTGTCTTGGATTCTCCACTCACTCTGGTAGCAGCCATGGTTACCTAGAATCTTTTCCCTATATGTTTGAGCCAGAAAGATGTTAGTTCTATCTGAGTTTTAGTTACTTAAATTGTGCTATTTTGTAACTTATGCCCACAAGCAGGGCAAAGCCCTCTTAATGCATGAGTGTACCCTGCCCTGTGCATCATTGCTCCATGTTTTGAGTCCCCTCCACAGTCTGCCTGCTTTGTGTAATTCAGACTCCTCAGATAATTGTTTTTGTATTTTGTCCAGAATTTATAGTGGTTACAATGGAAGGGTTGGTCTACAGGAAGTGTATGCACTACTTGAAATGGAGTTTTCAGTTCTGTCAGGTTTTTATTTATAATGAATATTATATCTTGATGAATTGATCCCTTTAACATTATTTATCTCTTTATATATTATAAGTCTCTATCTGTAATGTATCTATCTCTCTTTATCCCTGGTAATATTCTTTGTTCTGAAGTCTTTCTCTCATATAACATATGAGCCACTAACATATAGCCACTAGTAGCCATGTCACCTTTCTTTCGGTTATTGTTTTCATTGCTATCTTTTCCATTTAACCTATTTATATATTTATAATTAAACTGGATTTCTTATAGAAAGCTTAGAGCTGGGTCTTGCTTTTTTATCCAGTCTGGCAATGTTTTTATTTGGAATGCGTAGACTGCTTACCTTTAGTATAATTATTGCTATAGTTAGGCTAAATCTACTATCTTGTTCTTTGCTATCTATGTTGTATCATTATTTATTTTTTTCCTCATTTCCTGCCTTCTTTTGGATTGATAGAGTATTTTTAAATGATTCTATTTTATCTCTACTATTGTTTTATTAGGTATAATTTTTTTCTTGGTTTACAGTATATATCTGTAATTTATGAACATTTACCTTCAAATTATATATTTGAATTTATGGTTGTATAGACATAATATGTAGTACATATATATTATATGTAGTATAACACTGTATATAGGTAAGTATATCTAATATATCTAATTTTATAATATATAAATATATATGTTTGTATTGGCCATTTTGTCCCCCCGTCAGATGTTAATTCCTACAAATTTGTGAATTTTCTAGCTTTCCCTCTGTTACTGATTTCTAACTTTACCCCATTGTAGTTATAGAAGATACTTTGCATAATACCTTTTGTGTGTGTGTGTGTGTGTGTGTGTGTGTCAAGGTTTCTCTCTGTTGCCCAGGCTGGACACAGACACACACACAAACACACACTATATATATAATTTAAGACACTTACAAGAGTATATTTCCGCCCCCATCCTTTGTGCCATTGTTGTCATACATTGACTTCTATATGTGTTATAAACTTAATGATACATTGTTATCTTTGCTTTAAACAATTGCCTTTTAAAGAGTTGGGTTTTTTTTGTGTTTTGTTTTTTGTTTTCGTTTTTTGAGGTGGAGTCTCACTCTGTCACCCAGGCTGGAATGCAGTGGTACAATCTTGGCACCCTGCAACCTCTGCCTCCCAGGCTCAAGTGATCTCCCACCTTAGCCTCCTGAGTAGCTGTGACCATAGGTGCGCACCACCACGCCCAGCTCATTTTTTGTATTTTTGGTAGAGATGGGGTTTCATCATGTTGCCCAGGCTGGTCTCGAACTTCTGAGCTCAAGTGATCCGCCAGCCTTGGCCACCCAAAGTGTGCTGGGATTACAGGCATGAGCCACCACGCCTGGCGTTAAAGAGATTAAACATGAGAAAAGAGTTATTTTATATTTGATCACATATTTACCATTTCTTTCTTTCTTTTTTTTGAGACGGAATTTCGCTCTTTTTGCCCAGGCTGGAGTGCAATAGCACGATCTTGGCTCACTGCAACCTCCACCTCCCAGGTTCAAGCAATTCTTCCGCCTCAGCCTCCCGAGCAGCTGGGATTACAGGCATGCGCCACCACGCCTGGCTAATTTTGTATTTTTAGTAGAGACAGGGTTTCTTCATGTTGTCCAAGCTGGTCATGAACTCCTGACGTCAGGTGATCTGCCCACCTCGGCCTCCCAAAGTGCTGGGATTACAGGCGTGAGCCACCATGCCCAGCCCATATTTACCATTTCTGATGCACTTTATTCCTTTGTGTAAATCTAGTTTCTATCTGGCATTAGATTCCCTCTGCTCGAAGAACTTGCATTAATATTTCTTGCATTAATAGTGCAGGTCTGTTGGCAATGAATTCTCTTAGCTTTTGTTGATGTGAAAAAGTCTTCATTTCACCTTTATGTTTGAAAGATTTTTTCAGGGTATAGAATTCTGGGTGGATTGTTTTTTTCTTTTCTTTTTCTTTTTTTTTTTTTTGGAGACAGAGTCTTGCTCTGTTGCCCAGGCTGGAGTTCAGTGGTACGATCTCGGCTCACTACAGCCTCTGCCTCCCGGGTTCAAGCAGTTCTCTGCCTCAGCCTCCCGAGTAGCTGGGATTATAGGCACCCACCACCATGCCCAGCTAATTTTTGTATTTTTAGTAGAGATGGGGTTTCACCATGTTGGCCAGGCTGGTCTTGAACTCCTGACCTCGTGATCCACCTGCCCTGGCCTCCCAAAGTGCTGAGATTACAGACGTGAGCCACCGTGCCTGGCCGATTTTTTTAATTTTTATTTATTTATTCTTTTAAAGTACCAAAAGAAAAAAAGAATCACTCCATTGTAATCGCAGCACTTTGGGAGGCTGAGGCAGCAAGATTGCTTGAGGCCAGGAGCTTGAGATCACCCTGGGCAACATACTGAGACTGCTTCTACAAAAAATGAAAAAATAGCTGGGCATGGTGACACACTGCCGGTAGTCCCACTTACTTGGGAGGCTGAGGCAGGAGGATCACTTCAACCCAGAAGGTTGAGGCTGCAGTGAGCTGTGGTCATGCCACTCCACTCCAACCTGGGAGACAGAGCTAAACCCTGTCTCAATTTAAAACAAAAATCACTGCAGTCTTCTGGTTTTCATAGTTTCTGATGAGAAGCCTGCTTATTTTAGTTTTCGGTCTTTTCTATGGATTGTTTTAACCCTCTCTGGCTACCTTCAAAGTTTACTCTCTTTTTAAAAAACAGAGACAGGGTCTCACTCAGTCATCCAGGCTGGAGTGCAATGGTGCAATAATAGCCCACTGCAGCCTTGACCTCCTGGGCGCAAGTGATCCTCCTGACTCAGCCTTCCGAGTAGCTGGAACTACAGGAATGTACCACTGTACCTGTCTAACTTTTATATTTTATTTTATTTTATTATTTTATTTTTTTGAGATGGGGTCTCACTGTATCGCCCAGGCTGGAGTTCAGTGGCACCATCTTGGCTTGCTGCAACCTCCACCTCCCAGGATCAAGCAATTCTCCTGCCTCAGCCTCCCAAGTAGCTGGGACTACAGGTGTGCACCACCACACCTGGCTAATTTTTGTATTTTTACTCGAGACAGGGTTTCACCATGTTGGTCAGGCTGGCCTTGGACTTCTGGCCTCAAGTGATCTGCCCACTTCAGCCTCTCAAGATGTTGGGATTACAGGTGTCGGCCACCGCACCTGGCCACCTAATGTTAAAAATTTTTAGTAGAGATGGGGTCTTGCTATGTTCCCCAGGCTGTTCTCACACTCTCAGCCTCAAGCAATCCTCCTTCCTCAGACTCCCAAAGCACTGAGATTACAGGTCTGAGCCACTGCACCTGGCCTGCAGCATTTTCTCCTTATCTTTAGTTTTCAGAGTTTCATTTTTACATGTCTAGGTGTTTGTTTCTTATTTATCCTGCTTGAGGAATATGTGGTTTGATATCTTTTATTATTTTTGGAAAACTTTCAGCCAGTATGTTTTCAGATATTTCTTCAGCCCATTCTTTTTCTCTTGCCTTTCTGGAGGTTCTAGTTACCTGTGTTTTACACTGTTTGATATTGTCCTAGAGCTTTTGGGTGTTTTATTCTATTTTAGCTCTTATTTTTCTCTTTAGATAATTTTTATTGACCTATCATTAAGTTTGCTGATTTTTTCCTCAGCTGTGTCCAGTCTGCTGATGAGACTGTTAGAGGAACTCTTCATCTTTGATACCACGCCTTTTTTTTTTTTTTTTTTTTTTTTCCCAGACGGAGCCTTGCTCTGTTGCCTAGGCTGGAGTGCAGTGGCGTGATCTCGGCTCACTGCAACCTCCGCCTCCCAAGTTCACGCAATTCTCCTGCCTTAGCCTCCCGAGTAGCTGGGACTACAGGCAGCCGCTACCACGCCTGCCTAATTTTTGTATTTTTTTAGTAGAGACAGCATTTCACCATATTGGCCAGACTGGTCTCGAACTCCTGACGTTGTGATCCACCCGCCTCGACCTCCCAAAGTGCTGGAATTACAGGCGTGAGCCACTACGCCCAGCCCATGCCTTTTATTTCTATCACTTTCATTTGATATTTGCTTGTAATTTTCACACCTGCTGAAATTCTGTATCTGTTCATACATGTTTTCCACCTTTTCCTTTTGCATGAGATCTTTAGCATTGTTAATCACTGTTATTCTAATAATATACTGCCTGATAATGTCAACATCTGGGTCATCTCTGAGACTGTTTTATCTCTTGACGTAATGATGGGTTTCTTTTTTTTTTTTTTTGAGATGGAAATTTGCTCTTGTTGCCCAAGCTGGAGTACAATGGCTCGATCTTGGCCCACCGCAACCTCCGCCTCCCAGGTTCAAGCAATTCTCCTGCCTCAGCCTCCTGAGTAGCTCGAATTACAGGCATGTGCCACCATGCCTGGCTAATTTTGTATTTTTAGTAGAGACAGGTTTCTCCATATTGGTCAGGCTGGTCTTGAACTCCTGACCTCAGGTGATCACCCACCTCGGCCTCCCAAAATGCTGGGATTACAGGTGTGAGCCACCGCACCCATCCTGTTTGTTTTTTTGTTTGTTTGTTTGCATTTTTGTTCTGTAATATTTAACTGAATGTCAAGCATCATGTGTAGAATAATAGTAGAGATGACTGAAGTAAATAGTGTTTGAACTCGGAAATGGGCGATACTCTTCTGTTAGGGAACTTAGTCAGTTAAGCTGGGCTTGAATTTTGTTATAGCTATCATTGCCTTTACTGTGCCATAGGCCTCAAGTTTCTCTAGCAATGGGTTGCTATTACCTTGTGCTTAGAGTGAGGGCTGGGGTTCTGAAGGTTTTAAAATTTATTAATTTTTTGTTTTTTGAGACAAGCTCTCCTTCTGTCACTCAGACTGGCGTGCAGTTGCACAGTAATGGCTCTTTGCAGCCTTGACTTCCTGGCTTAAGCATTCCTCCTGCTTCAGCCTACCAAGTAGCTGGGACCACAAGCACACGTCATCACATCTGGCTAATTTTTTTTTACTTTTTGTAGAGACACATAGAGACATAGTCCCACTATTTTGCCCAGGCTGGTCTCAAAATCCTGGGCTCAAGTGATCCTCCTGCTTTGGCCTCCCAAAGTGCTGGGATTATAGACAAGAGCCACTGTGCCCAGACTGGAGAGTTTTTTTTTTTTTTTTTTTTTTTTGAGACGGAGTCTTGCTCTGTCACCAGGCTGGAGTGCAGTGGCGCAATCTTGGCTCACTGCAGCCTCCACCTCCCGGGTTCAAGTGATTCTCCTGCCTCATCCTCCCTAGTAGTTGGGACTACAAGCGCACACCACCACGCCCAGCTAATTTTTGTATTTTTAGTAGAGATGGAGTTTCAGCATGTTGGCCGGGATAGTCTCGATCTTTTGACCTCGTGATCTTCCCATCTTGGCCTCCCAAAGTGCTGGGATTACAGGTGTGAGCCACCGTGCCCGGCCGGCCCTGGAGGGTTTTTTTCAGTGTTTTGTCCTCAGGCTTTCAGCCACCTGTGCATACCGGTACCACAGACAAGTTCTCTCTTTACATTCTTACCCCTCTGCTACTGGTAGACTACTCTTGCTTTTTACTTGTGCTAGACTCATGGTAGAGGTAGATGTTGTGTAGTTCACCCTGAGTCTTAGGCAGAATCTGTGTCTCTGTGTCCTAATTCTTTTGCCCTTCCTTCTTATTGCAGCCAAACTCGGCCTTGTATCTGTGGTTAGTCTTGGGAAAGCGTTTCCTGTCCCTCCCTCAGCTATAACCGACCTCTGCTTGGTAACAGTGGAGGAACCTGGGCCTAATATGGTTTCCTGCGTCTCCCCAGGGGTATAGAGTATTTTACTTTTACTCCTTCCCCAGAAGAAGTGGATCTTTGCCTGTGCACTCTGAATGAGAGGATTTACTGCCTGTCTTAGCTGGTTTTCACTGCTTTAATAGAATAACACAGATTGTAGGTAATTTATAAAGGAAGATTTATTTGGCTCACAGTTCTAGAGCCTGGGAAGTCTAATATCAAGGGGCCACATCTGGTGAAGGCCTTTTTGTTGTGTTATAACATGGAGGAAGGCATTCCCTGGTGGGGAAGTGCATGTGAGACAAAGAGCAAATGGGGCCCAAACTCCTGAGATAAATAACCCACTGTCTCAATAATGACATTAATCACGAGAGTTTTGCCATTACCTCTTAAAGGTCCACTTAATACGCTTCGTAATCCCACTTCTTAATACATGATAGCTGCTTAATGTCCTTGTCTACTGATTCTTTTGTCTTGGTAATTTCTGAGCCTGTTTCTACTGACTAATTTTTATCCTGGTCATAGGTCAAATTTTCATGCTTTTTTATATGTCTAGTAATTTTTGATTGGATATTGTATATTGTGAATGCAGTGTTACTGGGTGCTAGATTTTGTTATATTTCTTTAAAGAGTGTTGGATTTTTTTTTTTTTTTTCTGGCATACAGTTAAGCTACTTAAAGATTACTTTGGTCCTTTTTAGCTTTGTTTTTAAGCCCTTTTTGAGTAGTTTAGAGTACCTTTTACTCTAGAACCAATTTAGCTCCATTCCTAAAGCATGGTCTTTTTGAGTTCCCTTCTAAATTCCATGCAGATTTAGGGAGGTCTCTTTATTCTGGCTGGAGGGAAGTTGAATGATTCCATAACCTGTGTGAACTCTGGGAATTGTTTATTTACTGCTCCCGGCTGATAATAGTTCTTTCCTTAGATTGTTATTCAGTCAAAATTCAAGGGAACTTAATACAGATTTCTGGAGCTATGTCGTGCTTTAGCTGCCTCTTGCATGCTTAGTCCTGCAAATTGTAGCTGCTTTAGCCTCCTTGAACTTCAGTTTCTGTTTATTCAACTCAGTGAAGTTGCCAAACTCTGTTTGGGTACCCCTCCCTGAGCTGCAGTTTAGGAGTTACTTCTAGGCAGAAAGCTGAGATTATGTTAGGGCTCATCTTGTTTGCTTCCCTTTTCTCAGGGATCACAGTTCTTAGCTGCCTGTTGTCCAGTGTCTGAAAATAGTTGTTGCCTATATTGTGTCCAGTTTTCTGGTTGTATTTAATGGGAGGTTGATTACCACCTGGAAGTCCACAGATTGTTCTGTAAATGGAGAATGTTTTTTATTTAGGGATAATTTGATTAAAAGTTGATTTTAAATATTCTTGGCTTTAAAAGAAATGCCAGTGGAACTCTACTTCATATTATATAGAGGAATAAGTTCCAGATGGATTAAGGACTTAAACGACAAAACAAAAAATTAAAAGCTCTTGGCCGGGTGTGGGGCTCACACCTGTAATCCCAGTACTTTGGGAGGCCGAGGCGGCGGATCACAAGGTCAAGAGATCCAGACCATCCTGGCTAACACGGTGAAACCCCGTCTCTACTAAAAATACAAAAAATTAGCTGGCCATGGTGGTGGGTGCCTGTAGTCTCAGCTACTTGGAAGGCAGAGGCAGGAGAATGGCGTGAACCTGGGGGGCGGAGCTTGCAGTGAGCAGACATCGTGCCACTGCACTCTAGCCTGGGTGATACAGAGCGAGACTCCGTCTCAAAAAAAAAAAAAAAAAAGACCAGTGACAAACAGGAAGAAGATATTCACAATACACACAAATGAAACAGATAATGTCAATATATAAAGAACTCCATAAATCAAATCAATAAGAAAAGCCAAAAAACTTAATATGAAGGTAGGCAAAACGCATGAGTAGGTACTTTACAAAAAATGACACTCACATGGTCAATAAGTATATGAAGAGATATTAAACATCATTAGTAATTAGGATCACAGTAAGAAATCTTTTCACACCAATTCCATTGGCAAAATTAAGAGGATCTTTTTTCATATTGCTGATAGAGAATAAATTGGTACAACCACTTTAGCTTACATTTTGGCATTATCTCTTGAGGTTGAATATGCATACGCAGTTCACTCAGGGTTATACTCAGAAGAATATCTTTTGCATGTACAGCAGGAGGCATTTATACAAATGTTAATGGCAGCATTATTCACGGTAGCTAAAATCCAGAAACAACCCAAGTGCTCATGAGTGGGAGAACAGATTAAAAACAAACAAGCAACTATGATATATTCACACAACAAAATGCTGTATGCAGCAGAGTATACCACAAAGACATATAATGTTGTGATGAAACTATAGTATAATATTAACTGAAAAAAGTAAGTCCTTTGAAGTATCATTCATCTTGATACTCTATTTTTATAAAACCAAAATATCCTTTATTAGAATAAAAATAAAAATTTAAGAATTATATATAAATGCAAAAAATATATAAAAAGAAAAGGGAATCATGAACATGGTTGGATATGATAACTTTTTACGGTCAGAGAAACAGGGACATAAGGACATGGGATAGAGGAGGCAGAGACTATATGGTTTAAAGTAAATTATTTTCAAGGTCTTAGCTTAGCTTTTATTTTGCTTTTCACATTATCTGTTTACTAACAAAAATTCCAGTGTTGCTGAAATCATTTTGTTTTTTTTGAGACAGTGTGTCCTTCTGTTGTCCAGGCTGGAGTGTAGTGGCAGGATCGTGGCTCACTGCTTCCTCTGCCTCCTGGATTCAAACAATCCTCCCACCTTAGCCTCCTGGGACTACAGGTGCATGTCACCATGCCCAGCTTCATTTTTGTATTTTTTTGTAGAGACAGGGTTTCGCCATGTTGCCCAGGCTGGTCTCGAACTCTTGGACTCAAGCAATCTGCCCGCCTGTCAGCCTCCCAAAGTGTGCTGGAATTACAGACGTGAGCCACCATACCCAGGCCGCTTAAATCATTTTTAGACCTTTTCTTTGGAATCAACTTTAGAGCCAGTTTAGGCCACACACAAGTATCAGTTACATTGCTTTATAATCAACCCTAGGTTTTCAGCTCCCTTCAAATTTGCTTGCTTATTGACTCACTATATTTACCACATTGGCTTCAAATGACTTTTAACTTTCTGGAAATAAAATCCACCCTTAAAAACTGATAATTGCCTTTGAAGATATTTAAAAGTATGCTAGAGGTCATTTTAATAGCAAAAATAAGATCACGCTCCTCCTGCTGGGTGTGGTGGTTCAAGGTGGGTGGATCACCTGAGGTCAAGCGGTCGAGACCAGCCTGGCCAACATGGTGAAACCCCTTCTCTACTAAAAATACAGAAATTAGCCAGGTATGGTGGTGGATGCCTGTAATCCCAGCTATTCAGGAGGCTGAGGCAGGAGAATTGCTTGAATCCGGGAGGCGGAGGTTACAGTGAGCCGAGATCATGCCACTGCACTCCAGCCCGGGCAACAGAGTGAGACTCCATCTCAAAAAAAACCCAAAAAACAAAAACAAGATCATGCTCCTTTGGTAGTCCTTTTTTATACATATAACTTTATGCATGTTTGTCAAAAGTAAGTCTTACTTTAAAGTGACCTTGAATATAGATAGTCTTTGTTAAATGCATAGCAGAATGCATCTAACCAATATCATCTAAGCCTGACTAGATGATTCTGTGATTTAATTTGTATTAAGTATCCTTTTCGTTTGTTCTTCTCCTTCACCAGGTATATAATGTTTACATGGCAGGGAGGCAACTGTGTTCTAAGCGGTACCGGGAGTTTGCTATCCTACACCAGAACCTGAAGAGAGAGTTTGCCAACTTTACATTTCCTCGACTCCCAGGGAAGTGGCCATTTTCATTATCAGAACAACAATTAGATGCCCGACGTCGGGGATTGGAAGAATATCTAGAAAAAGGTAATCCAAACCATCAAACTCTACTATATTAAGTAGACGTAGGTTCTAGATATGCAACTTCTAAACTGCATAGCTGAATTTCCGGAAACTCAATAGTGAATGTAAGTCAGGTTTCTGACTAAGTATTGAACAATCTGAACTTTGAAGGCAAAACTGAAATGTCCAATACAATGATCAGTAGCCTGTTTCATTGGTTTGTTGAATGCTTAACAACAACAGAAAAATGAATATTTAGTTTTTGATGCATTTGGTGATGCCTAATGGACTTTTTTTTTTTAGACGGAGTCTCGGTCTGTCGCCAGGCTGGAATGCAGTGGCATGATCTCGGCTCACTGCATCCTCCACCTCCTGGGTTCGAGTGATTCTCCTGCCTCAGCCTCCTGAGTAGCTGGGACTATAGGCACATGCCACCACGCCCAGCTAATTTTTGTATTTTTAGTAGAGACAGGGTTTCACCATGTTGGCCAGGATGGTCTGGATCTCTTGACCTCGTGATCCGCCCGCCTCGGCCTCCCAAAGTGCTGGGATTACATGGACCTTTATTTTTAGGGTTATATTATCTGCCAGCAAACACATATAGACTCAGCAATATGCTGAATTGATTTGGGAACTAAGTGGGCAATATTAAGACATTTTAAATATTTAAGACATTTTTATTAAAATGATTCTTGGCTTACTGGTGTATCCTACGTGAAAACTTTATTCATTTTACAGGTATTCATAGATAGGTTTGCTGAGTTGTAGGTAATCTAGAGTGCCCTTGTTCTAAGCAGGCTAAAGGTAGATACTAATACTTCTGTATTGAATTTTTTGTTTTGTTTTGTTTTGTTTTGAGACAGAGTCTCTCTCTGTTGCCCAGGCTGGAGTGCAGTGGTGTGACTTTGGCTCACTGCAACATCTGCCTCCCAGGTTGAAGCGATTCTCCTGCCTCGGCCTCCCGAGTAGCTGGGACTACAGAAGTGCACTGCATGCCCGGCTGATTTTTGTATTTTTAGTAGAGATGGGGTTTCCCCATGTTGGCCAAGCTGGTCTCAAACTCCTGACCTCAGGTGATCCGCCCGCCTTCCCCTCCCAAAGTGCTGGGATTACAGGCATGAACCACTGCACCTGGCCCTGTATTGAAATTTCCTTGTTATCTCACTGCCTCCAGATGATACATCAGGAGTCTGTGGATGTGGATGGTGAAACATTTGTCTAGAGGTGTGAGCCACTGCACCTGGCCATGTATTGAAATTTACTTGTTATCTCAGTGCCTCCATATGATACATCAGGAGTTTGTGGATGTGGATGGTGAAACATTTGTTTGTCTAGAAAGGCAGGGAAATGACACAGATCTCCTCAATAAGATAGCTCATCTTCTGGCTCAGGGAAGAGACCTTTCCTTGCTACATTATAAAGTTATATTATTTGGTAGCTGTTCAATAGGTTTTTCTCTAAAATACTGGTTTATAGAATAACAGTTTTACGTGATACATAGTCATTCTGTTTCCTTGTAACTAACTGACCTAGTTGAATATTTTAAAAACTTTTGTAGGGAGGCTTATCGTGAAGAGAAACCATTTTCCCCATAGAAGGTAGTGGAACTTCTTTATCTGTTTTTAGCTTTTTCTAACATGGACTGGCCTCTCTGAACAAAGCCCTTGGGAAATGAGAAAGGGTACGATTTTTAAAAATCAAACAAAGTCACCAGTTTAATTTACCATTCTCATGAGAGTGTCAGGAAATTAACTCTCTTAAATTTAGAGGATTAGCTACCTACCTTACCTGCCTGCTTGCTTTCCTATCCCATCACCTCTCCCCAGCTTTTTTTTTTTTTTTTTTTTTTGGTTGTTGTTTTGAAGCTCAAGTTAAAGTCAGTAAAGTGAAATGATGTGAATTCTTAATTACCTACCCCAGTTTTCCGAAAATGGCTTTTAATTTTTGTGGTTCTCTGACTGGCCTGTTTTTAGGCCAAATAAATATTTTTCCTTTAGTATTTCAATTTTATATTTGGTTTATTTGATTAATCTTTCCCTACCACTACCTCTTTACCCCATGTTCTGTTGTTCTGCTTGTTAATAGGTCACACGAGACTGCAAAGTTATATTTACTGAACTTTTATTTCTCTTTTCTGGTTATGTTTAATATTTTTAGCAAGCTACATCTTTGTATTTTCTATTATTTCTTTGTTCTGATCATATTTAGATGAATGTTTGTCATGCCTTAAAATCTTGTATGCCAGGCATGGTTTGCTGCCTCATTATTGCCTGCTACTGATGATTTAAACTTAAACTTTGATATGTCTTTGACTTTATATTCTTGATTTTAAGGCCTTATGCCAGATTTTATCTTTATTTTCTACAGTGTGTTCAATACGAGTAATTGGTGAGAGTGACATCATGCAGGAATTCCTATCAGAATCCGATGAGGTAAGTGAATATCTCCTTTAGTGATTATTTTCCTCTTGGCTCCTTGTGGGGGAAAATAAGTTAAAGGTATTGATTATGGGTTAAATTTCCATAAGCTCTCCAAAGGACTCCATTTTTTCTACTTCCTTTTTATATGTATCCTACTTATGTATCCTTTAAGACCTAGGTCCACTTTCTCTTTGAAGTGCCAGGTCCACTTTCTCTTTGAAGCCATCCCTGATGAGTTTTCATCAATTTTTCATTCTACCAAAAACTTTTGCAATTAGTTCCATTCAGTGATCACGTGTTGCTATCTCATTCTCTAATTTTTGTACATATAATCAGATTGTCGCTTTATATTTTTAGCTTACAAGAGTGTGAGCTACCTGTAGGTAAGAGCTAAATCTTGACCATCTTTATATTCCCAGTGCCTTACCACAGCATCAAGCGTGTTGTAGGTGCTTAATAAATATTAATTGAATAGAAGAATGAATATTTAATGCTAATATAATAGTGTGTTATCCACTACTTATTTTATATGTAGATGCCTTGTTTTCCCACTAGATTATAAATTTCTTATAGGCAAGGGCTTACAATAAAGCAATGCTTATGATTGTTTCAGGCAATGAGTAGTACTTTTTTAAAAGTGGTAAATGAAAATGGACTTGGTCTGAAATAATTTTCTCTCTAGTAAAAATTACAAGGTCAAAAATTACAAGGTTAGAGGAATGTGTTAAATCATCAAAAGCAGTAGGAGGATTTCTTTTGAATTAAGGAGAGTAAGAATTGTTTACTAGAATTAAGGAGAGTAAGAATTGTTTTTCTAGAAGAAACTTGGGCATCAGGCTAACTTTGAAAGGAAAAATGGATGAGACTCAGGTATCCATTTTTTCTTTTAACAATCTCCTGATTATTTCAGGGTTCAGAAAGAAACTTAGTATATCTCTTGATCCAGTCTATATGCCTGACCATTAATACCAGAGAATGTACATGGAAACTACTGCTTTCAGTTATTTTCTCCTCTTGTTTGTGAATTCTGAATGGGGAAAGGGAAGCGAATCAAAAATCTCATCTGTGTTTGACCTAGACTGTTTCACGCAAGTTTCCTGTTTTGAAATGTGAACACGTTGGCTTCAACGTGTTTCTTTCCTTCCTGCTTATCTTAAAGGTTAACTTCTGCTGCAGCCCTGAAGTCAGCTTTATGACTTGTAAATGTATTGATTTTTTTCCCGTTTTCATTGGAACTCACTTCCTCTCTACCACGTTTTAGGTTATTGTCTAGCTAGCTTGTTACAGGGAGAGTGAAGATATACTGGGCCATAAATTATTTCTCTATGTCTTTTCCCCCAGAACTACAATGGTGTGTCCGACGTAGAGCTGAGAGTAGCATTACCAGATGGAACAACGGTTACAGTCAGGGTTAAAAAGAACAGTACTACAGACCAAGTATATCAGGTAAATTAAATGAACATGTAGACTTGACATTGGATGGTGTGAAGCGAAGGAAGATAGATTAAATGAGTCAATACATATAAAGTGCTTAGGGTGTCTGGCACATAATCCGTTTATTAAATGTTAGCTACTATTGTTATTATTAATGTGAAAGTACTTTGCCCTCCTTAAAAGAAAGGTACGGTAAATATCCCAGGTTGTAGTAGTTGTGATTAACGCCTCCTTTTTTTTTGGAGATGGAGTGTTGCTCTGTCACCCAGGCTGGAGTGCAGTGGTGCAGTCTCCGCTCACTGCAACCTCTGCCTCCCGGGTGCAAGTGATTCTCCTGCCTCAGCCTCCTGAGTAGCTGGGACTACAGGTGCCCGCCACCACACCCGGCTAATTTTTGTATTTTTAGTAGAGACACGGGGTCTCACCATGTTGGCCAGGATGGTCTTGATCTCCTGATCTCATCACCTGCCTCGGCCTCCCAAAGTGCTGGGATTACAGGTGTGAGCCACCACGCCCGGCCAACCCCTCCTTTTTTTATTGTAAAAAAACCATAACACACATGAAAACAGAATAGTATAATGAATCTCCATATAGTAATCATTTATATTTAATAATTATCAAGGTTTTGCCACATTTGCGTTATGTATATCTTTTTTCTTTTCCTTTAAGTATTTAAAGACAAATCCCATGTTATCGGACCTGTGCGTACTTCAGTATGCATCTTCTTACAAAACCACAGTGCCATTATCAAACCTTAAAAATTAGCACTATTGCTTTGGTATTGCCTAATAACTACTCCATAGTCACATTTTTCCAATTGTCTAAAAATGATTTTTTACATTTGGTTTGTTAAAATCTGAATCTAAACAAGGTCGTTAGATCACATTTGATGTTTTTTTTTTTTTTTTTTTTTTTTTTTGAGACGGAGTCTCGCTCTGTCGCCCAGACTGGAGTGCAGTGGTGCGATCTCAGCTCACTGCAAGCTCCACTTCCTGGGTTCACGCTATTCTCCTGCCTCAGCCTCCTGAGCAGCTGGGACTACAGGCGCCCGCCACCACGCCCGGCTGATTTTTTGTATTTTTGGTAGAGATGGGGTTTCACTGTGTTAGCCAGGATAGTCTACATCTCTTGACCTCATGATCCTATTACATCGGCCTCCCGAAGTGCTGGGATTACAGGCATGAGCCACCACCCCGGCCTCACATTTGATTTTTATGTTTGTTTTAATATAGAACAGTCCCCACTTCTCCCCATTTTTTTTTTTTTCATGCCATTGTTTTGTTGCAGAAATGGGTCAGTGTCCTGTGGAATGACCCATATTCTGAATGTATCTGTTTGTTTTCTGGTGGTGTCATTTAATATGTCCTTCTATGTCTCTATATTTTCTATAAATGGAAGTTTGCTCTGGAGGCTCAATTAGATTCAGGTTCTGCTTTTTTGATAATACTTCATAATTGGTCCTGTATACTTTATATTGCTTCTCAACAACAAGTACACAATACTGGGTTATCCCATTTTAGTGGTACTAAGGTTAACCAGTAGGTTTAGGTGGTGAAATCTGATCTTTTCTTTGTAAAATTCACCACTGATCTTTCATCAAATGAATCGATCCATTGATGATTATTGCCTTAACCAGTGATTTCATTAAAGATTACAAAGTGCTGATTTTCTAATACTCTCATTTCTTCCACCGATTAGCTAGAATTCTTCTGAAAATAACTTTTCCTTGTCAACTAATGCTATTTAATTATCTTGATATAGATAATTTCCCAGTTTGTGGGAAAGACAGGATACATATTTAAGCCTTTCCTTTCATTGCTGATTTTCAGAGTAAATATATCATTATATATAAATATAATGATATATATTAATAATATATAAGATATGTTACATATTAAACAATATATACTTTATATATAATTATGTAATATACAAAATAATATAATATACAAATAATATATATTATTTAATATATAATGCATTATGAAATAGTATATATTATATATAATAATTTAGTCTCGGGTTTTTAGATTCAATGTGATTTAATCAATAACATATATTATCTTTTTGATGCTCAGATTGTTCCATCTGTGGCCAATGAACGCTCCTTCATGTCTGCTCCTGTATGCTTTTGATGCAACCTAGTATTTTCATGATATTATCCTTGCTTTTTGGTACAATAAGATGTCCTGGCCTCATCTTTGTATATTTCTTACCCTAGATATCTAGAATAGGCCATTTCCTTAAGGAGTCCTATTCTTTTAGTGAGAAACTGTATTTAGAGATCATGATCTGCATGCTGGGTGTAATCATTGCCTGTATATGCCTTTTCATTGGCCTTTAATCCTAACCTGATCAGAATTTTCAGGGAGACAAGCAGGTTTCTGGGTACTAATGCTTATATTTTTCTTTCGTAGTAAACATTAAAAAATCTATCCCCCATACATTTATTCATCCACTGTATTTTATGGCAAATGATATATGTAGGATCTCAGGCATTTATGAAATTATACAATGGTAGGGAATTTCAAGAAAAGTACTATTTTTATAGCTTGCTGATCTTTTTGTTTTGTTTTGATTGCTTTTTTCCAGTGTTCCTCTAGCAAGGCTTAGGTTTTTTACACTTTCGTCCCAACCCTGTTACTGAGACTTCTAGCTATAAACTATTTTCTAAACCTTGAAAGCATTTTAATTTCTATCCAGTGCAATATACAATGATAATTTAGAATGCTTATAATGTCCCATTCCTCTGTCACATCATGGATGAACCTAGGCCTCATATGTGAGCAGATGTGAGAAGAAGGGGTATAATCACATTTGGCTTACTGAGATACTAATAATCAACAGTTTTATCTTTGTTTTATCAACAAAACAATGGCATGAGAAAGAGATACCTTACTTATATTGAGGTTGATCTTGAAAAGAAATTTTGTTACTACCAGTTTATGTTTTGTTGTTGTTTGTATGTAATTGTCATTTATTTGCACACAGTTTTCCAATTTCTTTTTTATTTGTCATATTAGGACCTGAGTTCCTAGAGAGAATGAGTGATTCTTGTTTAATATGCCTTTATTGTCCCAGCATTTTGCTATTTTATGTAGATATTATAATGGTAATTCTTAGGAAATGGAGGTGCCTAATGATCCCAACATGAGACATGGATCATCTAAAAAGTAAACAAAAAAATTTTGTTTAGCCAGAATATAATTGACAAACAATATTTTACTAGAATCAAATATATAGTTTTTTTGTGTTAATGTATTAAATGTAGGCTGAATGTGTGAAACTGGATATTTAAGAATTTGTTTTCTTTTTAAGATCTGTGCTATTAAGTACATTTCTTGTAAGTGGTGTTAAAAATAGAATGAAGTTATTTTAGAGAGGGAAGCTGATATTTAAGGAGAGACTATTATCAGCTTACACTGGAAGGGAGAAACTCATATTTAGAGATCATAGCTGTTGGGGCAGATACAGGTGTTTTTTTTTTCCCTTTTCTTTCATATATATGTATGCGTGCATGCATGTACACATACATACAAAGAAGGATAGCTATGGACCATTAATGCAATTTTTGTGAGGCCAAGGTGGCAGAACCTCTCCCCTTACCCTCCTCCACAGACGTACACCTGCCTTTTCCTACAGCACTGTCTGACTTAATTTTCTTGAAACCAATCTATCCTGTTTAACCTTAGGCTATTGCAGCAAAGGTTGGCATGGACAGTACGACAGTGAATTACTTTGCCTTATTTGAAGTGATCAATCACTCCTTTGGTAAGTACCAGTGGCTGATACTAAGTTTTGTTTTCTAATACTATCAGAAAGAAACATTTTCCTAGAGAAGAGCTTGAAGACAAGGGGAGAGCCCACTCATTAGAACTGTCTCTAACAATCAGACCAAGCATATCCCATTAAACTCAGGTCATAAGCATGTCTGATCACTGTTGATTCTTTTTCCTCTTTTGTAAGTATAGGTTATAACTAGCAATGAATCGGAAGATGCTTTCATGAGGTTCTTTTAAATCTGAGGTTCAAAATTCATATATTCCAATAAAACAGGCTTAAAAAGATGGGATGTTCTATTTAGCCACATGTTTTAGTGTACTTTAGGATTTTTGTAAAGATTCTTAAGCGTAGCTTTCTGTTTTCAGAAGTTAGGAAGATATGTATTGGTTAAAAGCCTTGTTTTAATGCATACGTTTAAGTTTCTGTGTGAATAAATTTCCTCTTCCAAGGAAATTTTATTGTGTGGTGACAGGAAATTTATATTTTATTTTATAAAAGCTAGGGATGGTGGTCACATTGGTTGCATTGAGACTACAAAGGGGAGAGAGTCTGAGGGTTCTCTCTGAATGACATAGATTTCCTACAGTTTATGGGTCTCTTCCATATCATATATATTTATACAGGGCTAAGGCCAAAATTGATGTAGATAATACTGGTTGATTAGACCTTCCTTATCCCAAAAAGGGGGAGAGTTTGGTAGATTTAGGTTGCCTTGCTATCTCAGGTCCAGGTAGAATAACTTTGATTCCCCTAAAGCAGCCATCTCCCTAATATTTTTTTTCTTCCCAACTCACAGCAGTGTAACTAGACAGATGTAAATTATGTTACAAAGGATTACTAAGGTACCAGGACATCTGGATTCTAAACCTTATTTTTTTTCTAAGCTTTAGTTTCACTTTCTATAAAATGGAAAATATTAAATCTGTCTTTTGTAGTGTTATAAAGCCAAGTAAACATCGAGAGAGGAAGTAATCTCAGCAGTTTGGGAGGCTGAGGCAGGAGGATTGCTTGAGCCCAAGAGTTTGAGACCAGCCTGGGCAACATAGTGAGACCGCCATCTCTAAAAAAATTTTAAAAATTAGCCAAGCATGGTGACACATGCAGGTGGTCCAAGCTAGGAGGCTGAGGTAGGAGGATCAGTTGAGCCTAGGAGGTTAATGCTGCATTGAGCTATGATTGTGCCACAACACTCTAGCCTGGGCAACAAGTGAGACCCTGTCTCAAAAAAAAAAAAAAAAAAAAAAGGAAAGAAAAGAAAACTCAGCCTCTCAGCCTTTCCACAAAAAGGCAATTTAGAAATTAAAAGTGGTAGTTTTTTTTATCCTGCTTGAGTGGCTGTTAGGAAGAGGAAGTAACATTACTCAGAAGACACTTTTCAGTTTGAGGAATGCTGTAGGATTTTTGGAGGTGGGCTGGAAAAAACCTTTTGGTCTTAACAATAAAAGCAGTCATGGAGAATTGCCACATGAGAGACTCTGAATGTACCATAGCTGGGTAAGAGGAGAGGCTTGCTTTAAAGATGGTTAGTGGACATGAGCTGTAACTAGCTAATGGATTAGATATTTTAACTAAATTTGGAGTTGGTGCTGTTTGTAGAGTTGTCATGTTAACTGATCTGTGCCTTAGTCCATTTTGTGTTGCTGTAAAGGAATACCTGAGGCTGGGTAATTTATAAAGAAAAAAGGTCTATTTGTCTCCTGATTCTGCTGGTTTTCAGCTGATGTCTACCAAACATCTTTAAGACTGGGTTCAAAATTGGGCATCTGGTAAGGTCCTCAGGCTGTTTTCTTCCACTTATGGTGTGTGTAGAGATCACATTAGGCCCCACCTCTAACATTGGGGATCAAATTTCAACATGAACTTTGCGGGGTGACAAATATCCAAACCACAGCACTTGTCATTCAAGTGATAGGTTTCAGTTAGCTTGAGACTTGACTGGCCATGGTCATAGCTAGAAAGGATATTTGGCTGGACAGATAAGGCTGTTTTGTGCTCCCAAGGCAGAACTCCTTGGTGAATTTGAGATGATGTTCTGGTTAATGATAACATACCATTCTTGATCTGCCTTACATAGTTTATACTAGGGAAATTTCTTATATCTTTTCACTCCAGCTTTCTGTGTTTTGTCTTTCCTTTAGTACGTAAATTGGCACCTAACGAGTTTCCTCACAAACTCTACATTCAGAATTATACATCAGCTGTGCCAGGCACCTGCTTGACCATTCGAAAGTGGCTTTTTACAACAGAAGAAGAAATTCTCTTAAATGACAATGACCTTGCTGTTACCTACTTCTTTCATCAGGTAGGTGAATTGATCTTCTTGAAAGGCACAATTTCTTTTTATGTTTGAATATAGTTGGTGCTTTGCCAATTTCCTGTGAATCCTTAGACAGGCTGCTTTGCTCCTGGGTCTGAATTACATTTGTAAAATGTTCTGTCCCATTTCACGAAAGATAAATAGATAAGTTTTAGAAGTAAAGATATCCTGGAGTTTAAAAATACTTATTTTTTAAATATGTATTCTAATATTTTTAAACAATAGGAAATGAGCATTGTGGCTGTGTACTTGTTCAAAAATTTTCCACCAATATTATACATACATAGATTTTAAAGCATCAAATAGTTCTACACAGTTTATTGTGAAAAACAGTAGTTGCCCCTACTTATTTCCATCTCCCCGCATAGGCAACCACCTTCACCTCTTTTAGCTCTGTTTTTTATTGGTTTGTTTGTTTGTTTGTTTGGTATTTACTTCTATGTCTCCATTATAACTTGGTTATGTTGCTCCTACTTAATTTTTCAGATTCCAGCAGCATCTCTTCATTTCCCACTATTGAAGATGAGACACTAGCTGTCTTTCCTTCTCCATTCCTACCATATATCCATACCTTTTTCATCTCTCCCATCCCCTTAATAAAGTCAAGTTATAATATTTGTAAGGTCAATATGCAGTGTTTACAATATTATGACTGTAAATAGTGAAATTTACAACAGAGCCATATAATAAACACTGTCTTTACTTTTCACTTTCTTTACATTTTATTTTTCCCCAGCTAATTATTGCCCTCCTTTTTCATTTGCTTAATTTTCTGTGTACTTACAATTAATTTAGCTCCATACTCTTCACCAGTTGTCTAAATCTCCTCTAAAGACATTCAGTTCAGACCCATCAGGTAGTTCATGATTTCCACTTTCTGAAGAAATCTCTTGTGGAGCCTCTTCCTCCATCCCTGTGTGAAGTGGCAGCTCTCTACTGTAGTGCACAGCTGGCCTTCTGGGATTGCCCTTCACTACCACCATCTCCTGTTTCCAGTGTGAGAGTACATTGTTTGTTTTGTTTTGCTTTACTCCTATATTTTTGTAGAATACATTTTCAGAGCTGTTCCTCTTTTTATATACGTAATTTTTTATTTTTAATTTTTGTAGGTACATAGGTGTATATATTTTGGGGTACATGAGATGTTTTGATACAGGCATGTGGTGTGTAATAATCACATCACGGAAAATGAGGTATCCATCCCCTCATTTATCTTTTGTGTTACAAACAATCCAGTTATACTCTTTTAGTAATTTAAAAATGTACAATTAAATTATTATTGACTATAATCACCCTATTGTGCTATCAAATACTAGGCCTTATTCATTAATTCTACCTATTTTTTTGTACCCATTAACCATCGCCGACTCTCCTCCAATTCCCCACTACCCTTCCCAGAGTCTGGTGACCATCCTACTCTCTATCTCCATGGGTTCAATTGTTTTGATTTTTACAGTCCACAAATAATTGAGAACATGTGATGTTTGTCTTTCTGTGCCTGGCTTATTTCACTTAACATAGTGACCTCCACTTCCATCCATGTTGTTACAAATGACTGACTCTCATTCTTTTTTTATGGCTGAATAGTACTACATTGTGTATAAGTACCACATTTTCTTTATCCATTCATCCGTTGATGGATGCTTAGGTTGCTTCTAAATCTTGACTGTTGTGAACTGTGCTGCAGCAAACATGGGAATGTGGATATCTCTTCAAAATACTGATTTTCTTTCTTTTGGGTATATACCCAGCAGTGGGATTGCTGGATTGTATGATGATTCTATTTGTAGTTTTTTGAGGAACCTCCAAACTGCTCTCTGAGTGGTTGTACTAAGTTACATTCCCACCAACAGTAAACAAGGGTTCCCTTTTCTCCATATCCTTGCCAGTATTTGTTATTGCCTCTCTTTTGGATATAAGCCATTTTAACTAGGGTGAGATGAGATATCTCACTGTAGTTTTTATGTGCATTTCTTTTTTTTTCCTGTTGAGTTGTTTGAGCTCCTTATATATTCTGATTATTAATCCCTTGTCAGGTGAGTAGTTTGCAAATATTTTCTCCCATTCTGTGGGTTGCTTTTTCACTTTGTTGATTGTTTCCTTTGCTGTGCAGAAGCTTTTTAGCTTAATGTGATCCCATTTGTCCATTTTTGCTTTGGTTGACTGTGCTTGTGGGGTATTACTTAAGAAATCTTTGCCCAGACTGATGTCCTGGAGAGTTTCCCCGATTTTTTCTTGTAGTAGTTTCATAGCTAGAGGATTTAGATTTAATTATTGAATCTATTTTGATGTGACTTTTGTATATGGCAAGAGTTAGAGGGCTAGTTTCATTCTTTTGCACATGGATATCCAGTTTTCCCAGCACCATTTATTGAAGAGACTGTCTTTTCCCCAGTACATGTTCTTGGCACCTGTGTCGAAAATGAGTTAACTGTAGGTATGTGGATTTGTTTCTCAGTTCTTTATTGTGTTCCATCGGTCTGTGTGTCTGTTTTTATGCAGTACCATGCTGTTTTTGTTACTATAGTTCTGTAGTATAATTTGAAGTCAGGTAATATGATTCCTCCAGTTTTGTTCTTTTTTTTTTTTTTTTTTTCAGAGACAGGGTCTCGCTTTGTCACCCAGACCAGAGTGCAGTGGCGTGATCACAACTCACTGCAGCCTTGACCTCCTGGGCACAGGCTATCCTCCTGCCTCAGCCTCCCCACTAGCTGGGACTATAGGCCCATGCCACCATGCCCGACTGGTTTTTTAAGGTTTTGTAGAGGTGGGGATCTTGCTGTGTTGCCCAGGCTGACTTGAACTCCTAGGCTCAAGATCCTCCTGGCTTAGCCTCCTAAATTGCTGGGTTACAGATGTGTGCCACCACACCCCACCCAGTTTTCTTCTTTTTCTTAGGATATCTTTGGCTATTCTGGGTCTTTGGTGGTTCCATATAAATTTTAGGGTAGTTTTTTTTTTCTATTTTTGTGAAGATGTCATTGGTATTTTGATAGGGATTTGCATTGAATCTGTGGATCGCTTTGGGTAGTGTGGACATTTTAACAATATTTATTCTCCAATCCGTGAACATGGAATACTTTTTCCATTTGTTGGTGTCCTCTCTTCACCTTTCTTTCATAGTGTTTTAATTTCTTTTTCAGATTGTTCAGTGTTGGCATGTAGAAATGCTACTGATTTTTGTTGTTGATTTTGTATCCTGCAACTTTACTGAATTTATTTATCAGTTCTAATAGTTTTTTGGTGGAGTCTTTAGGTTTTTCCAAGTATAAGATCATATCATCTGCAAACAAGGAAAATTTGACTTCTTCCTTTCCAATTTGGATGCCCTTTATAACTTTGTCTTGTCTGATTGCTCTAGCTGGGACTTCTAGTACTATGTTGAATAACAGTGGTGAAAGTGGGCATCCTTGTTGTGTTCCAGATCTTAGAGGAAAGGCTTTCAGTTTCTCCCCATTCAGGATGGTAGTAGCTGTGGATCGGTCATATATAGCTTTTATTATGTTGAGGTTCCTTCTATACCCAGTTTTTTGAGGAGTTTTTATTATGAAAGGATGTTGAGTTTTATCAAATGCTTTTTCAGCATCAGTTGAAATGATCATGTGGTTTTTGTCCTTTACTCTGTTGATATGCTGTGTCACATTGATTGTTTTGTGTTTGTGAACCATCCTTACATTCCCGAGGATATGTCCTACTTGCTCATGATGATTTTTTAAATGTATTGTTGAATTCATTTTGCTAATATCTTGTTGAGGATTTTTGTATTAATATTCATCAGGGATATTGGTCTGTAGTTTTCTTTTTTGATATGTCTTTGTCTGGTTTGGGTATCAAGGTGATACTGGCCTCATAGAATGAGTTTAGAAGTATTCCCTCCTCCTCTCTTTTTTTGAAATAGTTTGCCTAGAATTGGTATTAATTCTTCTTTAAATGTCTGATAGAATTTAGCAGTGAAACCACTGGGTTCTGGGCTTTCCTTTACTGGAGACTTTATTATGATTTCAATCTTGTTGCTTGTTACTAGTATGTTCAGGTTTTGGATTTCTTCATGGTTCAATCTTTATAGGTTGTATATGTCTAGGAATTTATCCATTTCTTTTAGATTTTATAATTTATTGGCATATAGTTAATCATAGTAGCCGCAAATGATCCTTTGAATTTCTTCAGTGTCAGTTGCAATATCTCCTTTTTCATCTCTGATTTTATTTGGATCTTCTTTTCTTTTTTCTTAATCTGGCTAAAGGTTTGTCTGTTTAACTTTTCAAAAAAACCAACTTTTTGTTTCATTACTCTTTTTTTGTATTTTTTTCATTTCAATTTAATTTATTTCTGCTCTAATCTTTATTATTTCTTTTCTTCTACTAATTGGGTTTGGTTTGCTCTTGCTTTTCTATTTCTTTAAGATGCATCATTGTTTGAAATTTTTCTTTTTTTGATGTAGGCGTTTGTAACTATAAAATTCCTTCTTAGTACTGCTTTTGCTGTATCCCATAGGTTTTGGCATGTTATGTTTTCATGATCATTTATTTCAATAAATTTTTAAATTTCCTTCTCAATTTCTCCATTGACCCACTGGTCATTCAGGAGTATATTGTTTAATTTCCATGTACTTGAATAGTTTCCAAAATTCCTCATTTTTGATTTCTGGTTTTATTCCATTATAGTCAGATGCTTGATATTATTGTAATATCACTATGGTCAGATACTTGATCATATTGATATTATTTGATATAAATAATACTTGATATTCCATTTTTTAAAAATGTTTTAAGACTTGTTTTGTGACCTAACATATGGTCTGCTCTTGAGAATGATCCATGTGCTGAGGAAAAGAATGCGTGTTCTGCAGTCATTGGATGAAGTGTTCTGTAAATGTCTATTAGATCCATTTGGTCTATAATGCAGATTAAGTCCAGTGTATCTTTGTTGATTTTCTGTCTGGAAGATCTGTCCAGTGCTGAAAGTTGGGTGTTGAGGTCTCCAGCTATTACTGTATTAGAGTCTGTCTCTCTCTTTAGGTGTAATAATATTTGCTTTAGATATTAAATATATATCAGGGTGCTCCAGTGTTGGGTGCACATATATTTAAAATTGTTACATCCTCTTGCTGAACTGACCCCTTTATCATTATATAGTGACTTTCTTTGTCTTGTCCTATATTTTTGTCTTACAATCTATTTTGTCTGATATAAGTATAGCTACTTCTGCTCTGTTTCGGTTTCCATTGCATGGAGTATCTTTTTCCATCCGTTTATTTTCCATCTGTGTGTGTCTTTGTAGGTGAAGTATGTTTCTTGTAGACAACAGATCAGTGGTTCTTGTTTTTTTTAATTTATTCAGCCACTGTATGTCTGTTGATTGAAGAGTTTAGTCCATTTGCATTCAGTGTTCCTATTGATAAGTAAGGCCTTACTCTTGCCATTTTGTTACTTGTTTTATGGTTGTTTTGTGATCACCTTTTCCTTCTTTCCTTCCTTCCTGTCTTCCTTTTAGTGAAGGTGATTTTCTGTGGTGATGTGATTTAGTTTCTTACTTTTTATTTTTTGTGTATTTGTTGTATGTTTGTAGGTTTGCGGTTACCACAAGGCTTGCAAATACTCTCTTGTAATCTGTTATTTTAACCTGATAACAGCACTGTTTGCATAAACAAACAAGCAAGCAAAAAGAAAACGAATAAAGGCTCCGTGCCTTAAGTATGTCCCCACACTTTTTAACTTTTTGTTGTTACTATTTATACCTTATTGTACTATGTCTTGAAAAGTTGTTGTAGTTATTACTTTTGATTGGTTCATCATTTAGTCTTTCTACTTAAGATGAGTGGTTTACATACTCATACTATGTACATACATAGTTACAGTGTTATGATATTTTGTGTTTTTCTGTGTATTTAATATTACCAATGAGTTTTATACCTTCAGATGATTTCTTATTGCTCATTAACATCATTTTCTTTCTGATTGAAGTACTCCTTTTAGCATTTCTTGTAGGACAGGTCTGGTGTTGATGAAATCCCTCAGCTATTGTTTGTCTTGGAAAGTTTATTTCTCTTTCATGTTTGAAGGATAATTTAGCTGGATATACTGTTGTAGAGTAAAATGTTTTTTTCCTTCATCACTTTAAATATGTTATGCCACTCTCTTCTGGCCTGTAAGGTTTCCACTGAAAAGTCTGCTGCCAGATGTATTGGAGCTCCATTGTATATTGTTTCTGTTCTCTTGCTGCTTTTACAATCTTTTCTTTATCCTTGACCTTTGGGAGTTTGATGATTAAATGCCTTGAGGTAGTCTTCTTTGGGTTAAATCTGCTTGGTGTTCTATAACCTTTTTGTGCTTGGATATTGATTTCTTTCTCTAGATTTGGGAAGTTCTCTGTTATTACCCCTTTGAATAAACTTTCTACCCCATCTCTTTCTCTGCCTCCTCTTTAAGGCCAATAACTCTTAGATTTGCCCTTTTGAGGCTATTTTCTAGATCCTGTAGGCCTCCTTCATTGTTTTTTTTTTTTATTATTTTTTCTTTTGTCTCCTTCATGTATTATTATTATTATTATTTTTTTTTTTGAGACAGAGTTTCACTCTTGTTGCCCAGGCTGATGCAATGGCACGATCTCGGCTTACTGCAACCTCTGCCTTCCAGGTTCAGGCGATTCTCCTGCCTCAGCCTCCTGAGTAGCTGGGATTACAGGTGCACGCCACCACACCCAGCTCATTTTGTATTTTTAGTAGAGATGGGGTTTTGCTATGTTCGTCAGGCTGGTCTTGAACTCCTGACCTCAGGTGATCCACCTGCCTCAGCTTCCCAAAGTGCTAGGATTATAGGCGTGAGCTACCACACCCAGTCTCCTCCATGTATTTTCAAATAGCCTGTCTTCAAGCTCACTAATTCTTTCTCCTTCTTGATCAATTCTGCTGTTAAAAGACTCTGATGATGCATGCATTCTTCAGTATGCCAATTGCATTTTTCAGCTCTAGAATTTCTGCTTGATTCTTTTTAATTATTTCAATCTCTCTCTCTCTCTTTTTTTTTTTTTTTTTGAGACAGAGTCTGGCTCTGTCGCCCAGGCTGGAGTGCAGTTGTGCAATCTTGGCTCACTGCATCCTTGTTGAATTTATCTGACAGAATTCTGAATTCCTTCTCTGTGTTACCTAGAATTTCTTTGAGTTTCCTCAAAACAGCTATTTTGAATTCTGTTTGAAAGGTCACATATCTCTTTTTCAACAGGATTGATCCCTGGTGCCTTATTTAGTTCTTTTGGTGAGGACATGTTTTCCCAGATTGTCTTGATACTTGTAGATGTTTGTCTGTCTCTGGGCATTGAAGAGTTAGGTATTTATTGTAGTCTTTGCAGTCTGGCCTTGTTCATACCTGTCCTTCTTGGGAAGGCTTTCCAGATATTTGAAGGGACTTGGGTCTTGTGATCTAAGCTATAGCTGCTTTAGGAAGGACCCCAAGCCCAATAATGCTGTGGTTCTTGCAGACTCTTAGAGGTACTGCCTTTTTGTCTTGGACAAGATCCAGAATTCTCTGGATTACCAGGCAGAGACTCTTATTCTCTTCTCTTACTTTTTCCCAAACAAATGTAGTCTTTTCTGTGCTGAGCTGTCTGGAGCTGGGGGTGAGGGTACGCAAGCACCCCCGTAACCACTACCACTGGGACTTTGCTGGGTCAGACCTGAAGCCAGCACAGCACCGAGTCTTGCCTAAGGCCTGCTGTAGCTACTCCCTGGCTACTGCCTATGTTTGCTGAAGGTTCTGGGCTTCTACAGTCAATCAGCAGGTGGCAAAGCCAGCCAGGCCTGTGTCCTAAACTTCAAGGTGGTGAGTTCCCCCAAACCCTGGGAGGGTCCAGAGTGCCATCTGGGAGCCAGGGACTACAGTCAAAAACCTTAGAAGTGTATGTGGTGTTCTACTGTTCTACAGCTAAGCGGGCATTCACACCACAAGACACAGTCCTTCCCACCCTTCTCTCTTCTTTTCAAAGGCAGAGAAGCCTCACCCCATGGACACTGCCACCTCAGGCCCATGGGGAGTACTGCCAGACTCCCGCCAATGTTCCCTTAAGACCCAAGGGCTCTTCAGTCAGCTTGTGGTGAATGCTGCCTGGCCTGGAGCTCTCCCTTCAGGGTAGTGGGCTCCCCTTTGGCCCAGGGCAAGTCCAGAAATGCCGTCTAAGAACCAAGTCCTCTAAGAGCTTCGTGAGAAGAGGGTACATGGGAAGACAACATTTAAAAATCTTGAATGCCTGGAAATGCCATTATTCTACCCTCACACTTGGTAAATGTCACATTTATGTATAGAACACTAGGTTGAAAATGATTTAACTTCAGGAATTTTAAAGAATTATGTTCCACCAACAGGTGTGATGGTTCATGCCTGTAGTCCCAGCACTTTGGGAGGCCATGGTGGGAGGATCACTTGAGCCCAGGAGTTTGAGACCAGCCTGAGCAACATGGCGAGGCCTTGTCTCTACAAAAACTTTAAAATTTAGCAAGGCATGGTAGTGTGCACCTGAAGTCCTAACTGCTCAGGAGGCTGAGGTGGGAGGATCACCTGAGCTCAGGAGTTTGAGGCTGCAGTGAGCCGTGATCACACCATTGCACTCTAGCCAGGAAGACAGAGTGAGATCTTATCTTAAGAAAAAAAAAAAAGCCATCTTATATCTGTACCATTTTATGTGACCCTCTTTTTCTTTCCAGAAACTGAGGTCTTTTTGTCTCCATGGGTCTCAAATTTCACAATCTATGTTGGGCTTTCTGTGGGAAATTTGTGGTTCTGATCTGGCAAATTTTCTTGAATTATTGAATTGACAATTTATTCTCTCATTTTCTGTTCTCCCTTTTTGGCATTCCTATTATTCTGATGTGCAGTTTTTTGGTCTGCCCCATCATCATCTTATCTTCTCTCATATTTTTAATTTCTTTGTCTTCTTGCTGTACTTCCTAAAAAACTTACTCAGGTTTCTCTTCTAGCCCTCTTAAGTTTTTTTTTTTACATATGCCAGTTTTTGTGTGTGAGTGTGTGGTTTTTTCTTTGTTTTTTTTTTGAGATGAAGCCTCTCTCTGTCACCCAGGCTGGAGTGCAGTGGCGCGATCTTGGTTCACTGCAACCTCTGCCTCCAGGTTCAAGCAATTCTTCTGCCTCAGCCTCCCAAGTATCTAGGATTACAGGCGCATGCTGCCACACCCAGCTAATTTTTTTTGTATTTTAGTAGAGACGGGGTTTCACCATGTTGCCCAGGCTGTACTCGAACTCCTGAGCTCAGGCAATCCACCCGCCTCAGCCTCCCGAAGTGCTAGGATTACAGGTGTGAGCCACCGTGCCTGGCCTATATTTTTAATTTCTAAAGGTTTTCTTTTGTTCTCTGAATATCCTTTTTTATATATAGTATTCTGTTCTTTTGTATAGTATTTTTTTCTTGGCTTTCTGAAGATATTAAAAATAGTACACTTTTTTAGGCCAGGTGTGGTGGCTCATGCCTGTAATCCCAGCACTTTGGGAGACTGAGGCAGATCACCTGAGGTTAAGAGTTCGAGACCAGCCTCACCAACATGGTGAAACCCTGTCTCTACTAAAAATATAAAAATTAGCTGGGTGTGGTGATGGGCACCTGTAATCCCAGCTACTCAGGAGACTGAGGCAAGAGAACTGCTTGAACCCGCGAGGCAGAGGCTGCAGTGAGCCGAGATCATGCCACTGTACTCCAGCCTGGGTGACAGAGTGAGACACTGTCTCAAAAAAAAAAAAAATTAATATACTTTTTCATTTTGAAGTTATCCTTTTCCTCCCGCTATTGTTTGCTTGTTTGTTTTGGTCTCTGTTGTACATGTTAGAAGTGTTCCTCTAACACAGATATCTGCTCAAATTTAAGACTGAGACACTGCACAGCTGATTGGGAGCTCAGCATGTGAGTACATCTTATTGACTATGGCACAACCATGGCTCACCACAGCCTCGACCTCCTGGGCTCAGGTGATCCTCCCACCTCAGCCTCCTGAGTAGTTGGGACTACAGGTGTGCACACCATGCCCAGCTAATTTTTGTGCTTTTTGTAGAGATGGGAATTTTCCATGTTGCCCAGGTTGGTCTTGAACTCCTGAGCTCAAGCAGCCCTCTCTCCTCAGCTTCACAAAGTGCTGGGATTACAGGCATGAGCCATCGTGCCTAGCCAAATCACTAGTCTTCTACTGGCATCGAAGAGGGCAGTCATCCGGTTCCAGGGAATAAAGGAAAGGATCTCAGAATTTGATTGTTTCTTTCTTTTTTTTTTTTTTTTTTTTTTTGAGACAAAGTCTCACTTTGTCACCAGGCTAGAGGGCAGTGGCGCAATCTTGGCTCACTGCAACCTCTGCCTCCCGGGTTCAAGCAATTCTCTTGCCTCAGCCTCCTGAGTAGCTGGGATTACAGGCACCCACCACCACACCCAGCTAATTTTTGTATTTTTTAGTAGAGACGGGGTTTCACCATGTTGGCCAGGATGGTCTCGATCTCTTGACCTTGTGATCTGCCCGCCTCGGCCTCCCAAAGTGCTGGGAGCCACCGTGCCCAGCACTGATTGTTTCTTAAATATGCTTTCGGTCAGTCCTCTTTATTTTAGCCACATCTACCACCTGTCCTAGATGGCCACCTGGTGCTACCAATTCTTCGGTCTTTTGGGAATTTTGTGATATAAATTTGAGTGGTTCTCTACTTTCCCTACTACTAGGTAGGGAATCCATTTTTTTTTTCAGGTTTTGTAAGTTACTACTTATATATCTGTGTTCCAGATTACAAAATTTTGTCCTGATTGTTTCTCTTTGATCTCATGGGTTTATTCCTTTACTGAAATTTTAGTGGGGTTTTAGGAGGAAGTAAGAGTTGATACTTGTTTTTAATCTGCCATCCCTAATTGGAAGCCCTCTTTTAGGAACTTTCCCTACAAGTATTTACATGTATATTTGGCTTTAGGTCTTTATATGGATGTATAATTTTTACATAGTTATAATTCTAATACAGATACAACCTTTTTCTTTTCTTTTTTCCTTTTTCATACAGTTTTTTATATATCATTTATGACTGAGTTAATGTAGTATATGTTGTTTAGTCATTCCCTGTTATTTGTTCCAGAGTTTTTTTGTTTTGTTTTGTTTTGAGATGGGCTCTCCCTATGTTGCTGGGGCTGGCCTGGGACTCCTGGGCTCCAGCAATCCTCCCACCTCTGCTTCTCAAGTAGAGTGCCTGGGACTACATGTGTGCCTGGCTAGAGCCAGGGTGTTTTTTGAGTATGTGATTATAAATGATGCTGTGATTAACTCTTGTAATATCACTTTTTGGTGTCTGTCTGTCTTTCTTTCCCTCCCTTCCTCCCTCTCTCCCTCCCTCCCTCCCTTCCTTCCTTCTTTCTTTTTTTTTTAATAGGATCTCATTCTGTCACCCAGGCTGGAGTGCAATGGTGTGATCATAGTTCACTGCATCCTCTACCTCTTGGGCTCAGGTGATCCTGCCACCTTAGCCTCCCAAGTAGCTAGAACTACAGGTGCTCACCACCATGTCCAGCTAATTTTTACTTTTTTAAAAAAATAGAGACAGGATCTTGCAATGTTGCCCAGGCTGGTCTTGAACTCCTGGGCTCAGGCAATCCTCCCAAAGTGTTAGGATTACAGGTGTGAGCCACTGTGCCCAGACATATTTTTCTTTTGAATACAGCTGTTTATTGATTGTGTTTTTGTACCTTGCTGTACAAAAATTGCTGTATTTTGTTAAACTTTTATGTCTTTGCCGTTTTAATAGATATTTACTCTGTTCCATTGTTTTTCTTTTTATCTTAGTGCTATTAATTTTTTTTTTTGAGAGAGTCTGGCTCTGTTGCCGAGGCTGGAGTGTAGTGGCACAATCTTGGCTCACTGCAACCTCGACTCAAGTGATCCTCCCACCTCAGCCTCCTGAGTAGCTGGGACTACAGACATGCACCACCACACCCAGCTAATTTTTGTATTTTTTGTACAGACAGGGTTTTGCCATATCGGCCAGGCTCATCTCAAACTCTTGGGCTCAAGCGATCCGCCTGCCTCTGCCTCCTAAAGTGCTGAGATACAGGTGTGAGCCACCACGCCCGGCCAGGAATTTTGTTTTAGAGAAGTTTTAACATTTAGTATAACAATGTTTATCTATCTTTTCCATTGTGATTTCTACTAACATTTTCTTTCCTCAATGTAAGAGGACAATAGCACACTTATATTTAGTGTGCTTTTGTCACAATATTTTATTTTTAATATTTAATGCTTTAATTTACCCAAGGTTTATTGTGGTGTGTAGTATGAATGGCTGGTCTAAGTTAAATTTTCTTGGTATTGCTATCCACATAGCACATCAGGATACATTAAATGATTCATTTCTAATACATTATGCTTAACTTGTCTTTCATTAAATTTTTATCTGTGTGTGTGTGTGTATATATATATGGCCTATGTTTAGCATCTCTGTGCTTTTAATCTGTGTTTCTATTTTTGACTCAGTATTCCCTTTTGATTATTGTTTCTGTATAATACATTTTAATATCTGGTAAGGCTAAGCCTTCCTTTTTAAAAAGTCTTGATATTCTTTCCCATTTTATGTTTTCTAATAATTTTTAACCCATTTCATAACACTTTATAAAGTATCTATCCTATTACTATTCCAACTGGAATTTTGTTAAATTTATAGTTTACTGAAGAATCACCATTTTAATTAAATGTTGTATTATAATAATAGATGCATAAAGTATCTATTTTATTCAACTTGACTTTTGTTTCCTTAAAAAAAGTTACATGGTTTTATGTTTTACCAATGCCCCCTTAAATTAATCACCAAGGATTTTATATTTTTATTGCTATTATGAATGGAATATTTTATCTTTGTATTTTTGGAGTAGAAAAATCATTAGCTAGGAGTCAGAATATCTGGTTCAAGTATAAGCTCTACATTGGGTAAATCCTTTGCATAACATTGCTGAGATCTGTTTTCTCATCTGTTAAAGGGGAAAGTGGTGTGTCTCATAGGTGGGTTTGTTTATTTTATTTTAAATGTATTTTTTATTTAAAAAATTGAGAAGGTGTCTCGCTATGTTGCCCAGGCTGGTCTTGAATTCCTGGTTTCAAGCAGTCCTCCCACCTTGACCTCCCAAAGCACTGAGATTACAGGCATGAACCACCACCCCTGGCTGGTTTTTTTAATGCTTATCAAAATTTAAGTGAGGGCAGAGCATGTGAAATTGCTTTTTGAAGTATAAAACTAGAAGACAAAAGTATTTGAGTATTTAGAAAAGTTAATGTTTTTGGAGCAGTATCTTATATCCAGCAACTTTTCTGAACTTTCCTATTGCCTCAAATGATTTCTAAACAGCTTTATTGAGGTATAATTTACATACAATAAACTGTACATATTTAAAGTATACAATTTGATAATTTTTTAAATTTCTAAGCCATTTTTAGTGTATAGTTCAATAGTGTTAAGTATATTAACAGTGTTGTATAACAGATCTCCAGAATTCTTTTTTTTTAAAGGAGGGAACAGAATCTCAGTCTGCCATCCAGGCTGGAGTGCAGTGCTGCGATCATAGCTAACCATAATCTTGAATGCCTGACCTTCAACGATCCTCCTACCTCAGCCTCCCAAAGTGTTGGGATTACCAGGCTTGAGCCATTGCTCCTGGCCCAGAACTCTTTTAATCTTGCAAAAGATTAAAACCGAAACTCTGTACCCATCAAACAACTCCCTGTTTTCCTCTCCCCCTTGGCAACTACTATTCTACTTTTTGTTTCTATGAATTTGACTACTTTAGATATTTAATGTAAGTGTAATTATACACTATTTGCCTTTGTAATAACTGGCTTATTTCACTTAACATAATGGTTTCAAGTTTCATACGTGTTGTGGTAGTATAAGACAGGGTTTCCTTCCTTTTTAAGGCTGAATAATATTATGTTGTATGTATATCTCACATTTAATTTATCCATTAATCCGTGGACAGTTGGGTTTCTTTCATTTCTTGGTTATTGTGAATAATGCTGCTGTGAACATGGGTGTGCAGATATCTTGTTGAGATCCTTTTTTCAATATACCCAGAAGTGGGATTACTGAATCATATGGCAGTTCTATTTTCAACTTTTTGAGGAACTGCTATACTGTTTTCCATAGTGACTGCACCATCTCAAATAACTTATTTTTTTGTTTTGTTTTTTATTTTTTGGAGACAGAGTCTTACTGTGTCTCCCAGGCTGGAGTGCAGTGGGATGATCTCGGCTCACTCCAACCTGTGCCTCCTGGGTTCCAATGACTCTTATGCCTCAGCCTTTTTGAAGTATAAAACTAGCTGGGACTACAGTTGTGTATCACCAAGCCCAGCTAATTTTTGTATTTTTGGTAGAGATGGGGTTTCACCATGTTGCCCAGGCTGGTCTCAGACTCCTGGCCTCAAATGATCCACCCAGCTTGGCCTCCCAAAGTGCTGGGATTACAGGCATGAGCCACCGCACCTGGCCACAAACACCGTGCCTGGCAGCTGTTTTTTGATGGACTAAGTAAACAGCTGTATCTTTTGAAAAGTATATTAAATTTCTCTTACTTAATTTCAGTTATTTTTGTATCTTATTTTGATGGTAGGAATATTTAATGAATTTCACAGTTCTAAGATGTTATCAATTATAAGATGCACCATTATTTTATGTATTGATAAGAAAGAGAAAAAAAGCTGTCAGTTAAACTGATACATCATTGATTGTAAGATACATCCCAATTTCAGAAATGTTAAAATATGAAATAATGTATTCATTTAAATTGATGAGATATTATATGTTAGATGCTAATGGTAATAATGAGCCTTTTCCTTAAAAAATTAATAAGGTAGAAATTAATCATTTATATTTAAATTCTGGCTAAACCTGGCAAAGTGCACAGACATTTAAGCTGCTGTTTCCTGAAAGCTCACAGAAGTAGCAGTATTGGAATTTTAAAAAGCGTAAACTTGCAAGGACAAAGAGAACAAGGGAGGATACCACAGCAAATGGCAATTGTTGACAGTTTTTAGAAAATGAATGTCTAAGTAAAAGAGTTTTGATATTTGGTTATTGTGGAGGAAAAATTGGTGATAGGTACATGGGAAGTTACAAACAAAAACACGAGGCATTTAACCTCAAAGGAAATAAAAAATTATGCAAGAAAGGAAGTCATAGCATAGTATATAGCTTAGTTGTGAACAGTGTTTACATATTTATAATAATGCAGTTATTGAGTATTTAATTTTTTATTGAGAAGTTGGGGGAAGAGGAAGTGGGAGTGTTTGGGTGCTACAAGAGAGTTAAAACCAAATATTTTCAACACAGTAAGTCAACAGTGTCTAAAATTGGTTAAGTCAGGAATTGTCAATATAAGCATGCCATTTAGAATTATGGAGGGATTATCACAAGAAATTGCTTAAAGTGCCTAAAAGTAGTTGCTTTTGTGGAATGACGCTCTGGGATCAAGAGGCTGCTGTTTTTATTAGGAGCCTTTTAGTACTATATGTTTTGTTTTTTTAAACTATATACATCTTTTACTTAAAACAATTTAAGAAGAAAAGGAAACTAGGGTGGTGATATTTATGTTTTCCACTTAGTCAAGCAGTGTAATCTTTTTTTTTTTTTTTTTTTTTTGAGACAGTCTTGCTCTGTCTCCCAGGCTGGAGTGCAGTGGCGTGATCTCGGCTCACGGAGATGTAACCTCCGTCTTCCGGGTTCAAGTGATTCTCTTACCTCAGACTCCCGAGTTGCTGGGATTACCTGCTGCCTCCACCACATCCGGCTAATTTTTGTATTTTAGTAGAAATGGGGTTTCAACATGTTGGCCAGGCTGGTCTTGAACTCCTGACCTCAAGTGATCCTCCCGCCTCCCCAAATGATGGGATTGCAGGCATGAGCCACCACACCTGGGTAAGCAATTTCTTGATTAGAAACGAAAGAAGACCATTTTTACTGCCCCATGTGTAAAAGAGCTCACTTGAATTGCTGGAGTAGATAATCACTGTGACCCACCCTCTGCCTTGGGAAAGTGTTCATCAAATATTAGCACTGTTGTAAGTCAGGCATAGTTCTAGGCACTAGGGGTAAAAACAAAACAGAAAGACAGTACTCTTATATTCTTATTCTTATTCTCATTGAAACAATACAGAAATAAAGAAAAATAGTTGTAAAGCCTTTTCCCTGAGCTAAATAACACTGTAAGTTTCTTTGGAAACTGGATAGACCAGTATTGTTTATTTATTTCCCTCCTCTACTTCTCTGCTGGCTTTTCAATAATTGGTTTAAATTTGGCTGGAGCAGTACAGTGTTCTGGTGATGAAGAGGAAAGTGTTCAGGATCTTCAGGACATTGACATTGCATGGTGGTGGTTCTTGAACATCCCCTCTGTGGCTATAATCCTTGGTGCCTAAGTGAGCCCTCACTTGTATGGCCAGGTTGGGGAGAGACTGGCATAATCTTTCTATTAGTCACTTCCTGGCAGGACATTCATATCCTCGTACGGTTCTTAGAAGAACTTAATAGCTAAATGATACTAATAATAGCTACTGATATATACTTTACAAAACTCTTAACATCTGTCATCTTTTTCTTGTACATCTATGAGATATTCTAGTTTTACACAGTGAAAGGGTTTACATGACTTATGCGAGTGCACATTGGTAGGTGACAGAACTAAAAGTTGAATTAGTCTCTTGACTTAATCTTTTTTTTTTTTTTGCGATGGAGTCTTGCTCTGTCACCCAGGCTGGAGTGCAGTGGCGCTATCTTGGCTCACTGCAAGCTCTGCCTCCTGGGTTCACGCCATTCTCCTGCCTCAGCCTCCTGAGAGCTGGGACTACAGGCGCCTGCCACCTCTCCCCAGCTAATTTTTTGTATTTTTAGTAGAGACAGGTTTTCACCATGTTAGCCAGGATGGTCTTGATCTCCTGACCTCATGATCCGCCTGCCTCAGCCTCCCAAAGTGCTGGGATTACAGGCGTGAGCCACCGCGCCTGGCCGTCTTGACTTAATCTTGAACTCATTTGCCTATCCAACTATCTTTCCTTAAAAGACTCTGGGAAGTGATTTCTACCTTGAGTACCAAACATCATTTATCTTCCTTATTTCATTCTCTCTTCAGGTTAATTCACGTGGCTTTCAAACACAAATCAAACTTTCTTTAATAAAGGAGCCATTTTTTATTGCTTATTTTAGCTCCCTGTTGTTTATTTCCTTAAGTCTAAATTCCTGTGCCTACTTTTTAGGATTTTTCATAATCTGGTGTTAGTCTGCCTATCCAGCATTATCTTTAATTGTCTCCTGTTCCGTTATTTAAATCAGGTAAATCTGTTTTCTCAAAGTATTTAAGCACAGACTCATTCCTGTTTCCTATCTTTAGCTTTTAGTTTCTCTTCTTCATTCTGTTCTTTGGGGATCCACCTAAGGCTTCCCTGATAACCGTAATTATAAATAAGTGCTTCCATTCTGACTGCCTATATCACTGTCTGTACCATATATGTTTGCTATTTCATTGTAATGCAGCATTATATACCGTCTTTCAGTGCTCTCTAATTGTTTACACATGTATAAAATAACTGTAAGTTAAGTCCCCTGACACGAGAAACCAGATCTCTCACATATACCTAAAACAATGCTTGAGCACATGCCAGATGTTCTTTAAATGCTAGTTATTCCAATAAGTATACCTGTTACTGGATGTATTAGTCCATTTTCACACTGCTATAAAGACACTACCTGAGATTAGGTAATTTATAAAGCAAGGAAGGTTTTTTTTGTTTGTGCTTTTTTGAGATGGAGTCTCGCACTGTCACCTGGGCTGGAGTGTAGTGGCATGATCTCAGCTCACTGCAACCTCTGCCTCCTGGGTTCAAGCGATTCTCCTGCCTCAGCCTCCCGAGTAGCTGGGATTACAGGTGCCTGCCACCATGCCCAGCTAATTTTTTGTATTTTTAGTAGAGACGGGGTTTCATCATGTTGGCCAGGCTGGTCTCGAACTCCTGACCTTGTGATTCACCTGCCTCAGCCTCCCAAAGTGCAAGAAAGGAAGTTTAATTGACTCACAGTTTCGTATGGCTGGGGAAAGCCTCAGGAAACTTACAATCATGGCATAAGGTGAAGGGGAAGCAAGTACCTTCTTCACAAGGTGACGAGAGAGAGAGCACACGCAGGGGGAACTGCTATTTTTAAAACTATCAGATCTAGGTCAGGCGCGGTGGCTCATGCCTGTAATTCCAGCACTTTGGGAGGTCGAGGCGGGCAGATCACTTGAGGTCAAGAGTTCGAGACTAGGCTGGCCAACATGGTGAAGCCCCATCTCTATTAAAAACACAAAAATTAGCTGGGTGTGGTGGCTCATGCCTGTAGTCCCAGCTACTCTGGAGGCTGAGGCAAGAGAATCGCTTGAACCTGGGAGGCGGAGGTTTCAGTGAGTCGAGATTGTGCCACTGCACTCCAGCCTGGGTGACAGAGCCAGACTCCGTCTCAAAATAAACAAAAAAACCCCATCAGATCTTGTGAGAACTCCCTCACTATCACGAGACCAGCGTGGGGAAACCAGACCATGATCCAGTCACCTCCCACTGGGTCCCTCCCTCGACACGTGGGGACTACAATTTGAGATGAGATTTGAGTGGGGACACAGAGCCAGACCATATCCCTGGACATGTGGCAGAGTTCACTGGTAATGATGGTGGTCCAAGTGGACAAGAGATTTTCTGAAAATGCATCTGTGTCTGTTTTCATCGAGAATGTACATAATAATGATTTTTACACTCCTTTCTTCTCTACTTCTGTTTTGGTGATAGGCAGTCGATGATGTGAAGAAAGGTTACATCAAAGCAGAAGAAAAGTCCTATCAATTACAGAAGCTATACGAACAAAGAAAAATGGTCATGGTAAGTTTATGTCCCCATAATCCCTTTATAAAATGCCCCTTCCTACCTTTAAAACCTTTAAAACCTTTAAAACCTTTAAAACCTTTAAAACTTTCATAAAGTCATTTTTGAAAGGATTACAACCTGGTTAGTGGATTAACTAATTTTAAAAAAGGAGGGGAATAGGGACCTTGATGCAAAGTCCATTGTGTTTCTCCATTTAACACACAAAGATCTTGAATTACTGTATATTGGTACATAATTTTATTATTATTTTGAGGGGTGGGGTGGGGGAGGGACAGAGTCTTGCTATGTTGCCCAGGCTGAAGTGCAGTGTCACGATCTAGGCTCACTGCAGCCTTTGCCTCCTGGGTTCAAGCGATTCTCCTGCCTCAGCTTCCCGAGTAGCTGGGACTACAGGCATGCGCCACCACACCCAGCTAATTTTTGTATTTGTAGTAGAGACAGGGTTTTGCCATGTTGGCCAGGCTGGTCTCGAACTCTTGACCTCAGGTGATCCACCTGCCTTGACCTCCCAAAGTGCTGGGATTATAGGACTGAGCCACTGAGCCTGGCCCATAATTTTATTATTAATAATACCTATTTTTTGGTTAAAAAGTGCTGAAACAAAAGTTGTGTAAAACACTACAATAGGATATAGATAAGATTGTATAAGACCTGATATTTGGCTTTTTAACATTAGGAATTATTTTAGTCATGAGCAAAATCATTTGTTTTTACAGCTTCCATTTCTGCAGTTGCTTAAACATTTATGCTCCGTAGTACTCTTGGTTAGTATATCATCCTAGAATTGTGCTATTTGATTCAATAACTACTAGACTCATGTAGGTATTTAAATATAAATTTAAATTCATTTAAATTAAATGCAATTTAAAATTCAGTTCTCTAGCTGCTCTAGCCACATTTCAATGCTAAGCAGCCATATGTGCACAGTGAATAGCTAGCATATTGGACTGTGCAGGTATAGAACATTTCATCATCACTGAAAGTTTTGCTGAACAGGGCTGCCTAGAGTATTCCTTAAATGGCTTTAAATTCATTTTCAATTTGTATCTGCCGTAGATACAGGGATGGAAATTGTCAAAAATAAAATTAGTAAAGAACACATAAAAATTTCTACTCATTATAACACTTTTAAATTTCTCTCTTGGCAGATTCACATGCAGTCGAAGTTTTTTCAATTATACATGCTCCTCAACTTACAGTGGGGCTACATCCCAATAAACACATCTGAAGTTGAAAATATTAAATCAAAAATGCATTTAATACACCTAACCTACCAAACATTACAGCTTAGCCTAGCCTATCTTAAATGTGATCAGAACACATATTACCCTACAGTCAGGCAAAATCATCTAACACAAAGCCCATTTTAGAATAAAGTTGTTTAAACTGTTTTTTGTTTGTTTGTTTTTTGGAGACTGAGTCTTGCTGTGTCACCCAGGCTAGAGTGCAGCGGTGTGGTCTCAGCTCACTGCAACCTCCACCTCCTGGGCTCAAGGGATTCTCCTGCCTCAGCCTCTGGAGTAGCTGGGACTATAGGCACCCAACACCACGCTTGGCTAATTTTTGTATTTTTAGTAGAGATGGGGTTTCACCATGTTGGCCAGGCTGGTCTCGAACTCCAGACCTTGAGTGAACCGCTTGCCTCAGCCTCCCAAAGTGCTGGAATTACAGGCGTAAGCCACCGCGCCAGGCCTAAAGTTATTTAAAGTTTTGAACAAAAATTTGAGGTACTTGTAAAGACAGCAGAAAAGTTAAAAAAAAAAAATTGAAGTACAGTGTCTGCTGCACACACATTGCTTTCACACCATCATGAAGTCAAAAAAGCACTAAGTTAACCATTGTAAGTTAGTGACCGTCTGTATCATTTTCATTCTTTAGTAGTGATTCTGATAGGTCATTTGAATTCTTTTGTACCTTCTGTGTACTTTTCAGGACAGAATATTGATTCATGTACATTAATTGGGTTGGAATAAGAATGCAAACAGCTGCGGGGTGCGGTGGCTCACGCCTGTAATCACAGCACTTTGGGAGGCTGAGGTGGGCGGATCACCTGAGGTCAGGAGTTCGAGACCAGCCTAGCCAACATGGTGAAACCCCATCTCTACTAAAAATACAAAAAGTAGTGGGGCGTGGTAGCATGTGCCTGTAATCCCAGCTACTCAGGAGGCTGAGGCCAGAGAATCGCTTGAACCCGGAAGGCGGAGGTTGCAGTGAGCCGAGATTGCGCCACTGCACTTCAGCCTGGAAAACACAGTGAGACTCCGTCTCAACAATAACAACAAAAAATGCAAACCAGTCAGCCATTGAACTTAGCCTGTAATCTTATATCTAGCTAAGTTAGTTATTTTAATCATTTACGTGATGAAAAGTAATAAATCTCTATACCTTAGAAAATTGCCAAAGATCAGGGAGCCATCTTACCAATGTTCTATGTATCAGCAGGCTGACATAGAAAATGCAAAATCTTTTAAATGTAATTAAATCTTGGCAGAATTTTGGTTAGGAGAATTTTGCTATGTGTGAGACAGAATTTTAAAACACGACTTCCACCTGTTCTTTAAGATAATGGCATTGTCTTCTATATATTAATGCATGATTCTGACCAATACATTGGCATCTTTTTGGTGAAAAGGGCCAAATACTAACAGGCCATCAACTTCTGCAGTAATCCTTTGCCTTTGCCAAAGCCAACAGAGTTTTCTTGTTTCTGAAAAGTTAATAGAATCAAAATAATTTCATAAGGTCTTCTGATAATACCAGTGTGGAATACATACTGTTTCTTTGCCTTTATAGTACTCCAGACACACTAACTTTCCATCTACGTATTCAACAAAACATATTTGTTGAGTACCAAGTACGTGCCAGGCACAGTGCAAGGTGTGAGAGAAATACATAGGTTTGCATTGTGCTGTGGCAAAATATAGAAAATCTGAATTTAATAAACACAGTAATCTATTATGAAGTCATTTTTAGACTTGTTTATATTTTGTAATCACCCAGGTAAAAACTCAAGTATAGTTGATAGACAGATATGTTTCCCCATGGTCTTTTGCCATTGTGTATAAAATATGCTTAAACATTTGTGGAATTAGATTGTCTTGAAAACCTAGTGCCAACATATTTCTGTGTACTAGCCACATGATATGATATTCAGATTTTGAAGAAAATCTCATTAAAGTTTGAATTTTATAAGTATAATATGTATTCAAGTATCAGTGTTCAAAGGCATTAGCCTAGCCAATATTAGGTCATGGTCAGTACATTGAAACTTCTCACATGGGCCTTCTGAGCCCATAGGCCCTGATGCCATTAACCATAGCAACTAAGTATGGTGAACAGGCCTACGATTAGGCCAGGTCACTACAATTGGTAGTTGTCACATCACTGTGAGAACTGCAGCAACACAATGAACTTCTCAGTTTTAGTTTCTTTTCTGTAAAATGGGGATATTCCGATTATCAGCTATTAAGTAGAATCTTGACAAAGTACGCCAAGATTCTTGGAAGATAAATAAGCTTTGTGTAAGTTCCCCTGTCCTCCAGATCTCCAAATACAGAAGAGAGCTCACATCTGTGCATAGTTTATAATACCCAGTGTGATCAAAAACATTTTTGTTTTATACTTACTTACAAAGTTAGGCTGAATCTCAAATTTGGATGGTTGAGAATATAATATACAAGAAACAATGTTTTCTCTTCTCTTCCTTCCTCCGTCCCTCCCTTTCTGTCTCCTCACACAAACAGTAGACATGTATAAATTATGCTTTTCTTATGTTGAAATGGCCTGATTTTGCCATTGTTGAACAGATAAAGAGCTTTTGTGTTTCTCTGCATAATTTGTATTGATTTCACACAAGGCAGCACGTATGTCAGTTTTTCTCAAAGTGTGGTCTCCAGTCTACTTACATGGAAGACACTTTTGAAGCTGCTTAAAATGCAGATTTCTAGACTCCACCCCACATTTACTAAGCCAGAATCTCTGGGGGTAGGACCTAGGGAACTTTATTTTTAAAAAGCACACTGGTGATTCTGGAACGTTAGGTGCTTCAGAATCACTACTCTGATTCTGGTTTTGGGAGAGTTGGCTCTTGAGGTTCCTCTCAGTCCCTTACTTCTATTTTGGACCTGGTTTGACCCTTAGCAGGTTGTTTGGGAGAACAGAGAGTTCTCTGGAGTGGACCTTGACCCATTCACCTAAAGTGTTCTGCTCTGTTAAGCATTGAGTCTCTGCTTTAAAAACTGTCGGCCTGGTGCAGTGGCTCATGCCTATAATCCCAGCACTTTGGGAGGCCGAGGTGGGCAGATCATGAGGTCAGGAGATCGAGACCATCCTGGCTAACATGGTGAAACCTCGTCTCGACTAAAACTACAAAAAATTAGCCAGGTGTGGTGGCGGGCGCCTGTAGACCCAGCTACTCAGGAGACTGGGGCAGGAGAATGGCTTGAACCCAGGAGGCAAGGCCTGCAGTGAGCTGAGATCACGCCACTGCACTCCAGCCTGGGCGACAGAGCGGAGTCTGTCTCAAAAAAAAAAAAAAAACCAAAAAAAAAAACAAAAAACAAACTGCCCTATATCTGTATTTATTTGTCTTGCTGAATATTGAACATTTATAAAATATCCTGTACTAACCTGTCCAATTCTCTGGCTTAAATGGGCCACTTTCTACATGATACATGAATAAAGGAAGATAATTCGGGATACATATTTAGCTACTCAAAACTTAAAGTGAAAACTAAGGGAACCTGTGTCCTTGGTGAGACAACAGAGTAAAGTTCATTGGGAGACAGGGTGGTCAGAGAGACTCAGGTTGGGTAGTATTTATCAACTTTAATTGGGAAGTCCCTGAAAGGAGAATGGTCAGGATGATTTGGTGTTTTAAATACCAAATACCCTTTTAAATATCCTTATGTAAACATGCTTAAAAGCAAAAATTCAGCGAGGCGCGGTGGCTCACTCCTGTAATCCCAGCACTTTGGGAGGCCAAGGCAGGCAGATCACGAGGTCAGGAGTTCGAGACCAGCCTGGCCAGCATGGTGAAACCCCGTCTCTACTAAAAGTACAAAAAATTGCTGGGTGTGGGGGCGCACGCCTATAGTCCCAGCTACTCAGGAGGCTGAGGCAGGAGAATTGCTTGAACCCAGGAGGCGGAGGTTGCAGTAAGCCGAGATCATGCCACTGCACTCCAGCCTGGGCAACAGAGTGAGACTCCATCCCCAAAAAAAAAAAAAAACACTTTTCTTTTACAAATTTTTGATTTATATAAAAAAATTTTTGTAACTTATTTTAGGTTCAGGGACATGTGCAGGTTTGTTACATAGATAAACTGCATGTCATGGGAGTTTGGTGTACAGATTATTTTGTCACCCAGGTAGTAAGCATGATACTACCTGGGTGTTTTTTCTGATCCTCTCCTGTAAAATTTTAAATGTTTCTTCTTTGAGGCTTTGTGCAAGCCCAAGAATGTAGAGACTGCCCACTTAATGCTGATAAATACTGCCCGATCTGAGCTCTCTGAAAACCTTGTCTTCCAATGAGACTTTACCTTTATCGGCTCACCAAGGGCACAGGTGCCCTTAGTTTTCACTTGGGTTATTTTTAGAGCTTATGCCATTAAGAAGTTCCCTGAAGGTCTTTTGCTTTCAAGGACTACATTCTTGAATACGGAGGGATAAATTAGTCTTTTGATTCAGAGGGGACGGAGAGGGCATGTATTATGTGCCTGACTGGTCTAGGCACTTTTTATGAAGTCTCATTTTCTCCTTATAACAACCCTGCAGGTATTATTCCTACTTTACAGAGAAGTGGAGTCTGAGAGATTAAGATTCTTACCTAAGATGACATAGCTTCTCAGAAGTGGAACTAGAATTTGAAAATGTGATTTGAACCCATTTTTGTCAGGCTCCAGTGCATATATTTTTCCCTGCATCAGGGAAGACAGGATAACAGCAATGTCTTTTATTTCCAGATGGCAGAAGAGAAGACCCCAGGTAGAGTAACTTACTCAAGGTCATAAAGAGAGAGTTTAAGATACTCAGAGCTCCACGCTTCTTCTGATCTCTTTTCCCAAATCCCTGCTTTTGTCGGCGTGCTTCTCTCTTTTTAAAAGATCTATTATAGTAAAACTCCCAATTAGAGATTGTGGCAGAAATATTTGTCAAAACAGTAGTGGTACCTCTCAACGAAGAGAACTCTCAACAGATGTGCTATATGTAATCCTATTTTGTTAAAGGACATGAGTAGTACTAGTTTCAAGGGTCAACGACACCCACTGGCATTTACAGAGGTGTTAAGTGTCCTGGGGCAGAATTGCTGCTTATTGAGCATGTAAAGTTTCTGATGACTATGTTAGGAAGATGGCTTGGATTGAGTGCCAGAGGCCTGGTTGCTAGGGTGTTCTTTTTCTTTTAACGTTTTATTGTATCTATATATACTTTTTTTTTTGAGTTGGAGTCTCAGTCTGTTGCCCAGGCAGGCTGGAGTGCAGTAGCACAATCCCGGCTCACTGCAGCCTCCACCTTCCAGGTTCAAGCAATTCTGCCTCAGCCTCTCATGTAGCTGGGATTACAGGTGCATGCCACTATGCCTGGCTAATTTTTGTATTTTTAGTAAAAATGGGGTTTCACCATGTTGGCCAGGCTGGTCTTGAACTCCTGACCTCAGGTGATCTGCCTACCTCGGCCTCCCAAAGTGCTGGGATTACAGGCATGAGCCACCACACCCAGCTGTATACATTTTTAAATACATAAAGAAGTTGGAAGAAAAATACAATTAATCCCCATGTATCCATTACCCAGCTTCAATAGCCTTCGATTTTCTGCCATTCATGTTGCCTCTATCTCACTCACATGGTTTTTTCCCCTCAGGAGATTTGTTTGTTGGTTTGTTTTACTGTCACTGACTTGAAGCTCACCCCAGGAATTTTTAAAAGTAATTTCCAGATACTTTAAAAGTTTTTTTTAGCTGTCATTTATTAAATGCCTAATTATGGCTGAGTACTGTGTTAAATATCTTTTTTATTTTTATTTCTTATTTTGAGACAGGTCACTTATTTTGAGATTGCAGTGGTGCGATCTCAGCCAGGCTGGAGTGCAGTGGTGCCATCATAGCCTTGACCTCCTGGGCTCAAGCAATCCTCCCACCTCACCCTCCCAAGTAGCTAGGACTAAGGTGCCCAGCAAATTTGTTTTTGTTTTTTTTGTAGAGATGGGGTTTCACTATATTGCCTAGGCTGGTCTCTAACTCCTGGGTTCAAGTGATCCTCCCACCTCAGCCTCCCAAAGTGTTGGGATTACAAGTGTGAGCCACCATGCCCAGCCAAATACTCTGTATTTAATGCTCACAAATCACACTGTGGTTTAGATGCTATTATTATTTCCCATTTATGGAAGAGGAAACTGAGGCACCTGGGATTAAGTAATTTGCCTGCCTTAAAGTAACTTGCGCAAGGTTGCACAGTTAGGAAGTAATGGAAGTAATGGGGCCAGGATTCAAGCCCAGGGTAGTCTGGGCCTCTTACTCACTCCTCTGTGTTTCAGGCATTGCTGTTTATTATAACCCCAGAAGAGTTCTGTTCTATACCACCCACCTCTGTCGTATTTACCAAAGTATAGGAGTCAGAGATTTATTTTGTTTATAGTGCCAATGGCAGGATTAAGCAGTATCCATGTTTATCACTGATCTAGGAAGGACAATAAAAAAGAGTAGGTGAAATAGGGCGATAGAAGGAGGGAGGGAAGAAAAATGATGTGATGGAAATATTGTTGCACTTCTAGGCTGGGCACGGTGGCTCACACCTGTAATCCCAGCATTTTGGGAGGCCAAGGCAGGTAGATCACTTGAGGCCAGGAGTTCAAGACCAGCCTGGCCAACATGGCAAAACCCCGTCTCTACTAAAAATACAAAGCATTAGCCAGGTGTTGTGGCGCACATCTGTGGTCCCAGTTACTCAGGAGGCTGAGGCATGAGAATTGCTTGAACCTGGGAGGCGGAGGCTGCAGTGAGACATGGTCACACCCCTGCACTCCAGCCTGGGTGACAGAGTGAGACTCTGTCTCAATTAAAAAATAATAAATAAATAAAGAGATGGAGACTTGCTCTTTTGCCCAGGTTGGAGTGCAGTGGCATGACCAGACTACCCTGGGCTTGAACTCCTGAGCTCAACCTATCCTCCTGCCTAAGCCTCCAAATAGCTAGGACTATAGGCACATACCACCATGCCCAGCTAATTTTGAAATTTTTTGTAGAGACAAGGTGTCACTGTGTTGCCCAGGCTGGTCTCAAATTCCTGTGCTCAAGCAATCCTCCTGCCGCAGCCTCCCAAAGTGCTGGGATTGCAGGCATGAGCATTGCACCCGGCCCTCTGTTTTGCAGTGTTGTAACTGTGAGAATCATATGTGGCACTTCATTTTGGTCCAGATGCTTTTCAAGGAACCATATATACTGGAGACCCAGGGGACAATGGGGTTGATTTGGGGACTAGTTGGTGACAGTAAAAGGAACAGAGGCCTGGAAATTAAACCTGGGTTCTAGTCCTAGTTGTGCCACTTATTATTACTTGTGACTGCAGGCTAGTCTCATCTGAGTTCCCATAAAATGACTCATTTTTAAAGTCTCTTTCAGTTTTAACATTTTGTAAATATGAGATTTGGGGTAGCTTAATCCTTACTACAGATCATTGTAACTTTTGATTGGAAAAGGAATAAAGAGAAATATTACCGCCGGGCGCGGTGGCTCACGCCTGTAATCCCAGCACTTTGGGAGGCCAAGGCGGGTGGATCACAAGGTCAGGAGATCGAGACCATCCTGGCTAACATGGTGAAACCCCGTCTCTACTAAAAATACAAACATTAGCCAGGCGTGGTGGCAGGCGCCTGTAGTCCCAGCTACTCAGGAGGCTGAGGCAGGAGAATAGCGTGAACCCGGGAAGTGAAGCTTGCAGTGAGCCAAGATCACGCCACTGCACTCCAGCCTGGGTGACAGAGCAAGACTCCATCTCAAAAAAAAAAAAGGAGAAATATTTTCTCCCTTTCTTAATTGTAAGGATAGATTAGATTCCCATCCCTTAATTACAATGAAAATAGAGGATCAGACTAAAATCAGAATTGTGAGACCCCTTCTAGCCCTGTGAGTCCTGGTTATAGTATATCTTCTGGTTTTCATCTGTGTATCTTTCTGTTTTTCCGGTTTTTTTTTTTTTTTTTTTTTTTTTTTCCCTGAGACAGAGTCTTGCTCTGTCTCCCAGGCTGGAGTGCAGTGGCGCAATCTCAGCTCACTGCAACCTCTGCCTCCTGGGTTCAAGTGATTCTCCTGCCTCAGCCTCCCGAGTAGCTGGAATTACAGGCGTGTGCCACCACGCTTGGCTAATTTTTTGTATTTTTAGGTATTTGAGGCTGCAGTGAGACATGGTCATGCCACTGCACTCCATTGAGACGGGGTTTCACTGTGTTAGTCAGGATGGTCTTGATTTCCTGACCTCATGATCCACCCCCCTCGGCCTCTCGAAGTGTTGGGATTACAGGCGTGAGCCACCGCGCCTGGCCCGTATCTTTTTGAAGTAGAGAAAGGAGGGTTAGAAGTATGAAGGTGGTGTTTCCTTACTTACGGCAAAAAAGAAAAAAAAAAAGTAGAAGTTGAAAGTGAGATAAAGAATTGCTAGCCAGGCACGGTGGCTCATGCCTGTAACCCTTGCACTTTCAGTGGCTGAGGTGGGAGGATTAGTTGAGCCCAGGAGTTCAAGACCAGTGTGGGTAACATAGGGAGACCCTGTCTCTATAGAAAATAAAAAAATTAGCTGGGTATGGTGGTGTGTGCCTGTGGTCCCAGCTACTTGGGAGGCTGAGGCAGGAGGATCATTGGAGGCTAAGGTGGGAGGATTGCTTGAGCCCTGGAGGTTGAGGTTTCAGTGAGCCAGGATCATGCTACTGCACTCCAGCCTAAGCGACAGAGCAAGACCTGGTCTCAAAAAATAAAAAGAAAAGAATTGTCTCAGAGTCCTTTCCCAACTTAGAGATGGGTGCGTGACCAGAGGCCAGGTCTTCAGGTTGTTGGGTGAGAATACTCTTTGTTCTTTTTCTTGCACCACATCTCAATAGCTCTTCATTGTGTTTAATACCGTAGTAACCCTGTTTCTCCTTTCTTTTTTTTTTTTTTTTAGTACCTCAACATGCTAAGGACTTGTGAGGGCTACAATGAAATTATCTTTCCCCACTGTGCCTGTGACTCCAGGAGGAAGGGGCACGTTATCACAGCCATCAGCATCACGCACTTTAAACTGCATGCCTGCACTGAAGAAGGACAACTGGAGGTGAGTTTTCATCATAGGGCTCTGGCTACGAGGACTGGAGATACTTTGATGCTCACTTCCTTGTGACGTTTTAATTCCTTTTTAGGGGGAAATGAAATCAAAACTGTATTTTGACTGGGGCAAATAAACAGGCATGGAATCCACACTGATCCTCAGCTTCATTGGCTGCTTCCACTGATTTGTATTCTTCTATCACAGTCCTTTCTCTGAAGCGATGCAGACATCTCCATTCATTTCTCTTCTGTCTCCTGGTTCAGAACCCCCTACCTCAGTTCCCCAGCACTCTGAAACACAGACTGTACCTTACTGCCTTGTCTTGGTTGTCCAGAACCAGGTAATTGCATTTGAATGGGATGAGATGCAGCGATGGGACACAGATGAAGAAGGGATGGCCTTCTGTTTCGAATATGCACGAGGAGAGAAGAAGCCCCGATGGGTTAAAATCTTCACGCCATATGTGAGTGCAATTTGGAGAAAGTAACTGGGACTTAGTTTGTTTTTTTGTTTTTTTCCAGCTAAATGCATAAATGGAGAGAGAGATAGAGCTAGTAGTTGTCTTGAGATCTGAACCTGTTTGAATCCTGGAGCCCCCAGATTCATCCTGTCTTTGCTTTAGGCCTGACTGGAATTGGCAATTTCGTATCCCACTTGGCTCATAGTTACCACTAGAAGGAGCTAGAGAATAGTGGATGAACCATGCCTGGGTTTTATGGTACTTGTCAGGGTTTTTCTCTAGACTGAGTTTGGAAGATGGGATGACTGGGGATAGGAGTTCAAAGGCACAGTCCTGAGGTGCCTGCTCTTGAGAAGTTAGTGAGTGTCACCACCTTTTTTTTCAGTTCAATTACATGCATGAGTGCTTCGAGAGGGTGTTCTGCGAGCTCAAGTGGAGAAAAGAGGTAATTCTGAACAGTCCTTGAATTGACCTTTTCATCTTTTCTGTTTCTTTAAAATTTGTAGGCCTGTGGCCAAATACCTGGGACCCTCACCTCCATCTCTGTCTTTCTAGGAATATTAGTTAGAGACCGATTATCTCATGTGAGCCAGGACATTCTTCCAGCAAGGTTGGCCTCTGGATGGTGAACGGGCTGTGCAAAAAAGCCCTGCTTCTTCCCTTATCTAGAGGGTGGACATTGGCTACAGGCTCTTCCATCTCTCATGACTTCATGGACCCTCCTCTGCCAGTTTTTTAAATCAGATCACCCTCCATGTTGTTCGTGACCCACAGGGGAAGCTGTCCTCAGTTGTAGCCGTCTTGACTGGATGAGTCCTGGCAGTCTTTCTAGGCGAACCAAGAATGTGTGTGTGAGGGAAGGTGTTGGCTGTTGCTTTACTGCTGTCTGTATGTGCCAGTGCTGGAACAGAATTGGGAAGATTCTGAATAATTAGTTACTTATTCTCAAAGAAAATCTTTGAAAGAATCAGGAGGTCAAGTCAAGAACATGAAAATTTATATTCTTAGTACAGTAGAAAGAACACTGGGCTCTGGGAATTTTATCTGGGTTTTCTCCTGGCTTTTTTTTTCCTCTGTGTAATTTTGGGTAAATCAGCTTCCCTAGCTCTCAGTTTTCTTTTCTGTGAAACAGGAAGACTGAACCACATAATTAATATCCAAGGTCCCTTCCGGCTCTAAAAGGCTATGATTCTAGATGAGAAGTTATATCAGGAAAGATGCGGCCAATCAGATTGAGTCATCCAGGCATACCTTTTTAGCTTCTGTTTGAGGAGTTGTCTCCAGATAAGAGGAGATGTGGCTTCCCAATAACTCTTTTTTTTTTTTTTTCCTTTCAGAACATTTTCCAGATGGCGAGGTCACAGCAGAGAGATGTGGCCACCTAGCCTTTCCTTATCCCCTTCCCTTCCCTTCCCTTCACCCCCATCCTCTTACTCCTTTCATGTCCTATTTCAGACAGAGTAACCATTAACACAAAAGAAGAGAAAAAGTTAAAGTCGTTATATTCAAAAGCCCTAAACTAAATATTATTAATAACCCCCTCTGAATTTCGTGTCTCTGGAATTGAGGTGGTAGTGAACAGCAGATCGGTCAGCACCAGAAGTCAACTGAGTTAAGACAGGAAAAGAAATAAGCCCAACCAACTTGCCAAAGGTATCTTTGTCCTTTCACCTGGGCCTCATACCAACAGCCTCTCCTTGTACTATATTTTTAAAACTGGAACTATGAACTTCATCCATTTGCACTGTTCAGACATATATATGTATGTATGTAAAAATTATATATACACAAATTAGCTGCACGTATATACATATATATATTTCTTTTTAAATTTCATATTGATGGCAGTACCTTTTTTAGCTTGTGTTTTTACACACCTTTCACTAGAATCCATGACCTCTCTTGTGCTCTCTTTCTTTTGAAACAAACTTTAAAAAGGAAAAAAAAAAGCATTTTACAGGGAAAAATACCTCTCCTCATGAAGGACTTGAAAAGTTTACAACCTGCTTGGATTTTTGCCCCTTTTTTTGTATTGAGTATAGATTCCGGCTCATGGGTTGCCATAGAGTCTGGGAACAAGGAGTGTAGTTTCTTTATCTTCCAAGAGGGTGTTGGGGAGGAGAAAGAGGTGTGTTTCTCAAGGTTAACAGGCTGTAGTTCTGCAGGGAGAGCCTGAAGTCCTGGTATGGTCTCTTGATTCTGTGACAGTTTTTTTGATCCATCTGTTTCTCTCACTCCTGGCTTTCTAGCCACATTCTGCACCTCCATCCTGCTTTCCTAGAGCCTCGGTATGCTTTCCCTCAACCGGCCCTGAGTGGAGTTGCGGGTGGGCTCAGGAGGTTGATGCCATGGGAACCTGAACCTGAAATACTTCATGGTAGTAATTTCCTGTTTTCCTTGCCTTCTTTTTTTTTTTTTTTTTTCTTCTGAGACAGGGTCTTACTCTGTCGCCCAGACTGGAGTGTGGTAGCATGAACATAGCTCACTGTTACCTTGAATTCCTGGGCTCAGGTGATCCTTCTGCCTCACCCTCCTGAGTAGCTGGGACTACAGGTGTGCACCACCACACCTGGCTAATTCTTCTTAAAATTTTTTTGTAGAGACAGGGTCTCACTATGTTGCCCAGGCGGGTCTCAAACTCCTGGCCTCAGGTGATCCTCTTGTCTCAGCCTCCCAAAGTGCTGGGATTACAGGCATGAGCCACTGTGTCCTTCCCTGCCTTTTTTGCAGCAGGGATAGTACTCGGGACCAGAGTTAAGCTGATACCTTAGGCACACAGGTTGGACTTACATAGAGGAAAGAAAGCAAGCAATGCCCTATGTACATGAGGTTTTACCTCCTCCATTCCTGACCAATAACCACCCATAACTACGGCATTCTCTGTGACTTCCTTAAACAGCAGTGATGGGAAGGGATCCAATAGTATCTTCAAGGCCTTGGGGAAACTTGCAGTGGGTCAGTGGTCTGTGCCAACCAAACAATAGCCCCATCCAAGCCAGCTGAGGACCCAGGAAGGAGTAGTAGGAATACGGTTGATTAGATTGGATCTCCCCAGTTTTAATTGAAAGGAGACTGAAGGAAAACCTTACTGCTTTCTGTCCCTTAAAGAGCTCCTCATCTGATCTTGCAGCTAGACCCTTTGAGACTTAAGAGCTGCATCCCAGGATCAGAAGCCAGGGCTAATTGGGGTAGGACGATATTCCCAGCCCCTAAGCTCTGTAAATAATGCATAAGAAGCACCAAGTCAGGCTCAGATGCAACTAAAACACATCTTTGAGCCTTTTCTTTTTCCCTTCTCCCCTTTCTAAACAAAAACCTTCCTAGGATGGCATCTTTTGCTCTAACTGGGAGACAGTCATAATTGGTTGTAGTCAACTCCACTAAACAGTGTAGGGGGGTGGCTGGAAAGTCTCTTTTTTGTAATTTGTTTTTGCAAATCATTGTGAGGCCACTCTTTCTTTCTTTCTTTCTTTCTTTCTTTCTTTCTTTCTCTTTCTTTTGCTTTCCTTCTTTTTCTTTCCTTCTTTCATCTCTTTTTTGTAATTTCTTGTTGCAAATCATTGTGAGGCCACTTTTCTTTCCCCTTCCTTCCTTTCTTCCTTTTTTTTTTGTTTTCTGTTTTTTGTTTTTTTTTTTCCAGAGTCTTGCTCTGTCGCCCAGGTTGGAGTGCAGTGGCACGATCTCGGCTCACGGCACCCTCCGCCTCTTGGGTTCAAGCGGTTCTCCTGCCTCAGCCTCCCAAGTACTGGGATTACAGGTGTACACCACCACGCCCCACTAATTTTTTGTATTTTTGGTAGGGCGGGGTTTCACCATGATGGCCAGGTTGGTTTTGAACTCCTGACCTCAAGTAATCTGCCCACCTCGGCCTCCCAAAGTGCTAGGATTACAGGAGTGAGCCACTGTGACTGGCCCACTTTTCTTTCTTTCTTTCTTTCTTATTTTGTTATCCTGGCAGCCGTTTGTCCCTGCATGGTATGGGATCAAAGAGGACAGCCTTTCCTCCCTCACCTTCTCCAAATCTAGGTGGAATCACAGAGTACAAAACGTAAGAATGCTGAATGTGTAAAGTTGCAGAGGGATCCCTAATTTGAAGACTTTGACACAGAACTAACTTCTTTTGGTTTAAATGAATTTAAAATGAGCCAAAGGACCCTGAAAAGAAGACATGTTGATTTCCCACTCCTAGATGCTAAAGAGACTTGGCACCAGCTTTGTTCAAACTGTAAAAATAGCAATTTGTCCCTACTTGCTCAGAGTGGGACAGTAATGAACAGAGCTGGGATTCCATGCGACAGCTTGAATGCTGACCTTCAGACATGAGACATAGGGATTTGGAGGCCCCTTAGAATGGGTAGCTGGTGTTATGTTCCCTTTCTGGCATAGCATTCACTTGGTGCTTTGGAGATTAGGTGAGGGCCCTATAGGTAGTTGGCCTGTTGGCAGAATTTATTTAGGAACAGCCCTTCTTGAAAGTGTCCCAGTAACAAAGCACCCAGCTGCAGCAAGGAGGTGGGGAAGGAGGGCACCCCAAAGGACAGCGCCTTCTTCTCTTCCACCCATGCACGGTCTTGGGTGATGGAGGCGGGTTCCCTGTGGCTGTGTGGATCCCATAGGATCAAGCCCTTCTTTGCATGAAGCAGTGTTAGTTGTGACTCTTCTCTCTCCCCTTCCTCTGCACTTCCTTTCTGTAATCCCTACTGTTCTTCTTAGTCCCAGCTTCTGCCCAGGGAGGCTTCTACCCAGACTTCTTTTGCAATTTGTCCCTGGAAAGAGGGGGTCTCCCAGTGCCCCCACCTTCATCCCAGCAGAACCAGCAGGATCCTCCTGGTCTCTCACTGGCCTTCCTCCACACTTGGTTTCTATCGTCTGGGGTAGAAGCTCAGAGCTTTTTATGGCCCAGGAGAAAATGTAGACCCTGAGAAACCTGTCCCTGCAGAAAGGTTCCCTTGGGCCATGCTTTGGGCCCTCTGCTCTTTATATGTTTATTCTATTCTCCATTTTTCTGCCCTGTCCTTACCCTAGGCCTAAACACAGGTACAGATATGTGCGTGCTCAGGGCAGCTCCTAGGCCTGGACCGAGCTCTCAGGGAGGAATTAAATAAATATTCCAACATCCTCATGCCTGGCCCATTTAGTTTCATCCTTTAGTTACCCAGGCCAGTAGCTTTGGGTTGTCCCTTCCTGTAGCTCCAAACCCAGCACTTGGAGCAGCAAAATAGGGCACTGACAGGAGATGACACTCTCTCCTATCTCAGAATTTGCCAACTTCTGGGCTGGGCTCCTAGGAGGTAGTTTTCTTGAAGGGGACTGCATCCTAGTTGACCTGAATTTTCCAGACCAGGAGGGACTGCTGTGCTCTCCCTTCTCACCATCATACTGTTTGGCTAGATTCATTCAGCAGTAGAAGCTCTTTCATCTGTTGACCCCAGCATACTGCTGTTTCTTCACCAGCTTCATTGTGTCACAGTAGCTTCCTTTTGGAGGATGATGTGATAGAACACTCAGAGGGAGGGAGAAGAGAGGTAGTGGGTATGCTTCTCTAGCTCCCCATCTTCCAGGTCCACCTCTTGACTTCCTGTTCCCCTAAACCTGAGCACATCACGCCAGGCCTCATTGCTGCCAGGACAGCATCAGCTCACTCCTCAGCAATAATCTAGGGTATGTGGGAAGATCAGGGCTGTGGTAAGGAATAGAATCAAAGAGGGGAGTGATACGGGGTGGGGGCACTTGGCCGCCTGCTAACTTGGACATTAATTTTATATCATGACCCCCTTTTAAGCCAGTGAGCTGGGCTTCAGTTTTTCCCAGGCCATGCACATTTAATTTATTTCAGAGAAACTCTAATTGTATTTTCACTGCAGTATCTTGTATTTTTTATTTGTGATTTAAGAAATGTGAAGAGAAAATACACAGACACAATAATGGCTAACAGTGTTTCTTTCATTCCTTGTTCTAGAGCTAACCACTCTAAAATTGTTTGGTAATGTCACTTAGTGTAATTAATTGTAACATATTCTTTTAAATAAATTGATTTATTGATCAAACACTTCTTTGGTTTCCTAGACTACGAATCCTTTGGGTTGTGTGGGAAGAAGTGAACAGGGACCTTTGAGATTTGAGTCAGAGTGGTCAGTCTGAAAAGAAGAAGAAACATCTAATCAGTTTTCCCAGGTAACTAGTAGGGCAGTTTTTTGAGTTCAGGGAATGGAGAAGGGTGAGGAAAGAAGCCACAGGAGGCCCTTGGTTTGCAGTTCTCTTCCCAGTGGCTCCTTTGAAAATTCCTTCTTCTCCTTCAGATCTCAGAGGTGATTGAGCTTACCCCTCCCATCTGCAAGCTTGCACAAAAATCCTTTGAAGATTCACAGGATTCCTTTCTCTGCCATGCAGATAGAGCCTGGCAGAGCCTTTGGTACAGATCTTAGCAATGGCCCCTCCTCTCCACCCCCAGCAACAGGTATATTCTTTTTCAGGTAAATCGGGAAAGTTTTTCTCTTTGGGATCTGGACTGAAAGGAACACATTATGACTATTGAACGTCCAGCACAAAACAAGGCACTGTGGGTAGCCTTACTCTCCCCTGCTCCCACACTCCTGAGAAGAAGGGTGGTCCTACTGCCTTTTGCTTTTGCAGAGGCATCTGAGGGGCTGGGGCCTAATTACCTTCTCTCAAGAGTACCTGTTCCTCTCTGCACATTTGTTTATGAGCTGACTCTGGTCTGAAAAGCTCAGCATTTGTGGTGGGTGAGACATTTTAATTTTTTTATAAAGCTTCATTTATTATTATTTTTACAACTTCCGGCCACACGCTTTTGTTCCCTAACTGATGACCATAAGACCAAGAACCATTGTGACATTTTGTTTGTCAGTTTGGGAAGAGACATTGTTCAGGGGCTCATTCATTCACCCACCCATTAGCTTTGGATATTTAAAATCTAAGAAACACTACTGTGCTAATGGAGGGGGGAAATGTTACCTTTCCTAAGCAAAGAATCCATAAAGAAGAACAAAGTGGAATTCCAGAATTAGAGTTACAGTGGTTAAAGTCAAACATTTATTAGGTATCTGCTGTTGGGGGTGGGGTGGGGAGATTGAGATACTGCAACAGACACAAAAGCAAAGAAAGAAACATTTCTGCCAGCTTACAGGCTCACAGAAGAATGAGACACCTACGCATGGCCATGATACACAGCAGTGAAAGGTTTAAGTGCCATAAGGACTAGAAAAGGAAGGAGAAAGACCTGTGGATGAGGGCCGTTAAGATTTTCATGAAGAAAGTAGTGTTTAAGCTGAACTGTTTTAGTGTGAGAAGGATTTCAACAAGAAGGCATTCAACAAACATTTATTGAGCCATTATTTGCCAGACACTGTAGTAACTGGGAATGAAAAGACATGGGAGAAAAGGGACCAAACTTGCCTAGAGAACAATGAATAGTTCTATTTGGGTATGTGTGGGAATGAAGTGGAAAGTAAGACTTCGAAGAGCCTTGAATACCAGGCTGAGGTGTTCTATGAAAAACAACAAAAAACAGCAGCAGAGAAGTTTTGTTTTTTATTAGCTGCAGTTTTAGAAAGATTGATGCTTCAGAACATAGACAGAAGGACCAATTAGGAAATTGCTATGATTAGTCAGTTAATAAGTGTAGGCAGTGATAATTGAAAAGAGGGAAATGATATGAGAAAGTCTGTGGAAGTGAAATCTTAAATGATTTAATACCATTGAGTTTATGTGAAAGTACTAAAAACTCTTGAGGTTTTCTGTCTATGTGACTAGAAAATAGAAATATATGAGTTGGCACTTTATGGGAGAAAGTTTTAGCATTGGCCCTATGATGATTTAGATACGGATGGGAAATCCAGTATAGATGTCCAACAGTCATTTCTTATTTACTAAGCAATGTCTAATGTTTGGGGCACTGTTTAGGGTGACCAGGATACAGTGCTGGACAAAAGCAGACTAGGTAGTAAATGTTGGTGAATTAACTTTTAAAAGATGACTCTTGGCTTCTTGGGAGAACAAATTGTAGGAGAGCAGGAGAAGAAACATGGAGACAGATGAGAGCAATGTGACGTGGACAGTGTTGATGGCTGTGGAGATGCAGAGACATGAGTAAGTAAATCAGCTGAATACTTTAGAGGTAGACTTAGTAGGGCTTTGCAGTTGGATTGGGGAGGAGACATGAGAGAAAGGGTGTAATCCAAGTTTTGGCTTGAGTAGGTACCTAGTGGTGCTGCTTACTAATGATGAAGACTGAGGGAGAAAAGGTAATACCAAAATTGAGTTCAGGACAAAAATTAGGCTAGAAACGTATCACTGGGACTTGGTTTTCATCAGGCAGGTGAGAGGATGCAATATATTGGAGGGAAACCAAGTTTATGAGGAGCAAGAAGAAGCTGACTGCTCTGTGAAATAGACTGAAAGAGGGGCCAGAGAACAAGGGTCTTATTAGGACCAGGGGCTTGGATCAGGGCTGTTCAAGTTACCAGATTTGGAGAAGAGAATGGGGCTTGGCCATGAGTGGGAATTGCTTCAGTCACAAATACCTGAAGTCAAGGCTGTGAAAGGCTTTGAAATTTTAGCAGGAGAATTAAAAGACAAAGGAAACACTGAAAGTCAGAGAGGCTGGCTCTCAGGCCAGCAGAGTCCAACCCGAGGAAATAGAGACACTTTGCATTACGTTTATGCTTTCCAAAGCTTTAAAAATATGGAAAGAAGATGGGACACGTGGAAGGAATTATTTAGGACTATTTTTTTCCCCAGCCATTGTCTCATCACCTTAATCTCCCTAACTGAGGATATTTTTCTAAATGTCTGCTTTCATTTCTACAACTAAAAGGCTCCCCTCTGTCCCTGCTATTAACATGTCAGCTCCACTCTTCTAGCTCAAGAAGTTATTTTCCTTCTCTTCCCTTTATGCTGCCATTAACGTTTGAACATAACTTGATTATTTTAGAAGAAGAAACAGACAATAAAAGTAGCCATTGATGTTGCAGCAGGGGCTGCCACACCGAGACGCTGCCTGAGGTCTGGGAAGAGGCCAAGAAGGAGGCAGCTTCTCAGTCCTGTTGCCACCCTCACCCCCCAGGAGAGAACCGCTGAGTCAGTGAATCACTCTGGGAGATGCCCTTTGGTCTAAAACCCACCTTCTGTCTTTCTATACTGACTTAGAAACTGCCCTGAAGTTGAGGCAGCTCATGGGGAAATTTGTAGATATTAAATGCTGACTCCTGTCCCCCTTGCTACACAGGCTTTTTCTCATCTCTGAGCACACCCACACACACTTACAGCTCTGTGTTGTTGAGATTTCAGATGCTGTCTACTTGGCTAAGAATACTGGCTGGATTCTTCTTCTTTGTAAGGTCCCATTTCTGATCTTTACCAATCCAAGAGACACTTTTTTCCCCCTAAAACAACGTCCACATATATATCTGCATAGCACTTCGCATTTTGCTTCTCTTTTTAACTATTCTTAGTTTGAGGTCTATGAAGAGAAGCAGAAGTACAGGGCAGGGATCTGGGGGTGAGTTGGGATTTACTGTTGTGCCTTCACAGAGCTCTGACCTGAGGCCAGATCAGAGCTGGAAGTTGAGCAAGTTTATAAGAAGGGACATACTGAGGGTGGGGTAGCAGCCTAGAAGCACATGTTCTATGAAGTCAAAGAAGACACCTGTGTGATCCTGAGCCTGCCCTAAAGCAGCTCACAGAGAAGAATCTAGGAAGTGGAGGGACTTAGGGCTTATGCAGTCCACCCTCTACCTGAAGGACTCACTCCTAAGCCTGCTTGCTACTTCTTGGGATCTTTGCCTCAGGTCAAAGAACAGGTAAGAAGAGAACATCATGGGCTTTGGAGTCTGACAAACTGGGTTCAACTCCTACAGCCATGCCTTACTGGCTTTGTGACTCCAGGGAAGTTAGTTAACCTTCCAAGCCTCTTTTTCCCATCTATAAAATTATATCCTACCTAGGCTGGGTGTGGTGGCTCATGTCTGTAATCTGAGCACTTTGGGAGGCCAGGGCTGGAGGTTTGCTTGAGCCCAGGGGTTTGAGACCAGCCTGGGCAACATAGCAAGACCCTGTCTACAAAAAAAAAAAACGATTTTTAAAAATGAGCTGGGTGTGGTGGTGTAGCCGCTTATAGTCGTAACTACTTGGGAGGCTGAGGCAGGAGGATCCCCTGAACCAGTTCAGTGTTGCAGTGAGCTATGATCTCACCATCGCACTCCAGCTTGAGTGACAGAGCGAGACCCTGTCTCAAAATAAATAAGTAAAATAAATAAACTATATCCTGCCTCACAAGGTTGTTAGGAGGTAAAATGAGGAAATGCACAATAAGGACTTGGAACAGAATCACATATGGAGCAGTGGTTAGTAAATGGTGGTGTCACAACTGGCTCCCAGTATCCACACTGGCCTCTGTGCAGAAATGGAGGTCCAAATGTGAGACTGCAAGTCCTCAGCCTTCAGAGGGACAGAGCTGGATACAGGGGAGAGCCCCCGACAGGGGAGATCTCCTTGTGCCCAACTCTGCAGGACATTCCAGAATTAAGCTCCAAAGAAGGGCTGAAGGACAGGATCATGAAGCCATGAACAAGGCCTGGATGCTGCTCAAAAGCAAGGGCCTGGCCTTCCCTGATGGGATTTTCTCTCAAACCTCATTCTCTACCTCCCTCCCCCTTCCCAGTGTGGGCAGGGAACAATCCCCTACCCTCAACCTTCCAAGACTCTTATTTGATGCTTTTAAACTTTTTTCTTTATTTAGACAGAAAAGACCAACTCTTTAAAAGTAAAATGCAATAAATAAATAAGTTAAGCATAGAGAACTGTCTGAAACTGACTCCCCGGTCTCCCCTTACCACCCCCACCCCCACCCCATTTTCTTTTCCCTAAAACCTCTTCCTAAAGAAAATGATCAGGTAATAAACCCCTTGACCCCTCCCCACACCCCTCCTCCCAATACCCAATTACCCCCCAAAGCAAAGGGAGAAATTAAGAGAGAGAAAAAAATCCAAGGGCAACATTGTCTAAACTCCCAGAAAGAGAGATGGCAGCGTCCGGGCCAGGCCGGGCGGGCTGGATAACGCACGGGTGGTAGTGGTATTTACACGGAGGGAACCAGCAGAGACTGTAAACATTTTTAGGGGTTCAGGGGAAGGTCTTTTCCTCGTGAAAGGAGGAGGGTCTCTGTGGCTGACTGGCAGAGAGGCAGCCCTCAGGGCTCCCCCACACCCTCCTAAGAGGGGGCCCTTGGGGGAGGCAGTGAGTTTTAGGGCTGGGAGCCCAGGAGTCAGGGATATCCTACCTCTAGCTGAGGGTGGAGGGGAGTGAGAGCCAGCTTCCAAGAAACCCCTAATGTGGGGAAGAGGCTGGGGTGAGGGTGCGCTGGGAGTGTGTGGCAGGCCCCTGCGGCTCTCCTGGGGCCTGCACGGGTAGAACAGGCCCACTGGTGGGGGAGGCAAGTACAAACGCTGGGCACAGAAGGCCTGTCACAGGAGCCCAGCAGAAGGCAGATACCCCGGAACCTTCGAGCCTGTTCCTCGCTCCCTCACAAAGGCCAAAAGGGCATCTAGGAGGAAATGGGCCCTTGGATCCAGGGAAGCGTAGCCACGGCCCTTCAGAGAGGCAGGGGGGTGGGAGGGGCCGGTGTCTTGTGCCCCCTGGGGCCACGAAGCAGCGTTTGCCCCAGAACCCAGTCAAGGCCCAGGGCAGGTGTGCAGAGAGGGCCAGGGCCAGTCGGAAGAGGGTGTGAGGCGCCCCTTCCTCTGGGATCTCCAGACCTGTGAAGGAAGAAACATGGGTGAAGCATGGGGAAGAGACCGCCGATGCGGATCACGGGCTCTGGGGGAGGGGAGGGGGCTGGGGTGAGTGACAGCTTCTAGGATGGGGCTGCCTGAGGAAGGCAGATCATCAGGCCTCAGTCCAAACGGACCCATCTGCCCCCACCCCCCAGCCATGAGAGCAGGGATAGAGGAGACAGGAGGGAGGGGGCGAACCATACAGGAAACCAAACGGTATTAGGAAGGAAATAGTCAAACAGCCCATGAGAAAAATAAAGACTGGAGGGGGAGAGAGGCAAAGAGATGACAACAGACAGGCAGGCAGAGAAATGGAGAGAGAGACAGAGAAGGGGGTGCGTGTAAGAGATAGACACCTGGAAAAAGAAAGGGAACATCCACAGAGAAGGCCAGGGCAGAGCCCAGGTCACGGCTCAGGGATGGAGTCTCATGGGGTGAGACCACCCCCGGCCCCCAGTTAGTGCTCTCATTCCTTTTTGGAAAGGAACACAGAAAGCAAGAGAGAAATGCACAGAACACAGACCACAGTCACCAACCACTGTAGACCAAGCACGTCCCGCGAGCTGCCCCCGGCCCTGACCTTGGGCTTGGGGGTGCTTCCCTCCGCGGCCCCTCCCCAAAGAACAAACAATCGGCTCCAAAGACAACACGCTCGTTCCATGCAACTTACAGGGGCCCGGAGCAGGGGTCCGGGGATGGGGGCTTCGGCCGACAATGGACACGGGCCCTGGGCTGGGGGGGCCCCCAGGGTGGGGGGAGTTAAGCAGCCAGGATTGGGGGGAAAGGGGAGAAACAGAAAATGTGGGTATTTTTCTTGGGTTGTGTTTTCTCAAGGGTTTGGTCCAAAGGAGATTAAACAGTGCGAAAGTAACCAAGGCTCACAGCTCTGTGGCCGTGAGGTTGAGGTGGTGGCCAGCAATGGGGTGGAGGGGACCTGACAAATAAACTTCACAGGCGGTGCGACATTTCAACCTCTTCCACCTAAACCAGAGCAACTCCCAAGAGGCCTGGAAATGGGCTCCCCCAGTCTGTCCTGTGCACTCTGCTGCCCCATGGGTCTGCTGCTACATGGGAAAAATCACCTGAAGTCCAGGGAAACCAGGGCTGATGTCCTCACTTCTCAGCACAACAGAGATTCTAGGAGCCAAGGATTCTAGGGCCCTCTGGCACCCTCAGCCAACCCCTTAATCCTCCAGTCCTATTCCCCTAATTCCACTCTAACCCGAAGGAAAACCAGAAAGAGACACACACAGACACGGACACTGACCAGACAAACGAGACCAGATATTGTGGAAGGTCCAGGGAGTGGACACATATATACAAAGACTTGGCTCTTTCTGGGGTCACAGAGGGTGTGTGTGAGAGAGAGAGAGAGAGAGAGTGACTCAGATTATTGAAAAACAGCTGAGGGAGCTGCCCCAGTCCCCTGCTTCAAGTGCCCAGGGTCAAGGGGGGGGTGGGCATCCCTGAGGGTGGTGGAGGACAGGGGTGGGGGGTGCAGTCCAATCGAGGGCCCTGGCTGCAGTGTGTGAAGCTGGGGAGGGAGGCCACAACAGAGGAGCGGGACCCACCTGGGGACCCTCAGTAGGGCCGGTTGGCATCCTTAGGCCGCTTTAGCTGGACTTTGAGGCGCTTCATGCCGATCTGGAAGCCATTCATGGCCTGGATGGCAGCCTGGGCACTGGCCGGATTGTCGAAACTCACAAAGCCTGGGGTGAGAGGGGCATAAGGCCCGGCCCAGCCCCACCTAGCTCTTCTGTGCTTAGGAGACCTCTGGCACTACCCTGTGTCTCCCAAGTGTCCCAAATGCCTAGAAAGCTGCCTGCCACATAGCAGCATTCCGTAGGAATTTGTTGATTGATGGGTTGAATGGATGAATCCAGTCCAGCCACTCAAACTACCATGTTCTTCCCAGCATTCTGTGCCGGTGACCCCTTCCTCTGCCTGGATAGCTCTGAGCCTGCCCTTTGAAAACGGCCACTTCCAGACCCTAAATGGCTTCTGAAGCAGAGAAGAACATTCCCTTTCTCCCCTGAGGAAGCCTTTCAAAGATGTGAAGGCAGCTAAAACCGACTCCCCAAGCCCACCTTTTGCAAACCAAACATCCCCAGACCATAAGCCTATTTCAGACCTCATGGGACATGAATTTGGCCAGTTTTTAAGAGAAATGCTGAAGGAAGAAGAGATGGGCCCAGGCAGCAGCTGGGTGTGCATGTTGGGTGTGTCAAAATGGCTCTTTTGTACTCTTGGATAATCAGTATTTCAAATACTGGGTCCACTGTGACCATAAATGCCTTCAAATATATTAGACCTTGTCCTGATTTGGAGTATGGCAAAAACTGTGCCATATCATATTCTTACCAAAACATTTGCTTTGATTGGTGGCCCGGTCAACAAAGACTTTGGCTGAGATGACATGGCCAAAGGGGACAAACATCTGGAGGATCTCTGAGTCAGTGAACTCCTGGGGCAGGTGGTAGATGAAGATGTTGCAGCCATCAGGGCCTGGGTGGCGGCAGAGACAGAAGAAAGAGCTCAGTGACCGGGAGGCACACACTCCAGGAGCAAATGTCCCAGGGAAAGCAGATTCTGGGAGGGCCCTCCAGTCCCAGTCCTCGACAGTGTGGGCGAAGTCTCCAGCCACCCCCTCCCCACTTGCTTTCATCCTGACACATGGGCAAGAGCTGGGCTCAGCGCGGGGTGATAGGGAGTCCCCAAGCCCATAACAAGGGCATTCCTGTCTCCCAAGGCCCCAGCCAGCACCTTCTCTTTGCTGCTGCTGTTGCTGCTGCTGCTGCTGCTGCTGCTGCTGTTGAGGCGGTGGTGGGGGCTGCTGGGCGACCAGGGCTGGAGGCTGCGGGAACGCAGGTGCAACCAGGCTGTAGGCTGCTGGGTAGGCTGCTGGGGTGGGGAGAACAGAGAGGCTGATGGGGCTTCCCTGACTTCTTGAGCCCTCCCAGCCAACCCTGTCTCCCTTCCCCTAGCCCAGGCCAGTGGCACCTGCAGGGCTGAGAGGTGGTCAGGGAAGGAGCTGCCTCAGATCCCTGGGTGTGCTGCCCTTAAAAACCCCTCCCCACAGTTGGGCTTGTCAGTAAAGCCTGAAGAGGTTGATTGGCAGGGAGCCAAGAAGCCCAGACCCAGTTACTGGGCCTCTTTTACTGGGCCTCTTTTCCTCCTGCCGCCTCTCCTACCTGAGCAGGGGCCCTGGCTAGGGCGCCTCACCTGTGTAGTGCTGCATCCCCGCGTAGGCCTGCTGCAGGGGGTCCACGGGGGCCGCAGGGCTCTGGGCTAGGGAGAGCAGCACAGACCATTAGCGTGGACCTGGCACGCAGTGGGGGCCCTCAGTGCCTCTCTGGGCCTCTGGGCCGAGGCCAGGCAGATGGGGAGCAGAGCTTCTCTGGGCATGGGGTGTGAAGTGAGAAGGTGGAAATGCACAAAGCAGTGGGAAGAGGGGAAAGAGCCCAGCGTTAGGAAGACTTGGGTCTGACTGCCTTGCAACCCTGGACAGGTAGCTTCACCACTCTACACCTCAGCTTCCTGGCCGAGCCCAACAGGAAGGATCATCCCCGTCCAGGATGGCAGGGCAGGAGGAAGTGCCTGTAACCCCCAAAGCTGGGAGGGAAGGTGTGTCCTGCCTCCCTAATGGGAGTGGTGGCTTAAATGGTTGCTGGGACGGAGTGGGCAGGCAGAGAGTCCCACCTGGGTAGGGGTGAACCCCGTTGGGATACAGAGCATCAGGGGCAGGCTGCCCAGTGGGCTGGGTGGGCACCGGGCTGTAGCCGTTGACGCCCAGGGCAGCCGGAATGGCAGAGACAGGCGTGGCAGCGATGGCAGGAGGGGTGCTGGTTCCTGGGGAGGAGAAAGCGACAGGGAGAGAGCAGAGGAGCAGACACACACACAGGCAGAGAACCAGTCAGCAAGTCTGTGGGCAGAGGGGAGGAAGCAGGCCTCTCTGACTCCTGAGTCCCTCCCAGACCCCGAGGCTTCCCTGAGCGATGCCCTGTGCCCCTGCCTACCCCTACCATGCTTAGTTCCCTTGCCCGGCCTTGCCCAGGCCATACCTGAGGATGGGGTGATGGGGGTGGCGATGAGGCCATTGGCATTGATGGCAGCCATGTGCTGCATCTGCACGGCAGCCATGGTGGCCATGGGGCTGAGGTAGGCACTGTGAGCCGCTACCAGGGCCGCCTGCTGCTGCATCAGCTGGGGGGAGGGGAGAGGAGAGTGGGGCAGGCCCCCTGTGCCCCAGCCTGGCTCCCTCCCAGCCCGGGGCCTTGGCATCGGGAGGGTGGGGGCAAGATACAGGGGGTCAGGAGGGCTGGCCCGGCATCAGGGGCAGTGCTCACGGCCTGGGTGTAGGCGCTGTAGGCTCCAAACTGGAGGGCGATGGGGCTGAACATGCCCAGCTGGGTGGCCACCTGCTGCATGCGGCGAAGACCTCGCTCCTTCTCGGTGTCAGCAAACTTCACCACCAGGCTGGACGAGGCACCCTGGGCACGGGCCCACACACAGGTCAGAGGTGCAGGGTCAGGGTCTCTCCTCCCCAGAGCCCTCAGGACCTGGTTTCCATTCCACCCCCATGGCATGGCTTGGCCTCTCTGAGAGGGCGGCCACCATTTTGTGTATGACAGATGGGGAGATTTTAATCCCACTCTCTCCCTATGCTAGGATGTGCAAGAGGCTAGAAGAAAAAATGAGGAATGTGAAGGCACGTGCTTGGAAAGTGAAAGGCCTACTGGAATGGAAAGGGCATCATTGGCTTCTCTGTGAAGACTCTGAACTGGGAATCATCCCCACCCTGGGTCGCCACAGCAAATGTTTAATCTCAGGCTAGTCTTCCCTTGTGGCTGCCCTGCGTGCCTTACCACGACTCCTGCCCCCACACCCCAGTCCTCATGGTGTGCCTCAAATCTTAATACTAGTCTGAGCTGAATAAAAACCAAATTGGAGCATTTGCAATGACGATGGTAGAATCCTAGAATCTCAAAGCTGGAAGGGGCATAGGGTCATTGGACACAGTTCTCTACCCAATGCTGTGTCCCCTCCACCAAGTCCCTGTGAAATGTTTGCCCAGCCTTTGCTGGAGAGCTGTGAGTTATGGGAAGTGCACAGCCTTCTGAGTCAGCCAGTTCCAATTTAGAGGTTGGCTCTAGACTGGTCACTGACCTAATGCTGCTGTGCAGGGGCAGGGAAGAGGGGTGCACGTGGGGCCTCTAAGCAAGTGTCCTGGCGCCCCAGCAAATGAGGGTAGGGGGATATGGGAAGGCTGGAGAAGAGATGGGGGTGAAGGGAGGGCTGGGGAATGGAGGGGGAAGGAGAGGGATGTGAGGGAATTTGGCTGAAGGTGGATGGGGAATAGGGGAGGAGTGGGGAGGTGGGGAAGTGCCATTTGAAATGTGAGGGTGTCCCTAAGCAGTTTGGTTCTTCTGCCAGGACATTCCTTTCCAGTAAATTCAAATAGCCCATCCTGAGTGGACTGCTTCTCTGGGCCAGGGCCTGGCAGGTGGGCAGGGTGGGCAGGAGAGGCCCGGGGGCAGGGGAGTGGGGCTCACTGGCAGGGTCCGGCTGCTGTGAAGGGTGTTGATGGCTGCCTGGGCCTCGGCGTGGGTCTGGAACTTCACGAAGGCGCAGCCTGGAGAGGTTGAGATGGAGGAAGAGAGGGGTGAGCACCCATCCCCGTGGGACCCTGCGGTGGAACCCGATGCCTAGGGAGCCTTGGGGGCAGAACAGGAAGGGGAAGGGCCCGGTGGGGAAGGGGGAAGTGGGTGGGCTACCTTTGCTGGTGCCATCTGGCCCCCGGAGCACAGTGCACTCGTCGATGGTCCCGAAGGGCTCAAACATCTTGCGGACGTCCTCATCTGTCTGCTGCTTCCCTAGCATCCCCACAAAGAGCTTCCGGTCTTCTGGGTGGTAGGGCACAGGAGGAGGGCATGTTCAGGGCCTCCTGGCTGCCTTCCCAGCCCTTCTTCTGCCCTTCCCTGGAGCTCCTAACACTACTTCCGCTACCCTAGTGTCCAATGGCTGTAGGGGCTGATGGTTGGGGAATGGGGTATAGTTGCAGAGCGTGCTCATCCCAGCTCTGAGGGACTCGCACTCCACCCTGGGCCTCAGTTTTGCCATCTGTACCCCCGCCAGATCTTGCCCCATCTGGCCACACTGACTCCTATCTCACCAGCTGGGAACTCTTCAGAATCATCAGGCTTTCTCCCTCAAGAAAGGCTACCCCTCGACAACTCCAGGCTCTGGGCCTGGGGGTGGGAGGAGAGGGACGGAGTCCAAAGGCACAGAACCTACCTCCTCGGCTCTCGCTGTCGGCTGGCTTGACCTGGATCGGCCTGTTCATCTGAAGGAGAGAAGAGAAGGCAGCTGCTGGGGACCTCCTCTGAACACCCAAGAGCCCTCCCAGGCCAGGCCCTGCAGAGAGACTAGAGGGGCAAGCCCCAGGCCCTCTAAGTTTCTGATGGGAAGGAAGGGACAGGGCCTAATATTGTTCAGGATGAAGGCCTGAGGGGATCAGAGGCACAGAGAGAGAGGATGTAGAGTGAGAGGCTCATGGGCACAGCTCCAGGCGCAGGTTGGGCTCCTGATGACTTGGCCAGGGATGGGTGCTGCTGTCCTGAGTGGGAGAAGGGGGCCTGCGCATAGGACCCGGGGCCTGAGAGAGAGCCCGACCAAGGAGTTATTTAATAAGAATTGCCTCAATTCTACAAAGTGGGCGCAACAGAGGCCACTCTGAAGAAGCCCCAAGGAGGGCTCTAGACCGAGGGAGACCCCACAGAGGCCCAGACTTCCTTCTGACCTTTAGAGGTGTGTCTGCCTCTCTTTCTGCCCCCCTATACCCCTTGACCCCAGGGGGAAGACACTCGGGCAGCACAAAGGGAGCAGATGCCCAGTCTCCGTGGCAACGGGAGAATGCGCACCATGGCAACCGCCCACTCAGCCTGATTTATCCGTCCCTGTCGCCCTGGCGACCGTGGTGACGTCATCACTTCTGCTGCTCCACACACCCAGAGAAGGAGTGGGGTGGGGGGTGGTAACAGGGTATGCTGGGGGTGGAGGATTTGGTGGGGGCTGGGAGGTGGGGGAGGGGCCCAGAAAACCTTCCTGATTCTGGAGGGAGGCTTGCAGAGCAGGCCCTGCAGGGGCCATCCCATCCCTTCTCCTGCCTCCCTCCTCCAGAGCAAATCCTTGGTGCCTGGAGGGCTCTAAAGGAGGAGTTGCTGTCCCGTGCTCCTTCGCAATTTACCCTGTGCACGGAAGTCCTCCAGAGCTCTAACCTCTCCCCGACCCCTGCAGTATCTCCCTTTGTTCAGTCTTCAGTGGAAATGGAGAAATTCCTAGTTCCACTCTCCATGTTCTTGTCTGGTGAGAGGACTTGGAAATTACTCCTGCAGGTTGATTTTCTTAACCAGGGTGGGGAGTATTATAGGAACTGGAGAAAGAGGAGAAGGACTTAGTATTTAGTGTCTGAAAATATTTTGCTCTTGAGGACTCTGACAGCTGGAACCACACCTGGTTGCCCCACTCATCTGATGGTGGGGCAGTAGTTCCAGTGACCAGAAAAATTAAACCATCCATTTACATTCTGAGGGTGAGGCTAGAGGTACCCTCAGGAAAGGCACTGGACTGGGAGTCAGGAGACCTGGATTTGAGGACTAGCCCTGCCTTGCCACTTACTAGCTGGGCGACCTTGGACAAGCCACTTGTCCCCTCTGGACCTCAACTTCCTTATCTGTAAAACAAGGGAGTGGGCCAGGCGATGTCTAGTCAGGTTCCGGTCAGCTCCAGGCTCCAGCATGTGGAGATCCTGTGTGTGGCATCACTTAGCGCCGAGAAGTGCAGAAGTCACAGTTGCCCCTGCCCCTTCTCACCCAGGTGTCGCATCATGCCAGTCAGTCTGGCCGACTCCACCAGTTAGGTATTCCCGGCCTCGGACCAAACCTAAGCCCCACCTCAACTGATACTCCTTTCCCAGGGCCCCACCCCCGCCCCCCAAATCTCTGGATCTGAGAGCAGCTGGTGAGGAGGGAGGGTAACAGTCACACAAATCCTCCAGCCAATCTGCCCCCAGCTTTATCACCCGCCAATCTGGGATTATCCCATCGGAGACTCAATCTCCTTAGGCATGTGTGTGCGGGTGCGCATGCGCAAGCAAAGCGCGTTGTGGGGGCAGATGCTCGGGGTGCATGGGCTTTCACCTCCTTCTCTCCTGTGCTCTAGCCAAAGCACTCAGGAAATTCCCTCACAGGCACCTCCGCAGCCAGGCACCCACCCCTACGCCCACTTCAAAAGAAGTAGAATCAGAACCAGGGTTGGGGGATTCTTACACTCGGCGCTAGCCCCCTTCCCAGCAGGCCTGGGGATTTGCTGTTCTAGATGGAGATGGGAACCTGGGACCCAGAGAGAAAGGATGCAGTTCCCTCCTGGCATAGGCTCCCAGGCACAAAAATAGCATCTCGAGAAATACCCACGGCTGATGTGGATTCGCACAAAGAGACACACAAGTGTACAGACCACAGCAAGGACCGTGCTGACGGTAGGCTCCCCCTACACCCTCACAGACAGAACCCTTGGCGCCCCAGTGTCCCCTTCCCAGCCTCCTTCTTTGTGGCCTGGCACTTCCTGTGGGGAGCTCAGGCTTCGTTAGCTCAGCTCAGACACACCTGTCCCCTCCCCTGAGTCCAGCTGTGCCCTGTTTACCTGGCAACCAGGCACAGTGCCTCCCCTCCCTAGTTACTACCCACCAGGTGACAAGCCCTCCCTCGGGCCTCCCAAAGAAGGAGTGGCTATTTATACCCCAACCCAGTATAGCGGAGCCCCTCCACCACGGTCACTTTTAAGGCCTTCATCTTTCTCGCCAATAGCAAAAACCCCACTTCCAAGAAGACCTCACAGTTCTCACAAAGTCTACTTCTTTTGAGGGTACAGCCTGGGGTCCTGCCACTCCTGGCTCCACACTTGTTCCAGGCATCCCAGACCACTCATAGGCTCTCTCCGTGGGGCCAGAATCCACCTTCCTGACTGCAGACCGACAGGGAAGGCCCATGTCCCCCAAGTGGGATTTTGGTTCAGGGTGAAGGGGGAAGAGCTGGACAGAGGGCAACCCCCACTCCACCACCTCCAGGAGGCCACACCCTGCTCAGAGGACAAATTCAGGGACCTGTGGCAGAGCCACTCCTGGGAACTCTTAGGGGAGAGAAGAGGAAATGGGGCTCAACAGCTATAGGCCCAGCCCCCATTCTTTCTCTTTCTCTCTGCAGCCCAAAATATCACCCTAGTATGGTAGCACCTTCTAGATTTTTGGGGTGACAGAGATGGGGAGCAAGGAGAGGGGGCTAAATGTCTGATTTTTTTAAAAAACCTGCAGTAGGAAGGCATGGAGATTGAACAGTAGGAAGGACACAGTTATGCAGGAGCTGACACACTGCACACACACTCATGCATGCACACACACACTGCATGCACACACACTCATGCACACACACACACTGCATGCACACACACTCATGCATGCACACACACACTCATGCACACACACTCTGCATGCACACACACTCATGCATGCACACACACACTCATGCACACACACACACTGCATGCACACACACTCATGCATGCACACACACACTCATGCACACACACGTGCAAACACACACTGAGGGGAGAATGCAGGTGGCAGGAGAAGACTTGGGGAAGACAAAGGGTCACAGACATCTGCTTCCCACAACTGCCCTGGGTCTGTTCCTTCAAACCCCTTGAATGGGGGTCCCTCTTGGAGGATGGAACCCTCATTTCCTACTGGAAGCTCTGTCAGGTCCCTCAGGATTCTGTCCCCTGGGGCAAGGGCTAAAGTGGAGATTTCAGCATCACCTAGAAGCTCTGGAGCAGGGCTAGACAATCATTAACCAGGCACCCTTCTTCCTCACCCCCACCCTGGGCTGGACTTCCTCAAGAAGGGCAGGTGGCGCCTCTCCACACCCAGGATGGAGCTCTGCCTGAGCTGCCAGGCAGCTGGAGGGGCACAGACCTAGGGTGGACACCTGCAGCTGGTACACATGACCCTTGGGGCTCATGCCCATCCCCAGGCTGTCTGTCATCCATGTCTCCACTCCAGTCCTCTTTATCTACCTTTTCCTCTGACCCCCTCTCCTTTCTGCAGGGGCTCTGAGATAGGGAGACAACAGAAAAAGACAAACGGCGATGGAGATAAAAACTGTTGATTTGTGAGGGGCCTCCACAGAGAAAAGCAGGGAAGGCAAGTTGGGACTGGATGGGGACCAGGCTTCCCAGGGATACGTGTGCCCAAACCCCACACATCTGGCCTGTCAAGAGCTCACATGCCTGTGTGCACAAACACATGCTCGCCTTGGGTCCTGCAGCTCACACACGTGCATGGCCCTCAACTCTGGCTGTGACAGGCAATGGCTATTCTTGACACCGACTGGGATAAGATTGTTGGTGGGGGTGGGGGTTTGGGTGGATTTGCCGCAGTTGGCTTTGCTTTCCTAGCAGTACTCAAAGCTTGAGGCCATGGAAGGGCTGGGTCATGGACCTATGCAGGGTTTGAAGTTGGGGGTGGTTGTAGCAGTTCTAATTTTCCCAGGTCCCCACCTGCCCTTTCCCCATCTGTGTTTTCTATTTCCCTCTTAGGAAGAGATGGGTGAGCAGCAGCATTCTCCACTTCCCACGTTGGAGAAGGAGTAGAGGCCGGGACAGATGCGTCTCTGGCACCCAGACCCTGCTGAGCAAATGTTTGCTGAAGGTGGGGACGGAGTTAGGTCTCAGGAAGGCACTTGCTGGGATTCACAGTCTGGGAGAAGGCAGGGCAGACAGATAGCAAAGGGAGTGGGGGCATCCTTTCCCCCCAGTTTCCGTGACCGGGGGAGGGGGACAGTCCAAGGTTCTTTCTTCCTGCCCTCAGTTGCCAGCCCAGGCTTGGGACAATCAGCAAGGCTGGCTGGGAAGAAGAAGACACAAAGAGATAGGACCTTGCAGGACAGGGGCCACCTCTGAGGCCACCCCTGCCTCCCTGGGCATACCTGGTGGCATCAGGCCTGATCCTCTACAATGTCTGTCCCTGCCCTTGCCTGCTACTCCCAGGCCTACCAGCCCAGACCTGCCCAGGCCTGCCCAGGCCCTGCTCTACCCTGATGCTCTGTGGCTCTGTTCCTGGGACTCTTCCTGGGAGACAGAAGGGAGATGGGAGCTCAAGAACCAGCACCGAGATGCCAATCTAGCCGGCACCGGCTGCCTGTTCTCCAGGCACTCCTCCCTCATCTCACAGCCGCCCAGCCTGCCTTTCCAGAGTGACAAAAGAGTGCCTGGGTGCCCCCTGCTCACCCTGATCCACACTTGGTGTCCAGAGAATTTTCCCCACACCTTCCAACCAGCGAGTCCTCCCTCTAGTGTTGCCCCATGGGCAGCTTGGGAAGTGGGGAAGGGGCTGCATCTGCTCCTGGTAAAAGTCATGTTTACGCCACCAATCGCTGCTTTCCTTCTCTCCAGGTAACAAGAAATGCATGCATCTACAGCAAGAAAGACGGATGCTACAGAGAGAGAGGGGGACTTCCTGGCGATGAGAGGAGGTGGAAAATATGCTCAGTGTCAGGAGGGTGGTGAGCCTCCTGCCACTTCTATGGCCCTTCTCAGCCCCCTGGCCCTGCAAAGGGCAGGACTCACCCCTGGAAGCGTCTTCTGTTCGTGCAGGGCGCTCTGGGCCTTCAGGGCTGAATCCCGGGCACAGTATGTCAGGAAGGCACATCCTGAGAAGGGGCAGGGGCAGAGAAACACGGCGGGGAGTGAGTCCTCCATCTCCCCTCTCTGAAAGGCTCCCTTCCAAAGACTGACGACTGGGGAAGCTTTCCCTTCTTGTCATCTTCTGCCTGCTGGGGTAGGGAGGTGTCTCCAAGGGGTAGACACTCTGCCCCAGAAGTGGGGCAGACACCTGGAGGCCTAAATACTGGTGGTGATGGGAGAGGGAGGACACTTGGGCTGTCGGGAGATGGGCTTTGTGTAGGAAGAGAAGGACCATGTGACCGTCAGACAAGTAAGAGTAGTGTGGCTTTCTCTCCTGCTGAGCTGTTCTCCTTTCCCCTCTCTCCCTCACCTCCACCTCCCTCCATCTTGATCACCATCATCCCTCTCTTCTCCCATTTTCCCTATTTCCTCATCTCTCCCCACCTCCACCATAGGCAGGTGGAGGATGGAGAGTGAAATAGAGAAGGGAAGGGAAGAACAGTTAGCCGGAAGTGCCTCTTCCCTGTGCCAGGTGGAGGGGGAGCTAGTGTGGCCCCTGGGATCCCCGGTGCGTGCAGCTCTCCAAGTGCTGACCCTGACAGCCCCCACTTAGCCGCACAGCCCTTGGATAGGCCTGAGGAGCACCCTCCCTTCTCCCTCACTCTCTTAACTTTCTAAGCCTCCCACACTTTCCAGATCTTTACCAATCTCCAGCCTTCATGCCCTGCTTCCTTGTTGCTCTCTTTAGTCCTGGAGCTGCCCTGCCCAGTCCAGCTCCACGCTTTCCACATTGAACACCTGACCCTGTGTCCTGACCCCCATCCCAATATTATCTGAGGCTGCTCAGATTCTCAGTCTTGCTGCACACGCACACACACACACACCCCTATCCAGCTGCTTATCTCCCAAACCAGCTCTCTTGTCCCTCCATTCTTTCTTGAGTTCATCCCATGACATCAACACCCCCATATGTCTGGGATCCACATCTTTGCAGCCGTCTTGACAACTCTTCAGCCAAAAGAGGCCCTCCTTAGTCCTTCACCGGGGTTTCCTGATCACTCTAGCTGAGTTCTTTTTCAGCTCCTCCATCCACTTTCCTCAGCCCTGAACTCTTCTCCTTCCACATCAGCCCTTCCCAGCCGCTCCACCCCTCCAGCCTGGCTTAACTACCTCCAGCCTCCCAGCCCACCCCGAAGCCTCTTCAGCCTGCCCGACCCCTCACCCTTGTGCAGCCCGGTGTACTTGTCCTTGATGACAGTCAGCTCAAAGATCCGACCAAACTGTTCGAAGATGGGCTTCAGGTCCTTCTCCTCCAGATGCCTCGGGATCTGCCCCACAAACAGCTTGATGGCATCCGGCTCCTTCATTGAGGCGGCCCAGGAGGAGGGGCCGAGGGGAGCAGGGAGAGGCCCAAAGGCCAAGGGGAGCTGCCCAGCAAGGAGATAAGTGGTGGGGCCCGGGGGCCCAGCCGGGGCTGGCTTTCCCTTTGGCCCCCAACCACGCTGCTGAGCAGAGGGGCGGCTCTTCACACAAAGGAGGCCCAGGGAGTTGAGTGCTAGGGGTCAGGGGTCTAGGCAGATGCTGTCATGCCACCAGGGGGCATCGCCCAAACAAACGATCTCCCTCCCAGAGATCTGGCAAATGTCCCAGGATGGGGGTGAGTATGGCCAAGACCTGGAGGGTGAGGTGGTAGCCGGGGGTGCTGGGGCTTAGAGGGCTGGGAACTGGGAGTTGAGATGAGAGCTGGAGGCGGGGAAAGGGCCTGAGGAGGGTGATGGGGAGGAGACTGAGGGGTTAAGGGGCCTGCTATGGTTGCCAGCAGCGTCAGTGAGGGGGGCCCACTCCTGATGTGGGGCAGGTGAATCTCTCGTTGGCTTCCCTGGGAGGACACCTCCCCTGTGGCGGATCCTTCTGCTGGGTCCGAAGATCCCTGATGCCAGATGCTTGATCTCTGATGGCGGCAGGGCTCCAGGGGTCCCTTTTGCCCTGCCGCCCCCCTTCAGGTCCTCCCCTCAGCCCCCCTCCCACCCCCACCCCGGTCCCCGGGCCTGGGCTGCTGCCGGCTGCTCCCGCCGCTGGGGCTGCCTGCTTTCCCGGTCACCTGGGTCCCGGAGCTCTGCTCTCCGGCCGCGCTCTCCTCAACAAAAACCTCCCCCCTCCACACCCCCCTCCCCACTCCCACCTCCTTTCCCCTGACATCAGTGATGTCAGTCTCAGGGGTCGAATACAAATTCTCTACCCTGGAGAGGGACGCACAATCCAGGCACGAGCCACGCCCTCTTTCTATCTCCATCCTCTCTGACTCCCTTCCCGCCCCCAGAAGAGCAGCTGGTCCTGTGGATAATAACCCTTCCCCCATCTTACTCCCCAGTCAGGAGCTGGGCAAAGCACTAAGATGGAGAATTTATAGAGGAACCCTAAAGTGGGGTCCATTGTTCCGGGGGCTGGAGCTGTCCCCGGTGCTGGAAGACTCAGGAGATGGGGGGTGGCGGGGAAAGAGGGGAGCCCGGCATCTGGGGAGCCCCGAGAGTAGAGAGTCAAGGAAAGAAATCAGGGGAAAGAAAAATGAGAAAAGACGGTTGCATAGGCTGAAGGGAAAGGAGGTATAGATGGAGAGGGAAGCAGGTCGCAGAGTCTGGGGGAAAAAGAAAAAAATGCAGAGAGGAAAAATGGAAAGGGACGTGGGGAAGGGGCGAGCAGGATGAGATGAATGCAGAAAGAGAACTGTATATTTTCCAGAAAAGGAACCAAGAAAAACGATAGCTTTCTGGCATTTGCCGATGCCCCCTTCTCTCCCTCTGGGGGTTTGTGTGTGTAAGTGCGTGGGCAGGGAGGCCGCGGAGGCGGCGCGGCGGGCGCTCTCACTTGTAAGCTCCTTGAAGACCAGGACACCGTTTAATTCAGCGTCTTACTGTTCACAGTGTCTAGCACCCTGTCTTGCTCATGAGTAGCAGGAGCTTAACAAACTCTTCATGCAAAGAACCTCTGACAACAGTGGATTCCTGATTCCTTCAGTGGGAAGAACCACAGCTGTCAAGCTTCCCCTTAGGATGCAGAAACCCAATTACTCTTTCCTTTGCTTCTTTCTTCAGTTGGGTTCTTTGAGTGGGACTCAAATTGAGCCAGGTAGCACAGAGGAGCAGGGGAGGCACATTCGGGGACCATTGCTCCCCTGACCATGGATACTTCTATGGATGATTGGCAGGCTCCACGATCTGGAGGGAGCGTGACCCCTCCATGCACTGGACCCACTCAGAGCACGCCCTCAGTGCAGGGATTATCTGTGGACATCAAACCTTGTCAGTGGTGGCAGCCCTTGCTTTCTGTCAGTGCTCAGCAACGGGGGCTCTCCTGGGGCTCTGGGCTTTTGTAGAGCACCCTGTCTTCCTGTCATTCCCTTCTTCACCCCCCGGGGTAGGGCTGCTGTTTCCACAGAGGCACTCGTGTCTCTAAACTGTGTCCCAGCTGAGTCCCAGAGGCCTCCATTCCTGAGCTATCACGGCAGGCAGGCTTCTCTTCTGGAAGGGAAATAATAGTAACAGCCAGTGCTTACATGGCTCTTACAGTGTCCCAGGCTTTGTGCCAAGTGCTTTATATTTACTAACTCCTAAACCCTCACCACCCCCCTATGATGTGGATTTTGTCATCTCCAAATAGAGAGGAGGTAACCAAGACACAGAGCTGAAATAACTTGCCTAAAGCCATGCAGCTAGAAAGAGGTCTAGCTGAGACTGGAGCCTGGGCAGTCTGGCTCCTGAGTCCACGCATTTAACTCCCACATCAAACATTCCTCTTGAGAATGGGAGCAGTGGTGAAGTCTGGCCTTTCTTCCTCTTCTGTCTCCATTTAAGCCCTGGATGAGAGAGAGTCCTTCTTTTTACTGCTTGATGCTGTGGACCACCTCCGATCCTTCCTTAGCCTGTTTTTTTGTTGTGGCCTGGAGCCACGCTCTGGCAGGTGCTTGCATTTGAGTAAATGTGTATGTGTGTAGACTTGATTACACTTCATCACATGGATGCCCGGGTCCCCCAAGTAGGGTCCCCTAAGATGGGGTGGCAGTGGGGGGAGGTGCTAGAGGACTCAGTGGTGGGTACTCAGAAGAAGCGAATGATGGCAGAGCCAGGGAATCAAGAAGGGCAAACACATCTCGAAAGTAACTTTCCACTCACCTACCCCACCCCCACTGCTCCTTTCCTTGCCTTCTAATCTGATCTTGGTATTTATGGAGATGCTAAACAGATCATGCCCTCTGAGGATGGAGAAGGGGAAGACCCTATGGCCCTGTTGATCTCATTACTCGATGTCTTCTCAGCAGATCTGCCGCCCTGCTGCTCATTCAGGCTTGGGGCTAATCATATTAATTGAAATATTAAACATTCACAAAAATGAATTAAAATGAACTCCCCTCACTCCTCCTCCCAGTCAGTAACTGGGGAGACAGCTGCAGACAGCAAAATGCCTCCAGTCCTTTGCTTAGTTTGTGGTCCCCAAAGGTGTCAGTCTGAGAGAAGAGGCAGGGTTTAGGGGAGAAGAGTGGTACCTCTCATCAGACTCTCCTTGCTGAGTGACTGTGAACACATCTCTGGTGTTCTTTCAGGCCATGGGATGGGAGTCCTGTGAGGTAAAGACAGGGGAGCCCTGAGACTCAGGTGCCTATTCTGGAAAGTTTCTCTCTAGGAGGGAGAGAGGCTTCCAGGATACTTTCTCTGCCTACCACCCCCAAGCTCACCCTCTTTTTTATTCCTCTGCAGTCAAAGCTAGGCTTCCCTACATAAAAAGATTATTGAATTTATAAAGGGGGAGCTCTGATCCTGGCTTTAGATTCTTAGGAAATGAGAAATGCTGGATAATTGGGATATTTTTCAGAAAGGGCAAAATGTGGTGGTATGTGTGGGCAGAGTGGCTAGTCATGAAGTACTTACTGGCTTCACTGATTGAATACAGAGTGAAGACATCTGCAACAGAATTTATGAGAGTGCACAAAGAATTGATTCTATAACCTTCCTGCCCTCAAGTGGCTTCCACCTCAAGTGGAAGGTAAGACAGGCCAACACAATACATAATAGTGAGTACTGAGACGCTGTTAAAAAAACAAAAAGTAGCCCCTCTCATACATGGGCATTTGGGTCATAGGAAGTGATCAGTGAAGAAAGGCTTGATTGATTATCAAAGCACAAGAAGATCATAGATTGGCAGAGGGAGGATATCAATCATTTTCTACTTGGAGGTGGGGAGGTAGAGAACACTGTGCATGCCTGTGTGTGTTTGAGTGTGTAGGTTTGCTGGTCCAGGCTCTGGCATTGTCTAATATAATACAAGCCACATATATGGTTTAAAAATGTCTAGTAGCCACATATAAAAGCAAAAAGAAACAAGATAAATTACTTTTAATAATAAATGTTATTTAACCTGATATATCCAAAATACTATTTCAACATGTAAATCAATTACATGTTATTAATGAGATTTTTTTCATACCAAGCCTTCAAAATCCAGTGTGTATTTTATATTTGCTGCACATTTAACACCTACAGCCACTTTTCAAGTGTTCAAGAGCCACAGGTGGCTTGTGGTGACTGTATTGGCTGGCACAGCTCTGGAGGTGCCACCACTAGCTTCTCTGGAGGGAGTGTGGGGAGAAAACACAGATCTTGGCCAAGAGGAACCATTATCTCTGGTTAACCTCTTGCTCCTGCTGGGGAAAAAAAAAAATCACTTCTGACAGATGGCAGCTTATCTCTCTCTCACTCTATTAACTCTCTCTCTTAAAAAAAGACAAACAACCAAAATGATCACTAACCAAGATGGGGTTCCTGGGAAGTGGCTTGTAGCCCACTACCTAATTTACTTCTTGTGGTTTTCCCTGGCTTGGGAACTGCCAACACTTTCACTTCTTTTCCTCAGTCTTTGCTGGAAAGGACAGAAGCAGACCAATGATAACCCCTCCACGGCCAGGGCCTAATGCTGAGCTTGTTTCTCATGGTATTTTCTTGCTCCTTAGGGCAGTTGTTCACAAATCTGAAAAGACAGCCTCCCTTTTTTCTCCTGCTTCTCAGAAGGCCTCTGCTGAGCACGATCTCTGCGGGGGTAGGAGCTCGGCATGTGTGTATTGACAGACAGGCTCATGCCCTTTCTTGTGGCTATTTTCAGCTCTCTGGCTTTATGTTTCACTTTCTCTTCTTAATTAGATACTAGAAGAACAAATCTTGAAGACCAAATTCCCTTTCTCCTTCCAACTCCAGTTGGGAGTGGAAGAAAATAATTTAGAATTTATGAGGAGCCCAGGGTGAAGAGAAAGTTAAAATACACAAAAAAGTCAGTCCAAGAAGGGGAAATTCTGGCAGAATGTTCCCCAGGTCCTTTCCAGCATCTTTAGTCGGACAGATCATTTCTTCCTTTGCAGAACTCAGCTCACTCTATGTTCTGGGGTGCTTCCACGTTGTTTGAAGAATCCACGGCTCCAGTGTCGAATGTGTACAGGACAGAGGGACGGGTTGGCTTCTGGGCCAGTGGAAAGGGAAGAAGCTTGGGTTCTCTTTCCCCAGTACTAGGCTTCCTCTAGCTTCTGTCCAAGTGAGGGAGTCTGGAAGCAGATTCGGGGAGATCTTTTTTCCTGTTTTACTCTAGAGCTAACAAAAAAAACCTGAAGTTGGGTGGGGTCAAGAAGGGCTCATTCCACATACAATTAAGTCCAGAAATCAGTCCCCCAATCCGGGAAAGGCGATCCTTTAGAGAACTACCCCCCAAGCCCCCGCCCCGGAGCTCACCCCTCAGCTCCCTCAGCCCCTCGCCCCCGCTTCGCTGAAGGGGCCGGGCTTGGGGGCAGGGCGGGGCCGGGGGCGGGGCCTCGCCGGCTCGCGGCCGGTCGCCTTGACGACCGCAGCAAGATGGAGACGCTGCCAGGCTTGCTGCAGCGGCCCGACCCCGGGGCGCTTAGCGCAGCGCAGCTGGAGCAGCTGCGAAAATTCAAGGTGGGTGCGCCCGCGCCCCCATCAAGCGTCCACCAAAGTGTAGCTCCCCCAGGACTGGGGCCCCAGACTGGGAAGAGAGCCGACGAGAGAAGGGGAGCGGGAGCCTGTTCCCTGATAAAGTGGGGAGGGCGCAGGGGAGACCCCCGGCGGACCTCGGGGCGTCTGATCCCAGCACAGAGCGCGACGGTCATCTGAGAGTACAGGAAGAACTAACTCAGGGACTCGGCCAGAGAAACGGGCCGAAATTACTGCCAGACACATCCGACCTTAGTTAAGGCCCCTCAGCCTGAACAGGCGGCAGAATGATATTTTATCTGTAAGAAGATGGGTGGCTTAAACTTTCAAGCATCCTGGGGAAAGACTTGGGTTAAATGCGCACGCCGTTTCCTGCAGCCCTTCACATCTCCAGGGCTGAACCCTGAATCTGTCTCCTCATGGAAGTGACCCTTTGTTCTTGCCCCCCAGATTCAGACTCGGATTGCTAACGAAAAGTACCTAAGGACCCACAAAGAAGTAGAGTGGCTCATAAGCGGTTTCTTCAGGTAGGTGGTTTTCCAGGCTCTGGGATTTGTGGCACGCAGGGTTTTCTTCGTTATCTCTAGAGGTTTCCTTCAGTTATCTCTAAATTCTTAAAAACATGTCTATTCATTTACTTTAACCGTAAGGATAAATACATACCTTATGACACTTGGAAGAGGGAATTTGGCGTTGAGAAACCCAACAGCCATCCACTGTGTGTAGAACACTATTCTCAACCATAGGAGCTTAACAAAATCACTAATTGAACTTAAAACAAAAATCAGTTGTCTGGTTGGCCCTTCCCTACTTGAAAACATTACTGTAGAAAAATTCCAAGGGTTGGAAGCCACTCTTTTCTTGGGGAAGAGAAGACAATTTACCAGTGTATCCTGGAATATGTTCTTTCCTTCCCCCACCCTCCTTTCAGCCTGGCATTTGCTTGAATGGAAACATATCCTAATGGGATGAAGGCACAGAACTAAAAAAATAAATCACGGAGCATCAGTGGATGAAAACAATAGAGCTATCTCAAATGCTGTTTGGTTATAGACAATAGACAAGGTTTAAATAATTATAATGGCACCCATCTCCAGGCATTGTGCTGTTTCCCTACATCAGCACTTACCACACTGTATTGTAATTGAGCTGTCAGTCTTCTGTTACTGGTCCAAAGCTCCGAGCTTGTGGAGTGTGTTTGTGTTCCCAGTGCCCACACAGTGTGTGGCATCTTGCTGATCCTGCCAGCACCTCCACAAAAGACAGGTTATTGTCATTTTCATTTTATAAGTGAGAAAATTTAAGCTCAGAAAGGTGAAGTACCTTCCCAAAGTTGCTGAACCAGGATTCAAACCCCTGGTTTTTCCACTGTATTGTGCTGTAAGCAGTCGGTCCCCATTTCCCCTCTGGACTGTGTGCTTATAGCCAGAGGCGGGCCCTCCCTTGTCTTCTCAAAAGTTGGCCAGGTCAGGCACGGCGGCTCATGCCTGTAATCCCAGCACTTTGGGAGGCCGAGGTGGGTGGATCACCTGAGATCAGGAGTTCGAGACCAGCCTGACCAACATGGTGAAACCCCGTCTCTACTAAAAATACAAAATTAGCCAGGCGTGGTGGCACATGCCTGTAATCCCAGCTACTTGAGAGGCTGAGGCAGGAGAATCGCTTGAACCCAGGAGGCAAAGGTTGCAGTGAGCTGAGATTGCTCCATTGCACTCTAGCCTGGGCAACAAGAGCGAAACTCCATCGCAAACAAACAAAAAAAAGTTGGCCAGGCAGATGTGTTGGCTCACGCCTGTGATCCCAGCACTTTGGGAGGCCGAGGGGGGCGGATCACTTGAGGCCAGGAGTTCGAGACCTGCCTGGCCAACATGGGGAAACCCCGTCTCTACTAAAAATACAAAAATTAGTCAGGTGTGGTGGTACGTGCCTGTAATCCCAGCTACCTGGGAGACTGAGGCAGGAGAATCGCTTAAACCCGGGAGGCAGAGGTTGCAGTGAGCCGAGATTGCACCACTGCACTCCAGCCTGGGCGACAGGCGAGATTCTATCTCATGAAATAAAAATTTTAAAAACTCACTACTCATATTATAGATGTTTCTCCAAGTGGCAACAAATTCTCAGAGGGCAGATAGGGGAAGGAGACAGAGAAAACTGAAACCTATCCAGTTATGAAGGTTGGCCAGGGATAAGGCTTGGGCAAAAGAGAGTTTAGGGATCCTCTGTCAATATCAGACCTGAGGATCAGGCCGTCACCTTTTGCAACTTTTCTTCTAAAGGGAAATAAGATGATATTGTTCCTATCCTGGGGAGCTTGCTCTCCAAGTTAGAAGTAGTTCCAGCAGAGAGATTGGGGATAGAAGTTAAAAGCTGAAACTAAATCAACATTTGCATTGCTCACAAACAACAGGATTAGAATGCTTGGGGTTGATGAATGAAGAATGAGTTGTTTCAGTCACCTGTCAGGGATGGCCTTGCTTCTCTCTTTGTCCAGGAACAGCTTCCAGGAGCAGCCTGGGTGTCTGGGACTGGCTGCTGTGGGAACAGCCCCAGATACTTCCTTTCCTTTCTTACCATGTTCCTGTCAAGGCCAGGTAGGCCACCAGGTTTTTCTTTTTGCTGTCCTTAAAGCTACTCTACCTGAAATTCTTCTGACCTCTTTTCCTGGGTGGAGCTTGCAAAGGGTTTAGTGTTTGAAGTTTTAGGGTTTACTTTTGTTTGTTTGGTGTCATTGTTCCCTTTGATTGGTACCAGGATGAACCAGAATCAGCTTCCGTCCCTGCTGGCCACCTCACATGGTCCTTCCTGTGAGAAAAGAGGAAGGGAGAAGTGAGGGCAGAGTCCTGAGCACCGTGCCTGTCCTTGTCTGTTCTGCAGATATCTGCTGTTGATTCATTCCAAGCCAAAAGAAACTCTGAAGGGTTCTTTCTGGGAAGCAAACTCCCCACTTGGGTTTTTTAGATCCTAATGATTTATGGCCATTCAGCCACAATTCTCCAGCCTATATTGGTAAATACAGCGTACCAAACTCTTAACACCTTGAGTTTTGGACCTGAAAAATGGAAAGAGTAGGAATCTGACTTATTTTAAGGTACACAGAAACCTCAGGTTTTGTGCTGCAGATATGATAGATAGCCAGGTATGAAATTGTAGAAAGTTTTTTTTTTTTTTTTTTTTTTGAGACAGAGTCTCGCTCTGTCGCTTAGGCTGGAGTGCAGTGGTGCGATCTCGGCTCACTGCAACCTCCGCCTCCCATGTTCACGCCATTCTCCTGCCTCAGCCTCCCGAGTAGCTGGGACTATAGGTGCCCACCACCACGCCCGGCTAATTATTTTGTATTTTTTTTTTTTAGTAGAGATGGGGTTTCCCTGTGTTAGCCAGGATGGTCTTGATCTCCTGACCTCATGTTCCACCCGCCTGGGCCTCCCAAAGTGCTGGGATTACAGGCATGAGCCACTGCGCCTGGCCTTTTTTTTTTTTGGAGACGGAGTCTCGCACTGTCACCTGGGCTGGAGCGCAGTGGGGCAATATCGGCTCACTGCAACCTCTGCCTCCTGGGTTCAAGCTATTCTCCTGCCTCAGCCTCCCAAGTAGCTGGGATTACAGGTGCCTGCCACCAGGCCCAGCTAAGTTTTTGTATTTTTAGTAGAGATGGGGTTTCACTATGTTGGCCAGGCTGGTCTCAAACTCCTGACCTCATGATCTGCCTGCCTCGGCCTCCCAAAGTGCTGGGATTACAAATATAGCAGTAATCATGTCCTTCCTTGGCTGGAAAAATCTTCAGTAGTTCCACAACGTTGCTTTTTTGGGTTTGTTTTTAAAAATTCTATTGAAATATACTGAAAAGTGACATATCCTAAGCTGGATGAACTGTCACAGAGTGAAAATACTCATGGTACTATTGTTCAGATGAAGAAATAGAACCTTACCAACACCTCATATCCTTTGTGCCCCTCCCAGTCACTCCCCTTAAAACAGTAGCCAGTATCCTGACTTCTACTAGCACGGATTTATTGTGCGCTTTTGTATTTTATATGAATGGAATTCTACACTATGTGCTCTTTTGTGCCTGTTTCCTTTTGCTCAGTCGTATCTTGTAGATCCTCCATTCTCACTGCTGTATAATATTCCATCATGTGTTATGCCATGTTTTGTCTATTTCCACTGTCTTTCGGATTGAGTATAAATGTCTCTCCCCAGCATTCAAGGCTCTCCATAATAGAGCCTCTTCTGTTTCCCACTACTCCCCGTGTGCGTCCCTCACTCCAGCCAGACCACATCTCTGATCATTCTGCTGACCCTATGGAGCTCAGGCACAGATGCTTCTTGAGTGCTCTTTTGGACTCGAGATAGAAAGGTGTCTACAACCCACTTCCTACTCTCAAGGAAGTCATAGTCTATAGAACACAAACTCTTTCTCTTTCTGGGCCTTTGCTCTTGCTGTTTCCCTGGATCTGGAATGTTTTTGTCCCTCAACCCTCATCCCGCCTACTACAATCCCATGTGTACTTCAAGGGTCCTCTCAAATGCCAGCTGCTCTGTGAAGATTGTTGGGGTCCCCCTCTCGGTAACCTCTCTCCCCATTCTGATCTCCCAGCGCACTATTTAATACCCCTCTTTAGCACTTGTCAGAGGTTCCTTGGCCTTTTGGACATTTGGAAACTAACCTGTTCCTTTTTACTTGCCTGTAAGTTATTTGAGGTAGGGCTATATTTTATTTTATTTTGAAAAAAGCAATCACTCATATCTAGTGCAATTACTTGCACATAATTTGTGCTGAATAATTATCAAAATGAATTGAAGGAGAAGGGGGGCAAAATTCTTGAAGCTTAGGAAGGAGGGGCTTCTTGGGGAGTTGGGAGGCCTTGGCCAAGAGAACATATTATAGAGGGCACTGACCTTGGAGTCACAAGACCTGGGCCCTCTTTACTTTATTTACCAAGTTTATGAACTTGGGCAAATCATTAATCTTTTGAAGGCTTGGTTTCTTTGGATGTAAAATGGGGGCATAATAATGGTGGTTTCACAGGGTTGTTGTAAAGTGAGACAATATTTGTGAACATACTTTATGAACCATAAAACTCTATGCAATATAAGGCATTTTCAACTCTCTAGTGGCATTGGCCCTGCAGGTGTTACCACAGTGTCTCCTTGCTGGACTGAGGGGCCAATAACCATCTGAGGTCCATCTTTTAGCTCTGTTTATTGCATCTCCCTCTGCCCCTTGAATTCATGGTTAAGCTTACTCAGGACATTGTGGGGCTGCATATCTCCCACCATTCGTGGGCCGGCCGGCATGTTCTTCATCTTTGCCTCTTGCCCCTGGCTTGAGATCTGGTTCAGTGAAAATGATCGTTGAGGCCGGGTGCCATGGCTCACGCCTGTAATCCCAGCACTTTGGGAGGCCGAAGTAGGAGGATCGCTTGAGCCTGGGAGTTCGAAACCAGCCTGGGCCACATAGTAAGACCCTGCCTCTACAAAAAAAAATTAGCCGGCGCACACGCCTGTAGTCCCAGCTAGTCGAGAGGCTGGAGATGGGAGGATCTCTTGAGCCAGGGAGGTTGATCGCGCCACTGTACTCCAGGCTGGGTGACAGAGCAAGACCCTGTCTCATATAAATAAATAAATGCACACATAAACAAGGTTGCTGACGGAATGACAAGCCCCACTTGGCTGCAGCACAGCTCTTTCTTGACGTAAGCAATATCCTAGCGTATTGCCATTTAGGATGCTTCACTCCTTGCCTTAGACATGGAGTTGAAGGAAAATCATGAATGAAAGGGTCTTTGTCAGGAGTCTGCGGATTTATTGACTCCCAAGATGATTGTGTCTCAGGTTCATCTGTGAAAGTACAGGACCTGAAGCAGTAGCCACAGCCTGCCTTAAAGTCTACTTTACCTCCCATCCTATCCCTTCATGTTTTCCAGAGAAATATTTTTGAAAAGACCAGACGACATCCTAAAATGTGCTGCAGGTGAGCGAGGCGGCGTCGGTTTTGGGTGTCTGACACAGCCAGCGCAGGGAGCATGGTTGTGAGTTTAGACTTGAATGAGCCCAGGATTCTCCCTACAGAATCTGGGGTACTCCTTCACCTGAGGGGAGCTTCCCCAAAGGGAGCTCTTTTTCAGCTTTTTCTTTCCTCCATCATCATTTCCTCAGAATGAGGACAGACAAGAAATGAGGCAGAACTTCCTCATGGTGAGGATTGTTAAGAATTTTGAGATTCCCAAAGGAACACAGCCACAGTTTTTCCCTTGGGAATCTTAAAGCAGGGTTCTCAACCCTAGCTGTGCATCAGAATCACCTGGGGAGCTTTTAGAACTGCTGATGCTCAGTCCCCACCCCAGAGAGTTTTATTTAATTAGTCTGGGGTGGGACCCAGCATACATAGCTTTAAAGACTCCCCAGGTGATTCTAATGGATTGGCTGTCCTAGATGCCTTAAGGTCAATGGTATTTAGAGGGAAAGGGATGGATTGGACAATTTCTTGGTTCCCGTTAGTGCTGAGAATTGGTTACATCCCAGACCTCAAACCATTGCTAACGGAATCTCAATACGCCTTTGCTAGCGCAGCAGATGCTGCCTCTGATTCACAGTATGCTGGGTGTATAAAAACCCTCATCTGGCGTCATCCTGTGAGAGCCTGGCTCTCCTCTGAGAGGGTATTCTCAGAGAAGGCGTGATAGCTCAGAGACAGGAGCTGGCAAGCGGAGCTGAGGCAAGAATAATACTTGGCATTTATTTGGGCCCCAAGATGGCCCTGGAGCAGAAAACCCAGAGAATCCCTGAACCCTCTGATGGCTCTCTGTGCGTCAGCAGGCGGAGGAGCAAACGGTGCGACTCGGGCACAGCGTGGAGGGGCGGCAGCCAGCCTCTGGGAGCCCTTCCTGGGAATGTTGGAGCTGGCAGAATCAGAACTGCTCGGGTGGGGGCAGTGACCGCTCATTTTACCATATTACATTGTAAAGCAGGGCCACCAGTAGTAGCAGTCCTGCTAGTACCAAGCCATCCTAACTTTTTGGTGGAGTAAGCTGTCTCCTTCCATGGGTGAATCTTTTCCCTTTGGGTATAGATGATGTCTTCTTTTTGATTTTTATCCCAGACTACTTCACGGATCCAAGACTTCCCAACAAGATTCACATGCAGCTAATTAAAGACAAGAAAGCGGCTTAATTAGCAAAATCATGATGCTCAGCTGTTGGGAGAGACCAGACAGAATCCAGCCTCAGGGTGGGTGTTAACCTCACTTACAGACAGAGGCTTCTTTACTCTTGTGAAAATAAGCTCTGGTTTATTGGTCCAGGGTGTGAAAGAAATCAAGTGGAGAATTTAAAGAGAAGTTTAATGTAAATGTTTAGTTTTTCCTCTACTGTTCTTGGGAATTAGGGACTGTGAAGAGAGGCCCAGCGTTGATCTGTCATGTCAGTAGCAGGAAGCTTCTTAATGTAGTGGAATGGATTAAGGAATGGAAGTGGGAGTACCGTAGTTCAGGGGTAAAGATGGCAACAGGGAAATGGGGAGGGGACCATTAGCATCAAGATGATGTTCCTGCTGGTGGCCTTTCCCGTGTGACCTTGGTGGTGAGAGGGGAGACGGTTCCATTGCTTCTGGAAGGGGTGTGAGCAGTTTCCCTCCTTGCTTCTTGGATTGGGCACTTTCCCATTCCTGCCTCATCTTCAAGCCAGGCTGTGCCATTAAGGCCACCACACGTTTTTCAGGCAGAATGATTCCTGAAATGATATTGAAAGCTGGGATTTAAATTTTAAAAAATGTGAGGTGGGAAAAGGTCACACTCCTAATTTGGTGGAACCATTTCTGTTTTGCAGGGTCGTCTGGAGGCATGAGAGCCCTATTGCCATCAGTGTGGGTTTCCAAGCTGCCTTGGGCTCTGTCTACTGTCGCAAAAGCTTTTAAAGATATTCATTAAACATGGACCTTCCTGCTCTCTCTGCTTTATTTCACTCAAGAGGAGGAAGCCATCATTCAGGAGAGGGCTGCTGTGCCCCACTTTGACGTGTGAGGCAGCCGGCCTGTTTCTGCTTTCAGGGCGGCCAGGGGCCTCTTGCTGGGTCAGTGGGCTGTCGTGCCCACCCCCTGAGAAGAACACAGCTGATCACGGGGGCACAGAAACAAGCGAGTCCGTGCTTCAGCTGTGGTTTTGTTTTCTTGTTTATCTTACTTCCTGGGTTACTGTACAGAGTGTAAGGTGACGATTAACTTTGATTTCCATAGAAGCAATTGTAAGAGGAATTGGGGCTGGAAGGACATCAAGAGAATGTGAGATTAGCCACAGAAAACCCATTCAGGGTCATGGATATTGTGAAATATGTGCCCAACAAGGGATTTGGGAGTTGTGGGCTTTGTTCTTGAGGATTTTTGGGAACTTGCTCCCCATCCACTTGATTTCAGGTAAGAGGTATGGGAGTGGACCAGATGGCCTCGGTAAGTCCTTTTCAGGCCTAGGAGCTTGGGGGTCTTTCGTGGTTATGTCCTACCCCTCTGGCCTGCATGATGCACTGGCTCCACTGTAGAAAGAACCTCTCACCTGTGCGTTACTTGTCAACATCACCATAGCAACAGAAGCCCAGACCAAAACAGGGGTTGTATTATTTTTATTTCCCTTGTCTCTGTCGGCCTTGTTCCTAGCTGCCATCACCTGCGGTAGTAGAAAGGGCAACAAAACAGGGTGTTTAAAGAACTATTAAAACTACACATAATAAGCTATGGAATAGGAACCTGAGGAGTTATTTTTAGTGCCTTCAGAGTCACACTTCGGGAGCTGTGGCACTGACAATAAGATACCCTTCTTTAGAAAATCCAGACGAACCCTACAGCAAAAAACACACATCTACTAAGGATCTCTGATGTGGAGTGTTAGATTAGACAATGCGAGAGCCTTTCCTGGGGAAAGAGACCTGGAACAATGTGGGGAGAGAGCAAAGCGTTTTCCAAGATGCTATAGCACATGATTTAATACTGGGAGAGTATAGTGGTTCATTCTTGGGGGGTGGTTTCCTGGCAGAAATAAGAAATGCATTTCTTTTAAAATATTTACACTTAAGGTACATTTCAATACCTTCCTGAGTAAAGAATGAATTTAGCACATGTTCATAGGGCATCTGCTTTGTGTGAGATGCTGTGCTATGTCCTGGGGGCAAGACATAAAGACAGTCCTGCCATAGAGTTGTTTATAGTCTGAGGAGATGGGCTTCTTTTCTGTCTGAATATCTCACCTATTAGACTGAAAGCTCCATGAGGGCAGGGAGCAAACCTAAAAATCTAACTGGTTCACTGCTGAATTCCTGACTCCTAGCAGTCTTTGGCAAATAGCAGGAACTCAACAAGCATTTGCAGAGAAAATGATGTCTGCATAATTGAATGAGCAGTCACATTACATCAATTGCTATATTGGCAATTACATACCTCTGATAGAAGTAGGTACATAATATAAGGGGAGGTAGAAGAAAAAGCACCAGGTTTGCCTGGGAGAGTGAGGTCAATCCCATGAGAACTGGCATGTGATGGATTAGAAAGGGTTTGCTGGCCGGGCCCGGTGGCTCACACCTGTAATCCAGCACTTTGGGAGGCCGAAGCGGTCAGGAATTTGAGACCAGCCTGGCCAATATGGTGACACCCCATCTCTACTAAAAATACAAAAATTAGCCAGGCGAGGTAGCGCGTGCCTGTAGTCCCAGCTACTCAAGAGGCTGAGGCAGAAGAATCACTTGAACCCGGGAGGTGGCAGTTGCAGTGAGCCGAGATCGTGCCACTTCACTCCAGCCTGGGCGACAGAGCGAGACTCCGTGTCAAAAAAAAAAAAAAAAAAGGGTTTGCCAGGCAGACCTGGGAAGAGGGTAGTCAAGAACACCTTGGTGCTTCCACTCTGCTGAGCAGGATGGTGGTGGCAGGTCCTGTTTGTCACCTGCTCGCCCTTATCCTTTTCTTCCTTGCTAACGGAACTCCAGGTTTGTTGAGGGCAGCAGTGGGTTCAGCCCCAGGTAGTGGATGGGATTTGACCTAGGCCAACCATAACAATGGCATTCCCTAACTTCCCAGGCTTCCTTGCAGCTTGGGGCAGCCATTTGTTCATGAGCTAGAGGTAAAAGTGTGCTGGGGGTTCTACAAAAACCTTTGCTTTTCTTAACGAAAAACCAGAGTTGGGGGACAACAGATTAGTTTGGAATAGCCCTTCCCTTTCTGATTTGGACCTGAATGTGATGTCTCGAGCTGTACAGCTTTTTTTTTTTTTTTTTTTTTTTTTTTTTTTGGTGAGACAGAGTGTCACTCTGTCGCCCAGGCTAGAGTGCAGGGGTGTGATCTTGGCTCAGTGCAACCTCCGCCTCCCAGGTTCAAGCGATTCTCCTGCCTCAGCCTCCTGAGCAGGTAGGATTACCGGCATGTGCCACCATGCCCAGCTAATTTTTGTGTTTTTAGTAGAGACGGGGTTTCATCATGTTGGTCAGGCTGGTCTCAAACTCTTGGCCTCATGTGATCCGCCCACCTTGGCCTCCCAAAATGCTGAGATTACAGGCGTGAGCCACCATACTCAGCCTGAGCAGCAATCTTAAGACCATGAGGTAATCAGTGTGAGGGTAAAAGCCAGACCTCTAAAACAGCAGAAAGGGAAGATGGGGAGACCCTGGGGTCCTGATGGCATCTTTGAGCACTTAAACAGCCCGGAAATTACCCACCAACCTTCAGACTTCTTGGCAAATGAGAATAGTGAATCTCTTTTGTTTCAAAATCAAACCAGAGTTTACATCCTAATCCACCACTTACTAGATGTCTGGCCTTGTCCAAATCACTTCACTTCCTTGAGCACTGGGTTTCTCATCTATAAGACCTACAATACCCACCTTTCTGGGTCGTTCGGATTAGAGATAAAGAATGGACAGTACCTGGTGCATGGGAGGTGTTTGCTAGTGGCGTGCCCCCTGGTGATGTATGAAGTACAAGGGTAGGGGTGGTGAGAGAAAAGTCAGATGAGAAGGTAGGACAAACCAAAGGGTGCTGTGTACTAGGCAAAGGAGGTTAGGTTTTTATCATGTAGGCAATGGAGAGCCAGCAAAGAATTATAAGCCGAGGGGAATTTATAAAGAGATTTGCATTGAGAAAGTATAATAGTGTGGAAGACAAATTAGGGGAAACTAAGTCTAGAAATGGGAAGACCTGTAGGGAGACGATCATAATTGTCCAAGTTGGTCAGGCATGGTGGCTCATGCCTGTAATCCTAGCACTTTGGGAGGCTGAGGCAGACTTGAGGTCAGGAGTTCGAGACCAGCCTGGCCAACGTGGCGAAACCCTGTCTCTAACAAAAAAACCCACTAAAATTAGCTGGGTGTGGTGACGCACACCTGTGTTCTCAGCTACTCAGGAAGCTGAGATGGGAAGATCGCTTGAGCCTGGGAGGTCAAGGCTGCAGTGAGCCAAGATCGTGCCACTGTACTCCAGCCTGGGCAACAGTTGGACTCTGTGTTTTTGTTTGTTTGTTTGTTTATAATTGTGCAAGCTGTCATTGTCTCTCACCTGCACCACTTCAGTTGCTTCTTACCCCGGTCTCTTTGCTGACTCTCTGTCCACTATTTCAGTTGAGAATGTATTTAGCCGTAGGCAACAGAAAACCAAATTTATAGTGACTTAAACAAATACGGGGTCATTTTTCTCACCTAACAAATTCAGCAGTAGGCAAGAGTCAAAGGGTCAATGATGTTGACAAGTGCCCAGACCAGGTTTTTTTCTGTCCTCACTCTGCCAGCCTTAGCCTGTCCCGTCATGGTTGTGAAGCCTTCTGCGCTCTCAGGTGTCCTCTTTACATTTCAGGCAGGGAGAAGGGCAGAGAGCTTCTGTGTCCCTTTTTATCAGCAAAGACAAGCTTTCTCCAAAGGTCTCCTACCTCTCCCTCACTGGTCAGACCAGGGTCATGCGGCCCATCCTAAGCTCAACAGAGACCAGGAATGGGAGAGAAACTGCTGGATCAGCCCCAAATCAGCATCTGCCCCACCTGCACTTTCTGATCCATCTTCCATGTAACAGCTAGGATAATTCTTTTTTTAAAGTTTAATTTTATTTATTTATTTTTGAGACAGTCTTGTTCTGTCACTCAGGTTGGAGTACAGTGTACCTCACTGTAACTTCAAACTTTTGGGCTCAAATAGTCCTCTTACCTCAGCCTCCCTACTACTAGGACTATAGGTATATGCAACCACTGATTAAAAAAAAAAAATTTGTAGGCTGGGTGCAGTGGCTCACACCTGTAATCCCAACACTTTGGGAAGCCAAGGCAGTGGACTACTTGAGGTCAGGAGTTTGAGACCAGCCTGGCCAACATGGTGAAACCTCATCTCTACTAAAAATACAAAAAAAAATTAGCTGGGCATGGTGGCACACACTTGTAATCCCAGCTACTTGGGATGCTGAGGCAGGAGAATCGCTTGAACTCAGAAGGGAGAGGTTGCAGTGAGCTGAGATTGAGCCACTGCACTCCAGCCTGGGTGACAGAGTGAGACTCCATCTCAAAAAAAAAAAAAATATTTTATTTATTTTTTTTTGTAGAGATGAGTTGCCTAGGTTGCCATGTTGCCCGGACTGGTCTCAAACTCCTGGACTCAAGTGATCCTCTTGCCTCAGTCTCTCAAAATGTTGGGATTACAGGTGTGAGCCTCCACGCCTGGCCTAGAATGATCTTTTAAGAAACTGAAATCAGAGTATGCCCTCTCCTGCCTAAAACCCATTAGTGGTTTCCCATGAGCTTAAAATCCAGATGGCACTCCAGGGGCTACAAAGCTTTGCAAGACCCCGTCCACCTCTCAGACTTACCTACTCTTTCCCCCTCACTTCACTGTGTTCCAGCCACACTGATCTTTTTTCTGTTCCTCAAACATGCCAAGGTAGTTCCCATTTTAGGGCCTTTGAACTCTCCCTCATTTCTCTGCTCCAGATGTTCACATGGCTCGTGATCGAAGTTGGAATGCCCTGTGCTGAAAGGAAGAGAAAACTCCACCCTGAGGGGCTTAAACAGGGCTTACTTTTCTCCCATAGCAAGTCTGGGGGTGGTGGCTGCTGGCCTTGGTTCAGGGCCTGCATCTCTCTAGAGTTTCCTTTCTTTCTCTCATGATCAGAGGAGGAACAGGAGGACCAGGAAGGGACTGTGCCAGTACACTTGTCTTTCTTTTCAGGAAAGTGAGAGCTTTCCCTCCACCGCAGCTGACTTTCATTGGCCAGAACTGTGGACGTGGTAATGAAGGGAGGTTGGGAAATGGAGTATTTCGGCAGCTAACAGTGCCCTAGACAACTTCTTGTCACTGCCACAGAGAGTCCTTTCCTAGTGAGCCAACTAAAGTAGCCTCCCCAAGATATTTTTCAATATTTAACTAAAAAATACCTCCCCCTTGGCGGGGCACAGTGGCTCATGCCTGTAATCCCAGTACTTTGGGAGGCCAAGGCAAGCGGATCACGAGTTCAGGAGATTGAGACCATCCTGGCCAACATGGTGAAACCCCATCTCTACTAAAAATACAAAAATTAGCTGGGTGTGATGGCACATGCCTGTAATCCCAGGTACTCGGGAGGCTGAGGCAGGAGAGTTGCTTGAACCTGGGAGGCAGAGGTTGCAGTGAGCCAAGATTGTACTACTGCACTCCAGCCTGGAGACAGAGCAAGACTCTATCTCAAATATATATATTATATATATATATATATATATATATATATATATATATTATATATATATATATATATATATATATATTCCCCTAGTCATTCTTCTCACATCACTTTGTTTTGTTTTCTTCATATCCCCTATCACTGTCTGATACTGTCTTGGTTATTTTGTTGTTACTGTCTGTGGCCCCAAGAATGTGTGCTCCAGTGAGGCCTTGTCAGCCCTGTTCATCACTCTGTGGCCAGCACCCACAGTAGTGTCTTTTTGTAGAGATGGGTTGCCCAGGTTGCCTTGTTGCCCGGGCTGGTCTCAAACTCCTGGACTCAAATGATCCTCTTGCCTCAGTCTCTCAAAGTGTTGAGATTACAGGCCTGAGCCTCCACGCCTGGCCTAGAATGATCTTTTAAGAAACTGAAATCAGGGTATGCACTCTCCTGCACTCTCAGTGTAACCTCTGCCTCCCGGATTCAAGCAATTCTCCTGCCTCAGCCTCCTGAGTAGCTGAGATTACAGGTGTGTGCCACCACACCCAGCTAATTTTTGTATTTTTACCAAGTTGGTCAGGCTGGTCTTGATCTCCTGACCTTGTGCAGCTGCTCAATACGCATTTGCTGAATGATAAATCGATGGGGTGTTGGAAGACTGAACTGCAGGATGAGGCCTTGGTATATGCAGTGGCATGAAAACAGGAGGTGAATTCTAGACATATTTGGGAAGGGGAATTGGCAGGACCTGTAATTTGAATGGGGTGGAGTTATTACAGAAGTTGTAGATTCTAGAATGACTTCCAGGTTTCTTGCATGGGAAAGAAGAGGAATGCTGGAATCATTCACTAATACAGAGGGGAAGCAGGTAGGGGCAGGGGAAATGGGGAGATGAATTTTGGCCAAAAGTTTTCCACTGAGTTTGCAGTTGGGTCATGGTGATGTGAACATGAATAGCTTCAGTGGGGTAGGCAGAAGTCAGATTGCGGTCAACTGGGTGGCAACTGTGAGATGAAGACATGGAAGTAGATACACACTGCCCTTGAAGACGGCTTTCTAGGAGCATGGCTGGGAGAAGAAATGGAGAAAGGGCAGTCGTTGGACGGGGAAGCAGGGTCAAGGGTGGTTTCTTGTAATGGGAGATGCTTGAGCATCCAGTAACTGGACGCTTTCATCTCTTCTGATATATTTTACTTTTAAGCTAAAGTTAGGAGTGTCTTGGAACTGCTGCTCAGATTGGATCTGATATCCAGAGAGCAAATACACGAGCTAATAAACTGGCTACAGGCAGGCATGCTTTGCCACCTAGTGACCTTCAGCAACCCCTCTGTGTCAGGTTCCTCGTCTTCAAAATTGGAGCAGTAGCTCTCCCTAGGCTTGCAGTAAGGATTGCCTCAGTGTGTGGTTGCCTTGCTGTGTCCACGGGGTGGGAAGGAAGGGCAATGTCTGGAAAGCAGGCCACTCTCAGTCTAGCTGGACTGGCCTCTGCTGCCCTCTCCTGGGCATGTCTGCAGAGTTGACATGCTATTTGGAGAATGCCTGCTCAAGGCCTGAGTGGAATGTCAGCAGGAGGGAGAGAAGAGGAAACAAGGCTGGGCTGGGAGTGGGAAAATAGTAACAAACACACAGATTCCTGTAATAGAAAGTTATTTAGATGTTACAAAGACCAGGGCCTTAGCCCTGGGCAGTGCTGCTTCAATGTTTTTTTTTTTTTTTTTGAGATGGAGTCCGTAGGCTGGAGTACAGTGGTGATATCTCAGCCCACTGCAACCTCTGCCTCCTGCGTTCAAGTGATTCTCATGCCTCAGCCTCCCGAGCAGGTAGGATTACAGGCATGTGCCACCATGCCCAGCTAATTTTTGTATTTTTAGTAGAGATGGGGTTTCACCATGTTGGCCAGGCTTCTCTCAGACTTGTGATCTCAAGTGATCTGCTCGCCTTGGCCTCCCAAAGTACTTGGATTACAGGCATGAGCCACCATACCCATTCAATGTTTACTTCTTTAAAGTATCTGAAGAGAAACCTTGCAAATTGATTATTCATTCATTTATTCATTCACTTATTCACTCATTCAACAAATATTAGGGCGTATTTTGTACTCAAGATGCAAAGTTTTGGGAATAAGGCACACTCCTCAAGGAACTCATGGTCTAGTGAGTGAAGACAGATACATAGATACATAGATAATTACAGTACAGTTTCAAAAGTAAAATGTAAGATGTACAGTGTATTCTTTATTACATGTATTCAATAGTTAATATGTTTTGGATCTGTGTCCCCACCCAAATCTCAGGTCAAATTGTAATTCCCAATGTTGGAGGTGGGGCCTGGTGGGAGGTGATTGGATCAGGGAGTGGTTTCTCATGAATGGTTTAACACCATCCCCTTGGTGCTGTTCTCATGATAGTGAGTTCTCATGAGATCTCGTTGTTTAAAAGTGTGTAGCACCTTCCCACTCTCTATTGGTCCTGGTCGTGCCATGTAGATACTCATTTCATCTTTGCCTTCTGCCACGATTAGAAGCTTCCTGAGGCCTCCCCAGAAGCAGATGCTGCCATGTTTCCTGTACAGCCTATGGAACCATGAGCCAATTTTTCTTTATAAATTACCTGCTTACAGGTAGGTTTTTTTTTTTTTTTTTTTTTTGAGTTGGAGTCTTGCTGTGTTGCCCAGGCTGGAGTGCAGTGGCGCAATCTTGGCTCACTGCAACCTCTGCCTCCCGGGTTCAAGTGATTCTCTTGCCTCAGCCTCCTGAGTAGCTGGGATTACAGGTGTATGCCACTAAACCTGGCTAATTTTTTGTATTTTTAGTAGAGACAGGGTTTCACTGTGTTGGTCAGGCTGGTCTCAAACACCTGACCTTGTGATCCACCCACCTTGGCCTTCCAAAGTGCTGGGATTGCAGGCATAAGCCACCACACCTGGCCTTCAGGTATTTCTTTATAGCAATGTGAGAACAGACTAATACATAAAATTAGTTCTGAGGAGTAGGGCATTGCTATAAAGATACCTGAAGATGTGGAAGCAGCTTTGGAACTGGGTAACCGGCAGAGGTTGGAAGAGTGTGGTGTGGAGGACTCAGAAGAAGATAGGAAGATGAAGAAAAGTTTGGAACTTCCTAGAGACTTGTTAAATTGTTGTGACAAAAATGCTGATAGTGATATGGACAAAAAGTCTAGGCTGATGAAGTCTCAGAAGGAGATGAGGAACTGACTGGGAACTAGAGCAAAAGTCACCTTTGTTATATGTTAGCAAACAACCTGGTGGCATTGTGCCCCTGCCCTAAGGGATCTGTGGAACTTTGAACTTGAGAGTGATGATTTAGGGTATCTGGTGGAAGAAATTTCTAAGCCGCAAAGCATTCAAGATATGGACTGGCTGTTTCTAACAACCTATCTCATATGCATGAGCAAAGAAATGATGTAAAACTGGAACTTACATTTAAAGGGGAAGTAGAGCATAAAAGTTTTTGAAAAATTTGCAGCCCAGCCATGTGGTAGAATAGAAAAGCCCATTTTCAGGGGAGAAATTCCAAGCAGGCTACAGAAATTTGCATAAGTAAAAAGGAACCAAGTGCTAATATCCAAGACAATCGGCAAAATGCCTTGAAGGCATTTCAGAGACCTCCACATGCAGTCCCTCCCATCATACACCCAGAGCCCTAGGAGAGAAGAATGGTTTCGGGGGCCAGGCCCAGGGTCCTGCTGCCCTGTGTAGCCTTGGGACACTACTCCTCATATCCTGGCTACTCCAGTTTCAGCCATGGCTCAAAGGGGCCAAGGTACTGCTTGGGCCACTGCTTCAGAGGATGCAAACCCTAGGCCTTGGTGGCTTTCATGTAGTGTTAAGCCTGTGGGTGCACAGAGTGCAAGAGCTGAGACTTGAGAACCTCTGCCTAGATTTCAGAAGATGTATGGAAAAGTCTGGATGTCCAGGCAGAGCCCTGCTGGTAAGGGTGGAGCCCTCACAGAGAACCTCTAGTAGGGCAGTGCAGAGAGGAAATGTGGGGTTGGAGCTCCCTGACACAGTCCCCACTGGGGCACTGCCTAGTGGAGCTATGAGAAGAAAGCCACCACCTTCCAGACCCTGAAATGTTTGAGCCACTGACAGCTTGCACCCTCAACCTCAAAAAGTTCCAGTCACTCAATGCCAGCCCATGAGAGCAACTATAGGGGCTGAACCCTACAAAGCCTTAGGGCAGAGTTGCTCAAGGCTTTGGGAGCCCACTTCTTTCATCAGTGTGCCCTGAATGTGAGACATGGAGTCAAAGGAGATGATTTTGGAGTTTTAAGATTTAATAACTGCCCTGCCTGGTTTCAGACTTGTGTGGGGCCTGCAGTCCCTTTCTTTTGACCGATTTCTCCCTTTTCAAACAGGAATATTTACCAAATGCCTACACTTTCATTGTATCTTGGAAGTAACCAATCTGTTTTTTATTTTACAGGCTTATAGGTCGAAGGGACTAGACTTGTCTCAGATAAGACTTTAGACTTTTGACTAATGCTGGAAGGAGTTAAGATTTTCAGGGACTGTTGGGAAGGCATGATTGTATTTTGCAACATGAGAAGGACATGAAATTGGGAAGGGTCCAGGGGTGGAATGATATTTTTGGATCTGTGTCCCCACTCAAATATCATGTTAAATTGTAATCCCCAGTGTTGGAGGTGGGCTGGGTGGGAGGTAATTGGATCACAGGGGAGGGTTTCTCATGAATGGTTTAGCACCATCCCCTTGGTGCCTTTCTTGTGATAGTGAGTTCTTGTGAGATCTGGTTGTTTAAAAGTGTGTAGCACCTCCCCCCACCCTTGATCCTGTTTCTGCCATGTAAGATGCTCTCCCCAACTTTGCCTTCTGCCATGATTAGAAGCTTCCTGAGGCCCCCCTGGAAGCACATACTGCCATGCTTCCTGTACAGCCTGTGGAACTGTGAGCCAATTAAATCTCTTTTCTTTATAAATTGCCCAGTCTCAGGTATTTCTTTATAGCAATGTGAGAACAGACTAATACAATAGCTATAGCTGTGTTAGGCCTAATTTTTTTTTTTTTTTTTTTTGAGATGGAATCTCGCTCTGTTGCCAGGCTGGAGTGCAGTGGTGTGATCTCAGCTCACTGCAACCTCCGACTCCCTGTTTCAAGCAATTCTACTGCCTCAGCCTCCTGAGTAGCTGGGATTACAGGCACACACCACCATGCCCAGCTGATTTTTGTATTTGTAGTAGAGACGGGGTTTAACCATGTTGGCCAAGATGGTCTCGATCTCCCGACCTCGTGATCTACCTGCCTCAGCCTCCCAAAGTGCTGAGATTACAGGCGTGAGCCACCGCACCAAGCCAGGACTAATCTTGAATAAAATCCAAACATGATGTCTGTTTGGCTTTGAAAAACAACACTGTATGGTTTCTTTTCTTCTGCGATGCCCCTTCAATGGCAAAGTAACATGGTAAAGTAACCTTGTGAAATTCCACAACCAAACCAACTAGGAAGAAAGAGTAGCTGTTTAGAGCTGTAAGAAATATCTAAAAAATACTTATCTAGGTGAGAAGTATCAAAAAATATATCTCAATTCTCATATTTAAAGGTACTATATAGGCCAGGCACGGTAGCTCACGCCTATAACCCCAGCACTTTGGGAGGCCAAGACGGGTGGATCACCTGAGGTTGGGAGTTCGAGACCAGCCTGACCAACATGGTGAAACCCCATCTCTATTAAAAATACAAAAAATTAGCCGGCTGTGGTGGTGCGTGCCTGTAATCCCAGCTACTCAGGAGGCTGAGGCAGGAGAATTGCTTGAACCCAGGAGGTGGAGGTTGCAGTGAGCCAAGATTGCACCATAGCAGCCCAGCCTGGGCAACAAGAGTGAAACTCTGTCTCAATAAAAAAAAAAAAAAAAACGAAAAAGAAAAGAAAAAAAGGTACTATAGTGGATATTGTTGTGCCACCCAGATACGCACCCCCATCAGGACTGAAGCACTCATCCTTGTCCTCCCCACGGCACTTCTGGGAATTTTGGGTGACTGACAGTTCCCAGTTGCACCAGCATTTCCAGGAATTTCGGTGACTGACAGTTCCCAGATGGACTTCCTCCAGGAGTTGCCCTCAAGTGAAAATTCATTCAAGATTATGCCCCCTCCTAAGACAGCCTGCATCTACTGGTCAATGTGGAAGTATATTCCCCTGCATGATTCTGATTTCCTTGTCTCGGTGGGGGACAACTCTGCAGGGCCACAACAGTTCCTCAGTTCCTGCTGTCCAGTTCTAAGGCCTTCCCTTTCTCCCAGTGTTGTTGACCCTGAGAGCATGACTCAATGAACTTCTTTTACTCAAATCTCCATCTGAGAGTATGTTTCCCGAGGAACCCAGCCTGACAGTCAGTGTCAAGAGTGCTGAGGAAACAGATTCTAAAATGATATTCTAAACTGGAAATACCTGTTGGCCGCTGGCAGGGAGGGCCACTGGCTGTAGGTGGAGCATGGAGATTCTCCAGCAAGGTATCAGTGCAACTGTCAAAGCTTTCACTAGTGCTGAACTGGGATGGGATCCTGGGGGAAGGCAATGCTTAGTGGGGGAAATATATCAGGTCTGATAAATATATCAGGTTTTATAAAGAGAATGGAATTGGATGGCTAGCTGGAGGCAATCAATGCATTGGACAAAGGCAATGAAAGGTTGAGGGTGATTGATCACCAAATAAAGGCTAAGAGTGAAAGCCCAAGGCCCTCCTTAGCAACTTAAAAGACATTTTTTATCTTTTGTATCTAGAGGCCCCCCAAAATTGAGAATAAGGTCCAATATTTAATTGTAAGAGTAGCAGGGCTCCAAAGAAGGTTGAATTCTTAACACTGGCAAGAAGGAGTGAGACCCTGAGACACAGGAGTGGGGGCAGCTGGGTTAATGCTTTAAAAAATCTTGAATTTTTAACTTCTCCATCTTTTGGGCCTGCAAAAGTGCCCACTTGTTCCTGGTAAAGGCTATCACTACTTCCTTGCTTAAGGATGATAGAGAAGCCTCTGGCTTGCAAGACCACACAGGTTCCCTTCAAAACCTACCCCACCTCCTCTCCTGATCTGCAAACCAATAACTAGGATTAAGTACTTTTAGAACTCAGCTAAGATTCCCCTAAGAAAAAAAATGCACCATGCCCTGGAGGTTCAAGAGGACCTAACTAGCAAATACAGGTTGGAGATGTATGGGACTGGATTCTGAGGGTGTTGGATCAAGGAGGGTGGGACATAAAGTTTGATAAGGGAGAGTGTATGGATATGGGAGCCCATTCTTTTTTTTTTTTTTAAGACAGAGTGTCTCTCTTGTTGCCCAGGCTGGAGTGCAGTGGTGTGATCTCAGCTCACTGCAACCTCCACCTTCCGGTTTCAAGCGATTCTCCTGCTTCAACCTCCTGAGTAGCTGGGATTACAGGCACATGCCTGCCATCATGCCCGGCTAATTTTTGTATTTTTAGTAAAGACGGGGTTTCACCGTGTTGGCCAGGCTGGTCTCAAACTCCTGACCTCACGATCCGCCCCACCTCAGCCTCCCAAAGTGCTGGGATTACAGGCATGAGCCACTGTGCCTGGCCTATGGGAGCCCATTCTTAGGATATGGGATTTAGTACTCTGGCAATGACCCTAAGAGATGTTGCTAACATTCTGATAGTGTAACTGAGTACCCCATTTTCCAAGAGATAGTTTATTTTTTTCTTTCCTTTTCTCTTTTCTGCTTTTCCCCTATAACTACATTTAGAAATGCAGTTATAGCCTTTTACCTCCTCTTCACCAGACACTCCCTACAGGGCAAGTTCATCTAACTGTGTGTTTAGAAGTCCCAGAGCAGAACTCTCACCCAAGCAGGAGGTTACCTGAAGAGACAACCTACAAGTCCATCTACAAGCCAATGTATGCCTGCTATGAGACTCTCTTACCTGGAGAGTTTTTGGCTGCTTTGGCAACCTAGTCCTGCCCATGAAGGCGCCAGTAGTCACCAGCTCGGCCACCCAGTAGACAAGGCACCAAAGCGAGTATGCAGGCACCCCACCTGCCTGCTTCTTCCCCTGCATTCCATTCATGTCAGCATGCCAGGTCCCCTTTTAAAAGCACCTGCTTTCTGCTCCAAAAGCGAAGTGGTACCCTAAAAGCCGGAGGATATACCTTCTTTCCCTAAGCTAGCTTTGGAATAAAAAGTCGCTTTCTTTATACCAGACCTTGCTTTTGTTAACTGGACTCTGTAAGCAGCAAGCAATTGAACCTGTTTTGGTTACAGTGGGATGACTCTGGGAAGCTTGGAGAAAGTCATGGCCCACATTAAGTGAAGTAGGCATGTGAGGAGTGCTGTGGCATATAGTGGAAGAGGTATTAAATGGCTCAAAAGAGTGGGCCTGCTAGGCCAGGCGTGGTGGCTCATACCTGTAATCCCAGCACTTTGGGAGGCTGAGGTCGGAGGACTGCTTGAGCCCAGGAGTTCAAGCACAGCCTGGGCAACATAATAAGACCCCATCTCTATTTAAAAAAAAAAAAAAGAGTGGGTATGCTAGAATTAATATGTAAAGTCAGAAAACTCACCAAATGCTTATGTTTCATCAGACGTCCCAAAGAATATTCACTTTCTTTAAAAGGCTCAAAAGAGTGGGCATGCAAGGCTGGGTGTGGAAAGAATACTCAATTTCTTGAAGTGATGAAGAATGTGCTGGTAAGAGAAGCTCAGGGACGGCTGTTCTCTGTAGGCCGGGGCTGACATAGGGTATATGGTCACAGAGCTGGGCTTACTAGTAGCAGAGGGACAATAGGATGCCAGAGTCAAAGTAGCAGAATTATTGTGCTGAGCAGAAAGGTTGGAGAGGTGGCCAGGGTCTGACCAACAGAGAAATTTGGCGATCATTAATAGAGCATGGCTTCCTGGGGACAAGATAGATGGCACTCAACAAATACATTGTTCAATGCATTAAAAAACAACAACAACAGCAAAAAGAAATTAAGGATGGATGATTAGGAGGTGGAGGGCAGCCACCCTGATAAAAAATTACAATTCCTTACTGTTTCTGCACCCGCCCAGCTTAAAAAAAAATTCATCTTTATTGAGGTACAATTTACCTACATTAAAATTCACCCATTTTAAATATATACTTTAATGAGTTTTACAGATATGTACAGTTGTTCAGCCACTAACACAAGATATGCAACATTTCCATCATGCCCCCAAATTTCCTTGTGGGCAGTGGTGTGCTGGATCCCACTTATGCCACCTTGTGAGATCCAGCTGTTAACTAGCCTTTCTTCTCTACTAAATGTTCAGTCATGTCACATCGGTAATTTGAAATTGGCAATGGAGGGGTATTTACACCATGGAAATCAGCAAATGCTACAAACCAGGGCTCCCTCTCCACCAAGAGCCAGTTGTTAAACATTTCCCAGGACACCACTGCTCATTCCCCTCGGCAGTCAATTCCCATCCACAGCTCTGGCCCCTAGCAACCACTGATAAGTTGCCACTATAGTCTTGCTTTTTAAAGAATTTCACATAAATGGAATCATATAGCATGTAGTCTTTTGTGTTCAACTTCTTTCATTATACTTTTAGGTTTATCACTGTTGTACGTATTTGTTCCTTTCTCTTGTTGGGTAGTATTCCATTGTTTTTGCAGCAGTTGATGGATGTTTGGATTGTTTTCATTTGGGGACTATTATGAATAAAACTCCAATGAACTTTCACATATCATTAGTAACTTTTCATTTCTCTTTGGTAAATATCTGGGAATAGGATTGCTGTGTTAAATGGTAAGTACATGTTTTAACTTTGTAAGGAACTGCCAAACTCTTTTTCAAAGTTCCTACCCCATTCTGCATTCCTACCAGCAATGTATGACCAGTTTATCTGCATTTTTAGCAGGATTTGGTGCTATTTTTTATTTCAGCCATTCTGATACGTGTGTAGTAACGCATTGTAGTTTTAATTTACATTTCTCTGATAGCTAATCATGTTGAACATCTTTTCATATGCTTGAATATTCTTTTGGGTGAAATGTATATTCATGTTTTTTGCCCATTTTCTAAGTGGATTGTTTGTGGGGTTTTTTATTGTTTGTTTGTTTGTTTTGTTTTTTTGATAGGGGTTCACTCTGTTGCACAGGCTGGAGTGCAGTGGCACGATCATAGCTCACTATAACCTGGAACTCCTGGGCTCAAGTGATCCTTTTGTCTCAGTCTCCTATATAGCTGGGTCTACAGGTGTGCACTGCCACACCTGGCTAATTTTTAAATGTTTGGTAGAGATGGGGTCTCCTTATGTTATCCAGGCTGTTCTCCAACTCCTGGCTTCAAGTGATCCTCCTACCTTGGCCTCCCAAAGTGCTGGAATTACAGGCAGTTTTTTGTTTGTTTGCTTTGTTTTTACTGTTGAGTTTGAGGGTTTTTTTTTTTTTTTTAAATATACTGAAGATACTGGTCGTTTGTTAGATATGTAATTTGCAAATATTTTCTCCCAGTACCTTGTCTTTTCACCCTCTTCACATGGGCTTTCCAAGGGCAAAAGTTTTTAATTTTGAGAGGTCCAAAATCTCAATTTTTTTTTCATGGATTGTGCTTTTGGTATCATGTCTAAGAACTCTTTGTCTAATCCTAGAATTTGAAAGTGTTCTTCTGTTTTAAAAATAAGTTTTATAGTTTTACATGTTACATTTAAGTCTTTTGCCATTTTGAGCTAATTTTTGTAGAAGGTATTAGACTGAGTGTCATTTTTTGCCTATGGCTGTCCAGTTGCTCCAACATCATTTGTTGAAAAGGCTAGCTTTCCTCCAGTGAATTGATTTTTTTAAATTGAATTGAGGTAGTACCTTTTCATTGAATTGAGGTAGTACCTTTGTACTACCTCAGCGCTATGTTGAATATAAAAACATTCAGACTTTCACCATTAAGTGTAATGTTAACTGTAAGCTTTTTACAGGTACTCTTTGTCAAGTTAAGGAAGTTTCTCTGTATTCTTATTTTTCTGAGAGTTGTTTTTTTCTTTAAATCACAAATGAGTGTTATTTTGTCAAATGAGTCTTCTGCATTACTTGATTTTATCTTGTGATTTTCTTCCTTAGAGTTTTAATAGGATGGATTACATTGATTGATTTTTGAGTATTGAACCAGCCTTGCATCTTTGGAATGAGATGGGTACGGTGTGTAATGCTTTTTATACATTACTGAGATCTATTTACTGATACTTTGTTAATGCTTTTTGCATCTATACTCATGAGAGATGTTGGTTTGTACTTATTTTATACTGTTTTGTCTTTTTCCCCCTCAGGGTAATACTGGCTTCATAAAATGAAGTGAGAAGTGTTCTTTCCTCTTCTATTTCTATTATGTAGAATTGGTGTTAATTCTTCTTTAGACATTTGGTAGAATTCTCTAGTGAAACTATCTGGGCCTGGAGATTTCCTTTCCTAGGGAGTGGGAGAAGTTTTAAATTATGAATTTAATTTCCTTAATAGTTACAGAGCTATTTAAATTATATATTTTATATTGTGTTCATTGTGGTATTTGTGTTTTTTGATTTGGTCCATTTTGTCTAAGTTGTCAATTTACTTGTATAGATCCACGGTGTTCCTTTATCCTTTTGATGTTTATAGTGATACGTTGTTTCATTCCTGATATTGGTAATTTGTATCTTTTTGTTTTTCATCAGTTTTGCTAGTGGCCTGCAAATTTTAATAATTTTTTTCCAAAGAAACAGTTATTTGTTTTATTGATTTTGTTCATTGATTAAAAAAAAAATAAATCTCATTGATTTCCTGTTCTTTTTGGTATCTTCATCATTCCTTGCTCATGCTTGCTTTGGGTTTAGTTTGCTCTTCTTTTTCTAAGTTCTTGAGGTGAGAATTTAGATTATTGATGTTGGACTTTTCAATTTTCCTAATGTATACATTTAATGCCATGTTTTTCCCTCAGCACTGCTTTAGCTGTGTGACAGAAATTTTGATATGTTGTGTTTTCATTTTTATTCAGTTCAATGTATTTCAAAACTCTTTTTTTTTTCTTAAATCATCCAGTAGAATTCCTGGGTTTATGCAATCCTCTTGCCTCAGCCACCTGAGAAGCTGAGACTTCAGGCTTGTGCCTTTGCACTCAGGGCATTCAAGGTATTTTTAAAAAATGTCCTTGAAACTCCCTCTTTGACCTATGGGTTTTTACAAAGTGTGTTGTTTGACTTAGAAGTATTTGAAAATTTTCCTCCTATCTTCTTTATTTTTGAGACGGAGTTTTACTCACTCTTGTCACCTAGGCTGGAGTGCAATGGCGTGATCTTGGCTCACTGCAACCTCCGCCTCCCGGGTTCAAGCAATTCCTGCCTCAGCCTCCTGAGTAGCTGGGATTACAGGTGGCCACCACCACACCTGGCTAATTTTTGTATTTTATTAGAGATGGGGTTTCACCATGTTGGCCAGGCTGGTCTTGAACTCCTGGCCTCAGGTGATTTGCCCACCTTGGCCTCCTGAAGTCCTGGGATTACAGGCGTGAGCCACTGCTCCCAGCCCCTCCTATCTTTCTATTATTAATTTGATTCCATAGTTGTCAGGGAACATATTGTATAGTGTAATCCTTTTTAATTTGTTGAGATTTGTTACATGGTCTAGGATATGGTCCACCTTGGTATATGATCTGTGAGAGCATTAAATAATGTGTACTCTGCTGGGTGTAGTGTTCTATATAATGTCAATTAGGTCTTGTTGGTTTAATGATATTGTTGAGTTCTTCCGTATACCTGCTGATTTTCTGTCTAGTTGTTCTATCCATTGTTGATAGAGGGGTGTTGATGTCTCCAAATATAATTGTGGATTTGTCTATGTCTGTTTTGAGTTCCATTAGTTTTTGCCTCACACATTTTTCAGCTCCTTTGTTTGGTGCATATGCATTCAGGATCGTTATGTCTTATTGATGGATTGACCCTCTTTATCATTATATTATGCTCCTTTTTGTCTCTGACAATTTTCTTTGCTTTGAAGTTTACTTTACCTGTTATTAGTATAGCCACTTTTGCTTTCCTTTGGTTAATGTTTGTCTTTTTTTGAGACAGAGTCTCACTCCATCACCCAGGCTGGAGTGCAGTGGTACCATCTCGGCTCACTGCAACCTCCACCTCCCGGGTTCAAGCGATTCTTGTGCTTCGATCTCCTGAGTAGCTGGGATTACAGGCGCCCACCACCATGTCTGGCTAATTTTTGTATTTTTTAGTGGAGATGAGGTTTCACCATGTTGGCCAGGCTGGTCTTGAACTCCTAACCTCAAGTGATCTGCCCGCATTGGCCTCCCAAAGTGCTGGGATTACAGGTGTGAGCCACCACTTGTGGCTTTTTTTTTTTTTTTTTTTTGACAGGGTCTCGCTCTGTCACCCAGAGTGGAGTCCAGTGGCACAATCTCTGGTCACTGCAATCTCCGCCTCTAAGGTTTAAGTGATTCTCCTGCCTCAGCCTCCTGAGTAGCTTGGGCTACAGGTGCCTGCCACCAAGCCCAGCTAATTTGGTTAATGTCTGCGTGATATAACTTTCCCCATCCTTTTACTTTCAGCCTGCCCATATCATTATATTTAAAGTAAGTTTCCTGTAGAGAGTACATAGTTTGGGTCATGCTTTTTAATTCATTCTACTAATCTTTATATAGTTATTGGTATGTTAGGGCTTAAGTCTGCCATTTTTTGTTTTGGTTTGTTTTTTTCTGATTTTTGTTTCTTTGTTTTCTTTTCCCTACCTCCTAAAGATTACTTGAACATTTTTTAGAATTATATTTTGATTTATCTATGGCATTTAAAAAATATATGGAGTGCTTCACAAATTTGCATGTTATCCTTACACAAAGGCCATGCTAATCTCTGTATCATTCCAATTTTAATATAGGTACTGCTGAAGTGAGCACTTTCTACAGTGTTTTTGAGTATATTTGTATAGCTTTCTTATTGGTTGTTCCAGGTATTATATATATACATAACTTATTATAGCCTACTGTTGTCATTATTTTACCAGTATGAGTGAAGTATGGAAACCCTCTCTTTGTCCCTTTTCCCTCTCTAATTTATAATTTCTAAAAACATTCCCTCTACATACCTTTAGAATAAAATCAGAAAGTGTTGTTATTTTTGCTTCAACTGTCAAACATAGTTTAGAAAATTCAATAGAAGAAACGTCTATTGATTTTCCGATATTTTTTGCTAACTGTGTCTTTTCTTCCTAATGTTCCAAGATTTCTTTTTTCATTGTTTCCTTTCCATTTAGAGAATCTCCTTTAGCCACTTTTAGAGTAGGTCTACTGGTGACAAACTCTTTTCGCTTTCCTAAGAAAACTTCTGATAATGTCTTAGTTTCCTCTTCCTTCCTAGAGGATTTTTCTTTCTGTGTATAGAATTCTATTTCTTTCTGGGTATAGAATTCTGAGTTGACTGCTATTTTCCTTCAGCCCTTGAAAAATATTGTACCAATTCCTTCTGGCCTCCATGATTTCTGATGAGAAATCCATTGTCACTGAATTGTTTGTTTCCTTATAGTGACATTTTCAAGAGTTTTTTTTCTTTGTCTGATTTCAGAAGTTTAATTTCAATGTGTCTTGGCACAGATTATTTGAGTTTATCTTGGTTGAGGTTTTCTCAGCATTTTTTCTTTTTTTTTCTTTTTTTTCTTTTTTGAGACAGAGACTCACTCTGTTGCCCAGGCTGGAGTGCAGTGGTGTGATTACAGCTCACTGCAGCCTTGACCTCCTGGGCTTGAGTGATCCTCTCACAGCTGGGACTACAGGTGCATGCCACCATACCTGGCTAATATTTTGTGTGTGTGTTTTTTTGTTTTTTTTTTTTTTGGTTTGGTTTTTTTTAGAGTTGGGGTTTTACCATATTTCCCGGTCTGGTCTTGAACTCCTGGCCTCCAGCAGTCTGCCTTCCTCTGTCTCCCAAAGAGCTGAGATTACAGGCGTGAACCACTGTATCCGGCCTTTCTCATCTTTTTGAATCACTATGTTTATGAATCACTGTGTTTATGTCTCTTGACAAACTTGGGAAGTTCTCAGTCATTATTTCTTGGTGTGCTTTTTCAGCCCTGCCTTCTTTTGTTTCTTCTTCTGGGACTCCAGTGACAGGAATGTTAGATCTCTTGTTACCCTCTCTCAGGTCCCTGGGGCTCTATTCATTTTCTCACTCTATTTTCTCTGTTGTTCAGATTGAGTAGTTTCTATTGTTCTACCTTATGATATGCTGATTCTTCCCTTTGTTCTCTTTATTCTGCCATTGAGCCTATCCACTGAGCTTTTCTATTCGGTTATAGCATTTTCTAGTTTTAAAATTTCTATTTGGTTCTTCTTTATACCTTCTATTTCTTTGCTGAAGTTGTATATTTTTTCACTTTTTTCAAGTGTGTTCATAACTGCTTATTGAAGCATTTCTATCATAGCTGCTTTAAAATCTTTGTCAGATATTCTAATATAGCTGCCATCTCAGTGTTGACCTCTATTGTCTTTTTTCATTCAGTTTGAGATCTGGACATTTTTGTATTATGTTATAAGACTTTGGATCTTAATTTAAAACTTTTATTTTAACTAACTTTGTCTGTCACTGCTTTGGCATGAGAGGGGGTGTCATTTCATTGCTGCCAGGTGAAGGTAGAAGTTCAGACTTCCCACTGTACCTCTGTTGACACTCAAGCAGGACAGTTCTCCTCCTTACTGCTGGATAGGGCTGCTTGTTCCAGCCCCACATGGTGTCTACTGATACTGTGGTAGAGGTGGCCTCATTACCTCTGGGTGATGGTTAAAGTCCTGACTCTCTACTAGGCCTCCTCTGATACCAACCGAGCAGGAAAGCAGAGGGGTACCCCATTTCTGCCAGATGGATGTCCAGGTTCCCCACTGACACCACGGTCTTTATTGCTACCATGCACACAGAGAGGAGGGCTCATTACTGGCTGGCTGGGACAAAAGTCCCAGTTCCCTACTTGGCCTTGTGTGACACCACTCTAGTAAGGGTATTGGGGTGGCCTGTTACAACCTTGAGAGAGTGGAAGTCTAGGTTTCCCACTTAGTTTTGGCATGGGTTGGGGTAGGGCCACAGTAATAGAGTTCTCCAGAGAAATAGAACCAATGGAATATATGTATAAATTGGCTCATGTGATTATGGAGACTGAGAAACCCCATGATCTGCCATCTGCAAACTGGAGCCCCAGGAAAGTCCATGCTGTAATGCCAGTCTGAGTCTGAAAGCCTGAGAACCAAGGGAGCCAGTGGTGTAAATTCCAGTCCAAGAGCAAGAGAAGATTGATATCCCAGCTCAAGTAGGCAGGTAGGAAGCAAAACAGGGACATTTGTCCTCCCTTTGCCTTTCTGTTCTATTCAGGCCCTCAACAGATTGGATGATGTCCACTCAACACTGGGGAGAGTGATCTGCTTTACTGAGTCCATGGATTCAAAAGCTAATCTCATCCAGAAACACCTCACAGACCACCCAGAATAAAGTTTAATCTAGGCACCCTGTAGCATGGCTAAAAGTTCCTGTCTTGCAGACTGCCCCTTGCCTTTGGCTAGCAGAAACAGGCTTTTGTTGGAGCTTTTCTTTTTCTTTTTGGTCTGTGCCCATTGACATTTCCTGGTTGCTGGTTTCTTCAGCTCCAAGTGTGGAATAAATGAAGCAAAAAGAAAACTTGGAGAACTCACCACTGTGGTGTTTCTTGGGTCTTGAGGTTTCTATCCAGTCTGCTTTCTTTTCTCCACCTTTCAAAGTCTTCTTACGTTTAATAAATAATTTCCAGGGTTTATGGTTGTTCTAGGAGTGTTCAAAGTACATTACCCCATCCTCCCAGAGGCAGAAGTTCCATCCAGTGTATTTTCCATTTCAGATATTATATTTTTTGTCTCAAGAAGTTCCATTTTGGTCTTTTAAAAATACCTTCCATTTCTCTCCTCATTATATTTTGGTTTTTCTTTACATTATTTAACAAACAGATTAAATATGTTCATTTTAAATTTAATTCAGTATGAAACTGTTAACCTTTACAAAAAGACAACTAGGAAAATGGCTAAATATTTATTTCTATAACCCCTAGTTTCACATATTTTTAAGTTCAGAACTAAAATACTATGTCTCCTCTGACGCCTTGGTGAAGTTAATAGTACAAACTCCTTTTTTGAACTTTTTCTCCTGACTTGGTCTGTTTTTATTTTTTTTAATTGACAAATAACTTGCATATATTTATAGGATACAACAGGATGTTTTGATATATGTATACATTGTGGAATGGCTAAACCTAGCTAATTAACACATGTATTACCTCATGTACTTATCATTTTTTGTGTGTGGTAAGAGCACATAAAATCTATTTTCTCTCTTTTTTTTTTTAGAGATGGAGTTTTGCTCTTGTTGCCCAGGCTGGAGTGCAATGGCACGATCTCAGCTCACTGCAACCTCTGCCTCCCGGTTTCAAGCGATTCTCCTGCCTCAGCCTCCCCAGTAGCTGGGATTACAGGCACACACCACCACGCCTGGCTAATTTTTGTATTTTTAGTAGAGACGGGGTTTCACCATGTTGGCCAGGCTGGTCTCAAACTGCTGACTTCAAGTGATCCGCCTGCCTCGGCCTCCCAAAGTGCTGGGATTACTGGCATGAGCCACTGCACCTGGCCCTTTGCCCATTTTTAAAATCAGGTCGTTTGCTTTCTTGATGTTGAGTTGTTAGAGTTCCTTATATATTTTGGATATTAACCCCTTGTCAGATTACGGTTTATAGATATTTTCTCCCACTGGGTAGGTTGTCTCTTTACTCTGTTGATTTTTTGCTTTGCTGTGCAGAGGCTTTTTATTTTGATGCAATTCTGTTTGTCTACTTTTGATTTTGTTGCCTGTGCTTTTGGGCTCATATCTAAAAAATCATTTTTCAGACCAATGTCATGGAGCTTCCCCCTTTGTTTTCTTCTGGTAGTTTTACTGTTTCCGGTCTTACATATAAGTCTTTTCCCCATTTTGAGTTGATATTTATATATGGTATGAAATAAGGGTCCACTTTCATTTCCTTTATTTCATTCTTAAGAACATGCAGGCCAGGTGTGGTAGCTCACACCTGTAATCCCAGCACTTTGGGAGGCCGAGGTGGGAGGATCAACTGATGTCAGGAGTTTGAGACCAGCCTGGACAATATGGTGAAACCCCATCTCTACTAAAAAAAATTAGCCGGTCATGGTGGTGGGTGCCTGTAATCCCAGCCACTGGGGAGACTAAGGCAGGAGAATCACTTGAACCAGGGAGGTGGAGGTTGCAGTGAGCTGAGATCATGCCATTGCACTCCACCCTGGGCAACAAGAGCGAAACTCCATCTCAAAAAAAAAACAAAAAACGCATATTTATATCTCTTTTAATGTCCTGTCTACTAATTCCACCAATTCTGACATTTCTGGGACTGTTTCTTTTGGTTCTGGGTGATGTTTTCCTATCTCTTTTTATAATCATTTTTTTAAGAGACGGGGTCTTACTGTGTTGCCCAGGCTAAAGTGCAGTGGCTCTTCTTGGGTGTGATCATAGTGTATTACAGCCTCAAACTCCTGGCCTCAAGTGATCCTCCTGCCTCAGCCTCCTGAGTAGCTGGGACTACAGGTACATACCACCACATCCAGTACAATAATATTAAATTGAATGTCAAACCTTGGGAATTGTATTTTGTTCAGTGATAAGTTTTGTTGCATTTCTCTAATGAGTGTTGGACTTGGTTCTGGCATGCTTGGTATCAGTTCGATCATCAGTGCTTGTTTTCAAGCTTTGCATGGTGGCTCCAGAGTAGCCTTTATTCTAGTGTCCACTACTGAGTCCTTTTAAAGTCTCTATATGATGCCCCATGTATTATAGGATCTATTCATCTGGGCTGTCAGGAACACAAACAAAATATTCCCAATCCTGTGTAAGTTCTGAGAATTGTTTGGCCTTTCATTTTCTGTTGTTGTTGTTGTTGTTGTTTTTAACCCCCTGCCTTGTGGAATTTTGCCTCATTAATGTACATATCAGTATTCAGCCAAAGTTTTGAGGTCTGGGACCTCTTGGCAGATCTCCAAAGTGCTCTGTGTCATTCCTTTGTCTCCAGTGTTTTCCCTTTTTTCCTTTCCTTTCCTTTTTCTTTTTCTTTTCTTTTTTTTTTTTTGAGATGGAGTTTCGCTCTTGTTGCCCAGGCTGGAGTGCAATGGCTCAATCTCGGGTGACCGCAACCTCTGCCTCCCGGGTTCAAGCAATTCTCCTGCCTCCACCTCCCAAGTAGCTGGGATTACAGGCATGCGCCACCATACCCAGCTAATTTTGTATTTTTAGTAGAGACAGGGTTTCTCCATGTTGGTCAGGCCAGTCTCGAACTCTCGACCTCAGGTGATCTGCCTGCCTCGGCCTCCCAAAGTGCTGGGATTACAGACGTGAGCCACAATGCCCAGCCTTTCCTCTTGATTTCTAGCCAACGCATTCTCCACCACCTCTAATCTCTGTTTTCTCCACTCAATGAGACGGCTGGCTCTATTGGGGCTCCCCTCTCTGCAGTGCAGGAAACTGCCTCTAGGCAGTAAGCTGAGGCAATGATGTGGCTCACCTTGTTTCCCTTTTCTCAGTTACAATTCTGCACTACTGGCTTTCCATTGTCTATAAATATTTCTTTCATAATTTTATCTGGTTTCATAGTTGTATAGTGGGAAGGCAATTTCTGTAGCTGTACTTCCTTCTTGGGAGAAGTGGAAGTCTTCTTGGGCCAATTTTTCAGCTGGAAACAACTTATTAAACAGGCTACGTCTCTAGCAGAAAGGACCCTGAGACACCATGACAAGTATATAAGGTATTAATTTTCCCAATCCTAACCCACAGGGACTTATGACCTTTTATTTTCATAACACACAGGAGAGAAGGAGGACTATGCAAACATTTAAAGCACTGTTGGATAGAGTCCATTGACATAGACACCCTAGAATCGGAAGCTCCATTATGGACCTCTGTTAGAGTTGCAGGGTGTGGAGGGTAGGTAATAATTGTATTCCAGCTCCAGGTCTGACTCTCAGTAGGTCTACCAGGTTTACAGACTCACCTAGTGGTTATTTCATGAGTCCTTAATGGACAGTTGGAATAGGCATATTTGACAGTTGGCAGAACCACCAGGTTGGTTTTTTGGTTTGTGAGGTAGGAAATATCATAGTGAGGAAGGCCAACATGAAGTGTCTGGAACCGCCTCCACCATTCCAGACCAATATAATACATAAAAGTTACTCCATTAGTGCCCCGCTTGAAGACCTCAAGAATGCAGAGGTGGTGGTGCCCATCATATTGCCATTTAATTCACTAGTCTGGCAACTGCTAAAACCAGACAGATCTTGGAGAATGAGTATGGATTACTGCAATCTCAATCAACAAATAATGCTAATTCTATCTGCTGTTCCAAATGTGGTATCTTTGCTGGAAAAGATTAACGCAGCCTACATGGTATGTATTGATCTGGACAATGCACCCTTTTTCATCCTTGTAGAAAGGAAGATCATAAAAGCTTGCTTTCACTGAGATGAGCAATAATATACATTTACAGTTTTGCCTCCGGACCATGTAAACTCTCCTGCCTCTGTCATAATATAGTCTGAAGGGACCTGGACCATTAGGACATTCCATAGGACATTCCATTACTGCACTGATGACATCATGGTAATTGTACAGGATGAACCTGAAATGATACCTGTATCAGAGGCCTTGGTAGGATAAATCTTCTTCAAATAGTAGTGCAAGAATCCTACAAATATTCAGGATATTTCCAGATCAGTGAAGTTTTTAAAAGTCCAGTGGTCTGAAGCATACCAGGACATTCCTTCCAAAGATGATAAGGAGAAATTTTACATCTCATATTTCTTACCACTAAAAAGCACAATGCCTTGCAAATGTCTTGGGGTCTACTGCTAGCATATTCCATACTTGGAAATGTTGCTCTGACACAAATATCATAGGTGACACAAAAGGCTGCCAAATTTGAGTGGGTCCCAGAGCAGGTAAAAGCTCTGTAGCAGGTCAAGACTGTGGTACAAATGGCTCTGCGGCTTGGATCACAAGACACCATGTTATATTAGAGGTGTCAGTGGTGAGAAAAGATCATATACTGTTCGTGATAAATCCCAATAGTAAGTCACACACAGCCCCCTATAGTGCTGGAGCAATGCCATGCCGTCTGAAACAGAGCATTATACACCTTTCAAAAGATAGCTCCTGGAATGCTACTGAGTCCTAGTTGAGACAACGTGCTTACCTATGGGACGTTAAGTGATGATGTATTATAACCTGGGTTCTGTCAAAACCACAAGTCATAAGGCAGGGTGGGTCGACCAGTCATCCTTCATAAAATGAAAGTGCATATGTAGAATTGGGAACAAGCAGGGCTGGAAGGCAAAAGTGAGCTACATAAGCAGGTGCCCAGATCCCCTGTCACCCACTGTTGATGCACTGGTGGTGCTTTCTCAGTTTACATCTGTAGCCACATGGATCGGAGATCCCTCATGACCTGATGACAGAAGAGGAAAAAGGCTGAGCTTGGTTAATGTACAGGTTGTCTCATTAGGTGAAAGTAAGCTGGAAATACACTGTGGCTGCACTATGGCCCCACTTAGAGATGGCCTGTGTACCTGCCAGAAGTAAGAATATATATAGACTCATGGGCCTGGAAAGCAAACTGGAAGATTAAAAACAAGGAAGTGTGGGGAAAAGGCACATAACATACCCGAGAATGGGTATACAGTGTGATGATTTTTGTATTGCAGGTTAATTCCCATCAGATAACATCCACCACAGAAAAGGCACCAACCAAGCAGATGAATGACTTAGCCAAATAATGTTAACCAGGCTTTGTTGCTGGCACCCCAAAGCTGGCAAAGTGATCATATGAACGGAGGAGCCATGGTGGAACAAATGCAAGGGTTCAACGTCATGGACTCATCAAGTCTGATCTAACTACTGCATCAGTGAATGTCCAGCTTGCCAGCAACACAGACCAACACTTAGCCTGATGTCACCATTCCTCAAGGAAACCATCTTGCCACTTGGTGGTAAGTTGATTACACTGTATCCTTGCTACCTTGGAAGGGGAAGTGTTCTATCTTGAAGGGGCATTGATGTATATTATGGGTACTGGTTTGCCTTTCCTGCCTGCACAGCCTCGGTCAGCAACACCAACCAAAGGTTTACAAAATTTTGATCCATTGGCCTGAAATCTTGTGTAACATTGCATCAAACCAAGAGACCCACTTGATAGCAACGAGGTACAATGCTGGGTACATGATGGTGGGATCGGCTTTAATCACATACCATACTATGCAGAAGCTGCTCCCTGACAGAGTGCTTGTTAAAAGCACAGCTAAGGCACCAGATTGGAGATGACAACCTGTAAGGAGAAGGCATCATCCTTCATGATGCAGTACATACCTGAGACCAATAGCCATTGAATAGTGTATCCTTAAGGAAAATATATGGCTCTGGGGAACAAAGGGTGGGTGTAGGAGCAGCCCGCCATTATCATCACTCCCAGTGACCCAATTGAAGAAACTGTGCCTTCTATCCCAACTCTGGTCTCTAAGGGTTTAGAAGTCCTGGTTCCCAGAAGGGGAATATTTGCACCAGTGAACACACTGAATCTCACTAAACTTTAAGCTATGGCAGGCACTAGATTACTCCAAATCACTACCAAGAGACAAGAAGGCAAGGAAAGGAGTCATTATCAGGAGGTGGGGCTGCTATTACACAGTGGGGACAGGGAAGAATATATTTGGCACCCAGATCATCCACTTGAGTATGTTTCTCCTTGCCCAATTTTGATGATAAATTAACAAGTGCAGTCATAGCCTGAGAAGGGCATGATGGCCAGGTACCTCATCTGGTAACCCACATGAACCAGAGGTACAAGTCTGAGGGGGTTGGGGAAAGATCAACAATAGGTAGTAGAGAAGGGAGGTGAATGCCAGTTGCAAACTCAAGCTACAGCAGCAGAGGCTGTGGCCTGTTCCAGACCTTCCTCTTTTAAGTTTCCCCAGAAAGAGATCCATCAGAATCCTGAAGAAACCATTCCAGAACTAATGAAACAAATTAGTCTGAGCAGTGCAAAGGGTGGACTGTAGTGTTGACTGTGGTGTGTTGCCCATATTTTCCCCTTGAGGACTGAAGCTGCTAAGAATGCTGACAGCTGTCACCTGTGCCCCATCCAGGGACCGCCTTTGGCTGAAGTTAGCCACCTCACTCAAGATCATACCCCTTTCCTGGTCAAGTGGGGAGATGAGGTCCAGCCCACTTACCCTATTGGGGCATCCTGCAGAGCCATCCTAGTTTGAGCTCCTGATTGACTGAGGGGTTTGTTAAGACTGCATCAGCTCAATTTCTCCCTCTATCCAATTCTACTGCCTTTACTCCCCAATAGGTGTTGATGCAGATAACTCCTCCCAATAAACTTCCTGCATGTGAGTCTCCAACAGAGTGTTTTTACCAAGAACTCAACCTATGGCAGGTATTTAAATGCTTTTTAAGGTTAGCTGTGTGAAATGTGTGCTTGTTGCTCAATTTCAGAGAGTTTCGTGATGATCATGTTGAGAGATGCTGTATGTGTTTAATTAGCCTACCATTTCAAGGACAACAGGAATGGGGATCATTGAAATGGCAAATTTCAGTGGGCTTGGGGCTCATGCCGAGGCTGCAGGTCCTCCCCAAACCTCAGGAGCGTGTCCAGGATGGCAGAACTCTGTGCTTCAGTTTGGAGGTTAATTCTGGATGTCCCCAACTCACTAGGGATTAACTGGGGTACAGAAGTGTATGCATCTGCTTCAATCTAGATTAGCACTTCCTAAATGCTGGGGTCTCTGCAAGTTAATGGAGGCTCAAACCTTTCAGGAAGTTCTGTTAAATCCAAGACTGAGTGTACCTACCAAAAGCAGTCAACCATCTTTCAAAACAAGAGGGTCCTGCTGGGAGATACTGGCAATAAGTTCCTATAGGACCATAAGATCAGTCTGGGGCTGGGTGCGGTGGCTCATGCCTGTAATCCTAGCATTTTGGAAGGCCGAGGCGGGTGGATCACCTGAGGTCAGGAGTTCAACACCAGCCTGGCCAACATGGTGAGACCCCGTCTCTACTAAAAATACACAAAAAAATAGCTGTGTGTGGTGGCAGGCTCCTGAAATCCCAGCTATTTGGGAGGCTGAGGCAGGAGAATCACTTGAACCCGGGAGATGGAGATTACAGTGAGCCGAGATCGTGCCATTGCACTCCAGCCTGGGCAACAAGAGCGAAACTCCATCTCAAAAAAAAAAAAAATCAGTTTGGGCTTCAATATGCCCAAATAGGCTACGAGGGCACCTATATTTACACTGATTGCCCTTCATTGGTAACGTCTCCATCTGAGGGTGGATCCTGTCTGGCATGGTGACCAAGATAAAAGATGCAAAACATCAACATCATCCACCAAGACTATTTCCACTACATGTGTAAGTACAGTTGCTTCAAGAAGCACAAGAACATGTTCATGCACCCATCCCCTTGCATCAGGGATGTCCAGATCAGCAACATCATCATGGTTGGGTAAGCACCAGCATGAGAAAGATGGTACACTTCAACATGCTCATGGTCCCCAGTGCCACCAAGAAGCAATTCCAGTTCTGAGTCTGGATGCCTGCCTACTCCCTAACATGAAATAATGTTATTTTCCCATTCAAAAAAAAAAAAAAAGAAAAGAAAAGGGTGGGGAGGGGAGAAATGCTAAATTTCAGATAGTGCCAGTGCCAGACTTGAGTTACAGAACTCTGTCAAGTATGAAGTTGGCTATAGTTATCAGTGCAACTACTGATGACAGACTTTCTCATTAGCTGAGATGGGATGAAAGTGTTTAACTGACGCAAGAGTGGTAGGTGAGCTCAAATAGGAACGAAACCAATGTCTGGTATGGATAGCAAAGGAGTCAATGATCCCATCTTTACTACCCTAAACTGCATGACCTCACATTGTATTTGAGTGACCTTGGCACAATCCACCTGAAAATGAATGTTCGTTTTTCTACTAATGAAACTCTGAACTTATAGAAAACTATCTACTTTCAGGCCAGGCATGGTGGCTCATGCCTGCCTGTAATCCCAGCACTTTGGGAGGCCAAGGAGGGTGGATCATGAGGTCAGGAGTTTGAGACCATCCTGGTCAATATGGTGAAACCCCGTCTCTACTAAAAATATAAAAAATTAGCCGGGTGCTGTGGCACATGCCTGTAGTCCCAGCTACTCGGGAGGCTGAGGCAGGAGAACCACTTGAACCAGGGAGGCGGAGGTGCAGTGAGCTGAGATTACGCCACTGCGCTCCAGCCTGGGTGACAGAGCAAGACTCTGTCTCAAAAAAAAAGAAAAGAAAAGAAAAGAAAACTATCATCTACTTTCCTTATCTCCCATCAAGACATCCATTCATCCATTCCAGAGTTGTTATCTTATGACTAGCTCCCTATCTTAATCTTGGTCTAGAAAATTAAGGTAACTTCTTTTTCAGAATTTCAGGAGCTGGTTCAAGGAACAAAGTTCCCTTTTTAAGCTTCTTTCATCCCAGCTTTCCAACAATTACCCTTAGGCCTTACTCAGGCCTTAGAGAAGTAGAATCCATTGTGCTTATTCACATTGATGACTACATCAATGTATCTAAGAAGAGTAAGTGTTAAGACCAAACACATCATCAACTTGTTCAGCACAATTTGTTCATACCACAGTAACTGTGGGATGCAGTCTAAGATATTCTCTTCTTTCCTTTTTAGCAGCAAACCTCTGTGGCTCAAGGAAATCTCAGTTGGATGTCCTGTCTCATCTACTCAAGACCAATAAACAACACTTAAAAAGAACATAATCTCTTTATTTCTGCTTGGGATACAAATGTTCAGTTTGGATGATGAGAATGAGGCAAGTACTGGAGACAATGGCTGGCTCTTCTGTTTGTCCCAATAAACTCCAATGGAGGAAGAAGCTAAACAGGTTTTGGATGGTTTCGGTCTATTGCATCTAGCTTATCAAATCTACGGCCTGGTACTTCTGGAACAAGACTGCCCTGCCCCACTGATGACAGTTAAAGATAAAGATGGCAAAAATGAAGAATTCAACATGTATATGCAGTGCAGTCTGATGTCTTCAGATGTTCTCTAAAATTTTGTATTTGGTCAGAGCTGGGAGTGAGATCAGTGTGCTTGCTCATTTCTGCTCCACTGCTCCTGATTCTGCTTTGCTGCCTTGGAGGGAGAGTAGATTTAGATCTGGGGGCTGGTGGGGGCCATAGCCTTGGCAGCTTGCTGGGCTAACCAGTATTTATATCTTTTGGTCTTGGGCTTCTCAAAGTTCACGACAGACATAGGCACTCTCACAGTATCAAGCCCATTTACCTGCACACAAAACAATGGGAATTCTCAGAGATCAGTCAGGTAGGTAAGATTTAGCACCACCTAATCCCAGCTTTTCACCCTGACTTTTCTCCCAGTCAGAAAAAGGAGAGCTAGGGCTGGGCACAGTGGCTAATGCCTGTAATCCCAGCACTTTGGGAGGCTGAGGCAGGTGGATCACCTGAGGTCAGGAGTTTGAGACCAGCCTGGCCAACATGGGGAAACCTTGCCTCTACTAAAATACAAACATTAGCCAGGCATGGTGGCGTGTGCCTGTAATCCCAGCTACTAGGGGGGCTGAGGCAGAAGGATCGCTTGAACCTGGGAGGTGGAGGTTGCAGTGAGCTGAGATCGTGCCACTGCACTCTAGCCTGGGCAACAGAGTGAGACTCCATCTCAAAAAAAAAAAAAAAAAAAAAAAATTAGAAAAAAGGGAAAGGTAGGTGCTAGGTGCGGTGGCTAACGCCTGTAGTCCTAGCTACTTGGGAGGCTGAGGTGGGAGGATCGCTTGAACCCAGGAGTTTGAATCCAGCCTGGGCAATGAAACAAAACCCTGTCTTTAAGAGAAAGGAAAAAAAGGAAAAAGTGGGGGAAAAGGAGAAAGAAAAGGAAAAAGAAAGTATGCAAAACACTCACCGTCACCTCACACCAATACTCGCCCCACCGTGTGATAGGCTCTTCTGGTAACTTTAATGTATGTGGGGCAACCACAACACCAAGCTGCAAAAAAAAAAAAAAAAAAAAAAGAAAAAAAAATCTCCGCTCAAATGACCTCTGTTTTCATGACTGCCACTCTAGGGAACCTCATAAAGAGGGTTACAGGATTTCCTGCACAGGGATGAATAAAACTGGGGTGTCTACTCTGGCTGATTCCATGGGAGAGAAGGGCATACACCTTCATAGACAGTAGTAGAGAAATTCAATTCTGATTTTTCAGAAAGGGAGGTAGATTCACAAAGAGAAACAGGGCTTGAGGCCAAAACCACTTCATCCACAAAAGTAACAGTTCTCCAGTAAGTCACAAATCCCCAGCATTTCCCTCAGTAGACAGGAAATAAATGGAAACCACCTTTTCCTATCAATCTTCAAATTCTATGTGACCATCCTTAGTCCTTAGCCATGTCCTTCCCATACTCCTGCAAACTAACCAAGAATACTTTCCTTAACTACAACTGGATGATCACACCCCTTCCTAACAAAGGGATCAATCCCAGGCCTCCTTCCCAGAGGCAGCTTCCACCTCAGGGGTAGAGTGGTTTTTGGGAACACTCACATTCTTGAAGAAGTGGCGGGCAACTATTTCAGGGTTCAGCTCCCATTTGACATTGTTCTTCATCCCTACCTCCAGGCGACAGCTTTTTAGAAATTTCACTGTCTGAAAGGAATTATGAGTTGGAGTCAAAGGAGAGGAAACATGTCAGGGTCACAAGGTATGCAAGCCAAGCATGATGGCTCATGCCTGTAATCCCAGCACTTTGGGAGGCCAAGATGGGTCTCCCAAAGTGGATCACTTCAGCCCAGGACTTTGAAACCAGCCCGGCCAACATGGCAAAACCCTGTCTCTACCAAAAATACGAAAGTTAGCCGGGCATGGTGGCGGGCGCCTGTACTGATTATCTTCTCATGTGTCCATGTTCTCTCCAACTTGTATGTAAATATCCTTGAAGGCAGAGCCCTCATCTCAGACTATTCCATGGGTTCCCTGATTCCCAGATTGGGACCTCCCTTGGTACTTTAAGGCACTTCACCCAACACATCAGGGATCTCCCAAGAGGTCTCCATACCGGTTTTGTGGGGCAGCCACAACACTTCCCCTTTCTCCCACTCTTGGGTCTGCAATCAGGAGACCTCAAGGGAATCAGGGAGACTCTCAGGGCGAGGTTGGTAAGTCTTGTAAGTGACAAATAAATACTTTTTTCGTTTCTACTCACCGCCTCACCTGCCTTGGTCTGGATCTTCTCTAATTTTCCTTCTTGTCTCAGCTAGAAAAGAAAGTTAAAGATGAAAAGCAGTAAAAGAAAAATGAGCCCATGTTAAATAGCATCAAACTATTCCTATGTTGGGCATTGGCTGGGCTTCTGCATTCCTGTTCTTCTAGTTCCTATTTCATTTTCAAGTTAAATGTCAAAGGGAAGGAAGCTGCGAGATAAAAGAAGTTTTATCTCTCCAAGTCTCTCTGTCCTTCCTTTGAGCTCACCAATTTCTCCTCTTCAAACAGCTTCCTGTTTTCAGGGGATGCATATACAGCCAGTCCCTGAGGAAGGAGTCGATTCCGGCCCAAAGATTTCTTCACTGAGACCAGGTCACCCCGGACTCCAACATCTGTCAATGAGAACAGAGGCAGGTGAATTAAAACCATCTAGGAGTCCCTAAAGAAAAGATGATCAAAGAGAGAAGCACCTCTTACTTTCTCACAGTGCTTATTTTTCCTAAAAGAAATGCTAATTCATATTCACTAGGAACAAGATTTAAGAGACTGCTAATTAGTTTCTTTAGAACTTGATGTATAAATTTAATATCCTCTGTATAGAGGGAGGAGTTGTCCCATGGAGGATTTCAGCATCTGTGGCACAAATTGTCAGGCTCCTCTCCCCACACAATGTTAATGATGTTGCTGCCTTTATGTTTTAATTTTCAATGCTGGAGGCCAATGTCACAATCACAATAGTTTTTATGGCTTCCTCTTCTCACATATTGAGTTGGATTATTTCCACAAAGAAAAAGCAACGCAAATAGTTGAGGGGGACGGGCTAGAAAAAGCTGATGCCAAACCGGACCAGCCTGAGAGGAAGCGCCTCGGCCCGGGCCTTACTCTCCACCGACTGCGTCAGGATGAGCTCCAGGTTTTCTTTGGGCCGATGCTTCGTGTCCTCCACCAGCTTATAGACGCGATGTCGCCGGTGCAGGCGCGGCTTCCGGCCCTCCCCGGCCAGCGGTACCTTCCACCAGCGCTCCACGATGACCGTGCCCTGGCGGCCAGGAAAGCGACGGTGAGCTAGTCTCCACAAGGAACACCCTCTCCCTCCACCACGGCCGCCAGCCCCTCAAGGAAAGCCCGCCACCCCCACATCGGCCCTCTCCAGGTCCCAGTGCGCCTCCAGAAACAATACTCGAGCGTATGTACCCCCTACCCCAGACTCAGCCCTCACCCGATTTTGAGAGAGGCTGAAGTTACAGGCCAGGTCAGGGGAGTTCCCTTCATGTCGCGGCCGCAGTAGCTCCTGGACGCCTCCCCGCAGCAGCCGCCCAGCGCCCGCCCGCAGCAGAGCTCTGCCTGGGGCCGTGACAACGGGCGCCGCCATGTTCGCAGGCACAGAATGAGACCTGAGGGAGGACCCCGGCGTCGGGCGGCAGGAAAGGCCCCCGTCAGGGCTGCCTGCGGCGCGCCGGCGCGGCTTTGGTCTGGGCTGAGGGAGGGGATAGGGAGCGGGCCGGGGGACAGATGGCACTGCGGCTTGCCTATTTTTACTTTTTGGCAGAGGGGACGGACGCCTAGAATTACTGTGATAATGGAATGAGTGTTAGGTGGACTGACGCCGGAAAAGACGCTCTTCCTCTTGAAAGTGTGGGCTTTGCTTTAGCTCTAGTTGCTGGGGTAACTTTTAATTCTGACGTTCTGTGATGACCGGATACTGACGGGAGAATGAATGATGCTCTCACTTTTCCTTACTTCAGATCTACCTAAAAGTGGTAAAGGATGGGATCCCTTGGAAAACTGCCAGCTCCAGGAGGAGCCTAACCCTTAATCATTATACTGCAGTATTTAAGTTAATAAAGGAGAATTCTAAATCACAAGCTATGTAAACCATAGAAAAAAAGCAACTATGGCAGGGCCGCGACAGTTCCCTCTGGGGAGGGTCTCAGTACTGGACAGAAGACCATAAAAACTGGATGAAAGAAGGTCCGTTTGGCAGAGATTATGGAAAGACTGGCCTTTAAACATACTGACCAGTCCTCCTTCCTCGTAAATACACTACTTGGCCTCCTGGACACCGGTCTTCTTCAGTCTAGTTTGCTGATTTCTCCTTTTCTCCCCGCTTCTTAGAATGCCCCCGGGACTCTGTTTTTAAATCTTTACTCTTCTCAGTATACACTGACTGTTGATCTCATCCAGTCTCGTGGCTTACAATACCATTTATATGCCAATGACTCCCAAATTTCTAGTTCCATCCTAGACATCTCCCAAACTCGTCTCAAATATTCAACTGTTTATTCGTCATTTTCCGCTTATGTATCCAAAGGACACCTCAAAGTTAACTGTCCCAAACTAATTTATTCCCCCCTCACCCCCAAAACTGCCCCATCTGCAGCCTTTTTCCTCTCAGTTGACAGAAACTCCATTCTTTCCATTCTAACTCTTTTCTCTCATACTCCATCAGGAAATCCTGTGGGTTCGACCTTTAAATTACACATAGTCCCTGACTTGGATTTACAATTTTTGAGTTTGTGATGGTGTGAAAGTGATGTGCACTCAGTAGGACATCAATAAATTACATGAAATATGCAACACTTTATTGTAAAATAGGCTTTGTGTTAGATGATTTTACCCAACTGTCGGCTAAGTTGTCTGAGCATGTTTAAGATAGACTAGGCTAAGCTATGGTGTTTGGTAGGTGTATTATATGCATTTTCAACTTATGATAGTTTCAACATACGATGGGTTTATCAGAACATAACCCTATTTTAAGTCAAGGAGCACTTGTATTTCCAGAATCCAACCACTTGTCACCACCTCCAATGCTCTACCTTGGAATAAGACACTACTTTCTTCTGGATTACTGCAATAGTCCCCTAAAAGATCTCCCTTAATTCTCTACAGTTTATAATTCTCTGTAGCTTATTTATAGCAGCCAGAATGATCTTTTTAAAGCATAAGTCAGATCATGTCGTTCTTCCACCCAAAAATTTGTAATGACTTCCTCCTTTACTCAAGGTAAAAGAAAAAGGCCATCGGATGGTCTACAAGGCCATACATACGCTGACCCCATTAGCTACTCTATAATTTACACTGCTCCACCCACAGTGGCCTCCTTGTTTCTTGAAAACACCAGGCAAGTTTCCTGCTCAGGGGTTTTGCACTGGCTGCTTTTGCGTTGGATGCTCTTATCCTCAGATGCTGGCTTGGTTAACAACCTCACATCGTCCAAGTGTTTAATTAAATGTCAGTTTTTTCAGTGAGAGATCACCCTATTTCTTACTGTAACCCTGACCCATCCCCTTCACATTCCTTATCTTCCTTTATCTTGCTCTATTCCCCCCACCCCATAGCAGTTACCTTCTAACATACTAAATAATTTACTATGTTTATTTTCTAGGTTTGTCCTCTCACTTTTAGAAGATATGTTCCATAGGGTAGGGATTTGTTTTGTTCACTGATGTATCTCAAGCACCTAGAATAGTGCCTGGCTCATAGTAGACCCTCAATAAATATTTGTTGAATGGATAAATATGCAGAGGTCTCAAATTGGCAGTCCCAGAATCAAATTTTGCTTACAATGTTGTTTATCAACAATTTTTTTAGTAGTCGATTTTTAATTTTTTTTATTTTTGAGTCGGAGTCTCGCTGTGTCGCCCAGGCTGGAGTGCAGTGGCACGATCTCAGCTCATTGCAAGCTCCGCCTCCTGGGTTCAGGCCATTCTCCTGCCCCAGCCTCCGGTGTAGCTGGAAATACAGGTGCCCGCCACCACGCCTGGCTGATTTTTTGTATTTTTAGTACAGACAGAGTTTCATCGTGTTAGCCAGGATGGTCTCGATCTCCTGACCTTGTGATACGCCCGCCTCAGCCTCCCAAAGTGCTGGGATTACAGACGTGAGCCACCGCGCCTGGCCCAGTAGTCGATATTTTTTAAAATTGGTGAGATTTACTACAAGACTGTCTTTCCAGTTTCTGTTCAAAAATCATACGATACAGCACCATCAAGTCTGCATTCTTGCATGGAACTGGATGGAATTGAGTTGTGTGGACTTCCTTTAGATAAGGTGTGAGCTTTCCTATTTTGCTACAGCCCTACCTTGCCACTCCACTAATTTCCACAAGCTGTCTAGGCCCCTGAAGGCATTTAGTTTGCAATTCCTACCCTACAAGGATCCTGGGTTATTAAGGGTAGGGATGATAATAAAAATACTCAACTGGTATGAACTGGGAACCAACTAATCAGGTCACCACTGGATCAGAGCCTTGGAAGAGTCAGATACCAACTCTTTACTTGCTGGATTTTAGGGGAAGGGGAGTGTCCACAGAGGAGCAGGGTGGGTGGGCACAAGTGCTCAGGCAGGGCTTTTGGCCAACCAGTACAGAAGTCTTCAAGTTCTATTTTTTAATCATTCATACAGCCATAACATGCATACTAGTTGAATATGAGCCTTGGATAAGGGATTAGGGTAGATGAGCAGCAGAGTGGAGTCCTGAGGTGACATAAGGGCTGACCCCTTATCCATGTCATAGTGCCCACCGGGTCACAATGCCACCAGGTTGCCTAAAGCTCTACCACCCACCTGTGAACTTCACTTTGCCACAGGGAGGCACTGAACTGAAAAACTGCCTTGTAACAGGTGTCGCCCCTCTGTCTACTCCCTTTCTTATATCAAGAGGGGAAAAACACGTAACTACCTCTACCCGATCTGGTCACCATACGCCTATTACCTTTACTGTTACAAGTACCGGATCACCCTCCGGGAGAAGATGCTGCCTCGTTGTTATAAAAGGTACTTGTTTTCATCTCTATTTGTAGTTGTTTATATAAAATGTAAGGAAAAGGTAAAAGAATTTGAAAGAATTTCCCAAATGGCAAGAAATAACAACAGAATGGGGGTGGAAAGCTGGCATGGAACTTTAGAGTTTTTCCATCTGGTTGGCCCAGGAACATAGAAACAGGCTGGACAACAGAAAATACAGAAGATCATGCCAGAGCCTGGTACTGTGTATCTTCCCACCTCAGATTCCAAGATAAACTAATTTGGGTCTCTTTCCCAACAGCATCACTTATAAGGAAAAGGAGGACTTGACACTCCAGCCCCGTTCCTGCCTCCAGTGCTCCTGAGTCCCTAGTAGGCCTCCAGGAGGGCAAAAGCACCGAGCAGGGTAACCACGACCAGCTTAAAGAACTGTATTCGGTAAGTGGACTGTGAGCTGGTGCTGTGACAGGGCAACCTTTTCTTGCATACCTTGCAGAGGAGGGACATTAGCAAGTTGGAAGATGAATTATAGAGGTAGATGGAATCTTGGAACACGTGTAAAAGCTACTTGTTATATAGACAAGGATTCTGGCCGACTGTAAAATCAAGGTCATACAGATGGTAGTGAAAATCAGGATGGGAAAAGAGGGAGTGAGGACAAAGGTAGAACAAACTCTATAGGACTTCTGGGACATAAAGCTGTTTAGATGCTAAGCAGGATCTGGAATCCAGAACTTGCCCACATATCATATTGCAATAACAAGCCTGGTTGTAACCATGGCATTTTAAATAGAATAATTTAGAGAAAACCCATATAATGAAAAAAGTGGAAATTATTAGTGAGAAAGGAAGCACATTATAAAGCTTTGTTTAAATCCTAAGCTGTCTGATGTAAACATTTTTAAGTTCCTAAATGGTTATTGTACTCCTGGGTTGAAGTCAGCAGGCAGTAATACTGCCTCAGCTGGATTGTTTGATATAAAGAACTCCGTAATAGGCATAGGCTATTAGTTCCTGGGACTAAGGGATATTATTGCATCTTTAAGATCTTGGCTCCGATTCTCCCAGGCTCTCCCCATCAACGCTCTCCTTGCTTCAACGGACACACCCCAATCTGCCTGAGGTCTGATTTGAATACTAGAGGAGCATTTTTACTCCTTTTCCAGGCTGGGAACTTGACGGTGCTGGCTACTGACCCCCTGCTCCACCAGGACCCAGTACAGTTAGACTTTCACTTCCGCCTCACCTCCCAGACCTCTGCCCATTGGCACGGCCTTCTCTGTGACCGTCGACTCTTCCTGGATATCCCGTATCGGGCCTTGGATCAAGGCAACCGGGAAAGGTGACTGAGCCTGGATGGGAGAATGGGGAGGGAATAGGTAGGGGATTTCACGCTTCTATCATGTCATAGTACATAGGGCTAATTCTGGAGCTAGATATAAGCAATCTGTTCACCTGGCATGCAGACAAGCCTGTGAGCTGAGCCAGGATCTGGCGTTCAAGGGATAAGAGTCCATGGGAAGTTGGACTCAGATCCAGAAATAGTTGAATAACGGGAAGTACTTTCTAGCTGTTCATCTCAGTAGTCCTTTCTCCCCAGACCCCTTCTGTGGCTTACATCCAGTGGTGTGCAATCTCTTGGCTTCCAAGAAAAATCTACCAAAACTAGTTTAGCAACTTTCATTTCCTGGCTTGGGTGGGTGGAGGGCAGAAAACGACCGATAAGATTTTTTTCTGCTCCAAGTAGGTGTCTTTCTGGATTCTGAGTTGGCCAAACATTTTAACTGTTTTTCTGTGGCTCCTAGTTTGACCGCAACCCTGGAGTACGTGGAAGAGAAGACAAATGTGGACTCTGTGTTTGTGAACTTCCAGAATGATCGGAACGACAGAGGTGAGGATCTACTGTTCTTCCTTGCTCTTCGCGCTAAGGCAGCTGGATAACTCCTTTTCTTTTATAGGAGACCCTCTTCCCCCATCTTTAAAAATGCACCCTCAGGCATTTCAGGGATTCTTTTCTTCCCACCCACCACGAAGGTGGGAAGTTGTAACTTGTTCCATCAAGTTACAACTGGACTCTGAGGAAGCCCCTGCAGGAGGTGTTAGGGGCTAGACTGAAGGAGCACTGGTGAAATTACACAGAATCCATTCAAGGGATGTGGCCAGCAGGACAAAATGGATCTCAAACATATGGAGCACCTACAACGTGAAAGGGTCAGACATAAGGCCAAGGGAACGGGGACATATTTAACCAGATGCCTGGAGCATATGTTACAGAAACTATAGCCTCTTGCCTCAAGGAGTTCAAACTCTGTTGGATATAAGACAAGGGATGGTGAATAACCATTCGTAAGTGATAGATACTATTTCAGAGCTTATTATGCCATCATTGTATTAGTATATAGGTAGACCTCACTAATCTCTAGTGTTAAGCACTTCATGAACATCTCATTTAATCTTAAATTCTGTGAGAAGGAAGGTTCTATGATTTATAAATGGAAAATTCTATAGATGGAAACTGAAGTTCTGCAGGACTAACTCACAGAACAAGTGTTAAAACCAGAGTTAGAGCCTAGGTCTGTCTGACTAAAGCACATCCTATATGCCCACACTACACTGCTTCCCAGGGCCACTCCCTAGTAGAAGAAATCAAATCTGGGGGCATACATGTATTGAGTTTTAAAGCATGTTCTAATCATTTGTTGTATCCTTTCACAGGTGCCCTGCTGCGGGCCTTCAGCTACATGGGCTTTGAGGTGGTCAGACCAGGTCACCCTGCCCTCCCTCCCTTGGACAACGTCATCTTTATGGTGTATCCCCTTGAAAGGGATGTTGGCCACCTGCCCAGTGAGCCTCCTTGAACATGCTTATTCCAACGCTTTGAGGGGCTGGAAGCCGTGACACGTGCAATCAGGGGCCCGGGATGTGATTCAGGACACTTTCCATCCTAGGAATAAAGGGTAGTGCAATCATCAAGTGTTCGCTGTTTCTTGCGGGGGGTGGGTAATAGGGTTGGCTGGAGTGCTAAATTCACTGAAAAGATCACAGGGGCCTGAACTATGGAGGGAAAGCACCTAAGGATTTTGGTTCCCTTTGCCTTCCTCCATGCCCTAAACTATTTCCCCATTTATTCTAACCATTTGCTGAGCACTAATCAGTGAACTCCCTAGTTCAGAAAGACTGAGCTTTGTTGGGCTGTTTTTATCCATATATTTCAGTTGAGGTGCTACAGATGTGGAGAAAACCAGAGAAGGCACATAGATCCCTTGGCTTTGGCCCAAGTTGGGGGATCTCAACGGACAGAATAGGTAACATAGAAGAGGGCATTCCAGGCAGCAGGAAAAGTACTGGGTTATACTAACAGAATGACAAAGAACCCATCAGAATGGGCTGTAAACAGGTAAGACTTAAAGGCATATTAAAGAAAAAGACTTTTATACATAGTAACAAATTGCAGGTAAGAATGAGACAATACTCATTTTCCAGTGTAGGAAGTCTTATGAATGATTTATATCAGGGACCTCTAAAGAGTAAAGGTTCCCTAAGGAACTCTGGTAGCACCAGTTCCAGTGCTGAGCATGCCTCAGCGAGTTCATTGCAGCCAACATCTGAAACATCAAATAAATGGAAGCTCCTTAAAGATTCCTCCAAGAGTACCTGAACTACTCACCAGAGCCGTTCCTTCACTAGAGCCTTTCTGCTAATTGGGACTGAGATTTTTCTTTTCTTTTTTTGGAGACAGCATCTTGCTGTGTCACACAGGCTGGAGTGGAGTGGTGCAATCTTGGCTCACTCACTGCAACCTCTGCTCCCCTGGGCTCAAGCGATCCTCCCACCTCAGTCCTCTCAAGTAGCTAGGACTACAGGCACACACCACCACGCCTGGCTAATTTTTTTGTATTTTTGGTAGAGATGAGGTTTCAGCATGGTGCCAGGCTGGTTCTCGAACTCCTGAGCTCAAGCAATCTGCCCGCCTCGGCCTCCCAAAGTGTTGGGATTACAGGTGTGAGCCACCGGTGCCTGGCTAATACTGAGATTTTTCTGAGAAAATAAATTTTGAGAGTTGTGGTTGTGAGAAAATATAGTTGCCATGTAGTATAGAGGTAGATGTTATTAATCCCTAAATTTTAAAAAAAGACCTGTGTAAGGCATCCTTATGTGCTAGTTTTAAATTTTCTAGTTTATCTTGCTTTATCCTTAAAAAAAGTTCATTTGCCATTTTTCTACCATCCACATTACTATACATTTATATTTACTTTCAAGCACCTCAAGTACTTCAAGCCTCTCATTTGAGCCTCACAGTACTGTCAGAAATGGAAAGATGCTATAAGGAAACACGTTAAAATTTTGCAAAAAGTTTACAGTGGAGATCTACTCCTTAAAGATTCCTCTAAGACTACATGAGCTACTTACCAGAGCTGCTCCTAGAATCCAGGTTTCTAGAATCTTAATCTGGGCCTTTTCTTTTGAATAGTATAGGTGGGGTCTTACTCACACAGCCTAAACCTAAATTGGTTCTGGTTCCTAGTGAATTTTTTTTTTTTGAGACAAGGTCTTGCTCTGTTGCCCAGGCTGGCGGTGTGGTGGTGCGATCTGGGTTCACTGCAACCTCCGCTTCCCAGGTTCAAGTGATTCTCCTGCCTCAGCCTCCCATGCAGCTGGGACAACAGGTGCATGCCACCATGCCTAGCTAGTTTTTTGTATTTTTAATAGAGACGGGGTTTCACCATGTTGGCCTCAAGTAATCTGCCTGCCTCAGCCTCCCAAAGTGCTGGGATTACAGGTATGAGCTACCGTGCCCAGCCAGTGAATGGTTATTTCTGAAGTGACTTTAGAGAAAGAATATGAATATGTATATGGGAGGGACACTTGTTTCATAGATGTGCTCCTTTCTGTGAGGCAGTTGGCAGTTTTCACCAGATTTAGGCTCACAGCCTGCTTCCACCTTGTGATTCAATCAGAATTTGGTTTTAGAAAATTTTCTTGAGAACTTTATTCAGCAAAAAAATCCTCTAAATGATTTAAACAGGACTCTATATTCTTCCTCTCTCTCCACGGGTGTATATGTGTGTATACATATAGATATTATACTAGCAATTTAGAAAATTTCCTGAGCCTCCTGTCTCCTTTCTACTTATATTTTAACTAAAGGTTACAGAGAAATAGCTGGAGCAGTTTCAAAAGCCTGTCTCCAATAACATATCAGCAATTGAGGCTGGGAGGCAGTATTCTCTTCCCACTTCCTGAGGCTTTTAAATATAATTATGCTAATTTTTGCCTTTGCCTCCTGATTCAACTGGAGTCTTTGAGTTCACCACTCAAAAGCTTTCCTTAACCGGAGTCACCTGATAAGGTGAGTCAGAAGTCTGCAGAATCATCACTTCCAATGACGAAAGCCTGACTGTTTCCCAGCCTCGAAAAGGATACAGCCTAGCAGTAATGTGCATCATGACTGGTAGAGGGGACTGAGCCTGATGTTGAATGGCCTGGAAGTAACACAGCAGTATTCAAACACTGGAGGGTTGGGGAGGGATCAGGAGGTGGAATGGGGGAGACACACTTGTAGTATGGTAGTCCAATTTTTTTGTAGTCTGATGGGAGGAAAATATGAATTTGGTCCACAGCAAGTCAGACTGTATGTGTAATAAAGGAAGGACTGCATTGATCCTTTATCATACACTCCTCTCCTCCAGGCACCAATTCCTAAGCCAAATCCTGCCAAAGACAGAAATACGCAAAAAGCTTGAAAGTGCTCAATCTGAGAGCAAGTTAAGCTGCAGGAAAGCAGCTGCAAAGAAGTATATTAAGACAGGGCATGGAAAAGAGGGAATCAAAGCAAGTGCCCCACTGTCACCCTCATTACTTTCCTGTTGCTACAGATAGATGATAGCTGCACTCACACAGCAAAGCAGATGGCTGAGCAAGCTGAAGCCCAGACTTCAGAGTAAGTAGTCATCTTCAAGGTTATCATCACCAGACATAGAAGCAGCTTCTATTGAAGATAAATAAGAAGGAGAAAGTTAGACACTGCCCCAAAAGAAAAATGGACCTCTTGGTGCTCAATGACCTGACTAGGAACCAAGCCTTCAATTAACCTCCCTAGTTTGGAAAGACTGAATGAGAAAAGTTAATCTCCAAAGATGCTCTAGGGAGGAAATACTGCTTGTACCTGATAAGCTGAGGCAGGACAGGGTATGTGTTATCTCTCCAGAGCTCTTTTTGGTCTCAGTGAGCAACGTGCTGAGAGAGGCATCTGTTTCTGTGGCCTGAGGGGATGAAAACAGGAAAAAAGGAGGAACATGTTGGCTTTTAGGAAAAAAGAGGCCACCCTTTCATTCTTCTCATAGGACCTGGTTAAGGCAGTTGCATTTGGCCACCAAGAGGGACAAAATGCTCCTTTGGTCAACTACTGGAGGAGCTCAAAGTCCTTAGGAAAGCTAACACAGTATCAGGACTAGAAGCCCTTAGTGTCTATGTGCTAGATTTGCCTGGAAGCAGCACCCTATATAACTACAATGGCTCACCATGTCCTTCAACATGTCTGGGACAGCTCTGTTTTCTTCTATGTCTTCAGGAAGCTCAATTGCGTATCCTTTGTGTACTAATTCTAGCCCAATATCAAGTTTCTGAGAAGAAAAATGAAAAGGGAATGATGTTCTCTCAGTAAGCAAGGGCAAATTTGAGGAAACAAGCCAGAAGGACTGACACTTTAAAGACATTCCTTTGGTGAGATGGTGAGAAGGATCTTACAGTAAGAGTAATATCTGATAAGGGTTTCTGAGAAAGAAAAAGTAAATTAGGCTATAAATATACTGAAGATATGGCAAGCAGTGAGTGAATGCCAGTCTTACCTTCCCATTGCTAGTATCATATAAGTAGATCTTTGGCCAAGTTGAGATCCCAGTCTGGACATAGCTAGAGATCTTGGCTACCAGAGGCTTCCAGTCAGCACAATGAGTGAGTCTATCAAACTCATCCAAAGCTTCCTCTTCCCACTGGTCACCTGGCAAAAGATTGTAGGGGTTACTGCTGATAGGGGTGGGGATTATACCCTGGAGGGAAGTTGGAACTACCCTTTTCTACTCAGGAAGGCACCTGTGTCTTCTCTGGTTGGGTTGGGTCTGCCAGGCAAGTTTCTGGCTGCTGCTAGTGCTGGTGAGGAAAAGGCACCTGAGTCCCCAGAATTCAAAAAGCCTGGGAATGTGAGAATTCCTTCCAATGAACTGTATGAAAGTTATTCTATTTGGAGGTAAGCTCAATAGGTGGCATGACCAATTTACCTGAGGGAGCGATCCGTGCCAGACTACACTCTATTGCTTGAAATGGAAGGCTTAGGAAGTCACTCCTGAAGTAAAAGAAACTAAAATTAGAATCCTGGGGCCAAAAACATCTTATATTGCTGCTTTCAGAAAGAACCAACTAACATGAGATGACAACCATCTGCTCTCTGTAAACAGGTTCCCTTCCAAATCCCCCTGACAATTGCCAACAGCTCACCACCCTATGGCCAGAACTGAGTCAGTAGTTGGGATTGAGCTGACCTCAGCACTGACCTGAGAGCCCTGAGGTCCTTCAGTGGGCAATCTCCATTATCTCCAAAGTCAACAAAATAGAGGTCCAAGTTCCCATTCTCCAAGGTGCCGAGGACCCGGGCTCGATACCAGGAACCATTTGTAGGTAAAGGTGCTGCTACAATGTCTCCTACATGCACAGTCAAGTCTTCAGGCTGTATGTGGGGAGGAGGAGAAAGGCAGAGAGTTACAAAGCGGTAGGCTCACAAACAGAATCGCAGGAGGAAGAAAGAAAAGTAGTTGCTCCACAGGGAAAGGAAGAGAGTACAATGAAAAACATATGCCTTCTTTTCATTAAACCCCAGCCCTGTCCCTATGGCAACTCACCACACTATTCTCATAGTGCTGGGTCATCTCATTGACAAGCTTATCCAATTGCAGGCTGCGGGAGCCAACGATCTGGATCCAGAAGTGGTTAGGGTGCTCAGAAGCAGAAACGTAGACTTCTAGGTACTCATCAGCATGAAAACTGAAGTCAGGACTGGGGACTGGACACAGAGATAAGGATGGTGGCCACATCAGACCCATCTCTGGTTGGAATGAAGAGACTAACCAGGGTAGTGAGAGGTACAAATACCAATGGCTGTTACCATTTTAAAATGGCAGGAGAGGCAACTGGATGAATCAAACAAGAATATCCTAAAGAAAGATACTAAGCTATCCTTTGTACCTTTCCATGTAACTGAGTAATAACAACTTACATTCTTTGTCATGTGCTACATATTCAAATCAGTCACCAATTATACAGAAGGTAAACCTCCATATGCTAGCTGCAGCATGGATCAGTAAAAAGGTACATGGACAGCAATCTTTACATGGACAGTGACGGACATGGGCCTGTTCCAGATCCCATTCTACCACTGACTCCTTACATGACCCTGGACAAGTCTGTGAGCTTCTTGGGGACCCAGGTCCTCTTTGCCCACACCAACACCTATGTACAGAAGAGAAAGCTCACAGCCTTTTCTTTTTCAATAGTGATGATTTTTAAAAACAGTAATGAAAAAGGCAATATAAAATCTGGCTGAGAATTTTACTTGTTGATAAAGTATGTCTAGGCCGGGCGTGGTGGTGCATGCCTATAATCCCAGCACTTTGGGAGGCCAAGGTGGGTGGATCATTTGAGGCCAGGAGTTCGAGACCAGCCTGTCCAACATGGTGAAACCCCATCTCTACTAAAAAATACAAAAATCAGTCGGGCGTGGTGGTGTGCACCTGTGGTCTCATCTACTCGGGAGGCTGAGGCATGAGAATCACTTGAACCTGGGAGGCGGAGGTTGCAGTGAGCCAAGAATGCACCATTGCACTCCAGCCTGGGAGACAGAGGAAGACTCTGTCTCAAAAAAAAAAAGTATGTCTAGAGAAACAATATCATGTAAATCCAATTATTTGATGTATTACTCATTTGTTTCCTGTGTCAGCATTATTTTGCCATTTTCATCAGCTGTTTTATATTTAGAAAAATATTTATGTTTAGTATTAATTCAAGTAAAATATTACCAGTAAGGAATATCTGTGATGATAGACATAAGTGTATTCATGAAAAAAGACTTTTTATTGCTTCCTATTTTGGGTACTCTAAGCCAGCATTTCTTTTTAAAAAAATATTTATTATTTATTTTTTTTTGAGACAGGATCTCACTGTCACTCAGGCTGAAGTGCAATGGTGCAATCCCAGCTCACTGTAGCCTCGACTTCCTGGGCTCATGTGATTCTCCCGTTTCAGCCTCCCAAGTAGTTGGACCACAGGTTGCGCCACCACACCCTAAGCCAGTATTTCTTTTTTTTTTAAACAGAGAACCTAGGTTATTTGTTAAGCTGTTACAAAAACAAAACAATTACCATTTGAAGTACTTTGAGGACTTTATCCCAGACTCATTTGTTCTGTTACAGAAACTAACCTAAAAGGTTGGAAATTAAAGGATATAACCTAAGAGGTTATAACAGAGCGGAAACGAGTTCTCTCCTTCTCATCCTGTCTACTTATACCTTCAAGCTCCTGTGCATTCTCACCACATAGGTCTGCTATCTTACAGAAAATGCAAACAGTGAAGGCAGGAATTATAGGCCTACTCAGAGGGTACCCAGACACAGAAAGTTTTGGGGTAAATAATAAACTACAAATATCCTCTTGGTTAATTCATTTTTGTTAATAAAGGTCATGTATCTATCTTTTGCTGGTGACAACTTGTCTTAATATAGTCTGTCTCAAGAAAGTAGTTCAGGTTAGGTTTTGGAAAAGGAAGAAGACTTTCATCAACTTTGCTTCAGAGCGGAAGAGGCACCAAGTTCTCTCCCATAATTAGGAGCAGAATCTTAAACCTGCATAAATCATTTTCAGTGATCAACATCTGCATCCTCAAACTGTCCAGCAACTGTTGGTGTGGACTCTGCCTCCATCCCATCTTCAAAATATCTTACTGAATCTTCTTTCCTGACCCCAGCCATATTATACTGGCTGCTCAGACAGAGAAAGCATTCCTTCTAATCTCTCCAATATCTAAGCCAGTATTTCTATCTTCTATGATTAATGGGCTCCCTCTTTGTTACATACTTTCAAACATGGACATCTCTGGGATGGCCTGGGCTCCAGACTTCTGAAAGCTGTCATCACTAGGTTTCTCCCAGGAACCTTCCTTTGACACTACCACAGCCATGTCGCCTCCTCCTTTGGGTGGAGGAGTCACCAGGGGTGCAGTTGGCTCCATGCTAGAACTGGTGTTTTTCCATAAAGCTGGCTCTCCAGCTCCACCTGGCTCTGTCACGTCTTCTCTTCTCACACTGATTGGCTGTTTGCGTGGGACTCTGGTTTCTGCAGAATGAGCAATTCTCTTCCGAAGTTCTTCATCTTCTGAAACTTTCTCCAGTATCAAATGCTGTGGAAAACAAGAGAAAGGATGATATTCTGACCTGGGATAGAGTAAAAGGATCTTCTCATGCTCAGGTATAATTCAAGTCTATTAGCTACTTGCCTTGGCTGCTGCCACCTCCTTCTGTGTTCCTGAGATTTTTATAAGTCTTGATAGTAGCAATGTCCCTTCTGATTCTTTGTCACAGGTAATTTTGGCTCCAGAGGCCTTACAGATAGAACGAATTGTCTCGCCGCCTCTCCCTACATTAAACAATACATAAAAACCTGCCCTTCCCTCCTGGCCAACCTTAGCTACTGGAGAAATCACTGTTTTGTATATACTAGGAGAAGAGAATCAGTTCTCATTTCTAAAGTGAACAAAATACAAGATGTTGAATGGAAAGCAGGAGCTACTGAAATCATTACTGTGAAAAGAAGAATACCATATTCTTTCCTTTTTCCATTTTATTTAAACTCTACACTTTGGCTAACTTCATGTCATTTTCATTTTGACCACTCAGCATGGCCATATCAGGTCACAAGAAGATATGCTACACAGTGTGTCAGAACACTGGATCAAGGACAGGACATTTCTCTGCCTCTAACAGCAGCACTAAGTGATGCTCTAGGGGAAAGCATAAAAGGTACCCTCTAGAGCACTGTCTTGAAAGACTTGAGATAACATGAGCATCCCAAGCTTCCCTTTAAAAATCAATTATAAGGTAAATATAATACATCTACTAGAACCCTTAAAGAATAAATTTGTAAGGTTCAGATCATACAACTTCTTGAGGAAACAGGTTTAGTTTTACCACCAGTTCTACAAACAGTAAACCTCTGGTCTCAATGTCCCTTTTTTCCCTTCACATGGTGAAGGGGAACTAGGTCAGAAAAAACCCTGGGAAGGTGTGAAAGAGGGGCAAAGGTAAAGAATAAAGGAAGCAGTAGAGGAAGCCATCCAGTGGTACCTATGATTCTGCCCACAGATCTCTGGGGAACTGAAAGCTGCTCAGACACTGGGGTATTCTCTGTCAGGATCTGATGGATTGCCGCTTTGGCCTTGCACACCTGAACAGGAAAACCACTGATAAGCAGCACTCGCTCATCACCTACATCCTCTGTGTCCACATCAATCCGAGCACCTGTCTGTTTCCGCAGCTGCAAAGAAAAGGACATCTGGCAGTACATTCTGGAAGAGCTCCCATTTGAGCCCAGCTACAGACACTCTAAAACAAACCCTGGAGGTAGACAGAATTAGCCAAAGGCATCAGCTAATACTATCTATACAACCAGTCCTCAGTTACTTTATATACAACCTCAGTTACTATCTTACTTTACATACAACCTCAGTTACTATCTATACAACCAGTCCTCACTTTATGGAAGGAGATTAGTAACAAATATAACCCCAAATAGCAGTGAATTCAAACCCATTTATCTTTGTGTTTAGAATCCTTTCCCCTTACTAATTTTATTTGGATTAGAGAATCAAATATTTTGTTTTCTTGACATTTCAGCTGAACAATGGAAGATGGTAAGAACTAGGTAGCCATTCAATATTTACTGTCAATTAATGAGAGTTCATTAATTCCATAGTAGAAAAGGATAATTTGACCAGGCGCGGTGGCTCACGCCTCTAATCCCAGCACTTTGAGAAGCCGAGGTGGGCGGATCACGAGGTCAGGAGATCGAGACCATCCTGGCTATCATGGTGAAACTGTGTCTCTACAAAAAATACAAAAAATTAGCCGGGAGTGGTGGCAGGCACCTGTAGTCCCAGCTACTTGGGAGGCTGAGGCAGGAGAATGGCGTGAACCTGGGAGGCGGAGCTTGCAGTGAGCCAAGATCACGCCACTGCACTCCAGCCTGGGTGACAGAGCCAGACTCTGTCTCAAAAAAAAAAAAAAAAAAAAGGATAATTCAAGCTATACCATGCTGACAATCAATCACCCAGTCAAAAACCCATCTTTCAAGCTAAGCCATCCTTTCTCTAGGGAGAAGTACTCTTCTCTAGAAGGGAAGTAGCTAAAAAGTTTAGTTAGCTAAAAAGTTCCTCTATTTGTTCTTTTAAAAATATACATACTGGCTGGGCCCAGTGGCTCACGCCTGTAATCCCAGCACTCTGGGAGGCCGAGGCAGGCGGATCACCTGAGGTCAGGAGTTCGAGATCAGCCTGGCCAACATGACGAAACCTCGTCTCTACTAAAAATACCAAAAATTCGCTGGGAGTGGTGGTAAGTGCCTGTAATCCCAGCTACTCGGGAGGCTGAGGCAGGAGAATCACTTGAACCCAGGAGGCGGATGTTGCAGTGAGCCGAGATCATGCCATTGCACTCCAGCCTGGACAACAAGAGCGAAACTCCATCTCAAAAAAAAAAATATATATATATATGTGTATATATATACACACACACATACATACACACACACACACACACAGCATGTGAATGTTTTGTGATATGGGGTCAGTGGAAGGAAACAAGAAATCAATAAACAGAATCAATCCTTGGGAAAGCAGACTGCCTACTCACACACTTACCTGTTTAATATTGGCTCCTTGCCGGCCAATGATGAGTTTCACAGCCTCCTGGGGAACCCGCATCTCTATCTCAATGTCATCTTCCCCAACAAATGTCAGCCGCTCTTCTGCACAGATCATTGTTCATCAGATCAGACTTAGATAACACCCAAAGCTATTATAACTACCAGTCCTCCCCAGAATCTGGCTGTCAAAGAGACACCGATCCAAGAGATAAAGTGAGGATCTCAACCATAACAACAACGAAAAGTGGCATCTGAATGGGAATTAGAAGGTCCCAAAGGATCAGAGATGGGCATTTTCTCTGGGACACTGTTTCAGATGCTAAAATGGGAAAAGCAGACTCTGCAATAAAGAGGTGCTGGGGTTTGGGCAAACTACTTCTCCAAAGACATGACTATTGGAGAAGAATGAAGGCCAAAAGTTACATGAGGGGTCCATTAGGCTCAGAACTTCTCCAGACTGATATGTACATAAGTCATTTCTCTAGGTCCTATTCTCTAGATCCAGCCTTTGAGGTAAGTGCCTTCTACTAACAACTAATTAGCGAAAAGGAATATATAAAAAAGATGAGTATAGAAATTAAAAAAGAACTCTTTGCTGTGTTGATGTTGCTGAAGAAAACACATCAATGGAGTTATAAAATGAGTTCATTTCATAGACTAGCTTACTTTGCTATGTAAGAACATAGCAAAGACTAGGCCAGGTGCAGTGGCTCACGCCTGTAATCTCAGCACTTTGGGAGGCCGAGGCAGGTGGATCACTTGAGGTCAGCCACGCTGGTGGTGAAACCCCGTCTCTACTAAAAATACAAACATTAGCCAGGAGTGGTGGCGCATGCCTGTAATCCCAGCTACTAGGGTGGCTGAGGCAGGAGAATTGCTTGAACTCGGGAGGCAGAGGTTGCAGTGAGCCAAGATCGCTCCACTGTACTCCAGTGTGGGCGACAGAGTGAGACTCTGTCTCAAAGAAAAAAAAAAAAGACTAAATAATTTTAGTCAAAGATTCCTCACAGAGAGTCAATTACAATACCTGGGTCAGGCATGGAGGCACATGCCTGTAATCCTAGCACTTTGGGAGGCCGAGGCAGGTGGGTTGCTTGAGCTCAGGACTTCAAGACCAGCCTGGACAACAGGCAAAACCCCATCTCTCCAAAAAATACAGGCCTGTGGTCCCAGCTACTTGGAGGCTGAGGTGGGAGGACTGCTTGAGCCCAGGAGGTCGACACTACAGTGAGCCAAGATTGTGCCATTGTACGCCAGGCTAGGTGACAGAGTGAGACCCCGTCTCAAAAAAACCCCACAAAAAAACCCCAAAACAAAACACACACATACCTGGCAAGGAAAGAGTTTTTTTTCAATTTAACAAGGCAGGAGTATATCTGAACATTTTCACATGCACAGTCATAGGGTTCACGTACCTCTGCTTTCCCTATACCTGCGGTATAGGATATAGGCAATTGTTGCACTGGCTGGGATCCCAAGGCCCAAGGCTATTTTCTGAATGGTGGACAGGCTTGTCCAAGAAGTCCGTTCAGTAGACATTTTCAGCTGTACTCTGACTTATATCCTGAAACAAGCAAAGCAGGGAAAAGAGAGAGGTTTCATCCAATCCTTGTATGAATAGCAGAGAGGCATGGGAGCACATTATTACTGAAAAGACTACTACTGCCTACCTTCCAATTTCAAGAGCTTCAGCAATTTCAAAATTTATTTCATATAAAAAGGATACAGGGTATTTTTTAAAAGTTAGCTAAGGTACACATAGAATTAAATAGAAGCATACTTCACTTTCCCCACCCAAGTCAGTTTTAAAAGACAAAAAGAACTAAATGAATCAAATATTTAAAATATATATACTTAGATTTCATAATAAATTATTTAAAATTATTTATCTAAGTCCTTTTATGCCTCCAGGGCTTTCCAGAAGCTGCTACCTCTGCAAGAAATGCCATTCCAGGCTTAGTAAAGGCCTTACTATTATCTGTGTTGGAAGTACAGTCTTCATTTACTGTCTCTACTTTTGGTTTCTATTTACTCCTTAATGAACAGTGAAATGGGGTTCTTCCCTGCTCCATCACCAAAACTGTAACTTCCAAGATAATCAACCTAGAGGGCATGCATGGAGCCTTATCTCACCCATCTCTCTGTGGTAGCAGGAAGGTGGCCACTCCCTCCACAAAACTTTCCTTTGTTTCTGTGCCCTCTTTCTCTTGGTTTCCTCTTATTTCCCTGGAGGGTCCTTCTAAGTTTGGGCTTCTCATCCTGTGCCATCAATTGTTAATGTCACTCTGCTCTCTTCAGACCATTTCATCCACATATGTGGGTTCAATTACTACCTATATGTTAATGACATCAACAATGCTGCATCTGGCCTGATTCAGAAGCTCAAATCTTATTTAGACCACTGCAGTGGCCTTCTTACAGGCTTTTGTGCTGAGTTTCTCTCTGACACTGTATCTTCATTTTGCTGCCAAGCAAATTTTAACATGTTCCTCATTATATTTCCTTATTCCACATAGTTTCTCAGCCTCCCTCTCCACTCAAACCTCTCGTGCTGCCTCCTCCAACCTCTCTCAACTGAGGTCCTTGGTTTCTATTTCACTAAAAAAGGAGAGCATTCAGAGAAAATATCCACAAGCTTCTACACATTTGCCCACCTTCCTCCACCTGTGCCTAAATGCTTGCTGTTCTCTCCTGTGACCACAGATGAACTGTCTCTGCTCCTAGCACTGAAGTCTTTCATAAAAGCACTGCTCCACAAGTTCTCCTTGCTTCTCCTGCATGATTAACGTTTTCTTTCCCCTCTACTGGATAGTCCCATCAGCAGACAAACATTCTCCGTTCTTAAAGAAAACTCTTCCTGGATTTCACTTCAACTACTTCCCATTTCTTTTCTTCCTTTTAAAGAAAACTCGAGTGTCAATATATCTGTCCTCAAGTTCTCTTCTTAAATCCACTCTAACTGCTCACATCAGGGTCATCAATGATTTCATACAGCTCAATCCAAAGATTGATTCTCAGTTTTCATCTTACCAGATGTCCCCACAGTATTTGGCACAGCTGGTGAATCCCTCTTCTCTGAAACACTTTCTCCATAGCATACCCTCCTGGTTTTCCTCTTTCCTTTCTGGCTATTCCATCAGTCTCCCGGTTGCTGGTTTCTTCACATTTTTCTAACCTCTAAACACTGGAGTGCCTCAGGGATCTGTCCTTCGCCCTCTTCTCTGTTCTACCTCACTTTCTTGGTGATCTCAAGTCTCATTCACAGACTGGCTTTAACTCCTATCTATATGCTGATAACTTCCAAATTAATAGATCCATTGTAGGACCTTTCTCAACTGCCCACATGGATCTCCATTTGATGTCTAATAGACATCTCAACCTTAACACTGAGCTCCTGATTCACCCCCTTCCCATAATCTTTGCCATCTCAGCAAATGGCAATTCCCTTTTTTTTTTTTTTTTTTTGAGACAAGGTCTTTCTCTGTTGCCAGGCTGGAGTGCAGTGGCGCAACCATGGCTCACTGCAGCCACAACCTCTGGGCTCAAGCAATCCTCCCATCTCTCAGCCTCCCAGTAGCTGAGACTACAGGTGCATGCCACCATGCCTGGCTAATTTTTGTATTTTTTGTAGAGATAGGGTTTCACCATGTTGCCCAGGTTGGTCTCGAACTCCTGGGCTCAAGTGATCCACCAACCTCAGCCTTCCAAAGTGCTGAGATTACAGGTGTGAGCCACTGTGCTCTGCCTCGACTGCATTCTCTTACTCCCTTAGTCATCCTCTCTCTCACACTGCACACCTAGCCTGTCAACAAATCTTATTTCCTCTACTTTCAAATTATCCAGAATCTGACCACTTTTTCTCTTTGCAGTTCTATGACCCTGCTCTAAAACACCATTATCTTTTCCCTAGATTACTGCATTGCTTAATTACGTTCCTGCCTTTGCCACTGTCCATTCAGTTTATTCTCAACACAAGAGCTGGAGTAAGTATGATGTGCTAGATGCTATTGTGGCACTAAAGACACAAAAATGAAAAGATAAATGTGTTGAGTAGCTACTATGCCAGGCAAATTACATAATTTTATTTTATAGTCATATAACCCTGTAAGGCAGGAAATATTAATCCCATAGAAGAGTACCCATGCTTGAAGAGGTTATCTAATCTCTAACCCTGAGTCTGGTTTATTATTTGCTTGTAAAAAACCTTGTAAAGTGATTTTAGAAATCCTTTCCCACTCTTCCTTTTACCTAAACTCTCAGGGTAACAGCACCTGTATTTTTATTCTTTATTTTGATCAACATATTCAATTCAAAATTAATACTGGTAGAAAGTACTGTAGGTGGTTAAAAAAACACTGAAGACTAAAAAACTAAAGATAGGTGATAAAAAACTGAAAACTAAATATCTGTATTTCCAGATATTACAATCTAGTAGAACAAAGCAAGCTGGCTTTAAATGAGATTTGCTTAAAAATGCGTAAATGTAACTTATGCCATAATTTACCTCCAGGTACAAAAATTCAATCATTATCATTATTATTATTATTATATTATTAATTATAATAAACAAAAGTGTATTTCACCCTGGGGGGAAAAACTGGCTATATCCTGGTAAGGCTAAAAACATACTCACTAATACAAAACCTACTCTGGAATAAAACTTAGGCTTTCAGGGAAAGCGCAGTCAATCTGGAAGAGTAAAGAGAGAAAGGAGAACACCTAGCACTGAAATCTCACTGAGCAGCAGATATAGTCAGGTAAGGGAGGCTGGAGGTAAATTTCTTACAACAGTCATCCTCTCTTATCCTCGAGGAATATGTTCCAAGAACCCCAGTGGATGCCTTGGAGTACTGAAAACTATAGGTTTTTTCAATCTGATAACCAAGATGGCTACTAAGTGACTAAGGGGTGGGTAGCATATACAGCACGGATAATGCTGGACAAAGGCAGGATTCTCGTCTGGGCCAGGATGGAGATTTCACCATGCTAGTCAGAATGGTGCACAATTTAAAACTTAAGAATTGTTTACCTATGGAACTTCCCATTTAATCTTTTTGGACCAGGATTGACTATGGGTAAGTGAAAGCAAAACCACGAAGGGGAGACTACTACACTGTCATACAGATGACCAGAATTTGCATCTGGCCTCACAGTTTTACTGATCAATAGAACTGAATAAAGCTCTTCAGAGAACTACCAGAAGTTTGCCAAATCTATTTTTTCTATATCCTGGTTTTAAACAAATTTAATCCACCTTCTTGCCCAGACTCAACAGCCTGAGCAAAAAATAAAACCGCCTTTTACTACCCGGGGTGGGGGATGGGCACCTCTTTTCAAGTGTGTTGTCTACTTTGGGTCATTAGTTACTCAGTAAATTCAGTATATCATTTTTAGAGACTATCAATCTGAGGGAATACTGTTCTCTCCCGACCTTTTTAGAATGTAGGACAGAAAGGGTTGAGTTTAATGTAGACTGTTTTCATTTATGAGGTTCTTTCCCCAACTCATTGGATAAGCATTAGCTTCTCTTTTTTTAAATAGGCTGCAAATAAAAGCTTTCACCATCCTGAAAGTTTGGATGGTATTATATAAGCATCTTTGTATATACCAAAGCAAAGGAAACAAGTTGTCTCATAAAGGAGATTTTTGACTTAAATAATTCTTGAATACACACTTCCCAAACTGCTACTTTCCTACATTGAGATGGTTTATTCTTGGTGTCTAGAAAGGATCTGACTTCTTTTGTCCCCTGATTACTTTAGATATATGTATTTTTTGAGACAGAGTCTCACTCTGTTGCCCAGGCTGGAGTGCAGTGGCGTGATCTCAGCTCACTGCAACCTCTGCCTCCTGGGTTCAAGTGATTCTTCTGCCTCAGCCTAACGAGTAGCTGGGACTACAGGCACCCGCCACCACGCCCGGCTAATTTATGTATTTTTAGTAGAGACAGGGTTTCACCATATTGGGCAGGATGGTCTCGAACTGCTGACCTCGTGATCTGCCCACCTCGGCCTCCCAAAGTGCTGGGATTATAGGCGTGAGCCACTGCGCCTGGCTTAGGTATTTTCTTATATGACCACTAAAGTGCAAAGCTTGTTTCCATTATTAATGCGTCTTGGTTAAATAGTGCTAGCTCTTTCTTGTGTGCTGAGCATGTTGGGGACAGAAGGAGGAAGAATAATTTCTACTTGGAAACATTCATAGTCTAGGAAACATAAACACCAAAACAGGCTGGGCACAGTGGCTCATGCCTGTTAATCCCAGCACTTTGAGAGGCTGAGGTAGGAGGACTGCTTGAGACCAAGTATTCAAGACTAGCCTGGGCAACATAGTGAGACTCTGTTTCTACCAAAAAAAAAAAAAAAAAAAAAAAAATTTGCTGGGCATGGTGTTGCACACCTGTAGTTCCAGCTACTCAGGAGGCCGAGGTGGGAGGATGGCTTGAGCCCAGGAGGTGGACGCTGCAGTAAACTGATGACACCACTGCACTCCACCCTGGGCAACAGAGCAAGAATTTGTCTCAAGGGGTTTTAAAAAAAAAAAAAAAGTATAGGGCAAGATGTGTAGGTTATTTGTAGGTTATATACAAATAATATGCATCTTATACAAGGGACATGAGCATCTATGGATTTGGGTTCTGCGGGGTTCCTGGAACCAATCCCCTGCAGATAACGAAGGGAGGGACGACTGTATAAATTCTTGGTCAATGTGACAGTTGAAAGGAGCTAGAACCTTAAGGTTTATTTCTTAGATGGTGTATAGTTGAAAATCATCTCATTAAAATACAACTCACTTTTCTTCTGCAAACCTATACTACATGAACGAACTGCAGTAAATGGACATTTATTCAAGCCAATAAATATCGAGTTCTGATGTGTGCTTGACCCTGAGGACACAACAGTCAAGACAGACTTGGCAGCTGCCTTCATGGAGTTTCCTGTCTGGCAAGGAAGATCTTGACAGAAAGGAGTCTTTAGGTCTTAAAGGCTTTGGGAAACTGAAATCTAGCCCTGTGAACAAGAATAAACTGGATCTGTATTTTCATGCTGTCTGCTTTTAAAAACTGGCAATAATTGATGCTTATGGGGCATAGAAATCACAAGATTTTATAACTAGAAGGGACTACAGAACTTATTTGATTCCATTAATAACGTTGCAATTTGGGAAACTGCGGCTAAGGGATAGAAAAGGACTGATCTAAGGTCACACAGCTCATTAGTCATTTCTACACAATACAGTGTGCAAGGGAAATAAATCTGTTTTGATGGCCAGTCATAATCACACTTCTTTACAGAGGCCCAAAGGACTAGCAGCACTTTTGTTTTCCAGTTCTGACACTATCAAGATCAAGTGCAGAGGGGCCTCTGCAGCCAAGGCCCCTCAATCTCGACCCCCTACACTGGGTTGAATTACATTGCTATGGGCTTCCACAGAATCCCCAATATCCCTTGATAACACATGCCATGCTTGTCATTCTTGATTAACATCTGTGTCCGTGGTGAGGAGAATGAATAGAAGGCAGCAACCATGGCTGCAGGAGACCAATCAGGGACTAGTCCAGGTGTCAGTCATGGAGATGGACAGTAGATGAATTGGAGAGTTTGTTGTTGTTTATTTAGAGACAAAGCCTTGGTCTGTCACCCAGGATGGAATGCAGTGAATGATCATAGCTCACTGCAGCCTTGAACTCCTGCAGTCGTCCGGCGTAGCTGAGATTATAGGCGCGGTTTTGGCCTACTTCTATTTGAAGCAAAAGGTAAATTTCACTAACTCCTCTTCAAACATTACAAATCAGTTTGTGCTAATTGAGTTATCAGCTGATGTCTCAAAAAATGAGACTCTACTTGATCTGTCACTATGGTTTAGTTCACAATTTTCATATCCTTTCAGTTATAAGTTTCTCTTAAAGAGAAATGGAAAATAATATAATGTAAACGGGGATAACTGCATAGTACTGACTGCTAGCTTGTGTTTGATTTTATTACTTAAAAATTGAATGGGAAGGAGGAAGATACTAGAACTTAAGACCACAGTTTGTAGGGGAAGCTAAGAAGAGAAGATGAGGATCATTGCTCAGTGAGGAATGTGGTTAGATAATGGTTTTCAGTAAAAGCTAACTTTGAAATTTCCTGACATTTGTATTGAACAATTGCCAAAAACTATCTGATATGCATCGCTAAGGCTTACTTATCATTTAAAATGACAGGAGTCAAATAGGATGTGATCAGCAGTCAAATCACATTGTTAGCTCCATGAAAGCATAGATAACTCATTCCAGTATCTCCTAATAACCAGAATCTACAAAGAACCTACAACATGGTGACATGCTTGAATCGAAGCAGCTCAATGTTCTCATCCTTGGTACGTTTATTTTAAATTCAGGAGAAAAAAAAAAGTGTCGACCCCTTTCTCTCAAAACAAGGAAAGGGTCTAAAAGTGTCTTTGAAATAGAGGTCTCCAGCCAACCCCCACGATGATACCTGCATTAAGGAATGAGGGATACTGGAAAAACAAAAACCCCAATGTATTATTCTGACGACTGTCAACAGCCATCCTATTAGCGATAACTAAAGAAAAAGCTGGGGAAAGTTAAAGGCAAAGTGATATATGGATGGCAGCTCTCAGTCTCAAAAAGGCCCAGTGGAAGAGTCTGAACTGACTCAGGGCAAACACAAACGCTCCCGCACCGGGTCCGTTGTGGCGTAAGCGGGTGACCAGAGCATTTTCCTCAGATACAGTTACGAGTTCCCAGTGGGTCAAGTTGCCCCCGAGCGGCGTCTCACAGCCCAGGGCTCTGACTCCCCCGCTGCGCCCCACATCCTTCCCTCGCCCCGGGCACGCCAGACCCCTCCCTTCCCTCCATCCCGCATTTCCGTCTCCTAGTGGCCAGGGCTGCCCATGACCCTGTCTTTCCCACTCCCCAAACCTTCGCTCTCCATCCCCGCCTTTACCGCTGCTCCAGTCAGTCGTCGAGTGCGCCGCCTTGCGCCTCAGCCCAGCTGCAACCACCGGCGCCGCCGCCTCCCACTCACACGCCGACAGAGAGCCCCGCCGGCAGCGCTTCAGCAGCCACTTCCCCGCCCCCGCAGCCCGACAGCACCAATCAGCACCCTGCTCGCAGTCCGACCAGTCGCCTTCTCCCGTCACAACCAATCCTTCCGCGGGTTGCCCCTGAGCGACGTGGCTGCTGCTAGCCACTGCCCAATTACCCGGATGGAATCCAAAGCAGGCCCACCCTGTCAGCCAATAAGATCCAGGAAAAGCAGATGTTGTTAATTGAGACCGCACCTGCTGAGAATTAAACAGCCAATTACAAGCTTCCCGGCGTCCTCGCAGACCACCTCTAGGCCAATTACCGAGGAGTTTTCTATCTTCTAACCCTTGGGGGAAAATCGGCGCTCCAGCAGCTGGGACCTAGGCGTGAGAGCGTTGAATCATGAGTGGCACCGTTCGCAAAAATTGGTATCTTTGTACAAAGACAGTGCCACAACTCAGTGACCATCGGGAGAGCAGCCTCATGATGGGCGATGCTCCATCAGTTGTTTCTCTTGCAATCTTTTGCATAGATCGGTCCGGCCCCGCATATGGCGATGAGGACTCAAGAGACACGGAAAACGTTTTCTTTCTGGAAAACATGAAATAGGCTTTGTAGATGGACAGGAGGTCAAGTGACAAGCGGTGCGCTGCAGAGAGCGAGGACCCACTCTTCTATTCCTTTGCAGAGGCACGGACACACGGTGTGGCCCGAAACAGCGGCAGGAGAGTGAGACCCGGGCTCCGACCGCGGTGGTAAGGGGACGGCGGGCCGTAGGGGCGCCAGGGGCCCACCCTTCCCTGGGGATTCGAGGAAACGGGTCGACGCGACAGCGTGAAGGCCTACGCCGGGGGAGGGGGGGATGGCGGGGGGCGTTTCTGTGAGGGCGAGGAAGGGAGCGGGTCTCCGCAGGCGGAAGTTCGCTTTGGAAGATTTTATTCCAGACGCTGTCCTGGTCCCTGGACCGTTAGGAACGGTTGGGTCCTGCTACCGCCTCCGTGCAGCGGGGAGCCTCGCGAGCCCAGAGCTGCGCCCTACTCGGTCCACCCTGTCCCCGCCCCGCGCTAGGGGCTCACCCTGGGGACAGGGGTCGAGCGATCCTGGTCATTGGGGGATCTTCCGCACTAGCTTCCATCACAATACCTGGCAGGTGATGAGCAATAAATGTTTGCTGAAAGAACGCAAGGTTGTATCTTTTGTCAATTAGGGAGATGCCTTTGGGCCTCAGGTTTTGCTTTCTATTAATATAAAAATGTATATGCGTTTTAAATAAGTAATACATTTACATTCTACAAAATTCAGAAGAAACAAGGTTATTATAGTGAATAAATCTTCAAGGCAACTAGGGTTACCAGTTTCTTGTGAAAAATTTCACAAGATATTCTATAGTTAACGTGTGTATATGTGTAATATATAAAGTGTATATATATATACACACACACACACACATATATACACACACACATTTTTTTTAACCCAGTTGATAACATAGATACTATTTTGCAACTTTCTTTGATACAGTCTGGAAATGTTTCCATAGCAACATATACGTATCTGCCTCATAGTGATAGTTTCATAGTATGCCTGAGGGATATATGAAGATATATTTAACCAGACCTTTAACAGTTTATTGATATGCAAGGATACTTCATTTCCCTCTTGCGTATCTGTATGATAAATACTTAGAAATGCAAGTGCCAAGTTAAAGAAATGTGTGCATTGTTTTTTCATTTGGATAGATAAATTTTGTAAATTCCCTTCCTCCCACAAAGATTTTTATAATTTTCATCCCACCAGCAATTTTTGAAAATGATTTTAGTTAGTATTACCAAATTGCCTTCCTTGGAAATTTTACCAATTTTGTCTCCCATCAGCAATGTATGAAAAGAACCTGTTTGATAGCACACTGGTGCTGTTAAACTTCCTGATTTTTGACAATCTGATAGTGTAAATGCTATCTCATTGCAAGATAAAATTTCATTGCTCTTATAAGTAAAGTTGAGCATCTTTTAATATATTTAAATGGCAATTTTTTGGTAAATTCTCTGTTTTTATATTCTGTTCATATTTTTATTGGTTATAGGGTCATTTCTTAATACTTGCTGTTTGTATATAAGTTAAAAGTATTTTCCCGGCCAGGTGCGGGGCTCACGCCTGTAATCCCAGCACTTTGGGAGGCTGAGGCGGGCTGATCACCTGAGGTCAGGAGTTCGAGACCAGCCTGTCCAACATGCTGAAACCCCGTCTTTACTAAAAATACAAAAATTAGCCGGTCGTGGTGGCAAGCGCCTATAATCCCAGCTACTTGGGAGACTGAGGCAGGAGAATTGCTTGAACTGGGGAAGCGGTGGTTGCAGTGAGCCGAGATTGCCACTGCACTCCAGCCTGGGCAACAGAACGAGACCCCGTCTCCAAAAAAAAAAAAAAAAAGTATGTCCCTTTTCCCACTTTGTTCTATGTATATTGTTTATACATATAACAAGTATTTTCCCTTTTCCAAGTTTGTTCTATGTATATTGTATATTTTGAGGCTGGTCTCCAACTCCTGACCTCAGGTGATCAGCCTGCCTCAGCCTCCCAAAGTGCTAGGATTACAGGCCTGAGCCATTGCCCTCAGCCTGTTTATGGTTTTTCTTTGCAAATTTTAAAAATTTTTATGTAATTGAATTTATCAATATTTTCTTTGATAATTTCTGGGTTTCTTTCTTTTTTTGAGACAGAGTCTCATTCTGTCACCCAGGCTGGAGTGCAGTGGCATGATCTTGGCCCACTGTAACCTCTGCTTCCCAGGTTCAAGAGATTCTCGTGCCTCAGCCTCCTGAGTAGTTGAGATTACAGGCATGTACCACCACACCTGGGTAATTTTTGTATTTTTAGTAGACTAGGAGTTTTGCCATGTTGGCCAGACTGGTCTCAAACTCCTGGCCTCAAGTGTTCCACCCGCCTTAGCCTCCCAAAGTATTGGGATTACAGGCGTGAGCCACTGCACCTGGCCGACTTCTGTGTTTCATATAATTTTTAGTAAAGTCTCCCACTACTTAAGATTATTCTTAAAGCTCCTATGTTTTTTTAAAAGTACTTTGATAGTGTCTTTGTACATGTAAATATTTGATTCACCTGGAATTTATTTTGGTGTAAAGGTGTGAGATAGAGATCCAACTTTGTTTTGTTTTATTCAAATCCTTCTTATTGAATAACCCATGTTTTCTCCATTGTTTTTGAATGCTACCTTTATAATACCACATTGCCATATGTATTTGGGTCTATTTCTGGATTTTTTTCATTTTGTTCCATTGATCATTAAATTTTTTTTTTTTTTTTTTTTTTTTTTTTTTAGACGGAGTCTCACTCTGTCACCCAGGCTGGAGTGCAGTGGCGCGATCTTGGCTCACTGCAACCTCCAACTCCCCGGTTCAAGTGATTCTCCTGCCTCAGCCTCCCGAGTAGGTGGGACTACAGGTGCCTGCCACCACACCTGGCTAATTTTTTGTATTTTTAGTAGAGACGGGGTTTCACCGTGTTAGCCAGGGTGGTCTCCATCTCCTGACCTGGTGATCCGCCCGCCTTGGCCTCCCAAAGTGCTGGGATTACAGGTGTGAGCCACTGTGCCCGGCCTAAAAATTTTTAAAATTGTGTACATTATGTTTTTTTACCACAATTTAAAAAATTAATTTATAATATACATGCAGAAAAATGCACAAATGACAAGTATATATCTTGATGAATTTTCACAAATGGAATACATTTGTGTAACCAGCAGCAGATCAAGAAACAGAACATTGCTAGTGCCCCAGAAGCCACTTGTGTGTTCCCTCTCAGTCGCTGCTCTTCTCAAGGACAACCACTCTTCTGACTCCTGATACCATAAACTAATTTTGCCTGTTCTTGCTTTTTATATAAAGAGAATCACAGAGTATGTACTCTTTTGTGTCTGGCTTCCTTTGTTCAAATTATTTCTGTGAGATTCAGCCATATTGCGTATAGTTTTAGTCCCTTCATTCTGACTACTGTGTAGTATAATATTGTGAGGCTATATTGAACCATAATTTACTTTTCTATTCTGTTACTGTTATTTTGACTGGAATCACATATTTTTAGATTATCTAAAGGAGAATGTATGATAAGAATCTTCCTATACATTCAAGTCACTGGTGCCCCATCCGTAGAATTTTAGTTTTCATTGTGTAGAATTTACATACTTCTTATTAAAATTATTCCTAGGTATTGAGTGCCTTGATTGCTATAGCTATTTTTACTTTAAAAAAGGTAAAATGGTAGTTCAAATCCAAGGAAGAATGTGTCCACTGTTGCTATAAAAATACAGACCTACTTTATGGGTCCATCTTCTTCTAGCGCCAGTGAAGGTGGCATGGGCAAAAAAGAGGAAATGAAGTCCAAAAAGAGGGTTACACTTTATAGTTAAACCACAAGAGGAATTTATTTCTTTTTAAAGACAGTCTTGCTCTGTTGCCCAGGCTTGAGGCAATGGCATGATCTCTACTCACTGCAACCTCCACCTCCCAGGCTCAAGCGATCCTCCTGCCTCAGCCTCCCAAGTAGCTGAGACTACAGACATGCACCACCACACCCAGCTAATTTTTGTCTTTTCAGCAGAGATGGGGTTTCACCATGTTGCCCAGACTGGTCTCCAGCTCCTGGGCTCAAGGTATCCGCCTGCCTTAGCCTCCCAAAGTGCTGGGATTACAGGAGTGAGTCAGTGTGCTCAGCCTCACAGGAGGAATTTCTTAATCAGAGCAGTGAAAAGCCGGGTGGCATCACTTTTCCTGGAATTTTTTTTTTTTTTTTTTTTTTTGAGATGGAGTCTCACTCTATCATCCAGGCTAGAGTGCAGTGGCATGATCTTGGCTCACTGCAACCTCTGCCTCCCGGGTTCAAGTGATCTTCTTGCCTCAGCCTCCCGAGTAGCTGGGATTATAGGTGCACACCACCACACCTGGCTAATTTTTATATTTTTAGTAGAGATGGGGTCTCACCATGTTGCCCAGGCTGATCTTGAACTCCTGATCTCAGGTGATCCACCTGCCTCAGCATCCCAAAGTGCTGGGATTACAGGTGTGAGCCACCGTGATCTTACTTTAAAATAAGATTTATTTGATCTTATTTTAAAATCAGATTGAATTCTAACTTGCTGGGTAAGGAGGTTGGGGAGTAGAAGAAATAACTTTGAGTGAGCTGATGCCACACTCAGCCTCAAGTCACTGTACATTTGGGATTTGTCATCTCATTTCTCCTCTCAGATCCCAAATAAGGACTGAAAGATTGAATTGTGAGATGCTGGGATTGAGTGAATTGTAATTTCTTTATTCTCATCTCCAGTCCTAAGAGTCTATTCTCTTTCCCTGAAGGGTGTTCTGAACAGGCTGTGAGAGGCGTTAGGTGGAGTGAGTTAAGATAAGGTCTGGGTTGCCCAGAGGGTTCAGTGAGCAGGTGTTTCCTTTAGTAAACTGAAGCAGGAAAGTAGATCTTAGCTAGGGGTCTGGGCCCTCAAATACAAGGAGCCTGGCTCCAGAGCCTTGGCTGCCCACAGAGTTCCCTCGCTGTACAACATACGAATGATTCATTCAAGTGCTGTTCAGCTGTCTGAGTCTGAAAAACAGCACTCATCTCTCCTGTTGCCCATCGTAGGAGTCATCCCCTCCTCCCCACTTAAGCCTCTTCACCAGAAATCAGCGACTAGGAGCATGAGCCTTAGTGTCCTCACTTATGCTGGAGCTACTATTCAATCTTTAGACCAGATTGAATTGTGGCAGATCTCCTAGGAAAGAATTCTCCTCAGCCTCTCTGACCACCACCACCCAGCTCTATCTTCCTACTTAATTCCCCTTATGAAGCAATTTGGAGGAACAGGACCCAGGAGTCCCTGTTTTCAGATACTCTCTAGCCTGAGTCACCACCGTACTGACTTCTTACAGCAAGAGTTCCACCCAAAGTCTCTTGCCTCTCCCTCAGATGGGTGCTGGTGGGAGAAGGGGACAGGGGAGGAGAGAATTATGGAGCATTTTTGTGTGTTTTCTTGCTGGGCCCATTGTAATACCTACTCTTACCTGTGCTAACATCCACTTTGAATGGTAGTCCTTCTCAGCCTTTTCTCTTTGCCTCTAATGGACCCTGGGGAGCAAAGGTGGCCTGAAGCCTCAGTTTCCACCGCAACCTGTGGCTTCTTATAGCAGAATTTTTAACCTATATTCTATGGAGTCTGTGATGGCTTCAGAATAACTGGATAATTTACAAACATTTTTGTTCATAGCTTGCATCAGGAATTCTCAGAGGGGTCTGTGACTCAAAAAAGTTGAGGATCATTGCTTAGCCGGGCTCTCATCTCCTGAATCAGGGATCCAGCACAGCACAGGAAATAGAAGTCAGAAATAGAGAAAAATTGTATCGGGGACAGAAATATGAAGTGCTGAGACGGTGCCACAGTATCTTTGGGTCCAGAGTTCTCTCTCAGCTTAGGTAAGACCACGTCTGAGATGGAAGAGAGAGGGGTAGAAGGAGAGCAGGATGGAATGTCCTCAGAAAGGTTCTGTCAAGCAGGCGGGGGCAGAAGGTAGGCAGAGTCAAATTCTTCTCCAATCTGAAATAGCTCACAGATTGTTCCGCCAATCTGTGCAACCTCTCTCTAACCTAGGAGGTTGTTGAGGTTAGAACCCGGAAAAGAACTAGGAAATCTGAAGACTCTATTTCAGAGAATCCTTTGCTGGAAGCCAGGCATTTCACTGCAGTCCATTTACTCCCTGGAATTTCTGCTCCTTTCTACCAGTCCCTGAGGCAGAGGCTGTAAGGACATTGGGAGAGGGGACTGAGAAGAAAGAGTAAAAACAAAGAAAAACCCCAACCTCCTGAATCAGGTGCATTAGAGTTAATGAAGAATGTAAGAACCAATAACTTAGCCCAGTCCCCCCTGCAAGTTCCGAGTGGATGGGTTGGAAGATTTCCCCTTTCTTACAGGTCATGTCCTGCAACTGAAAGGCCCTGGGAGAGAGAGCCGTGAGGGCGTGGCAGTGAGGATGGCAGTGTGGTGGAAAGGGGGAGTTTTCAATCAGACAGCCATGAGCTCAAATAGCTAGTTACTATTTACTAACTAGCTCTGTGCACTTGAGCACTTACTCTATTTGACCTTTAGTTTCATCAGCTAAGATGCCTCCCTACTTTATAGGGTTGATGTAAGGATTAAATAAGAAAATTTATATAAAGCCACTGACATAGAATAGGCCCTCAATAAATGTTATTTTCTTCTCTTTGAACTGCTGTCCCACCCTGGGCAGAGCCTTCATTAGATTGTCCCCATGATGTGGTACCATACCTCCCTGCACATGGTCCACAAAACTTCTGCACACATAACACCCAGTCATGTCCTTGGCTGCATCTGCACACTCATCAGCACACACACAGCAGCCTGTGCCATCACAACTGAGCTGAGGGCAGTCTTCCCGACAGGTAAGATGAGGGACTGGCAGGCTAACGCTTGGACAAGCTGTGGAAGTGCTCATCATAGTAAGCTTGTTACCTGAATCGGCTTCACCCCTCAAAAGTGTTCTGGTAAAGCTGTGAAAGGAGACAGAGGGTCTCTGGTGGGACTAACTCCATAGGCATTTCATTGAGATTAAATGTGTTTCTTGAGGGATACTTTGTCCACCCACCACTGCCAAGGAGACCTTAGTCTATGCCCCGGGTTGCAATGTCTGAAGCTTTGCTGTCCAATATGGTAGCCATTGGCCACATGTGGTTATTGAATGCTTGTAAAGGTAGGTGGCACAGCTGAGGAATGGAATTTTAAATTTATTTAATTTAAAATTTAAGACAGATATTCAATTCAGTTATTGGAAAATGTTTTATGTTTGAAAAAACTTAGATGTGTGAACCCACTTTCTCAACAGTGACCTGTATGAAATATAGATTTTTCTGGTGAAAATTTAGTAACTGAATTGTGATGTTGAGATGTACTGTATGTGTAAAATATACACTGGATTTTAAAGACCTAATATGAAAAAATGTTAAATATTTTATGATAATAATATATTGAAATGATAATAGTTTGGGTATATTGGGTTAAATAAAATAAGTATTTAAACGTATCCGTTTCATTTTGATTTTTTAATGTAGTTAGCTACTAGAAAATTTGAAATTACATATGTGACTTAGATTCTGTGTCTGTTGGGTAGTTCTGCTCTGGAGACTTTGAGACTTCAGACACCTTGGGCAGCAGCATGTCCCAGCGCCAGACAGTCATCTGTTCCCCACTGCGTCAGGGGCTTCCCAGAGAAGATTTCTCTGAACAGCATTGCTGCTTCCGCATTGCAGAGAGGACAACTAGAGTGAGAACCTTCAGCGTCTGACTCCCAAGTCCCAACCTAATAAGCTGCTGGTGGAAGGTTATGGAAAGGAGCGGGAGGGCTGTGCCCCAGGAAATCTGTCTGGTACATTATACACTAAAGAAGGGGAAGTTGCTGGGATGCTGATTGAGTTGTGTGTGCATGGTGGGTGGGGAGGTTGCAGGCTCAGGGAAACTCGTTTCTCAAGCAGGTCAGTTTCTCCAGCTTCACTCTCCTGTCTGCCTGGTTCTCACATTCACCTCTGGTACTACCCCCATATTCCTATCTCTGCCCCACTAAAGAGCGGCCTGCCTGTGAAGTCCAGCTTCACCTCCTCAGTGGCTCTGAGCGTCTCATCTGTCGGGCAGTTTGAGCTGGGAATCTTCTAATGAGTGGAGTCTCCTCAGAGCAAGGACAACAGCAGCAGGAATCAACTAGAAAGCTCACAATGCTTGCATCTGGTTTGGTGTAGGGGTGGGTGGGAGGAAACTAAGGATGCTGGGTAGATGCTGCTGCACAGAAAGGGTCCCTAGGGCCACGTGATTCTTCCCTTCTCAGTCCCTCCTCCCACTCTTCTTCTCTCCCTGTCACTCCTCCCTTCCAGTGATGCTGAGGCTGTTGCTCTGTTCCTTGAGCTTCCAGCATCTCTACTTCTTTTTGGGCTCTGCTTTGCCCTCCATTTGAAGCACAGTCAGTGGTACTCAGCAGTTTCACCTCCTACTCCACCTCCCCATCTGGGGGTCTCTGTAAATCAGTGACCTCTACTCGGAGACAGCTTCCCATTGGGGCTGCGCTAAGCACAGAACCAGAGGAAGCTGCAGAAGGATGGTGGAAATTAACTAGGCAGGCAGTTACTGCTGCTCTCCCTTCCCTCCACTTCTCACTACGGCCTGCTGTGCCCTCCTCCCTGTTCCTCCAAGCCTAGTCTCTGCAGTGTCCTGGGTCTCTCTCCTTTGACAACTGCGGATTCTTGCGTTTGTTAGTCATTATCTTGGAGTTCTGACTTTTCCTCAAGGGCACTAGAGATCTGTGACACAAAAATGATGGGGAGCTCCCATGGAGAAATGGGAAAGAGAGGCAGCAGCTGGGTGTCTCAGGTGGAATTTCTATGTAGGGGTCCCCTGGAAGGTAGAGGATCGCTCCTTCTCCAGTTCCAGAGATGGGGAGTGAAAGGGAAAGGATTGAGGCTGAAACCGGGGCTAGGAGTGCTGATCCCTCCAGGTATGGGGGTGAGGGTGCAGGGGGGTGAGGAAAGTGAAGGTGGGAGGGGCACTCCTTACCCTGTTTGTCAGGCAGGTTAGATGGAGGCAAGGCCATTGGGACACATAATCAATGGGCAAGCAGAAAGAGAAGGAGCCGGGGAAATATAACAGAAATGAGGGTAGGAAATAGACTGAAGTAAAGAAAACTCCAGAGATGACATTTAGTTTTGGCTGCTACTGTTGTGGCCCTTTGACAGCAGGTTTAATGATCTGGTAGATAGAGGAAGGTGGTAGAGGCTCATACAAACACAGTGCAGTGTATGGTCTGTCCTCCCCATCCCACACTCTGTCCCCATCCTCTTCTCTGTAGCCTGAGGGTCCTTTGCTCTTATTCCTGTACCTAGGGGCAGGGTTGGGGTGGGGAGCAGAAAAGAAAGGGATTCTGCCTGGTTGACAAACAGAGACTCCAAGGAGCAAGTGGCGCTTCCCAGCCCCACCTCTGAAATAATCTTATAGCCGTGGTTGGCAATTGCTTATTAAGGGATATAAGTGTGTGTGAAGAAAGCCTAGTGGTTAGACTAGCTGGCTAGCGCTTTGATTATGTTTCCTGTTTTGTGTGTGGAGGGGGCGAAGAGGGGGCTGGACTAATGACAGGGTCTGCATCTGCAGCTCCCTGGGACCCTCAGAGAAGAAATGACAATGCTATCCTCAGACCGGAAAAGCTCAGGAAGCAGACTCTCTGGCAGGAGGCACAACGCAGGCGGGAGGTGCAAGAGAGCAGTGCTGCTAGGGACTAGGTTCTGGTTCAAGCAGCCTTGGTTCTGTCTTCCCCTTTGGTGTCTGAAGCGGACTTGGTGGGTTCCCCACTGGGGAAGGAAAGGTCAGAAGAGCTTGGCAGTGACCCGGTTACCCGCAGAGTTTTTATCCCCAGAGGGCCGAGGTGCCACAAAGTCAAAGGTCATGTGATGTTTGACCCGACCTTTGCCCTTGCTCCAAAGGGCAATCAGGCCAAAGCAGAGGGTCACTGAGGTGAGGAAGGGGAGGAAGCCGACTGCCAGCACCATGGCCACACCTCTGCTATCCAGAAAAAAAGGCCCTGGGATCCCTGGCACGGTGATGTTGGGGTCAGAAAGTGTGCCGTTCGGTGGTTCCACCTGGATGACTTCCAGCCAGGTCCTCAGGGAGTCATTCCCAGCGACATTGCTGACCACACAGACATAGGCCCCTCTGTCCCGTAGCTGCACTGAGCGGATCTCCAGTGTCCCATCCTCTAGGACCCTTACTCTCCCAGCCCTGCCCAGCCAAGCCCCGTGCGGCCTCATCCAGGAGACAGTGGGGGCTGGGTCTCCGTCTCCAGAGCAGAAGAAAACCGCATGCCCGCCCTCCTCTGCAATGACCCATCGAGGCCCCGACTTTCGGATCAGGGCTGGTTTGCAGGTGAAGTGCCCCGGAGGCAGGATGTCTGAAAACTCCTTCAGGCTCTTCCCCTGGACATGCTGGGGGCCAGCACAGGCAGGGGGGGACGTGCCAAAGTCCAGGCGGCGGCGGAGCCGGAGCAGCCAGAGGAGGCGGCAGTCACAGGTTAGAGGGTTGCCAGACAGCCTCAGGGTGACCAGTTTGTCTGGAGAAGGGAAGGCTGTTTCCTCTAGTGTCTGAAGGGCATTATCTGCCACATCCAGGAGGTGGAAGGCAGTCAAGCCATGGAAGGCATGGGCAGCAATGGAGGTGAGGCATGCCCCTGACAGGCGTAGCTCCTGGAGCCGCACCAGGGGGCTGAGCCTTCGGGCTGGGATGGCTGAGATGGGATTCTGAGACAGATCCAGGACCCTGAGGAAGCTGAGGTGGTACAATGCTTGGAAGGGCACCGAGCTCAGATTGCAGCGGGTGATGGCCAGGCTGCTGAGATTGAGCCCAACCAGGCTCCCAGGGTCCAGAGCCTCCAGAGATGGCCAGAGGTGGATCTCCAGCTCCTTGAGCTGCCCCAGCCCCCGCAGGGCCCCAGCTGGCAGCCTCCCAATATCCAGTTCTCGAAGCCTTAGGGTCACTAGTGCCGGGAGACGGGCGAGGGCTAGGCCAGGCACTGTTGTGAGGTTGCAGCGCTCCAGGGTGAGGGTGCTCAACTTGGTCAGCCCTACAAAGGCCCCTGGAGCCACAAATACCAGGTGGTTGTCCCCAATCTCCAGCTTCTGGAGGCTGCCTAGCTCCCCAAAAGCTCCATCTAGGAAGAGGACAATCTGGTTGAGGCGGAGGTCCAGCAGGGTCAGAGCAGAGAGGCCTGAGAAGACCCCGGGCCCCATGATTCTGAGCCGATTGCCCTGCAGCCTCAGGGTGAGTAGGCTTTGTAGGCCATGGAAGGCCCCGGGCTCAAGGCTTGAGAGCTGGTTGTAGCTGAGGTCCAATTCCTGGAGCAGGCTCAGGCGGGAGAGCATTCCCTGCTGGAGCCCCCACAGGCGGTTTCCACTCAGGTCCAGGAGCTCAGTGTCCAGTGGGAGTCCTCCAGGTACAGCCTCCAGTTGCCTGTGGCCACAGAGCACAGCCTGGGGCTGGGAGGTGCAGTCACACACAGCAGGGCAGCTGCCACCGCTCCCTCCAGGTAGGAGGAGGAGGAAAAGGAGTGGGGGCCATGGGGGCCAGGCTTGCTTTGGAGCTGTGGCTGCATCCATTCCCTCTTCAGTCCTGAAATAGATGATGACATGGCCCTTTTTGGAAAGTGGCTTCAGATGATGGTGACCCTGGACTTCCTGGCCTTTCTTAGAGAGGAGAGAAATTGGTCTATCTGTCTCAGCATTGCCAACAAGTAGGGCACAGAACCAGGAAGAATTCTTGTGTGCCACCTCCCTGGGGCTTCCTGGAGCTTCTCTTTGGGGAATCTCTGCTTTCCTCCCTCTTCCAGCCCTGGATAACCAGCCAAGTGATTACTGTCTCATGGAACCCTAGCCAAGCCTGATTTCTGTGGGGAAAAGACTTATGGGAATGGGGCAGGGAACAGCAGGGAGGTACTGAGTCCTTCTGTAATGGGGTTTCCTGATGTCTGTGAGATCCAGGAGTATCTCAGGTCCCTTCTCCCTGATATCTGCTCTTCCCAAGCTCTGCTCTGTCCCTCTCTGCTCACGCTTCTTCTTTCACATTATATACCCGTAGTTTTGCCTAAGGCTCAGGGAGATCATGTCCTTGGCCCAGAGTTCCCTGTCCTGACTGGAGAGGTCCTCACCTTGACTAGCTCACCCAAGGCTTGGAAACATGCAGGCCTCAGCTCCACCCCCATGCTGAGCCCTCTTCCAGCCTGGCCCAGGGCCTGAGCCCTGGACTAACAAGATCCAATCTCCCCAAAACGCCTGTGTGGACAACTGCCAAGCTGTACATTAGCTGTGGCATAGGATGCAGGGGGCACTTGACTGGGAAGCTGGGAATCCCCTGCAAGAACCCAAGGGCAACTGCTTATCTACTACAGTTGAAGTTGGGGTGTGTGAGGGACCCAAAGGATGCCCAGGTTTTGAGTTCTGTTGCTTGGTCTTCAGTCTTGGGATTCCCTCATATCCCTCCTTAACGGTGTTTGGATTCTGGTCCAGTGTGTGGATCTGAGGGAGAGCTCTTGTCCCTTTTGGCCTGAGCTATCTGAGAAATTCCCAAGAGACAGATTGTGGACCAGGGAGCATAGATAAGTGAGGAGAGACAGCATCTGACCGAGTGCTGTAGGGTGGGGAGGAAGGGAGCCGTTGGCTGGCACAGCAGGTATCTGGGCACAGACAGTGTGCAGAGCCTGTAGACTTATAGTCAGTTTCTGGGTACCAGGGTCCAGGAACCCTCAGGAAGATGGTGACTACAATGGCTGAGGTGACAGAGGAGAAGGGGCCCTCTAGGTGATGAGGGCCCCTGACTCATCCTGTTCGATGTCAACAGGGACCCCAAGGCAGAGGAAGTACTGGAATTGGCAAGGGATGGCTACAGAGATAGGAGCAAAAGCCCATGGATGCTCTCTGGGATACAGCGCGTCTGAGTCTCTCCTGAGTGGTAATCCTGATCACCTTTGGGCTTGTGGGCTTCAGGCTCTCTGGGCTCTACAGGGTCAGCTTTCTACTACATGCCCTATTTTTTCTCATGTGGAACTTAGGAGAGGCAGTTTAAGAGACAGTCATTTCTTCCCCTTTCCTTCCCACTCTCCACCTCCTAGAAGGATCATTCTAGTGGCTATCCTACAGCCACTTGAGAGGATTGTCCTAGTTGGGAAACTAAAGAAAGAGGCCAAAAGAGCAGAGGGATGCAGAAAACTGGTGTGAGGCTTGGGGATGAGAAAGAATAATGTGGGGCAAAGACTGCAGAGCAGACTCCTCTCGCCCCATCCTGACCTAACAGGTCTCTGTGGCATGCCCGGAGCTCTCCCGGGAAAGATGGCCCAGCCTCCCTTGTTCTCCCTAGGCTTGTTCTGGGAAGTCCACCTGACAGCTAGCTCTTCATCACTACTGCTGCAGTTCCTGCCCACCCTCTGCTCTGCATTCAGCAAAAGTGCAGTGAAGCATGTAACCCAGCTTTCTTCCTTCCTGCTCCGGTGAGTTTCCCCTGAGTCCCAAAGCCTGCTGGGCCAGGGGCTGAGGGAGCTGGAGCAACCTATTTTATTTCTAAGGTGGCTAATTTAATCACAAACTTCCCTTGCCAACCTCCATGGCTGCAGGACCGGCTTCCGGCCACTTTGCAGGAAGAGAGATGTCAGAAGCACTTTTTTGTCCCTTCAGTGGGGTGGGGACATCACCAAGACATGATCCTTGAAGGCATCACCCCTCATGGGTAAGGAGCCTTTTTCTTGTCTTTATGTGGCAGTCCAGAGACACTTTTGAAGCTGGGTATCCTGTATCCTCTTTAAAGCACACCTGACTGACAAATGGGAACTGTGTGGGGAGAGGGTTCCTGGGGGAAAGATTTCTGGAAGATCCACACTGGTTGTGGAGAAAAACCCTTCCAGAGGAAGGGCGAGCACTGGGGAGATGGAAGAGAGGTCTCCTTGGAGCCCTTCCACCCAGGGGTACTTGGGATATTTGAGTTTCCCCCTCAAAGTCCCATGGGGCCAGGATTAATTGTTAGCAGTGTGGGGGCCCAACCCCTCTTGCCTTGAGGGGCACACTAGTCTGGCCTGTCTCTGAGAATGTTATGGAAAAGGGCAGCTGCATCTTTGGGACAGAGAGTGGGGGCACTTACCGGAGAAGCTGGAAGGTGGCATCAAGATTGGCACTGCATCTGTCCAGCGCTGGGGGCCCTGTCCCATTCGAGCTGCACCTCAGGCCCCTGCACCTTCCCAGTGTGCCTCAACCCCCGCTGCCTAGCTGCCCAGCTGCCGCCTGCCACTGCTGCTGCTGCTGTTGCTGCTGCGGCCGCTGCTGCCAAGACTGAGGTGGAGAAAAGAGCCAGAAAGCATTTCTCCTTTTTTTTTTTTTTCTCTCTCTCTCTCTCTTTTTAAACCAGGCAAGAATGAGTCTGCAGCAACCCTGTTGGTGCAAAATAAATAAATAAAGCAACCAGGGAGGGCTGCAGCAAGCACCACTACAGGCTGGCAAGTGACAGGGGAGGGAGCCAGGAGGGAGGCTCTAGTGCCAGGGAGGGGTCATGCAATAGCAAGAACAGCAGGTTCTAGAGGATCTCTCTGACATCCTGATTCCCCCACTGGGAAGCTCGGGCCAGCCACCTTCCAGAGGATTGTCTTTTGGTCTCCCAGATGTCGAGCAGTTCTGTGCAACCTCTAAATCTAAACGTTCCCCATGGGTATCATTTATGGGATGTTCTCAGTCTAGAGCATCTCCCGTGGGGCTCAGTTTGAGGCTCCTACAGTGGGGGTTCCTGAGGATTCGTTCACAGTCCTCACTGAGGGACTGCTCCACCTGGGGAGAAACTGCAGGGGCAGGGTGAGGGTGGGTTAGATCTGTATAATGCTGATGGATTGCTGAGCTGGAAACCTGAGTCTTGACCCAGGAATGAGACTGGAGAGCAGGCATGCAGGTAATCTAATTTAAGGATCTCCCCTACCCTCTGACACACACACCTCTTGCCTTTAAAATCATTTTATAAAGAATGGCACAAGTTGGGGTTTATGTTTACTCAGATGAACCCGTCCCCTTAGAGGACACAATCCCACCCCCAACCCCCCAACCCCACGACTGCCCATCATTGCTGTTAATCCCTCAGGGGAGGGTTCACAGCTGTTTATGAAGCCAAGAGAGGTTCTGGGCAAGATCACAGCTGGGGAAACAGGCCCAGGCCCTGCTCCCTGGTGTCCTCCACGCTGGAGTCAGCGGTGCCCAATGACGGGGTGATGTGATCACATCTGCTTCCTTCTCCACAATAAGAGCAGGGCTGGCAGGCAGGCCAGGAAAGTCCTCCAGGGTCTGATCTTGCCTTCTGACTGACCAGTGCCAGCGACCTCTGCTTCTCTTGGGGCTTCTAGTGGTAGAAGACAGCTGGAGCTGCGGTGGTGTTTGGATCACCCCAGGCCCAAGATCAGTGGACCGGAGCACCATGAAATGTTTGGGAGGGTCCCTCAGGATTGGGACTTTCCCCTGAGGCCTCTAGGCTCCTCCAAGCTGTGGCCTCAAGGATAAGAGAGATTGTGTCAGGTTCATGTGTCTCTGGAACTGCATGATTGCTGTTGAGTCTGTATGTGTTTCACCTGTGTATGGATATGTGTCTCTGATCAGATTTGTGCCAGCTCCTAAAGTCTATTTTTAAAGTGCACATAAGAAGTTTGAGTTTTAACTCTATGTCTGAGATGCTGTTGGCCTTCATTGTACCCTAGTCCCACACCCAAATCCCATAAAACAATTATCTCCAGCCTCTCATCCTCATCCCATCCATTTTTGGTTAGACCCCAGGTAAAGGGTAGAGTGCCCAAATACTTCCTTGCTGAGCTGGGAGGAAGGCAGAGGCAGAAAATGTAAAGCTCCAGATTCATTTTATACAGGTCCTTCTGGGCTCTCACTGCCAGTCTCTGAGCTTGATCCATCTCCCCAAGCCGAAGCCCAAAGGGAAATGCAATGAGGTATTTCAAAGGCTTATTCTTAGCTTCTGAGCTTCTGAATGAATTGTGTTCTATTCATCCAGGGAGCCCTGGATGCCCCTGTTTTCTTGAGGATGTCTTGGTCTCCCAGAAGTCCTTATATCCCAGCCACCCCACACCTTCCAGAAGCTGGGTGTGAAGGAATATGGGAAATGAGACAGGTCAAAGCTGAGGCTGGAGATGGTATTCTGCCAGCCCCACCCTCTGGCGATTGTCCCACTGCCAGGCCAGCCTGCTGACAGAAAGCCAGCCGCAGCATCTGCTCACTTCCAAAGAGCTGGTGGGGACCACCCTCCAGGGTTCATGGGAAAGGAAAAGGCAGAGGGTGGAATGGGGTCCAGGGAGGTGGGCCAGCAGGCCATAGGGAGAGGCAAGGAGTCCCTCTTCCAGGTCACTTGGACAGCCCCACAGGTGACTCGGTTTCAGTGCTGAAGAGCTCCTTGTAGAGTGGAGGGAAAGTGGCTTGGACCACGATGGGGTGGAGGTGCTGGAAGATCTGCAGCCTTTCCACATGCTGGCTACACAGGCTCCGAAGCTTCCCCTTGGGTGGCAGCTGGATATGGGTTAATGGGGAAGGGAGGGTCAATACTTCAGCTCTCCTCAGAGCAAAGAAGTCCGCTCGTTCTTCCTGGGCTAGGACCAACCCTCCTTAACTTCCCCTTATGTACTTGGCACTTTGGCACCAGCCAAATCCCACTGGTAGAAGTATGTGTGTGTTCAGGACACTGGAGGGAAGCAAGAGTGGGTAGGGGACAGGTGAATGTTTTCTGGGTGAAGCCCTCAATTTATGTTCCCAATACTTCTAGAATGAACCTTGTCAAAGACTCTAATGTGCACTTCGTGCTTTTATAAGAGTGACTGTCTGTGACTCTTATTGCATGCTGTCACATGCCTCTGCCTTTGTGCATGTTGCTCCCCTCTTCCCATGACTAATCCTTACCCTCTAGTGTCACCTCTCCTAAGACTATTTCCCTAACTGCCCCCCATCTGGATTAATGGCCCTTCGTTTGGGCTTTCCTCTGTGTAGCACTTACTACAGTGCAGGAAAATGGTCCAATTTGTCTGCCTTCCCACCCTAGATTTCAGCTCCTTGGCTGAGGTCTCTCTTTCCCTGTCTCCTTTGTACCTATCATAATGCTTAGAACATGGCATATGCTTAATAACTCTTTGAACTAAACAGACTTTCTAAGCAGGCACCTAACACAGCAAGTAGCAAACCAATGCTGCCAGCACTCAGCCAAAGGGGAGATGAAAAAGGCACAGAAATCAGTGAGCAGACGGAGACAGGGAGACCTCACTGGAGCAAGGCTGAAAGAACAGTTCATCTCTTGCAGTCTCCTCTATAACCAAGGGGCTTAAAAATGTCTCTTGCCTGCCATTGCCTCCCTCCCCCAGCTTAGTTTCCTTGGAAAGAGGCAGTCAGGGAAAAGCAGGCAGCAGGGTGTGATCCCTTCATATCTCCTGGATTCTTTCTCTTCCTCGCCACTGCTTTATTCTGAGCTTTTTTGGGCTATGGCAATAGCTTCCTTCATTCATTCAACAAATATTTGTTGAGAACCCATCTGAATCTGAGCTAGGCACTGTGATGGCCTCTAGTGATATATCAGATATATCAGTCAATAAAATATAATCTGTACCTTGATTAAATTTACATTCTGGTGAGGGGCCCAGAAAATAAATATGTAATGTGTCAGATAATAAGTTCTTCAAAGAAAACTAAAGATTTTTGTATGGGGTTACTGGTTAGGAAAAACCTCTCCCGAATGAAGAGATGGAGTAAGCCATTTGGAAAACTGGGGGAAGAACCCTCCAGGGACTACAATAGCAGGTACAAAAGCCCTGCGACTGGGTTTGATGTGTTCAAGGAATAGCAAGGAAGCAAGTGTGGCTGCAATGGGTGTTTGAAGGGGCAGTGGAAGATCAGGTGAGAAAAGAAGGCAGGGATCATGTTATGAGCCAGTTGACCATGACACAGACTCTAGATTTGATTCTCGGCATCACAGGCAGCTACAGGAGGGCTGAGAACAGGAGTCAAGGCCGGGTGTGGTGGTTCACACCTGTAATCCCAACACTTTGGGAAGCCAAGGTGGGCGGATCACCTGAGGTCAGGAGTGATCTCCTGACCAACATGATGAAACCCCTGGCCAACATGATGAAACCCCGTCTCTACTAAAAATACAAAAATTAGCCGGGCATGGTGGCACACCCCTGTAATCCCAGCTACTCAGGAGGCTGAGGCAGGAGAATCGCTTGAACCTGGGAGGTGGAGGTTGCAGTGAGCCGAGATCACACCACTGCACTCCAGCCTGGGCGACAGAGCAAGACTGCCTCAAAACAAACAAACAAACAAAACAAACAAACAACAACAACAAAAACAAGAAAAAAACCACAGGAGTGGGGCATGATGAGATTGCATTTTTAAAAGGGCTACCGTGGGTGCTGAGTAGGTATGGTGTGGTTGCTACAGGGCAGATGAGGGTGGAACAGGGTCTCAGTTAGGAGGCCTCTCTTAAAGTCCAAGTGAGAGCTGAGAGCTGGCAGGGGCCGGGGTGGTGGTAACAGTAGGGAAGGTGATGTATTTTGAAAGCAGATCCAACCAGATTTGCTTTCCAATTGCTCTCCCAGATTCCTGTCTCTCCTCCTTCAAATCCATCCTGTAGCAGATTAAAGTTCAAGTTCTTCAGAGCACAGACTGTGTAAGTCATTGCTGTATCCTTAACACCCAGCCCTGTGCCTGGCACATAGCAAAGGCCTGCTTGAATAATTACATAAATGGTTCCTTTATACTGGTTCCAAAGTAAATTGCCTAAATGACAGCTCTGATTGTGTCATTTTTCTAGCCTTTGGAGCTCCCTGTGGCCTAGAAATAAAGCTTTAACTCTTATATGGCATTGAAAGTCCTCTCTGATTTGCCCCTGACCTAATTTTCAAGCTGATCATCTGGTGCTCTTCTGCCCCATCAGTCTATCCCAGCTCCTGATTTTACACTTTAGTGAGGATGTACCATGAGCGATTCTCCACATACACACTATTTTACCTCCTTATTTTTGCTCCTGCTGTTCTTGGTCTTCATTGTACCCTAGTCCCACACTCAAATCTCATAAAACAATTATCCCCAGCCTCTCATACTTGTCTCATCCATTTTTTTGGTTAAACCCCAGGAAAAGGATTTTTTTTCTTTTTTTTTTTCTTTTTTTTTTTTGCTCCTATTGTTCCCTAAGCCTGGAATGCCTGCCCCACCCCCATGAATGCCTGTTAAAATCTTAAATCATTCATGGCCTAGTATAAATGTCATCTTCCCTGGGAAGTATTTATGACCCACTCCTTTTACCCCCAAATTATTTTTAATCCCTGTTTTATACTCTCATAACATTTTCCTGGTGTCTCTTATTACAGTTATACATAAAGGACACACAGATAGAAAGAGCACAAAGAGCACTGGGATTCAATCTTGCATTTAAGTCAATGAAGTCCCCTGATAAGCTACAAGGAGATTTTTTTGTTTTTTTTAGAGCACTGGGATTCAATCTTGCATTTAAGTCACTGAAGTCCCCTGATAAGCTACAAGGAGATTTTTTTTTTTTTTTTTTTGAGACAGAGTTTGCTCTTGTTGCCCAGGCTGGAGTGCAATGGCACAATCTTGGCTCACTGCAACATCTGCCTCCTGGTTTCAAGCGATTATCCTGCCTCAGCCTCCCAAGTAGCTGGGTCTACAGGCGCCTGCCACCATGCCTGGCTAATTTTTTTTAGTTTTAGTAGAGATGGGGTTTCACCATGTTAGTCAGCTGGTCTTGAACTCCTGACCTCAGGTGATCCGCCCGCCTTGGCCTCCCAAAGTGTTGGGATTACAGGTGTGAGCCACTGCGCCTGGCTGCTACACAGGGAGATTTGAACACCCGTCCTATTGACTGGGTTGCCATGAGGATGAGAAAGCATGTCAGCAAAAGCACTCTGTTAATTGCATTATTATTATATCACATACCACATTCTACTCTATGTTAGAGTTAGTGATACACAGATCTCTTCTTCATACCAGATTAAAATCTCTTGGTGGGGGCAGCAACCAAATCTCTGTATCTTTCCACAATGCCTTGTACAAGCAGGTGCTGGGTAAGTGCTGGCTATATTAAACTGAATTGTTCCCTGGAGGTCCCTCCCAATTCCAGGCCCTCTAACTTTCCAGTCTTTATGCACATGGAAGTAGCTGTTCATTCCCTTAGTTTCCACTGCTGATGCAAGCTCTGTAACAGAGCGTGGTACTCCCGCACTCCCTCCTCTGTACCCACAGACCCCGGCCCTCACAAACTCTGATGTCACAGAGCTGGCGATGGGCCTGGCCTCTTCTACCCCAGGGACTGCTCCTACCTTTGCCAGGATGCTTTGGCGATGAGTCTTGCAGAGATGATGATGAAAGGCCAGCTCCAGATTGTACTGCAGCTGTTCTACTTTCCTTTTCTCTTGGAGCCCTGGCCGGTCTGGAGGAGGGGGTGGGACCGTAATGAGAACAAGAAAGAATATGGACATTAACTCCCAACAAAAGGGTGTATCTTTTTGGACATCTGTGCTGGATAGAGGTCTTCTAAGCTGAGCGCGTACATGTGTGTGCCTTGGTTTGATAATGGTAAGCTCTGGGACGCTGGGCTTGGCTAGCTGTCTACAAGGAAAACTGGGAAGAGATGAAAAGTATGAGAATTTCTGATCTCCTGACTCCAAGCTACCTTTTCCCTGGTAACCTGATATTCCACATAGCTCATTCAATGCTAGGCACTAGGATTCTGTCATAGGGGGAACAAGAGTTGGAAAAGAGCTCCCCCATGTACGAAAAATGCTCCTGGTAGGAGGTGGCCTTCCTGAAGGTGCCTAGGCCTGCACCAGGGGGCTTGCAGCAATCTGTGACTAACTTTTGCCCTGATTCTATAAAATACCCAGAAGTCATCTTTAAAGTTTTTATCTTCTAGTTTTAGGGGCATATTTAGGTGTCCACTCACTGGCAGAGCCAGAAGACTGATAGTCTCGATCTGCAAACCCAGGTTAGCAGCTTGACCCACTTCCCTAGGTTCTCTGAATATTTAGCATTCAGCTGGCTCAGCCAAGCTACTCCATGCCAGGGGAGTGGATAGGATATCCAGAGTCTTCCTATTATAGGCATACAGCCTTAAAATTAGTTCACAGAGAGCAGTGATTCTTAATCTTGGTGGCCTGGGGGTGGCTGTTAAAATTCAGTGCACCCCTGATCAATTACATATGATCCCAGTCTTATGATGATTTGACATACTATTTTTTGATTTTATGTTGGTGAGAAAGCCACTTGCATTCAGTAGAAACCATACTTTTAATACCCATGCAACCATTCTGCTGTTCACTTTTAGAACCATATTCAATAAATTACATGAGCTATTCAACACCTTATTATAAAATAGGCTTTGTGCTATATGCTTTTGCCAGACTGTAGGCTAATGTAAGCATTCTGAGCATGTTTAAGATAGGCTAGGCTAAGCTATGACATTCAGTGGGTTAGGCGTGCAATTTCAACTTACCATATTTTCAACTTATGATAGGTTTATTGGGACATAACCCCATCATAAGTCACGGAGCACATGTACACTGGAATCTCTGGAAGTGGGACCCAGGCAGCAATAGTTTTTAAAGCTCCCCAGGTGATTCTGATGTGTGCTATAATGAAATCACTGCCATAGACTAACAATCAGATACATTTTTGTCAGGAAAGTGGCTCATTTCCTCTCAACCTCATTTCTCCTCACTTCCCACAACCCCACCTTATGCTGCTCTTGTCCCTCTCTGAGAGTCCTCTGAATCTTTATTTTAACTCATTCTATTTTATAGCAATACTGAGTAGGGCTCATTCTGCTGTTTAAAGCAATTTCCCAGATTTAACCACATCTGAAGGTCTAGACTCTTCTTCGATATCTGCCATGCCCCTGCCACCTGAATGTCCTTCACCCAAGCCCAGCGACACTCACAGGCATTGATGAGAACAAGGGCTGTGTAGAGGGCAATCTCGTCCTCGGAAAAGTGCAAGGCACTTAGGGAGTGGGAGAAGTCAAAGATGGAGCTGATGAGCTCGCTGCAGCCTGATGGAGTGGAAATGAGAAAAGTGAGAGAGTGGCTGGAGCGATGGTGCCCGAGGACACCGCCCTTATGATGTTTAGAGCAGAGGGGGCAATTCGCCCTGAAAAGAGGGTCACAAAGCTTTGCCTGGGGTTGGCATCAGAATCTTCTCTCTCATTTCTCCCTGCCCCTCACCCAAGGCTCGGAACAGCTCCATGCCACCGTATTTGCCTTCAAAAAAGACCGTGCGGTTGTCAGCATTGTAGGCCCGGCACATCCTAACCAGCACCACTTCCATTGCTCCTGGGCAGTGGGGAGAGAAGATGCAGGGACAGTGTCAAGCAAAGCCAGAGTCTGACTCTGTCCCCCTGATTTCCTTAAGCCACCTCCCTCCACTTGGCTCTGCCCCCTGCCGTGCTCTGTCCCCTTGCCCCCGGGCCTGCCCACCCATCCCTGGGCACCTGCTTTGAGAAGCACAATCTGGTCATTCTGGCAGAGCTCCATAAAGCCTGAGAGCCTCTTGGCGAACTCCACCACGTACTGAATGGCCTCGGTGAGGTGGTGGGCACAGCGTTCCCACATCTCCCACATGGACTGCAGGGAAGGAGGAGGGTCCCGCTGTAGCGCTCTGTGTGGCCCTGTGATCCTCCTGAGCCCTGGAGCCCCACCTAATAAACTGCAAGGGGTAGGCTCTGAACGCCTATGTTCTCAACTAGCATTTTCAAAAGCCTGGTCTTAGCACAAATGCACAGATTCCTGCCAGTGAGTCCCACACACTGAGCACCCACCGGCTGCTGACACCGAGTTAGCTGTTGTGAGGGAATCAAAAAACTATGAGATACAGCTTTGCCCTCCAACAAGGTACATCTTGCTGAGGTGAACAGGACATACTGCTGCCCCTTCCCCCACAAAGGTTATGCCCAAGGTCTCAATAACCTAGAGAAGCAAATGTGAAGTGCCAAACGAGTGTGTTTAGAGCAGGTGGTATCATGAGAGTGTGATCGAAAAGGCAGCATAAGTTTTGGAGCCTGATGAATCTGAATTTGACTTTGGTTCCACCACTTTGTGACTTTGAGGAAATCTATTAATCCCTCTAGGCTCAGTTTCTGTCTGTTAAAAGTAGGAATAAATGTCACCCTCATAGGTTGGTTGTGGTAGGGGCTGAGGATAATTTACATAAAGCATTTAGCACAATGCCTGGCAGAGAAGGGGTGTTAACAAATGGTAATCAGGGTTCTGATTATTGTTATTGTTGATGGAAGAGGAGGAAGGAGGGTGCACCAAGGTCTGCATGGTAGAGGAGGTAGGATGAAGGCCAGGTACAATTTTAATAGGCAAGAACTAAGGAAAAGCGCTCATCCATCTGCTGGGGTGTAGACAGATACACACATTCACGACTGTACATAGAAGGTGTGCACATGTTTGTTGGCCAGCCTGTGTCTGTGATGTCCCACCCTGCCCCAGGACCCAGGCGTGTGCAGGTAGCCATCTCTGAACTCTCCCCGTGGGGGTGGGATAAGTTGCCTTCCTGCAGGTCTCCTGGCCTCACCTTCCTCTGGTAGCCAGTCACTTCCTCCCGGGAGAAGATGTTGGAGCGCTGCCGCAGCAGGTCCTCCAGCCGCAGCTGGCATGTCTCCCTGTAGGACTTGCAGACACTCTGCACCAGGTGCTCTGGGGCCGGAGAAGGAAGGCATGGCTTGATCTCAGCCAGCTCCTATGCCTACCCACGCAAGGGCACTTCTCAGCCTGGCCTGGCCTGCTCCGCCTCCTCCCTCCGCCCCTCGTCTGGACCCCTCAATTCCCTCAGGCGCATGTTTGATTGATATGGGGTGCTGGTGGAAACCCCTCCCTCATCTCTACCACACTCTCCACCTCCCCAGCTGCTCACCTATCTCTGTCAGGGAGGCATAGGGTGCCTCCGGTGTGCTGCGGAAACTGGGGCTGCCGTAGCTGTCTGGGCCCTGTCCCAGTTCCCCAAGCCCAGGATGCCTGTGTTCCTCAAAACGAAGTCCACATCGGTCAGGGGTCAGCTGGCTGCCTGTGCTATAGAAGCTCTCTCTGCCCTCAGCCTTGCCCCGCTCAGGGCTGTATTCAAGGTGGCATGAGGCCCCATTGAGCCCTGCCTTGGCCAAGTTGTTGGAATATGAGGGCCCAGAGCCTGAGGCTTTCAGGAGGCCAGGGGGACAGGCAGAAGCCTCAGGCAGGTCAGGCGAGGAGCCCAGGGGCAGCTGCCCGTCTGGGAGCCCCAAGGTGTAGGTGAGGGTATCTGCTCCTTGGGCCCCTGCTGGAGGGGTCTTGACCACTGGTTCCTGTTGCTGCTGTTGCCGCTGCTGCAGCTGTTTCTGCACTTCTGCATGCAGGCTGTCCCTCTGCTTCTTGGACATGCGGCCGAACTTGACAGCTGAAAGAGGTCCAGGGACCAGGGGTTTATGAGGCAGGAGAACATGGCACAGGGCAGGGTCAGCAGGCATTTGGTCATTAAAGGATTAACTTGCTGCTCTCTGAATGGCTGACTCCAAGCACAGCTTCTCTAGCCTTTAGGGAACTTATGCTCAAGACCCCGTCCACCTCTCACTCTTGTTTGCTTCTGGGGTCTGTCCAGCCTGCCATTTCAATCTGCTAAGCAAAATCTTCTAAGTTCTAAATCAGATTTGAATCATGGCAGAATTCAAGCAATGAGTCTAGGCTGGGGATTCTGGCCTCCAGATATTGGGGCTGGGGGTGGTCGAGCAGAGGGCCTCCAGCTGTATTGGGGTCACCTCGCCTTTTTGGGAGGGTCGGAGGAAGAAGAGAGCTGAGAACACAGGTCTCCCTGTGGTCAGGCCTGCAGGCTCCCTGGTGACCTAGATACTCACCACAGCCCAACCCGGGCTCCGCGGCTTGTTTCTGAACATCCTCTTCTGCTCTCTCTTTCCTGCCTTTTTACTCCCCCCGCCACCCCTCCCAGGTGTGGGGGCACAGCCCCTCGCCCCGCCTGCCCCTTTGCACCCCTGCGTGCTTCCTTTTGCTTTGTTATTTTGGGCACTGAAAAGTGCTGACGGGCTCCTTCTGGCTCCTCATCACCTCATGCCCCCCCAGCTCCACCCTAGGCTCCTTCTGTGGTGGTGGAGGTGTGCAGGGGGACCGGTGAGGAGGTGGTGGGTGAGGAGGGTGGATAAGGCACCAGGAACACCAGCCCTCCCCCACGACCACCCTCTGGTTGTTCTCAGGCCAATTCTGTTTCCATTCGTGGCTATAGTCCTGTGTCCAAGTATGGGAATGGGGGACTAGGAAAGGAGATAGAGCTAGAACTACAACAACGGGGTAGCAGGGGAAGGTGCCAGAGCTGCATGGGAGCCGGGCCAGAGGGAAGCAGAGTGAGGAGAATTCATTCCAAGTAAGAAGAGGTGAAGAGGTATGGGACCGTGGAAAGAGGAGGTTTGTTCTAGCAAAGTCTAAAGCTGGGGACTCCAAAGAACTTTGATGGGGGTGACCCATCCATCCCTGCAGGGGAGGAGACGAAGGGTTGTAAGGGGGAGGAATGGAGAGGAGACCAGAGGACAGGCAGTCTTGCAGGTTAAGCCTTGTCTAGCTCAGCAGGTCAGGCTGCCCCTCTGGAGACACCAGGAAAACCCCAGGGGGCTGTCGACTTGGCCTCACCATCTCGGGACATGCCCAGCGCCAGGCATTTCTGCAGACGGCAGTGCTGGCATCGGTTTCGGCTGGTGCGGTCGATGGGGCAGTTCTGCTGACGGGTGCAGGAGTAGGCCGCGTTACAGCGCTGGCTCCGGCGGAAGAAGCCCTGGGGAAAGCAGGTGGAGGGCAAGACTGCTTATCCTGGTCAGGCCCAGCTCACTCACAAAGGCCTCCAGCCCACAAGCTCTGGCAGCTTTTCTACATCCCACGACCTGTCAGTTTTCTCTCTCCTCCATCTATTTGTGTAATTGCAATTTATCCTGTAGTCGTTTCCCCAGCTTAAGACAGGGCCCTGCCAGTGTTGAGGGCCCTGCAGGGAGGCGCTACTCAAGCATTTTCCTGGCTGCCCAGGAGATCATCCCTGGAGTCAGAACAAAGGCCATTAAGCCCCTTGTTTATCTCTAAGGAGACGCTGTGCGTGTGTGTGTGTGTGTGCGCTTGTGTATGCACACGCACACATGCATGCATACACATGCCTACGACTCACCTTGCACCCCTCACAGGTGATAACCCCGTAGTGGATCCCAGACGACTTGTCCCCACAGATTTTGCAAGGGATCACTTCAATTTGTGCTGGAAGAGAGAAAGAGAAGTAGGTCAGCCCAGGAGCCTTTTCTGCATTCAACCACCATGTACCTGGGCTGCAGATACAGGTACCTGGTGCTTCCCCTACTTCTCCAACCAGCTCCAGCTTGCTGTTTCCCGCTTGCAAAATGGAAGGGGAAGTGAAATGCCAAATGCTTCTCAGCACAGGGTGTGAGGAAGCTGGGTTTGTTTCACAGAGGAGGGGAGTGTTGAGGGGTAGCCGGGAGTTGTATCAGTGCTATGGAGGCAGAGAAAGCAGCTGCAGAGGGGCCACCTGCTCAGCCCTTCGAGTTGAAAAGCTCCAGTTGCCTCCCTCCCGCCTTGGGACATAGGACTCCTCACTGCCTCACAACACCTGCTTCCCGCCCAAGGGGCTTCCTCTGTGCCTCCCTCCCCCACTGGGGCTCAGCTCCCATGGGCAGAGTGTAGGGTATAACAGGAAGATGTGGTACACAAGGGGTGGAGGATAGGCAGAGATGCCAGTCCTTCCCAGCCAGACAGTGAAGGCTCAGGGAGGTGCTATACAGAGACAGGGTGAAGGGGTGGCAGGGAGGAGCCCAGGAAACTGGGGCTCAACACCCCAGCTCTGCTGGATGCCTGAGAGCCCAGGGAAAGAATTAGCCAGGGCTCTTAGGCTCTTGGCCCCAGAGCAGAGAGAGGGTGGCTTTGTGTACATCCGTGTGTCTGAGTGTGAACACTTATGTTTGTACAAAGGTATCTGTATCCACTTGTGTGAACATGAATCATCAATGTTAAAAATGGCTGAGACTAGAGACCATCTCATTCAACCTCTTCATTTACTGATGAAGAACGAAGCCAGATAAGGCAAAGCGGTTGGGCCAGGGTCATAGGCTAGTTTGCCTGAGAGCTGGGTCTACACCCCAGTTCCCCTGAGCTTTCCATTATTCTGTTCCTGTGTACCTGTCTTTTGGGGTACACATTTCAGTGGGCATGTTTGAAGGTGTGCTTGTGCGTGTGCATATGCAAGAAAAGTACGTGTCATTTGTGAGCCTACGACATATCTGGTTGCTCCTGCGTCCACACGTGCATATTTGTATATTAGCGTCTGCTCATGGGGCACTAGGACCCCAGGTTCTCTCTCCCACTGAACTCACTGTAACCTGTACCTGCTTCCCCACCCCTGTGGTTTGCTGCTGGCCCTAGGCTCAGCTCTGCTTTGCCCTGTTCCTGTCAATGCCCACGACTCTCTGCTGAGCTTCATGGGACCACAGGAGGCCTTCTCCCAGCTCTTCCTTGAAAGGTAGCTGGGCAAAGCTTGGGATCCCTGGTTACTGTAGGTGTTTTTAGCATTTCCCAGAGCACATGGGTCTCTTTTCCACCATCACTGACCTGCTGCCTCCCCTCTGAGTGGGGAGCCTTGGGGCAGGACAGGCCAGAAAAGTGAAGAGAAGGGCCAAAGCCCCTTTTAATCTATTACATGTCTCCCACCAAAGGGGCAAAAGAAGTGGCAGCCTCTCTGGAGGGCGAATGTACATTGCTGTGAGCTCACCTCCAGTCCCTGGCCTGGACACTGGTCACATGTAGGGCCTGTTGATGTGAAGTAGGCAGGGAGACCAGGGCTTGCCCGCCATTCCCAAAAATATTATTTCCATCATTCTTAAACCATCATCCCTCAGGCCAGACTTGAGGTGAGTCAGAGGCAGTAGCTGCCCCCGACGGGGACAGGGCACATGGGTGTCTGAAATCCGTTCGTTAGCACTCAGTTCCTCACCCAACCCCCAGCCACATGTGCCTGCCCAGCAGCAAGCTTCCAGTGCTCACACTGTAAGCTGTGGTCCCCCCAGGACCAGGCGGTAAGTGAGTTTTCCAGGTTCTTTCCCGTAAATTAAGAGCAGATTTTAATGCACGGAGGGGAAGAGAGAATAAGAGGGCACTGGGTGTCTGGAACAGGGGCAGAAAATATGGGGGCCCCCATACTTCTAGTCACTTAGATTCTCCCTCTAGACCTGCGTTTTCTTGTCTGCAAGATCAGGCTAAAAGTATTATTGCCTGTCCATGGGGCGATTGTAGGTAACAGAGAGTAATGAAATGATATCACCCATGGAAAGCACTGTGTATTCAAGTTACTCCTGAGCAGAGGTCAGGCTGAGAAGCCCAGTGGGCCTGGCAAGGCTGAGAGGAGCACTCAGGCCCTGTGGACTCTGTTCTTGCCCAATACCTCCCCCTCCAACACTGCGGCATCTCTCTTTTCAGTGGCCTAAGACCAGAGATGGGAGAAACCAACGTGGGCCACCCAAAACAGTAAGCAGGAGGGAGATTAGGCCAAGCCACAGTGGGAACTCGGGCTCTGGCCCAGCAGTCAACCACAGGCCTCCCTGCCTCTTCCCTTCTCCAAGAGCCACATCCGCGTGCGTGTGTGTGCTGACCACATGGGTGACCCCAGACACATCTCCCTGCCCCATGCTTGACCCACTGCTGCTCCTGGCCCTAGGAACCTCACAACAGTGTCACCAAGACCTTGACCTTCTCATAGGAAGATGCGGCCAGTCAAGGACCCCCTTCGCAAATACCCATGTTTGGGGGACACCAAAGCCTTGGACTCCAGCCACCTGGTCAGCCCATCCTCCATCCTCCCAGTCCAAGACAGAATTACCCAGTGAGACAGGCACACAAGGCCAAAGACTCTGAGCTAGAATGTCAGACCCCCTAGCCTCACTGAGCTGGAGAAACCAAGAGGTTTGGGTCCAGGAAAAACAGAGACATAGATCTAGGGATGGAGAGACGGCTGCGGAAACACTGAAACACAGAAAATCCACGCTTGTATCCTGGCCTTTGCCCAACCCATGGCCCCCTCAGCACTTCAGGCCCTCTAGTCCTGCTCCCCTCTCCTTCCCCTGCCACCTGCACTCCCTTCAATGCCATCCACCCAAACCTCAGAAAGAAAGTACCAGTGCTGTGTACATGAGGGTGTGTGTTACTTGTAGAGAAGGGGTGGGGGAGAACGGGAAGGGGGCTGGTAGACTTGGGGGTTGGTGAGAGGAGCTGAAAACACCTCTGATGATAACTCACCTTCAAAAGCTACCCCTGGGAGACACGTCCCTGAAGCAGCAGGTGGTGGGAACTCAGATTGGGGAGAAAGAGCTGAGTAATCACAGGATTACTCAAACTGTTGCCCAGGAGCCAGGCCTGCCAGGAACTTACCATCTAAGGGCCTGCCAGTGCCAGGAACTAGAGCCAAGCAAAGGTCAGGAACCTCGAACCAGCCCCTGCACCACTGCTCCCATGGCAGCCCTAACTCTACCCTTGCCTGCTGTCTTGGAAAGATCTTTGCATCTCACCTGCAGCTCTCTCACTGTAGCTCTCTCCTGAGAGAGAGCTTTCTCCAAAAGAAAACTCCAATTCCACATGCTTCCAAAAGGAGAGACAAATGCCCAAATGCACCCGCCAGCTCCTTAAGTCATCTAATGACTGAATGACTATGGCTTTTTGCATCTCAAACAAGATTACCTGGGGATTTGAGGTGGGACTCAAGATTCTGCACTTTGGTCAGCTCTTAGTTGGTGCCTAAGCTTACTGGTCTTCAGCCTATACTTTGATAGCAAGAACTTAGTCCCTATTCCTGCCTTTTTGCCAGGCTGCTCCTTCCAGGGAGTGGGGCTGGGGTTGGCGATCTTTTCCTGAGCTCATTCTTGTATATTTTCTGCCATCCAGTGTGATCTCTAAAACTTCATTCTGAGACAATACTAGAAAAAGAAACTGAATCTCCTCTGGATTGCTTTAGAGACTGAAGTACCCCCAGGAGCATCGTAGTAGCTCCTCCTATGAGGGGAAATACGGTAGAGGCAAAGTCCTCCATCCTCCTCTAATCGAGCCTCTCACAGCTGTGAGATTCAGTGATAGTGCTTTGAGTACTTCCAGAGCCTGGCCCTGTGCCAGCTTAGGAAGCCAACCCTGGGCCCTGTCCAGGTGCCCTATGCCACAGAGAGGAAGTGGTAGGAGCAGGGGAGGGGCTGCAACCCAGGGGGATCTCTCCCCTCAAACCCCAGAATCACCACCCCGCCACCGTCATGGTAGAGAATGGGTTCACACAGAGAAACCCCGGGGTCCTCATCTCCTCCTGGTGCCTCGTCAATCTAGAGCTGGGCCTTTTCCTCTCCTCTTTCTCTCTCCCTTTTCTCCAGTGGATACTGGTTAGGGAGAAAGGATAATGATAGACATAAGCATTGGCTGAATTCTTACTCTGTGCCAGGCTTTACATGCATTTTCATTTAATGATCACAACAACCCTGTGAAGTAGGCCCTGCTAGTATCATCCTCATCTTACAGATGAGAAAACTGAGGCCTAGAGAGAATAAGCAGCTTGACTAAGGTCACACAGCCAGAAGTGGCAGATCTGGCATTTGAACCTAGATCTCTGTAATTCTGCAGCCAGTGCCCTCAAGCCTTAAGCTATATACTTTATGAGGATAAGACGCCCAAATGCACACTGGAGACCTGGGTAGAGGACATGGTTATTTGGCTGTAGGGGAAAAAGTGTGAGGTGAGTGTGGTGGTCTAGGAGCAGAATTCACAGAGGAACCCCACAGAACTAAAGCCAGGACTCCTGTGTGTATAAAGATCCCAAGAGATATTATTCCCTCTGTCCCAACTCTTCCTCTGAGGTCCCAGCCTCCTCCTGCCCTTACCCCTTTCTCTAAGGCCAAGTGGGACGACTTATATATCCCAACAGGGTTCCCGGGGACTCCTCGGGAACACCACAGCCCCTTTAGGGTATAGACTAGGTTTCCATACATCTTGGTATGCCTCTCTTTGCAGAATGAGTGAATGAGTGAGAAAGAGGAATGCATCTCTTTCCTTAGCTTGAGCTTCTCCTCTCCCCACAGCCAGAACTCTCTGTCTCGATCCCCACCGAGACCACAGCTCCGGTCAGGGGTCACTTGAACACCCCAACCTGTCACCAGCCTCCCTCCTTTCTCAGCTCTCAGTTCCCCCAGCTTCTGCAAAGCTGGAAACCAAGGTGGTGGCACCACAGGGGAGCGGGAGCGGGAGGGCTGGGTGGGGGCTGGGGGAGAAGCGGTTCTACCTGGTGAACACTCCCCCCGGCCCAGGCCAGGGCCCTCACCACAGCTCCTGGTGAGAATTTTCTGCTGAAACACCCAGATCCTGGGGCTGAGAAAATAGTGAAGCTAAAACTCAGGTGGGCGAGGGAGAGTCTGGGGTTTTGAAAAGCCATGAATGACAGCCAACCAGCCACCCGAAACCCCCTCCTGGTGCCTCCGCCACCCCCGCAGTCTGGGACTGGAGAAAGGCGAGTGAAAACAACCAGTGAATGGGGGAGGGGATGAATCACTAGGAGGAAGCTCTGGCGAGTGGGAGCCCAGACGTCACCATCAGCACCTTCCCTGCCTTCAGGGCCATCTGTCCCCCATCCCAGAGTACCTTTGCTGCTCCAGGAGGGTAGTGGACCCAGAAAGACCTTGGCTCTGGCCCTGAGGCCCTGCCTTGTTACTGTCCCTCTCGCAAAATAGATATCTCCATCCTTTCTGAGCCTCAGAGCCCCAGGCAAGGGGCTGCACTGCAGCACCAGGCGTGGAGGTGAGACCTCAGAAAGGACTAGCTATATGGGAACGGGAGCACGGGCCTTGGGCTGCCTGCCTGGGAGAGACCTTAGCCCTTAGAAAGTCCTGTTCCCTGTTTGTCAGCAGCACAGAGGCAGGGGACGGGGAGGAGCCCTTGGTAGGGACCGAATATTTTTATCGTGCTGGGACAAGCTGAGTCTTTTCAGAGTCTAGCACCTTGGGCTCGGTGGTTTGGTATTTCTGTTAGGAATGGGAAGACGGGGAAAGAGAAGGGTGCTGGAGTGATGCAAGGAAGGAAGAAGCCCTTCACGGAGTCCTAAGACGGCCCTGGGCTCTCAGGGTGATATCTGTGTACCCTGGGGACTTGGAGTCCTTTCTGGCCCACTGTTCCTCATGATCATGACCAAACCTAAGAAAGATCAGCTCATAGACAGTGACCTCGCACCCCTCGGCCTCCCACCTCCCCATCCAGGCCAAATGACAGGGCCTGAGTGCCTATTGGCGCCATGCTGGCCATGCCCTTAGGGGAAGATGTCTGGGCTACCCTCAGTCTGGCTGGCTGTGAGTCTCTTTGGAGTACAGACACATTATCTCCACTTGACAGCAGCAGGTCGGATGGCAGGGTGCTGGTGCCATCCTTGTCAGAGCCGCCCTACTTCCCCCTTACCGCTTGCCTAGACCCTGTGTCTCCCTGTCTTCCCTTTACCGCCAGTTATCTTTTCTCTCCGCCTCTCCCTGTGTCTATGTGCCTTGTGATCTTCTGCACTCCAGCTCTGTTTCTGGGCTTCACACCTTCATGTTTGTTTGTTTAAGAGACAGAGTCTCGCTCTGTCACCTAAGCTAGGGTGCCGTGACATTGATCATAGCTCACTGCAGCCTTGAACTCCTGGGCTCAAACGATCCTCCTGCCTCAGTCTCCTGAGTAGCTGGGACTACAGGTACATGCCACCATGCCTAGCTAATTAAAAAAATTTTTTTTGTAGGGACGGCGGCTCACTTTGTTGCCCAGGCTGGTCTCAAACTCCTGGCCTCAAGCCTCAGCCTCCCGAAGTGGGATTATAGGCATGAGCCACCGTGCCCGGCCACACCTCCATGCGTTTGGCTCTATTGGTGTTTCTCCATCCACACCTCCAGCTGGACATTACTTTCTCCCCAGGTGTTCCAGAAACCTGCCCTTTGAGTTAGGCCTCTGCATCTCTCCTTATTTCTTGATCTGTTTCTGCTCCTTTTGTCGGGCCCTTGGTCTCTGGGTGTGTCACAGTCCCAAGCCCCATGTGCTTTGACTCTCACCATCGGCGGTTGGAGGGGCTGGTGGTGGTTGGCACTCATTGGGGTCAGATAACTTGGGGCTATGAGATACCTGTAAATGTCCAAGTGAGAAGGACCAGTGGCACTGACCGCCTCATTGGAGGAGGCCCTCTCTCCTACTTCCCAGCCTGGGTGGGGCTGTGTGTGTGGTGGGGGTGGGAATAATGGAGAGCTGGCCAAGTGTCTCCCTCGGCCCCTGCTGGGGACTCCCGCCCCGCTGCTGGGCTAGAAGCACACCTAGTCATTTCATCCCAGGGTTGATTTGCTCATTAGGGGCCATCTCTGGGAAGACCAGTCTGCCAGCATTTGCTGCTAATAGAGAGAAGCTAGAAGGGAAACTGAAGCTCCAGGGGGCCCTTTCCTCTGTGTAGAAGCTGTTGGCTCTTCTCTCCAGCCCTCCTTATCCACCCCAGCTCATATGCCTGCACTGTGGCCTCAGTCCCCATCACAGAAGTGGAATTCTTTTCTTTCCTTGGTTTCCCTTCCTTCTAACCTCTGGGAGAGCTGAGTCTCCTTCACCACCATTGGGGATGCCCGCCTCAGGGCACTGTGCTCTCTCTTGGCCCTGGGCCTTTGGAACTGGGAGACTCTCCATAGTTGGTTTTGTTGTTCTATCTTAAAATTCACCTCCCTTGTTTTGCAGATGGTAGACCAGGGCCCAGTGACTTGGCTTGTCTAAGTCTATATGGCTAGCCAGTGACAGGCGGCACAAGAGCCTGGTCTTACACTGTCAGTCCAGGGGTCTTTCCAGGACTCAATACGGCCTCCCTTCTGTGGCTTGTGGGAAGACCCCAGGTTGAAGCTGCGGCTGCCTCAGGCCTCAGCCATAGGGGCACGGGGCTTCCCTTTTCCTCCTTCACCTTGTGCTCTGAGAGCTTCTCTGGCTTCCCTGGCTTCCCTTTACAACAAGTACAGGGGACTTCCTGAGGTTGCCCACCCTTGCTCTGCTGGAAGGCACAGGAACCCCAGACATCTGCCCACCAACTGTTGGCCCAGGGCTCCAAGCCAGGAAAAGGGTGAGGCCGAGGTCTTTCCAATCCCATCTCCATTGCCTTGCTTCCCCCGTCAAATGGGTAACTGACCCTGGAGAACCACACACACACACACACCCGCCCCCCACACACACACCCCGCACACATGCACACACACACACACACACACGCGCAGGCATGTGCCCGGGTGCACGCTGACTGGATTCCACATAGCCCTCATGTCCCTGGGTTGGGCAGAAAGCCTGGTGGCTTTGAGGCCTGGACGCGGGGATTCTGTGCCCTGCTGCCTGCCAACCTCAGTTGACTCTCGCCGTCCTGTTGCTTCAGAGCACAGCAACTGCTCTGGCCTCCTTTTACTCACAAGCAGGCTGGAGGCACAGAGAGAAACACTGTAACAAGGGAAACACTGTAACACTGTAACAGGAGAGTGCGTTCAGGGCCCCTAGTAATTACCAGCCCCCATCAGATACCAGCTGTGTAACGTTGGGTGAAGTACGCAGCCTCCTTGGCTCTCAGTCTTTTTGTAAAATGAGGGGCCTGGATACCTCAGATACTCTTGGAGGTTCTTTTTGGAACTCAGGAATTCCTCAACAGTCCTCTTACCATTGCTGCTGTCAGGGAGCCGCCTGGCCAGCAGGACTCCCCAGCTGCTCCACCCATCTCCCAACAGATCTTGACCTTGACCAGTACGCACCCTGCCAGGGAGGAGCACTCAGCTTTGCTCACACTGTTCCCAAGACATCCTCCTTTCCAGAGGGGTGACGACAGGGTCCAGGCTCCCCCGCCCCCAGGTGGCCCCATTCACTTACTTCTCATGACTGAGCCTTAGCTCTGCCGGCCTTGGCTCCCTGTCCTTCTCAGCAGGGGGTGGTCCAGGAGTGGGGTGCAGCTGGTGGCAGAGGCGGGGCGAGGCCCTCTCAGCAGCACCTCCGCCTGAAGCTCTGCACCTAGCTCTCTCCCCCAGTGCTTCTGGGCTGGGGGGTTTAAGCTCTGCACCACACAGGTGGCCAAGTGACAACCCCCCACCCCACCCCCAAGGGGTGCAGTGAGTAGGATGACAGGCGCCCCACGTGGCCAATCTGGGCCTGGGGCAGGGTGTGAGGGGAGGGGCAGCCAATCGTAGGGGGCGTTGGAAAATTCCAAAACCACATGCGACAGCCACACGCGGTAAAAGCTGTTTCCACCCGCCAGGGTAGTTCTGGCTGGGGAGCCGGAATGGAGCTCACATGAGCCTGAGGCCAAGTTTCTACTCCTCCTTCCCCTGAGGACCTTCCAAGCCTGACCCTCTTTGCCAGGTGACTTCAGGGACAGGGATGTTTTCAAAGGTAAGTCACAGGATGTCTGCCTGGGGTGGTGGCATGTGCCGCCTGACACCCTGTGGACTGCCAACAGCCATACCCAGTGGGGTGCAGCCTGGGGGGCTGTCCCACCACCCCCATGCCCACGCTCCTCCCTGCAGACACCACATATAACTTGCGGTAGGGAATACATAGAAATGATAGAAGCAGTAATAATCACCAGGCAAATACCCACAATCCGCAGAAGGAAATCAGAAATTTCCTTAGGAGCCAAACTGCTGAAATTGGAGTGTAGATAATGATCATCATCACCATCATCATACTCATAATCATAATAATAGTGCTTACTATTATGTGTCAGAAATGGTTCTCGATGTTTTATGTGGATTATCTAATCCTCACAAAATATGTGGGCCGGAGGCGGTGGCTCACGCCTGTAATCCCAGCACTTTGGGAGGCCGAGGCAGGTGGATCACCTGAGGTTAGGAGTTTGAGACCAGCCTGGCCAACATGGTGAAACCCCATCTCTACTAAAAATACAAAAATTAGCCAGGCATGGTGGCGAGCGCCTGTAGTGCCAGCTACTCGGGAGGCTGAGGCAGGAAAATCTCTTGAACCCGGGAGGTGGAGTTTGCAGTGAGCTGAGATAATGCCACTGCACTACAGCCTGGGCAACTGAGTAAGACTCTGTCTCAAAAAGAAAAAATAAAAAAACTTTATGAAGTAGCTACCATTATCCTCATTTCGAGGAGGAAAGTGAGACACAGAGAGGTTAAGTAACTTGCCCAAAGTTACACAGCTAGTAAGTGGCAGAGTCAGGATTCAAGCCCAGGCAGATTGGCTTCGGATCCCACTTGAAGGATGGGAGGGTTTTTCTGGTTCAAGTCTGCTTTTGAGGATGTCTCAGCCTGGGAGGTCCCTCGGTGTGTGAGTCTCCCTGGAGTGTTTTTTGGCCTGGGGGAGGGGGGTCGTTCTCAGGGGCCAAACAATTCCAGAGACCTTCTCAGCCTCTTAGGTGCTCTGTGGGGTACGTTGGCTTTGAGAGTCCCTCTTCAGGGCCCCTCAGTATTCAGGCTCCCTGTTGGTCTGGGGAGTTCCCCCGGGTTCCCCATCTTGGACCCCCATCTTGGGGTTCAATTCAGGAGCCAATTTTCAGAGTCTCTAGGCCTGGGGGAGGCCTTAATGTCTCCTGGATTCTGTGGGGCAAACTCCTGAGAGGTATCTGATCTTGCTAGGACTCTAGACCCTCTCATCCAGGCACAGGCCTTTCCTTGCCTTCCTGGGCTTTCCTGGGGCTTCAGGAGCTGGCCCGTGGAGTCAGGGAGAGGCTGTCAGCCTGGATCCTCAGGACGACACTCTTGGGGTGGGGACACGAGGACCGGTGGGATGGGAAAGGGATAAGGAGGTATAGTCCTGGCTGAGGTTTCTGAGGTCAGGGCTTAAGGGTAGGGATAGGGTTTGACCTCTCCCAGTTTCTGCTGCTCCGAAAGTCCCCCTACTCCCCCCACCCACATGAGGTCCGTGACCCCCTCCCCCAGCTCACCCGCGTCACTCCCTGACCCGCTTTCCTCCCAGGGCCCTGCTCAGCATTTCCGTGGGGCCCTGTGGCTAGGGGCAGGCGAGACACTGATCAGGATTATGCTGAGCAAAGCAACCCCCACTCAGGAGGAGGTAGCATCCTGGATGGCCCTCAGCCTTGGGCTGCCCAGCTCAGGGAGAAGGGCAATGCTTTGCTCTCCGAGATGTCTCTACTTGGAACAGGGAGGCTCTAGACAATTTTGGCAGTGGGCGAGATGGCAGTGAGCTCTCAGGAGGAAATGGCAAGGCAGTCAAGGGATGGCTATGGAGAAATGGTGTGGCCACTCCTACCCTGGAGGGATCCTGTCGATTCAGGGACCCATGCTCACAGAAGGGCACGCATGGCCCTGATGGACATAGCTTTGGGACTGTGTGCATTCTCTGGGGGACTAGCCTTTGCCACAACCTAGGAGAGGAGAGCTGATGTGCTGAGTGGTGCCTAGAGAGGATTCTTATTCACTAGCGTCCACTGGGAAGTCCTCTCTGAGTTCTAGTGCCCTTCTTACCTGCTGTAGTCTGGCTTTCAGGGCCCCAGGACACAGAGTGCCCCTGTCCATTCTGTTTCCTACAGAGATAAAGCTCTCCTGCTCTCTAGTCCTGCACAGGCTGGCTCCAGGCTTGTTCACACCTCAGGATGTGTTAACCACAGAGATGAACACCAAACCTGGCTCAGCACCACAAAGCTTGGTGCAGGCTGGGCACGGTGGCCCATGCCTGTAATCTCAGCACTTTGGGAGGCTGAGGGGGGTGGATCACAAGGTCAAGAGTTTGAGACCAGCCTGACCAACATGGTGAAACCCCGTCTCTACTAAAAATACAAAAATTAGCCAGGCGTGGTGGTGGGTGCCTGTAGTCCCAGCTACTCGAGAGGCTGAGGCAGGAGAATCCCTTGAACCTGGGAGGTGGAGGTTGCAGTGAGCCGAGATTGTGCCATTGTACTCCAGCCCCGGCGACAGTGCGAGACTCCGTCTCAAAAAAAAAAAAAAAAGAAAAACAAAAAGCCTGGTGCAGGTTCCCCGTCTCCCTTGGCAGCAATGCTGAGTTCCTGAGTTCCTGAGTCCACCCTGCCTCCGCACGCCCCCCCTACCTCTATCTCCTTCCTTCCCCGGCCTGGCAGTCAGCCCCCACCCCCTCCCATCTCCCTGCCTCTGTCCAGCATCTCTCCTCGCCTTTTTTCATAAGGCGATTCCCTTTTCCTTTGTTCTTTCCTGGTTTCTTTATAGCGTTTCCTTTCATGCTTCAGGCTTCTTCCTCATCTCCTCCCATTGCCCTGATCTGTGGTTTCCTCGCACCTCCCCTTGCTTTCCTGTCGCTTGCCATCTCTTCCTGACTCCTCCACCTCTGTCCAACCTCAGTCCCCTCACAGATCACTTGCTGAATTATTCTCCATCTCATTATGCCCCCGCCATTTTCTTGCCCCGGACCCCTTACTCACAGGTGTGGGTCTTCTTTGCAGCCAGCAGCTCTGTAAAGACAAGAGAGGGGGTTGACGTCAAAGGTTGAAGACCATGATGGGCTGAGACACTTCCCTCACTCCTAGGATCCCACTGCCGCACTCCTTCCCTCAGAGCCTGGCATCTGAAGGGCAGGCAGGCCACCCCCTGCAGTGCCCCTCTCTCCTCCTCTGCCCTTGGGCCACACTGGCCCTCTTCCAGGTACCCAGAAGTGTCAGGCTCCTCACTGCCTCTGGGACTCCCCCAAGCTGCTCCTTTGCCTAGAATGCCTGTCCCTCCTGTACCCCTTAATCTAGCCAACTTCTCTTTCTCCCTCACGTCTCTGATTGTGTCTCTTCCTTGGAGAAGCCACACATACCCCCTTCCCCTACCCTTGTGCTGACACATTTAGCTCCTTGCATTTTATTTCCTGGCACTCACCATGTCACCAACTGTCACCTAACTGCTGTAATTGTGTCATTGTCTATGAAATGGGTCTTCCCTGCCAAATCGTAAAGCCCTGTGAAGGCAGGGACTGTGTCGGTCTTATTCACCTTGTAATTTCCAGAGGTGTCGGTCTTATTCACCTTGTAATTTCATTGGAGGTGCACAAGAAATATCCTACAGCCAGAGTTAAATCTCTGTGGGACTGAAATCTCTTGGTTGCTTATCTATGCCTGAAAACACCAGGGCTTCAGAGATGTGGGGGTTGGGAGTAGGGGGAGAGGATGTTTGGAGGAAGAAGAGAGGAGAGCTGCAAACACAGACCCCTCTCTGGCTTCCATGGGCCAGGCTTCCCTGGCCTACCAGCCTGAAGAGGAAGGCATCCCTTCTCTGCTGCTGCTGCATGGCCGGGTCTGGGTGGAGACTGGGCAGTAGGGAGCCTGAGTGGGTTGATGGGGGTCACACGGATACGCGGACCTCCAGGAGAAGCAGCCGTTGAGGGGAGGGCCTCAGCTGGAGCATGGTTGGTGGGGGGGAGTGGGTGTCACCCATTCATGCAGTTAGCATCTATGAAACACCTAGCCAGGGAGCCCCGGGAAAGAAGATTCCCTTGCCAGACCTTGGCCCATTTCCTACATCCACATGGCAGCTCATCACAGAGCACAGGGCCAGCCTTTTGTCTCAGAAAGCCCTTCAACCATGCCCTACACCCCCTATAGCTTCCCTAACCTCTGACACTGTTCTGTTATTTTTTTTCCTTCTGCTGTTCAGTCTTGACACCCGACACACACACACACACACACACACACACACAATGCCCTTCTGCCCGGGAGATGCTCCCCACTGGCAGGCCGTGGTCACTGGGCTGTGTGAAGGCGAGTGGCCTGATGGCCTGGTTCCTGCTGGGGTGAGGGAGGAGAAAAGACTGCCCCGAGGTGGCAAGGCCCCACCCAGCCCCGCCCATCTCCCCTTGCTCCTGCCTGGCCCCACCCAGCTTCCTCCCTGACGTGGCACCGGCTCCTGGCCTCTAGCCTTGCACCTCAGAGCAGTCCTGTGGTGGGGGTGCTCCCCTTGCTCACCCAGGCAGCCAATTCTTCCTCCACCAGTTGGCCCTGGAGCTTGGTGGCTGTGGCCCTCAAACTTTCCTCCTCCGTGCTCACAGCTGACCAAGCCTGTAGCCCTGCGATCCTGCTCTGAGGGGGTTCCTGACTTGGACCATGGGTGGGGCCAAGGACGGCCTGACATTCTGTCCTTCCCTGCTGACGGCCCAGTGCCCCACATTCTCTGCAGAGATGAAATCCCACACCCCTGGGTGAGTGGCGAGGAAAGGACCAGGCTACATGGTCACGGGCAGCTGACAGGGTGTGGTTCCCCCTGCCACACTCCCCAAGTCCGTCACTCCTTAAAGGACAGGTTTCTCCACTGGTGAATGAACAGAAGGTGGAGCAGCCAGCCTCCCGGCCACTGCTGTCTGGGGTCCTGGCCAGATCAAGGAAGCAGTGTCCCTGTGCCTCCTGGGGCAGGCCCACACCTGGGAGGGCCTGTCCACATTCTGATCCCTTGCTGGGTGTAGATCTGGCTCCCCTGACTTGGCTCTTCCCTCCCCATCTACCCTCCAACCTGTTCCTTCCTTCTCCCGCTTCTCCCTTTCTTTCCTGTTTCTCTCCTTTTGCGATTTCTTCTCCTCTGTCATCTCCCCAGCCTCTCCTCCCGTTTCTCCTCTAGTTTCACTCCCTGCCAACCCAGGGCTTTCTCCTCTGCACTCTTGTCCCTCCCTCCCCTCCTCACTTCTTGCCCAGTCTTTTGCCACTTCTGCCCTCTGAACCTCCGGCAGTCTCTTCCACCTGCAGGCAGGGCCATGGGCCTCTTACCCCATGAGGCTTGGTGCTGTCTCTGTGGGGCCCTGTCCATGGGGCAGCTCCCCTGGTGCCTCACTCCCTGCCAACCCAGGGCTTTCTCCTCTGCACTCTTGTCCCTCCCTCCCCTCCTCACTTCTTGCCCAGTCTTTTGCCACTTCTGCCCTCTGAACCTCCGGCAGTCTCTTCCACCTGCAGGCAGGGCCATGGGCCTCTTACCCCGTGAGGCTTGGTGCTGTCTCTGTGGGGCCCTGTCCATGGGGCAGCTCCCCTGGTGCCTCACTCCCTGCCAACCCAGGGCTTTCTCCTCTGCACTCTTGTCCCTCCCTCCCCTCCTCACTTCTTGCCCAGTCTTTTGCCACTTCTGCCCTCTGAACCTCCGGCAGTCTCTTCCACCTGCAGGCAGGGCCATGGGCCTCTTACCCCGTGAGGCTTGGTGCTGTCTCTGTGGGGCCCTGTCCATGGGGCAGCTCCCCTGGTGCCGTCCTGGCTGCCCTGGCTGCCCAGGAGGGCAGGGAGCAGGGCCCAGGGGAGGGAGGAGGGCGGAGGGTGGAAGGCGGGAGCACCTGGCCCTCCAGCAGGCAGGGAAAAGGAGTGGCTGGCAGAGTGTCCTGGCACCAGGAGGGGACATGAGGAGAGACCAGTGAACCAGCGCATGGAGTCTTGAGGAGAAACAAGACAGGAGAAAGGAAGGGAACTAGCATTTATTAATCACTTACTGTGTGCTGAGCCCTTTGCAGGACACTTTATGTAAATCCATGCTTTTACTTTGTGTAAATATTCACAATACCCACCACAGGGAAACATTATTATTCCAGATTGATCAGTGAGTGGAGGGATTCTCAGAGATATTACTGATTTTGCCCAAGGACTCACACAAGAACAATAAATGGTTGAGCTATGATTTGGACCCAAGTCTTTGTGACTTCAGAATCCTGTGATTTCTACCTACGACAGGCGACAGGCATAGGGGAGATGGAGAGGGCAGGTTTGGGGGACCGTGTCTCTTCTCTAGGATGCAGTGAGACTCCTCCCAGTGACTGTTCAGTTCCCTGTGGCCTCTGCCTGCTTGGCGCCTGCCCCTAACCCTTGCTGCTCTTGCCAGGACTCCCTGAGCCCCTGATGCTTCCATGTGCTCCTCATCTGTTGGGGCAAGGGGCAGGCCTGGAGGAGTGCCTGGAGGCAGAGAAGCCATGGTGGGGAAGAGGAGAGGAGAGATGCTGCACTGGACTCGTTGGGAGAAGGAGAGGCTCCCAGACCTAGTGGCCCACACTGAGGCCTGCAATGAAGGCTCTGAGGGGGGCCAAGAGGACGAGGCTTCTGGGGATCCTGGTGCTGCTTTTCTCCTGCATGGCCTGGGCCCAGAGTTTGATTAGCTGGGCCTGGCTCTCCTGGTTACCCAACAGGCAACTGGCCAGGGGCCAGGCTGCAGCAAGAGGCTCCCTGGCACCTCCTCCTGCTCTCGTTCCCAGCTGGTAAACAGCAGAGCAGGAGTCAGCCATGCCACAGCCTCGTGACTCGCCCACTCCCCCCCACCTGGTGCACGTGGCACCTGGCATGGAGAGGGCAAGCAGCTGTCCCTTCCCTCTTCTGCCGTCTCGTCTCGCCATCCTCCACTCCTGCCCAACCCTGGAGCTTCACACTCTGCTACCATCAGCACCTCTGTTCTTAGGTAGCTCCCAGGGTCTCCCCATGGCTGCAGACTGAGAGATAAAGGTAGAAGTGGAGAAGGACTTTTCAACTCCTAGGGTCATTGACAGTGGATGAGTAGTGAGAAAGAGGGGAAGTTTTGGGGACCTCCTGCACTGAGAGTCTGATGGTATGTGTCTATGCCTCTGAGGCTCTGATTATCCCTGTGTTCTTTTGGTAAATGTGGGCCCACGCATCCATGTATGCGTCTCTGCACAGAACAGGATATTGGTCTGTTTGGGGGCTCTGCCCCTTGGGCAGGTTTGGAGTGAGAGGTAAAGGTCTTTGCAGCACCCCGCCCCCCCCCCCCCACCCAGCACCCTCCAGCTGACAGGAGGAGCCAGCAACATGCCAGGGGTGGGAGTGCAGGGGAGATGCGGTTCTGCTCCCCTCCTCCCCAGAACTCTTCAGTTATCCCCCATCTCTCTGTCTCTCTTTGCTGGCTCTTGCCTGTCTGTGGCTCCTCTCCAGCTGTCCCCTCTCTATCTTTTCTCCTTTTTAGGCCTCTCTTCCTCTTGACTCTGGGTCTCCCAGGGGCCCTTCATGACTACCTCTCCTACAACCCACCAATTGCAGGCACAGAGCGGCGGTCACGTAGAATGCTTGTGGATGGACACAGAGCATCCCCAGACATTGCAGGCACAGCTGACTCCCCAGTTGTGTCACTTTGTGCTACTGTGTAGGGTGGGGAGGAAGTGACTGGAGATTTAGAAGACAGTATCCTGGCCTCTAGGCCTACGAGTGTCACATGCTTCCTAGGCATTCTCTACCTCTCCCCTGCCCTAAGCATGGATAGTTTGAGTTTTTTTTTTCTCCCCAGGGCAAGAAGATCCCTTGGTTATCCTTTTGGGAAGTTCCCCCTCTTGTCTAAACTTTCTCCCTCTTGCTGCAATCACAGCCCCTTATCCTTTCAAAGCAGGGCGGTGGTTATTTCCTCTTCAAATACAATCTTATGTAAGGAAGGGGCTGATAGGGATCAGAGAATCATTTCATCCCCACGTGCCCAGTCCCCTTATCGGGGAAATCTCCATGCTGGGGGCAAACACTCTGGAAGGGATGGGAGGTGGTGGTGGTGGCTTGGAACTGGGGAGCAGTCCCCAACATCTCTTTCCCTCCCTCCCCAACCCTAAACCACAGAAACCACTTAAAGCTCAGCACAAGTCTGCCCTTTCAGGGAGGGCCTGGGGGTCAAGGTGGAAAATATGTGGAGCCTGGGTAGTCTGCAGTGGCACACACTTCCCCAGCCCCATCCTTGGAGGGCCCTCTCCTTGGGATGCCTGATCCAGTGATTAGGGACCACCTTTCTTTGGGTTCTAGGGGGTTCCCTGCCTGGGGATGCCTCAACCCACTGGAGTGACTCAGGGATGGGTTGTGCCTCAACCGTTGAAAAAGGACAGCCCAGGCTCTGTAACCTTCGGTAGCCTCCAGATCTCACAGTCCCCACCCCTCCCCCTTCTTGTCACAAAGGCCACTGTGGGTGGAGGAACAGTGGGAGTTTGACCCTAGCTCCTGGCCTTGAACTTTCCACAGTGACCCTGCTTGTACCTCTCCTCTACCAATTAACATTTATAGTCACACAGGCTTGGAGGCGGCAAGAAGGGTTTAAATGCTGGAGCAGAATCACTTATAAGAATGTGGTCTGCCATTTACTAGCTGTAGGCCCTGAGGGAAATCTCAGCCCTCAGCTACCACATCAGTAAAAATCGGGTAATAATACCTGTCGTAACTAGTGGATTTTTTTGTTTTGTTTTGTTTTTGAGACAAGGTCTCACTTTGTTACCCAGGCTGGAGTGCAGTGGCGTGATCTCAGCTTACTGCAGGCTTGACCTCCTGGGTTCAAGAGGTCCTCCTGCCTCAGCCCCCCAAGTAGTTGGGACTACAGGTGCATGGCACCACATGCAGCTAATTTTTGCATTTTTTGTAGAGATGAGGTTTCATCATGTTGCCCAGGCTGGTCTCAAACTCCTGAGCTCATGTAATCTGCCTGCCTCAGCCTCCCACATTTATCCACTTATCAAAGTGTTAGGATTACAGTCGTGAGCCACCACACCTGGCCTCTGACTAGTGTTTATAGAAGTGCTTTGGGGCCAGAGCAATCTGCACACTGGAGGGGTTCTTAGGACCTCCTCACTCCCATGTTTCTGTACTTTAGCTACCCAGGATGTTCCTCCAGCAATGCTAGGGCCCCCATCACAGAGCCTCAGGGCTGTGAATGCTGAGTGAACTGCTCCTGGGAGGAGTGGCCTTGGATTTCCTCATAAGCAGTTGGGGTGGCAGTGGGGGTGTCTGGGTGGAGTCAGGTCAGAACCTTTCCCTCCAGCCAGGGCTGATCCCCAGGCAAACTTACTTAACCTGTCTGATCCATTTCTTTCTTTGTAAAGTGGGAATAATAATACCTACTTTCCTGAGTGGTTGTGACGTGGTGGCTTACACCTGTAATCCCAGCACTTTGGAAGGCTGAGGCGGGCAGATCACGAGACCGAGACTGAGATCACGAGACCGGATCAGGAGATCGAGACCATCCTGGCTAACACGGTGAAACCCCGTCTCTACTAAAAATACAAAAAACCAGCGGGTGTGGTGGCACGCGCCTGTAGTGGCAGCTACTCGGGAGGCTGAGGCAGGAGAACCACTTGAACCTGGGAGGTGGAGATTGCAGTGAGACAAGATCGCACCACCTCACTCCAGCCTGGGCAACAGAGTGAGACTCCGTCCCCCCACCCCAAAAAAGAGGAATAATAATACCTACTCTACTGAGTGGTTGTGATGATTAACTGAGATAACACAGATAAAGTTCAGGACCTGGTCCAAAGTACTATGGTTAAAAAAAAAGTTTCCTCTCCTGCCTCCCTCTTTCTGTCCCTATAATCTTCCCTTCTCTTTATCTGACCCCTCTTTTCTATTCCCTTTCTTGCTTTATTTTTCTCTGTAACATATCACCGAGTAGCATTCTTCACATTTTAATGGCTTATTTTATCACTTTTCTGATCCCCATGTCTGTTTAATCACTGCTGTATCCAATGCCTGCCACCTGATGGACCTTCCCGAAGTATTTGTTGAAGGAATGCATGAATGAAGGTTCTACGGCCTCTAACTTTCTTTCCAAATACTTTCAAATGGGCATCAAATCCAGTTTCTCACCAAGGGTTGTTATGGGAGAATTTGGGGGCTGAAATAGAAATCCAGTACTAGGGGTAGACCTAAATCTATAGGTAGACTTCCCAGAATTCAAACGTGGGATTTTAAACTGGCAGGGTATGAAACCTTTGCAGAGCTACCATCTTAGGGAAGGAGGCCCCTTTCAGAGTGACTTGATTGGGAGGCAGCAGCTGGCAGTGGGGGGTATCATCTTGAAGTGATTAAGAGTCCAGACTCTGGAGCCAGACTCCCTGAATTCTTCCCTTTACTAGCTATGTTAGTCCTAGTTCTTCCCTTTACTAGCTATGTGAGGCCCAAGGTCCCATTGGATAACAATAGTATTTACACCCTTATAGAAGGTGCTGGGAGGAATAAATGGCTTGACTAATTGTTGGAACAGTTCCTCATGTGGTTATGATCCACGTGTAGTAGTTAGCACTTAGGATTGTTTGGTCAATGCCACCACCTGGTGGACACCTGGAGCAAGAGTTCTCTGGCCTAGGGCTGGGTGGTGGGGACCCAATCAGGGAAGGGAGAAGGAACTGGAGAGCTGTCTGAATGAAGCCGTGTGTGTGTGAGTGTGTGTGAGTGTGTGTGTGTGTGTGTGTGTGCTGGAATTTAATGTGTGTGTGTGTGTGTGCTGGAATTTAATGTGTCCAGGTGCTGAGGTTTTGTCAGATCCAGCAAGCTTAGCCCTGGTGCAGGCCACAGCTGGCACCATGAAAAATGAGAAAGGGCCCAAGGGAGAGGGAGAAAGAAGTTGGGTTAGCCTAGTGCCTACCTCACTTCCTCCCTCCCTCCTCCAAGCCTGGCCTGAGTCCAGGGGAACCGGCTCCTGGGAAGGTGGAGGCAGAGAGAAGAAGGTCACTACTGACGTCAGGGACATTCAGGTAGAGGTAAACACAATGTGACCTACAATTATCCACCTCCCCCCACCCCCACCTCCTTCTGGCTGGAGGAGCCTCTTCTGGCATGCCTGAGAACAGTTCTCACAATTTGGTAGTACCCCACCTCCCCCGTTTCAATCCCTGGGACATTATATCTCATTCATTTGGTACCCAAGCACCTCTCTGGTTCTTGGCTCCAGACTTGCCCCACCCCTCAATGGAGGCACAGGTGTGGAAGAGGCAAGAGGGAAGAAGGAAGACTAAAGGGCACTGTGTGTTCATCTGACATCCCCTGACTCACTCCCAAGACCCAGAAATTTCATCTGTCTTCAGGACAGATGTGGGTTTTAGAGGGGCACAGGAAGGGAGTGTTGATTTCCTCTGTGCAGCCTCAAGTGGAAGGTGGCTTGTATTGGTTTCTGTCAGAGTGACTCAGTGATTGCAGGGCTCCCTGATTGTTCGGGGGCCTTGTTGGACGGGGACCTTAGGACCTACTTGGCCCAGATCTACTGAAGGAGCATCTCATGGGGATGGAGCCCAGGACCCTGCATATTTAACAAGCTCTTCCAGGATTTCTGATGTCTGGTTATTCTGATGCTCCTTCAAGCTTGAGAACCACTGCTTAAGGTCTGCTCTACTCAGACCGTCTGAATGAGCATCTTCCCCCCGCGTATGGCCGGGATAGAGGGAAGATGGGTAGGCTCTACGCCCGAGCGTGTAAGGTGCCAGTAAGGGGAAAAACATGGCTAAGGACAAGCGGATATTTTATTAGCAAAAATAAATACAAGCCGGGCAGGGTGGAAAGAATGTGGACTGCAGACACAGTGGAGACGTCCTGAGGAAGCCAGGGGCTCAGTTTACAGGCTGAGATGGGTGGGCGCCAGGGATGACCCGGGACCTAGTCCCCCACCCAGCGGGGGCAGCAGCGCAATGAGGGGCGTCTCGCACTCCCCCAGCAGCACATCTCTGCGAAGTCCCGCGCCCCTGTCTAGCACCTTGGCCCTCAGGCTGCGGGCGGCCAGGTCCGGCGGGCCGAGCCCGTCGAAAAAGAAATCCTCGTTGAAGATGGGGTTGGCGCTGCACTTGACCACGCGGCTCTGCTGCTCCCGCGGCCGGACGCGGGGCCGCAGCCTCAGCACCACACAGCAGCCGCCGCCGCCGCTCCCGGGGCGGGACCGCGGCCGGGGCAGGCCCTCGGCGCTCACTAGGCGCAGCCGCAGCCGCCCGGGCCCGGCCTGATATTCGGTGGAGAGCCGCAGCTGCCCGCCGCGGGGCCCCAGGCGCAGCACGCTCTCGCGCGTGGGCCGCAGCTGGCAGCACAGGAAGTCCAGGTGGAAGAGCGGCGGCGTGGGCGGCCCGGCGCGGCGCGGCGGATGCGGGCTGGTATCGGCCGAGCTCGCCTTTTCTGGGGACAGAGAGTGCGGCCTGGACACCCGGCGCCGGCCCAGGCCCGGCCGCGGGGAGCCGAAGGGCGACGAGTCCGGCGACGAGGCCGTGTCGCTGTCGGGGGCCCGGCAGAGGCGCAGGTCCGGGGCGGAGACGTGCAGCCGGGACTGCGCCGCGGGGAGTCCCCCGGCCGGGGCGGGTGGCGGCCCGTGGAATAGGGATTCCCGCCGGCGCGTGTGCGGGCTCTCGGGCAGGAAGGCCCAGCCTTCGCGGCCCGCCAGGTGAGGCAGCGAGCAGGTCGCGGGGAGGCCGCGCCCCGCCACGTCCCGCCGGGCCGCGGGCTCTGTGCCGCCCGGGTCCGGGAGCCGGGGCGGGATGAAGAACTGCGGGATGCGATCCGGGGTGAGGACGTTAGGGCAGGCGCTCCTGGGCGGGCCTGGGGCGCGACGCTTGGAGAACAGGCCGGAAGGCGCCCAACGGGCCGCGGGCTCCGCGGCCCCCACCTTATAGCCAGCTTTTTCCAAGAGCCACATGCGGTGGGTGGGGTAATGGAATTCCGAATTCCGCAGGGCCGAGAGGGTCCAAATCCCGTCTCAGATGGGAGTGCTTGGCGGAGCGGGGCTGGGCGAGGAGCGAAGAGGAGTCAGAGGTGAGTGATGCTGGCGTACACCGGGCGGTCAGCCACTGCGCCCCGGTCTCCGGACCCACTGGGAGCGCGGACGCCTATTTGAGCAGAAAAAGAAAGGGCGGCGAAGTCTGGGGGGCTGGGGAGAAATGGAGGGAGCGAAGGGCCAGTCAGTCACATTTTCAGATACGGGCCTCCGTCACCAAGTACGCAGATTCTCCCACTGGTACTAAAGATGCCCCATTCACCTTAGAGTTAGAGGGCCCATATAGTATCCACTAGAACCCTAGGGTACTATTAGGACAAATAGGATAATAACTGCATTATACCAAAAGGACCCAGATCCCAAACCCCCTGGGACACCGCGCCCTAGGGGGGCTCACGCTCTTCTCCCCCGCCCATTTCGAAGACTTGGGTTTTCCTCTGGGATCCAGTCTGGCGCCCCTCGGGACTTCCTCCCTTTGCCAGGCTGCCCCGGCGCAAGCTTCTCTGGCCTGAGCCATCCCTCAGTCCTAGCCCCACCTGCCTCCTCTGGCTCCTCCCTCCCCTCATCGAGTCGCTCCAAGCCAGAAGAGGACTCACTTCTGCCCCTGGCAGCCAGGGGACACACCTGGCTGCTGACCTCAGGACACCCTGGGCTGGTCCAAGGAGACGCACCTCCCGGGGGCACAGAATCCCACCCCCGGTAGCCCTGACCGTCCGGCTCCCGCGCCTCCCAGCCCTACCGCATCCCGCGTCTGCAGGGCGGGGCCGGGCCGTTGGGTCGCCCCTCCCACTCTCCACTCCTTTTCTCCCTCGGAAACCACCGAGCACAAAGGCAGCATTGATTCTCCGCCACCCTCAGAGTGGTCTCCGGAAGGCTCCGCCACCACGGGCTCGCCTCACCCCTGCGCGGAGCCACCAAGAGCACCGTGTTTCGACCCTCTGCCCTGGAATCCGAGCTAGCGACCCTCTCCGTCACGCGCCCGGAGTGCTGGCCTCACCTGTGGGTCGCCTCTGGGTTCTGGCCTTAGGCCCTGACACTTTCAGAGCCAGAGGGGAGCAGCTTTCTCTGCAGCTTGCTCCCCCAGCGCAGTCCTTATGGGAGGAGCTGGCAGGGGCCTCCGCTGCCTACGTCCTACCTCTTTTCCTGGATAAACACAGCTCTGTCTGCGCGGCCATCAGCCCGGTCTTCTGACTTCCTCCAGCTGAAGCCAGGTTTCTAGCAACAATCCATTCCTGTGCCCAGGCCTCCTCTGCTGAAGCTGGGCTGCTTAGGGGTGGGGGAGGGCTACAGAGAAGAGGGAGACGGCCATCAGTGGACAGTGGCCACTTCTTTGGTGCTCGGTTCCAACCCCAAGCCCTCACAGGTGAAGTCCGTCTTCTGTAAAACCCTCCTGGTTGAAATCCTGCCTTGGCCCCCAGTGCCCTGTTCTGGAGCCATTCCAGTAGCTCCAAGGCAGAGTGACTTGCAGTGATCAGTTCTCTGCATTATTCTGGCTAATAGTTTCCTAAATTGTTGTGGCTAAAGGAAAAGTGGCCAGACTCAGGATTTCTGGACTTGGAAACACTGAAGATAAAGCTGGATCCAACAGTCAGGATCAAGCTGGCCTATGCCCTCCATCCCTGACAGACCTTAGGAAGCACAGGCCACCACAGACAAGATGAGACCATCAGTTGCACTCTAGACACACCTACCATCCTTCAGTCTCTGAAAGGAAGCAAGGCTAGTTCCTCGCCTAGGACCACTCTTGCCCTTCATGCTTCAGCTCTGGAGGCCCTCATTGACACCCTCCCATATAAATTAGGGGCACCTGCTGTACACTTTCATAGTACCTCATACTTTTCCTTTGTGGCATTGATTACAGTTTTTCCCCCTCTATTTATGTGGTTATTTGTTTAATGTCTGCCTCTCTTACTAGACTAAGAATCTTAAAAACAGTGCTTGGTGCAAAGCAGGTACTCAATCAGGATGTATTTGATGAGTGAAGTAGTAAGCAGAATTATACTTGAATCAATTTGTTCATCCATTCATTGAAGTGCCTAAAAGGTGCCAGGCACTGTGCTAGGGGGATACATAGAATAGAGAGCTGTCTAAGGGGAGAGACAGACAATAAACATGCAAACAACAATAAGACAAATCCTGAAATTCAGGAAACAAGATGAAACAAACCAGTGAATGCAATGATTATTGTGTCATCTGATACTTGAAGATTTTAACAAAGCAAGTGTTTCTTTTGTGATGATCCCTGGTGGCCTCCAGACCTTCCATTCCTGTGGCTTCTGACTCAGCTCAGCCCTGGTGTTGTTTCTGGGGAGGGTCCATCTTCTTGGAGTGCTGCAGTGTTCATGGCTTTGTCATCAGTCAGATGGGCTGGGAATCTGGATTCTGCGACTGACTAGCTGTGTGATCTCTAGCATGTAACTTAATCTCTTTGGGGCTTACCTTTTCCATCTGGAAAACAGAAAGAATAAAACTCTCAGAGTTGGTATGAGGATTAAACAAGATAACACGTGGGCATCATTTAGGCTGACATCCACTAAAAGTGTGAGAAAACAGGAAACCCAACTCAGTCTGACTTAACAATATGGACATTTGACTTCCATAATAAGAAGTCCAGAAGTAGGTAGGACCCAGGGAACACAACTGTTTTATTTTTCTTCCTTTTCTTTTTTCTCTTTAGGCTAGTCAAGTGAAACAGTGGGAGTGGAGATGGAACAAAGAAATCTGCAATTGGTTGTGATCAATTAGTTGTAAACACTACTGCACTTGGAGCAACCTCTTCCTTTTCCTGACTGCTTAGGAAGGATGGAATGTATTTCCTTCCTTCTGGGAGTGTTTGAATGAAGATTAGACTCTCCTTGAATGAAGAGCAACCAGTTTTTTAGTATACAGTGATTTAGACTCTGGGTCTAGAGTGTAGATATCATGGGCATGTGAAAGCACAGAAGGAGAAAAGGTTTTTATGTGAGTATATGGGAGAGGAAATAGTTGATTGTCATAGCTTTTTGGCTATGGCCTCCGTTACATCTCTAGCTTTTGGAAGGCACTAAATTGAGGCTGTTCAAATCCATGTCCACCTATCCTTGGCCCATCGTGAGATTGATGGCTTAGGAAGCATGTGGTCTAGGTACTAGAGAGGGAGCCTGACCCACCTACCTCACCGCTGCTGCTGAATTTGTGCACAACTCTCTGACCTGGTTCCATGTCACAAAGGGTTTCATTCTCTCTGATTCCCTGAATCCCCAGCTCCAGCCCCAGATCCTGGAACCCTAGCATATGCCTGAAGCTGAATATTTTACTTGCCAGAGTAAGAGTTTTTACACAGACTCTGTCATCTTCTACTGGCCCTCCTCTTAAACTGAGGCAGCGGCTGCTAGCTACTCACCAAACCCATTTTACTTTCTTTTTCTTTTTCTTTCTTTTTTTTTTTTTTTGAGACAGAGTCTTGCTCTGTCGCCCAGACTGGAGGGTAGTGGTATGATCTCGGCTCACTGCAGCCTCCGCCTCTCAGGTTCAAGCGATTCTCCCACTGTAGCCTCCTGAGTCGCTGGGATTACAGGTGTGTGCCACCGCACCCAGCTAATTTTTGTATTTTTTGGTAGAGATGGAGGTTTCACTATGTTGGCCAGGCTAGTCTCGAACTCCTGACCTCAAGTGATCCACCCACCTCAGCCTCCCAAAGTGCTGGGATTACAGGCATAGGCCACCATGCCTGGCCCCTCATTTTACTTTCTTCTTTAACATATAGTTAGAATGAAAACATGTTGAAGGAATGATGGCATTAGAAAATTACCACTGGCCACTATCACAGTAATAATTGCTTTAGGCAAGAATAATCAATAAAAGCTAAAATTAATGGGCAAAAGTATGATGAGAAACAGGATATTTATACAATCTCAAAGTGCCTCCCAATAAAATACTTATTAAAAAGGTAAAAATGGTAATTTTCCGTGGAGAAATATGGCAGACACCATAGTAACCAACTGATCAAAGGGAACATTGGCATTAATGGGACAAATCAGCATCACGTTTCTCTTGTCATCAAGCACTGAGAAGGCCACAACATTGCTTCTGAAATATTGCTGACAAAAATGCATAACTTGAATCTAATGATGAGGAAACATTGGAGAAATCCAAACCTTGGAACACGCTACAAAACAACTAACTCGTACTCTGAGAAACATATCAGTGGACTGGATTCCAAACAGTGGCTCATGCCTGTAATTTTAACACTTTGGGAGGCCAAGGTAGGCAAATCACTTAAGGCCAGCAGTTTGAGGCCAGTCTGGGCAACATAGGGAGACCCCATCTATACAAAAAATTAAATAAAATTTACCTGAGCTTGGTGGCATGCGCCTGTAGTCCCATTTACTTGGGAGGCTGAAGCAGGAGGCTCCCTTGAGCCCAGAAGTTTGAGGCTGCAGTGATCTATGATCACGTGATTGCACTCCACCCTGGGCAACAGAGCAAGACCCTGTCTCTAAAAAAGGAAATTAAAAAAAAAAAAATGTCAAGGTCATGAAAGACAAAGAAAGAGGAACTGTTTCAAATTAAAGGGGATTAAAGAAACATGACAACTAAATGTGACATATGATTCTGAATTGGATCCTGAAACACAGAAAGGATATTAGTGGGCAACTGGCAAAATCTGAATAAAGTTTGTAGATTATAAAAAAACAACAGAAAAAAAACATGTAGTTAGACCATATTTTCTTTTTTTTTTTTTTTTTTCAGACGGAGTCTCGCTCTGTCACCCAGGGTGGAGTGCAGTGGCGCCATCTCGGCTCACTGCAACCTCTGCTTCCTGGGTTCAAGTGATTCTCCTGCCTCAGCCTCACAAGTAGCTGGGACTACAGGCGAGCACCACCATGCCCTGTTAATTTTTGTATTTTTAAAAATTTTTAGTAGAGATGGGGTTTCACCATATTGGCCAGGCTGGGGTTAGACCATATTTTCTAACCAGCTTTCTTTGCAGTTTGGTGGGGCTTTGTGACTGAATTCTGGCCAATAGAACCACTTGGAGGCCTGGCCCAGAACATCTCCCTGTGGATTCTCTCATCTGGCAACTGGATGCCTACACCAAGGGTGATTTTGGAGTCATGTGTTGGAGATCACAAAGCTTTGTCAGCCAGGTTCCTGAATGACTGCTAGACACCACGGGCTGAACTTTATGTGAGTGAGAAATACATTCTATTTGAAGATATGGGTTAAGCTACAGAGATTTAAAGGCTTATCTGTTTCAACATTTGGTTTTACCATACCTAATAACAAAGTCCTTCATGATATGGCCTGGGAAGCTCTAATTCTTTGGTAAACCTTCCCTAATCTTGACCTCTTCCTGAACATCCCCTCCACCTACTAGCCTCAGTGGAATTCTGGCTGTCTCAAGACAGGACACTTCTTACAGCCGTCCCTGTGGAAGCTGGTGCCACCCTTCTCCTCCCCAGGCTCAGAGGAGCTACAGACTTCTGGATAGTTATTGCCTCCTCCATTGTTCTTCTCCCTCACAGCAAATCTTTTCTCCTTAGAAATGTGTACCAGCCATGTTGCTGTCTTTCCTCCCCTTCCACTGTTCTCACCTGACTCATCCACCATTGCCCCCGGGTTTTGCCAGCTGGTTCCCACCTTCCTTTCTTCTAAGGTTGGTGCCACTTCAGATACCTGTTTTCTACCAGCAGCTGGGCGCTCAGGATGTCTTGGTCACACATGTACCTGGTACCTGTTTTCCTGATCCCTACAGCGGCTTTTCCAAACCATCCCCCTTCCTCCAGACCTCTTTCCCCACTGATGGCCTTGCCTTCCATTTCATTAAGAAAGTTGAAGCACTCTGGGTTGAATCCCCTCAACTTCCTGTCCTGCTCTGCACTCTACCTCCTTCCTTTCGGTCTCAGAGTCATGCTGACGCTCTCCCATGGCTCCCAAGACAGCTCTAAGAGGGCTGTTCTGTTGGATGACACCTCTGTCCCTCTTTCTCCTAAAAGTTTCAGCCTCTTTCCACTAGCAATTAAAATACAGTCAAATATCTTTCCTTGAATAACAACATTCCTAGAAAGAAGCATCTACATTCATTTCCTCATTCCCTGTTCATATTTTCATCCACTGTAATCTGGATTTTTCTCCTACCTCCTAAGATTGTTCTGGCAAAGGAAACCACATTTTCTTCATGACCAAATCCAAAGGTCTCTTTTTAATTTTATTATGCACTTATTTATTTTAGTTTCTTACCTTTTTTGTTTTTGTAGAGATGAGTGTCTCACTTTGTTGCCCAGGCTGGTCTCAAACTCCTGGCCTCAAGCAATCCTCCCACCTCGGTCTCCCAAAGTGTTGGGATTACAGGCATGAGCCACCACTCCTGGCTCAAAAGCTTCTTTTTAATTCTCACCTTCCTTGCCTTCTCTTCGGCATTTGATGCTGCCGACCTCTTCCTCTTAAGGATGGTCACTCCTGTCTTGTTCTCAGCCTCTTTAGTGGATCCTTGGTTTTCTATCCCAACTTTAAGCCTTAGTGTGACATAAGGTTCTGGTTCTATTTTTGACCTCTTTCCTTCTCCTTCCCTCCCTCCCCTTTCCCTCTCCCTCCTCACCTCTGTCTTTCATCTTGCCTCCTCCTCACTTCCACTCTGCATAAGGCATTCCCAGGGGTTTCATGCCACTTTTTTTTTTCTTTTGGGACGGAGTTTTGCTCTTGTTGCCCAGGCTGGAGTACAATGGTGTGATCTCGGCTCACCGCAACCTCCGCCTCCCGGGTTCAAGTGATTCTCCTGCCTCAGCCTCCTGAGTAGCTGGGATTACAGGCATGTGCCACCACACCCGGCTAATTTTTTGTGCTTTTAGTAGAGATAGGGTTTCTCCATGTTGGTCAGGCTGGTCTCGAACTCCCGACCAGCCTCTCGACTCTGGAATCACTCAGGTGACCTGCCCACATCGGCCTCCCAAAGTGCTGGGATTACAGGCATGAACCACTGCGTCCGGCCTCATGTCACATTTTATATTGGCTCACAATTTGAGTTAGTAGCTTATCTCTCCAAGCTCCGTATCACAATATCCACGTTCCTGCTGGCACTTGCCACATGGTACAAGTTCCATGGGCACTTCAAGCTCGATGCATGTAAAACTGAGCTCATTGTTTACCCCCACCTCTTTCTGTATTTCCAGTGATAACCACCTGGAAACTCATAAGCCAGAAACTTGGAGTCATCCTAGACAGCTTGTCTTCACAGATCCACATTGTATAACTAGTGGCAAAGTCCTGCACTTCCTGTATTTGTAACATTTTCTCATATCTCTCAGCTTCGCAGCTCTGACCCCTGCAGGCCCTTACCGTCTCTAGTGTAAAGCCTGCAGGGATCTCCTAACTAGTACTCCTGCCTTCAGTCTTGCTGATGCCTTACTGCCACTGAGTCATCTTTCTAAATAACAAAGCTCTGTCACTCCCAAGCCCAAGCCCTTTAGAGGCTCCCTGTTGCCTGCAAGACAAAGTTCCAGCTCTCCAGCAGGGATTATGAAGCCTTCCTGTGGTTTGCTCCTGCCCACCTTCTCTTTCCCTAAACGCCTGCCCTCCTCAACACCTTGCTCTTCTCCAAAGTTCCTGTACACTTTCACACCTGTGCACCTTTGTCTTACTTCCCCTCTGCCTGGGATATCCTCCTCTCCCCTGCCTGCCTAATGAACACCACTTAACTTTTGAGACAGTTCAGGAAGAGCTTCTTCTAGAAGATGTTTTCTGATTGCTTTTGTAGAGTAAAATGAGCCCTTCCTCCCGCTGCGATGACACTGCAGTCGTGATAGAAGCCAGGGTGGGTGTGGGAGGAGCGTGACAGGGCACTCTCACTTGGCACCTGGCTCCCGCATTGTGCATCTTGAGACCGGGGCCCTGTCTTTCACTTCTGGGTGCCTGGTGCCTCACACAGTGCCTGACACCTGGCGGGTACTCAGTAAATCTTTTCAGTCAGTGCTGAATGGGAAGGTGGGTATGTGAGATGCCCTGGAAGGATTTTGATTTCCAACCACAGAAAGGCCCTGGGCCGAGAATGGGACTGTGAGACTTTATTTACTCAGAGAAAAGGGTCATTTCCCTCGCCTCACCAATCGCTGCTTGAGGACCCCTCCCTGCTCTTTGGTGGGTCCCAGGCAGGCAAGGGAGGTAGTGGGAGGCTCTCCTGCAGGCACAGTGACTGTTACTGGGGCGACTCTTCTTCCAACTGCAGCTGAAGGAAAACACCTGCAAGAGAAGGGTGAGCTGAGCTGCAAGAGCTGCACTGAGATGGCAGGAGCTTGATGGACACTCTGAGCATTTGGCTGCAAATTACCCATTACCTGGGTCCTGTCCTTTCGTTACAGGTTGGATAACTCATACATAGAAAAAAAAATTCTAGTTCTGCTCTCCCTCACTTCATCTGTGTCCCCAGTAGGTGCCCTATCCCACCCCTAAAGAAGCGGGACCACAGCTTGGGATGAATCCTTGGCATCTTTTCTTCCTCCTGTTTGTTCTGGGGGTGGGTGGTGGCAGGACGGGGCCTGGGGCTGGGCTGGGGGCTCCTTTACCTGAGGACTTGGCATAAACTGTCTGCTGGTCTCTGCTGTGGGCGATGCAGGACATGTAAAGCTTCTGGTCCTCAATCTTGTCCACTTCTACGTCCATTACAACCAGAGAGCCCACGGGGATCAAGCTGGGAGAGGAGGCAGCTTAGCCCATCTCTCATGTGAACCCGGTTCCCCATCCCTTCACTCTCTGTGTCCTCTTCCCTTTCTTCATCCCTCCCTGCCTCGAGGACTCATAAGTGGCCCTGGGCTCAGGGCCTTTTTGTCAGCTCCCAAAGTTGGACAGCAGAGGCTGTGTCCTGGCCAGGGACTAGAGGAATTGCTTGGGAGTGGGCTGGGGAAGGAGAGTGGCAGGCAGGGCTCCTACACCCCAGCTGCTGAGGATGGCCACTTCCAGGGATGAAAAGGTCTGTGACTTTGGCCAGTGCCCCAAGGGCCCATACTTACTTTTTGAACCTGATGTTGAGGCTTAGTGTGAACAGCCCCTCTCCAGCCAGGAAGGCAGTTTTAGAAAAGGTCTCATCCATCATGGCTGCCAGGGACCCGCCGTGAGCAAACCTGGGGGTGGGGGTAAGGTGAGGAGCAAGGCCTGGGCTGGGGCTGCTGGGCAGACCCCCTCAATGGGCCTTCCCTCCCTCCTGTGGTGATCCTACCTCTCCCTTTCCCTAGACCCTTCCAAACACAGACGTTCAGCCTCAGGGCAGCCAAATAGGAAAGAAGGAAACAGCTGCATCCCATCTGATCAAACCCGTCAAAATCAACTGAGCTTTTCTGTTTTGCTTCAGCATGCGTTTGCAGCCACTGATATGACATTTTATTTCATCAGGGAAAATTGTTTTTTTCTGATAAAGTTAATAGAAAACATTTTTCTGGTTCATTACCTAATTGCTGGCAATAATTGCCAAAATTTGGAAGGATGGGCATATACAGGAAATGAAAAAGTCCCTGAACTTTTTGACTCAGTCTTTGAGGCACAACCCTGGGCTGTTTCTCACCTTACCAGTCACTACAGCCAGTGCGGGGCCCACATCTCAAGATAAGTAAATGTGAAACATAACTTATGACCTATCAAGGGCTGGCATGACACACTTCTGAGCAGCGTTGCCACAGAAAGCAGAGCGCCTGCTTCAGCAGGCTCAATGCTGAAATTGAGCTGAAATGCTCAAATGCTGCAGACATTTGCTTTATTTAGAATGCATAGAATGGCCAGTCACAGTGGCTCATGCCTGTAATCCCAGCACTTTGGGAGGCTGAGGTGGGTAGATCACTTGATGTCAGGAGTTCGAGACCAGCTTGGCCAATATGGTGAAACTCTGTCTCTACTAAAGAATATAAAAATTAGACGGGTGTGGTGGCAAGCGCCTGTAACTCAGCTACTTGAGAGGCTGAGACATGAGAATCACTTGAACCCCGTGGGTGGAGGTTGCAGTGAGCCGAGATTGTGCCACTGCATTCCAGCCTGGGCAACAGATCAAGCCTGTCTCAAAATTAAAAAAAAAAAAAAAAGCATAAAATGTTCATTCTTGCTTATGCAAGCTTTATGTCAGCTACTTCATGGTTGGCTAATTTGGGGAAAATAGGCACCCATTTTAGAATTCAAATAACACGAAACAGATTTGAGTTCCTGATTTTCAAAAGCACAGCCCATTCTCCACGGAGCCAGATCAGCTGTCCACACTGTACTGCCATGCATTACCCTCCTGCTCCTGTGACCAGTGGCTTTTCCAGACCCTTCCCTCCCTGCTTCTTTAGTCTCTATCCACCCAGTTGGACTCCTTGTCCCACAGCTCACTACCTGCTTGATCTTGAGCAAATTGCTAAACCTTTCTGAGCCTTAGTTTTTCCACCATGAATTTCACAATTCTGATCTCAGCAGATTAAATAAACAAATGTTTGCAAACATAATTTACACACTTCTTAGGCACTTCCCTCTCTGCCTCCCAAATTGCTTGAAAGAGAGTGAAAAGAGTTGGTGTCAAAGAACTCGAGACCAACTCTCTCCTCCTTGTCCTCACTGGCCAGCCTGGGGACCCATTGGCCAGTATGTGGATCTACAGAGTAGCTCTTGGCCAACAAGTAACTCCTCCTTCCCACTCCCCATGGTCTAGGGGCCTGGTGGATACTAATCTCTTCTTTAGACGCCCAACCCCTCAATCCACTGACTGGCCTTAGTGTTGGATGGTCCTCCTCTGCCTCTTTGGCCTCACCTCCATCAGCCCCTAAATAAAAGTCAGCCATGCTTCAGAAGGGAGGGAGTCCATGGCCTGGGCAGGGCTCTGAGCAATTCACTAGTATCTGCACATCCTAGTGTGTGGAGCAGTGTCCCTGTGGAGGACCCTTTGGGATGGCCAAGGTGACTGAGGGCTGCAGTTGGCATCCACAGCCTCTGGAGGCCCTGACATCTGTTTAGCACTCTGGATTCTATTTAACCCCAGTTAAGCCCCTCTCAGGCTTCAGGACCCTAAAGCCACTCCTGCCCTCTCTTGTCTCTCCCTTGCAGGAGCTCCAGCACCACCTCCAGCCTTCAGTGACCGTCTGAAGCAGGCATCGGGATGGAGGAGAAGGGGGACAGCCATGAACTTGGTGACCCACGGTCAGCCTGATTTCCCTTGTGGACACATTTATGCCCAGTGTGCATTCCTCCTGAGGTCTGTTCCAAGTCTGGAGGCAGCAGAGTAGAGTGGAGAGAACAGTGGACTTGGAATCTCACCTCCCAGATTAGAGTCCTGGATCTGACTTTGATTGCTGGTGCTGCCTCGGGCAAGTTACTTTAGCTGTGTGCACCTCCATTTCCCCATGGATAGAACACAGGTTTTGGGTAGAAGTGTCTGATAGCTGTACTGTGCTTTACGGTTCATGAGCACGCACACATAGGCCCATAATATCATATCTCTGGTCACCCTGGCAGGTAGATATTATTGCCCCAGTTTTCAGGTAAGAAGACTAAAGACCAGGGGTCAAATTGCTTGCTCAGAGTCCCACAGCCAGCAGCAGCCAGGCAGGACACCAAGTCAGAGTCTAGATTCCGGATCTTGCCCTCTTCCAAGGGTACCACATTCTTCTCAAAGTGGCCTCTCAGGTCTTTTGTCTAGAAAATTTTGAGACTTTGATGAGAAGCCCATATCTGCACATTGGGGATTAGGCCAGATAACCCTGTGTGTCCTTCCAGGCCTGGTATTGTGAGGCTGAAGACCAGTTCCCCACACTCGCATCCTCACCCCTTAGAGAAAGATAGAGACTCCCGGGCCAGCCTGGTGGGTGCTGACCCTGCCCTGCTGAGCCAAGCCCAGGAGGCAGCCAAGGTCCTACCAGTGACCTTACCCTGGGGGCCCCTCCAGGTAGGGGCCTGGTTGGAAAAGACAGACTGACTTCTTCTGGGATGGCTGGAAAAAGATGACATACTCAAAGCCTTGTCCTTCCACTTGGATGCACCTGGTGAAGATGCGACAGTCACCTTTGTCTGGGGAGAGATAGGCAGTGTTGCAGCCGGAGAAAGGAGGGTATGGTCAGGATGCAGCACCATTTGGTTGAGTCTTGCCTCTGGTACAAGATTAAGGAGAGAAAACCAGAGGACACCAGGTCCACCCCCAGGGAGCCTTCCCTCTGGGAGCAGAGGCACAGTTGCTGTCCTCACAGAGCCTTTCTGTCTAGGGGAGAAACATGCAGGAAGTGCCCTGGCTGAGAATGGAGATAGGATCAGGGCCAGGGCAAGATTTTAAGAGACCATAAGCATTGAAAATTGAAAATTTAATTACTCATGTAGCTCACATATAAGTCAAAAGAATAATACTAAACAGTAAAATAAGAGCAGAAAAGTCCATCAAAGTTCTGATTTTTTTTTCCAAGACAGCTACCACTACTACATCCTTTTCTGGAAGTACCAAATTCTTTGAAAAAAAATCATGTTGGTATTCCTGCTTTGTTTGTGCCATAAACCCAAGGGTAGTCTGTCCCCTGTACCACTCCTTCATCACTAGGCAGGAAGACAACATATATGAGTGAGAGAGACAGGGAGATACACATGCGTGCACACGTGAGCGCGCGCACACACACACACACACACACACACACACGAAGGTGGAAGCTCTATCATTAGGATCCATTAGGATCATTAGGTATTTCAGGAGTGCTGCTCCAGACCCTGCACAGCAGGGATGATGTGCAGGGCCTCCAGTGGAAGGGGTGTGGGGTCCAGGGGCTTTCATGGGGTTGGGGCGGAAGGCTTGGGATGAGGCTTGATAGTTAGGGAGGGGCAGTCAGTGAGAAGTCAGGGCAGGAGCTGGGCTGGCTGTCCTCCAGTGGGGACATGCTTGGCTGGGAGCAAAGGTGGGCCCACCAGAGTGTGCTGCTTCAGATGGGAGGAGGGGAGCTGGAGACCTGAGAGGACACCCGCCGCCTAATGCCTGGGGCTGCAGCATCAGGAGTGGAGTTGGACAGCAGGAAGAACTCGGCTGAGAACTGGAAGGCGGTCTGTGAAGTTGCTTTTCAGTCTTAGAACACAGGGAAGGGCGGCTGGGGTGTGTGTACTCATGGTCCTGTCCTTACTTGAGGAAACTGCCAGTCCAGATGGGAGCTTGAGTCGCTGGATGTGGTCTCTGTTGGACTTGAAGGAGGGCAGCTTGATCCAGCCGCTAGACTTGGTCTTCTCCAGAAATTCTTGGTGCAGGCTCAGCATGTCCGAACACCAGCTGGCATTGGGAAGAGCAAACTCCTTCAAGTCTGTCTTCTCTGGCAAGAATCTTGAGAACTGGGCAGGAAAAATCAGAATGACTAGACAGCATCCTGGAGGGGGGCTGCTGCCTGGGCTCGGGACCTCTAAACAGCTGTTCCTGGGTGCTGGGGCTTCTCAATCCCTTCTGCCAGAGTATCGATCCAAGGGAAAGGGCCCATATTCCTTGCAGGGGGGCTGCGGACCCCTATGGGTGATGGGGCATAGGGATGCTAAAGAGCAAGGGAAGGGCGGGCAGGGAGTGGGGCCAGAGATGATGGGCATGCTGCTTGATGTGGTGCCTTACCCTTGTTCTGCTTAAAACATGTGAGCAGTTCTTTAAAGTTGACAACTGCTCATATTAGCCTCACTGTACAGATGGGGAAACTGAGGGAATACGGCCAAGGTTGCCAAGCATGTGACTGTGAGAGCTGGTGGTCGCACTAGACACTGTCTCTTCTGCAGGGCAGGGTCACAGTTGTTGAGGACCATTCTAGCAACCCCCACCTCAGGGGCTACTCCAGCTCTGCCCACTGCTGTGGGCCTGCCTGGGCAGGGCTCCTTTGAAACACATTTGGGCCCCCACAGAGGTGTGGTGCCACGGCTGGGGCACAGACTACGTGCCCATCTGTGTGACGTAAGGAAGTCCTCTGTAGCGTCACCTGCTCATACACCAGTCACAACTGTAGACAGCATGTGAGCTGCTTGCCAATGCCACAGATGGGGTCCTTTGTCTGGGGATACCCCAGCTTTGCTGCAGTAGTCTGAGTCCCACAGGAGGAAAGTCATTTGTTGGTGGCCACACAAGATTCAGAGCCAGATGCAGGTCTCCTGGTGGTTTTAGTTTTGAATGGGGGCGACTTGGTATCCCAGAGCACCTTCTCTTTGCCAAATCAAATAGCTCCTCCGAACACTGCCCACCTACCCTGGCCATGAGCTGGGAAGAGGAGATTTGGGGTGCTCCTTAAGCCCTAGGCTCCTGGGAAAACACTGCCCATCTGGCTGAGCTGGGAACTCACCATGGAGTCTGTGGAGGATCCAAATGCTGAGGCAGGGTTGAGTCTGGGCAGGATACGGGGGGCCTCAAGAAGGCCTCTGTGGTGGCCAAGTCTTGCTGCCACCTGGAAGCCTCTCCTTATCATGGCCAAGTGCAAGGATCCGGCCCTGCTTGGATGGAGGGTCTTGGCTGACTCCCAAGGAGTGCTTGCAGCTGCACTTGGGGCCGCTTCCCTCCCTTCTGTTGCAGGCTTTCTTTCAGAGAGCTAGGCAAGGTTGGGCTGGTGTGCTGCAACACCCACAGATGCTCGGTGCCTTTAGCTGGTCTAAGAGCCCCACCCAGTGCTTGGGGAGGAACAGATGCTGCTTGGGCATGAAAAGGCAGCAGGACTGGCTTGAGTTGCAAAAGGAGTAAACAAGTACATAAACAAATAGTATGGACTATATAGAGCCTTGGAGAGCTGCCTGGGGGTTCTGAGGGAGAATCCAAGAATATTTCCAGAAGGATAAGGGAAGCCTGTCCCTTGATTGGAGGGTGCTGGTGGAGTGTTCTTGGTATGTGCTCTGCAGTGTATACCAGACTCTGAAAACTCTGGTATGATTTTGTGACTCAGAAAACCAACTCACAGGCCGGGCGCGGTGGCTCACGCCTGTAATCCCAGCACTTTGGGAGGCCAAGGTGGCGGATTACGAGGTTAGGAAATCGAGACCATCCTGGCTAACACGGTGAAACCCTGTCTCTACTAAAAAAAAATACAAAAAATTAGCCAGGCGTGGTGGCGGGTGCCTGTAGTCCCAGCTACGCAGGGGGCTGAGGCAGGAGAATGGCGTGAACCTGGGAGGCGGAGCTTGCAGTGAGCTGAGATCTAGCCACCGCACTCCAGCCTGGGCGACTGAGCGAGACTCCGTCTCAAAAAATAAAAAAAATAAAAAATAAAAAAAAAAGAAAACCAACTCACAGCCTTAGACACCTCTTTTTTTTTTTTTTTTTTTTGATGAGACGGAGTTTCGATCTTTCACCCAGGCTGGTGTGCAATGGCGTGATCTTGGCTCACTGCAACCTCTGCCTCCTGGGTTCAAGTGATTCTCCTGCCTCAGCCTCCTGAGTAGCTGGGATTACAGGCACCCGCCACCATACCCAGCTAATTTTTGTATTTTTTTTTTTTAGTAGAGATGAGGTTTTGCCATGTTAGCCAGGCTGGTCTTGAACTCCTGACCTCAGGTGACCTCCCAAAGTGCTGGGATTACAGGCGTGAGCCACCGCACCCGGCCAACACCTCTTCTTATATCCCAGACAAGGGTTAGCACAGGAGAGTTTCACCTGCTGGTCTCCGGCTGGGGATAGGAGTTGCAGGTGGGGGAGGGCTTGATAGGGAGGGCAGAAAATAATTTGGGAGGAAACAGCTTGGCAGGGATACTCTCATGTTTTGGGAACCCCGTACCCAGGGAGTGGCTGATGTCAGCAGGCAGTGCTGGGAGTGAGGTGGGCGCGGCAGTGAGGCTTTGTGAGTGGGAAGGGACACTCAGCCAACATCCGCAAGGCAGTGGGATTTGGTGGCGTTGTGTCTTCTATTGAATTTAAACTGCCAATTTTCAATTAAAAGTCTCAGTTTTAAATTGACTAAAATAAAAGCATGTTCTAAAGATCAGTCCTCGCGCAGTGGCTCATGGCTGTAATCTCAGCATTTTGGGAGGCCGAGTGAGACCTTGTCTCAAAAAAAAAAAAAAAATCAGAACTGTACAAAGGTGGAATCATAACAGTGATGATGATGATAATAATAGTTGTGATGATTATGACATTTTGGCAGGTTCCAAAAGATGAAACTGATTTAATGCGGAAATTTAAAAGATTTGGTTCACCCTCTGTATTTGGTTGCCCTAGAAGAAGAGTAGGATATAAATATTTCCCCTCACCTCCTGCAAAGGTTTGAATTAAACTTCCTCAAGGACTGGGGGAACCAGTTTTTCGTTTTGTTTTGTTTTTGTTTTTGTCAGAGTCTCACTCTTGTTGCCCAGGAGTGCAGTGGCACCATCTTGGCTCACTGCAACCTCTGCCTCCCAGGTTCAAGCAATTCTCCTGCCTCAGCCTCCCAAGTAGCTGGGATTACAGGCGGTTGCTACTACGCCCAGCTACTTTTTATATTTTTAGTAGAGATGGGGTTTCATCATGTTGGCCAGGCTGGTCTCAAACTCCTGGCCTTGGCCGATCTGCCTGCCTCAGCCTCCCAAAGTGCTGGGATTACAGGCATGAGGCACCACGCCCAGCTGGAACCAGTTTTTTTGGTTGATTCAGGCTCTGGGTCTAAGCAAAGATATTTGAGTTGGTTGCCATCCCCAGATAAGTGAGACTATCTGGCAGCACTCATTTTCAGCCCTGGGCCGCAGCCGTTGCTGTGAGGCAGAAATTAAAAAAAAATAAGTACTACACTCATTCACTCCAAGAAAAGTAACAGACAAGGCTATAAGAAGGTCATAGTGACCTAGTCTGAGAAGTAAAAGCCAAGCCCCAGAATGTGGCAAGGCAAAGGTTAAAAAGAAAGGAAGAACAAGTTTTTCTCTGCCTAGCAAGCTCACTTCAAAGACAATTATAAGATAACACTCTTTGAGAAGTTGAAACCAAAGGAATAGGCTCCAGACATCCCCCGTTTGGAGCAAGGGTGAAGGAAAAAAAAAAAAAGGACAAATGTCTGTCTATATTTAGCCAGTTCTTGTTTTTTCTTTCCACGCAGCTACAAGGCCACCAGCTATGCAAAGCCACAAGTTATGCCAAGTCATCAGTTATGCTATAGATTATGTGACCTGTCATTACATGATTAACTGCCTGTTTTGCTTCTGTAAGCCCGCTTATAAAAATCCTGCTCAGTCTTCGTTCAATGCTCAGCTTTTTGGATGTGAATCCACTGAGCCAGTGCCTACCTTAAAATAAACATCGTCCTGTTTTTCCATATCTGTCTCTCTGGTCCTCGGTTTACCGCATTAGCTGTAGCTGGTACCCTGTGCCTGTGGCTTGCCCAGGCCTCCCCTGGCACTTGGTGTCCCTTCATTCCCTGGGTCCATCCTTGATCTGGAAGGATGGACTTGAGAAGACAGGATAGAAAAGAAAAATCCTAGGAAGGGTAGGTGAACTGGAGAGAAGTCAGAGGAAAGGCGAGTGGGGAGCAAGAGGGGATCCTCAGGCGGCCCTGACAGCTGGAAGCTGGTTCCAGCAAGGTGGCCCCAAGAGGAAAGAGTTGTTCTCCTAAGAAGAGTCAGTAGGGCCAGGTGCGGTGGCTCACGCCTATAATCCCAGCACTTTGGGAGGCCAAGGCGGGTGGATCACCTGAGGTTGGGAGATCGAGACTAGCCTGACCAACATGGAGAAACCTCATCTCTACTACAAATACAGAATTAGCCGGGGATGGTGGCACATGCCTGTAATCCTAGCTACTTGGGAGGCTGAGGCAGGAGAATCGTTTGAAGCCAGGAGGCGGATATTGTGGTGAGCTGAGATTGCACCATTGCACTCCAGCCTGGGCAGCAAGAGTGAAACTCTGTCTGAAAAAATATAAAGAGTCAGTAGGTGGTTGGGTGCAGTGGCTCATGCCTGTAAGTCCAGCACTTTAGGAGGCTGAGATGGGAGGATCGCTTGAGCCCAGGAGTTCGAGACCAGCCTGGACAACATAGTGAGACCCCGACTCTACAAAAAAGAAAAAAAATTAGCTAGGTGTGGTGGTGTGTGCCTGTGGTCCCAGCTACTCAGGAGGCTGAGGCAGGAGGATCACTTTAGCCCAGGAGTTTGAGGCTATAGTGAGCCCAGATTGTGCCACTGCACTGTAGCCTAGGTGACAGAGTGAGACCCTGTCTCAATTAAAAGAAAAAAAAAAAGTTGGTAGGTGCACCTGGGAAGGAAATTGCTGTTTCATTGGCTGAGTGCCACTTGGGAGCTGGGTTGTCACCCAGCGATTTTCCCATGGTGATCCCAGTGGGGTCTGAATCTCTTGTTGCCTCCTATGTTGGTTGTTTGATGATTTTTGGTTAAATCAACTTTCAAATATTTACATAATTATGATTATCTAACTTTTGCTCTCAGCCTTGCCACATACTACAGTTACATTTGTTTCCTGTATCACTTTATTTTCTTGAGTGGATAATTACCAAGGTTCAGCTGGATGATGTGGTCCAGAGGAAAACAGGGGAAGGGAAGGAGCTGACAACTGGTCGAGGTCAACTTTCACTTCTCTGCTAGGAGGGAGGAGCATCCAGGAGGGAGAAAATAAAAGAGACGAGGCTCTGGCGCTGTCTGTGATACTGCAGAGCAGCTCTAGTTGGATCAAGGGCATGAGAGATGGAAAGAATTAGGATATCTGAGAAGAACATCCATAACTGATGGTACAACCATGGATGTGGCCCCGAATTAGGCTGGCTGGAGGAGAGTGAAGGAGGTTTCCAAGGCCATCTAGGAAGAGAAAGATTAGGATTATTGAGAAAGTGCTCCTTTCTCCCTTTCCAACTCCTCCTCCCACCATTCCACACATCTTGTGGATGCTTTCTGCAATGCAGAGCCCTTCCTGGATGTGGGTCAAGTGGTCCACTCTCCAGGGAGGTGGAAAGGTGCTCAGCTAATACTTTGAATGGGTTTTGTGACAACATGAACTTTAGCCCCAACCCTTCTCCTTCTGTATGAATTTAGCTCAGAGAAAAAAAAGAAAATTCACCTCAGAGACAAGAAAGCCCTCCTCAGGCCTGGAGTCTCTGGAGAAACAATCAGAAAAAAGAGGAAGCCAGTGCCAGTTAAACACAACTGAGAACTCCTGCCGAGTTTTGGTTTAGCTTACTGCCGGCCTGGTTCATTTCCAGTTTGGGACATGTGGGTGCATGTTGAGTTTGAAAGCTTCTCTTCCTGGGGTATTATGACCTGTGCCCAGAAGCACGTTTTGGGCCTGATCTGCTTGTGGTCCACAGCAGAGCCAGCAGTGGTGTGCAGGCAAACACGTAACAGTCTGCCCTGGGGCTGGGGGTAAGGTGGTGGGAGCTCTGATTTGTAGCATTTGCCCATTTTTGCATTGTAAATATTCCCATGGTGGCTGACTTCTAGCTATCCATATGAAGTCACTGTGCAGTTGGGAGGAGGTGAGCCCATTCAGCTTTTGCAAACTAGTAGGACCCGGCTCCAGCATACCACTGCATGAGCAAACTCTGGCTCACAGTGAAAGAGCGGGAGTGACCAAGGCCTTGGTAGGTTTAGCAGATCAGCTCGTTTCCAGATCTAAACTCACTCGCACTTCTCTATCTTTTGGAGTTGGAGTTTCCTTCCCTTGTAAGGCTGACTACTGAGTACTCAGTCTCCCCACCTTGTCCTCTTTGTTGCCCCACAAACAAATTCACAGGACATGTTTTGTTCAAAGACATTTACTGTTAACCACTAAGAGGAAACAGGAAGATGATTAACATTCCCAGAAATCTCCCAAATCCCTCCCTGTCTTGGGTGGCCCTGGGAGCCCTTCTCAGATCACCTTGGACATGTGCTGAGCTCCCCTGATGTGGACTGGCTGGCTCCCCATGGGATCGTGGGACTCCCAGCACGTTGGAGTGGTGCTGTCCAGGCTGATTCTCATCTGGCCATTCTGGATGAGGAAGGTAGACGTCAGATCCCACCTGAAGATTCAGCCCCGCAGGCTTACCACGGGCAACTTCTGGAGGTCTCCCTGTCAAACTCCCACCAAGGCTGCCCTGCCCTCAGGAAAGCTGGGTTCCTTGATCTGCAGAGCTAAGGGTCAGAGGCAAGCTGGGCGGGTTCCTTGACCTGCGGAGCTAAGGGTCAGAGGCAAGCTGGGCAGGAGCAGCTGTGCATAATAGGGGTGGTGGGCAGACCCAAGGGGACTTGGGGGCAAACCTGGCCTCCCTCCATGTGGGAGTTACCATGATACAGGCCCAGCTGCTGGCACCTCTGCTTTTTCAAGAAAAGCTGGCACAAATCTAGACTTTTATGTGAAAACTTCTAAATTTTAGATGCTGCAATAGTAATTTATAAAAATACTGCCTGAGCCAAACCAAATGCTTCTGACTGGATCCTGTCCTGTGGGCTGCCGGTCCTGGCCCCTGGTTCTCAGCTCATTCCCAGGCCCTCCAGGAATCTGCTGCCTGTCTGCCCCAGATCTAGTCTCTGACTTTTCCCAGATTAGCCATTTTTTTCCTGGCTCCCTCTGGGAGGGACCCTCGAGATTTGTTTTACACCTGGACACCCACAGGGGACTCTTTGAAAAGGAAAGTAACTGTTACATGTTGAAATGAATGAATCAGCTGGCTCTATGGGGCCTCAGGGTTTGTGCTTCATCTGGTTTCTAAGGTTTTTGGTCTTTGCTACAGGAGAAAGGTGCCAATGGGCAGCTTTGGGAAAGGCACAAACCCACCTTCAGACAGTCCAGGGCTGGTGAGGGCCCACCACGACTGGGGAAAAGGCTGTCTTGACAAAACATGGGGCACAGGATGGGAGCTAAAATAAATGGTTGCTGAGCGCTCTGCCCAGAGAAACCCTGGGAGGCTGGGCTTGAAGGGCCCCCTGGGCCATGGCACAGGGACCTTTTGCCTAGGGGAGCCACACAGCTGGTAGGCAGGTGTTGGCTGTGTGGGCAGCTGCCGGTGTGATCACAGGGTTGATGAGGGGGTCTCAGCAGGGAACAGAAACAGGAACTGTGTTGGGACTGAGGGGAAACCCGAGGCCATTCCATGAATGTCGGAGCCCTGACCACTGCTCAACTAGAACTGAGTTCCTATTTGTGAAATGCTAAGGGGCAGCGAGGCAGGACCTCCAAGCTCAGAAAGCTGTGGTGACATCCTGAAGGGGTGTGTGTGTGCGCGCACACGCACATGCTGAGGTGGGGCTCAGAGGCCCTGGCCAGCCCTGTACTGCAATCCCCTCCACCTCAAATCCAGATCACAGCTTGAGAGGGGATACTTTCAAACCAGTGGGACAGCCACACAGTGCCACTGGCATATCTGCTTTACCAGCTTGGGGTACAAAGTAAGGCCACTTTCCTGTTAAGAAGCGTATTAAATGACGGACTCCCCTGACATCCTGAGTCCCTTTCTCCTCTGAGAACTCTGAAGCAGGGGTGTTTAGGTGCTTGAGTCAGCTCAATGGCCAAGCTCCTGAGGCTTCCAAGTACAGGTGATGTGGACTTCACCAGCCGCTGAGGATGCCCAGGAACCAGCCCCCTCCCTCAAGGTTAGGGACATCCCAGGGGTGGAGTGTGTTCCACAAAGGATAACAGATGGCTATGGAGCAAGTCTCGTGGCCCCAATAGGGCATTGTCCTTGCTGATAGTCACAGCAGCGGCCGGGACGAGGGTGGGGTGCAGGCAAGTCCTCCTCAGGCCCCAGGAGGCTCCTGAGGGGCTCTTGAGCACTGTCCCTGCAGGGGAGCCTCCCACAGTTCTCCCCCAGCCACCCCTACCTCTGTGCTCCCCAGACAAGGAGCCCTTTCCCTCTTTGGGCACCTTTCCCTGCCAGATCCCCCATAGCCACGGTTCTCTACCTCCCCGCTCCCCAGTCAGTCCTCAGGCCTCTGTTCAGTCAGCGTTGGGGAGACTCCCTTTCTTCTCAGAATTCTTCCCATTTGAGCCCAGGCAGGAATAATTAGCAACGGAAAAACAGGTTCTTTTTCCCCTGGGGGCTGGTAGGGCGCTATCTTTGGGCTTCTGGAGGATGAGGGAAAACAATGACACTCCATTCTTTGAGTGCCCTGAAAAGATTGGGTCATACTAAACCAACCTGACCATGGCTTTCCCTCATGGAAACTGGGCTGTCTGCAAGTGTCTGGCTCTGAGGCTGTCTTCGGTTCTGTCTGTGAAGACATACGAAGAATTCACCGGGAAGTCCTTTCCTTCCTATGGCTGTGGCTCCTGGCCTTCAGCAGTGCAGGGAAATTCTGGAGGTGTGGCCTCCTTGGAGGGGCACTTCCACAGCTGGGCACTGGGCACATGGCATGGCCACTGTGCCTTGGTGACTCCATCAGCTATAGCCGCTCCAGTGTAGAGTTTATTGGTGCCAGGGTGAGAAAGAAAGCCTTGCGCTCTCCCCAGCACCTCTGTTAGCCTGAGCTGGCCTGACTCCTTGGCACTGTGGGCTTTCCTCTCTGCCCCCACCTTCAGCAACTGCAGCTCCAGAGTTAACTGGCTCTTTTAGTACATGCACAGGCACATGCAGTCACCTACACTCACATAGATACACTCACACATCCACAGATGTGGATATACATGCTCACACACATACAGGCATGCATACTCACACACGTCTATACAATATACACACAGGTGCGTGCACACACTCACATACACACAAATACATGCACACTCACACACATACATAAACTTACACACACATAAACACAAATGCACATACATGCACATACACACATTCACATATATATATGCTTACTCACACGTTGACTCCATAATACCACACACAAGCGCACACAGACCTTCCAAAGGCTGTGAAGGGAAGGAAGACTGTGTGTATGTTTCTATGTGGGGGAACTTTGGAGTGAGTTTAATAAATTGTGATGTTGATAGTTATTGCATCATGCATTGTTCATTATAAAGTTTTGCTTCTCTTTTAAAATGTAGATATTCTAGCTGGGTTGGGTGGCTCATGCCTGTAATCCCAGCACTTTGGGAGGCTGAGGCAGGAGAATTGCTTGAGCCCAGGAGTTCAAGGATCAGCCTGGGCAACATAGTGAGACCCCCATCTCTGTTACAATAAATAAATAAAATAAAATATAAATATTCTTGTGAAGGATCATAGTGTAAGAGTATATTACATTATTTTATTATATTACATAATAAAATTAGTTATTATATTTTACTTCTTAGTTTAAATGGGAACCTACAAGTAGATTTTGATAAGTAGAAGGGCGAAATGATGGCAAAGGGGACAACCCTGTATCTGAGCTTATGAAAGAGAGATTTTCCCTCGATGCATAATTTTGCCAGGCATCTCGGCCCTGAAAGGGCGTGGCTGGACCAGACAGACTGACCTCATCATAGGTGAAGCCCCACAGAACCCTCAGACTGAATCTGGAGGTGCCTCCAAGAGCCTTTGGGTCGAGTCTCTTGTTGTAAAGAGAAGAAAACTCAAGTTCATTGAGGTTACATGACTTGTCCATCCACACATCAAGCCTCATGGATGGCATTTCCAAAATTCATCTCAATCTGTTTTCTCCTTCACCTATCATCCACATATGAAATCCCAGGGAAGACTCTAATGTTAGGTTATGTGCCTCCTCCTTGGACTAATGTCTGTGGTCAAGGGGGTGGGGAGCTATGATGATCAAAGCTTGTCAAGTGGCCAGGTTTGACTGGCAGTCCTCTCACCCGGCTTGACTTGAAGGGCTTTCTGCCAAGTCAGCATGGTTCTGTTTTCAGAAGACTGGGAGGAAGGGATAGAAGATGACAGACAAGAAAACAACTGGTGTCCATGATTGTATCTTAGCAATAGCCTAGACATTTCTGACCCAGAGATGGATAGGGAGGGGGTGATGGAGGAGGCATGTCCCCATTGTGAAGATTGTGTTTTGGGAGAGAAGGGATGAAACAGAGACAAAATAAGAGAGAGGAGGGGTGAAGGTGGTGTTTCTGGCTGAGGCTCATTTCCAAGTGCTACAGTTCAGTGTTTCAATCCTAGAGTTCTTTAGAAAATTGCTAAAGTTTGCAGGGAGGGTGTTTTATAAATGAACTGAGGACTTGGGTGACTTTATGAAAACACTTTTCCTATATTTTAGATTTGGGTGAGGTAATATTATTCCTGAATCTTGTTTCTAGTATGTTTTCCTTTTGTCACCTTTATCTACACCTGCTGTGATGAGTTTTTTTGTTTTCTGAAGACCAATAAGGTTTTTCAGAGGCAATCAACAGCCCAAGTGTTGTCTCCTAAATTAGAACACTTATTTCATTTCTATTCCTGACTCTGCTAATGTACATTAGGCTAATGTATAATTAGCGGCCACTCTGTAACATCCACCCCAGTCCTTTACACTTGTATTTACTCATTACCTTATTATTCTAGAGGAGTTTTATTCTGATCCTAAAATTGACACTAATGATATACCACTATCAAAATTTTCCTTATTATTAAAACTTTATCAATTTCTTTTTTTTTTCTCCTAGAAACAGGGTCTCACTCTGTCACCAAGGCTAGAGTGCAATGGTGTGATCACGGCTCACTGCAGCCTTGACCTCCTGGACTTAATTGATTCTCCCACCTCAGCCTCCTGAGTAGCTGGGACCACAGGTGCATGCCACTGTGCTCAGCTAATTTTAAAAATTATTTGTAGAGATGAGATCTTGCTGTGTTGCCCAGGCTGGTCTTGAACTCCTGGGCTCAAGCGGTCCTTCCCCCTTGGCCTTCTGGCCTAAAACTTTATCAATTTCTTGATCGGGTATTATTCTTTATAAAATATAACGTTTTCAAAATTGCAAATTGGAAACTCTGGCCTTAAGTGCAGTGATAAGGGAAGTGTCCCTTCCACCTCTGCCTTCTCCAGGATCTGTCTCCACTTACACTGTCACACCTTTATGCACTTCTGTGTTGGTCATCACAGAGAGGTAGTGAATCCTGATGCTGGAAGTTTGGGATCTGAAGCAGGAGGACCCAGATACAAATCCCAGGTTTGCTTCAACTTCTGCATCTGTAAAATGGGAATAATAAGAGTACCTACTTAATGGAGTAGCTGTGTGATTTTGGGAATTTACTTAAGCCTCACAAAGTTTGCTCACATGTAAATTGAGGCTATCAATAGTATCTAAGGAGTAAAGAGAATGACACAAATAATGTGCTTACACAATGCCTAGCAAACTGTTAACTGAGTAATAGCTGTCACTTTTTTTTCACAATTAATTACTTGTATTGCAGTAGGTTTGAACAACTCAAGAGAAGCGTTATGGGCCAATTCATCTTTTTTTTTTCACTTGCAGATGGATACTGCCTCTTCATAAACAGCCTCTGTATGTCTTCTTTAACACTGCTTCTCTCAAGCAGGGTAAAAGCCTTGCATTAAATCTATTGCACATATGCTCATGAAAAGGTTCTTTAAGGTCAGCTGCCCCTGGAAGTTGACATTCCTCAGTTTTTGTCCCTCCCTGTCTGCACTTGGCCAGAATGCTGTGCTCTGGAAGCACAAGTGTGAGGACTGGGGAGGGTTGGCAGGCGGCAAGTGAACTGCCACAGTTCAAGGTTGGGCACATGTTCCCAGGGCAGCCAGCAGGGACCTTCATTTTCATTAAAGTCATTCATAATTGTGCATACACTATTTGGGGTGTGAATACTGGTCTAACAGAAGGTGCCCCAAGTTTAGTGCATGAGCTGCAAAGCCACCTCCAACCTGTGCAGGCAGGCAATGTGTCATTTCTTACCCTGCTTCAGGGTTGCTCCTCCTGGCCTCCTGTAGGCAGCCCAAGAAGCCAGGAGCCACTAGGGCCAAGGGGGCAGCCCCAGCTCCTCACATGGAAAACGGGGTGGGAGGCTGCTGAGGGGCCAATTGTGGATGCTGGTGCTGCTGTCACCTCTAACATGTCTTCAACAGTTCCCTGTGGTGACTGAGGCACGTCCTCCAGTGAGCCTGTCTTTCTTCCACGGTGATGGCCACCCAAGCACACCCTTGCTTCCATGATGACAGCCACCACTGCTTTCTCAGGATGGGGTGAAGAAGAAGTTCCTCTCCCAAGAGTGAGGCTCACCTCTGGGTGCTCCCACCAGGTGGGCCTGGGTTCCCATTGCTATGATGCTTAACATACAGACACAGTTCTTCAGTTGTGGTCACACACGGCCGCTTCTTCCAGTTCAGATTCCACCACCCAAAGGGGCTGAATGGGGCCCATGTTGGAGGTGAGCCACTTCATGGCCCTGACTCTACAAACCCCTTCCCCTTCCAATTCTTGTCCCCTGCTCCTGCCTCTTTCTGCCCTCCTTCCTCCTGCTGCAACTCCCTACGCCACCTAGGTGCTTCTAGACACGTTCCAAAAACTTTGAATCGCTTCTCTTCGCCATCTTTTCTCCTCCTGTGGAGCTGCCACTATGTTGCCCAGGCTAGTCTCGAAACCCTGAGCTCAAGCTATCTGCCTATAGTTCCACCTACTCAGGAGGCTGAGGCAGGAGGATCACTTGTGCCCGAGAGGTTGAGGCTGCAGTGAGCTGTGATTGTGCCACGGCACTTCAGCCTGGGCAACACAGTGTGACCCTGTCTCAAATACATACATACATACGTACATACATACATACAGAAGAGCTTTTTGGTTTATTAGCTTGTTAAAATATTAGAGAATTAAGTAAGATTCAGGTCATAGTACTGTAAGATTTAAGAGAGTTAAAGATAAGTGGGATGAATTTGAAAAAGTTCTGCTGGTGAAGGGAATGTTTAGGAAGGACCTGAGAAGGCAGAAATGGAAAAAAAAAAATGAAATCTTTTCAGGATCCCTTGGCTGGGCAATCTTAATTTCTCCTAAGCAATAAACAAGATCTACAAAACACTTTAAAACAAAATATCACACACACGAGATTGATAGTTTCCGGACCACGGACCACTTAATTTTAACAATTAAAAGTTGTATTTAGTATCAATACAAACAATATTTTTGCTTTTTTTTTTTTTTTTTTTTGAGAAGGAGTCTCTTGCTCTGTCGCACAGGCTGGAGCGCAGTGGCGCGATCTCAGCTCACTGCAAGCTCCGCCTCCTGGGTTCTATCCATTCTCCTGCCTCAGCCTCCTGAGTAGCTGGGACTACAGGCGCCCGCCACCACGCCCGGCTAATTTTTTGTATTTTTAGTAGAGATGGGGTTTCACCGTGTTAGCCAGGATGGTCTTGATCTCCTGACCTTGTGATCTGCCTGCCTCAGCCTCCCAAAGTGCTGGGATTACAGGCGTGAGCCACTGTGCCCAGCTTATTTTTGCTTTCAATAGAAAAATCTTACAGTAGTATTTAAAGTGAGATCAGTGAAACTGAGCATATCAGTCTCTGTTTTATCTTTGTAACGTGGCTGGCAAAGGGCTCCTGGTAGTACAAGTGTCAGCTCTGCCATCTTCTTATTGTTTGCTTGTACTTGCATTTTTTTTTTTTTTGAGACAGGTCTCACTCTGTCACCCAGGCTGGGGTACAGTGGCGCGATCTCGGATCACCGTAACCTCCATCTCCTGGGTTCAAGTGATTCTCCTGCCTCAGCCTCCCGAGTAGCTGAGACAACAGGCGCCCGTCACCATGCCCAGCTAATTTTTGTAGTTTTAGTAAAGACAGGGTTTCACCATGTTGGCCAGGCTGGTCTCAAACTCCTGGCCTCAAATGATCCACCTGCCTCGGCCTCCCAGAGTGCTAGGATTACAGGTGTGAGCCACTGTGCCTGGCCTGTACTTGCAGTTTCAGTATTATCTTTTTTGTTTCTTTAAACAGCTTTGTTTAGATAAAATTCATATAATACACAATTCACGCATTTAAAATGTACAGTTCAATGGTTTTTAGTATATTACAATAGCCTTCTGAAGTTGTGGTAAAATATATGTAACATAAAATTTGCCATTTTAACCACTTTTAAGTGTACAATTCAGTGGCAGGAATTGCATTCACAATATTGTACAACCATCACCACTATCTATTTCCAAAACGTAATCATCCCAACTTTGTACCTATTAAAAAATAACTCCCCATTCCTGCCTCTCCCTTGCCCCTGGTAACCTCTAATATATTTTCTGTCTACAATTTTGCTTATTCTAAATATTTCATATAAATTGAATCATATAATATTTGTCCTTTTAAAATCTTATTTCACTTAGCATAATGTGTTCAAGGTTAATCCATGTTGTAGCATGTATCAGAACTTCATTCCTCTTTATGGCTGAATCATATTCTATTGTATGTATATATCACATGATGTTTATCTGCTCATCTGTAGATAGACATTTGGGTTGTTTCTACCTTTTGGCTATTATGAATAATTCTGCAATGAACACTGAAGTACAACGATCTGTTTGAATCCCTCTTTTCAATTCCTTTGGGTATATGCCTACCACTAGAATTGCTGTTTAGCTTTTGGAGGAACTGCCAGAATGGTTGCATCATTTTGCATTCCAATCAGCAATGTATGAGGGTTCCAATTTCTGATTATTATTACATTATTTTTGAGACCGGGTCTTGCTCTGTTGCCCAGGTTGGAGTGCAGTGGCATGTTCATAGCTCACTGCAACCATGAACTCCTGGGCTCAAGCAGTCCTTCCACTTCAGCCTCCCAAGTAGCTGGAACTACAGGCGCATGTCACCATGCCTGGCTAATTTTCAAAATTTTTCTTTTGTAGAAATGGGGTCTTGCCATGTTGACCGGGCTGGTCTTGAACTCCTGGTTTCAAGGGATCCTTCCGCCTTGGCCTCCCAAAGCGTTAAGATTACAGGCATGAGTCACCACCCTCAGCCGAATCATTTAAAAATGTACAACTCATTGGCATTTAGTACATTCACAGTGTTGTGCAACTACCACCTTTCGCTAGTTTTAAAACTTTTTTATCACCCTAGAAAAACAGTATTGTAAGTAATCACTTAAATCACTTCCTGTTCTGTCCTCCATGCCCACCACCCTCATTCCCTAGCAAGCACTGTATTAGTCCATTCTCACACTGCTATGAACTGCCGGAGACCGGGTAAATTTCTAAAGGAAAGAAGTTTAATTGACTCACAGTCCTGCATGGCTGGGGAGGACACAGGAAACTTACAATCATGGCAAAAAGGAAAGAAAACACATCCTTCCTGACATAGCAGGAGAGAGAAGTGCTGAGCGAAGCGGGGAAAAGCCCTTTATAAAACCATCAGATCTCATGAGAATGCACTCACTACCACGAGAACAGCATGGGGAAACAGCCCCCATGATCTAATCACCTCCCACAAGGTCCTGCCCCCAACACATGGGGATTACAATTTGGATTACAATTCAAGATGAGATTTTGGGTGGGGACACAGCCAAACCATATCAATCACTAATCCATTTTCTGTCGCTATGGAGTTGCCTATTCTAAATATAATATTGTTTTCTTTCACTTAATGTGATGCTTTTGAGGTTTATCCAAGCTGCAGCATGTTTCAGTATTTCATTCCTTTGTATGGCTGAATAATATTCTATTATGTGTGTGTGTGTACCAAAATTTGTTTATCCATTCATTCATTAATGGCCATTTGGGTTGTTTCCACATTTTGGCTATTACAAATAATGCTATTATAAACACTAGTGTACGAGCTTCTGTGTGGATGTATGTTTTCATTTCTCTTGTATTTATACCTAGCAGTGGAATTGCTGGGTCATATGGTAATTGTGTCTTTTTGGAGAACTGCCAAATTTTCCGTAGCAGCTGCACTATTTTATATTCACCCAGCAATGTATGAAGTTTCTATTTTTTTTTACATCCTCCTTGACACTGTTTTTAAAAATGAAAAATTATAGACCAGCCTGGCCAACATGATGAAACCCCATCTCTACTAAAAATACACAAAAAAATTAGCCAGGTGTGGTGGTGGGTGCCTGTAATCTCAGTTACTTCGGAGGCTGAGGCAGGAGAATCACTTGAACCTGGGAGGCGGAGGTTGCGGTGAGCCCAGATCACGCCATTGCATTCCAACCTAGGCAACAAGAGTGAAACTCCATCTCAAAAAAAAAAAAATAATAAAATAAAAAAATTATAGGCATTTTAGTAGGTGTGGTCATTGTGATTTTGATTTGCATTCTTCTAATGATTAGTGATGTTGAGGCTCTTTTCATATACTTGTTAGCCATTTCCATTTCCATATCTTCTTTGGAGAAATGTCCATTCAAGTTCTTCGCCTATTTTTAAACTGGGTTCTTTGTTGTTGAGTTGTAAGAATTCCTTACATATTTGTATTCCTTACATATTGTAATATGTAAGAATTCCTTACATATTACATAACTTTTTGGATATATAATTTGCTAATATTTTTCCCATTCTGTAGGGATTTTTTTCACTTTACTGATAATATTCTTTAATGCACAAAAGATGATTTTTTTTTTTTTTTTTTGAGATGGAGTCTTGCTCTGTCACCCAGGCTGGAGTGCAGTGGTGCAATCTCGGCTCACTGCAAGCTCCGCCTCCCGGGTTCATGCCATTCTCCTGCCTCAGCCTCCTGAGTAGCTGGGACTACAGGCGCCTGCCACCACGCCTGGCTAATTTTTTGTATTTTTAGTAGAGATGGGGTTTCACCATGTCAGCCAGGATGGTCTCGATCTCCTGACCTCATGATCCGCCTGCCTCAGCCTCCCAAAGTGCTGGGATTACAGGCTTGAGCCACCGCACCCAGCCAATGAAGTTTTGTACCCTGCAATTTTGCTGAATTTATTAGTGCTAGTTTTGTTTTTTTGGTGAATTCTTTGGGATTTTCTATATGTAGACATGTCATCTGCAAATAGAGATAATTTTACATCTTCCTTTCTAATTTGCAAGCTGTTTTTGTTTTTCTTGCTTAATTCCTCTGGGTAAGACTTCCAGTACTATATTGAATAGTAGTAGTGAAGGCGGAAATCCTTACCTTGTTCCTAATGTTAGGGGAAAGCTTTCTGTCTTTTATCACTGAGTGTGATACCAGCTGTGCATTTTTCTAGATTATGTTCAGGTAGTCTTTTTCTATTCCTAGTTTTCTGAGTGCTTTTTGTCATGAAAGGGTGTTGGATTTTGTCAAATGCCATTCCTTGCACCAATTGAGATGATCATGTGGTTTTACTCTCTTGAAGTATTAACGTGGTGTATTACATTGATTTATTTTCTTATGTTGAACCACCTCTGCATTTCTGGGATAAATCTCACTTGGTCAAAGCATATAATCTTTTTAATATGCTATTGGATTTGCTTGTTGTCTTGTTGAGTATTTTTGCATCTATACTCGTAAGGTATATTGATCTGTAGTTTTGACTTTTTTTCCTCTTATGGTATCTTTGTCTGCAGCCCACTTAATTTTAAATCTATAATTAAGAGAAGGAATAAACCAATTCTGTAATTCTAAACTGGTCAGAGTAGTGCCAGACCAAGAATACTATCAAGTGAAATTTCAAACTTTTCTGAGACATAAAATTCACGACTTATTTTTAGTGACTTAAATTTGAAAGATTGCCTCATTGTCTCCATCACGGAGGATGTTGTATACTTGGTCCTGAAAAATATGTTTGACTAGGGTTCCATGATGGTCATCCATTAGGTAAGACAATAATTTGGCTTCATAAGTCCTCAGAAGAGGTTAAGGGTCCTGAGAAGGTAATGGGGTAGGGAACATAGGAACGTGTAGGATATGAGCTTCCTTAATACAGAAGAAAAGTTTTTCTTAACTTACATATTTCATTCCATCTTCCCATTAGAGAAAAAACTTAATCTTATTTTGCTTTTTTAAAAAATTCTTCCAACAGTATATTTCTGTACATGACTCTCATTTTATTGTTTCTTAGACATTTAGAAACCTGGGAGTAAGAGCAAAAACTCACGGCCTAATTATGTTTACACTGATAGTTTAAAGATAATTTTAGCACTAACCAGCATCAATTCCTAATATTCATTCAAAATGTTAGCACTTGGTATAAAGAAGGAAACAGGTTGAGCAAGGTGGCTCATGCCTGTAATCCCAGTAGTTTGGCAGGCTGAGGTGGGCAGACCACTTGAGCCCAGGAGTTCGAGACCAGACTGGGCAACATGGCAAAACCCCGTCTCTACAAACAATACAAAAATTAGCTGGGTTTGGTGGCGTATGCCTATAGTCCCAGCTACTTGGGAGGCTGAGGCAGGAGAATCGCTTGAACCTGGGAGGTGGAGGTTGCATTGAGCTGAGATCGTGTCTCTGCATTCCAGCCCAGGCGACAGAGCCAGACCCTGTCTTGGAAAAAAAAAAAAAAAAAAAAAAAAAAAAAGGAAAAAGAAGGAAAGAGGAAACAAGGAATAGTTCCATTAGGTCACACAGCAAGACAGTGATGGAATGGAGCTGGCAATTCTGATGGCATCTCTCTCTTTCTTTCTACCTGTTCTGCCACCTTTTGCTAACTTACATACTTGTCAAAATACAACCTGAGGAAAGGAAGAGTGCCAGGGCATGATGAAGGCTAGGAATAGTCTGCTGCAAAGCAGGGAAGCCATTTTTCCCTCACTGGCTATGGGGAACCCTATGTTAACAGTGACTGAGCTTTTTCCTTAGTTGATCTTGTGCAGCATCTAACCTGGATGTGAGCAAACCAGTGTAAGAAATGAAACTGTAAAGGGAAAAAAGTGGATACGAAGGGAGGCAGGCATACTTAACATGAAGAAAACCTGGTCATTTGGCACTCTTTCAGTTAGGTTCTTTCCCTTGGCTGGAGGTCTGGTGTGCCATAGCAGTTCTGCAAGCCTGCCAGAGAAATCTAACGAGAGTACAGTACCTTCATTGTCTAAACTTCCTCCCAATTAGTTAAGTGAAACTAGCTAAATGAGCAGTGCTGGCTTATTCCTTCGGAGTCATATTTTTTAACATGTGAAATATAATTATTATAAGAGTCCACTCTCTTAAGTTTCAGGATTTGCTGGAAGACTGGGAATAGAGGGTGGCCATTGCCAGACCTGTAACTTGTAGAGCTGTGAGCCCAGCCATCTCCTGGGGCACTTTCCCAGGCTCTCTCAGTTTCCGGGAGAAGGAACTGCCAGCTTCACCTCTGCAGTGCCCCCACGTCTGCTGGGCCCTTCTTGCAGCTTGAGAACTGGAGTTGGGCACTAGAGACAGAGCTTCCAGGACGTGGGTCTTCCTCTGGCTTGGCCATCCCAGGTCAGTCAGCTCTGGCAATGGAGGGCTCCAGCTGCTTTTGGCTGTGGAAGGATGACTGGGTAGGGTACCACAAGGCTGTCCCTAAGTTATTAGGTTGAACCATAGGAAATTGTCAATGTTTGACCATTCTATTCTTCAAAATAGTGATTTCATATGGTTCAGCTTAAATTTTTAATACGAGGAAAGAAAGGAAAGAAATGGAAGCCCAAATAATCTATTGCCTGCATTAGGAAGCAGAATATATTTTCCAGAACATTAGTCTCTGTAGGGAAAAGAGAGATCAGACTGTTACTGTGTCTATGTAGAAAAGGAAGACATAAGAAATTCCATTTTGATCTGTACTAAGAAAATTGCTTTGCCTTGAGATGCTATTCATCTGTAACTTTAGCCCCAACCCTGTGCTTACAGAAACATGTGCTGTATGGAATCAAGGTTTAAGGGATCTAGGACTGTGCAGGATGTGCCTCATTAACAGTATGTTTACAGGCAGTATGCTTGGTAAAAGTCCTCGCCATTCTCCATTCTCTATTAACCAGGGGCACAATGCACTGCGGAGACCCGCAGGGACCTCTGCTCAAGAAAGCCTGGGTATTGTCCAAGGTTTCCCCCCACTGAGACAGCCTGAGATATGGCCTCGCGGGAAGGGAAAGACCTGACCGTCCCCTAGCCCGACACCCATAAAGGGTCTGTGCTGAGGGGGATTAGTAAAAGAGGAAGGCCTCTTGTGGTTGAGATAAGAGGAAGGCCTCTGTCTCCTGCATGCCCCTGGGAACGGAATCTCTCAGTGTAAAACCCGATCCTATGTTCCTTCTATTCTGAGATAGGAGAAAACCACCCTGTGGCTGGAGGCAAGATACGCTGGCGGCAATGCTGCTGTTACTCTTTGCTACACTGAGATGTTTGGGTGGAGAGAAGCATAAATCTGGCCTACGTACACATCTGACCACAGTATCTTCCCTTGAACTTATTTGTAACACAGATTCCTTTGCTCACATATTTTCCTGCTGACCTTCTCCCCACTATCACCCTGTTCTCCTGCTGCATTCCCCTTGCCGAGATATTGAAAATAGTAATCAATAAATACTGAGGGAGCTGAGACGGGCCGGTGCGGGTCCTCCGTATGCTGAGCGCTGGTCCCCTGGGCCCAGGGTTCTTTCTTTATACTTTGTCTCTGTGCCTTATTTCTTTTCTTAGTCTCTCATCCCACCTGATGAGAAATACCCACAGGTGTGGAGGGGCTGGCCCCCTTCAAGTCTCTCCATTCATTTTTTAGTCCTGTCGAGGCTCTTTTACAGGTTGAATTGTGTCCTCCCAAAAAAGGTATGTTGTGGTCCTAATCTCCAATACCTCATAACGTCACTTTATTTGGAAATACATTTTTTACAGAGGTAAACAAGTTAAAATGAAGTCATTCAGGTGGGCCCATTATGACTGGTTTCCTTATAAAAAGAGGAGATTTGGACACAGAGATAGATCTGCACAGAGGGAAGACACTGTGGAGACACACAGAGGGAATGCCATGTGAAGATGGAGGACTGGAATGATGCATCTAGAAGCCAAGGAACACCTGAGGCTCCCAGAAGCCAGGAGGGAGGCACGGACAGCTCCTTCCCTAGCACCTTCAGGAGAGTGGCCTTGGTCAACACCTTGATTTTGAACTTCTGGCCTCCAGAACTGAGAGACAATGAGTTTTTGTTGGTTTAAACAATCCAGTTTGTACTACTTTGCTACAACAGCCCTAGGAAATGAATACAGGCTCCTTCCAGTGATGAAAACCTATGCTGTTGGTAAGAAACAATAGTACAGCCTGGGTTAAAAATGGCACGGTGGTTTAATCTCTAGACTCTCAGACAACAGATTTGAGGTATTCATTCCTATAGGATATGGCTGTGCTTCCTACACTGACCAAAAAAGATTCATATGTTCAGATACAACAAAGCCAGCTTTCTAACTTACTAACTTACAATGTATATGCATATGCACATGCCTGTGTGTTCCCCGCCATGTATTTATTCTTCATGCCTGGTTTTCTAGCATTTTCAAGTTTGCAGTAAAAGTTTCAATACACATTTATTTCTCTAGTCCGCAGTGGAGCAGGTAACATATCCTAAGGAGACAGAGTTTTTTGTTTTTTGTTTTTTTTTAGATGGGTTCTTGTTCTGTTGCCCAGGCTGGAGTGATGTGGCATGATCTTGGCTCACTGCAACCTCTGCCTCCTGGGTTCAAGCAATTCTCCTGCCTCAGCCTCCTGAGTAGCTGGGACTACAGGTGCACGCCACCATGCCTGGCTAATGTTTTGTATTTTAGTAGAGATGGGGTTTCATCATGTTGCCCAGACTGATCTTGAACTCCTGAGCTCAGGCAATCCGCCTGCCTCGGCCTCCTAAAGTGCTGGGATTGTAGGCGTGAGCCACAGCGCCTGGCCTGAGAGTTGTTGATATGCTCGCAGGAAGTGTTTCTGTGTTAAAAAGTTGAGAAGATGGAAACTGAATCCTCCTTGTATTCAGAAGGCTGTTTCGGAAGGTCACTGTTGGCAGGCTTCTCCCTACATGGATTCAGCAGTGAGGGAGCAGAGTATTTGGGGGACAACTGCTTCTTCTGGAGGGGAGAGAATGAGATGGAGTTCACCAGCAGCTCTTTATGTCAGACTTTTAGCAGGATTCAGCTTTATAAATAAGCCTAAACAAACAAAATAACAGCAGATGATTATATGTCAACTGACTTCAATCTGATGAACTACTCTAAATAAAAAGACATATACAAAAGAAGGATTTGATTCACATTTGTACCTTCAGTCTATCTGTCCACTCTTATTTTTCAGCCAAATTAAGAATCAACTTTTGACTATCACAATACAGTATTACCTCTCCCTGGGTAACTAGGTCCTCACCACTTGGCCATTTCATGGTTGCTTACTACTTCCATTAGAGATAGCCAGGGAAATGAAAAGAACTAAAATTACAAGTGAGCCATCTGGCACCTTTATGATATTGAAAGGTTTAGTGAGACAGGAAGTACAAACCACAGCCTGGAATGGAGTTCTTAAATTGACTGTGGATTTAAGTTATTATCTTCCACCTGCTCCTTATATCCATCATTCCTGCAAATGCTTCATACTTAAGAGGAAAAATACATTTCTTAAACAAGATACAAAAAACATTAGCCATAAAGGGAAAAATGTAATAAATGCAACTAAATTGACATTAAAAATTTCTGTTCATAAAGAAGATACCTTAAAGCAAATAAAAGACAACTTACACACTGTAAGGAGGTATGTGCAACTTATATATCCAACAAAAAAATTGTTCTAATAGAAAATATATAAAGAACGTCTATAAATCAGTAAGAAAATGAGAACAAATGGAAAAAAAGCTGAACAAACAAAAATTTCACAGAATGGGAAAAAATATGGTCAATAAACATACGAAGAGACACTCAATCACACAGGTGATCAGAGAAATGCAAATCACGATCACACCGAGAAGTCATTTTATAATCATTTGACTGGCAAAAATCATGAAGTCTGACTTCACTAATTGCTAGAGAAGATGGGAATCTAAAGAATCTCATATATTGCTGGTGGGAGTTTAATTTGGTACAGGCTTAGAAAACAATTTTGCATTCCTCTGTAAAGCTGAATACTCACAATACTCTACCACCCAGAAATTCTATTCCTAAGTATATGCCAAGCTCTTGCCTATGCACACCACCAGGAGACATGAACAAGAATGTTTATAGCAGCCTCATTTGTAATAGTCAGAGGCCTATCATCGGAAGAGAGACATTCCTTGTGGGATAGTCACACATGGAGTATTACACAGTGGTACAAACAAGTGAACACAGCCAACAACATGGATGAACCTCAGTACTCCGGGGAAGTAACAGGTCATGTGTGTGACTTTCCTGAGACAGCCTACACACACATAAGTATAGAACATATTTTTCTTATTTATGGTATCAAAATATTTCACCATTTTTTAATGGCACACACATACAATATAGTTCATAGGTGAGCTGTAGTTCTTTAACCAGTCTCCTACTGATGGATAGCTATGTTTGCTATGTTTTGCCATTTTTCTTGCTATTGCAAATAATGTTGCATGAGTGATACAATCACTGGAACCCGATAGCAATCTAACACACTATAATTTTGCAGTTATTATACCTGTGAGATAAAGTCCTGGAGGTGGGTCAAAGGGCGTATCACTGTGTAAAATTTTTTTTTTTTTGAGACAGGGTCTGGCTCTGTCACCCAGGCTGGAGTGCAGAGGTGTGATCTCAGCTCACTGCAACCTCTGTCTCCTGGGTTCAAGGGATCCTCCCATCTCAGCCTCCCAAGTAGCTGGGACTACAGGCGCACACTACCATGCCCAGCTAATTTTTTGTATTTTTTGTAGAGATGGGGTCTTGCCATGTTGCCAAGGCTGGTCTCGAACTCCTGGGCTCAAGTGATACTCCCACCTCAGCCTACCAACGTGCTGGTACTACAGGCATGAGCTTATGCATTGGGCTGTAATTTTGATAGATGTTGGCAACTTGCCCTTTACTAGCAATGTATAAGAATATCTTTAACTTGTTTCTTTGCATGACAGGGAATTAAGAATTTTTTGGCATGTATGGGTTATAATACCAGGGCAAAAAACCAAACCAAACCAAAACACCCCCCTGACCCCCACAAAACCCAAATCAACCAACCAACCAACCAAAACTCCCAACCCAACCCAACTAAACCCCAAGAAAGAGATAAGACCAGCTTCTTACTTGTCGCCTCTGAGTATAGGGTCTTCTCATCAACACTCTGAACATTACAGGAAACAAAAAATTTCCTTCCTTCAACTTTATCAAGTTGGCTATTTATCATAACAACAGAACAAAGAGGGATAGGTCTGCAGAATAAAATGAAAAAGGAAAGAAAATCAGTTTTTATCTGACTTATATAACATTAAAAGATGATCAAGTACATGACAAGGGGTAGAAATTTATGACACCTGACAACAATGAGCATTGACTGCCTTAGACAATACATTCCTCAAGGACTGACACCAACAGCCTCTCAAGCTCCCCTTCTCCCAAGCACCACTGCTCTCAGATGGCTCCTGGGCTACAGTCCCTGGATGTCTCTCTGGGCTTGTTTCAAAGGGATCATCAGGAATTCCAGCTCTGTGATGGCAGAGACTATCTCATCTGGAGAACCACTGCAAAGTCCTAAGGGAGCTGAAATGCTTTAAAGAAGTGAAAATAGGGCCAACAGATGGTCCCAGGCAGCTTCTCTCATTTCTTCTGTCATAATCAACATTTCTCATTCAATTCTGAGTAACGGTCACTAGAAAGACACCTAATAACAACAAATTGCTGGTAACAGCTTACTGCTCTAAGTCAGTACTGTCCAATAGAACTTTCTGTGATGATACAAATGTTCCATATCTGAGCATCGTAGCCACATGTGCCTAATGAGCACTTGAAATGTGGCTAGCATAACTGAGAAGTTGAGTCCTTAAATTTATTTAATTTGAATTAATTTATACTTAACTTTAAATAGCTATATGTGACTAGTGGCTACAGACGTTTCTGGGAATCCTGGAGATACATATCACAATGAAAAGGGTATCTCTTTAAAGGTGAAATTTCAGTTGGTTGAAACAGAAGGTAGAGCACGGAAATGTGTTTTGTGCTCCTATGGTACAACCAAGCAGATGATGGAACTACTCCAGGTAGAAAGGAAGTTAACACTGCGATGATCTCTCTGCCCAGTTTTCCTTTCAATGACCTTTTAATACTTCCACTCCCATTAGCTTTTCCTTTGCTCTTTTGTTGAGCCAATTCAACATTTACTAAGACCCAGGGGACATTAGGCGTTCTTGCCTGCCCAGCAACTCCTTTTTCTACTAACATGACTCTCTTCATTTATCCATCCCCTACCCTCCCTTCATTCTCTTCATATGTCTCTCTTTGATACACTCATGTACCCCTTTTGTCAGGGAACCATCTCTCCCTCATTCTTAGCCCATGTAGGTTGACTGGCATTGAATAATGATCCCTCCACTCTACATACACATAGTGACCAGTTGTGGGGGTGGGCACAGGCTGAAATAGTCAATCCTGGAACTTGTGCTGGAGCCCTTGGGGCTGGGTTGTTTTTCTCTGAGGTGCTAGGCTTACAAGACACAAGCCTGACTGGCCTGGCTGGTGGCCACTGTGCCACTACACTGGGAAAGGCTACGTAAGGATGAAGCAGATCTAGAAGAAAATGTGGCTGAGATTCCTAATGACATCACTGAATACCTGCACTCAGCCACACCTGACTTCTCAACCATACAAGCCAATATGTTCCCTTTTTTGCTTAAGCTAGTGAGAGTTAAGAGTTGCCCTTGTAACAGAAAGTCCTAGATTAGTAAAGAGACAAACAGAAAATGTTTCAGAAAATACAAAATAATGGAACAACTATAGAGTATAATTTTCTAAATGTAACTAATATTTAGGCACAGATCAGTTTGGTTGGCACAGGAAACTGGCTTTAGCTTGTTTTCCTTCGTTTAGCTGGAACACTTAATTAGATTTGTATTAGAGGCAGAAAAGTGATAACAAAGAGAAAAGCAGCATTTAAAAAGAAAAAAAATTTTTAAATTATAATTTATATATGTCTATACACACACGCGTGCACACACACACACACACTGGAAAGGCATAACAAAGCCAAAAGATAACTTTGAAAAGGCTAATAATCTCTGGCAAGATAGATCAAGACAATGAGAGAGAGCATACATAAATACTATTGGGGCCAAAAAGGATATAGATTTAGCTGAAATTTTTTAAAAATTGAGAATATTGTGAATATTATTAATAAATTTATGTCAATACATTTGAAAATGCAGATGAAATAGAAAAAAATTTCAAAAATTTATTAAAACTAAGAATAAAATGATTAGAAAGCCTGAATAGTTGAATAAAGAAGACACGGAGGCACTAAGAGGAAGGAGGAGTCTCACTCTGAAACAAGCCTGGGTCTCTCAATCACTTCATGGGGGTAAAACCCTCACTGACCAGGATAACCACATGGGACTACTAGGTAAACCAAAAAAGCCTATAGGCTTAAAGTAGTGAAATGTAGGAGTTACACTAGCTAATGTTACTCTAATTTACTATAGAATTTTTAAAAAAGTTCTTTTATTTTTTTACCTCAAATTCAATGTGGCCCGAACATTGGCTTGTAAGGTTCTGATTCTGTAAAATCTATTAAGACTTAATTTATAAGCCAATACATGATCAATTTTTGCAAATGTGTGCTGGGAAAAAGAAAGCGTGCTGTTCTCTAATTATTGGATGCAGAGTTCTATGTTTGTCTAATAAACCATACTTGTTATCTTGTGATGTTTAAATTCTCCATTTTCTTTCTTTCTTTTCTTTTCTTTTTTTTTTGAGATGGAGTCTTGTTCTGTTGCCCAGGCTGAAGTGCAGTGGCGCGATCTTGGTTCACTGCAACCTCCGCCTCCTGGGTTCAAGCGATTCTCCTGCCTTGGCCTCCCAAGTAGCTGGGATTACAGGCGCATGCCACCACGCCCAGTTAATTTTTTGTATTTTTAGTAGAGATGGGGTTTCACCATGTTAGCCAGGATGGTCTCAATCTCCTGACCTCATGATCCACCCACCTTGGCCTCCCAAGGTGCTGAGATTACAGGCTTGAGCCACCGTGCCTGGCCTAAATCCTCCATTTTCTAATTGTTTTTTCTTTTTTTGGAGACAGGGTCTCAGTATGTTGCTCAGGCTGCAGTTCAGTGGCTATTCACAGGAGTTACCATAGCGCACTGCAGCCTTGAACCCCTGGACTAAAGCGATCCTCCTGCCTCAGCCTCCCAAATAGCTGGGACTATAGATGTGCACCACCTCACTTGGCTCTGATTTTTTTTTTTTTTTTTTTTTGGTCTGCTTGACCTATCAATAATTGAGAACAGGCTGGGTGCTGTGGCTTACGCCTGTAATCCTAGCACTTTGGGAGGCCGAGGTGGGCAGATCACGAGGTCAGGAATTCGAGAGCAGCCTGGCCAGCATGGTGAAACCCTGTCTCTACCAAAAATAGAAAAAAATTAGCCAGGCATGGTGGTGGGTGCCTGTAGTCCCAGCTACTCAGGAGGCTGCGGCAGGAGAATTGCTTGAATCCAGCAGGCAGAGGTTGCCATAAGCTGAGCTGGCGCCACTGCACTCCAGCCTGGGTGACAGAGCGAGACTCTGTCTCGGAAAAAAAAAAAATTGAGAACAATGTGTTGGAATCTCCCACTATATAAAGGGGGATTAGTCAACTTCTCCCTATGATTATATCAATTTTATTTATACTCTTTATTAGATGCATATTGATTTAGTTATTATTACCTACTATTGAACTGAATCTTTTATTACTATGAAGTAGCCTTCTCTATCCCCAATATTACTTTTTTGACAGTTCATTATTTTTTCTGATCCCAGTTTTCTTCTGGTTAACTTTTGTGTAGCATATTTTCTCTTCCTTTTAAACTTTTTGGTGTCATTTCAAAAATATGTCTCATACAGTTTCTAGTTTTTTACATTTAAAAATTCAATTTTATAATCTTGTCTTTCAACTGATGGTTTGGTCTATTTATAGAGTCATTACTGATTTATTTAGACGTATCTCTATCATCTTATTTTGGCTTATTATTTGACTCAGTTTTTCTAACCCTCTTTTTTTTCCTTGCCTTTTTAAAAATTGAGTTTTACTACTTGTTTGATCTTGTATTGTTTTAGATATTAGACACTCATTTTCTCTTATTTTAATCATTCTCTCCACTGAAAAATATGAGGATGTATCAACATTAACTCTGTTCATCTCCTCCCAAACTACATGCTATTGTTATCCAGTATTTTAGCTGTCCTTTTGTTAATCACTATAATTTATTTATTGTAAATTTTTATTTTTATTATTTTTAGAGATGGATTTTCAGTCTGTCCCCCAGGCTGGAGTGCAGTGGCACAATCATAGCTTACTGCAACCTTGAACTCTTGGGCTCTAGCGATCTTCCTGCCTCAACCTCCCAAGTAGCTAGGACCACAGGCATGAGCCACTGCAATACACCAATCCTCAGAATTTAGACATCAATATTACTTATAGACGCTATTTAGATTTTAGTTATCTACATGTTTACCAATTAATTTGCTCACGATTCCTCCTTTCATCCTCCGGCCTGTTGGGATTGCTTTCCTTCTTTCTAAAGTCCACCATTTAGGAGCTCCCTGGGTGTTGTCCTGCTGTTCCATAAATTCTCTCCATTTGTTTGAACGACAGCACCTTCATTTTGCGCTCATTTTTGAACTTTAGCTTTGCTGAGAGCATGATTTTAGATTGACATTTTCTTTCGGCAGATGTTTTATTGTCTTCTGGCTTCTACTGTTGCTATTGAGAGGTTTACTGCCAGTGTAATGGTGCCCTCTTGCTTCCAAAAAGCAAGACTGCTCTGTAATGGCTGCTCTATCTTAGCTCTGCTTTTAAGATCTCTTTGTCTGAAGTATTCTCCAATTTCTCTATAATGTCTCTAGATATACTTTTAAAACCTAGCTTAATATATATTGCTTTCTATATTGTCAATTCATGATTTTCTTTAGCTCTTGAATATGCTGACCCCTTATTTCCTTAAATACTGGATCTCTTCGATTCTCTTTATTCTATTTTTCTAGGACTCTAATTAGAGCATGTTAGATCTTTGTATTTGTCCACTATAGCTTACGCTCTCTATATTTTCCATTTCCTTTTTTCTCTGTGCTGGATTCAGGGTAATTTTTTTCTCTCTCTCTTCTAAACCTAGATCTGAAAATAATAATTAAAAAGCTTCATTTAGGCCGGGCATGGTGGCTCACGCCTGTAATCCCAGCACTTTGGGAGGCCAAGGTGGATGGATCATGAGGCCAGGAGTTCAAGACCAGCCTGACCAACATGGCAAAAACCCATGTCTACTAAAAATACAAAAATTAGCCAGGCATGGTGGCATGTGCCTGTAATGTCAGCGACTCAGGAGGCTGAGGCAGGAGAATCGCTTGAACCCAGGAAGCGGAGGTTGGAATGAGCCAAGATTGCACCACTGACTCCAGCCTGGGTGACAGAGAGACTCCATCTCAAAAAAAAAAAAAAAAAAAAGCTTCATTTAACATATTAAGCTGCTAGCTCTGAATACATTAACTGTGATCCTCAAAATATCTCTTTACAAAAAGTATTGTCTTTGGTTAATGGATGAGGAAACTGACGCCCAGAGAGGTTAGGTAATTTGCTAAAGCTGTATGGCTATTTGGTGGCACACATGGGATTCAAATCCCCAACAGTCTGATTCAAAGTTCTGCTTCCCATTCTGCATTTGAGCTTGTTTTATCTGCCAAATGACTTAGTTGAGGTGGGCATGTTGATGTATTTATGGGATATATCTCAATAGCGCACTAGAACAATGGAGCTGGTGACTAATGTAGTGTTTTTAGTAATACAACCACCACCACCATCACCGAGCGTATGGATCTGACAAATGAACTCTTGATTAAATTTCAGTGGAAGGGGAAAATAACTTGTAGGGAGAAATGATTTGAAGGTTTACTGGGCTGTGAGATTATAAAAACCATGAGAGTTTGTATTAGTTTATTTTCACGCTACTATAAAGAATTACCTGAGACTGGGTAATTTATAAAGAAAAGAGGTTTAATTGACTCACAGTTCTGCATGGCTGGGGAGGCTTCAAGAGACTTACAATCATGGCAAAGGTGAAGGGAAAGGGGAAGGGGAAGCAAGGCACATCTTACATGGCGGCAGGAGAGAGAGAGAGAGAGCAAGGGGGGATCTGTCAAATGCTTTTATTTATCTATTTATTTATTTATTTTTGAGATGGAGTCTTGCTCTGTTGCCCAGGCTGGAGTGTACTGGCACAATCTCGGCTCACTGCAACTCCCAGGTTCAAGCGATTCTCCTGCCTCAGCCTCCTGAGTAGCTGGGATTATAGGCATACACTGTTGTGGGAAGTCAGGGACCCCAAACGGAGGGACCAGCTGAAGCCAAGGCAGAAGAACGTGGATTGTGAAGATTTTATGGACATTTATTAGTTCCCCAAATTAATACTTTTGTAATTTCTTATGCCTGTCTTTACTGCAATCTCTAAACATAAATTGTAAAGATTTCATGGACACTTATCACTTCCCCAATCAATACCCTCGTGATTTTCTATGCCTGTCTTTACTTTAATCTTTTAATCCTGTCAGCCGAGAAGGATGTATATCGTCTCAGGACCCTGTAATAATTGCGTTAAGTACACAAATTGTATAGCATGTGTGTTTGAGCAATATGAAATGTGGGCACCCTGAAAAAAGAACAGGATAACAGCAATTGTTCAGGGAATAAGAGAGATAACCTTAAACTCTGACCGCCAGTGAGCCAGGCAGAACAGAGCCATATTTCTCTTCTTTCAAAAGCAAATGGGAGAAATATCGCTGAATTCTTTTTCTCAGCATGGAACGTCCCTGAGAAAGAGAATGCGCACCTAGGGGTAGGTCTCTGAACTGGCCCCCCCAGGGCTACCTGTCTCTTATAGTCGAGATTGCAGAGGTGAGATAAACTCCATCTCCCATAGCGCTCCCAGGCTTATTAGGAAGAGGAAATTCCCGCCTAATAAATTTTGGTCAGACCGGTTGATCTCAAAACCCTGTCTCCTGATAAGATGTTATCAATGAAAATGGTGCCCAAAACTTCATTAGCAATTTTAATTTTGCCTCGGTCCTGTGGTCCTGTGATCTCACCCTGCCTCCACTTGCCTTGTGATATTCTATTACCCTGTTAAGTACTTGATGTCTGTCACCCACACCTATTCGCACACTCCCTCCCCTTTTGAAAATCCCTAATAAAAACTTGCTGGTTTTTGTGGCTTGTGGGGCATCATGGATACTACCAATGTGTGATGTCTCCCTCAGACGCCCAGCTTTAAAATTTCTCTCTTTTGTACTCTGTCCTTTTATTTCTCAAGCCAGCCGACGCTTAGGAAGATAGAAAAGAACCTACGTGATTATCGGGGAAGGTCCCCCGATAATACACCACCATGCCCAGCTAATTTTTTTTTTTGCATTTTTAGTAGAGATGGGGTTTCACCATGTTGGTCAGGCTGGCCTTGAACTCCTGATCTCAGGTGATCCACTCACTTTGGCCTCCCAAAATGCTGGGATTACAGGTGTGAGCCATGGTGCCTGGCCTGCCAAACACTTTTAAACCATCAGATTTCGTAAGAACTCACTATCACTAGAACAGCATGGGGGAAACTACCCCCATGATCCAGTCACCTCTCACCAGGTCCCTCCCTTGACACATGGGCATTACAATTCTAGATGAGATTTGGGTGTGGACACAAAGCCAAACCGTATCAGAGTTATAAAATGTCTAACTAAATTTTTAGTGAAAATAAAGGATTTAATTGTGCATTTTTTTTTTTTTTTGAGATGGGCACTCTGTTGCCTAGGCTGGAGTGCAGTGGCATGATCTCGGCTCATTGCAACCTCCCAGGTTCAAGCGATTCTCCTGCCTCAGCCTCCCAAGTAGCCTGGCCTTAATTGTGCATTTTAAAGGAAAAAGCGCTGGGCACGGTGGCTCACACCTGTAATCTCAGCACTTTGGGAGGCTGAGGTGGGTGGATCACCTGAGGTCAGGAGTTTGAGACCAGCCTGGCCAACATGGTGAAACCTCATCTTTACTAAAAATACAAAAATTAGCTGGGTATGGTGGCCTATGCCTGTAATCCCAGCTACTTGGGAGGCTAAGGCAGGAGAATCGCTTGAACCCAGGAGGTAGAGGTTAAAGTGAGCCAAGATTGTGCCACTGCACTCCAGCCTGGGTGGCAGAGTGAGACTCTGTCTCAAAATAATAAATAAATAAATAAATAAATAAAGTTAAGAAGGAAGGAAGGAAAGAAGGAAGGAAGGAAGGAACAAGCTTCCAGAATGTGTTGGCTACAAATTAGAAAACACAGTGCCACAAGATTATTAAAGTGATCTGAGCTTCTGATAAAAAAAAATACAGAATGAAAAGCAATCGAAACTCTAAAAAGCAAACAAAACCCAGAAGCCTAGGGATTGTCATTTTCCCTTTTCAAGAAAACTATTGAGTGTATTTTTAAAGGTTTCTTTTAAATTCTTGCAGTGGAGTGATATTTAGAAGTAACTCCTGTGTTATCTATCCACAAGAATTCACATTTACCACTCTTGTTCTTACATCAGTCAGGTATCAAAGAAACCTTTCTATATAGACTGCCCACAAGGTGGGGTAGTTATAATAGGAAAATGGAGAGAAAGAAATGACATTCCACAGCTTTTGAGTTTCTAGCAAATTCAGAGGAAATGTTCTGACCTTTACTAGCATACCTTTTTATCAGGGTAATTTCTTCAGTTCTACATTTCTGTTCACTTTCAGCTGTGTTTAAATAGTCCTTTAACCTATTCACTGAGGTTTTTTTTGTTTTTAAACAATTACACTTTCATTTCCTTTTTTTTTTTTTTTTTTTTTTTTTGAGATGGAGTCTCACTCTGTCACCCAGGCTGGGGTACAATGGTGCAATCTCAGCTCACTGCAACCTCTGCCTCCTGGGTTCAAGTGATTCTCCTGTCTCAGCCTCCCAAGTAGCTGAGATTACAGGTGTGCACCACCACGCCCAGCTAATTTTTGTATTTTCAGTAGAGACAGGGTTTCACCATGTTGGTCAGGCTAGTGTCGAACTCCTGACCTCGTAATCTGCCCATCTCAGCCTCCCAAAATGTTGGGATTACAGGCGTGAGCCACCACGCCTGGCCTACAATCTCATTTCTCAAAGTTTTATTAGGTTCCGTGGCAAACCTGCCTAATAATTTTTATAGTTTATCGTTTTCTTTTTGTGATTTCATCATTTATTTATTTATTTATTTATTTATTTGATGGAGTATCGCTCTGTTGCCCAGGCTGGAGTGCAGTGGCACAATCTTGGCTCACTGCAGCCTCCATCTTCCAGGTTCAAGTGATTCTTCTGCCTCAGCCCCCCAAATAGCTGGGATTACAGGCACGTGCCACCACACCTGGGTAATTTCTGTATTTTTAGTAAAGTCAGGGTTTTGCCATGTTGACCAGGGTGGTCTTGAACTCCTGACCTCAGGTGATCCACCTGCCTTGGCCTCCCAAAGTGCTGGGATTACAGGCGTGAGCCACCGTGCCCAGCCTCATCTTTTATTTCTTTAAACATCTCATACTTTATTCATTTATATTGTGTATTTGTTTATCATGATATCTTAGATCCCTGAGGTCTAAATCTTATTTATTGTTTCTGTTGATAGTCACCCTTGGTAGTTTCTTTCCTTGTGTATTTGGTACAGGATCTACTTGTTTTGAAGGAGGAATGTCCTTTAGCATTTCTTGTTTGCCATGTTGCATGAAGAAATCGAATCAGGAGCTTCTCAACTCGTGTCATGAATGGGTCATTGGCATGCTGAGATACTTACCCTTTCAGCTGGCTAGTCATCACTAGTTAGACCTGCTTTGTCTATTTATCTTAATGTGCTAGGCACAAGGAAATAAATCAAGTGGGATATTTGGATCAGAGGGCTGGAAATTATTTGAAATCATTAAGGAATAATCTTGCTTCTTAAAGGAAGTAAGGTAGATTAAGGCATCTGATGATTAATTGACATTGCAAATTATTTTCAATTAAAATATAATCCCAGGTTGTTACCTGTAGCATCCTGAAGGGCCATCAAGTAATCACATTAAATTTAATGTTATTATTACTATTATTATGAACCTAAATAACTGTATACAAAAAAACAGAGCCTGATAAATATTAAATTCTAAACTACTTATAAAATCCAATACTTTGTTCTGGTCTTTAGTCATCAACTAACAGAAGACAATGGAGGCTGTGTGTTGTAGTGAAGAGCATCAGATTTGGTGTCATAAGATGTGAGTTCTAATTCTGACTAAATTGCTCTCTATCCATATGACTTCAGGTAAAACTTCTTTTCAGTATGTTTTCCAATTGTGGGGAACAAATGAACAGCAATGCAACTGATTTTTGTGGATGGTTTATTGGGTGGGACAAGCACTAAGCATAGAGTTTGGCAGGTTCTGTTTCCCATTTTGCATTTGAGTATGTGCTTAAGACACAAACACTTTTTGAGATAAATGGCAATCTAAATACTTTGTTTCAGCTTGTTTTCAAAGTAATCTTTTACATTTATTTTTTAGGAATGATGTTGTACTTCATTATTCAACTTTATTTGAACATGGAAAAATATTTTTAAAAACATGGGACATGGAAAAATATTAAAAACTTAATTTTTAATATATTCTTTATCATGTTAAGAAAACTCAGATTTCTAGAATCTAATTTATAGTCATAACTAATATGAAATATTGACCATCTGTAAATATGTCAACTTTCCCCAAATTAATCTCTAGAATCAATGTAATTGCTATTAAAATCATTAAAAGGAGGTAAAATGAAAATCTGGGTTTAAAGGTTAAAAATCTAAGGCACAACTAGGAATAGAAAGAAACTCTCTCAACATAATAAAGGCTATTTATGAAAACCCTACAACTAACATCATGCTAAATGGTAAAAGACTAAAACCTTTTCAATTAAGATCAGAAACAAGACAAGGATGCCCACTTTTGCCACTTCTATTCTACATGGTACTAGAAGTCCTAGCCAGAGCAATTAGGCAAGAAAAAGAAATCAAAGGTATTCAAATTGGAAAGGAAGAAGTACAAAGATCTGTTTACAAATGACATGACTTTGTATATAGAAAATCCTAAAGATTCCACAAAAACCTGTTAGAATGAATAAACAAATTCAGCAAAGCTGCAAGATGTAAAATCAACACAGAAAAATCAGTTGCATTTCTATACACAATGACTAATCCAAAAAGGAAATTAAGAAAACAATTAAGGCCAGGTGCAGTGACTCACGTCTGTAATCCCAGCACTTTGGGAGGCCAAGGCAGGCGGATTACTTGAGGCCAGGAGTTTGAGATCAGCCTGGCCAACAAAGTGAAACACTGTCTCTACTGAAAATACAAAAAATTAGCCAGCTGTGGTGGTGCATGCCTGTAATACCAGCTACTTGGGAGGCTGAGGCATGAGAATAGCTTGAACCTGGGAAGTGGATGTTCCAATGAGCTGAGATCATGCCACCACACTCCAGCCTGGGCAATAAGGTGAGACTTTGTCTCAAAATAATAATAATAATAATAATAATAAAATTAAAAATAAAAAAATCAAAAAGAATAAAATACTTCGGAATAAACTTAACCAAAGAGCAAAAGTCTTATACACTGAAAACTACAAAACATTGATGAAAAAAATTAAAGACACAAATAAATGAAAAGACATCTGTGCTTGTGGACTGAAAAGACTTGGTGTTTTGTGTGTGTCTGTGTGTGTGTGTGTGTGTGTTTTTTTTTACAGCTGGGGTCTTGTTCTGTTGCCCACCCTGGAGTGCAGTGGCATGATCCTAGCTCACTGTAGCCTTGAACTCCTGGGCTCAAGCAATCCTCTCAAGAAGCTAGGACTACAGATGTGCACTGCTGGGCCCAGCTAAATTTTTAAAAAATAAATTTTGTTATGTAGTAGATGTTGGTGCTCCACCCAGAGCCCCTTAGATCCGTTCTTCACTCGTTTTGGTTATTTTCCCCAGAGTCTGCTTTGCTCAAACCCAGAGACCCTTAGAAGTACTTGGAAATTTATGGTCCCTGGGATGGCCCTGATCCTATGACCGATACATGCGAGAGTATAAAGACTTTAGCTCCCTCATCTGAGATAGAGACAATTCTGAGGCATAAATTTCATTCTAGAGCTCCCTTGTATGATCCAGCTAAAGCTATGCTTTGCTGGACTTTTGAGAGTTCAGCCTTGGTTGACTTCTTCATGTTCCCTGTCCTGCTTCCCCTACTCCCTTGCTAGTTTCCTCTGGAAGCACTTCTTTAATAATCACTTGAACACAAATTGTGGTGTCAAGATCTGTAACTGGGAGCCTGACTTAACAACACCTAAGGATAAATAGAGAATTACTGTGAATTTACCTTTTATAATTGATGTTGAGATTGGCAGTCATGACAATTCCCCCAGCCATCATTGCACACATACCAACAGTAGCATCAATCATAGTTGCAATGGCACCTCCATGAATGAATCTAGTTACAACAGGAGTGGAGGAGAAATGTTTTCAGAAGTTCTGAAGATAGAGAGCCTCTTAAAAGAGAGAAATTATCCAAGCATCTTCACACAATTTACTTATGAAAGGTCCACTTAGCCCATGTTCAGTGTACTGAATGCCAAATACTATCTATGTCCCCAACTTTGTTTTGTTCACAGCATAATAGTATAGTCTTAAGTATTTGTAATAACCAGAACTTAATAGTAACCAGATCACAAGCAAGCAAAAAGCTAAAATATAATTTAGAAAATTTATATTATGTTTTTACTATTAGTCAAGTGTGGTGTCATGTGCCGGTAGTTCTGGCTACTCAGGAGACTGAGGTGAGAGGACTGCTTGAGCCCAGGAGTTCGAGGCTGCAGTGAGCTATGATCACGCCACTGCACTTCAGCCTGGGCAACACAGCAAGGCCTTGTCTCACAAAACAAAACAAACTATACATATTCATTGTTTAGAAATTTAGGTAATGCAAATATGAAAAAAAAGAAAAAAAATTTAGGACCCATAATACTACCCACCTAGTCAGTGACAAGCCACTGTTAACACATTAATGATATGCTCTCAAATTATACTCTATTGCCCTATGCCCTATAATATTATAATGCTCATATATATAAATATTTAATCAATATTAATAATATAGATAAGAAGTCCTTTAATAATGTATTATAAACATCTTTCCATGTCAATAAATATACATCTATGTGACCATTTGAAAGTCTTTATTGTAGTCCATGTACAGGACACATGGGGGCAGTGTAAGATAAAAATCTTTTAGATCCACACTTTCAGGCTATCATTCTTACCCAGGTGGTCCTTCCAGGTAAGGGCCTCCTTGAAATAAGCAAACCATCCTTTTCTCAACGTCATTGTAGAACATCACGTATTCAAAGCCTAGGCCATCATCAAAGCTTCTGGTGAAGAGCTGGGCCTGTGACATTTGTTCTTCTTTCATAAGCTTTGGGTCTATAGAAAATGAGGTGGATGGCAAATGAGAAACAAGGTTAAGAGAAATGCCATGGCAGGGCCAAGCACCTGTACCCTGCTAGAATCACATGTCAATAGATGATTGACTCAAATGTCCACAGAGTGCAAAATTGAAAGGAATGGGAGGGTCTCAATGAAACAGAAGATAGGATCTTTGCCCTTGTGGAATTAAGTCTAACTGGGGACAGAGTAAACAGACATGAAATCAAAACAAAGTACCCACACATGGCAATCAGGAATATAGTATATAAATGCTAACAATATACTGAATAAAATGGTACGGTAACGACGGAAATCCTTCTTGGAAGAACTGTGGTTTAAATGCAATTTACAGAAAATAAAAAATGTAACAGAAAGGAGGTTTCCCTGGCAGACATGAGTTTAGTCTGAATCAGCAACAGGGTCAGTTCAGCCCAATACTCATGTGATTGTGAGTCTAAGCCCCCCAAACTGGCAGTTAGAACCATTAGGGTTCATGAAATCAGATTGTGGGTTGTAACCAGGCTTCTTTCTTTCTTTCTTTTTTTTTTTTTTGGACAGAGTTCCGCTCTTATTGCCCAGGCTGTAGTGCAATGGCGTGATCTCAGCTCACTGCAACCTCCACCTCCCGGATTCAAGCGATTCTCCTGCCTCAGCCTCCCGAGTAGCTGGGATTACAGGCGCCCACCACCACGCCTGACTAATTCTGTATTTTTAGTAGAGACGGGGTTTCTCCATGTTGGTCAGGCTGGTCTTGAACTCCCGAACTCAGGGATCGACCTGCCTCGGCCTCCCAAAGTGCTGGGATTATAGGTGTGAGCCACAGTGCCCGGCCATTAACCAGGCTTTAAAAAGAAACAGAACACTTAGTTAACAGAACCATATACTCTGGGTAAGTAATAGTGCACTTGTTTAGACACAGTTTTTTTTCACTTACACAATTGTGAGCAAGTTGGGGGAACTGGATTAAATCAAAATACAGGTCCCTTCAAAATAAAGATGAAAGCCATTTCTCTCAAGAAATGGTACATTTATCCTTTTGTATCTATTTTAAAATTTAATCCCCCTACTCACCTTTCTTTCATAGCTCATCATGATTTGCCATATATAAAACTGTTTCTTTTATTTCTATTGAATTTATATTTACAAACGTGGAAAAGGATACAGATGAGAAGATCCAGGAGAAGTGGGGAGAAGGACAGGAAGGATGCCTTTTAATTAGGTCATGAGCATCCCAGGGCAGGCACCCTGTCTTTTAGACTTTGCATACCCAACAAATGGCACAGATGTGCACATACTATATACACTTAAGCAGTTGTTGAGTGAATTGATGGTTTAGAAGGACAGACAAGGAAACTTAAAATTGGGGATAAGTATTATGGTGCAGTGGAAAGAACCTTGGCCCATGAGTTGGGAAAATTAAATTATTGGCCTACCTCTGGCCTAGAACTCACTCTTTTGCACCACACTTTATCCATACAATGAAGAGATAAAACAAAATGAGCTCTAAGATCTCTTCCAACTCTGACATTCCAGGACTTCAGGATAAGAGAGGTGTTAAGCGATTATAATTGTTTTACTTAGGAGTTCAAGATTTCTGGTCTAGATTGGCAAACCTTGAGCTTATTTCATAAAAATGAGAAAAATAAGGTCCGGGTTGAGTTAAAATGTAGGTCATTTCAAAATAAAGACCAAAAACTACTGCTCTCAAGAGGATGCATTTGTCCTTTGTGATGGTGAAAGAAGTTTGTTGGAAATGCAGAATCTCAGGTTCTACCTCTGACCTTCTGAAGCAGAACTTGCATTTTAACAAGATTCCTAGGTGCTTCATATTCATTTTTAAGTCTGAAAGGCAACAGTATTTTAAGAAACCGTATAGCACTGAAAATAGCATTGGAGTAACATGATGAGATTTGCAGTTTGAATCATTCTGACAGTTGAGTGGAAGAAGGGCTTTGAGGAGGATAAGAATGGAGACAGGAGATGAGACTACAAAAATCACAATCACCAAACTTATCTGCTAGATGGGGTGATTTTCTCTAGCAAGTGCTTAACTATGTGAAAGCCAGTTCAAAGTAAAAATGGCAGATGGTTGGATTTATCCAGGGCTGGGGTTTTCCTAGGTTAGGTGGGCTACAAAAGTTCAGATAGATGAAGGTTATGGGACTATGAGAAAGTAAAGGATTCAATGAACTCAGGTCTTAATGAAATAACAATTGTTTCTGAGGGGCCTTTGAACAAGTAAGCTGCTGAGAGGAAAAATGCTGTCATCAGAAAACGAGATGTTTAAATGTATGCATTTGGAGGCTGTGTACTGTCTGAAGATAAGGCTCGAGATGTTCATGGGAGTGTGTGGCTGGGGCTAGGGGATAAGAAAAGTTCATAGGTGATGAGGAAGCACATAAACTGAGGAGCCACTGTGTGGATGCTCGAGTTGCTGAGAATGCTGAATGGAGTTGGGTAGATAGCGGACCAGCTGCTGAAATACTCAACTGTGGGGAAAAGAAAGACAGATCAGATTGTTACTGTGTCTGTGTAGAAAGAAGTAGACATAGGAGACTCCATTTTGTTCTGTACTAAGAAAAATTCTTCTGCCTTGAGATGCTGTTAATCTATAACCTTACCCCCAACCCCGTGCTCTCTGAAACATGTGCTGTGTCAACTCAGGGTTAAATGGATTAAGGGCTGTGAAAGATGTGCTTTGTTAAACAGATGTGTGAAGGCAGCATGCTCGTTAAGAGTCATCACCACTCCCTAATCTCAAGTACCCAGGGACACAAACACTGCGGAAGGCTGCAGGGACCTATGCCTAGGAAAGCCAGGTATTGTCCAAGGTTTCTCCCCATGTGATAGTCTGAAATATGGCCTCGTGGGAAGGGAAAGACCTGACTGTCCCCCAGCCCGACACCCGTAAAGGGTCTGTGCTGAGGAGGATTAGTATAAGAGGAAGGCATGCCTCTTTGCAGTTGAGACAAGAGGAAGGCATCTGTCTCCTGCCTGTCCCTGGGCAATGGAATGTCTTGTTATAAAACCCGATTGTATGTTCCATCTACTGAGATAGGGGAAAACCGCCTTAGGGCTGGAGGTGGGACATGCGGGCAACAATGCTGCTCTGTAAGGCATTGAGATGTTTATGTGTATGCATATCTAAAGCACAGCACTTAATTCTTTACCTTGTCTATGATGCAGAGACCTTTGTTCACGTGTTTATCTGCTGAACTTCTCTCCACTATTATCCTATGACCCTGCCACATCCCCCTCTCCGAGAAACACCCAAGAATGATGAATAAATACTAAGGGAACTCAGAGGCTGGCGGGATCCTCCACATGCTGAATGCTGGCCCCCTGGGTCCCCTTCTTTCTTTCTCTATACTTTGTCTCAATGTCTTTTTCTTTTCCAAGTCTCTCGTTCCACCTAATGAGAAACACCCACAGGTGTGGAGGGGCAACCCACCCCTTCATCTGGTGCCCAACGTGGGGGCTTTTCTCTAGGGTGAAGGTATGCTCAAGCGTGGTCATTGAGGACAAGTTGACAAGAGATCCCGAGTACGTCTACAGTCAGCCTTACGGTAAGCTCGTGCGCTTGGAAGAAGCTAGGGTGACAATGGAGCAAACTAAAAGTAAAACTAAAAGTAAATATGCCTCTTATCTCAGCTTTATTAAAATTCTTTTAAAAAGAGGGGGAGTTAGAGTATCTACAAAAAATCTAATCAAGCTATTTCAAACAATAGAACAATTTTGCGCATGGTTCCCAGAACAAAGAACTTTAGATCTAAAAGATTGGAAAAGAATTGGCAAGGAACTAAAACAAGCAGGTAGGAAGGGTAATATCATTCCACTTACAGTATGGAATGATTGGGCCATTATTAAAGCAGCTTTAGAACCATTTCAAACAGAAGAAGATAGTGTTTCAGTTTCTGATGCCCCGGAAGCTGTGTAATAGGTTGTAAAGAAAAGACAGGGAAAAAATCCCAAAAAGAAACGGAAAGTTTACATTGCGAATATGTAGCAGAGCCGGTAATGGCTCAGTCAACACAAAATGTTGATTACAATCAATTACAGGAGGTGATATATCCTGAAACGTTAAAATTAGAAGGAAAATGTCCAGAATTAGTGGGGCCATCAGAGTCTAAACCACGAGGGCCAAGTCCTCTTCCAGCGGGTCAGATGCCCGTAACATTACAACCTCAAACGCAGGTTAGAGAAAATAAGACCCAACCGCCAGTAGCTTATCAATACTGGCCGCCGGCCAAACTTCAGTATCAGCCACCCACAGAAAGTCAGCATGGATATCCAGGAACGCTACCAGCACCACAGGGCAGGGTGCCATACTCTCAGCCGCCCACTAGGAGACTTAATCCTACAGCACCACCTAGTAGACAGGGTAGTGAGTTACATGAAATTATTGATAAGTCAAGAAAGGAAGGAGATACTGAGGCATGGCAATTCCCAGTAGTGTTAGAACCGATATCACCTGGAGAAGGAGCCCAAGAGGGATAACTTCTCACAGTTGAGGCCAGATACAAGTCTTTTTCGATAAAAATGCTAAAAGATATGAAAGAGGGAGTAAAACAGTATGGACCCAACTCCCCTTATATGAGGACATTATTAGATTCCATTGCTCATGGACATAGACTCATTCCTTATGATTGGGAGATTCTGGCAAAATCATCTCTCTCACCCTCTCAATTTTTACAATTTAAGACTTGGTGGATTGATGGGGCACAAGAACAGGTCCGAAGAAATAGGGCTGCCAATCTTCCAGTTAACATAGGTGCAGATCAGCTATTAGGAACAGGTCAAAATTGGAGCACAATTAGTCAACAAGCATTAATGCAAAATGATGCCATTGAGTAAGTTAGAGCTATCTGCCTTAGAGCCTGGGAAAAAATCCAAGACCCAGGAACTGCCTGCCTCTCATTTAATACAGTAAGACAAGGTTCGAAAGAGCCCTACCCTGATTTTGTGGCAAGGCTCCAAGATGTTGCTCAAAAGTCAATTGCCAATGAAAAAGCCTGTAAGGTCATAGTGGAGTTGATGGCATACGAAAACGCCAATCCTGAGTGTCGATCAGCCATTAAGCCATTAAAAGGAAAGATTCCCACAGGATCAGATGTAATCTCAGAGTATGTAAAAGCCTGTGATGGAATTAGAGGAGCTATGCATAAAGCTACGCTTATGGCTCAAGCAATAGCGGGAGTTGTTTTAGGAGGACAAGTTAGAACATTTGGAGGGAAATGTTATAATTGTGGTCAAATTGGTCATTTAAAAAAGAATTGCCCAGTCTCAAATAAACAGAATATAACTATTCAAGCGACTAAAACAACACGTAGAGAGCCACCTGACTTATGTCCAAGATGTAAAAGAGGAAAACATTGGGCTAGTCAATGTCATTCTAAATTTGATAGAAATGGGCAACCATTGCCGGAAACGAGCAAAGGGGCCAGCCTCAGGCCCCACAACAAACTGGGGCATTCCCAATTCAGCCCTTTGTTCCTCACGGTTTTCAGGGACAACAACCCCCACTGTCCCAAATACCTCAGGGAATAAGCCATTTACCACAATACAATTGTCCCCCGCTTGCGGCAGTGCAGCAGTAGATTTATGTACTATACAAGCAGTCTCTCTGCTTCCAGGGGAGCCCCCACAAAAAATCCCCACGGGGTATATGGCCCGCTGCCTGAGGGGACTGTAGGACTAATCTTGGGAAGATCAAGTCTAAATCTAAAGGGAGTTCAAATTCATACTGGTGTGGTTGATTCAGACTATAAAGGCGAAATTCAATTGTTATTAGCTCTTCAATTCCTTGGAGTGCCAGTCCAGGAGACAGGATTGCTCAATTATTACTCCTGCCTTAGAATAAGGTTGGAAATAGTGAGATAAAAAGAAAAGGAGGGTTTGGAAGCACTGATCTGACAGAAAGGCTGCATATTGGGCAAGTCAGGTCTCAGAGAACAGACCTGTGTGTAAGGCCATTATTCAAGGAAAACAGTTTGAAGGGTTAGTAGACACTGGAGCAGATGTCTCTATCATTGCTTTAAATCAGTGGCCAAAAAATTGGCCTAAACAAAAGGCTGTTACAGGACTTGTCGGCATAGGCACAGCCTCAGAAGTGTATCAAAGTACTGAGATTTTACATTGTTTAGGGCCAGATAATCAAGAAAGTACTGTTCAGCCAATGATTATTTCAATTCCTCTTAATCTGTGGGGTCGAGATTTATTACAACAATGGGGTGCGGAAATCACTATGCCCGCTCCATCATATAGCCCCACGAGTCAAAAAATCATGACCAAGATGGGATATATACCAGGAAAGGGACTAGGAAAAAATGAAGATGGCATTAAAGTTCCAATTGAGACGAAAATAAATCAAGAAAGAGAAGGAATAGGGTATCCTTTTTAGGGGCGGCCACTGTAGAGCCTCCTAAATCCACATCATTAACTTGAAAAACAGAAAAACCAGTATGGGTAAATCAGTGGCTGCTACCAAAACAAAAACTGGAGGCTTTACATTTATTAGCAAATGAACAGTTAGAAAAGGGACATATTGAGCCTTCATTCTTGCCTTGGAATTCTCCTGTGTTTGTAATTCAGAAGAAATCTGGCAAATGGCATATGTTAACTGACTTAAGGGCCGTAAATGCCGTAATTCAACCCATGGGGCCTCTCCAACCCGAGTTGCCCTCTCCGGCCATGATCCCAAAAGACTGGTCTTTAATTATAGTTGATCTAAAGGACTGCTTTTTTACCATCCCTCTGGCGGAGCAGGATTGCGAAAAATTTGCCTTTACTATACCAGCCATAAATAATAAAGAACCAGCTACCAGGTTTCAGTGGAAAGTGTTACCTCAGAGAATGCTTAATAGTCCAACTATTTGTCAGACTTTTGTAGGTCGAGCTCTTCAACAAGTTAGAGACAAGTTTTCAGACTGTTATATCATTCATTATATTGATGATACTTTATGTGCTGCAGAAATGAGAGATAAATTGACTGTTATACATTTCTGCAAGCAGAGATTGCCAACGCAGGACTGGCAATAGCATCTGATAAGATCCAAACCTCTACTCCTTTTCATTATTTAGGGATGCAGATAGAAAATAGAAAAATTAAGCCACAAAAAATAGAAATAAGAAAACACACATTAAAAACACTAAATGATTTTCAAAAATTGCTGGGAGATATTAATTGGATTCGGCCAACTCTAGGCATTCCTACTTATGCCATGTCAAATTTGTTCTTTATCTTAAGAGGAGACTCAGACTTACATAGTAAGAGAATGTTAACCCCAGAGGCAACAAAAGAAATTAAATTAGTGGAAGAAAAAAGTCAGCGCAAATAAATAGAATAGATCCCTTAGCCCCACTCCAACTTCTGATTTTTGCTACTGCACATTCTCCAACAGGCATCATTATTCAAAATACTGATCTTGTGGAGTGGTCATTCCTTCCTCACAGTACAGTTAAGACTTTTACATTGTACTTGGATCAAATAGCTACATTAATTGGTCAGACAACATTATGAATAATAAAATTATGTGGAAATGACCCAGACAAAATAGTTGTCCCTTTAACCAAGGAACAAATTAGACAAGCCTTTATCAATTCTGGCGCATGGCAGATTGGTCTTGCTAATTTTGTGGGAGTTATTGATAATCATTACCCAAAAACAAAAATCTTCCAGTTTTTAAAATTGACTACTTGAATTCTACCTAAAATTACCAGACCGGAACCTTTAGAAAATGCTCTAACAGTATTTACTGATGGTTCCAGCAATGGAAAAGTGGCTTACACAGGGCCAAAAGAACGAGTAATCAAAACTCCATATCAATCAGCTCAAAGAGCAGAGCTGGTTGCAGTCATTACAGTGTTACAAGATTTTGATTGTACCAGATTCTGCATATGTAGTACAGGCTACAAGGGATGTTGAGACAGCTCTAATCAAATATAGCATGGATGATCAGTTAAACCAGCTATTCAATTTATTACAACAAACTGTAAGAAAAAGAAATTTCCCATTTCATATTACTCATATTCGAGCACACACTAACTTACCATGGCCTTTGACTAAAGCAAATGAACAAGCTGACTGACTGGTATCATCTGCATTCATAAAAGCACAAGAACTTCATGCTTTGACTCATGTAAATGCAGCAGGATTAAAAAACAAATTTGATGTCACATGGAAACAGGCAAAAGATATTATACAACATTGCACCCAAGTCTTACACCTGCCCACTCAAGAGGCAGGAGTTAATCCCAGAGGTCTGTGTCCTAATGCATTATGGCAAATGGATGTCACGCATGTACCTTCATTTGGAAAATTGTCATATGTTCATGTAACAGTTGATACTTATTCACATTTCATATGGGCAACTTGCCAAACAGGAGAAAGTACTTCCCATGTTAAAAAACATTTATTATCTTGTTTTGCTATAATGGGAGTTCCAGAAAAAATCAAAACTGACAATGGACCAGGATATTGTAGTAAAGCTTTCCAAAAATTCTTAAATCAGTGGAAAATTTCACATACAACAGGAATTCCCTATAATTCCCAAGGACAGGCCATAATTGAAAGAACTAACAGAACACTCAAAACTCAATTAGTTAAACAAAAAGAAGGGGGAGACAGTAAGGAGCGTACCACTCCTCAGATGCAACTTAATCTAGCACTCTATACTTTAAATTTTTTAAACATTTATAGAAATCAGACTACTACTTCTGCAGAACAACATCTTACTGGTAAAAAGAACAGCTCACATGAAGGAAAACTGATTTGGTGGAAAGATAAAAATAAGACATGGGAAATAAGGAAGGTGGTGACGTGGGGAAGAGGTTTTGCTTGTGTTTCACCAGGAGAAAATCAGCTTCCTGTTTGGATACCCACTAGACATTTGAAGTTCTACAATGAACCCATCGGAGATGCAAAGAAAAGCATCTCCGCGGAGACGGAGACACCGCAATCAAGCACTGTCGACTCACAAGATGAACAAAATGGAGTCTCCTATGTCTACTTCTTTCTGCACAGACACAGTAACAATCTGATCTCTCTTTCTTTTCCCCACACTCAACACTGAGGGAGAGGTTGACAGATGACAGCAACAAGGAGGAGAAGAAGAGGAGGGTGACAAAGTTAGATGGTATAAACTCAAAGAAACAGAGGTGTTTTTGTTTTGTTTTTTTTTTTATTTTTATTTTTTTAGACAGAATCTTGCTCTGTCACCCAGGCTGGTCTCAAATTCCTGGCCTCAAGTGATCTGCCACTTTGGCCTCCCAAAGTGTTGAGCCACTGTGCCCAGCCCAGAGGGCTTTTTAAGATGAGGGGAAGTAATGGTTTGAAAACAAGTGTGGGTAGCAAAGAGGACCTCAAACTCCTCTTGATTCTGAGAGGGTCAAATTTTAGTCAAGAGCGAATGAGGGTTGGATGAAGAAATGAGCAAAATGTAGGAATGGAACCCTGGAAAACACTGACATTTAAGGAGCAATTAGAAGGAGGAGGGAAGATTGGTCTGAAAGGTTTATGAAAGCCAAAAGAAAATGTTTCCATGAGAATGAGACAGGGAGGTCTAGTACAGTAAGTGCCGAAGAATGCACACTGAATTTGGCACTTCTGTCACTAGTGGCTTCAATGAAGACATTTCAGTAGAGCTGTTAGGGTAGAAGCCAGATTGTGCTGGGGTAAGGACAGTCAGTTGTGTGATGTGCTAACAGTTGGAAGAGAATAAGTAATACAAACTACACATTTTTCCTCTTCATTTATAAAACAGAATAATTCTTCCCTCGAGATATATCAGAGATTCTGCAAAGAAACTTAAGAACTCTATAATTTTTCTTGATTAGTTTTATTTTTGTTTTATTCATTCCTTCAGCAAATACTAAAGTATCTACCATGAGGAAACTGAGGCACAGAAAGGTAAAGTGCCTTGCTCAAAGTTGCACAGCTTTAAATTGTGGAACCAGAATTTGAACCCAGGCATTAAATTTCAACCATTTAATTAAGAAGTTGTCAACCTTTGGATGGTCTCTAAAGCCGAGAGACTGCATGAGATTACCAATGGAGTGTGGAGAAGAGAGGAGTACTAATGACTGAGACTTGAGGGCACCCCAACATGAAGGGTTTGAGGATGGGGAAGAACCAGCCCAAGAAATTGAAAAGGAGGAACCAGTGAAGTGGAGAATGTGGTGTCCTGGAAGTTACGTTCAAATAGAAAGGAGTCACCAGCTGTGCCAAAAGCTGAGAGGTTAGCGGACTCAGCAACATGAAGGTCACTGGTACCCTTGGCAAGAGCTATTTTGAGGGAGTGGGTTCAAGACAGGCTGGGCACAGTGGCTCATGCCTGTAATCCCAGCATTTTGGGAGGCCAAGGTGGGGCAGATCACTTGAATTCAGGAGTTTGAGACCAGCCAGGCCAACATTGTGAAATGCTGTCTCTACTAAAAATACAAAAATAAGCCGGGTGTGGTGGCATGCACCTGTAATCCCAGCTACTTGAGAGGTTGAGGTGGGAGAATCACTTGAACCCGGGAGGAGGAGGTTGCAGTGAGCCGAGGTCATGCCACTGCATTCCAGCCTGAGTGACACAGCGAGACTCACTCTCAAGACTGGAAAAACAAACAAACAAACAAAAAAACCCAAAACAAAACAGAGAGACTGGGAAGAGAGGAATGCAGTTGTGGCATGTTTATATGCTGATAAGAAACATCTAGCAGAGATGGATGTCCTTCAGTAGGCCAAAGAAAATGGAATGCAGTGCATAAATGGAAGGCTTGGTCTCCCTAAGAGTGTGGATGGTTCACTCACAGCAGGAAGAAGCAGAACATTAGGCACAGACGCAGGGAGGAGGATATGTGAGGCAATGGGAGACTGGAAATTCTTAGTGAGATAGGAAGCGAGACCAACTGAGGGTGAGAAGGGAAAGTATTAGAGGCATAAGAAGAAAGAAAAAGGCAGAAAATACTCATCCAGTAAGGGAGGAGAGTGAATAAACTAGGGAAACATGAAGTATGGTTGTTGGGCAAAATTGAGAGCCTTCTTTTTCTCTTTTTTTTTTGTAGGGGGGAGACAGTCTCACTCTGTCACCCAGGATGGAGTGCAGTGGCGTGATCTCAGCTCACTGCAACCTCTGCCTCCTGGATTCAAGTAATTCTTCTGCCTCAGCCTCCCAAGTAGCTGGAATTACAGGTCCCCGCCATGATGCCCAACTAATTTTTTTTGTATTTTTAGTAGAGACGAGGTTTCACCATGTTGGCCAGGCTGATCTTAAACCCCTGACCTCAAGTGATCCGTCCACCTCAGTCTCCCAAAGTGCTGGGATTATAGGCATGAGCCACGGTGCCCGGCGCAAGGGCCTTCTTAAAAATCAGTTAAAAAAAACCAACCACCACCTAAAGATGTGTTTAGATGATTAAAAGATAACGAGTAACTCAAAAATATCTGTGAATGATTCAATATACTATAATGATAGATATCTGTCATTATACAGTTGTTAAAACCCACGGAAAACATAACACACAGAGTGAACCCTAAAACAAACAAACTATGGACCTTAATTAAGAATAATATATCAATACTGGCTCATCAATTGTAACAAATACACCACAGTAATGTGAGATGTTAATAATAGGAGAAATTAGGGATGGGGAGGGGATAAAGGGTATATGGGAACTCTCTGTACTTTAGGCTAATTTTTCTATAAAATTATAATGCTAAAAAAGTATATTAGTAAAAAAACACAAAAGGATAGGAATTGCCATATGTGTGTTTTGGGTGTTGGGTGGGTTGCCCTGGGGATTTAGATACTGGGAGATGTGGGTGTAACCTGAGTGTTCTGAGCTTCTTAGGGTGATATAGCCAGATATGGGATAAAGCGTGAAATGAGATTAGATGACAGCCTCAAGACAGAGAGGTGATGAAGTTGTAGGAGGGTGGAAGCTCTCTGGGGCCCTTTCTTCACTCTTGCTAATGGTGATAAGAATGCCAGGGTGGGAGCAGTCTTATTCTTGACAACAGGCTTTATGCGCTCCAATCTGCAAAATTTATTGTGATTGCTGGTCTATAAAACTGGTGACTATAGCACCATAATGCTGCATTATACTCTTTCTTTTTTTCAGGTAGTAACTAGTACTTCAATCTGTTCTTAGCTTTATATTTGATGCTCAGATATATTAATGGGAAAGTGGCTGTTTCTACCAAGAAAACGGGTTTTGAAGTCTTGAATCCTTTCAGTAGGTGTACGTTTATATGAAGGCAAACGTTTCCAGGAGCCATCTTCACATTTCTTCATAAACTGGTCAAAGAGCAGTCTTAGGTCCTTGTTCCAGCTGGTGTTGGGGACAGAATAGTCCTTAAGAATGACTTCCTCAGAAGAAAATGACCTCTAAAAGACAGAAGAAAAAGAAAAGTAAGTAATGGGAGGTGCATTCTATTTCATAACATATTCTCCCAATTTCTAAGATTATCTTGCTGCTTTTCTTCTCCCCATAAGCTTGTCCCTTCAAAATGGAAGGGAATTTCAGGGATCACCTGGTCCAACCTCCTTGGGAAAATGAGAGATTGAGAGAGGGAAAATGATTTGCTCAACATCACCCAGCGAGCTATTGACAGAGCCAGGATTATGCTCAGGTCTGCTGATTCCATTCTTTTTTTCCAGACTTTAATTAAGCACAGGTAAGCCCAGCACACTGGAGATGGAGGTTAAGAACAGGCATTATCTTCCACGTTAAAAGCACTTCCAGTGGCTATGCACAGGAAGTTAGGGGATAAGAGAGAAGTATTCATCTAGGATTAGGGGTTCAGGAAGGGGTCCTTTGACTTGAATATTGATTAGATAAGCAGAAATTAGCCAGCTGGAAAAAGTATTACAGGCAAAAAAAAAACACTGGAATGTAGTTTGGATGTGTGTTCCCGCTCAAATCTCATATTGAAATGTAATCCCCAAGGTTGGAGGTGGGCCCTGGTGGGAGGTGAATGGATCATGAGGGTGAATTTCTCATGCACCATCCTCCTCGGTACTGTCCTCATGATAGTGAGTTCTCATGAGGTCTGGTTGTTTAAAAGTGTATAGTACCTTGCACCTTGCACTCTTGCTCTTGCTGTGTCCATGAGAAGTGCCTGCTCCTGCTTTGCCTTCTGCCATGACTGTAAGTTTTCTTGCTTCCTTTTTTTTTTTTTTGAGACAGAGTCCCACTCTGTTGTCCAGGTTGGAGTGCAGTGGCGCGATCTTGGCTCACTGCAACCTCCACCTCCTGGGTTCAAGTGATTCTCTTGCCTCAGCCTCCTGAGTAGCTGGAGTTACAAGTGCTCCCCTACCACACCCGGCTAATTTTTGTATTTTTAGTAGGGATGAGGTTTCACCATGTTGGTCAGGCTGGTCTCGAACTTCTGACCTCAGGTGATCCACCCACCTCGGCCTCCCCAAGTGCTGGGATTACAGGAGTGAGCCACTGTGCCCGGCTGACTGTAAGTTTTCTGAGACCTCCCCAGCAGCCAAGCAGATGCCACCATCATGCTTCCTGTACAGCCTGTAGAAATGTGAGTCAATTAAACTTCTTTTCTTTATAAATTACGCAGTCTCAGGTATTTCTTTATAGCCATGTGAGAACAGCCTAATGCAGAGGGCAAAAGAGGCATGAAACAGTTTTGAGGGGCCTTATTACAATCATATGAAGTAGGTACTATTTATTATCCCCATTTTGCAGATGATGAAATTAAGGCCTAAAAGAAGTTTGACATTATTAGGGTGCAAGAGTAGGGGCAGATGGCTGCAGAAATGCATGTAAAACCTTAACACTAAGCTAACTGGCTTGAATTGTATCTGCAGTGCTCTCTGAGGGATTTTAAATGGGGAGTAACATGTTTAGATCTTTCCATAATATAAAATACAGTGGGAGTGTCCAAGATTGAAATCAGAAGGCCCTATTTGGAAGCTGCTAGGGTAACTCAGGTGAGAAATCATGAGAGCATGAAGCAGAACTTGGTGACTATTTGGATAAGGAGGGTAAGGGAAAAAGAGAAATACAAGACCCAGTAACAGGATTCTGAATTCTGCAGTGAGGTGAATGACAGAGCCAATTACCAAAAAATATAGGAGAAAGAGGAGTAGGGAGCTCAGGGGACAAGTTTTTGGTGTCACAGTAACCACAGCTTCCATCCATCTATTTCTGTAGCACCAAGCACTGCTATTACTCCAATGCCCAGGCAACAAATGGAACATTGCAGGGATCCTAGAGGACCTGGAAGACAAAGTGTGACTTACTGAGGAGCAGAACAAAGTGTATGCCCACAGACACCAGAAAGGAAAACTGGCTTTTTGGACTGCTGCAGATACCTTGGAACATGTAGGATCACAGAAGCAATTAACTCCATGGCATTCTACTTTCAGCCACCCTTATCAATTCATTCAGATTTAATGTACCTACAATACACACACTGAACCATAAAACCAAAACAGGGAGGTCACAGTATGATGGGAGAACCAGCTTTCTGCTGACAGGGGCTGGCTCCAATGCTGGCTTGGTGGGAAGAATACAGGGAACCTGTCTCAAAAACTCTATGGAAGAAAAGACAGCCTGGCCTCCCAACCTACATCTTTCTTCCATGCTGGATGCTTCCTGCCCTCGAACATCGGACTCCAGGTTCTTCAGTTTTGGGACTCTGACTGGCTCTCCTTCCTCTTCAGCTTGCAGACAGCCTATTGTGGGACCTTGTGATCATTCTTAATTATTGTGGGAACATAATATGTGTTGGATTGGGCAGAGTGATTTTTTCCAACTTTTTTCAAAATCATATTAGCTGAGCATGTGGAGGCTTGCATTGTGAATTTTAGTTCGAGATTGACTGCAAGAACCAGCAATCCCGAGAGGACCCACAGACCCTCTGAAGGAAGCGGACTACTCCTGCAGGACCGGGAGACATCCCAAATACTGTGAGTGCCCCAACTGTGGAAGTGGGAAAGAAGGACCCTCCTCTCCTGAACACACACCCCTACTGGAGAAGCTGGTCTGTTTGCAGGAGAAATTTCTGACTTTACCTGGAGCTCAGTGAAGTTAGAGAGCTAAGCTGAGTGAAATACAGGGGTAGGGGAAGCAGCAGAAAGGCCCTGGGAGCTCACTGGGTCCCCAAGCAGCCCATATCTGCCTGGTACCACAGGGATCCATCAGGAGGGTGGCCAAAGGAGCAGGGAGTAAAATTCCACAGGGAGAAGAAATTCTGTAGCTGAACTTTGTAACAGTTTGAACTGGGGAGAAGCCTCCTGGCCAGAACTCGGGGAGGGCGTGAACCCAGCTTGCAGACTTCACAGGTCGGGGAAGAACTAAAGCCCTTTTCTTTTGCAGCTGGGAGGTGGAAAGCCTCAGACAAGTTTTCAAGCCCGTCTTGCCCTCCACCTGGAAACAGACTTGGGGATGTTGGAAGGGCATGGTGGGAGTGAGACTGGCCCTTCGGTTTGCATGGGAGCTGGGTGAGGCCTGTGACTGCTGCTTTCCCCAACTTCCCTGACAACCTGTATGACTCAGCAGAGGCAGCCATAATTCTAGGTACACAACTCCAGTGACCCGGGAATCTCACCCCCATCCCCCACAGAAGCTGCAGCAAGATCCCCCCAAGGAGAGTCTGAGCTCAGACGTGCGTAGCCCCAGCCCCACGTGATGGTCCTTCCCTATCCACTCTGGTAGCAGAAGACAAAGGGCATATAATCTTGGGAGTTCTAGGGCCCCGCCCACCACCGGTCCCTCACCACACTACTACAGCTGATGCCTTCTGGAAAGTGCCACCTCTTGGCAGGAGGCCAACCAGCACAAAAGTAGAGCATTAAACCAAAGCTAAGAACCCTCACAGAGTCCACTGCACCCTCTGCCACCTCCACCGGAACAGGCACTGGTATTCATGGCTGGGAGACCCATAGACAGCTCACATCACAGGACTCTGTGCAGACAACTCCTAGTACCAACCCAGAGCTGGGCAGACTCGCTGGGTGGCTAGACCCAGAAGAGAGATAACAATCACTGTAGTTCGGCTCACAGGAAGCCACATCCACAGGAAAAGAGGGAGAGTACTACATCAGTGGAACACCCTGTGGAACACAAAAATCTGAACAGCCTTCAGCCCTAGACCTTCCCTTTGACAGAGTCTACCTACCCAAATGAGAAGGAACCAGAAAACCTACCCAGGTAATATGACAAAACAAGGCTTGTCAACACCCCCCAAAAATCACACTAGTTCACCAGCAATGGATTCAAACCAAGAAGAAATCCCTGATTTATCTGAAAAAGAATTCAGGAGGTTAGCTATTAAGGCAATCAGGGAGATACCAGAGAAAGGCAAAGCCCAATGCAAGGAAATCCAAAAAATGATACAAGAAGTGAAGGGAGGGCCGGGTGTAGTGGCTCACGCCTGTAATCGCAGCACTTTGGGAGGCCAAGGTGGGCAGATCACAAGGTCAAGAGATTGAGACCATCCTGGTCAACATGGTGAAACCCCATCTCTACTAAAAATACAAAAATTAGCTGGGCGTGGTGGCACACGCCTGTAGTCCCAGCTACTCGGGAGGCTGAGGCAGGAGAACTGCTTGAACCTGGGAGGTGGAGGTTGCAGTGAGACAAGATTGTGCCACTGCATTCCAGCCTGGGCGACAGAGTGAGATTTTGTCAAAAAAAAAAAAAAAAAAAGAAAAAAAAGAAGGAAGAAATATTCAAGGAAATAGACAGCTTAAAGAAAAAACAATAAAAAAATTCAGGAAATTTTGGGCACACTTTTAGAAATGCAAATTAACCTAATCCAACAAAGAGAAAGAAAAAGAAAAAGAACAAGAAAATATGAACAAAGCCTCCAAGAAGTCTGGGATTTTGTTAAACTACCAAACTTAAGAATAATTGGTCTTCCTGAGGAAGAGGACAATTCTAAAAGCTTGGAAAACATATTTGGGGGAAAAATCGAAGAAAACTTCCCTGGTCTTGCTAGAGATCTAGACATGCAAATACAGGAAGCACAAAGAGCACCTTGGAAATTCATCCCAAAAAGATCTGCACCCAGACACATTGTCTTCAGGTTATCCAAAGCTAAGGAAAGAATCTGAAGAGCTGTGAGAAAGAAGCACCAGGCAACCTATAAAGGAAAATCTATCAGCTTAGCAGCAGATTTCTCAGCAGAAACCCTACAAGCCAGAAGGGATTGGGGCCCTATCTTCAGCCTCCTCAAACAAAACAATTATCAGCCAAGAATTTTGTATCCAGTGAAACTAAGTATCATACATGAACGAAAGATACAGTCCTTTTCAGACAAACAAATGCTGAGAGAATTCGCCATTACCAAGCCACCATTACAAGAACTGCTAAAAGGAGCTCTAAATCTTGAAACAAATCCCAGAAGCCCATCAAAACAGGACCTCTTTAAAGCATAAATCACACAGGACCTAGAAAACAAAAATACAAGTTAAAAAGCAAAAACAAAAAACGAAACAAAAAAACTCCACAGCACACAGGCAACAAAGAGCACAATGAACACAATGGCACCTCACATTTCAATAATAACATTGAATGTAAATGGCCTAAGTGCTCCACTTAAAAGATGCAGAACTGCAGAATGGATAAGAACTCACCAACCAACTATATGCTGTCTTCAAGAGACTCACCTAGCACATAAGGACTCAAATAAACTTAAAGGGGTGGAAAAAGGCATTTCATGCAAATGGACACCAAAAGCAAGCAGAGATAGGTAGCTATTCTTACATCAGACAAAACAAACTTTAAAGCAACAGCAGTCAAAAAAACAAAGAGGGACATTATACAATGGTAAAAGGCCTTGTCCAAAAGGAAAATATCACAATCCTAAACATATATGCACCTAACACTGGAGCTCCCAAATTTATAAAACAATTACTAACAGACCTAAGAAATGAGATAGACAACAACAAAATAATAGTGGGGGACTTCAATACTCCACTGACAGCTGCTGGGGATAGGCCCCCAAATCTGGCCATAAACTGGCCCCAAAACTGGCCATAAACAAAATCTCTGCAGCACTGTGACATATTCGTGATGGCCATGACGCCCATGCTGAAGGTTGTGGGTTTAACAGAATAAGAGAAAGGAACACCTGGCCCAACCAGGGCAGAAAACCACTTAAAGGTATTCCTAAGCCACAAACAATAGCATGAGCAATCTGTGCCTTAAGGACATGTTCCTGCTGCAGATAACTAGCCAGAGCCCATCCCTTTGTTTTGGCCCATCCTTTCGTTTCCCCTAAGGAATACTTTTAGTAAATCTACAATCTATAGAAACAATGTTTATCACTGGCTTGCTGTCAATAAATATGTGTGTAAATCTCTGTTAGGGGCTCTCAGCTCTGAAGGCTATGAGACCCCTGATTTCCCACTCTACACCCTATATTTCTGTGTGTGTGTCTTTAATTCCTCTAGCACCGCTGGGTTAGGGTCTCCATAACTGAGCTGGTCTTGGCAGATAGCACCAGACAAGTCATCAAGACAGAAAGTCAACAAAGAAACAATGGATTTAAACTATACCTTGGAACAAATGGACTTAACAGATATATACAGAACATTTCATCCGACAACCACAGAATATACATTCTATTCAACAGTGCATGGAACTTTCTCCAAGATAGATCATGATAGGCCATAAACAAGCCTCCATAAATTTAAGAAAATTGAAATTATATTAAGCACTCTCAGACCATAGTGGAAATAACTCCAAAAAGGAACCTTCAAAACCACGCAAATAAGCCGGGCGCTGTGGCTTATGCCTATAATCCCAGCACTTTGGGAGGCTGAGGCAGGAGGATCACCTGAAGTCAGGAGTTCGAGATCAGCCTGACCAACATGGCAAAACCCCGTCTCCACTAAAAATACAAAAATCAGCCAGGAGTGGTGGCATGCGCCTGTCATTCCAGCTACTCAGGAGACCAAGGCAGGAGAACTGCTTGAACCCAGGAGGCAGAGGTTGCAGTGAGCTGAGATTGCACCACTGCACTCCAGCCTGGGCAACAAGAGCGAAACTCTGTCTCAGAAAAAAACAAACAAACAAACAAAAAACAAAAAAACCCTGCTCCTGAATGAGCATTGGGTCAAAAACGAAATCAAGATGGAAATTTAAAAAATTCTTCAAACTGAATGACAATAATGACACAACCTATCAAAACCTCTGGGATACAGCTAAGGCAGTGCTAAGAGGAAAGTTCATAGCCCTAAATGCCTACCTCAAAAAGTCTGAAAGAGCACAGACAGACAAAACCACAATGCGATACCACCTTACTCCTGCAAGAATGGCCATAATAAAAAAAATCAAAAAACAGTAGAAGTTGGCATGGATGCAGTGATCAAGGAACATTTCTATACTGCTGGTGGGAATGTAAACTAGTACAGCTGCTATGGAAAACAGTGTGGAAAAGAAGTCGTTATTCGAAAAAGATACTTGCACATGCATATTTATAGTAGCATCATTCACAATTGCAAATCATGAAACCAACCCAAATGCCAAACGCAAAATCATGGAACCAACCCAAATTCCCAGTGACCTGGATGAGACTGGAGACTATTATTCTAAGTGAAGTAACTCAGGAATGGAAAACCAACATTGTATGTTCTCAATTATATGTGAGAGCTAAGCTATGAGGATGCAAAGGCATAAGAATGATACAATGGACTTTGGGGACTTGGGGGGAAGAATGGGAGGGGGATGAGGGATAAAAGACTATAAATATGGTACAGTGTATAATGCTCAGGTGATGGGTGCATCAATATCTCACAAATCACTAGTGTAAAGAACTTACTCATGTAACCAAATACCACCTGTACCTGAATAACTTATGGAAAAATAAAATTAAAAAATAAAAATTAAACAAAACAAATCAAAACTAAACTCTATGGAAGCTGAGGCGTGGTGGCACACCTGTAGTCCCAGAACTTTGGGGGTGCCGAGGCAGGTGGATCACTTGAGGTCAGGAGTTTGAGACCAGCCTGGCCAACATGGTGAAACCCCATCTCTACAAAAAATACAAAAATTAGCCAGGCGTGATGGTGTGTGCCTGTGGTCTCAGCTACTTGGGAGGCTGAGGAACGAGAATTGCTTGAACCAGGGAGGTGGAGGTTGCAGTGAGCCAAGACTGCACCACTGCACTCCAGTCTGGGCAACAGAGCGAGATTCTGTCTCAAAAACAAACAAACGAAAAACTCTACAGAATAAAAACGTCCTGGTTGAACAAAAGGAAGTCCTGACTTTGGAGTATCAGAGGGTTGGGGATACATGATCAGGGTTGAAACCACTTTGCCCTTAGCGCAGGATTTGTAATCTTTTTCCTTTTTTTTTTTTTTTTTTGGCTCATCCTTTCAGAACCCAGCTCAGAAAATTTGGGAAAGAAAGAAAAGAAAAAGTTTTAAACCCACCCATCTCTCCCTCTTAATATAACTAATGGCAAATTTTCTTTCCTCCAAATTTTTTAAATATAATTTTTCCTAATATACTTGTAATCTCAGTAAAAACAAAAACAAACAAAATTTTAAAAATCCCACAATTTTGTTTTCTGCTTTTACCACTTGAAATTACTTAGTGTTCACTTTCTCCATAATATCAGTTACCACCATTTTCAATAGCAGAAAAATAGTCCATTAAACTGATATACTATATAATTAGCCATTAAGGTAGACATTTAAATTATTTCCAATCTTTTGCTGCTCTAAATGAAAATGTCCACTGGAATATGAATATAGCTTTTCCTCTATTTTGGATTATTTCCTTAGAATCCAGTCCTGATTATATAACTTTTAAAGAACATGAATCTAGAAGTAACCCAACAAGACAATTCATCACAGACTACTATGTATTGACCAAAACATGTCAACTGAGAGGCAGAATAGTATGTATAAGCTTTGGAGTTATGAATCTGAACTCATCTCATTAGGCACTGGTCTCATCTTAAAAAAGCAACACTAGGATCCATCAGTTCCACTGTCCTTTTATGGACCAGTATCTATTATGATACAGAGCTAATTAAATATTTTTAGGAATTAGAATGACTCCCTTAACTGTGGGTTCTCCTGATTTTAACTTTTAAAGTCTGGGATTCAGTTAAATCCAAGAAACTTTTTTTGAGTCCTACTATATGCCCTGGTTCTATGTGAGGGACAGGTAAAACAGAGAGAAGACTTAGACCCTGCCTTCAAGTGTTAGCAGCCTTGGATGTGAAAAATACTACAAGAGAAGTAGATACAGGCATAGAAGGGATGACTTTCAGGGAAAACTTTGAAATGATGGAGTGATTTCCTACTGATAAAAAGTTCATTAAGGAGAGAATGGGGAGGGGGGCCTGCTCCAAGCAAAGGCATAGGAGAGTGAAATAACCATATCATATTGGGGAACTGCTAGGATTTCAGCCTTCATATATGTAAGGTGGAAAGAGAAGAAGAGCAGAAAGATGTGAAGAACTAGAGGCATCACACCATAGGGCTTAGATTTCAACTTCTAGGTCAGTATTTCCAAAGACCAGCATGAAAAATGATTTTAGGTGGCACAAGGACAAAAATATATGTATTTTAAAATATAACAAAATATATTCATATATTATAAAAGGACATAAGTAGAAAACTCACACGTGATTTCACCAATGTTATTACACAGGATTAAGTTAGCTAAAGAAGTGGCATCTTTAAAGAATTATGAAAGTACTTTAATGATACAGCACCTTTTTCCTTTACGAAGAGACTTAAGCAGTTTTAAGCAAGGGAGTAATATGAACATAGGTTTTAGAAAGCTCCATCTGGTGTGACGAATGAATTAAAATGGTGAAATGCAATGGCAGGGAAACCAGTTAAAAGACTGTTGCGAAGGCCCAGGTCAGATATGGTCAGAATCTGAACTAGGTACTGAGTAATGAAAAGTAAAGTTTTAAGATATTTAGGACATTGGGACTGAGGGATGTGGGGAGTTACTGACTGGGAAAGAGAAAGCAGAAGAGTCTTGAATGATTATCTAGAGCTGTGGCTTTGAAAACTAGGGTGAATAGAATGAAAAGAAAGGTTTTTCTTAGTGTGCACATGTGGATCAGGAGAGAGAAAACAGGAGTGGAACTATTAATTTTAGTTTGGCAGGGGTTGAGTTTGTTACTCCAGATGGACACTATAATAATGTAGAAATAGAAATAATAAAGGTTTCAGTTCAAGGAGGTGAAAACTAAGAGATACTTGAAGTAAAGACAAAGCATAGATTATATATGAAGTAGAAATGTTAGGGACAATGATTATATTTTATTGTCCTGAACAGAAGAAAGGTGTTGCTTGACCTTTGGTTATACATTTATAAAGTGGTAAGACAGCGAAGTAAAAAGAGCTCCCCAGAGAAGCTCCCACCAGCCTTTGACTGGGAGAACAGGATGGAGCCACAGAAGTTCATGCCATTGGCAGAGGCAAGGAGCCCGGCCTCTTGAGTTCCTGTGTGGTAGGGTAGGAGCAGCTCCCTCTTCCTCTGCTGAGGTTTTTCTCTTTTTCCTTTTTTGCCCAATAAATTCCATTATTCTCACCCTTGTGTGTGTCCACAAGCCTGATCTTTCCTGGTTATGTGACAAGAACCTAGTTTTCAGATGAATTGAGAAGAAAGTCCTATACTGTGTTTGGCGCTCAAATGTGGGGCCTGAGGAAGTGAGGCAGGAAATTAAAGAAAGCAAAATAAAATTAAAAAAGTGAAAAACAAGCTTTCTATATGAGGCTGACTCATCCCAAAGGCAGTAACAGACAAAGCCCGGACCTGGGTGTAGTCTCGATAACATTCTCAAAGAAGCCAGGGCTCAAAGGATGTGCTCTGGAGAATCTTCCAGCACTCCCTCAACAAAAGGATAAGAAAAAGTAAAGTTCCCCCTCAAATCTCATCCCCCTTCCGTGTGATTGTACCTTGCTCTGTAAGTTTTATGAGTTTATAGATTCCTGTTTTCTGTAACTAGTAACTTCAAGTATTCTGTTTTATCTAAACAGCACAGTGAAGGTTATAAGACATGCCTGAGTAGGCCTAGGCTGCGGCCGTCTGGGCACCATAGTGAAGATTATGAGACAAGCACTTGCAAGGCTCTTTTGAGCAAGCCTAGATAACAGCCACCTGGACTGCATAAGCAAGGGTCATATTGAGAGGTGACAGTGTGCTGGCAGTCCTCACAGCCCTCGCTTGCTCTTGGCGCTTCCTCTGCCTGGGCTCCCACTTTGGCGGCACTTCAGGAGCCCTTCAGCCCACTGCTGCACTGTGCGAGCCCCTTTCTGGGCTGGCCAAGGCCAGAGCCGGCTCTCTCAGCTTGCAGGGAGGTGTGAAGCGAGAGGCGCGAGCGGGAACAAGGGCTGCGCGCGGTGCTTGCGGGCCAGCTGGAGTTCCGGATGGGCATGGGCTTGGCGGGCCCTGCACTCAGAGCAGCCGGCCGGCCCTGCCAACCCCGGGCAATGAGGGGCTTAGCACCCGGGCCAGTGGCTGTCGAGGGTGTACTGGGTCCCCCAGCAGTGCCGGCCCACCGGCGCTGCGGTCGATTTCTCACCGGGCCTTAGCTGCCTTCCCGCAGGGCAGGGCTCAGGACCTGCAGCCCGCCATGCCTGAGCCTCCCACCCCCTCCGTGGGCTTCTGTGCAGCCCGAGCCTCCCCAATGAGCTCCACCCCCTGCTCCACAGCGCCCAGTCCCATCGACCACCCAAGGGCTGAGGAGTGTGGGCGCACGGCGTGGGACTGGCAGGCAGCTCCACCTGCAGCCCCAGTGCAAGATCCACTGGGTGAAGCCAGCCGGGCTCCTGAGTCTAGTGGGAACTTGGAGAACCTTTATGTCTAGCTAAAGGATTGTAAATACACCAATCGGCACTCTGTATCTAGCTCAAGGTTTGTAAACACACCAATCAGCACCCTATGTCTTAGCTCAGGGTTTGTGAATGCACCAATTGACACTCTGTATCTAGCTACTCTGGTGGGGACTTGGAGAACCTTTGTGTTCACACTCTGTATCTAGCTAATCTGGTGGGGACGTGGAGAACCTTTGTGTCTAGCTCAGGGATTGTAAACGCACCAATCAGTGCCCTGTCAAAACAGACCACTCAGCTCTACCAATCAGCAGGATGTGGGTGGGGCCAGATAAGAGAATAAGAGCAGGCTGCCCGAGCCAGCAGTGGCAACCCACTCGGGTCCCCTTCCACACTGTGGAAACTTAGTTCTTTCACTCTTTGCAATAAATCTTGCTGCTGCTCACTCTTTGGGTCCACACTGCCTTTATGAGCTGTAACACCGCGAAGGTCTGCAGCTTCACTCCTGAAGCCAACGAGACCACGAACCCACTGGAAGGAATGAACAACTCCAGATGCGCTGCCTTAAGAGCTGTAACACTCACCGCAAAGATCCGCAGCTTCACTTGAACCAGTGAGACCATGAACCCACCAGAAGGAAGAAACTCCGAACACATCCGAACATCAGAAGGAACAAACTCCAGACATGCCACCTTTAAGAACTATAACACTCACCGGAAGGGTCCGCAGCTTCATTCTGAAGTGAGTCCAAGAACTCATCAATTCCAGACACAGTATGTAATCCTGAATTATGCACCTGTCACAATTTGATGAATTAATTGCCTTTGTTCTGCCTCTGTATCCTTGCTTTCACGCCACTATGCTTCGTGCCACTGTAAGCTTGTTTCAAGCTAGCCCACCTCCATTTTGAAGTGTGTATAAAACTCAAGTGCTGTCTTTGTTCTGGGCCCAGTTTTTGGATGTTAGTCTGCTGGGTCTGAGTGCACTCAATAAAGTTCTCCTGTCTCACCCCGTGGCCTCTCCAGTCCTCCTTCATTCCCACACAGAAGGATGAGTGAAATGGTGACTCAAAACCTCTCACTTTCATTTCTGAGCCTTTTGGTCTTATGGCATTCCTCTTCTTTTTGCGGGGACAGCAACAGCACCTATTTTTCTTTTTACAATACTGGAGGTGGTCCACACCCACCCCAATGGTCACGGGTGCACTCACAAGACAGTTGGGTGGGGTAGCTCCCTGGCCCCACTTCTTTACTGGCTGGGGTGCATGGTGGGGTCTGCAGCATGTGTGTGTGGTGTCCAATAGCCACACAGGGCAGGAATGAGCCACAGCCACTGCCCAGGCTCCAAGGTGCCAGCATGGCTGGCTGGCGTTCCCTACCAGGTGCCTGCAGAGTCTGCCCCTCCCCATTCCAGGGAGTCTAGCTCTTTCCCACAGCAACTAAGCTCCTCTCTCTGGTGGAGGAACCATTTGCATAGGAATAAGAGGTTCTTCCCCCAGGCATCCTTAATCTCCTCTCCACCCCATCAGCAGTATACTTTTGAGGGAGGTTTTTCTTTTCCTTTTGGAAGACGTTTTGCTCTTTTGGGAATGATGAGGATTACTGTTTATACTTTCTGTAGAGTTTTGTGAGAAAGGATTTGTGAGGTTAGTCTTAAGCTGTAGCCAATATGTGTGTTTTGCATGTCTTTCTGTATGTTCCACAGCAAACTTCGCTGCAGGCCTCCATCTTGTTTTATGTCCTTGGGGGCGTGGCCTGTAACCCCAAGGTATAGCTGCCTTTAGCCTGGCTTGGCCCAGATTCATCCTGGCTTAGGGAATGAGTCCTTTCTGGTTTGGTATCTGTATGCCCTTTTGCTATTTGTGAATTCCCCTGCCTTCCACCAACCACCTTGGATTTTCCTTTCTCTGAGCCTTTAAGTAAAGTTTGAAAACCAGAAATATTGGCCGCTTGGTGGAGCTAAAGTTAGATAATAAGGGAGTCAAAAGAATTTTCTTAAGGAGTGCTCAGCTTAATTAAAAGTGGATATCTAAGTTGTAATTATATTTATAAGGCCTTTATGTTTTCTTTTTCTTGGACCTTATTTTGCTGGAAAAAGTGTTTCATTGCGGTTGACTGAGTTATTTTTCTCCATTTTGCCTTGCCACTTTTAATGCCCGCATGAGAGGGGAGATCTCTGTTTTCCTCATGGAACCCCAGGAATTAAAAGCAGATAGATCCCTTTCCCTGTGATGAAAGATCTTATGGCAACTGGGTTTTCTCCTGCCTGTCTGTGTAGTTATATATGTGTTGTGTGTGATGTCTATAAAAAGCGCTCTAATTAATTGACCTAAAGGAAGATAAGCGCTTGGATCAAATTTTTTTTTAAAGGGAAGATAAAAGCTGTGGTACCTTTTAGTTCACGTGACTTTAATCTTTGAAAAATAAAAACAGCCTCAAAGATTATTGGTAAAATACAGGTGTCAAAATATAAATAGATGCACTAAATTATGCAGTTCAGGTAGCGCCCTGCCAACCCTGTCTCTTAAAAAAACAAAAAAACGGGGTCACCTTTCCATCCATTTTCTAACGGTTTGAGTCTCAGGACTGAGTACTCCTAGGCCCCTGTTGCTTATGCTGCCCTGTGGTGCCCAAGTGAGCTTTTATCCTAAGATTGGCTGGTTGGGGTATGGAAAACAATCGAAAGCTCTGTTACCGCAGGCGTGTTTCTGACTGAGTCCTGCTCCCGCCCCATGCCCGAGGGTGCCCAGACTCACCAGCGCGGGTCGCGGCTCGCTACCCGGCAGGCGCCGGCCTACCGGCGGCCGGCACAGTGCCCCCAGCGTGCGGAAGCGCGCGGCGCAGCTCCTCAGCATGGCTCCGGAGCCGCGGTGCCGCGCTTGCTCTAGCGCTGGACCGCTCACTCTACTTCCGCCACAAGACCGCGCCTGCGAGTTAACCCCTGGGGTGGATGCAGGGCGGAGCTTGGCGAGGAGGCGGTGCGCACTACTGGCGGCTGGCTGGCCGGAGTGTGAGGCGGGCGGGCTCCGGGTAGGGCATCGCTGTGAGTCTATCTTCTGGTTCCGGCCTTTTCTTTCCGAAGACCTCCCGCTGCGGCCAAGCGCCGGGCCACTTCCGGGGCTTCTCAAAGGCAAGACGAGCGCGGCCGGAGCGTATCCCGGTTATCGCCTTGGGCCCCTCAGCCCCCCAGCCCCTCAGCCCCTCGGCCCCGGAACCCGCGCGCCGACTGGAAGCTTTGCGGTCATCCTTCCCGCGTGACCCAGGGCGAACGCAGTGCTCCGTGTCCCCAAGTAGTTATTCCTCCCCCGGAAGACTGAAGTCCCTGGGGCGGGTAGGAGCGCACGCTAGGAATAGTATGAATAAAGTGTTTTGTTGGAGATCATGGACAAGTATCTGGACAGGGTTGATAGTGCTGATTTATAGAGGGCAGTCTGGGCACAAAGAGCATTTATACGATCGAAAAGCTGCTTTCCCTGCCAACAGCCCCATACCCTCCCCAGGAACGCGCTTGCGCCTTAAAAGACTCTTTTGTTATGTAAAATGACAGTTAAATTATATTACAAACGAAGGTAATGGATACTAAAGGGGTAATAGGTATTGTAACTATTTTACTGTTATCAATGCTTTTGAGGTTACTTACCTCTCTTGTATTCGTATGGTGGGAATACTAGGCGCATACCTTCTGAGCTTCGAATTCAGTAACCTCACTGGGACCTTGAAATGGGACTGGGTTGGATCAGATACTGCAAATCTGGGCCATCCTACCCCTTTATTTTTAAATGCTTACCAGTATGCCATAGCCCTAGTCCGTCCTAAGGTGAAGACTCTAATGGATTTTTTTTGAGACAGAGTCTCGCAGAGATACTGCTATTGCACTTCAGCCTGGGCAACATACTGATGCCCCATCTCAAAAAAGCAATAAATTAGAAAAGAACTCCAGCGACCTGAATGCATTAGATATTTTGCCTTGATTCCTTTCCCATGAACAACTCCAGCAGTTTGTCAGTAGGTAAGAACACCTAGATACATTTTAAGCCTACACTATTAACTGGGGGAAGGTGTAACATTCTGTATACTGTAATATATACTGTAATATATTAATAGTATTGCAGTTTCCTGGTGGCAGGGATGGGGTCAGATTGCCTTATTAATTGTAACAACACGCACGTAGTGCTTGAATACTTAGCAGCAAGAATCCAAAGTGTCTTTGGTGTCTGTTGTCTTCCCATGTTGTGTATGCAGATGGAGGCACAAGCATAACATAAACCTCTAAAATTGAGATGACTACTGTTAATGAATAGAAAAGTTTATTCAGGTAACTTAAAATTGCATCTATTTACAATTTACAGTGTAGTCAAGTCAGTCAAAACCTATAGACTTCAACCCTGCTAAAATTGTCTATATGATTAATGTACCAATAGCTCACCTAACAGCTTCCCTTTGTTTTTTTGAGACGGAGTCTCACTCTGTTGCCCAGGCTGGAAGTGCAGTGGCATGATCTTGGCTCACTGCAACCTCTGCCTCCAGGCTTCAAGTGATTCTCCCTGCCTCAACCTTCCAAGTAGGTGGGATTACAGGCTCGTGCCACCACATCTGGCTAATTTTTATATAAACTTCATTAAATTTTAACTCTAAATTTTTCAGGTAGCGGCAGTGCATTTAGCTAAGTCATCCACACTCTTGCATGGCTTACTCTGGCATATTCGTGTTCACAGCACATATAAAATGTCTGGTCAGATTTGGAAGAGGAAGGGCAGGTTACAGTCTAGAAATAGGATTGATAGGCTATGGAAGTGGAGGAGTTTGAAGCTTGTATGGTTTAGGCAAGGAACAAATGTTCAATCTTGATAGAACTAGGCTTTGAATAAGCCAATGATATGAAACGTAATCGTCTTCTCACCATTCTTTAATTTTGTAGACAGCTTTATTGAGGTGTAGTTGACATAGAATGGGCACAGTGGCTCATACCTGTAATCCCAGCACTTTGGGAGGCCGAGGTGGGTGGATCGCCTGAGGTCAGGAGTTTGAGACCAGCCAGGCCAACATGGTGAAACCCCGTCTCTGCTAAAAATACAAAAATTAAGGCCGGGCACAGTGGCTCACTCCTATAATCCCAGCACTTTGGGAGGCTGCAGCGGGCGGATCACGAGGTCAGAAGATTGAGACCATCCTGGCTAACACGGTGAAACCTGTCTCTACTAAAAATACAAAAAATTAACTGGGCGTGGTGGCGGGCGCCTGTAGTCCCAGCTACTCGGGAGTCTGAGGCAGGAGAATGGCGTGAACATGGGAGGCAGAGCTTGCAGTGAGCCAAGATCTCGCCACTGCACTCCAGCCTAGGCGACAGAGTGAGACTGTGTCTCAAAAAAAAAAAAAAAAAAAAGTTAGCCAGGCGTAGTGGCGCATGCCTGTAATCCCAGCTACTTGAGAGGCTGAGGCAGGAGAATCGCTTGAACCTGTCAGGTGGAGGTTGCAGTGAGCCGAGATCGCGCCATTGTACTCCAGCCTGGGCAACAAGAACGAAACTCCATCTCAAAAAAAAAAAAAAAAAGCCAGGGGCAGTGGCTCATGCCTGTAATCCCAACACTTTAGGAGGCCGTGGCAGGCGGATCACAGGGTCAGGAGTTCGAGACCAGCCTGACCAACATGGTGAAACCCCATCTTTACTGAAAATACAAAAATTAGCTGGGCATGGTGGCATGCACCTGTAATCCCAGCTATTCAGGAGGCTGAGGCAGGAGAATTGCTTGAACCCGGGAGGCGGAGGTTGCAGTGAGCCAGGATTGCACCACTGCACTCCACTCCAGCCTGGGTGACAGAATGAGACTCCGTCTCAAAAAAAAAAAAAAAAAAAAAGAGATAGTTGACATAAACTGAACATATTTAAAGTATACAATTGGATGTTTTGATACAAGTTTACACTCATGCAAACATCACCATAATCAAGATAATGAGCCACAAAATATTACCCACAAATTTGCTCATGCCCTTTTGTAAATCCTCCCTTCTATTGTACAGTACTTTCTATCACTGTAGATTAATTTGCATTTTCTAGAGTTTTATATAAATGGAATTATAGAGTATGTACTTTTTGTGGTCTGGATTTTTTAAATTCACTATAACTATTTTGAGATTCATCCATGTTTTGCTTATGTCAAGAATTTATTTTTTAAAATTGCTGAGTAGTATTCCATTGTATGGATGTACCACAATTTTTCTGTTCACCCATGGATGACCATTTAGTTTATTTCCAGTTTTTGTGAATTACAAATATAGCTGCTGTGAGTACAAGTCTTTGTATGGATGTATGCCTTCATTTCTCTTGGGTAAATATCTAAGAGTGGAATGGTTGGATCATGTGGTAGATGTATGTTTAACTTTTTAAGAAACTGCCAAACTTTTCCAAAGTAATTGTATCATTTTACCAGCAGTGCATAAGGATTTCAGTTCCTCCATATCCTTGCCAACCTTTGGTATGGTCAGTCTTTTATGTTTTAGCCATTGTAACTAGATGTGTATAAGTATTTTATTGTGGTTTTAATTGGCATTTTCCTAATGATGAATAATGTAGGACATCTATGGGCTTATTTTTCATCTGTGTGTCTTCTTCATTGAAATGTCTATTCAAATATTTTGCCCATTTAAAATAATGAGGTATTTGTATTCTTATTATTGCACTTGTTAATGCACCTCTGATAACGTTTCCCTTCTAAATTTTAAGTTAAATTTCAAACCTTGCATTTATAAGAAAACTGAATGACAGCATGATGCTGGCTGCTTTAATATTTCTTGCTGAATTTTTCTTGGATTTGTTGTCATAGGTCTCACTCTTGGAAAGGATGTATTCTTGAATTGTTATCCATGGGGCAAGGCACGAAAATGAGTCTCCGGCTGGGTGAAGGGTCCATCTTCCCTTTCAGTAGTGGAAGAAGAGTGACTGTGAAAGAGGAGGTTGAAAAGAGGAATTGCAGGCTCATTTTTAGGTAGATACAATTTATCTGCATCATTAGTATTTTAATATAATGTACAGAGTTATTGTGTGGTTCTTTTTTTTTAACCATCATACAATATGTCCATGTAATGTTGTATGGTTCTTGAAGTCATATTAATCACATGGAGGAGAGGGAGATTTCTACTTGTGGGGTGTCAGGTAGATGGTCCTGTCATTTACTACCTGTCATATGCTTTAGCTGCACAGGTCTCCTTTCAGCTCCTGGAGTGCTGCAGGCTCTTTCCTGCCCCAGGGCCTTCTTGTTCATTGATGTCCTGCTTGTAATGCTCTTTCCCCCTACTCTTTCATAGCTAACTCCTACTAAATTTTTGGTGTCAGCATAATTGCCACTTTCTTAGGGAGGCCTTCCCTGAACAAAGTGCTTACTAGGTTTCAGACAGTATGCTAAGTGCTTTATATACATGATTTTATTTAATCTGTATTAGGTCTTCATTAAATTCTCTCAGAGTGCTGAAACTTTTCCTTTAAAGCAATTATTGTAGTTTGTAGTTAAATATATATTTGTGTGCTACCTGTCTCTCTGAGGAGACTATAGGCTTTTTCCATGTCTCTTTGGTGTACCCATGCATTCAGTGACGTGCAGATCTTAGACACTCAAAAATAATTGTTGAATGAACTAATGAGTGGGAAACATTTGGAAGGAGGGCTGGGATCTTCTTTTCTCTCACAACTTTTTCTCTTTAGTTATCTCATCAATTCCCATGGTTTAAATACCTTTTATTTGCTGATGAATCTTAACTTTTTATCTCGAGTTCAAAGTTCTCTTCATTTAATCATCAGGATAAACATGTGAGATTACCATTATTATCCCTATTTTACAGCTGAAACACCTGGAGAAAATTATATATTCCCATGCCATCATCAAATGTAGGGTTTCATGGATGTTATGATATATTCCCAAGAAAGTTCTGCTATTTCATTGTCATTACAGAGTGCTGCTGCACCATAAGACAGGGTGAACATTTAAAAAAAAATTTAAAAATACAGAGTGCTGGGTTGGTCTTTTTCAACATTGCCTTTGTTGAATTCAGAGTTAAGGGCATCTGTAGGATTTGTTAGGTAAAGACACCTGGATTGACAGACCAACCAAGCTGTTACATGAAGATTCTGGTAATGAGTGAGGTGGGATGAACTGGATAAGCACCAATCTTTACAGAATTCTAACTTAAGAAAGCTTATTTTTGCCTTGATATACTGTGAATAATAAAAAAGTATCATTTATAAATACTTACAAATGCTTAATATAGATTTTGAGTCACCAACATGTGACTAAAGGAACAAATCCACTTCTGTAGTTGTGGGATCACTGCAGGCCAGACTTCCTTTAGTATTATATGAAACCATTTAGGGTTGACACTAATTCAAATATCTTAAGAGTCTCAAAAAGAAAACCTACAATAGATGAATAATGAAACTGTCCTTGTGCAAGTTACTAAATCCCTGAGCAGGTAAAGTACAAGCTAAGTCTTGAGGGACAAGTTGGAGTTGGCCCAGCAAATGAGGCAAGAGAGGACATTGCAGGTTCTATGTCAAAGGACAGCATGAAGTCACCTGGCAAGTTCAGGACACTACTGAGAGTTTCCGTGGAGTTTGGGCATCCAGTAAGAGGGGGATGTGGTGAAAGATGAGGCTGAAAAGGCTGGAGAAGCAGGCTGGGGCTTCAAGATCCCAAAGGACTCTATTCTCCTATATGTGCTTAGAGATCACTCTGGGGGAAATGGAGAGCTACAGGAAGACTGTTACTAGAGGACTGGCATTATCTGATTGATATTTTAGAAGGATCATGATAGAGGCTATGGGGAAATTGCATTGGAATCAAGGAAACACTTGAGTGCTTTGTGGGGGTTGATAGAGTGAGGGGATTTGGTAATGGATGAGGCCAAGGGCAGGGGAAAGAAAGAGGACTAAGATGTTATCCAGGTTTCTTGGACTACAAATAGTGGAGGTACCCTTTAGAAAGGGAAAAGGAGGAGTACATTTAGGGGCACAGGGAAGAAAAGTGAGTTCTTTTCTGGATACGTTGTGTTGAAGGTACCGCAGAGATAATAGAATAGTTTGGAACTTAAGATAAAGGCCTGAAAATGTCTCTTTTTTAGAACACAGAACATATTAGAGACATCAGTAAGAGCAGCTGAGGTGGGGAGGTGAGGCTGGAGGAATGAGTGGGAGGTAAACATACAAACAGGAGTAGACTGACTACTCTTCAGACCTCTTATAGTGAGAAGAGAGGACAGCAGCCAGAGGTGAAGAAAGGATTGTTTTTAAAGAAATATGGTGCTTTCTGTTTTTTAAATACTGAGAAGAAAGTCTAACGGTCAAGTTTAATGAGACTAAATTTATGTTGCAAACATATTAGTCTTATAGTATTTATCTTTGATAGAAATGGGGGTGACTGTAAAGAGAATAATTATGTTTCTGAAGAAAAACTATAGTACACCTGTTATTAGGTTGTACTCCTATTCATTGTTTTCAAATTTTTATTGTCTACCTGTATACTGGACTGGATCCCGTATTCTAGTTTCCTTCAGTATCTGGCTATAATTTTCCAACTAAGAACAAAAATTGCTCTGTTTCTAAAGCCCCAAAGCTGAAGCTGGACAACTCAATGTAAATTTTAAGGGACAAGCCTCATGCCTGATGTGTGGACCACACCAAGTTCACCAAACTGCCCGATGCCATAACCAGAGACATTCGAACTACAAACCCACATGAGTTGTTAACTTTATCATGGGGAGTTTTTCTCAAGACTGTTGGAACAGCTGAGTGCAATGGCTTATGCCTGTAATCCTAGCGCTTTGGGAGGCTGAGGCAGGTGAATTGCTGAGCCCAGGAGTTTGAGACCAGCCTGGGCAACATGGCGAAACCTTGTCTCTACAAAAAATACAAAAATTAGCCAGGCACGGTGGTGCATGCCTGTAGTCCCGGCTACTCAAAAGGCTGATGTGGGAGGATGACTTGAGCCCAGGAGGTGGAGGTTGCAGTGAGCTGAGATCATGCCACTGCCACTGCACTCCAGCCTGGGTGACAGAGCTAGACCCTGTCTCCAAAAAACAAACAAACAAATAAACAAACAGACAAAACTGTCAGAACAAGACCCTGCCATAATGAGACTATTATTTCCCTTAATTTTTCCTTGTTTATGCCTATCTTTTTTGTCTGGCAGAATAATGCTATAGTTAGAATTTCACAATCAGTAGCTTCTGTGGGTGACTTGCAAATTATCATTCCGTACTTTAACTCAGTCATGAGATTTTCTATTAGCTGAACAAGAAGGAATCGTTGCAGTTGCTAACACTTCTTGTTGCACAGGGATAAATACATCAGGTATCATAGAGACTGGGCTGAAAAAATAGACTGGCTACTTGGTTAAGATGGATATACTCCTCATCTGGCTCATTCTTCAATCTATTCTATTTTAGTTGGTTTGTTTCATGAGGACCCTAGCTAAGGAGCATACTCCAGATTCTTGATATTATTCTCCTGAGAGTAATAATAGTAGTCTGTCTCTTGCACTGTATGCTCTCAAAAAGTTGTAAATGTTTGTGGCTGGGTGTGGTGGCTCACACCTGTAATCCCAGCACTTTGGGAGGCTGAGGTGGGCGGACCACCTGAGGTCAGGATTTCGAGACTAGCCTGGCCAACATGGTGAAACCCTGTCTCTACTAAAAATACAAAAATTAGCTGGACATGGTGGTGCGCATCTGTAGTCTCAGCTACTCGTGAGGCTGGGGCAGGAGAATCGCTTGAACCTGGGAGGCGGAGGTTGCAGTGAACTGAGATCACACCACTGCACTCCACCAGGGTGACAGAGCGAGACTCCATCTCAAAAAAAAAAAAAAAAAGTTTTAAATGTTCGCATACAGCCATCTGTTGAATGTCAAATAGTCTGTCTTTGGCTGGAATAACAAAAAACTCAAAGAAATGCATGATGATGAGGACACTAACCTATGAATGATGTGTTGAGACTGGAAACCTAAAATGATGGTAACTGAGACTAGTGCCAATGCCCTTAGTTTTGGTCAGGTTCTCACTTGAGCCTTGACCAAAAGGGGAAAATTGTTAAATAAAAATTATAGGAGGCCATTGTTTTGGACTAAGCTCCTGCACTAGGCCCCAGCAGATCAGAATAAAAATCAAAATGGAGCCAGTCATACTAAAGTTTAATGTAACCAAACCAAAACTAAGTTGTTATTTGACCTTCCTAGAAATCAGGAGAGAGAGAACAGCCTAATTTCCCAAATGGGCATGATAATAAAGTTTCGTCTGCCCTAATCATTACCAAAAAATGTAACCTGATGTTAACCAATTAGTTATTTCTCCATTGTTCTGTTTCCTCTTCTCACTGTACAAGGAAAGTAACTGTGAAATGAGTTATCCGCTCTTTGTTCTTTGTTTCTGCTTTCTTCAGCCCTTCTCTGTCTGTAAAACCAATCTCCTCTGCTAAGCTCATCGGAACACTCATTCTGTTTTACAGAATAAGGTTTTGTCTTATTCTAGAATTGCAAATAAAGCCAGTTGAGATCTTCAAACTAAATATTTTGGAATTGTATCCTTTGACACCCCCATTAAGCACTTTTTATGTCTAGCCTCTGACTGTTTCAACATACTCAAACCTCTTTCACATAAAACAACAATCATGACAGCAGAAACTCTCACAGCTATACCCTTCATCCATTGGCACCCCCTCTTTCCACCAAAGACAAAGTTCCAAAAGAAAAAAAGAAAAACCCAAACCAACCTACATTTAAAAAACTCTTTTTGTTCTGACCCCAAGTACTATTGAATTGTCATTCACAACTGCCAAGTTTAGTGAATATTTGTCAAGCCTTGTCTTACTTAATGTCTTCACAGCAATTAAGAGTATAAATCACCTTTCTTTAAACTTCCTTTTCTCTTGGTTTCCATGCGAACTCGTCTAAGTTTAATTCCTATATCTCTGGAAATTTGTTTCTTCATGGAATCACCTACTTTCTTATTAAATTTGGGAACATTTGCCGTTTGGACTCTCTTCTCATATTGTGTGGTCTTCTGGCAACATTAGCTACTCTTTGCCTAGATTCTGATAGAAAACTTGGGTTTAAATTGGACTCTGAACCTTCCTGGCTGAGGGACTGGATTTTCCAAATAACAACCAATTCTTCAGTTCTCTGACACCAATGGGGTGTTCTACATTTGAATTAAAATCTGACACTAACTACACCGGGTTAGCACAGACCCCATGTTAACCTTGTGCTTAATCCCACAAGACTGCCCTCACTTCAGACACCACAAATGGGATTCCCAGACTACCTACACTTTTGCCTAACCAACTATTAATTCTGGGGTTCCCATGACCTCTTCCCTCTTTAATAATTCCCTATGTGACCAGAAAGAAAAAAATAGATGCCCCTTTATCAACTAATATGGACCCAAAGGTTAAGGAAACAAAATTACCTATGGGTCAAGGGTTCAGGGCCTGGCTGGCATGGCACGGCACATTTCGAAATTCCTATGACTAAACTCCCTAAAAATAGGAGCAATCAGGCTGGGTGCAGTGACTCATGCCTGTAATCCCAGCACTCTGGGAGGTCGAGATGGGTGGATCACCTGAGGTCAGGAGTTCAAGACCAGTCTGGCCAATACGGTGAAACCCCATCTCTACTAAAAATACAAAAAATTAATCAGGCGTGGTGGTGGTTGCCCGTAATTCCAGCTACTTGGGAGGCTGAGGCAGGAGAATCTCTTGAACCCGGGAGGTGGAGGTTGCAGTGAGCCGAGATCGTGCCATTGTACTCCAGCCTGGGCAACAAGAGCAAAACTTTGTCTCAAAAAAAAAAGGAGCAATCACTTCTGATTTACAACCAAGACCATTGCAACTCTGATTGGACACAGGACCAGTCTTACAAACATTCTTTCCTAATAAGCAGCTACAGACCTCAAGCTAGTTTTAGCCAGCTTGTAGAGGCTGCACACAAACCATCTTTATGTCCTACAGCTCACCTTTTGACATAAAGGCCAACTTCTACTTCATTTTCATTCTGAAATTCTGCCCCAAAGTGAACATAGGATTTATGTAACTATGTTTACCCATTAAACATATATGGGGCTCCCCTCATAAATATGTATATCGTTTCTCTCAAACTTGCTGAATATCTATCTATTATATTGGTCCTGTGAGGCATAAAATCCAACATATTCTTTCCCTTTGTTAAATGAAGTTTAGCCTAAAGCTACATATTTTAAGTTCTGCCTAAAGGTTTCTCTGTACATAGTGAACAGTAAGCTAAATGGAAGTGTAAACAGACTGCAATCTACTCTTGTGCCAGCCACTGAGTTTTGGTCAATCAAATGGGGCAGCTGTTCAAACTGTGTTTAAATAAGGCAATCGAAAAGTTGTAACCAACCCACCTGTTTCTGTACCTCACTTCCGTTTTCTGTATGTCACTTTCCTTTTTCTGTTCATAAATCTTCCACCACTTGGCTGCACTGGAGTCTCTCTGAGTCTATTCCAGCTTGGGGGCTGCCTGATTAATGAATCGTTCTTTGCTCCATTAAACTCTGATAAATTTAATTTGTCCAAGGTTTTTCTTTTAACACCTTGGAAAAGAGTGTTTTCTTTTAACACCTTGGAAGAGAGAGCACCTTTGGTCCACACTGGAGCCTCTCTCCTGGCTTGCAAACTGATATCACCAATAAAATTCTCCTTTCTACTATTTAGCCATTCTGATGGTCTTTTGGATGACACCTAAAATGATTCACAGAGCTCAGGAAACACTATACTTATGGTAACAGTTTTATTATAAAGAATACAACTCCAGAACAGCCAAATGGAAAAAGAGATGCATGGGGAAAGATATGGCAGGGATGGGGGTGTGGGGTACGGAGAGGGTGACATAACTTCCATGCTCTCTCTGGGCATGCCACCCTTCCAGCACATCAAGTTCACCAACTTAGAAGCTCCCCATGTTATAGAACCAAGCTGCGGTCCACTAGCCCAGTGCAGTAAGAGCAGATATCCACACCGAGGTTTTGCAGCTATGGAAAGGAAGGCATTTGTTTGCAGGGCACCAGACAGCTGGTGCTTAAATCCTGACCCCCTGATGGCTTGCAGGTAATGGTTTTTATTTTTATTTATTTATTTTTTTTGAGAGGGCGTCTCGCTGTGTCCCCCAGGCTGTAGTGCAGTGGCGCGATCTCAGCTCACTTCAAGCTCCGCCTCCTGGGTTCACGCCATTCTCCTGCTTCAGCCTCCGGAGTAGCTGGGACTACAGGTGCCCGCATCAAGCCGGGCTAATTTTTTGTATTTTTAGTAGAGATGGGGTTTCACCGTGTTAGCCAGGATGATCTTGATCTCCTGACCTCGTGATCCGCCAGCCTCGGCCTCCCACAGGCAATATCATAAATCAATACATGAAGGTTACACATTGGTTTTGGCCTAAAGTGGCAGGATAACTTGAAGGGGATGGCTTACAGGGTCATAGGTAGACTCAAAGATTTTCTGATTTGCAATTGGTTAAGGAAGATAAGCTTTGTTTAAAATTTGGGGTCAGCAGAAAATGTTAGATTTGCTTTGTGGTTGTGACTCCATCCAGGTTCCTCAGGAAGAAATTTAGAACAAAGAATTGAGGCAGGAGCATAGCAGAAGGAACTGGAGGTTGGATAAAGGGTGGAATGAGTAGGAGCAGAAGAAAGATAAAGAGGCAGGTGAGCAAAAGCAGAAGCAAGATACGAAGCAGAAGTTGAGCAAAATCAGAAGTAAGATACAGAAGTGAGTAAGGAGCCCCATGGTTGGCTACATCTGGACCAAACCAGTAAAGGGCAGCTCCTAAGAGATAGGCACGCCCACTAGAGAGAAAATATATCCTTAAAATGACCCCACAATTACCTATGGTGATTAGCTACTTAAGGATCATGCATATGGGCTGTATATCATGCATGTACTTAAAATTATGGAATGGAAGTGTCACGCAAATGCATAGAGGGCAAGAAACTGAGCAACCCACCTGTCAATCAAAAGGCACATGCTGGCTAGAGATTAGGTAGTTTGGGGAAGAAAAGAAAAAAACAGGCTGGGCTCAGTGGCTCACACCTGTAATCCCAGCACTTTGGGAGGCCGAGGTGGGTGGATCACTTAAGGTCAGGAGTTGAAGACCAGCCTGGCCAATGTCGTGAAACCCTGTCTCTACTGAAAATACAAAAAAAAAAAAAAAAAAATTAGCTGGGCATGGCGGTGTGCACCTGTAGTCCCAGCTACTCGGGAGGCTGAGGCAGGAGGATCTCTTGAACCTGGGAGGTAGAGGTTGCAGTGAGACGAGATTGTGCCACTGCACTCCAGCCTGGGTGACAGAGCAAGATTCTGTCTCAAAAAAAAAAAAAAAAGACCCAAAATACACCAAACTGATCTCATTTTTCAGAGGTCAGCCTGCTCTCCCCTCTCCGAGAGTGTATTATTGTGCTTGATAAACTTTTGCTGCTTTGCTATTTGTGCATGTCACTTCCACTTTTTTGTTCAGGACACCAAGGGCCTGGAACTGTGCAGGACTATCCAGTAACAGAATGGGTGGTCAGAGTTCAGTCTTCAGTGCTCGTGTAACCACCCAGTGGGTTCTCCTTGCCTGCTGCCTAGACAGAGACAGTTTATCAAGACAGGAATTCCAATAGAGAAAGGCTTTAATTTGTGTAGAGCCTCTGTATGGTAGACTGGAGTTTTATTATTACTCAAATCAGTCTCCCCCAAATTTAGGGATTGCATTTTTTAGGGATAATTTGGTGGGTAGAGGGTTGGGAAGCAGGAATGCTGATTGGTTGGGTGGGAGATGAAACAGGGAATTGAAGCTGTCCTCTTGTGCTGAGTCACTTTCTGGGTGGGGGCCACAAGACCAAATAAGACAGTTTATTGATCTGGGTGGTGCCAGCTGATCCATTGAGTGCAGAGTCTGCAAAATATCTCAAGCATTGGTCTTAGGTTTTATAATAGTGATGTTATCCTGAGGAGCAGTTTGGAGATATTCAGAATCTTGGCAGCCTCCAGCTGCATGACTCCTAAACCATAATATCTAATCGTGTGGCTGATTTGGTAGTCTTAAAAAGGCAGTCTAGTCCCCAGGCAGGAAGGGGATTTTTTTATGGGAAAGGGCTGTTATAATCTTTGTTTCAAAGTGTTAAACTATAAAAAGTTCCTCCCAAAGTTAGTTCAGCCTGTGCCCAGGAATGAACAAGGACAGCTTGGAGGGTAGAGGCAAGATGGAATTGGTTAGGTCAGATCTCTTTCACCATCATAATATTCTGAGTTATAATTTTTGCAAAGTCAGTTTTGGTCCCTCCCTTTGGGTTTCTAAAGGCAGGAGTAAATTTCAGGAGTAAATAAGGTTATAAAACACCTTCTTCTTAAGATGTGGGCTATGAAGATGGGAAAGGGCGATTAATGACTGCTCTAGCTTCTTCCTGCCAACATGGGGCATAATGGGAGTAGGTGTTGACCCCAAGGTAAGAGGAGTGGAACTGCTTTGCAGCTGTTTGCACATGCTCAAGTGCAATGGGGTTTCAAGGCTTGCATGATAAAGGCATTAGTATTCTCATTTATAAATTTAACACATTATAATTTAACACAGCATTTAAGTAAACAGTGAATTAGAAGTTAAATAATGAGTCCTAGGATAAAGAGTGAAACTCCTGGCTTCATATAATTGAAGTCGTCATATAATTGATCTTAATCTCTGAGGGATCCAGGTAAATAGCTCCAAGAAACAGTCAGACAGGGGTCACTAGCAGAGAGAGATTTAGGTCAGAGGTTGTTAGACCAATTGGGATAGATGGGAAACAGCATATTTAAATATACCATTCCATATATTTTTAGTCAGTTTCCTAGTCCTGAGACTAGATCAGTTCAGTTAAATAGCTATTTCTCATATCGGGAGAGTGGCATCACAGATGGGCTAGGCCTCTATATGTGATGAAGGCACACAGATTTTAAATAAGAGGCATTTCTATGGAACAGAAGAAAAATGTTAATGTTGGGCATAACTTATCCAGATGTTAGACTCAAAATACCTTTAGTTATAGATGAGGAAGGCATGGCAATCTGACACGTTTTTGTCACCCGTAGGACAAGGAATAAGCTTTAGCTTGCAGGGCCTCTGGAAAAAGGTAGTAAAAATTTCATTGAGTGGAAGTCAGAAAAGTGGAAGAAAAATTTGAAAGCATTAGTTTGGGGGCTTATAGCCCACAAAGAATTCAGAATTTAGTACAAATTGTAGAAAATAATAAAAACTCAAGAACAACAGACAAGACTAGAATCTTTTTTTTTTTTTTGAGACAGAGTCTTGCTCTGTCACCAGGCTGGAGTGCAGTGGTGCAATCTCGGCTCACTGCAACCTCCGCCTGCCAGGTTCAAGTGATTCTCCTGCCTCAGCCTCCTGAATAGGTGGGACTACAGGCGCCCACCAGCACGCTTGGCTAATTTTTGTATTTTTAGTAGAGACGGGGTTTCACCATGTTGGCCAGGATGGTCTTGATCTCCTGACCTCGTGATCCACCTGACTCGGCCTCCCAAAGTGCTGGGATTACAGGCGTGAGCCACTGTGCCAGGCCCAAGACTAGAATCTTAACAAGTATACTACAGTTGTTTTGAAACATAATTTTTCTCTCTCCAGCGCCCCATTTTTTAAAGACAAAATATAGGACAAATTTACTTGCAAAATAAGTCTTAGTTTTAAGACTTATTATGCTTGGCCCAATTATTTGTATAAAGTAGAACAAGAGTAACCTTTTTGCATATTAGAAATATTTATTCAGAATAATGGCATTAATTGCTTTTAACAGTTTAGAAAAGACCCATCCCCCAAAGATCCAGGGCAGCTCCTCTAAGTAAACACAATATGCTGTAGTAAACTATATGCATATTTCCACTGAGTAAAGATTATAAGAAGCCTCAGGTCAGGTCTTACCACCAAATTCCAAAACACTTGGAATGCAGGTAGCCAGGGACATTGGCAGATTTTGCCTTGATAAGCAGATAAGAATGGTAGGAATGCTGGTTGATTATCACCCAATCTGCTTTTTTATACCTGAAGTATTCACAGCAACTTATTTTAAAAAGCTTTAAAAAGTTATACACCTCCATCCCCTACAACCCCCAATCCAGAATGTGGGACAAGGATGTTGAGCAGTATGATGGAGTTGGTCTATTCTTAACATTTTACATTTAATACTTCTAACCGCTGTGTGAGGTGGGTACTGTTATTTCCATTTTACAGATGTTGAAACTGAGGCAGAGAAGAAATTAAGCTAGGAAGCAAGGATCTGAAAACAATGATTTCTGCCTAGGAAGGGTAGGAGGGGTGGAGCTTAGGATTTGAAAACTGAAAGCTGATCTCTTAATTTATTCTGAAACTTGAAAAGAGACTTGACAGAGAGTGGTTTAAAAAGTTGTTTGTATCAAGATTTTTGGTATAGACAAGTTCCAGGGCTTGAAAGTAACAGTACTTGTAGGCCATGTGTTTGGTCATTGCAGGTCTTGGGATACACATTCTTAAGGTACTTTCCAGTGTTTGGGGAGTTTCTAGTCTCAGTGGATTCTTGAGAAACATGTGCATTAGTTGGGTCCTGAAGACAAACCAAAGTAGGAGACTAACAAGCACTTAAGGGGGGGTTTGACCCCAAATCTGGAACTTTATTGATCAGGGACTATGGCACTATATAAAGCTGTGGGCTTTCTTCCTTAGAGGAAATAGCAAGAGACTAGGACTCCCTGGGCTGGATGATCACAAAGCACCTTGTAAAATCAGCAAAGCAGAGCAAACTGGCAGTTATTATACAACAGGTCTACGACACCATTTACAGTCTTTATTGATTCCACTTAGGGGGCCATTTTGTTGCAGGAATATTACAGTGTAGCAAGAATAATTATTTGCCAAATAGGCTCTTTTTAAAATTGGCTTTGCTGAAACTTTGTTCTATAAGGAATCTCAGATTATACTTTTTAAAGCCTTGAGTCCAGCCTTGGATTTATCTATGCCTGAAAATATCTGTTTGAGTTGGATGAATGTTCTTTCTCTTTTTTTTTTTTTTTTTTGAGACGGAGTCTCGCTCTCTCGCCCAGGCTGGAGTGCAGTGGCGCGATCTCAGCTCATTGCAAGCTCCGCCTCCCGGGTTCATGCCATTCTTCTGCCTCAGCCTCCTGAGTAGCTGGGACTACAGGCGCCCGCCACCACACCCAGCTAATTTTTTGTATTTTTTTTTTTAGTAGAGACAGGGTTTCACCATGTTAGTCAGGATGGTCTCGATCTCCTGACCTCGTGATCCACCCGCCTCAGCCTCCCAAAGTGCTGGGATTACAGGCGTGAGCCACCGCACCCGGCCATGTTCTTCCTCTTGAGGTCTCAAGATAATGTAGGGCTCCTGGGCCTGTCAGAAAGTGACATTGTTTACTTAACACAGGTCAGGAACTCTGTACAAGGACTGTGTAGACAAAGTATGAGGCCAGCTATCCTAAGGGGGTTTTATTGGCTCTATAAGTAAAATTTGATTCCTTAAAGCAATCTGTTTATATTTGAAAGCATGCCATTCTAGTCAAAGCCTTCGTAAAATAACCAGAATCTCTAACTGTGTTCTGTTACAAAAGAAAACAGAATCTTTTTGCACTTATGCAAATAAATATACTGCCATAAGTTGAGAATACTCACAAAATCTTTCTAAATTCTGGAGAAATCAGGTAGGGAGAAAGCAATATGCTCCAAATTTTGTTCACAGGAATATACTCAATTGGTAAAGTTGTAAATAGTTCAAAAGAAAAAACTTGTATTAACTGAAAAACAAAAGGATTAGCAATGTTTAACATTATCCACCTCTCCATGAGAGTCTTAGAAGTTTGTTTTTCTTTCCTATTACAATGGTGCAATTTCTAAAGTTATCAGAGACTGGTATTCAAGAGTACCTGTCAGAGCTCTAGGTTTAATTATAAACTGCGTTGTGAAAAGGATTAAAGTAGAGAAGGCATCAGACTCCTTTTTGGGGAGAAACCTCTGTTTTCCCTTATGAAACCTCATGAGTATAAATAGCCAAGTTCCTCTCAGATCTTAAACTTCTTGATTTTGTATTGTGCTACCTGATTTTTTTTTTCTGAGTGAAAATATTTATTACAGCAGAAGCTACTCTTGGATGTCTAAGATAGGAAAGAGTGTAGTTTAGACACTTAGAGAAATGCCTTTGTCAAAAAAAAAAAAAAGGTGCACCGTAAAAGCATCACTGGGTCTAGCCTCATGAAAATTCTTTTTTTGGAGACCCAGGATTCAGTGTGGGCTCTGCCCAGAGCTCAGAGAAGCTCAGAGATCCTGTTAAAAGATAGAGACTAAAATTAGAACTACCTATCTAAATGAAATTGGTCTCATTATACAACTCTATGATAGATTTCTATAATTTTATGTTTGACTTGGCATTTTTTTTTTTGAGACAGGGTCTCATTCTGTTGCGCAGGCTGGAGTGCAGTGGCACAATCTCTGCTCACTGCAACTTCCGCCTCCTGAGTTCAAGTGATTCTTGTGCCTCAGCCTCCTGAGTAGCTGGGACCACAGGTATACGCTACCACATGTATGCACTACCACACCTGGTTAATTTTTTTAGTAGAGATGAGGTTTCACCATGTTGGCCAGGCTGGTCTTGAACTCCTGACCTCAAGTGATCCACCTGCCTCGGCCTCCCAAAGTGCTGGGATTACTCGCATGAGCCACCACGCCTGGCCTGGCGTCTGTTTTAATTTTCCTCTAGCACAACAGACTTTTTCTCTCTATTCTGAGATGTAAATTTTGCGGATTTTTTTCACCTAAAAGTTGTTTCTTTAATATGCAAATTTAAGGCTATCTAGCTGACACTGCCTATGGTAATGAAACAGGTTATTCAGATATTAGAAGTTTAAAATAAGAGGAAAAAAAGAAGTCTTATGAATCTGTAACATTTACTTCTATCTGTGTGCCTAATATGTCTATGTATTCGTGTGTTGTGCATATAATGTTTCACTACCACAAATATATAAAAGAGCTCTAATTAACTGGCTTAAAGAAAAAAGTGCTTAAAAAATAGAGACATTAAGTCAAATGCTCTTTCAAGTTCACATGACTTAAGTAAAATCTTAAGCTGGCTTTAAAATTATTGGTAAAATAATTATTAGAAACATCTTAAGAATTGTTAGTTTTTTTTTGCATTTATTGATCAAGAGATTTATACTTATCCCTGCAGAATACTATAAGGTGTCAAAATTTGCCATAAGGATTATAAAACTGTAAACCTAGCCGAAAACAGAATGATCTTTGCTTGTTTAATTTTTGATAAATAAGACATTTAATGTTGGTTTAATGAAAACAGCTAAATCCTGAGTTATTGGTTAAATACTCATACTTTTAACCGTAAGTTCCTTAGTTAGGTAAATGGCTGAAATTAATAGGTTATAAAAATGATTAACAGGGAAATAACTTTAAATAATGACTGTCACAGTTTTCATAAATAATATAGGTAAACTATCACATAATTTAGTCAGGTAAGTGTAATGGAATAAATGCTTGTAAACAAATTTGTCATAATTTAGAATCTAAGATTATATTAAATATTAATTAAATGTATAATTTCCAATTTAAACATTATAGGAAAACATTTTAAAAAGTGTTCTTATTAAAGGTAAATATTTTTTGTCTAATTCAAAGGTTTTTTTTTTTTTTTTGAGACGGAGTCTCGCTCTGTCACCCAGGCTGGAGTGCAGTGGCGCAATGTCAGCTCACTGCAAGCTCCGCCTCCTGGGTTCACGCCATTCTCCCGCCTCAGCCTCCCGAGTAGCTGGGATTACAGGCGCCCGCCACCACGCCTGGCTAATTTTTTGTATTTTTAGTAGAGACAGGGTTTCACCATTCACAGGATGATCTCGATCTCCCAAAGTGCTGGAATTACCGGCGTGAGCCACCGCGCCCAGCCAATTCAAAGGTTATTTAAAGGTTGTATATAAAACAAAGTAAAAGGAACCAGGAAGTAAGAGAAATGTAAATTTATAGATATAAGGAGGTATTTTGGCTAAGAAAGGTTAAATGAAAAGTGATTTTATATGAGAAAGTATCTTGTATGGTGAATTTTTTTGTACTAAAATAAGATAACTGGTTGCTCCAGAAAGAGAGGTGTTTAGGACAAGTCATAAAGTTGAAGCATGTTATGAATGGCCTATGTAAGTTGTAAATAAGGATAGTAAAAAAAGGAATTTATTTTTTAAAAAGGTTATGTAATTCAGTTGGTGATAATTAAATGTAATAGACTTTCTAGAGATGAGATTTTGATATTAAAATACACGAATACAAAACTGAAGAATTGGTTAGAACAAGATTTTGTTAAAAATATTGATTTACTCTTAATGCAAGAAGTTTTTAATTTTTAAATTCTATAATCTGTCTCTTTGAAATTCTTCAGATTATTATATCAGAAGTTTAGCTCTTTCTCTCTTTTGAAAAGGCCTGGGAGGTAACTCTCTTCTTTACCTTTTTTTTGAGATGGACTCTCACTCTGTTGCCCAGTCAGTGGCATGATCTTGGTTCACTGAAACCTCTGCCTCCTGGGTTCAAGCAATTCTTGTGTCTCAGCCTCCCGAGTAGTTGGGATTACATGCATGTGCCACCATGCCCCACTATTGTGTGTGTGTGTGTGTGTGTGTGTGTTTTTAGTAGAGACGGGGTTTTACTATGTTGGCCAGGCTGGTCTAGAACTCCTGAGCTCAAGTGATCCACCGGCCTCGGCCTCCCAAAGTGCTAGGATTACAGGTGTGAGCCACTGCACCTGGTCTCTTCTTCACCTTTTGTTGGCCCCTATAACTTTTCTTTTTTTAATTAATAATCTAAAGTAAGGGACATAATTTTTTTTGGAAAACAGGCAAATGAAAAATCTTTTGGACTTGCCTTTTTTATTCTGTATGCCTGTTATATCTGTATGTTATATGGGTCATGTGGAAGTGATATTTCACTACCACACTATGTGAAAGAGTTCTAGTTAGTTGACTTTAAAAAAGTAAGCGCTTATCAGACTGCTAGAAGCTAGCTCAGATGCCTTTTAATTCACATGGCCTTGATCGTCTTTGGTAAGATTAATTTGGTATTTAATCTGAAAATTCTCTCCAGTAGTTTAAAATCTCCCTAAAATGTATAAAATCAAGCTGCGCCCTGACCACCTGGGGCACATGTTCTTAGGGTCTCTTAAGGGTTGTGTCACAGGCCATGGTCGGTCACATTTTGCTCAGAATAAAACTCTTCAAATATTTTACAGAGTTTGATTTTTTGTTGACAGTAGACTCAGAGACTCTAGCAGAGACACATGGTGAAAGATTTATAGACAGAAAAAGGAACATGATATACACAAAACAAAAGTGAGGTACAGAAATAGCTGGATTGGTTACAGCTCAGTGTTGCCTAATTTAGACACAGTTTGAACAGTTGGCCCCCTTTGGCCAAAACTCGGTGATTGTCAGGAGAGTAGGTTACAATCTGTTTAACCTCCATTTAGGTTATAGTTTACTGTGTACAGAGAAACTTTTAGGCAGAACTTAAAATATGGAAGGAGGCAGCTTTAGGCTAAACTTGATTTAACAGTTTCCTTATTTTGGTCATCTTCTCAATTTTGAGAAATTGACCAAAACTTTAGTCATTGTCACCATCATAAATGTACTTATTTGGTCTTCAAACCCACTGATAAATAACAGATCAGTGGGTTTTGTAAGGTGGGAACAAGAACTTCAGGTTATTTTTTTGGTAAGGGTTAGAGTAGAGGATACCTCCTCATGCTGGAATCTTCTGTTTACAGGAGAAAAATAAAACTTGGTCTGTTTTAGGATCTGTTTCCTTAAAGTCTTAGTTTGATGTGTCACATTTAGCATGAATGATTCCATTTTGGTTTGATCTGGTTTGTTGGGGCCTAGAGCATGAGCTCAGTCCAAAACAATGGCCTCTCATAATTTTGTTTAAAAACTCCCCGCTTTTGGTCAGGTTCTCACTTAGGTGAGAGTATAACCAAAACTTAGAGCCTTAACGCTACTCTCAGTTACCATCATTTTGGGTTTTCATTCTCAGCATGTCATTCACAGGTTACAGTGCCCTCATGGTCACACATTTCTTTCAGCTCTTCTCATTCTAGTGGAAGAGAGACCATTTAACACTCTAGAGATGGCTGCATGCAAATATTTAAAAGTTTTGAGGGAATACAGCACACCAGGGAGACTACTATTATGACTATCAAAAGGATAATGCCAAGAGTTTGGCGTATGCTCCTTAGCCAGGGTCCCCATGAACCAAACCAAGTAAAATCAAATAGATAAAAGAATGAGTTAGATTAATAGTCTACTCACTTTAACCAAGCAGCCTGTTTATTAATCCCCTATAACTGAGTCTTTATAATACTCTATGTATTTCTCCAAGGGCAACAAGAAGTGCCAGCAACTGCACAGATACTTTTCTGTTTAGCCAGTTAGTAATCTAGAGCCATTCTACTATTTGGCATAACTTTCACAAGAGAATTTATTTATTTGATTTATTTTATTCTTTTTTGAGATGGAGTCTCACTCTGTCACCCAGGCTGGAGTGCAGTGGCATGATCTCGGCTCACTGCAACCTCCACCTCCTGGGTTCAAGAGATTCTCCTGCCGCAGCCTCCTGAGTAGCTGGGATTACAGGTGTGTGCCACCACGCCCAGCTAATTTTTGCATTTTTAGTAGAGACGGGGCTTCACCATGTTGGTCAGGATAGTCTTGAACTCCTAACCTCAAGTGATCCACCCACCCTCAGCCTCCCAAAGTGGTGGGATTACAGGTGTGAGCCACCGCGTCTGGCGTGGAAGCTTGCTTTCTGAGATTCCAGGCTGTTCTCTTCAACTTGGATAAAGACCTTCTGTTTGGATCATCTCTCTTGTCCCTGTACTGCTCATTTTTAAAAACTGCATTCCCTGTAGTTTCTCCCTAGTATGGGTCCCTGTCTTGGAAGGGAGCCTTGGCAGATGAATTTTGAGTTAATAGGGGCCAGACTGCTCTAGCCCTCTCAAGTCGTTACTGTGGGCCTCTTGTACTTACCTCCTGTTGGAGAGATCAGATCTTTCCCTTTTCAGCTGTGTCTTCCATACCTATTACTATTGGAGAGTTCTCAGGTCCATCAGACACTGTCTCCATTTCTTCATTCTTCTTCCTCACACACTGATACAGAAACCATGCAAGTTTTGTGACTGCTGGTTTGTCCCCACTTGTTTGTATTTTGAGGCTCGTGGGAATACTTTGTCATTTTGTTTTTTTGTAAATGTCTGTAGGGTTTTGTTTTGCTATCTAGTTGAGACTTAGCCTGTTCAGGCTGCTATGACAGAATACCTTAGAAAGAGTAATTTACCAACAACAGAAATTTATTTCTCACAGTTATGGAGGCCGAGAGGTTCAAGATCAAGGCACTGGCAGACTCAGTGTCTAGAGAGGGCCTGTTCTTCATAGGTAGTGCCTTCCATGTGTCCTCACATGGCAGAAGAGGTGAACAGGCTCTCTTGAGCTTCTTTTATAAGGGCACTAATCCTATCCATGAGGGCAGAACCCTCATGATCGAATCCTTTCCCAAAGGCCCTACCTGTTAATATCATCACCTTGGGAGTTAGTTTTCAATATGTAGATTTTGGGGGCAGGGGAGTCACAAACATTCAGACAATAGCAAGTTGCTCATTTGTTTTTGCGTTAGGATTAGGAAAGATTGAACACCTATGCTGTTGCCCCTGCTGCTGCCATCTTCCCAGAATCTACTATGCTACAGTGTACTTTGCTTTTTGTGTATATATGCTTTTGTGTATACATATACATATATATGTTTAAATTAATAGACTTTATTTTTTAGAGCAGTTTTAGTTTCACAGAGAAACTGAGTAGTAAATACAGAGAATTACTATTTATCCCTACCCTCTTCAAACCCAAACAGCTTCTTCTATTATCAATGTCATGTGTTAGTGTAGTGCATTTATTACAATTGATGAGCCTGCAGTGATATTTTAACCAAAGTCCTTAACTTACATTAGGGCTCATTCTTTTTGTTGTATAGTTCCATAGCTTTTGACAGCTGTAATAGTGCCATGTGTATTATATTTCTGTGAGCGTTAAAAAGAAGAATGACCCTCTGCTTAGAAGCAGCTTACCTGTTTCTGGTACAGACACCTTAATACATGGATTTATGCAAGGGTTTTCATGGAGGGGATTCCATGTAATGCAACAAATAACAACCTCAAAGAATCCTAACTGTAAAGACAACAAAAGTCTCACAGGGCTAAACCATGTAATGTGTCTTAATTAAGCTGATGGCATCAAATTTCAGTGAAAGAAATTCAAAGGGAATGGAGGAGACCCAGCAGAGGGGGCAAAACAATATAGTACAGTTATTCAGCTTTCTGGTAATCTGGCCTCAGAGAAACATGTACTGTGACTTATATATACTTCAGATAATCTTGCATAAAGTTTTTTGATAGATATTGAGAGGCAGCACCAACAATATAAATGTTTTCTTATTAGACATTCTTTCTCAAATGTAAGCCATTGTTTTGCTTGAGATTCTAAGTCTGGGTTCTCTGCAAGAGGAGAGATGGGCTTTAAACATGGGTAATAGTCCACTTCACAACTGTGACATTTCACCAGCTAGTGTAGAAAAGCATTGGGAATCGCACCAGATTTCTTGTAGCCTTTTTTGTTTTTGTTTTTGTGTGGAACTGTTTGCAGCTACATGTTCCATAAATTTTTAACCTTTCCAAGTGGTTTTAACCTTTCCAATCAGACTATATTAATAGTAACCGTTTTCCATTTATTTAAAAAATTTTTTTCTTCCATTTCTTTTGAAATTACCTTATAATACCCTGACTATACAGAAGGGGGAGATCACATAATTTGTTGACAATTTTGATCAGTATGTTCTCAACAAAACTGCACATTAACCCGAAAGAGCCAAAAGAATGTGTATAAGTTTCCTCTTGTTGCTATAATAATTATTACAAACTTAATGGCTTAAAGCAATGCATATTTATTATGTTACAGTTCTGGAGGTCAGAAATTTGAAGTGGGTCTCAGGGGACTGAAATCTAGGTGTCAGCAGAGCTGTGCTCCTAGAGGCTCTAGGGAAGGATCTATTTTCTTCCTTTTTCCAGCCTCTAGAGGGAGCCCACATTATTTGGCTTTGTCCCTCAGCCAGCAATTGTAAAACTACCTCTGCTTCTGTCGTCCCATTTTCTGTAACTCCTCTGCACCCTTCTTCCTTGCACCCTACACCCTCGTTATTACATTGGGCCTGCCCATGTAATCCAGGATAATCTTCCCATCTCAAGATCCTTACTTAATCACATCTGCAAATCCCTTTTGCCATGTGTGGTAACGTATTCACAGACTCCAGAGACTTACTTGGACCTTTTTAGGGGCCCATTATTCTGACCTCCACAAGTGTATTTAGATTATTATCTAATTCTTCCATTTATTTTGTCCTGAATCTTCTGGATTTTTGGTTAGTAGGTAAAATTTTTGACTATTATAAATTTCCTTTGAGTAATTAGGAAGATTTTATACATTTTAAATTATTTCCTGGTAAACTTTTAGGCTGATATTCGTCAATAAATGAACAGGTTATATCTATCTCAATACCTAACAGTTTATTCTTTAAGTGATGACTATTATCTAATTAGGGACTTGGAAGAACTTCAAAGCTTAGTCTTCTAGATTTTACAAAGTGATAGATTGCTCTATTATTTATCATTTTGTTTCCAAATTGAGTATAAAATAGTCAATAGATACGTAAAATGAGATCTCGGAGCTGTTTCCTCTTTTTGCAAAGTGAGCAATAAGATGCTCCCCACCTCTCTGTCCAGTTCTTTCAATAGAAAGACTAAATATGCCTAGAAGACAATTAAATATGTTGAGTGACTCAAAGTTGCTCAGAAATTACCATGAGGAATACCCATCTTAGCTTTCCTTGAACCCTGGACTGCAGTGCTCATCACCATCAAATCTCATGGAATATCTGGTGGGATAGATTTTGAGTTGTTGCTTTTTAGGTACTCTGCCAGGTGGTATTGTACAGCAGACACATTAAGAGTGACTGAAGTGCAATATTTGTGTCCTCCCCTGAGTGGGGTTAGGATCAGAGAAAGCAGGTTCTAAGACATAGAAACCTGTCATGTGAAAAGTCTTTAGGTGAACAAACTGCAGAAAATTTACGGTTGCAAGAAAAAAGTACAATGAGTTCTAAGACCCTCCTGGGAAATGAGGTTGAGTCATACTGAGGATAGTGCTTCTCACAGGGGAGCTGGGAGGGGAAGGAGGCAGGGCAGAGCTGGCAGCTGCAGGAAGCATGGGCTCTGCCTGTAGGATTTTTCATTCCACAGCAGAAACCACGGAAACTACAGCCATCTTCATCATGGAGAGGACTGGGGAAAAAAAAGCGGGGGAGAATAAAGAACGGGAGATTATCACAAGACTGTTACTTATATTCCCTTGGTTTCTGGTATCACAAGGGTTGTAGAGCACTTAACAATTTTTTTTTTCCTTGAGATGGTCTTGCACCCAGGCTGGAGTGCAGTGGCATGAACATAACTCACTGCAGCCTCGACCTCCCAGGCTCAAGCAATCTTCTTGCCTTAGTTCCCCAAGTAGCTAGGCGCACACCAACATGCCCAGCTAATTTTTGTATTTTTTGTAGAGACTGGGTTTTGCCATGTTGCCCAGGCTGGTCTGGAACTCCTGAGCTCAAGCAATCTGCCTGCCTCAGCCTCCCAAAGTGTTGGGATTACAGGCGTGAGCCACCGTGCCTGGCCACAATATATTTTTCTCTTTGGAATGAGGTAATAAAAGCAACCACTTACTGAGGAGCTCCCAGGTACTAGATATTAAATGAGGCACTTTTTTCAAGTTCAACAGAGCTTAAAGGTAAAAGAAAAAAAAAAAAGAAAGAAAAAGAGACATTTTATACCCATAATATGTCATTTAATTCTCACACATCTATTTAGATACCTCCATTTTTAAATGTGAGGAAACAGCTCCAAGAGATTTATGAGCTTTCCCAAGATCACACAACTAGTAAGTTATGGAGCAGGAATTAAAACCAAAATCTCTCTGACGAGTTTCATGCTTTTTAACTAAATCACAGCAAACTACACTACCAGTCTTTTATACATGATGGTGAAATCTCTCAATAAATATGGAGAGTGCCAAAGCTAATCTCATTATCATTCCCAGAAACATACTGGAACAGGAATTAAAAGAAATTAAGGAGTGTATAAGCAAAAACTCAGTTGTACATTAAAAAACCCAATTCCCCCTGAGAAAGAGAAAGAGCTGGAGTCCTTTAAAAATTAACTGCCTGTTTTTCTGTGGCCAATAAGCCTTATCTCTCCTCCTTTCCGAAACATTGTAAAAACCCTGTTTCCCTAGCTATACAACTACAAAGTCACTAAACAAACTCAAGTCATAAAACATGTTTCTCCTTAAAAAATAAAAAATAATATAATACATGTCTCAATTAACTAAATAACTGCCTTTGTTTCTCGCTTCTATAATATGCTTCCCCCTGCACAAATCTCCCCCACCCCAAAAAATACTTAAAAAATAACTCTTTATTCAAAACTCAGTCCTTTAAATATTAATCCGACTGGGCCAATACACCTAAATAGTTAATAAATATCCTTCTAAACCCCATCAGTCTCTCTAATTCCTTAAAAATCTCGCAACAATACAACTGTTGAAACCTGTACTTACTCTCTCATTGTTAGACCCAGGTTTCTATATGAAGGTCAAACATGGTCTGATAAGCTTCGTTAAGTAAAAGAAAGCAAGTTGCCTTGAGGTCCTGCAGGGAGCATCAGACACCCCCTGAAGCTTGCGACTCATTTATCTTTAGCACAGTTCAATAGGGCCAAAGGGCACTGTGATAGGGATAGCCCTCTGTTGGGGGATGAAGGCTAGGAGTAAGACAAAGGGGAACTTCCAGATGGAGAGAGGAGATGTCTCACTTTCCTCCTTGCTGTTTCCCTATCACGTTTCCCTTTCTTTTCTTCCTAACGCTGTCCACTATAATTATAATTTGCTTCTTACCTTAACTAAGCTTCTTTATTTCTTATAATCCACCCTCCCCCGTCTTTTTTCCCCCTTAAGATTATTTCCTTTATTTTTAAGCATCTAAATATATTCCTAAAATGTAAATTTTAAATTTAAAATATACTCTTTTAAAATTGTCTCTATACATGTAAACTGAAGGTAACTGATAATATTAGCAGCACTGATATTATAAAATATGTAATTACTACCAAGAGAAGAGAGTGCTAATAGGTACTCACTAATTTTGGGGGGCTTGGGGGAGAACTGAATTAAAATAAAATGTAATTGAAAGTAACAGCAATACGGCCGGGCGCAGTGGCTCATGCCTATAATCCCAGCACTTTGGGAGGCCGAGGCGGGTGGATCACCTGAGGTCGGGAGTTCGAGACCAGCCTGACTAACATGGAGAAACCCCATCTCTACTAAAAATACAAAATTAGCCAGGCGTGGTGGCACATGCCTGTAATCCCAGCTACTAGGGAGGCTGAGGCAGGAGAATCGCTTGAACCTGGGAGGCGGAGGTTGTGGTGATCGAGATCGTGCCATTGCACTCTAGCCTGGGCAACAAGAGCGAAACTCCATCTCAAAAAAAAAAAAAGTAACAGCAATACTTATAACTTAGAGAAAAGGAAAGTTTAACATGGAAATTAAGTTAAGAGAAATTGAGATTGTGATTTCTTTTGCTGTTTTAGAGAAAATTTTCCAGTGGTCTGATTTCACAAAACTGTTCCCAGCAATCTAAAAAATTTATGAACTCAGGCAACCTCACACACATACATAAAAGGTATGAAGCATTAAATTTTATTTAGACTAATGGAATCACAGACTGTTAAAGCTGAGTGAGACCTCAGAGACTTTTTCTTCCAGAGTGACAGAAACTCCTTGAGACCAAGGACAATGTCTTGTTCTTTGGCTGTAGAAAGCCAAGCTCCAAGCCCAGTTAGTACTAGGCGTTCTGTAAATATTTTTTACGTGAATGAGAAAATGTTAGGCCCAGAGAGATAATTGACTCATAACTTCATATAGCAAGTTTGTTGTGGAGACGGGCCTAGGACTGGGGTCTCCTGAGCCTTGTCCATTAAAAAAAATTTTTTTTTGTCCTTTTTGCTCGTCATGGACTTGAAGCTCATGGCTTGTTCATTTTGAGTCACCACAGCTCCACACTCTTCATCTGTTTATCTATTTAAATTCAGCTTCATGCAGTGTGTGTGTGTTTTCCGAATTTGGCTTTTTTCATATATGTTTATTTCAGGTATATTGGTTCTTTATTGCTGCTGTAACAAATTACCATAAATTTAGTAGTTTAAACAACATGGGCCTGGTGTGGTGGCTCACACCTGTAATCCCAGCACTTTGGGAGGCTGAGGAGGGAGGATTGCTTGAGCCCAAGATTTCAGAATCAGCCTGGGCAACATGGCGAGACCCAGTCTCTACAAAAAAGAAAAAAAAAATTAGCAGGATATGGTGGTATGTGCCTGTAGTTTCAGCTACTTTGGAGGCTGAGGTGGGAGGATCAATTGAGCCTGGGAGGTTAAGGCTGTAGTGAGCCTTGATTGCACCACTGCACTCCAGTTTGAGCAACACAGCAAGACCCTGTCTCAAAAAAAAAATTAATTTAAAAATAAAAAAGTAAAACAGCACAAATATATTATTATGTTACAGTTCTGTAGATTAGAAGTCCAAACTGGGTTTCACTGGACTAAAATCAAGGTGTCAGCAGGGCTATGTTCCTTTGTGGAGGCTCCATGGAAAAACTTGTTTTCTCACCTTTTCTAGCTTTTAGAGACCACACACATTTCTTGGCTAGTGTCTCCTTCCATCTTCAAAACCAACAACATTGCATCTCTCTCTGCCTTACTTTCATAATCACATCTTCCTCTGGCTCTCATTCTTCTGCCTCTCCTTTCTACTTTTAAGGACTCTTGTGACTACATTGGGCACACCTAGATAATTCCTATTGCAAGGTCATTTGATTAGCAACTTTAATTCTATCTGTAATCTTAGCTCCCTTTTGCCATGTACCCTCATATACTCATAGGTTCTGGGGATTAGGACATGGACATCTTTGCAGGGTGGGGGGCATTATTCTGCCTTCCTCATCGAGTACTAACATAGTTGACATTTTTAGCATCATTTTACTAGTTAAAGAATTTAGCTGGCCAGGCCCAGTTGCTTACGGCTGCAATCTCAACACTTTGGGAGGTCAAGGTTGGTGGATCACTTAAGCCCAGGAGTTTGAGACCAACCTGAGCAACATGGTGAAACATGACTCAACAAAAAATACAAAAATTAGCTGGGTGTAGTGGCATGTGCCTGTAGTCTCAGCTACTCAGGGGCCTGAGGTAGGAAGATCACTTGAGCCTGGAAGGTTGAGGCTGCAGTGAGCTGTGACTGCGCCACTGCACTTCAGCCTGGGCCACAGAGCAAGACTCTGTCTCAGAAAAAAAGAATTTAACTGTTTGTACAATCTGGCAATTAATGAATGTCCTATTTATTTATTTATTTATTTATTTGAGATGGAGGCTTGCTGTATCACCCAGGCTGAAGTACAGTGGCACAGTAATAGCTTACTGCAACCTCGACTTCCTCAGGCTCAAGCGATCCTCTTGCCTCAGCCTGTTGAGTAGTTGGGACTACAGGCCTGTGCCACCATGCCTGGCTAATTTTTTTGATTTTTAGTAGAGATGAAGACTCACTATTTTGCTCAGGCTGGTTTTGAACTTCTGAGCTCAAGCAGTTCTCCCATCTCAGCCTCCCAAAGTACTGGGATTACAGGCTGAGCTGCTGCTCCCAGCCTTGAATTCCCTTTACAACGTGGGCTCTGTAAGTATGTCCTTCCATCATAATGGTCCAACATCTTCTTTTTGTAACAAACATTTTGTAATGCTCCCTTTGATCTCCTGAAATGAAGTTCATAGATAATATAACATATACATGCCTAACTTAAAAAACCAAATGGTCATGTAAAGGAGAAATAAAAGGGAAGTAATTTATGATAAAATGCTGTTAATTTCAAGAAAGTGATGATGATTGTACCACTTTGTGAATAGTATTAAAACCACTGACTTGTACATTTTAAGGGTAAACTTTATGGCATGTAAATTATATCTCAATAAAGTAATAAAGAATATGGCTATTATATCCTAAAAAAAATGCTGTTAATTCCGATATGTAATTTCTCAAACATAGCTACTTAGAAGACATAATGATGGAATAAGACTCTTGCAAGTACACATAGAATCACTGTGATTGCAATAACTACAGATACTGGATGATACAGATTAATCATGCTGGCAAATCAGATTTGTCGTTAGTCATCTAATTTTACAAAATGTGAACAACTCTTGGGAACATTCCAAACAACATGAAGTTTAGTTTTACCTGATTTACATGACAGTTGCATTCCTGGAAAATTTGGTAATATTTATGCTGTACAAAAATACTTTGTGTTTATATGTAAAATGAAATTAGGCTCCAGGTTCAGATAATCATAAACAGTGTTTTTACTTACATAAAGACTGAGAGGATTTATAAAGTTGTGTAGGACATGGGGGCGGTTTACCATTGCCCTGACCCATGGATTGCAGAACATCTAATATGTAACCCTAACACTACCCAGAAAATGCTGGCAGTGCCTGCCAGTCATTGTGACAACCAAAAAAAATTAAGACTCATTCTAGAAGTGAAATCATCCCGGTTGAGAATCATTGGTCAATGGGTCAGCATTTTTGAGTTACCTGGGATTTTCATTAGGAGAGATGACAATAATAAAGTTGATATTTGTTGACCACTAGTTATGTGTCATAGGCTGTTCTAAACATTTTGTCTGTTTTAACTCATTTAATCCTCACAACAACCCTATAGTCTAGAGTCTATTATTATTCCCAATTTACAGATGGGGGAATTAAAACTCATTGAGGTTAAGTAACTCATCCATGAAATCGTAGCTAGTAAGTAAAGAAATCAGAATTCAAACCTAGGCAGTTTGGTGCCAGAGCCTGTGTAAGTAACCACTGCACCCCACTCTGTTATGGTAGAAGCTGGTCAGTCCTGAATCAGTTCCCCAAAAATACAGTGATTTAAATAAAATTTATTAGTGTATCCTAAGTGAATCTGACTAAGCCTGTTGCTGGGGAAATCGGTCAAGGTCATTTGACTCCCTTTCTAGCTGCCCTGCCAGTTTCTCACTTAAACACACACACACACACACTCTCTCATAGTATTTCTTCCCCCGTCTGGCTCACTGGAAGAAATGACAATATCATAGCTGCTCCAGGTCTGTGAATGATGACAGTAAGGACTGGTGAAAATGAGTCAGGAGCCATTCATTGGAAAGATTGTGTAAGTGTATGTATTGTATTTTCACCACTAATATAGTAACTTGGTTACAGTTGCTTGGTAACTATACACTGTTCTAAGTAATCCTTAAAAACTGGCTCTGGTGAATGCCCGCAGAGATTTTTCCACCTCTTTTTGCAGCCTGTAGTTCTCACTACTGTAACAGGGCAACAAAAATCCCATAGTCCTTATGTCATGCCTTTGCCCGCACTCCTCTTTGTGTTTGGCATCCACTCATAGCACTCTTTTGCCAAGTTCTGCAAGTTAGGAATTTGAACCCATGGCATGAAAACACTTCTAATAGCTCTTGAAATTACTATTTTTAGATATTTATTGGCAAAATTCCAACACTGCTGTCCCTTTATAAAGGAGAATAATTAAATAAATTTCATATTTTGAGTGGAAGACACCTGACCACACTGAATTTGGATGTTTTAGTTCCCTACTCTGAGAGGCAGGCTCAGTGGAATCCGAGGACATTAGGGCTGGAGGAAATAGGGAACTCCCTGCCCAGAACAGAGGGCTGCCCCAGGACAAAACCCTGCTGTGTGTTTTCTGTGTGACTTTAGGTAAATGAGGTAAGCTCCTCAAGACTCAGTTTTCTTATCTGTAAAGGCAGATAACACTAGTTCCTAACTCATAGTGTTGTAGTCGTGGAGAATGAAATGAGAGGATGGGTGTACAACAACAAGAACATTGGGTACCCAAGGCAAGTGACTGGATGGGACAAGCAGTAAAGATCACACGTGCTCCAAGGTCACCCAACTTTAAAGGTCTGAAGCAAATGTGCAGGGGGTGCCATCAGTGGCTAGAGTTTATGAATCAGGGGTCTCTACATGCTTGGTCGTCCATGCAGTTCTTATTTATTTATTTATTTATTTTGAGACAGAGTCTCGCTCTGTTGCCCAGGCTGCAGTGCAATGGCGCAGTCTCGGATCACTGCAACCTCCACCTCCTGGTTTCAAGTGATTCTCCTGCCTTAGCCTCCTGAGTAGCTGGGACTTCAGGTGCATGCCACCACACCTAGCTAATTTTTGTATTTTTAATAGAGATGGGGTTTCACTATGTTGGCCAGGGTGGTCTCAAACTCCTAACTTCGTGATTCTCCCGTCTCGGCCTCCCAAACTGCTGGGATTATAGGCGCAAGCCACCACGCCCGGCCCATGCAGTTCTTTAAAAACATTTTAGTAATTTGCCTACCTTAAATTCAGGAGATTTCATATAACAACCTGAATTTTTGGCTTCTCTTGAAACTGTGGGAAGGTCTAAAAATCCTCTGCCCTCTTTCCTATAGGGCCACATAGATAGGAACTGGGTAGGGATTCCCTCCAAGGGCATTCTCTCTTTAAGTACTTGTGATCAGCAGCTCAAAGGCATTTGAATTGGCTGTTGCCTGGCATGCAGAACATCTTACCCAATAACTGCACATAGCAATGATAAGAGCCAGCAGGGGTCAAGTCCTTCTCATGCAGAGGAGATAGAAAAGCAAGAACCCAATACTGAACATTACTAACCACATCATCTAAGAACTCCTGTAACTGAAGTAGAGTATCAGTAATCTTAGCCATTCACCAGAAACATTTAGGCTCATTCATCAGAAATGTTTCAAGCTAGTGAACAAGAATGTGTTTTCATGCCTGTCATATCAGGGCATTCAGTTACATACTCGAAAGGAAGTCCTTGAATCAGGAAAATGGCTCTGGTCAAATAACATTTCTATGGTTTGTCTTTTCCTTTTTCTAATACATCTAGAGAAGTCTAATTTTAAAATACTCCAAGGATGCCTCGTTGATCTTATTTGGGGAAGGGAAGAATAGGAATGTTTGAAATTCTCAAAATAATCTTAAAACATAATTAAGGTAAATATTTGATTTAACTGAACACTCTGTCATTTAGTAGGGAATGAGCAAAGGGGCAAGAACCAAGTAGCAATTTGGGGGACTTCAGCCCCTTACTCCCACAAAGACACCCCACTCCCCAGTAAATATTCAATCCAAGTAAAATAATGGTTTTTTTGCCATTGCAAATTAGGGGCAAGACAAGTGCCCAAGTGCCACATCTCTTCCCAGACTGTTACCCTAGGTTCTTCCTTTTTAGAAATTTCCAAGGGACAATGAGGAGGTTGATGGCTGCCTATACCCCTTTCTCTGAAGGGAGTTGTGAATTAAATCAACAGGAATTAGGTCTCATTCCACGGAATCATTTATCCCTGCATTAGTGAATTTATTGCAAATAATGTGGCTTTATGGTTTGTTTTGCTGAAGTCCATCTGACTCCCTGTTTTGAACATGATACAGGTGCTTTGTTGGAACTGTGATCAGAATTACTTTTTTATTTTTATTTTCTAAATTTTTATAGAGGTGGGGTTTTGCTATGTTGGCCAGGCTGGTCTTGAACTCCTGGTCTTACGTGATCCTCCCACCTCAGCCTCCCAAAGTGCTGAGATTACAGGCATGAACCACTGTGCCTGGCCCAGAATTATTTTTAAAAGTAATCATGCTTGACTTAGCCCTGTTAAGCCTCCAAAATTCTGGTGAGGCCCCTTTGGTTGTAAATACTTAGAAAAACTGTACATGAGCAAAATAGAGAAGAATTAGATAAACATGGCTTTGTATATAGCAGTGTCCCAGTAAGTAAGCAAACTGATATTCCCTACATACCCTATTTCAGAGGGCAGGCTGAGGGGCGCTCAGGCAGAAATACAGTAAGTTCAACTGAATGGCAAGTTCTTCAATCCAAGATTGAAGTGTGTGGCAAGACATGCCAGGAACTCTTACAAGCAGTTGGCATGCATTAACTTCTTTGATCCTCACAGCAGCCCTAAAAGTAGGAAATATTATTGTGTCCCTTTTACAAGTAAGGAAACCAAAGGACAGAGAGGGAAAGTAACTGCCCAGTCACACAGCTAGTAAATGGCAGAGGTGAGGCATAGACCCAGGCAGCCTGAAGGTTGTACTTTGATGATGAGACGAATTTCTGGCAAGCACGTTTTGCTGACCTCTCCAAGGCAGACCTAATGTGGTGACAAAACCTATCACACTTGCTTACTGTGGCACGATGCTTTTGCGTCGTGCTACAGTGCTTACGGCACAATGCTGTGAGCCCAGAGGAGCTTCATGTCACCTTTAATGACACAAATTAGACCCAAGAAAATTGTTAGCCAACATTGACAGCATCCTTACATCACGTCAGCACTTTAAAAAGTGGTGAAATTTAATACTCGGTTTGCTTTTGAAATCAGGTTCACCCAACCTCCACTCTTAGCTGTGCATTAGATAAATGTAGAAATTTCCTCCTTTTTCATCTTGAGTCTCAAACAACAGCTCTGGACTCAGAGCTAATGGACTTCCCGAGTCCAACCAATTCAAGCAGCCAATGAGGCATCCTGGCAAATGAGGAGATTTCTCCAGGGGATGAGGCTGTCCTTGGTGCCCTTGCTCCCCTCTGCCAGCAGGATAGGTTCTGTGAGTTATGCTTCTGGTCACATTGGTGGGTTTGTGCTGACCTGTCCCCAGTAGACTCCTTTGTGATGAGGGGTGGGACTGATGAGATGCCTAGCCAAAGTGGCAGAATCTGTGACTGTGAAAGATGGTGACACTGCCAGGTGTAAGGAAGGACTTGTGTTGATGGGCACCAAACAGAGAACTTTCTCCATGCCTGTGACTGGAACATGTCCATCTTGGTAGCCAGGTCTCCACTACACAATTCAGTTTTTGCTCCCTTAGCAGTTAACTGTCAAATTAGAAATCCATCCTGTTTTAGTCTTTAAAGCCTTGATGTAATTTAACTGTAGTCAGCAGAAACAAACAAATGAACAAAATCCAACAATAACTTGTGAGGCTCTTCCTTTCCTATAACCCGAGGTCATCAGACATAGTGGTTAAGGGTGTGGGTCCCTGGAAGAAGACTGCATGGCTTGAATCCTGGCCCTGTTACTCACCAGATGCATAACCTTAAGCTCTGGGTATCTCAGTTTCTTCATGTTTAAAATAGGAATAATGATAATTGAAGACTAAGAATGCCTCATAGTAAGACCTTAATAATTACCACTATCTCTGTTTCCAGTTATCCTCAGGTAGTTCAGTGTAATCTGGTAGCGACATATACTAGCTGTGAAGAAGTAATTATGTTATTTTGGCTCTCCCCTTTTTCTCTTTGCTTCTTGCACTGCTATGCGACAGCTCTCGGGTGCCAAACAGCCTCTTCCTGTGATTAAAGTTTCCAATTTATAACAAACAGAAACAAACAAACAAAAAAGCGGTAGTACTTACTCTAGGCACACCCTACGTGAGGGCAGATGCAGGGCTGTTTCCATGGTGATGCAGAGTATTTTGTAAAACACTTGGCCCGGGGCAGTTAATGAGTCATACTCAGGGATGGGTGGGGAAAGTGCAACTGCTTTCAATTAAAAGGGACAGGCCAATAATAGTTGAATTGGGAGACTGCCTTGGTTCCTGCAGTACATCAGAGACACCTTGGGGCTGAGGGTTTGGTTATATACTTGGTCCATTTGTTGTGTGGACATTTTCTATTTCCTTCCTCTGGGTAGAGGGAGCGATACAGTAGATTCCCTTTTGCTCTTCTGCTTATATAAAAAACTTAGTTCTGATAAAATAAGTTCTGTTTTCCTGTGAAGCGTTGACACAACTAAAGCTAGTGAAAGGATTTTTGTGACTTTCTTCCATCCCCTGTGTCTTTGCACATATTCATTGTCCATAAGTAAGGCATCTGAAACATATTATTCAGCATTATCCTAACTTTTCGGCAGGAAGTGTTTGAACAACTATAGGCAACGTAATTTCAGGATGGAGGATCTATACCTTACATGATTCCTCTGAAATTTCGTGCTGGTTGAAGTCAGTAAACCTGCCTTAAGCACGCTGAGAAGTGGTTACATGTTGCCTCCTGATAGGGTGTGTCATACACCTCAAGTGGTTAGTTATGATTAATATTGCTCAATTCTCATTGACTACTCATAGCATATTGGGCAGGAGCAGAGTGTGGACATACCCTCTAGGAAATGACATGCTAATAAATGTCAACCACTCAATCACTTAACTAGGTCTTACTGAGCTGTTGCCATGAGAAAGGCACCATGCTAGGATATAATCAGGAGTTTAAACATAGTAAAACACAGCTCTTTCCCACTGAGAGCTTATAATCTTAGGTGAGAAGGAAGAGAAAAAAGTAGGAAAAAATAACTTGCAATAATATGATGCACATGGTAATATTAAATGAATAGTACCAGAAATGGGTGATACGTGTGTAGAGGAGGGAGAAATTACCATGGGCCGTGGTGGTCAAGGAAGATGGGATTTGACATGAGTTTTGAAGTATGGGTAGAGAAGAGGGTGAGGGCATTCAGGAAAGGAGAAAAGATCAACAGCACAGAGATTGGGCCTCATCCCTGGAACTTGGTCCATGTAAGGATATGAGGACCGGCCAAGGGAAGGCGAGAAACTGGGGACAAGACAAGTCATTTGAGTGGGGTGCTATTAGCATATCATGGAGGGTCATTAGTACAGAGGGTAGTACTTGTGGAGCCAAACAAAACCAGAAGAACTATGTGGAATCCAAAGGAGGCTATTCAAAAACTTGCAAGTTATGGGCCTGCCAAGGAAGGAAAAAGTGAAAAGAATAGAGATTTCAGTCAATCCAAGTCATACAATCAAGCGCAGAAATTAACAACATAATTTTATAAGGTGTGAAGGATCTGATGAATTGGCATGGTGACATTACAGTGACTCAAGAGCCAAATGAAAGCTCTGATTAATCAGAAAAATATGTATACTAAATCTTCAACGTCAGTTTTATAATATTTAAGGGCATTTGATTATTATGAAAGGCACTCTAGCGATTGTTGAGTTTTGCTTGATTAAAAACTAGTAATATGAAGATTTATACTTAAGGTAGAAAAAGATGAAAAACCTGGGTTTCTTTTTTTTTTTTGAGATGGAGTCTCACCCTGTCCCCCAGGCTGGAGTGCAGTGTCATGATCTCGGCTCACTGCAAGCTCCGCCTCCCGGGTTCACACCATTCTCCTGCCTCAGCCTCCCGAGTAGCTGGGACTAGAGGCGCCCACCACCACGCCCAGCTAATTTTTGTATTTTTTTTTTTTTTTTCAGTAGAGATGGGGTTTCACCGTGTTAGCCAGGATGGTCTCGATCTCCTGACCTCGTGATCCACCTGCCTCAGCCTCCCAGAGTGCTGGGATTACAAGTGTGAGCCACTGCTCCCGGCCAAACCTGGGTTTCTGAAATTTAATTTTAATAAGGCAAATATTAATTTTAAAAATCAAAATTTTGCAAATAATTTTTTCTATGTACAATTGCTGCCTTCAAGGACACCAACAGCCTCACATCACTCTGGGGCCAGTTTGAGAAGCAGACCTTCAGGGAGTAAGTCGGGCGGGGGAGGGGAGGTGGGCTGCAATGGGAAAGGCAGAGATTGCTGCGGGTGAGCACAGCACGGAGGGTGTCCATGGAGGCCAAAGGTGATTCAGGCCAGCAGGGGCGGTAGTGGGAGACTAGATATGGGGTCTGTCAGTCCTTGGGAGTGAGGCTTGGGGAGGGACTTTGGTCTCTCAAGGTATTGTAAAAGAATCAAAATTGAGGCCAGGCGTGGTGGCTCACACCTGTAATCCCAGCACTTTGGGAGGCCGAGGCAGGCAGATCACGAGGTCAGGAGATCGAGACCATCCTGGCTAACATGGTGAAACCCTGTCTCTACTAAAAATACAAAAAATCAGCTGGACGTGATGGCGCCTGCCTGTAGTCCCAGCTACTCGGGAGGCTGAGGCAGGAGAATTGCTTGAACCTGGGAGGCAGAGGTTGCAGTGAGCCGAGATTGTACCACTGCACTCCAGCCTGGGTTACAGAGTGAGACTCTGTCTCAAAAAAAAAAAAAAAAGAATCAAAACTGAATCACTTGTGTTAAAAATTCTCACAAATGGAACTGGGGAAGGTTCTCATGCACAAATGCCTGATAACGAGAACTATTAGAAAAGAATCTGCAAAAAACACAATCTTTTACAAAGGCCATTGCAAACTTACACAAAAAAATACTTTTGTGAGGACATCTGCCAGCAACTGCCTGTCCTACTTGGGACTGGTGCCACTAGTGTTATTGATCCTTGTAGCCAAGGATAATTGATTCAAAACAATTATGTAATCCCCCACTTTTGTCCTTTAAAAATCTTTATCTTCCTTTACCTCCCTGAATATGCACGTTTACTATGGCATGTGTATTCCCATTGCAATGCCCATTCCCAAATAAATATGATATAATATAATTTATTTATTTTGAAACAGGGTCTTGCTCTGTCACCTAGACTGGAATGCAATGGCACGATCATAGCTCACTGCAACCTTGAACTGCTGAGCTCAAGCGATCCCCCCACTTGCCCTTCTGAATAGCTAAGACTGCAGGGTGTGCCACCATACCCGACTAATTTTTAAAAATTTTTTTTGTAGAAAAATTATGTTGCTCAGGCTGGCCTCCAACTGTTGGCCACAAGCAATCCTACTGCCTTGGCCTACTGAAGTGTTGGGATTAGAGCTTATAGGTGTGAGCCACTCACTGTGCCTGACCTCATTTTCTTTACTCTTTCCTTCTTTGTTTCTTTTTCTCCTCCTCCTCCTCCCTTCCTCCTCCTCCTCTTTTTTCTTCTTCTTCCTTTTTCTTCTTTCTTCTTCTTCTTCTTCTTCTTTTTTTCAGAGCTAGCTGTTGCTTTATTTTGGAAAAAAAACAATTGAATTGTTTTTTAGTTGGGGGTATGGGCAAGAGGAGGTACCCCAGGGGAGGCTAGGGCTGAGCCTCAGGTGGGTCTCTTGTTCCCCTTGCTTCCCTACACAGCGGCCTCCCCTGCAGGCTCTGGGGCAGCCACCGGAGCAGGAGGCTGGGAGGGGCTATCATGGCTGTTCACTGGGGCAGGACAGCAGAGGGCTGGACACCAGCTTGTTATTGTTGGTTTGGATCTTTTTCAAAACCATGGCCTTGGAAGAGCTGGTACGGCTGAAGGAGTCAGAGCTCTTGCCAGAGTCAAAGCTGGAACCCAGGCCGTGGTTGAGGCCAGAGCTTGTGAGGTCCAGTAGGCCGAGCTCAGCCCATCTGAGCAGCCACTGGTGGTCTTTGTATGGATACTCATGTTCTGCATCCCAGACTCCAGGCTGCTGTCCTTGTCCTCCGGCAGCTTCCCGTAGGTGGTGAACTCAGTGTCCAGGGGAGCCTGGTGTTCATCAGCTCCTGGCACTCGCGTATCTGCTATGTCATGCCCTGCTTGTCCCACTGCAGGGTGGCTTCCAGCTCTGCCAGCATGGCGTTGGCTCCTTTATAGCCAGCTACCCATGCGGCTCGGCTCTGCAATGGTGAACCCCAGGGAAACCCTCTGGCCTTTGAGGCCCTTAGTATCAGCCGGAGCCAGATGATGTTCGGGTTCATCTCGGAGATCTGTGTCTTCGTGCACCACAGGGCATCCCTGTGTTTCCCAGCCAGTGTCTGCAACCCCTCACACTTGGATCTGGTGCCCTTTCAGCCTCTCCCAGCTGCTTTGGCCATCTCCTCCCACTTCGGGACTTGGCCATGTCGCTGTCCACGTCCAGCGTGCGGCTTTTGGCCATAGACAGGACCACAGATGTGTCTGAGTCTGGAGGTCTCCTCTTCATACAGCTGCTTGAGGAGGCTGATCTCATCAGTCAGCTCTCCCAAGCGAGACTCCAGCTCTACCTTGTTCACTTAAGCTTCATGCGCATCCTTCTTGATGAGGACAGATTGATTCTCCATCTCTGTTGGCTTATCAGTCTCACCCTCCTACTTCTTCTTGAAGTCCTCCAGCAGCCTCTGCTTTTCGTGGCCCAGAGTGTCCAGCTGCCACCCGAGGTTGTTGATGTAGCTGTGGAACACGCTGTCTATGTTGCTCCCAGCCTCCTCTCCTGCTTCTGGAAGCTCCACTTGGTCTTCAGCATCTTGTTCTGTTGCTCCAGGAACCCCCATGTTGTTGATGAAGGAGGCAAACTTGTTGAGGGTCTTGATCTGCTCCTTCTCCTGGGTGCTCACGGCTTGGATGTTGGGGTCCACTTCCAGCTTAAGGGGCTTAGCAGGCTCTGGTTCACCATGGCGGCTGTGATGCCTACCATACACTGGCCCTGGCATAGCCTCCACCCAGACCCATACTGACACCCAACCACTCCAGAAGCTGCTGCTGCTGCCCATTTGGGAGGAGCTCCAGGAGCTGATGCAGGCACCAGCTCATTCATGTAGGAGCAGCTGCTGAGGGCCTGGGGCCAAGGGGGACACCCTGTAGGACTTCCAGGTCACCCTGGTAGACATGGTGGAGGCAGAAGTGGAGGCAGGCAAGTGGAACCACATAGAGACTCAAGAAGGAGCCGAGAAGCTACTTCTAGGTGGGCCTTGTCTTCTTTTAGAGAGCCTCTTTCTGTCTGTTATTTAGGTTGACATAAATGGTGCCAGAAGCAAGACCAAAGCAAGCTCACCTCAGATGGATCCACAGACACTGGAATTGAGTGCCGTTCCGACTGAGCTGTTGATGCCCTTTGCTTGTGTGAGTCACCTGTTCTGCCCTGCTGAATTTTCTTTTGGATTCTCAGACTCCCTCCCTTTGATGGGTTCTTTTTTTTTTTTTTTTTTTTTTTTGAGATGGAGTCTTGCTCTGTCGCCAGGCTGGAGTGCAGTTGCCCTCACTGCTACCTCCGATGCCCTGGTTCAAGCGATTCTCTTGCCTCAGCCTTCCGAGTAGCTGGGATTACAGGCACGCGCCACCATGCCCAGCTAATTTTTGTATTTTTAGTAGAGATGGGGTTTCACCATGTTGGCCAGGATGATCTTGATCTCCTGACCTCGTGATCCACCTGCCTCAGCCTCCCAAAGTGCTGAGATTACAGGCACGAGCCAGCATGCCTGGCTGGGTGGGTTCTTTTGACTTTATTCAGGATCTGTTTGGTTATAAGGCTGCTTTAAGTAAAGGACCTTGCATCCATCTTAGGACTATAGAAGACTTTGTTGTCAAGCCACGTCCTTTGGAAAGTATTATGGTTTCACCAGAATTACATTCTGTCTGTGAGATGTGTCTTTTCTTGTTAATTCATTTTTTGTTCTTTTATTTCAATTTTGGTTCAATATTTTGTTTGGTTTGCATGCCTGGCTTAAAGTGTTTGTGAGAACTTTTATTTTGGTTTCATCTGGTTTTGTTATATGTATCTGTAAATGATTTGGGGGCCCCATTGCACCTTCCAAAGCCCCTAACTCCTATTTCTGAATATCTTTCAAGAGCAAAAAATAAATATTCTAAATGGTGGAAACAAGATGGAATAAAAAGCCACTATGGTGGTTTGGTCACCACTGTCAAAGCACCAGTCCAAACTCCTGGTATTTTCTGACAGGATTTATAAGATTTTCTTTGCTCTGGAGAGATTAATGAGAAATGGAACAGGATCTTCAAAATTCAAAAGCATATCAAACCCTTTAGTACTCCAGCTGGCTATACATTCAAAACTTATGGCTCATTTTCGAGCACATTTTTTTTTTTTTTTGAGATGGTGTCTTGCTCTGTTGCCCAGGCTGGAGTGCAGTGGCATGATCTCGGCTTACTGCAGCCTCCACCTCCTGGGTTCAAGCGATTATTCTGACTCAGCCTCCTGAGTAGTGGGGACTACAAGCGTGCACCACCACGCTGGGCTAATTTTTGTATTTTTATTAGAGATGGGGGCTTCACCATATTGACCAGGCTGGTCTCGAACTCCTGACCTCGTGATCTGCCTGCCTCGGCCTCCCAAAGTGCTGGGATTACAGGCCTGAACCACCGTGCCCGGCTGAGCACATTTTTTAAACTGATGGAAAATTACATCAAGAAAAATTCAGAGCTCAAGGGACATTATTTGAACTCTCTAAGCTTAGTTTTTAAACTGCCAGCAACTATAGAGCTAACATGTAGGGCCTTCTAAATTCTCTATTTTTTTCTGCCTACTTTGAATCTGCTGACTTTTCTGCCGGTATTAAGACAAATTCTCTGCTTTTGACATTCCAGGCAACATAAAAAAAGAAGTCTTAAAAGACTTTTAAATTAATGACTTTACAAATTAGAATAGCTCTGTGGAAATAAATGACCTAGACACCTAAGAGTCAAACCTTTTGAAAATGTAAATTTGGCTAATAATAGCTTAGAGTGGTGAAACAGTTAATTGAAAGATTGCTATTCTGAAAGAAATAAACTAAATAAATGTTTATAAAAGTTAGGCTCATAGGGGGAACAGGTAAAAATCTTGAGCGATAATATAAGGTAACTCTGTCTGGCATAAAAAAAATTAATCTGCCATGCAAGGGCCAGGAATAGCTAGGAAAAAAACCTACAAATAACTTTTTCTAAAATGCTTTCACAACAGCATTGACTAGTCAAGCAAACCAGACTGACAAACAAAAGATAGATTGTTACTAATTCAAGGCTGCTTGGAAATTTTGGTTTCTTATACTCTTCAGCCAGTTCTAGCTAAAATGTAAACATTTAAAAATTTAACCCCCTAAACTCATTTGAGACAAAAAAGGGGGTAAAAGAGATTTAAAAAATCCAAACTACTTTTCCCAATATTTTGATCCACAGCCTTCGTTAGATTACCTATCAGAGAAAATAAAATTTAGCCATGTGAACAGGTCCCATTTTGTCAGAAATATAATTTGAATTCAACTGTCTTTTATAAATGGGTGTTCTGTGTGGGAAACGCATGAAGGGAGAAGAAAGGACACACACACACAGTACCTTTAAGGGTAAACATCCCTCATCCCACGTAAATGGCAGCGCAGATATAATAAGCAAATGATATAATAAGCAAATTGCAATGGGAAGGGGAGAAGGAAAAAGATATATATATGTATCTTTACACTCACCAGACTGTGGAGGATTCACCACCAGACTGGGAAACAACAGCCTGGGCTCCAGAGTTGGACACTCACCACCAGACTGGGAAGCAACAGCCTGGGCTCCAGAGTCCACCACTCATCCGTGCACAGACGAGGAGCGGCCTCATGAAGCTTCAGTGCGGTCTGGGACCCTATCTCTTTTTGTAACGAGTTGTTTGGCATGAGGTCCAGTCAGGAGGGCCCTTCGCAACTGGGCTCAAGGAATCCAAAAAGGTCAACCTGTTTTTGTGATTGTCTGTTGTTTTTCAATAACTAATGTATAGGAATAGATTGAAATAGAGATTTTTCTGAAACAGCGCTGGATGAATGCCTCAAGGGGCTCAAACAACCTGTTCCAGGACTTGGTGACTGTTGTTTGTGTTCATGTTTAACTGAGTTCAAATTTAATATTTAACTTTTCCTCCACAATGGGTGAGTTTGTATTACTATGTTTTACTGTCTCATGAATAAAATCCTAAAATAAAAGCTATAAAATCTTTGTGTTTAGGTGTGCTTACACATATGTACATTTATTATTTTCTGTGTTGTATCTACATGGTAAAACCTGATGTAGTCAGTAGAATTCCCTTAAGAAATTCTATTCAGATTGGCTCAGATAAGTGAATGCTCATATAAATTGTTAAAATATATAGTAACTAACCCAAATGCATTTTAGTTCATGTGACTTAAATAAATCTTTGATAAATATGCTAGTTTTAATTCTGTTGATAAAATAAAAATAGAAATGTCTTCAGAATTGTCAGCATTTATTTTTGACTGAGTTTACTGATTAGACAGTTTTATATTTGTCTCTGCTAAATGTTTTAAGGGGTCAGGATTTGACACAAAGTTTATAAAACTGTATATCTAGTCTAAAAATAAAATGATCTTTGTGTAACTCTTTAATAAGTAAGACAAATTTAATAATGTTAATTTAATAAAACAGCTATTATCAGCAAAATTTTTGTTATCTTGTTCTCAGCAAAATACCCATATGTTTATCTGTAAGATTCTTACTTAGGTGAATACCTGAAATTCACATACTATAAAAATAGTTAATGACAACAACAAAAGCTTGAAATGATGACTAGCTTTGTCTAATAGCTCAGTTTTCATAAGTAATCTAGGTATAATTGCTAACAATAAATAAATTAGGTAAACATAATGGGATAAACATTTTTAAATAAATATTTCATGTCATTTAAAATCTGAAAGTTATGTTACATTAAATTAAGTAATACATACTCATTAAATGTCTGGGTCATTTCCAGATAAGATAAAATACTAAAACACAAATTGTTGAACATAAATATAAGTTTGTTCTTGGCTTCTTTTCTTTTGAGACAAGGAGTGCAGTGGCACAATCTCAGCTCACTGCACTCTCTACCTTCTGGGCTCAAACAGTCCTCCCACCTCAGCCTCCCAAGTAGCTGGGACTGCAGGTACTTGTCACCATGCCCAGCTAATTTTTTGTATTTTTAGTGGAGATGGGGTTTCACCATGTCACCCAGGCTGGTCTCAAACTCCTGAGCTCAAGTGATCCGCCCACCTTGGCCTCCCAAAGTGCTGGAATTACAGGCATGAACCACCGTGCCCGGCTGGCTTTTTAAATTTAATAAAAAGACTAGACTAAATATATTTGGGCTTATTAATATATAGAAAAACATGTTTCTAAAAATTATTAAATGGTTCTCGTCTATAAAATGTATGTGACAGTTCAAAATGTCTTGCTTCCTAGGTTTTTGCTAGAAATTAATGTTATTAAGAGTTAATAATTCTGGCCAGATGCTGTGGCCCTTGCCTGTACCTGCACTTTGGGAGCCTGATGCGAGAGGATTACTTGCACCTAGGAGTTCAAGACCAGGCTGGGCAACATAGGGAGATCCTGTCTCTATAAATAATTAAAAAATTAGCCAGGCGTGGTGCCACATGCTGGTAGTCTCAGTTACTTGGGAGGCTGAGGCAGGAGGACTGTCTGAGCCCAGGAGGTCAAGGTTGCAGTGAGCTGTGATTATACCACTGCACTGCAGCTTGGGTGACAGAGTAAAACCCTGTCTCAAAAAACAAACAAACAAACAAAAAATTCCAATACACACATATATATATTTTTTGTTAACAATTTTTTTATTAAAAAATACTTAGAAGTATAAAAATGTGTTGTTTATTAAAAAGTAATTTTGTCTAAATTCAGACCTTATTTAAGATTGTTTCAAAAAGTAAGTTTAAAAAAGAAACAAAAACAAGATAAAAAGAAGCCAGTATAACAGACAGAGATGTGAAAAAAAGTTATAAGTATGAAGATGTATTTTTGGTAAAGAAGGTTAAAAATAAAAGAATAATTTTGTATGAGAAAGAATCATGTGTGGTAAAATTTTGTCCTAAAGTAAAATGATTGGTTATTTAAAAAAGAGGAAGCATAGGACAGAACTAATGGTCTTAGTATGTTGTGGAAGGTCTGAGTAAGTCGTGGAAGTAAAGGGTGAATTTATGAAAGAAATTTTGTATGTGATAAAGATGGCTATAATTAAAAGGGAATTATTTATAAGTCTTTCTAAAGATTGAGCTTTGATTTTTTTTTTTTTTTTTTTTTGAGACAGAATCTTGCTCTGTCGCCCAGGCTGGAGTGCAGTGGCATGATCTCGGCTCACTGTAACATCTACCTCCCAGGTTCAAGCCATTCTCATGCCTCAGCCTCCCAAATAGCTAGAACTACAGGCATATGCCACCACGCCCATTTAATTTTTGCATTTTTAGCAAAGATGGGGTTTCACTGTGTTGGCCAGGCTGGTCTCGAACTCCTGACCCTAGGTGATCCACCCACTTCGGCCTCCTAAAGTGCTGAGATTACAGATGTGAACCACTGCACCCAGCCTGACTTTAAAAATATATATAAATACACTGATACAAAACTAAAATTTGGTCCCCTATGTTAAAACATCAAGGTGTTCTTGAAGTATTAATCTGCTCTTAGTAATATTTGCAAGAGGTTTTAATTTAATTCTGAAATCTGTTTTTTAAAAAAAATTTTCAGCCATCTTCTGAACTTTACAGCAATATTTTCTTTAATAGAACTTGATTCTGTACTCTTGGCTTTTCTCTTGTGTCTGAATTACTCCTTGTGACCAGGTAATTTTCCATGCTTTTACTAAGAATCATGTATTCCCATGCTCAATGTATTAGTATTCTTGTTTGCATTCATCTGTAATATGGTGCACATTCATAACCTTGGACACACACTCTTCCTATGTCTGATTAAATTAAAACACCTTTTCATCAGGCTTGACTTCCAGGTTATCTAAATGAGCTTCCCAGAAGGAGAAGCAATCACATTGTAGGAGGTTCTTCTTTACCTTTTTGGTAACTGGCCCAAGAAACAAAGATTTTGTGTTTTAGCAAGATAATTCCCTCTGTTTCATGTTGCTTTTATTATTACTTTTTATTACTTAGGAGAACTGTGGTTAGAAAGAGTTTTCTTGGCATCCGTGTAAATTTATGTATTGCTTTTGAAGTCCTTTGATTATCACTCTGGTTAAATAAATGACTAATATTTTACAGTAATCTGTGATCTTGTTTTGATAAGGTATTTTAAACCTTTTGGCATCTTTGGCAGGCTTCCCCAGGATCAAGTTCTAAATTAAGTCTTTCTTGATCTCAAACTAATGTTGGGATGTTTCAGAGGCCCTGGAACATCTCAAAGGTTTATAAAAGAGAAGTATTAAATGAAATCAGGCTTATTTGAGATGTTGAATTATATGGAAAACATTGTCAAATAATAAGTGATGCTAGATTCTTCTTTCAGTTACACTTATGGGTATGTTATTGATATGAATGTTCAAAAATTGTATAAAATTCTTAAACATTTAATATGTCCTCAGTCATAATTCTGGTTATTATGTATGTATGTCACAAAAATAACTAAGTTTCCTTGTCAATTATGAACTCTCATCTTATTTTTAATCATGGCTAATCTAAGGTTTTTGTCATCTGTAATCATTGCTTTAATTTTTTTCCAAAGACATCTATGGTCAGATTAATGGAAAAAACTCTAACAATTATTCTTTAATACAGGTTTCTGATAACTTTAAGATCTTACCAGTGGACTAAGTAAAAATTTCCAAAACTCAAATGAAAAAACTGATGAATTTGAAACTGCTAAACAAGATCAAACAAAATGAAAATTAAGTACATGAGATTAAATAACTGGTAAAGATGTTTTTATATATTTTATTTGAAACATTGTTGGTTCTTTACTTAAATTTTTAAAAAATGTTTTATTGAATGAAATACTTAAATGTTTTGTTTTCCACATTTAAGAAAACTTTTTCTCCTAAACTATCTATAGTTTGCAGTAATTTTAAGGTATACTTTTTTTTTTTTTTGAGATGGAATTTCGCTTTTGTTGCCCAAGCTGGAGTGCAGTGGCACGATCTTGGCTCATGGCAACCTCTGCCTCCCAGGCTCAAGCAATTCTCCTGCCTCAGCCTCCCGAATAGCTGGGATTAGAGGCGCCCACCACTACACCTGGCTAATTTTTTGTATTTTTAGTAGAGACGGGGTTTCACCGTGTTGGCCAGGCTGGTCTCGAATGCCTGACCTCAGGTGATCCACCTGCCTCGGCCTCCCAAAGTGCTGGGATTACAGGTGTGTGCCACCGTGCCCGGCCAAGGTATACTTTTATAAACAAAAGTAAAAGCATTTACTTTTTCTTTCTACTTGATCCTTCCACAATTCAGAAACTATTCATGAATATTCTTATTTTTTAAATGGCAATATGGTTCTTTGCATAAGTTCAATAACAGTTTGCTCTCTTTTTATAACAGGATACAATTGGAAACATTGGTTATATTACCAAGGCTTTCACTGGAATATTGTATTTGAGAATACAAATAAAATGCCTGACTTCAAGAGTTCCCAGCCTTACACTGAGTGAATAAAAATTGTCACTTCCTGGCAGGCCCAGGAACCTTAAAACAGTAGGCAAAATCTAAAGTCTGCCTTGGTTCGGCTTTCTAACCTTGAGAGGTTTTAAATCTGAGATTTCTATGTGACCAATCATTATTCATGCTACACTTACGTAAATGATCAAACAAAAATTTGATAAAACTAAACTTTTTTAATAAACAAATTTGTCTTACTCTGATTACCTTTGTAGCAAGCAGGATAACTATGGAGAGAAAAGTTTATGTTTTCTAAAAAATGTTTTAATACACTTGTTATTATATTGTAGCCCTATATATTGTATTTTAGTTTTCATTATTTACCTGTAGACTGGACTGGATCCTAAATTCTTCTAGGTTCTCCCGATCCAACTTTCTTCCACTGAATTACTAAAAATGGAACTGTTATTCTCCTGAAGCTCTATAAGCTGAAACTAGATACATTTTAAGGGACAAGTCTCATGCCTGATGTATGAACCACACAGAAAGTCCCCCAAACTCTCTGATGCCATAACCAGAGACATTCAAACTGCAAAGCAGGACAAGAAGTTGACAGGTTCCCACTGTAGACAGCTTTCTCCAAGACATTGGAACCAGAATCCATATCATAATGATACTCTTATCCCTCTTAATGCCCTCTTAATCCCTCTTTCTTACTTGACAGGATGATGGAGTAATCGAAATTTCACAAGCAGTGGCTTCTGCTGGTAACTTGACAAAACCTGACCAAAGGGGTTCTTTAGTCTACCTAGTAGGTAACTTTGGCAACATCTCTAATACAACTGTTGCTCACTCTCTGCTTTAGCTCAACCCAGTCATGGGATACTAGATAGTAAGATTGTTTTACATTTTCTATTGGTTAAATAATGAAATGTCTTGTACTATTACTAATACTACATGCTATATCTGGATAAATTCCTCTGAGAAAGTTTAGAACCATATACACAAAATAAGAAAATAGACCACCTGGTTACAACAGGGCTTACCTAACTCTCCATGGCCATTTGATTCATTAAATTGGTTGCCTGTAAGTCTAGGTTCATGGCTCAAACCTATTATTCAAACTGAGATGATCATATTATTGTTAATTTAACTTTGTATTTTTATTTTTAAATTTTGTGCCCACTACTTGTTAAATCTCTATAAAAGTACAACTCTTAACAATAATGTTGGCCCAGCATTTTTTTTTTTTTTCTCTTGAGGCAGAGTCTCACTCTGTCACCCAGCCTGGGGTGCAATGGTGTGATCTTGGCTCACTGCAACCTCCGCCTCCTGGGTTCAAGCAATTCTCCTGCTTTAGCCTCCCTAGTAGCTGGGATTACAGGCACCCACCAATTAAAAAAATAGTAATTTTTGTATTTATTTTATTTTATTTTATTTATTTATTTTTTTGAGACGGAGTCTCACATTTTCACCCAGGCTGGAGTGCAGTGGCACCATCTCGGCTCACTGCAAGCTCCGCCTCCCGGGTTCATGCCATTTTCCTGCCTCAGCCTCCCTAGTAGCTGGGACTACAGGTGCCCACCACCACACCCAGCTAATTTTTTGTATTTTTTTGTAGAGACGGGGTTTCACCCTGTTAGCCAGGATGGTCTCAATCTCCTGACCTTGTGATCTGCCTGCCTCAGCCTCCCAAAGTGCTGGGATTACAGGCGTGAGCCACCATGCCCGGCCATAATTTTTGTATTTTTAATAGAGACGGGGTTTCACCATGTTGGCCAGGATGGTCTCGAACTCCTGACCTCAGGTGATCCACCCACCTTAGCCTCCCAAAGTGCTGGGATTACAGGTGTGAGCCACTGTGCCCAGCCTGGCCTAGCATTTTAAAGTTATAACCAACACAAACAGACAAAATTAAACTTAGCAATGGACTCCAGGTAGACTTAGCCTGAGAGCTATTCCCTCCAAGCCTCCTTTATTGCTCAAATATGTCTAAAAGGGTTTTGACACTGATTCCCAGTTGCCAATCACTCCCTCCCACATAGGACCAGACCAATAACTTGAGACACACTGAGGGGACAATCAAAACCTAACTACAGGATAACTGATCAGCAATGCTTTTGGAGAAGGATCTTGATTAAAAAGGGGAAATTTGAAAGTTGTCAGAATCAAAATGAAGTGGCTTTTGTTAAAAACTCTGATGAATTGAGCCAGGGAAGGCTACAAAGAGAGGGTTCTCACGTACCAGTACCTGATAACAAGAACTATCACCAAATACTGCAAAAACCACAACCTTGCACAAATACTTCTGTGGAGGTCACTGGTGCCACCCTTGTTATTGATCCTTGTAGCCAAGGTTAATTGATTCTTGATTCAAACAATTATGTAATCCTATTTTTTTAATCTTTGTCTTCTTTTACCTCCCTGAATACACACATAGTTTACTGTGGGATGTATATACTCAAGGCAATGCCCATTTCTGAATTAGTGTCATTTTTCTTTTAGATAGCCTCTTTCTGTCTGTTATTTAGGTAGACAAGACTGAGAGGAAAAGGAAACATTAACAGCATAGGGCTAGGGGCAGGAAATGGAGTTGGATGCCAGAAATTATAAGTGGCAAAATGTTGTCTCTCACAAGGTAAACAAGCACGCAGAAAAGAACTTCTTTTAGGAAAGCACCTGTGGAAACTCAATGGGATATTTTGCTTTTACTTCACATCTAATAAAGACCTATAGTAACCAGGAATAAAACTGGTACTAGTTTCTTTGTTATATTGGGCATTTATTATCATTAATCTGGACCTTTAAGTAGAATTCAGTGTGTGCTGACAGCAAGCCAAAATTTAGAGACACTGTGTATAGCACATTAGAATAAGAGAGCTTTTAAAAAATAATACAGATTTGGGCCCCACCCCAGACCAAGTGATTCAGAATCTCTAGGGGAGAGGCCAGAATCTCTGGGTGTTTTTTTTTTTAAAAGTTCCTTAGGTGATTCTGTGCACATCCAGGGCTGGGACCCACCAGTGTGTTGGAAACCAAGCCCTGAAGTGGAAGCCAAAAGACTGGGTTTAGAGTCCCAGCTGTGACACAGCCTGCTGTGTGTTCTTGGGGAAGTCATCTGAACTCTCTGGGCAACTGTTTCCTCTGCTATGAAATAAGGAGATTCAGCTAGATGACCTCAAGGATGCCAACTAGTTCCTACATTCTCTGAGAAACTGCCCTCTTTATGAGCCCAGATACTGACCTACAACACCCCAGTGGCCCACTCATTCTTGAGTAATTTCACACAGCAGTTACTCCAGAGGGACTCAGGGACTTTAATAGGTGGTGAGGAAAACAAATGAGAAATCAAACAGCAACAATAGAAACAGGCTCCCTTCCCTTGGCTTGCCTGTATATTTGTTTCTAAAGTGAACTTGAATGGGGAGTGAATAACTCTCAGGTGGAGGCTTATACCTTGAATTAGTTTTCTATTGTTGCAATAACAAATTAACACAAGTTTAGCAGTTTAAACAATGCATTTATTTTCTTATAATTCTGTAGACCAGGAGTCTGACGTAGTCTCAATGGGCTAAAATCCAGGTGTCCACAGAGTTGCATTCCTCTCTGGAGGCTCTAGGGGAGGATCTGTTTCCTTGCTCATTTCTGTTTTTGGCAGAATTGAGTTCTTTGCTGCTGTGCAGCTGTGATCTCTGATTCCTCGCTGGCTGTCAGCTAAGAGCTGTTCTAAAGGCCATCAATGTTCTTTAACTCATGACTTTTTTTTCCACGTTCAAAGTTGACAACAGTAGGTTGAATCCCTCTCACCCTTCAAATCTCTCCTTTGTCTCCCCTCTCATCTCTAACCCAGGCAGGAAAGTTTTTCTGCTTTTAAGGACTAACAATGACAAGATTGGGTTTACCCAGATAATCTAGGATAATCTCCTATCTCAAGATCACCTTAATCAAGACTCTTTTTTTTTTTTTTTTTGAGAAGAGTCTCTCTCTGTCGCCCAGGCTGGAGTGCAGTGGCGCGATCTCGGCACACTGCAACCTCCGCCTCCTGGATTCAAGCAATTCCCCTGACTCAGCCTCCCAAGTAGCTGGGATTACAGGAGGGTGCTGCCACGCCCGGCTAATTTTTATATTTTTAGTGGAGACAGAGTTTCACCACGTTGGCCAGGCTGGTCTCGAACTCCTGACCTCAGGTGATCCACCCATCTTGGCCTCCCAAAGTGCTAGGATTACAAGTGTGAGCCACTGCGCCCGGCCTGCAAAGTCACTTTTGATGTGTAAGGTAATACATTCACAGATTCTCTCAGAATGAGGACACCTTTGGGAGAGGGGTGTATTATTCTGCCTACTTTATGCCCCCAGGGAAAGATTTTTTTAAAGACAAGGAATAGGAGTTGGTGCTTGTGCTAGGTAAGTCATAGATTTGTCTTCTGAGTCACTGAATATTGATCCTGGGAGAGATGAAAATATGTATCTAATAGAAATGGTTTCCCTGGGGTAAGTAGAATAGAATCCTAAGCACTGAGAATTCTAGGTCTTGCTCTTCTTTTTAGTTCAGGGATAAGAAAATAGCATGCCTAATTCTATTAGTGTATATTCGTTCAGCGCAGGCATCGCTGACTGACACACCCTCTCTTCTGGGCCAGATTTTTTTTTTTTTTTTAATCCCAGTCCCACAGAATTCTCTGCTTTTCCAGGGATCCTTTCGAAAGAAAGTCTGGCCCTGTTGGTCATGCTTAATTTGCCTCCAGCTCATCTTCAGCAGTGACAACATAAGGGAATGGAATTTGGGGCATTGAGAAAAATGAATTTGCCTTCTAAAAAGATTGAAGTAATTTCTGTTTTTCAGATCCTCCATCTACTTTTGATCTGTACTCCAGGATAGATAGCTTGGAACTCTTAATACAGGAATGGTGAAAATGCATTCATTCAATAAGTATTTATTGGGTGCCTACTGTGTGTGAGACCAAGCAGTCCGAGATCTCCAAGGACCAGGCAGGGTGGTGTTCTAATCAAAACAGCTATCTAGCCAACTCGGTGTTCTGTGAAACAGCTGGCCTTGTTCATTTGGAATTTGTGCACCTCCCTCAACTGTTTAATAATAAGACAGGAACCTGATTCTTCCTAGAGTTATGCCCCTTTAGTCAATTAATTATTTAAAGGATTGTTTCCACTTCATAGCAGGAGGAAAAATATACTGTCCTTTAACATTTTCTTAGCAGTTCTTAGGAACGACAGTTTTTTCTAGCATGCTCTGGCAGAGAAAGGAAACAGATTTTGTTTTGAAGAGGATAGAAGTATTGAATTCCAATGCTTTCCACTCTGGTGGTTGACTTTGATAAGCAGAATTTGGGAAATGTTGTTCAAAAAAAATGATTTTTGCCAATCTTCATTAAAATGTTGTGTATGACATTTTTCTATGTTAATTTGACAGCATCGTTGACTTGAGCAATTTTTCTTCATAGAGGAAAACATTTTAGTTCTGGATATTGCAGAATGCTAAGGAAAGAGCACAGACAAGAGAGACAAACAGGCCTGGATTCAAACCCAACCCTGCCACGCCTTAGCTATGTCTTATTTGTAGGTCACTTAACCTTTCTAAAGCCTCAATTTCCACAGCCGGGAGTTCTTAATTTATAACAACAGAAACCAGTTTTTTAAATATATATATAACTAATTATATATATATATATAACTAATTATGTATATATACAACTAATTATATATATATATACACACATATATATATATTCTTTTTTTGCAACAGGGTCTTGCTCTGTCACTCAGGTTGGGTGTGTACCCCCATGGGTACTACAGGCGTATACCCCCATGCCCGGGTGAAATTTTTTATTTTTTGTAGAGCTGGGGTCTTGCTATGTTGCCCAGACTGGTCTCAAACTCCTGGCTTCATGTGATCCTCTTACCTTGGCCTCCCAAAATGTTGGGATTACAGGCGTGAGCTGCTGCTTCTGGCCCAACTACACATTTAGTTGCCCATTTATTTAAGCACATTTAAGCAGAATGGAGTTTATTGATAGGGTATTGGATAGCTCACAGAGTCTCTAGAAAGGAAATATACAGGAACAGAGTAAGCCAGGGAGCCACCAGGACTGCAGCTGGTGTTACAGAGCTGGTCTGGTGGAGATGGCGATGCCCATAGCTGGACACTAATGCTCATTGGCACTCCTGGCCCCTCTGCTCAGGAGCAGAACTGCTCAGGAACTCAGGATTGCTGCCCTTCTGCCCTGCCTGCCAATGCAGTGGATTCTCTGAAGTCTCTTAGTGGTGCTCACTTCCAATTCAGTGTTTGGGGCAGGGTGTGTCTGTTTGGAGGACTTAGGTCATCTGCTATTTCCTATGAGTGATGGAGTCTAGGAAAGCCAGTATCTAATATTTCAGCTTCTATAGTGTGAGGTGGCCCTTCCCATCCACCAAAACTCCTAGGAGTGGAGAATTTCTAAACATAAGGAAAGTCAGACACCAGGTGGCTTCCCCTATCACCAAAAAAAGAAAAGAGAAGAAAAAAATTTCTGCTCTGGTCCATTCCTTTGGTTGTCCAACATTGCCCTATTTCCTTTTCCCTGTTTACACTTTAAAAAAAAGTTTCTCTCATGCAACCTGATGTAACTATGCTTTGTGTAACTGAAAATGCTCTCACCCCTTCCTCAAGGAGCACACACCAGTCTCATCAGTTATTGAGTTCATCTCCAAATTTAGGGTCTCTAGGTGGTCTCCATTCTTCTTTCAGTTCTGACATTTATATGATTTGGCTGTGTCCCCACCCAAATTTCATCTTGAATTGTAGCTCCCATAATTCCCACGTATTGTGGGAAGGACCCGGTGGGAGATAATTGAATCATGGGGGTGGTTTTCCCCATGCTGTTCTAGTAGTAGTGAATAAGTCTCATGAAATCTGGTGATTTTATAAGGGGTTCCCCCTTTTGCTTGGCTCTCATTCTTTCTTGTCTGCCGCCATATAAGAAGTGCCTTTTGCTTTCTGCCATGATTGTGAGGTCTCCCCAGCCATGTGGAACTGTGAGAAAACAGACTAATACAGACATGATCCCATCTCAGTGTTGTATAATATATAGACTGTATTGTAGAGTTAACCATCAGTGGCATATCTTATATAAAATAGAGGGGGAAAGAGAAAATTAGTTAAAATTTGTAAATACATACATGATATAGCAAGAAAGAAAATATTGATAGATGCTGTATTCCATGCTTCTGCATCAGATCACAAGGCCAAAGTAAGTAGTTTAGATTTCCCTCCTTCATTCCCCATCCCACATCCCCTTACCTTCAACCTTTACCTTGGCTGATGTTCTTCACACAGTGGTATTACCCAAATCTTCACTCCTGGGGGATCTAGGTCCTTGGCAATTCTACCAATATATCTTTCATTTTTAAATTTTTATCTTTATATAATTTTTAATGCTACCAAATATGCAGTCAATTCTACACAAACATTGTGATATAACACTACTACCCTTACATATGGGTTCTTTAGTTGACCAGATGAAGATCTTTAGAGGCTACTTGTCTATTTGTTATGGTACATCTCCCTAACACAGTTAAAGATACAGTTTTCTGCAGCTTGATCAGTGGCCTTTTCTGGATCATACAAATGAATTTTGCATGCTGTCTCTCTCTCTGTCTCTCTAGATACACACACACACACACACACACACACACACACACACACACACACTCTATATATCTATACCTTTTAATTTTGGCTGTTGGACATGGTGGTACTAGGAATTGCCCCAAGGATCTCCTGGATCCAGCTGTACTCTTCCCAGCTCATTATGTGGCAGCATCCCAATTTCCTCAGGATATTTATGATTAATCATCTCAAATAACACAGTAACAAGCACAAAGCCTGTTTTCCCAGTGGCACTAGAAATCTGAAAATGACAGTCTCAGTTTCCAATTAAATTGAAAAACTGCTTCTTTTGGTAGGATCCTTTGGATATCAATACCTATAAAACAGCAAAACTGTCTCACTGAGATGGATAAGGAGGTGGAACAATATCCACAGAGCAGGTCACACCTTTCTCTATGGAGGAGACCTTCTGGTCAGCATTCCCATGGGATATACACAGTCACACACTCGAAGCACGTTCTTAGAGGACCATCTCCACACCTCTCCCCCAGCCTCCTTGTCATCAGGGAGGGTCAAAATTCCTGATCATCAGATAAAACCATTAGTTACTGACCATGAATTAGCATAGACATTTACATGAGGCCATCTCTTTTTTCAGAAAAAGTAGATGATGAGATGTACAGCTCGAAGTCATGCTCCGGGAAGGCTTTCTCTTTCCCATCATCCTTCAGTGCCACCATAGTGGGACCGAAGAGATGCTGCCTCCACTTCTGGTTGATGTCAGCATATCATGTGGAATATTCTATAAACTAGGCTCTAATTTTTCCCTCCAAAGTCAAGAAAAAAATTCAGTGATTAGTAAACTAAATTTTTATTATTTTCCTTCTCAAAAAGAGGAAATAACTTTCCATGAGGTTGCAGGGGAGGGTTGAAGGACAGGTGACACTGTGGCAGGAGTAGGTGCTCTAAGTGTGAGCCCCTTGAAAGTACAATTTATTTGTGCTTTGTAGGGCCTGGCCTCATTTCTTCCACTTCCATTTTATGATAGAGCATTGCTGAACACTTCTGATTTTTTGGCTAAGGGGATAAAATAACACCTAAGTTTATGACTGGCAGTTCAGATCACATGGTGCTCTGATATTCCATGGTGAATCTGACCAAACCACAGAGTCTAGGCCAGCTTCAAGGATTAGTAGGAATGATGATTAGGACTTGATCAAGGTTACTTTCATTTTAGTTTACTACAGAACCAGAAGACAAGCAAAGCACATGATAGTCACCAGTTCGAGTATGGTGGTATGAAATACTAGATACTTTCTTTCCCAGGCTCCTTGGTTCCTCCCTTTTTCCTTTGTACCTGAAGTTCAATGGTCTCAGAAGCCAATGCAGAGTAAGACATTCAGTGAGATAAAGGAGCCCAGAACTACAAGCTTTCTGCCTTTTGGAGCATTGTAGGTTGCAGAGTGGTGCCATATAGCACTCAAGGATCCAATGTACTAGCATAGTAGAAATTTCTTGTTGTACAGCGACTCTGTGATTTGGCTACTTTCACATCTTATGCATTACTGCATAATGGAGCTGAATCAAAGAATCGGTGCAGAAAGTCTGACCATGCCTTACCACACATGGTCAGGCTATCAATAATTTTTTTTCAAAAGGATAACAAAAACTGCCTAAAGAGAACATAGGTTTGCTCCAAAAAACCTAGGGGATGCCCCTATGATTCTCCTATTAGAGCTTGCCCTAGGCTTTACACCGCATCTTGATCTTCCACAGTCAGTGTGAGCACCATTGGATGCACTGGGTCATGGGGGCCATGTGGCAGAGTTGTTTGCACTATAGCCTGGACCAGCTGGAGAGCCTTTGCTTCTGTGGGTTTCAATCAGAGTTGTCAGTCTTTAGGGCTATTCTGTAAATGGAAAAGAGCAGCATATCTAATTGAGGTATGTATTGCCTCCTACATCCAAAGAATATCACTGTGCCCATTATCAATGAGTTCCCTCTTAGCTCCAAATGTACCCTTCCCTTTATTGCTTTGCTTTGTGATATTGGAGCTGGACCTTGTAAATATTTTTTTTGCCACCCACAGCAATGTTTAGCTTTGTCAATAGAGGGAGCTGGAGGAACACTGAAGGTGAAAGGGGCTGCTCTTCCTGCGCCTACTGTGCCTTCCTTCCTGCTTGCACCTGCAATATGCAGCAGTTAGCACCACGCGGGACACCCCCTAGCAGATTTCAGTAGCACCCCTGGGAGTGGATGCCCAGCAGATTCCATTGGTATCCTAGAAGTTGGCTTCCCAATGAGTTCCACAGGCATCCCTGTTGGAGGTTTCCGAGAAACACCCAGCAAGTCTTGAAAATAGTCCGGTGAGCTGCTTCCCACCAAGTTCCTTCAGCACCCTAGGAGGAGGTTTCCTGGTTACCAGCCCCAGCCTGTGGCACCTCAGTAAATTCTATGTCCTCCAATGGGCCATGGCTGTATCCTTTCCAGTGAAGTCCTAACCAGCCTTACTGGCAGCAGCAGGGGTGGGGGACTCTTCTGAATTCCTTGGTTACTGTGATATTGACAAACATTTAGTTAGTCTTTGTCCCAGTTTCCTGGCAGAAAGATTCTAAAACTCTTGGAATCTCCAGAGTAATGAGTGTTTTTTTGTATGCTAATGAGATGACTGGTGGCTGGGGGCCTCTAGCTATCTTCAGGATGAGGGCAGGTCACCCAGAAAAACCAACCATGCGATTAGAGGGTTGGAATCTTTAAACCTCCCACCCTACCCCTGACAACTTCTCAAGAGGGAAGAGGGGCTGAAGGTCAGGTTGATCTCCAGTGGCCAATGATGTAATCAATCATGCCTATTTAATGAACCCTTCGTGAAACCCCAAAAGGCCTGAGTTTGGATGAGCTTCCAGATGCTGCGCCCATAGAGGGCATGGAAGCTCCACTGCCTTCCCCCATACTTTGCCTATGCATCCCTTCTATCTGGCTGTTCATCTGTATCCTTTATAATAAACAGGCAAACATAAGTAAAGGGCTTCCCTGAGTTCTGTGAGCCACTCCGGCAAATTAATCAAACCCAGGAGGAGGTCATGGGAACCCTAATTTATAGCCAGTTGGTCAGAGGCACAGGTCACAACCTATGCTTTGAACTGGCATCTGAAGTGGAAGGCAGTTTTGTGGGACTGAGCCCTCAACTTGTGGAATCTGATGCTGTCTCCGGGAATGTAGTATCAGAACTGAATTGAGTTAGAAGACACCCAGCTGGCGTTTGCTGGAGAATTTGCTGCAGAATTAACTGGTTGCTGGTGGGAAGAAATCCCCACACATTCTGGTAACCAGAGGTTGCAGAAGTATTCTGCGTTGATTTTTGAGTGCAAGAATAGTAAAAACGCTTTGGTTCTTATTTTTTCTATCTCCAGAGGCACTCTGCCTCAAGCCTAGATGTAGTAGCTTCCTCCTGTATCTGGTATTTCTATGTTCTTTAGAGTTCTTTTTACCCCTTAGTTATTAATTTCCTGTTACTAATTAGTCATTGTTTATATTAAACTTTCTCTGTTCAAATTACTGTGTGGTTTCTGTCTCCTGACTTATCCTGATTGACACAATTACCAAGTGTTGAGCATTTTTCTTGTATGCTCAAGTATCTAAGATAGATATAGTAGCTTATTTTTTAAAACTCAGTTAACCTGTTGGTTTTTTGTGTAATTGTATTGTGGTTAAAAAGTAGAGTTATTTGTCTTTTGGAAGTACTCACTGAAATATTTATAGACAAAATCATTGCTGTTTAAATTTGCTTCAATATAATCTGAGAGAGGAAGTTAGGGAGTAAAAAGGAAATAAGATTAGCCTTGAGTTAATCATTGTTAAAGCTAATGATGGGTAGGTACATTGCTATTTTTATATTAAATACACCTAATTTTGTATATTTTGGAACTTTTTTATAATAACTAAAAATGATAATATCTTTAGCAGCCTCTAGGATGGCTGGACTTTCAATAAATATGTTACCAATATTTATAAAATAAAAAAAAGTCATTAGTGACTTACTTCCACAATATTTCACTCTGGCGGGTGGACTTTAATGACGTTTTAGGTCTCTAGGAGTTAGGGTTAGCTCAGAGCTAAAGACCGATACTTCCCAACGGTTTTCCTAGTGAATGACTGAGGTTCCTCAGGGGAGAGCTTGGAAGAAGATGCATGCTAGTGCTTGATCTGTCATTGTAGGGTTCTTGCTCAAATGTACTTGAATTCCTCTTCATTGAGGGGCTAGGTGTCTGTGCATTGACTCAGGTGTGGGAGTTGGCTTAGAGGCAATGACGTTCTACCATGCAGACTTAAGTCAGGTCTCTGTTCAGACCTGAAATATTTTCAGATATACAGATATAGTTGAAGTATATTAGTCTTTGGGACCTTATGATTAATAAGGCACCACCAAAGATCCCCTTGGACAAACTATTCTGATAACCTGGCCAGCCAAATTGCCTATTTTGTTGAATTGGAATCTGACACTAGAGTCCTGCTAGCTGGCATTTACAGCCCTGGGATTCTAGTATTCTTGTTGAAATCAGGGAGTTCATTTCTGCTGCAGCATCCCCCACTTGCATAGAAGAGTCTTCCAAGTTTTTTCCAATATATATAAGCAGAGTCTTAATAATCTCCAGGCTTCTTTTCCCGAGCTTGACTTTGCAATGGCTCTTTGGGGCATGCCAAGATCTGACTCTAGTTAAAAGTACAGAGACGGGCGGGGCGGGTGGGGGGGGGCGGGGTCGGGGTGTGAGTGTGGGCGGAGAAGGAGATGAACTGGCTTCCCTGGCCTGATCCCTCCTCCAGGTTGCAGGATCCTCAGGGGGAGGATGAAACCCTCACCAGATAAGGAGGGAGAGAGTGGGGGCTGTGTCTGCCACATTCTACCATATTTTCAAATTCTAGTACTTAAGGTTAAATTCTTCCTGTTCAGTGTCCTAAATGTCACACAAAAGATCTTACCAAGTTGTGGATTGAACAAATAATTTGGTGATCCACAGAGTCAAACTTTGTGGTGTTTTTTGGACTGTCTTCAAAAGAAATAAGAATTTTATTTAAAAAAATTTTAATTGTAAAATATATTTTATTTTTAAATTATATAAAGTTTTGGGTTTCAGTCCATGTCATCAGGGGAAATCATAAGAATTTGAGCTTATTATTGTCTTTTTTCTGTCCGGTGACTTTAGTGGAAACCACTCCATTCCATAGTCCTTGAATTCCTCAAGTTGTTCATGTTGGTCTATGACTACTTTGTCCCTCAACACTTCCCTTTGATGGATTATTTATCCAGGTGACCACAGTAATAATTTCATTAGTTGAGATTCTTCCCAGTACTTGCTTCTCTGGGTCACTAGCTCCTGATTGAAGTCTGGATCAACTTACCTGATAGGTGGGGCCTAGGCCTGGAGATAACGTCCTACTAGTAAGGGAGTCTTGGAACTGACTACCTGGGTTTTCAGCCATTATAGGGGAAAGAAGACTCTGCCCCCAACAAGACTCAAAAGATGGGGAATTCGTCAAACATATGAAGGGAATTCAGATGCTGGGCAGCCCAAAACCCATCCAGGGTCTACAGCACCTCCTGACGAAGTTGTTAGGGAGAGTAAATAAGATGACATAGAAAAAGGATCTAACATAGTACCTTATGTTACATTTTAGTAAATGTTAATTCCTAGTGTCTTCCTGGTTAATAAAATAAACAGCACTGAGCCATGAAGAATGGAACTGTGAATATATAGTTAAACTTGAGCATTGACCCTAGATGTATGACGTAAAGTTTAACAGGCAGGTTAGGAAACGTTATATTAATTGTCTTCTGCTCCTTAGAAACCTCCATTTTTTTGGGCCGGGCATGGTGGCTCACACCTGTAATCCCAGCACTTTGGGAGGCCTAGGCGGGCGGATCACAAGGTCAGGAGTTAAAGACCAGCCTGACCTACGTGGTGAAACCCTGTGTCCACTAAAAATACAAAAATTAGCTCGGTGTGGCAGCGTGCGCCTGTAATCCCAGCTACTCAGGAGGCTGAGGCAGGAGAATCGCTTGAATCTGGGAGGCGGAGGTTGCAGTGAGATTGCGCCACTGCATGCAGAGCAAGACTCTGTCTTAAAAACAAACAAACAAACGAGCAGCAACAACAACAAAACCCTCTATTTTTGGTGTAAGCATTGACATTTTGATTGAGAAAAGTATGAATATTCAACATTTTTTCCCTAAAAAGCTCTTTTACAAAACCAGTTTACCTATTTTACCGTTATAAAAAGGAGATAAATTAATCAAAATTTGAATCTATCCTCAGTCATAAAAAGTTGTACAAACTTGGCATAAATTCATCATTGTGTTGATTTTTCGTTGGTCAGGAACTTACTCCTGCTTGCTGTTCTATCTGGGTGTATCACGTTGGGTTTAAACTTATGAATAGATATAAAAGAATAAGTAGAAAAGAGAAAATACTGCTTTGACTTCTCACCTTAATCTGATATTAGAATGAAATTGTTCATGAATTGTGTAGTCACAGCTGCATTAAGATTAGATGCCCCAGAGGCATATTTATTGGCTTGGAAATATTATCTTCATTTGCTGGCTTCCATAAGCAACAAAAGAATGTCACCATTCATGTTTCGCTCTGCATGACTTGGCGATTCCTTCGCATGCATGTATGAGTGTTAATTTCTTCATCACACATTTGCAGAGCCCCTAGTACATCTTGGATGTTATAGCAGGCTCTGAAAGCACAGCAGTGGAAAGACTTGGTCCCTGTACTTACAGTATAATAGGGACAGACGTATGAGCAAGTAATCGTAGTATAATGTGACGAATGTGATAATTAATGCATGCACAAAGAAAAGTGGTGGCCCCAAGGAGAAAATAGTTAATTATTGTTGTGTATGGGGGTGTGGATTTAAAGAAGTAGTCACAGAGGAAGATGTCACCAGTTCTCAGCAGTGGCACATAAATGAAAGGCAATTAAGTAGCAGATGTGAGTTCCTTCACACTTTCTTGTCCCCGCTTCTTACTCCCTCCCTCTTGCTGACTGGAAGTCTCTGAGTCACCACTTAAAGGAGAGCGGCCAGACTCACTGTACTTTAATGTGCTATTTGACTCAGCAGTTAATCTCCTGTGCTACGGCCTGTCTGTTCTGTTGCCAAATTACATCAATTTGTTATCAGACTTTGAGGACTTACTGCTAAGTCATTAAGGCTAACTCTAAATCAGTTCATGAATTATAAATTATTTTGGCAGCGACATTATCCATAGACCTACATAGCTTCTGTCATTTTTGTTGAAAGCTATCTCCATGATTTCTTTTTTTTCTTTTTGAGACAGGGTCTCGCTCTGTTACCCAGGCTGGAGTGCAGTAGTGCGATCTCGGCTCACTGCAGGCTTGACTCCCTGGGCTCAAGCTATCCTCCTGCCTCAGCCTCCCAAGTAGCTGAAACTACAGGCACACGCCACCATACCTGGCTAATTTTTAAATTTTTTGGAGAGATGAGGTCTTGCTATGTTGCCTACGCTGGTCTCGAACTCCTGGCCTCAAGCAATCCTCCCACCTCGGGGTCCCAAAGTGCTGGGATTACAAGATTATCAGTGATAGACTGGATAAAGAAAATGTGGCCCTCCATGATTTCTTGCGTTGGAGGTCTATATTCCACAGAGTAACTGAGGTGGAAACTAGGAGAAAGTTGAGCCATAGCATCTCATGCTCCTCCTTCCAGTTTGGCTAAGTTATGCTATAACTTGTTTTTAGCACTGTTTCAGTTCTTTTCTTTTAATTTCCACAATATTTTTGGCACCTAATATGTACTGCGCCTATTTATAAAGTTTTACTTTGTGCCTGGAACTGTGTTAAATTGTTCCGGTGCAATAATGAACAAGAAGGAGATGGTCTCTGCCCTCCTGAAACTTAACAGAGTACTACTGGTGGAGGCAGAGAATTAAGGAAACTTTTGGAGAACAGGATGCCTTGAGAGCAGATAGAAGGAACATAAAACATGAACTTGGGAATTCAGGATGGCTTCCTGGAGAAAGTGACATTTAAGCAGATATAAAAAGGTTGAAGGAGAGTTAGTTAGATGAAAACTAGGGGATTGTGTTTTAGGAGGAGAAAGATAGTATGTGCAAAGGCCTGGAGGAGGGAGAGCATGAAAGGGACAGAAAGAAGTTCTATGTACCTTGAAAATAAAGTGCAAACTGAGAAATGCAAGGGCTAATGTTTGAAAAGGAAGCAGGGGCCTGATAATGAAGGGACTTGTGAGCCATGCTAAGAAGACTGTCTTACAGGCCAGGCACGGTGGCTCACGCCTGTAATCCTAGCACTTTGGGAGGCCGAGGCAGGCGGATCACTTGAAGTCAGGAGTTCGAGACCAGCCTGGCCAACATGGCGAAACCCCGTCTCTACTAAAAATACAAAAATTAGCCAGGTGTGGTGGCGCATGCCTGTAAAACCAGCTACTCAGGAGGCTGAAGCAGGACAGTCGCTTGAGCCCTGGAGGCAGAAGTTGCAGTGAGTCAAGATTTCGCCACTGCACTCCACTTGGGTGACCAAGCGAGACCCTATATCAAAAGAAAAAAAAAAAAGAAATCTGTCTTACAGAAATACCATTCAAGCCAGCAATCCAATTACTGGACATATACCCAAAGGAATATAAATCATTCTATTGTGAAGACACATGCACACATATGCTTATTGCAGTACTATTCACAATGGCAAAGACATGGAATCAACCTAAATGCTCATCAGTGATAGACTGGATAAAGAAAATGTGGGGTACATATACACCACGGAATACTACGCAGTCATAAAAAAGAATGAGATCATGTCCTTTGTGGGGACATGCATGGAGCTGGAGGCCATTTTCCTTAGCAAACTAATGCAGGAACAGAAAACCAAACACCACCTATTCTCACTTATAAGGGGGAGCTAAATGGTGACAACACATGGGCACATAGAGGGGAATAACATACACTGGGGCCTATTGGAGGGTGGAATGTGGGAGAGGGAGAGATTTAATAACTAATGGAAAAATAGTTAATGGATACTAGGCTTAATATCTGAGTGATGGCTGGGTGTGGTGGCTCAGGCCTGTAATCCCAGCACCTTGGGAGGCAGGTGGATCATCTGAAGCCAGGAGTTTGCGACCAGCCTGAGCAACATGGCGAAACCCTGTCTCTACTAAAAATACAAAAATTACGCACCTGTAGTCCCAGCTACTAGGGAGGCTAAGACAGGAGCGTTGCTTGAACCTGGGAGGTGGAGGTTGCAGTTAGCCGAGATTGCACCACTGCACTCCAGCCTGGGTGACAGAGCGAGACTCCATCTCAAAAAACAAAACAAAACAAAACAAAACAAAAAAACCTGAGCAATGAAATAGCCTGTATAACAAACCCCCATGACACATGTTTACCTATGCAACAAACCTGCACATCCTGCATATGTACCCCTAAACTTAAAGTAAAAGTTAAAGAAAAGAAGACTGTCTTAGGTTAGGGTACTTCAAAAGCAGAAATTGAAGCAAGTGTTTGGATGGAAGTAGTTTATTTGGAAGGTGATTCCAAATAAACAGAATGGTGAAGGAATGGGGAAGTAAGACAGAGAAGGGAAGCAAGCCCATAGAGTTGTGTTAACAAGCAGGTTACTGGACTGGGCAACTGAAGCTCTGTCGCACTGAGACCCTCTGCGAGATGGGTATAGAACATGCCTCTGAGTGGTTGCACCCAGTGAGGAAGTGGGGGCATTTATTCAGCACTTTCATCCCTCAGTGGCTGGAGGTACCTTCTGGGAGCCTTAACTCCCCAACACTTCTTGCCTGCCCTGAACTCTTCAGAGAATGCCCTCAGGCTAAGAGATGAGACACAGCCAGACATTGTATGTAAGCGAACAGTCTGTAAGTGACACCAAGGGCGGGACAAGGGTATGTGGGCAGGACACTGACAGCATCTTCTGAGAGTCTAAACTTAGTCCTGAGAACAAATGAAATCTACTGCAGGGTTGGAATGCATTTTAGAAAGCCAAGTGTGGGCGGGGCGCGGTGACTCACGCCTGTAATCCCAGCACTTTGGGAGGCTGAGGCAGGTGGATCATGAGGTCAGGAGTTTGAGACCAGCCTGGCCAACAAAATGAAACCCCGTCTCTACTAAAAATACAATTAGCTGGGCATGGTGGCGGGTGCCTTTAATCCCAGCTACTTGGGAGGCTGAGGTAGGAGAATCACTTGAACCAGGGAGGCAGAGGTTGCAGTCAGCCGAGATCGCACCACTCTACTCCAGCCTGGGCGACAGTGTGAGACTCCGTCTCAAAAAAAAAAAAAAAAGAAAAAGAAAAAAAAGAAAGCCCAGTTTAGCTGAATGGGCAGGGTGGATTGGAGTGGGCAAAACAAAGTAGACCGATGAATTAGGAGTATTTTAATAAAATTCCTTTCTGCTTAAACAAACCTGAGCAAATTTTGTTGTTTGAAACCAAGGACCCTGAGAAGATGGGTCTGTTCACATGTTGAGTGAGGTAGGGTGGGGAAGATGAGTGTCGCTTTGATGTTGAGTGTGAGGCCTGTGGAACATCCACGCAGGGTTGTTACTTTAGTGATGATAACTGAATGGGGTGAGGGTGATGGTAATGAGATTACCCAGGGATAGAGTTAATGTGGGTAGAGAAGAGGGCGGAAGAGATAGAAAGACCGACATTTAAGGAGGAAGAGATGGCTGGCCAGGCGCGGTGGCTCACACCTGTATAATCCCAGCACTTTGGGAGGCCGAGGCAGGCGGATCACGAGGTCAGGAGATCGAGACCATCCTGGCTAACATGGTGAAACCCCGTCTCTACTAAAACTACAAAAAAAATTAGCCGGGCGTGGTGGCGGGCACCTGTAGTCCCAGCTACTCGGGAGGCTGAGGCAGGAGAATGGCGTGAACCCGGGGGGCGGAGCTTGCAGTTAGCCGAGATCGCACCACTGCACTCCAGCCTGGGCAACAGAGCGAGACTCCGTCTCAAAAAAAAAAGGAGGAAAGGATGCTACAAGGGAGAATAAGAGTAAGCCCGAGAGGCAGGAGGAAATGCGACCTTATGGAGCCCAAGGGAAGAGTGTTTTAAAAGAGAGAATGGCCAAAAAGAGCAAATCCTGCAGAATAGTCAAATAAATTAAGGGCTAAAAATGGTCTATTAGCAGGAGATTTTGGGTAGTTTGGGTGAAAGCATTTTTAAAGAAGCAGTGTAGGGATAATACAGATCAGAAATAATTGAGAAAGGTGAGAAAATGGAGGTAGCAAGTAAGCTCAATTCTTTCAAGAGATTTGCAGGATATGGGATTTGAGGGACTGCTTTCTTTTTCTTCTTCTAATAGAAGAGACTTAAACATATATAAAACGTTAATAGGAAGGAGTAGAATGACTTGGTAGAGGGAGCAATGGAAAGAAGATAAGGAAGCAAGCAGATTGGTGGAGTGAAATCTTGCAGAAGGCCGGGAGGAGATGAGATCAGAGTACGGCAGGAGGGATTAACCTTAGAGGAAAATAAAGGTTTCTAGTTCTTTTTAATAGAAGAAAAGCAGGAAAGGACAAGTGTAGGTTATATATTGTTATTTAATCCTTACACAACTCTCTGAGGGTGGATATTGTTTCCCCCAATTTGCACGTGATGTAGTGGAGGTCCAGAAAAGTGAGGTAACTTGCCCAAAGTCACACAGGAGAACCTAGGCATGACCCCAAGATTAATGCTTGCTTTGAGCCCAAAGTGTAATGCTCACTTACCTGCAATATTTTAAAAGCTTAAGTTCCCTGTAGGGAGTGCCCTGAAAATGACTGGAATTTAGTTAGGTCCTTGTTTTATGACTTGATAAGCTAGAATGCGAAGAGATTTTACTGGAGCAAACATACAGTGCCATTTGGTAGAGATCTAGCGAAAGAAGCTGCCCTCAATTAATGTTTGACTAACTCAGTACCAAAGGTCTGACTTTTCTTCCTGAGTATGCCTGCTAGAATAAACACGCTTGCTTTTGCCTCTCTGTGCTACTGAGATGCACCAACATGGACATCTTATATATATTATATAATATTGACTAATCTAGTCAATATTAATATAGTGCCAACTATATGCCAAGCATTATTCTAGGTGCTCTAGGATAGTAACTTAATCCTAGTTCTATTATTATCTCCATTTTACAGAGGATAAATTTGAGGAACAGAGAGGCTGAGTAATTTGCTCGAGGTCACACAGCTTGTAAATTTGAACCCAGAAATCTGGCTCCTGATCTGAGTCTATGCTCTTAAACAATTATGCTGTTGCCCCTCAGGCAGGAGCAATTAGTCTCTGGTGAAGAGAATGCCTAGACTTGATTCTCAATTCTGATTTTCTGGCTTCTTCCCCATGGACTAAATAGTTGTTTGGCTAAAGGCATAGACTTTAATTTCAGACCTGGGTATGAACCACACTCTACCACTTAAAAAGTTGTGTGGCCTTGGACAAATTACTTCTCTACAGCTCAGTTTCTTAATCTGTAATGTGGGGCCAATAAGAATATTCAACTCAGAGAGTCACTGTGAGGATTAAATGAGATAAAGCATGTTAAGAGCTCAGCAGAATGTGTGTTCCATAGATAAGCCTGGGCTTAAGGAACCCTGGAGATGACGTTTTCATCTATCTCATTCTTCCCTTCCTGTTTTAGTAATCTCATCCAAACTTTAGCTTCTCTTACCATGGATTACTAACCATATGCACTTAAAATCTTTAAAAATCACATTAATATATAATTATTAAAACAATGCTTGTTTACTCAATATAGAAAAGTTCTTAAAAATATTTTAAAAGCTATGAATTATGTTAAACATTATAACTTTATTAAATTTGTTTTTTGTATTTTTTGAGACAGGGTCTTGCTCTGTCACTTAGGCTGGAGTGCAGTGGTGCCATCATAGTTCACTGCAGCCTCGAACTCCTCAGCTCAAGTAACTCCCCAGGCCAGATGAACTCCCCAGACCAGACGCCTTGTCCTCCCAACACTGCCCTGCCCATAGTGGATTTTCCTCTCTGTTCTTTCTCACGTGAATCCTTCTTTCACACAACCCTCTACCTGCAGAGCTAACACCAGCATTTACCACTCACTGATATTCTTTTAACTCGTATATATTGTCAAGTATTGTTGCTTTGAAATGAAGTCTTATTCCACGAGACTGTAAACTTTGCATGCCAGTGACCACATTTTCTATGTAATTTGCTACTTTCTATGGTGCTTTAAATCACATCATTGAAGGGAAATTTTAATTTGTAAATTTGTAATATGACCAAGACACCTGGCTCTGTGGACTGACTCACTGTGGCGACCTGTCCCAGAGTGGGGCAGGACAGAGCAGAGTCCTCCCTGCAGAGAGCAAAGCTGAATCACCCTCTCCTCCTTCTAGAAAAACAGGCTTGAGGCTAAGTGCTCCTAATGCTCATCAGGGCCTTAATGGAAATGCCCAGAAGAGATTGAAGGGAGTAGCCTGAGCTTTTGCAGGAAGAGCCGGCAATGCAGGGGCTGCTCATTGATTAGCTGCTTTGGGTAACATGGCAAATATGATTTTTACACTGAGAGGGTCAAGTTCTGTGTCCAGAGAGCTAACTGAAATTATTTCCCCCCTTATTGAAAGGACAATGTAACGATGCTAAAGAAAACATTGATAACATGACTATTTCCATGTTATGAAATTTATTTTCATTTTATGTAACCCCTTCCAGACTTTGCCTACTTTCATGCATTTATTTTTATTTTTTCTTTGAGATGGAGTCTTGCTCTGTTGCCCACGCTGGAGTGCAGTGGCATGATCTCGGCTCACTGCAACCTGCACCTACTGGGTTCAAGTGATTCTCCTGCCTCAGCCTCCCAAGTAGCCGGGATTACAGGCATGCACCACCACGCCCGGCTAATTCCCATTTTCATGCATTTAAAAAAATATACAGTAGCTACCATTAGAGTGAACATACCATTTTTCAGATGAGTTGGAATCTCAGTGGGAAACTAGATGAACTAATGTTCTATCAGAGGCTTTTCTCACCTAGATGCTGTGTCCCTATCATCTTGATTTTTTTCCCTCTCAATTTTGGCATGACTTGCCAGAGGTCAAATTTTTTTCCTCTGTACTTAGAGCTTCTCAGAAAGATAAAAGTGAATCCCCACCCTGTTTTATCTTTTGTCGCCAGAATGTGACTGGAATGTGAGCAATGGAGAAAAGTGGGTTGAACATTCACAAGAACATACTGTCTGATTGTCTCCTTTTAGACGAGGGCCATCTCTTTTTCCCGAAGGAGTAGTAATAACCCAAACCTAGGACCTGTAGAGATTTTTATTGAGTAAACTCGCCCACAACATATCCTTTATTCTTTCCATTTATTATTCCTTTAACACCTCCTGCCTGTCCTATCCCACCTACACACACTTTCTGCAGGGAGCACACACCACTTTAGACCTGCTGGATTCTATGTGGCCTCCTGAGTTTTATGCGTCCTGGACATTCCTTTGCTCCATCATTACTATGTCCAGGGATGCAGCAGAGAAGAGTGGCTAAAATCTTAGACCACCTGTGTTCAAATCCTGCCTCCACCTTGGTCAAATCACCTGTAAAGTGGGAACAGTAATAGTACCTACTTCATAGTTGTTGGGAAGAACAAACGAGTTAATACTTGCGAAGCACTAGAACAGAGCCTGCAATATAGTAAGAACTCAATGTTAGCTGGTATCCAAATCCAAATTTCTTCCAGTCTTCAAAGACCACATAACATCTTATCTCTTACACAAAATCTTATCTGACTAGCCTCATCTAACCCACGAAATCTCTTACTTTTTTGAAAGAATAACACAGTTGATAGTTAATTTACTCAAATAGCCCCTTGAGACAACTGCAGAATACAAGCTGCTCTCTGCCTATGGAGTAGCCGCTCTTTATTCCTTTCCTTGCTTTTCACTTTACTCTAAAAAAGAAAAAAGAAAAAGAAAGAAAGGAAAGAAAGGGAAGGAGGGAAGGAAGGAAGGAGGGAAGGAAGGAAGGAGACTATCTTGATATCTGTGTTTAAATCTTGAAACAATAAGTGCTGTGGGACTTTGAGGGAGCTACTTAAGTCTTAGTTTTGTCATCTGTAAAATGGATGTTATAATACCTTAACAGGGTTATTGTGAGGTCCAAGTAAGATAAATGCTTAAAAAGTATCTCATACAGGTCCTGACTCATGGTAGACCTTCAATAAATACACAGGCGCTTTCAAAATATATTATTTAAAATTTTATGGATTGTGAAAGTGCAAGTGCATGTAGGTGGGCTAGGAAAGAATTGCACAGAAAATTAAGATAATATAGCACTGTATATAAAGAAAATTACAATAGTCTCATATACGTCTTTCTGGAGCAACAATTTCCCCAGCCAGTAACTCCTACTCTGGAAACTAAACACAGCTGGGTGTATTCCCTTTATTTCTCTCTCTCTCTCTCTCTCGCTCACTCTTGCTCTCTGTCTTGTTCTCTCTTTCTCTCTCTCTCTCTGTGTGTGTGTGTGTGTGTCTGTGCAGGCATGCACTCAAGCAGACACGCATATTTAGAAAAGAAAAGAATCCGATTATATACCAATTTTGCAGTCTGCTTTACTTTACATAGACATTTCCCCATCTCATTTAATATTTTTCAAAGTGATGGTTTTGATGGGCCATATAGCATCCCATGTACATCTCAACAATCTAAACATAACTTATTTAACCATGACCCCATTGTTGAACATTGAGGTTTTCTTTAGGTTTTAGCTATTCTAAATAATGCTGCATCAAATAGCTTTGTATATGAATATCATAAGTATCTTTGATTATTTTGCTAAGAGAAATTCTTAGGAATAGAAATACTGGGTCAAAGAAAACACATTAAAGGATTCAGGTACATATTGCCAACTTTTGCCTTTCTGAAAGGTTGTGTAAATTACATACCTATCAACAGTGACCAGAGGTGCCCATCACATGTCTCCCTTGCCAATGCTCTGTTGTGTTGTCAGTTAACTTTTGGTCTGCTTTATCTATTATCTTTCAATATAGATTGTAATCTTCTTGAGCAGGCACTGTGGTCATCTGCTTCTTCGTACCTGCCTTTATACAGAACATTGCTTGGTGCCATTCACATGGTAGCCCTTGTTAATATTTGCCAAGTGAATGAATTTCTATTCACAACTATCCCTGTGGGGTTAAGAGCTGGAGAAGGGACTTGAACAATCACTTGACCAATCACAAATTGGTCAAATTTGAAAGAGAGAGGTTTGTAGACTTGTCCTCGGTCTCCTAGTGCGATGGGTTAGGTAGAAAACTATAAAATCACAGGTAGTTGGCCGCTGTTCAGGGGACTTGGACAAGGGAGTGGGTCCAAGAGAGAAAAATGATGTTTTTCAGGGTCAGCTCTGCAGCGTGTTTGAAACTGACTTTCTGCACTGCTATTCATTCTTTTTTCGTAACTGGGTGTGGGGAGGGGCGGGATCTACTTTTTACAACTCAGCCATGTAGCAGAATGAGTGGAATTTTCCAGATGGTTCCTCTTGACGACTGTTGGCATAATGGCAGTTTTGCCCCCTGGGAGCCATTGGGCTGCAACCCCTGAAGCCGAGACAGCAGTTTTAGCAGGTCAGATTGTGGGATCCGTGTGTTTTTGTTGGCACAAAGAGCCATGTAGGATTTCAAGCCATAAATACCATTTTTATTTTCCTCATACAGCTCCCTACTAAATGAGCAATAAGGCCAAAGCGAGGAAGGTGTCATAACCCTTTCCCTCAATACACATACACGTCCATCCCAAATACAGTGACTCAGATCATTTCCTGGTACTGGGCACCTTTCTGAATGAGAGTTTGGGGTAATCTGCTGGGAATAACACATTGCTTCAGAATTTTTCTGAATCTACATACCCACTGTGAAGATGAGTTGATGCTTCCTTTCTCCTACCCTGAGAGCCTCCCTCCTCCTGGGATAGTTGTGTTTGTTTTCAGGTAAAAGAGACTTAGAGTGTGAAAGTTTGCTATGGATTTCAGGACATGTGAGCGCATAGTATCTCCCTTTTATAATTTTCCCTGTCATTTGTGAGTTGACCACTAATCCTCCTAATACCCAGTAAACACAGTTGCCCAGGAGGCAGGTAAACCAAAGGGGTGAATCTGGACTGACACAAATTCTCATGGATTGCCTTACTGTGATGGGCCAGTTTTTTTTTTTTTTTTCTTGTCTCTGTATCTATTACAGACGTTATCTTCCAGAGCCTCCTTTCCTTGGAGCCACAATTTCTTTAACTGCCAGGTTGAAAGACTTCACATAGGATTAGGAATTGTCACTGTGGTAGAATCAGCTGCTAGTGTGCAAAGGTTGGAAAACGTTAGAGCTTTATTTCCCAGAGTCCCTTGCGGTTAGGAATTTGTTGTGGTTGAGGCTCTGCCAGTCAGATGCACCTCATTGAGACTTGGCTATGAGAGCCCAGCCATATGTGGAGAGGGAGGGTGATGGGAATGTGCGTTTGCTTGTGCAGACTGTGCCATGGTCCTGGAGCAGCCAGCTGTGGCTATGGCTCCTCATTCAGCAGGCAGCTTCCTGAGCCAGCAGCTCCTTGGCGGCCCAGTTCTGTAGCATGGGTTTGGAAGTCATTCCTGTTGTCAATCTAGAGTCACTTCCTTTAACTAATCAACTCCCCTCCTTCATTAATACTCCTGTAATAAATCCCTCTTTGTAAACTTGCTGATATAATGCATCAGCCGCAAAGCTATGGTTTGTTTTACGTTGTTCATTTGTTGACTGAGATAAAATAAAATGGTTGGAATGTTTTTCTTGACTTTGACTTTATTATGGATTTCTTTCTACCAAAGCCAGTTTTGAACTATCCTGTTCTCTTTTGCATGCTTTTCCTTGTGACTATCGATAACCTTATATTGCACTTTTTCCCAGAGTGAGATGGAAGTTTTTCCCAGAGTTATATTGATGTGTCCAATCATAAAAGTAAATATTCCAGGCCGGGCGCGGTGGCTCACGCCTGTAATCCCAGCACTTTGGAAGGCTGAGGCGGGCAGATCACAAGGCCAGGAGATCGAGACCATTCTGGCTAACACGGTGAGGCCCTGTCTCTACTAAAAATACAAAAAATTAGCCGGGCATGGTGGCAGGCACCTGTAGTTCCAGCTACTCGGGAAGCTGAGGCAGGAGAATGGTGTGAACCTGGGAAGGCGGAGTTTGCAGCGCATCACTGCACTCCAGCCTGGGTGACAGAGCAAGACTCTGTCTCAAAAAAATAAAAAAGTAAATATTCCATCTTTTTTGACCTATTTACTTGGAACAATGCTTTGTGCCAATTCATGGAATTCATATATCACCTCTCCATAAAAGCATAGGGTACTGTGTTATTAATAAGCATATAGCATGTGATGCACATATACCCTGAAGCTTCTAACAGGCACAAAAAAGGGCTAGGAGGAACATTTTGCATTGATTGTCTATCAAGACATCAGTACTGACACTTCATTTTCAACAAAAGTGCACTGCCCCGTGTGTAAGTCATGCCTACCATATTTCCTGACATCTGGGAGTTGACTTAATAGATGCTAATGTGATGTTATTACCAAGGTGTCAAGCTACACCCTCTCCTGATTGGTTCTTCTAGTTCTGCCTTAGGTTTGCTGACACTTTGCTATGAAAAATGGATTCAGACATTGCAGGCATGCAAAGTTCTGGGTAGAAAAACACTGATTTAACTGGGCAAAACTGTGCCCAGTAATTATAAACTTACAATCTATTCCTGTAGAGCCTTCTCCCAATCCTTCAAGTTTGAGTCCTTCATATAGACACAGCTACAAGGGCAGAACAATTAGAGAAGTCAGACTCCAAGCCGGAATGAAGAGTGTTTTCTCATTTTGCCAGCTCTGTGAGAAAAGCTCTGCTGTGTGCTAGCTGCCCAAGGGCAAGCTGCCTCTTGGGGAACAAGCATTTCTGAGGGAACAACAAACATTCTGTCTCAAATTTGGAACTAAAAAAGAACTTTATTCATTGAGGGCAAGGGGATGCAAACAATACAAAAATCAAAAGCTTATCTGGTATTTAACTTTTCTTTCTCTGCTTGTTAAATGAGAGTTAGATTTTATTTTTACATTTGCTAAGGGTCCTGATCTGCTCATGAAATCCTTCTATGGGGGAAGCTGTGGGGCAGATTCCTTAAGCGACCCTTTGGGACAACTCTTATCAGGGAGGAGGGAATTGCTCAATTCTGCCTACTTCTTTCCCTTCTGCTTCATGTGTACTACAAAATAGTCATTGCATGCAATGGTGAGGCCCGCAATTAGGGAAAAGAAGCTCTGGAAGCCCACTTTGCCATCTCTGCACTGGTCCAAGTCCTTCATTATTTTGTCCACAGCCAGAGGGTCTTTTTGATTCTGGAAAAACAAACAAACAAACAAACAAAAAAAACAAAGGCAAGAAATATCAGTCAAAGGTTGCAATGATGAGCTTATTTGATTCGTACTGCTGAGAATTGTGTCTATATCTCCCAATTACTTGAGCTCTTGTTTTAAGTCATAAGCAACCTTTGGAGTTCATCTAAATGTATTTTTTTTTTTTTTGCCTTGAGGGAGCATTTCAGTAATTTCATATTTAGATTCTGCCTAAGAACCACCCTAAGCTCCTTATTTTATGGTTTAAACTTACATTCTCTTATTAAAATTTTATTTCTAATGGCATGGTCAAATCCCTTACAAAGGAAACTCCTTATGAAAAGATATTTATGATTTAGGGAGTAAGTTTTGGATCACTGTCCTATGGATTTTAAAGAGGTGTTAATAATGCCATGGGTTGTTTTAGATTTGGAGAAGGCAGCTCTCATTCTTCTTGGCGCAGCTGAGGCCAAGCTAGTGTGGCCTCATATCATATTAACCACGTGATGCTGAGTGAACCACACAGCTTAGTGGGCCTTTGTGTATCAACGATGAATTGAGGAGGTTGCACTATAATGTTTCTAGAATCCTTCCATTCTTTGAGTTGGTAAGTCTATGCCATCCTATACTCTTCGCTGGATGTTGTATATTGGACCAGTTTCAAAAGGAGTATGTGGGATGGAGTCTTAAACTCCCCATGACTCTCAGTGCCTGGTAAGAATGTATGGAACAGAGACGGGCAGGCAAGATCCCCTTTGCTTTTATCTTGCTTACATGGTGATTGGCTTCAGCACTCCTTTTTGTAGTGATGCTGGTCAGAAGCGGTAAGGTGTGGTTTTTCCTGTAGGGTCCATGCCGTCAACCAGAGAGAGAAATATGGCCTATTTGAGGTTGTTAAAGGGCTCAGGTAAACTATTTATGAATTCTGATGACTATATTCATGAGTATACGCAGTGTTTCAAGTGTGCTAGATGTTTCTAAATTGCACTTAGAAATTCCTAAAAGTATAGCAGCAGCATTTCCCACATGAGCACTGCAAACTCCTACTCTAGCTAAACCTGCTCTATGCAGCTCTTGGTGGGTTTCAGCTAATTCTGGCCTCACCCTCAGCTTCCTGGCTGTGGTCAGAATGAGTGAAATCTGGATGACATAAGGGGTTTACTTTAGAAACAAAATGCGCTGTTAATGCAGTGAGTGTAGGTGTTTCCGGAATTATGACTCTGTGCCTGAATAAATTACCCTGCCATGTTTAGTGCTCCACACTACATATACCCTTTATGTGCCTCATGCCACAAAACCTTTAGGAAGAAAGGGTCTGTGTCTCATGCGATACTCACTCTGGCTCTTAACAACACTCTTAACAAGTGTTTAGTGTACTGAGAATGCCTTTGCCCATAGGACAGGCAGGCTTACAATGAGCACATTTTGTCCTTGCGTCTTAATGCTTGTCTTGAATGATCGTAGAAAGTGAAAGTGACCTTGCAGATAATTATATCCAGCCCTCTCTAATTTTACAGGGGAGGAAACTGAAGACTAGAGAGCTGAAGCAACCTGCCCATTGTTAGTTAAGGCAGAGCCAGATCTTCTAACTCCTGGTCTGGGCCTATATCACAGGACTCTACAAAAGCAGAGGACCTGCATATTCTAACTCATTCTGGGATAGCATTAGGTAATAACTGCAGCTCTGAGAGAGTAGTTAGGCTATTTATATCTGTTTATTTAACTGATATTGATCACATACGAATTATAGTATACTAAAAAGCCTCATGTTTCTTGATTGCAGGAGTCAGGGGCTTGACTAATGTGCTATTTACCAGGCAGATGACAAGAGGCAGGACCCAACGTTTTACCATATCTCCTCTCGCCCTTTAGAGGTTAATGCATTATTCAACACCAAGCACAGAAACAATCTTTTCAGGTGACTACAATTGTGGTAGGGAAAGAAGGGCTTGCATTTCAGTCTACTATTTTGTCATGCAATGTTTCACCTTCGGTTGAATTCAACAGCCACCTCTCAAGAACCTGGAATATAAAAGGACAACTGTGCCTTGTGGCCCCATGTCCTGAGTGATGTATCTGAGCTGATGGCAGAGTCCTCTTCTAGGTCTTCATGCATCTCTCAGTCTGTCAAAGGTGAGACATAAACTCAAACTGCTCCTGTGTTGTCAGAGCATTATTATGTGAAAAGCAGTTATTTCTGGAGTGGCTTTTATTCAGTAGATGACTGACACTGCTCCTTGTAGTATTAGAAAAAGAAAAAACAATCTCTTTATCTGAAGAGATTTAAGAAGGGAGATTCGAGTTGCTCAAAATGGAATGTGACCAGGATGTGGCATCTCCACCACCAGGTTTTTGGACCTGAAGGTAGCCATTTTCTGGTTGACTACTCTTTTGTGAAAAGCTTTGTTTCTCCCAACTCTGTCCCCAACATCGTCACAACAGACACAGATAACCAGATGGAATTTTCCAACAAACAGCTCATATTGTGGTTATTTGTATGCAGTCTTATTTCACCTGCAGACTGTAAGCTCCTTGAAGGTTGGGGCTGTGTCTTCATTACTTTCTGTTTCCTCAACATTATCTTACAAATAGCAGGTACTCAATACTATTTAATAAATGAATGAATGAGGTGATTCATTCATTCCTTCAGGTGACTACATTCATTCATTCACTAGTGGTGACCTCCACAGGGAAGGGATGGAAACAAGAAGGAAAAGAAACCAAGGCCTAGAAGCATTGACTTTTATGTCTGGTTCTTTGTAAGCCTTTCAACACTTACTTCCAAAAATCCAGGGAACTCCTTTTCCATGAGTACTCTCAGGTCCTCCTTTGTTAAGTAGCCTTTATCCCCAGCGAATTTGTGAAATGTAAACATCATGGTTTCCATGGCGTGTTCCATTTGAGATGGCATTTTGGTGTGGTCTGTTGAAGCCTATTAAAGGATGTAAAGTAACAGGGTCTACATTAACTTTTTTTGGCAGACTTTATGCAGGAATTAATTTTGTTTAAATTGAAAGATAAAATTGTATGTATTTAACGTGTACAACATGATGTTTTCAGGTATATATACATTGTGGGATGACTGAATCTAGCTAATTAACATATGCATTACCTCATATAGTTAGCACTTTTGTGGTGAGAACACTTAGCCACTCTTAACTATTTGGCAAGAATACAATACATTGTAATTAACTATAGTCACACTGTTGTACAGTAGATCTCTTAGACTTATTCCTCCTAACTGAAACTTTGTATCTTTTGACCAACATCTCCTGAACATCACTCCAGTGCAATCGCCCCAGCCCATTCTATTCTTTAGTTCTATGAAATTCAGTGTTTAAGATTCCACATGAGTGAGATCATCTGGTAATTGTCTTTCTGTGCTTGGCTTATTTCACTAAGCGTAATGTCCTCCAGGTTCATCTATGTGGGTTTACATTAACTTTTAAGCCATATGTATTGCCAGCCTTTTTAGGATAACTGGAAGGATGGAGATTAGATCATCCATCTGATCTTCTCCAGCTTTAAAAATTCAGTGAATGAATCTAAGAACCAGTCCACCCCAGTTTGGGTCTCTTGTTGGTAGAAATAGACACCTCAGACACTGGTGCTGTAAATAAAGGGGTTTAGCTAACTCCAGCTAATTTGCATGAATAACCTAATGAAGAATAGAAACTCTAATCATTTAGAAAAGCAAGATCAGTGTTCCCCCCCACTTTTTTTTTTTTTTTTTTTTTGAGATGGAGTTTCGCTCTTGTTGCCCAGGCTAGAGTGCAGTGGTGCGATCTTGGCTCACTGCAACCTCCGCCTCCCAGGTTCAAGCGATTCTCCTGCCTCAGCCTTCCGGGTAGCTGGGATTACAGGCGTCTGCCACCATGTCCGGCTAATTTTTTGTATTTTTAGTAGAGACGGGGTTTTGCCATGTTGAGCAGGCTGGTCTCAAACTCCTGACCTCAGGTGATCCACCCACCTCGGCCTCCCAAAGTGCTGGGATTACAGGCCACTGCGCCCGGCCCAGTGTTCCTCTTTTTAACTGACAAAGCACCTACTGAAAGAACAGATAGTTCATAATTTCTCTTGGCACTAGTAAATGGGATTCTTAGATATGGCTGATACTAACAATCCACACTGTCAAGTCTGGTGAATATGAAAACTTCACCCTTCTAAGCTTAACGTGGTAACTTGGTTCAGTGTGATTCTAGAGTTTAGAAATCTGCTTACAAATGAATTTATCTGCTGGGTATATATGTATTCTTTTTTTTTTTTTTTTTTTTTGAGACGGAGTCTCGCTTTGTCGCCCAGGCTGGAGTGCAGTGGCGCCATCTCGGCTCGCTGCAAGCTCTGCTTCCTGGGTTCACGCCATTCTCCTGCCTCAGCCTCCCGAGTAGCTGGGACTACAGGTGCCCGCCACTGCGCCCGACTAATTTTTTTGCATTTTTAGTAGAGACGGGGTTTCACCGTGGTCTCGATCTCCTGACCTCTTGATCCGCCCACCTCGGCCTCCCAAAGTGCTGGGATTACAGGCGTGAGCCACTGTGCCCGGCCTATATGTATTTATTCTTTACTAAAGTTCTGAACTTGTTATTTATTGCAATAAAGACAGTTGCATCTCTGGCAGTAAAATGCAGTTGCTCTACCTAAATAGAAAACTACTCAAAGTCCATTGTCTAGTTCACTTGAGAAGCAACAAGTAATACTATAACCTAACTCATTTGAGGGCCTCCTATGTTGTTAGTGACATTAGACAGATAAGCTGCTCTCACAGTCTGGGGTACAGTGGGAGAGCAAGAGCTTTCATCATGAAGCGTTTATAAGAAAGGAAAGGAAACATGTCAAATCATTACATTTGGGTATAATGAACTAGGGGTATTATGTCTCATCAAGACCCAGTACGTGGTACTTAATAGAACCTCAGTGAATTTTGGCTTAATTGGAAGGAATCATTTGGCGAGAACAGATAAGCTTTGGCTAATATCACCTAAAATCACTACTGGATAGGAAACAGGTGAACGTGAATGGAAACTGTAATATAGCACTGAAAAATAAAAATAAATAATCACAAGAGTAGGCTTTGAGCTTAGATTGAAGGGCTGGCAAATTCCTCTGCTGAAGAGCTCTAACAGGAACCTGAGACATGCTTTGGTCTGGTTCCTATCTCTGAGAGATGCCTGTTCAACACTGATTCTCAAATGCTATCTTTTACAGAGGAGAAGGTGGAGTTGGTAAACATGAGGACTGAGCAATTAACACTTAAGAATTGTAAATTCTACCCCTTCATCTCCAGAAAAGTATGGGAACCAGCAGGCCAAAGAATGCTATAAATCAGAATCTGCCATGAGTCATCTGAAAGGCAGTTAGTTATCTTGGAGAGAGCTGCAAATTAATGCTTCAAGGTCTGCTGTGAGATGAATTCCAGGGGAACCACACCCTTTTCCTTCTCTTCTGACACAGCTCAGATCTGGCTCATCCCCCATCCCTCATATGGGTTTCAGATGGCAGTGGGCTTACAGACAGTCTGCCTTGCCTGGACTGGTACTCCAAGTCCAGCAATTTAAGAGAACTGAACTGGGAGAGTCACCTCTGGGAGAAGGACGTGGGATCCCACCCCAGTTCTTAAATAACTCAGGAAAGGAGTCAGACACCACAGAGGTTTAAAAATACCTGTGCTCAAGTTCAGAGCAGCAGAACACTTCAGGATCAATTCCCAAAGATCCCAGAAATTGGAACTGGGTGGGGTACCTAGTTTACTTTTTTCAGATGACAGGGCAGAAGGAAAGTGCAGAATTAAGAAAGGGAATGCAGCAGGGTAAGGACCTCTAAATTTTAAAAAGGCTAATTTAGGAGCTTCTAAGAAATACAAGTTGTCAGCTGAGGAAATCCTGGCCACCCTTGAGTATCTTCTTCAAGAGAGCAAGGTGAGGCTACCTCACACTGTGTGAGTGCTTAGGTCTGAAGTCACTCAGTCCCATGCCTCTCTTGCCCACAGCCATTACGAAGTGATGGAGCTTCCCTCTCTGAAGTTACATCCTTCTCCCACTGGGTCTTCCCCTCCCCTCCTCCCCCAGCGATTTTATTCAGTGGATGGATTGTGAATATTGCAGCCAGCTGACTCCCTATGTGTCCAGTAGGCCTTCTGCAATAAGGATGCAGAGGAGGGAGTAGCCAGGAGGTGAAAATAGCATTGAAAATCAGTGGAGAAGCCCTTGTCTCCTCAGTAACCAGTGCCCCAAAGGGCACTGACCAGGGCCACAGCAAGGAACTCTGTTTTGAAGAAGGAGTTGCACACTGGCTTTAAAATAAGACAAAGGAAAGGGGGAAATGTTGTGATTAAAACTCTGTTCTCTTGGCTAGAGAATGAATCATGTAACTCTTGTCTGAGTGCAGCCAACGGTTGCCCAACTGAGTCAGCCCTGCCTGGCCCTCCGTTCTTGGGTGGGGCTTGCCTGGGCAGGGCTGTCTGCAGCACTGACTGTTAGCTGCCAAAACTGAAGTTCTTCAGGGACTTCAACCTGGCATTTCCACCCTCACCTAGCCACTCTGCAAGCTCTATTCGTGGGCAGATGTGGGCTTCCTGCATCCTGGTTAGACACACTTTGACAGGAGGGCCTTGGGGCTGGGGCTGAGGGGCAGCAGTGTCCTCTCTATCCCCAATAACGTACTCTTGCACCTGAAATATTCAATTCCATTTAATTGTTTACTTGTCTGCCTGAGATTTAAGCTTCTCTTGATCCAGAACTACAAATTATTCTGCTTTTATTCATGGAGCACTATATAACTGTTATGTGCATAAATGAACCACACAATCCCCTGGGCAGTAGTTGAGGTGCAGGTGTGATTACCCAGGACTAGGCTGAAAGCCTCGTAGCTCAGAGCTCAGGGGGACAATGTGAGAGCTGGGAAGGGCCAGGAAAGGGGCCCCAAAAGTGTTTAACTATGAACGGAACAGTAGAGTACACAGGAGTGCACATTCCATACGCAAAGGAAAAATATGTGTCCTGCTAAACAGGTCTAGTCAGAATGACATGACTGTGCTCCTTCTCTTCTAACACTTGCTGTTTTCTCATGTTTCATTCATCCCATCTTCTACTTTTTGCTTTTCTAGTGCTGCTATCTCACTGCTGAGCTCCACAGGATACAACAGCCTTGCTGTCCACTCACCTTTTATTGAATTATTCTATTCTGATGCCTATACATGCCCTCTACATGTTTGTCTGAGCAACAGGTCTTAAGAACGGAGGCTGAGACATCTTTCTCTGCATAGTTTTCTCTACGGAAAGCAATTCTGGACTCCACAAATTTAGTTACCATAGGAGGAATTCAATTTTCCATTTTTGGTTCTCCCTCCCTGAGCACCTACTTTGAATGTCCCAGACATGGTGTTAGGCATGAGGGTGTTCACACACACATACACACATGCACACACACACAAAGCTCTCCACGGTGCTTGCCTTTGAGGAGTTCACCAGCTAATGGAATACTATTAAAGCATTTGGCCTGAATTCTAGTTATTTGTGTTTCTGTTTCTTTCCTCACTAGGTTGCAGGTTTTTTGAGCAGGGTCCCAATAGCCAGTGCCCCAGCCCTCATAGAACCTGCTTGATGAATTGTTAAGAAATTGATAATGATGTATTTTGGTTGTCCTGGGAGTAGCAGGCAAGCAGAAGTCCTCCTCAGAAAAGTGTCTGCTCCTGAACAATCTCAAATGTTTGCTTTGGACCTATGCCCAGATCCCGGCTGCAGTTTCAAAGAGGACACTTCTGAAGAGTGAGTCGGACTTGCTTTGCTCCTCTGTATCTTGTCCATACCCTAGTTTTCTTACAGCCCACCCAGAAAATAAACGGCAGGACGTCAGTAAAAACAAACATCTGTTATTTAAAATATGTTTGAGGTTTCCTTCCTTTTGCTTTAGAAATTTTGGAGTTTTTAAAATTGAACCCAGAAGGCATTCTTGAGTTTGATCTCTGAAGGGAATTCAGAAAAAATGAGTTGAAGCAATGGATCTGGATCCAGACTGTCTCTCTCACCTCTCACCAAATAAAAGTTGCCCACTAAAGAACTGGGCAGCAAAGGAACGTTTCAGATGCAATTCAGTAGGAAGAAAGAACTTGGAAGAAACCTCCTTCAATCTAACCAACTACATCAATTTTTCCTTAAAGAATGCTTAGGCATCAGCTAATCAGCCAACATAGCTATTGTCACAACTCTTTTTAGTTAAATCCTTTGGTAGGATGGGTGGTACTTATTTAGTAAAGGGATAGAAAGTGCGGAAAATTGTTTAAATGAAGTACATTCTTTTTTTTGCTTTTGATGTGGATTCCTAAATTTGTTGAGTCCCCAGAAAAATGAGAAACTTAAGATGTTAAAATTTTAGTCTAGCTTTCTCAGCACTTTGAGTGCTAATTTATACATTATAACCCTGAAAGAATTCCACTGTTTCTCTCAACTTTATGCTTTAAAAGACTGGACTGTGTCCAAGGGTATACCAAGTGGGTTGTGCTCTACAAAAGTCACATTTTTTGAACTGTCAGTAGAAAGCAGGGAGGCACACAGTCTCAGCTCCACTCAGCTCAGGCCTGACCTCACTGGAGTGGCTGCTTAGGAGGCTGGCCAGAGGCCAGCACACGGGAGGAAAGGGGCCTATATGATGTGTCGGAGAAAAGCTAGGAAGAGCATCACCTAGAAAGCAGGGTGAGATCCAAAAATTGCTTCATGCCTAGTAGACCAAAAAAATTGGAAGAACCTAGATAAGAAACTCCAAATGGTGGATCAAGGGCTACAGTGAAGAAACTACCCTCTGGCTGTGAAGGAACAAATATACCATTTGGAAGGGATGATTAAACAGAAACTGGATAGGAATCTGTGGGGGCAGGGCCGATGAAGAAACTTCCAATAAGTTATATGAACTCATTCCCACTCCAACCCCTGGCATTATCTTTTGCAATCTGCTGAAACATGTTGGAGGCAAAGATCACCGACTGGGTGTTTCCATGAGCCTGGCCTCACCTAAAACGCATAACATAAAACTTCACTCCTGGAGACTGAAACTCAAGCTTCTGGGGAAAAATATCCGCAACAACTGCAAACCTCTTAATGGGAAAAGCTACCTCCCAAGTAAGGCTGAGGCAGGCTGCCAGGCGCATACTGGCCGATAACGAAAAGCGGTCTCGCCAAGGCCCTTACAGATCTAATTACTGCCCTCACCGGCAGTTCAGTCGAGAAACCTCTCCTGCAGACTGGCGGCCAGACCAGGTGTGACTCACTTCCTCTTGGAAAATGCCTTCTGAGATGGCACAGTTCTCTTTTCCTTCAGGGAGTGTTCTGTCCAAACCATCCACCGAGAGTATCTGCAACCAGCCACACCCACATGGTCTCACAGCTGAGTCACAGGCCTCAGACCACTAGGAGAATCCTGGAGCCCTTTGTGCTAACCACACCCTGCAGAAGCTCCCGCAAAGACGGAACTGGGTGGGGGCAGAAAACGGGGTGGGCTTAATGCATCCCAGAATCTGGCTTAGGGCTCCCCTGTGCTGGCCTGGCTTGGAGCGCTCTGCATTCCACCCCCAGCCAACAAGGAAGAGCTCCTTGTTTCACTTAGGCAGAGCTGGACTGAGGCTGGACAGGGCAGCAGTGTCCACGGCTAGGGGCAGCGCCATTCCTTCGGCCAAAGCACAGGTGGTGAACCAAGTACCAATGGCACGTCTGTCTGTCTCACTGCACCAGGCCAAATTAATCTATGATTGGAAGATCCTTCATCAAAACTGCTCTTCCTCCATCTCTTTCTGGTTCCACTTATTAAGACAGCAAGGGAACCCTTTCAGTAGAGAAACCACGTCACACAGGGCCCTCTCCCACAAACCCCAGCCAAACTGCTTTAGAAAGAAAACAAGTGGACCTCCCTCCCTCAGCAGGAAGACCCTTCCCGTCGAGCAGACAACAGGAAGCCCCAACCAGAAACGCCTGTTTGGCCGACTGACTAAGGGTTACGGAAGGGACGCCCCCAGCTGCCTACTCGTCCTACCCGCGCCTACTTGGGCGGTACAGCCGGGAGGAGGCTACGAACATGCAGACCCGGCCTGCGAGCGGAACCCACCAAGAAACACGCCAGCCAGGGCAGGGGCGTGCAGGAGGGATTTGGTAACCCGAGAGACGAGTGGGAAAGCAGGAAAGGTGGGAGTAAAGCAACGCAAACATAAAGGGAGGAGGGAAGAGGTTCAGGGGCACCAACACCACGGTCCCCTCCTAAAGAACAAGTGCCCCCTCCTCCGCTCCGCGTGGGTCTGGGGGCGGCCGCGCCCGGGCCGGGGAGGGGCGCTGCTGGCCTCATTTGGGTGTGGCCCGGAGCACCGAGCAGCGGATTCCCTACCAGCCGCTCCCCGCCCAGCCCCGCGGTGCCCCGGACGCCCCGCGAAGCCGGGTGCAGGGGTTTCCCCGGGCAGCAGGTCCGGGCCTGGGGACTACCCAGGAGGGGCGTGTGGGCCGGGCGGAGCTCACCTTGACCGAGGCGCGGCGGACGCTGGGCGAGCTGGGCGAGCTGGAAGCGGGGCGGAGAGGCGAGCGCGGCGAGCTGTGCGCCTTCCTTAGTACGTGCGGCTGGTGGGTAGAGGGAGGCGGCGCGGGAGCGGGAGGAGCCTGGCGGGCGCTCGACAGGGCGCTCCCCAGCCCTGTCTCCTCCCCCTCTTCCTGCCCTCGACTCCCCCGACCCGGGGCGCGCGGCCCACGCCCTGCCCTGGCTCCCGGACCCGCCTCACTGAGGCCTCGCCCGCCCCAGACAGAGCGTTCTTGTAAACTTCTCTTCAGTAGGAACGGTCCTGCTCTCGAATATTTCAGGGCATCCCCACCCTGGGCCTGCCCTTCCTCTCGGGTTTGGTTTTAGAAAGTGTAGAAATCAAAGAACCCAGCCGTCCTGCGGGTGGGGCACGCTGGCGCAGAACCAGAGGTAACCGGCTCTGCGGGCACCTACGGGTCTAGGAATTACTTGCAGGATGACCCTGCAGGGAGTGGCACGTGGAGTCCTATCGACCTCAGAGGCACTATCAGATTAGCCCTAGGAGGTCTGTCCGGGGGTCTCGGCGGCCTGCGCCAGTGGAGGGGCGGCACCTCCCCAGAAGCCGGGCTCCCAGCCCTACCGGCCCGCGAAGTGCCGCAGGGAGGGTGCGGTTTGGCTTGTCAGCACCCAGGGGCGTCACAAACCCTTTGTTGAACAGGGGATTTACCCCTCTTTGTGTGGCGTCACTTGATCAATAGTTCAGTTTCAGTGTGGCTAATAGTGTTAAAAACTGGCCGGGCGCGGTAGCTTACGCCTGTAATCCCAACACTTTGGGAGGCCGAGGCGGGCGGATCACCTTAGGTCAGGAGTTCAAGACCAGCTTAGCCAACATGGTGAAACCTTGTCTCTACTGATACAAAAATTAGCCGGGAGTGGTGGTGCGCGCCTGTAATCCCAGGAGACTGAGGCATGAGAATCGCTTGAACCCCGGAGACAGAGGTTGCAGTGAGCCGAGATCGCACCACTGCACTCCAGCCTGGGTGACAGTGAGACTCTGTCTCAAAAAAAAAAAAAAAAAAAAGAAAAGAAAAAGGTTAAAAACTAAGTTTCCAAGGCATTATGCTGTGGTCCTTAAAAAGTCCTTTGGAAGAATTTTCTGGAATAAATTTAGAGAAAAGCTAAGTGTTTCCTAGGGGATGCTTACCAACTCCTCGCCCCTCCCCCCCGCCCCCTTTTATTTTAATTGTGTCTTAGGGTTAAATACAAACTACTAGCAGCTGTGGGTGGAAAAGAGCCCAATCCCAAACTCTGGGGTTTTCCTTTGTTCCCAAGGGAGGCCTTGGGAGGAATGAATGATCCCAAAGGAATGAGCAGACTTGGGGAATCCTCCAAGTGCCACCTCTGACTAATATTGGCGGTTGCCAGGAAAACCCAACTTGGATTTCAGCTATTACTTTCCCTGCAACCCTGGTGCTGACTATTCAAGGGGACAGCTCTTCAAGATCTTCCTGTATACAGTACTTCCCAGTCCCCAGGTCACAGTCACCAGTGGAGGAAATCTCGGATCCCTTTTGTTGCAGGGATTGCAATGCGACTTGGTTTAGAATGGGAATGCCTGGGTTTGCGTACCCCCACTCATCTGATTTCTTTATCTGGTCCACAGACCTTAGGGGTGCTTTAGTGTATGTGGTAGGCCTGGGAATTCAGGGATTAGAGAATCAGTCTCTTCCTCTGAAGAGTTCCAAGTACTGGGCGTTAGATAAGCAAACAATTAAAATCCAGTGTGCTTAGTGAATGGTAGAGGATACTATTGGATACTAGGAGAACACTGAGGAGGGGCTTCCAAGTCCTCTTGGAGTGGTCACAGAATAATTTCTGCAGGAAGCAACATTGGGTAGAAATTTAAAAACAACAGTAACACTTATTGTAACTTTTTAATCTGTACAAAGATTCCATTCTTAGAAGGCTTGGAAAATATATCAATGTATAAAAAATGATTTACAAATACATGAGCCGAAGATAAACATTTTCATATTTCTAGTCTTTTTATGTATATGTAACAAATATTTGCATAATTGTGATCATACTGATTATAAAATTAAGTACAGTCATTCACTGCATAACAATGTTTGAGCCAACGATGGATCACGTATTCAACACTGGTTCCATAAGATTATAATAGAGCTAAAAAAATTCCAGTTGCCTAGTGACCTTGTAGCTGTCTAGTGCAATACTTTACTCATGTGTTTGTGGTGATGCTGGTGTAAACAAACTACTGTGCTGCCAGTTGTATAAAAATACAGCACATACCAATTATGTGTAGTATGCAATACTTGATAATGGTAATAAATGACTATGTTACTGCATTATGTATTTACTACACTATACTTTTCATCATTATTTTAGAGTTTATTCCTTCTACTCATTAAAAAAACAGTAAAACTTAAAAAAAAAGTTTAAAAAACAGCCTCAGGCAGGTCTTTCAGGGGGTATTCCAGAAGAAGGCATTGTTATCATAGGAGATGTGTGTTTTTGCCCCGAAGACCTTTCAGTGGGACAAGATGTGGAAGTGAAAGACAGTGATATTGATGATCCTGACCCTGTGCAGGTCTAGGCTAATACGTGTGTTTGTGTCTTAGTTTGTGTGTGTGTGTGTGTGTGTGTGTGTGTCTGTCTTAGTTTTTAACAAAAAACTTAAAAAAATAAAAATTTTAAAAATAGAAAAAACTTACATAAGAAGGATATAAAGAAAGAAAATATTTTCCACAGCTGTATAATGTGTGCTTTAAGCTAAGTGTTATTACAAAAGAGTCAAACATTTAAAGAATTTACAAGTTAGGCTGGGTGCGGTGGCTCACACCTGTAATCCCAGCACTTTGGGAGGCCGAGGCGGGCGGATCACGAGGTCAACAGGTCAAGACCATCCTGGCCAACATGGTGAAACCCCTTATCTACGGAGAAAGAACTAGCCAGGCGTGGTGGCACGTGCCTGTAGTCCCAGCTACTTGGGAGGCTGAGGCAGGAGAATCGCTTGAACCCAGGAGGCGGACGTTGCAGTGAGCCGAGATTGCGCCAGTGCACTCCAGCCTGGAGACAGAGTGAGACTCCATCTCAAAAAAAAAAAAAAGAAAGAAAAAGAAAAGAAAAAGGAATTTCCAAGTTTATAACGTAAATTTACAGTAATCTAAGGTTAATTTATTATTATTATTTTGGTTTTTTGAGACAGGGACTCCCTCTGTCGCCCAGGCTGGAGCGTAGCAGTGTGATCTCTGTTCACTGCAACCTCCGCCTCCTGGGTTCAAGTGCTTCTTGTCCCTCAGCCACTTGAGTAGCTGGGATTACAGGCATGTCCCACAGCGCCTGGCTAATTTTTGTTTTTTTGGTAGAGATGGGTTTTCACCATGTTGGCCAGGCTGGTCTCGAACTCTTGGCCTCATGTGATTCACCCATCTTGGCCTCCCAAAGTGCTGGGATTATAGGCATTAGCCACTGCATCTGGCTAGGTTAATTTATTATTGATAAAAGAAAAACTGTTTTAAACATAGTGTAGCCTTAAGTGTACAGTGCTTCTAAAGTCTACAGTAATGTACAGTAATGTCCTAGGTCCTCACATTCACTCACTACTCACTGATTCACCCAGAGCAACTTCCAGTCCTGCAAGTTCCATTCATGGTTAAGTGTCCTATATGTATAGCATTTTAAATCTTTTATACCATATTTTTACTACACTTTTTCCATGTTTAGATACACAAATACTTACCATTGTGTTGCAGTTGCCTACAGTATGCTATTCAGGGTTGTAGCCTCGGAGCCCTCGACTGTACCATACAGCCTAGCTGTGTAGTAGACTATACTATCTAGGTTTGTTACAAGTACATTCTATGATGATTGCAGGATGAAATCATGTAAGGACACATTTCTCAGAATGTATCCTCATCATTAAGCGACACATGACTGTTTCTATTTTTGTCCCATACTCTTTTCTTTTGTTCTTACTTTTTCCTATGTTACTAAATATTTATCAGGATCATGTGTTTATTCATTTAAATCATTCTTTTCACCTTTTTATTTGACAAGTAACTGTTCAACTGTACTGTACTGTGGCTTCTCTTTTCTCTCTTCTCCAATCTTCCAGCAGAACTCTGAGGCCCTAGTGGGTGCATTTTCAGGAGGATGCTGCAGGGTTTCTAAAACATTGTGCTGAGTACTGGGAATACAGTGATGAAAATGGTCAGCACACCTTGCTCTTCCTGTCCTCATGTGGTTTCTTAATGATTCTGTGTACTAGCAGGTCCATAAAGCTTCAAGTATCAGCCATGCTTATAGTCTCTCTAGGAAAAGGGGCCCCAGGCAGTTCTTTCTCCGGGAAGTAGTTATACCTTTTCAACCACATGCATTCAGTGAAGCCAGCTCTGCTTCCCTAGAGAAAACTGATGGCACCAGGGACCAGTGCCTAAGCCCGAGCTGCCCAGCAAGGATAGTGTCTTAGCAGGAGGGTAGCCAACTGAATGGCCATTGGAGGAATGAGAGCAGAGGCCCCATCCATGTGGTCTCTGAAATGATGAGAAAGCAATGTTCAAATCTTCTACCATGGCTGAAGTAGGTTCCAATGTACAAAATGTTGGGAGCTGGAGAGATTGATCCACTAGTGAGGCAGTATTGGGAATTTTACCACTTCTCCATGTGGCACAGCCACAAAATCCTATTACCCTCAACTTTTTTGGGTTTGTGGCTGTGGCACAGAAGGTGGGCTATCTACCAGAAATGTGTGTTCCTCTTTTCATAGTGTAGAGTTTTGGCCGCTCAGCTAGGGATTGTATTTCTACCACCTCATGCCCCTAGGTAGGACTATGTGACTAGCCACCAACACAATGGGACTGGAAGTGATATGTGTCACTTGCAGGCCAAGGCAGTAAAGAGGTGACTTTTCCATATTCTTTCTCTCCACCTGCCAGGACTCCAAGGCTCTAAGGATGGAAGAGTCATAGTTGGAAAGAGCCTGGGTACCTGAATCACTGTATGGAGGAAAATCACTTGCTGAGCAGGAACATCCTCATTGGACTAGCTATGTGGGTGAGAAAGAACCTTGGAATTTGAGTGTTTATTTGCTACAGCATAACCTTAACAAAGTGCTGGTATTGAGTGCTAGTATTTTTGGCTGCACATTTGAAAGGATTAATTTGCATGTGTACTAATTACACTATTATACTGATGACACCTCAGCATAGTGTCATTGTTTGAGCAGAACTACTTACTGCCCTGGTCACTCTCTTAGATACTTATGAAGCAAAGTTCTCACAGGTCTTAGCAAATGCATAGTGTCATTGTTTCTTGATGTGTATCAGGCTGTGCCCTGTACCACATGGAAACCTGTGAAAACCCAGCTCAACATTCTCTCTGCCCAGACACCATGTCAACAGCATGAATCATAGTTGTATAAACTTTACCTACAAATTGCAATACCTTGGGAAGGAGTCTCAGCACTTCTTCCTGCCTCCTCAGTTGAGAATCACTGATTTACAGTGATCTGGTCAAGACTTTTTGCTGGCAATCCAAAAAGGAAGACAAACCAACCAACCCAGGTATGGCTGTATTAGTAGCCCCTAGATAGGGAAATCCTATAATTTGTTAAACATTTCCCATATTTTTTTGAACATTTAGGTTGTTTCTAATTTTTTACTGTCAAAGCTAAGTATATATCAAAGACTACTTTTGAATAAATATATTTGCCCACATGTTTGTTTCCTTATGATATGTTTCTATCAGGAGCTATCTTTTTTCATTTATTTATGTGGATTTTAAGGGACAAGTAGGAATAAGCCCCGTTCTGTGGGGGCAGACAGGAGGGAAAGGCATGTGCCTGATGGAGTTGTGGGGTAATATGTCTGTGCCAGGAACTGCCTGCTGTTCTGCATGAGGAGAGTGCAGCATCCTTTAGAGCCTTGGATGGGGATGAGTCTTGAGAGAAGGTGTCTTTCCTGGGGTGCCTGAGATATTCTGCTAAGGAGTTTCCTAAGGTAATAGGAGCCGCTGAAGAATGTGAAAAAGGGCATTATTAGCTGCATGGCTCTGGGCAATTCATTTCACCACTATGAACCTGGGTCTCCACCTATCTTCTGGGATGATGGAAAAGACTGAACCATCTAATGAACTTGAAGCCATCCAGCTCAGCAAGCAACAGGTTCTGGAAGGCAGATCCCTGCCTCCTCTGTGTGATCTCCCACTCTGTGGAGGGGCAGTGGTCAGGAAGCCAAACGGGGCTCTTCTGTTGTCCAGGGTTTCTAGTGTGTGTGATTCGTGAACGCCTTTCAGCAGACTTTTGTCTACGGGACTGGGAGGACTCCACCAAGGCTGTGCTTGCTGTGCTGACATATCTCTTGGAGCTGCAGAAGCTGAAGGAGTGTAGCTTTTTAATTTTTTTTTTTTTTAAACATAGGATAGCTGTTAGATTGGGGTTGAAAACCACCTGTCTTCTCCTACAGGTGAGCTGCAAATTCTAACAATTATCATCTACCAAATATTTACTGCATACCTACTAATTCCTGGCATGTTATGGGTCTTGGAGATACGTCAATGACTAAGACAAATTTCTGCACTCACAGGCCTTACATTATAGTGGGAAATGATGCAGGCAACCCCCAAAGTGGAGCTTAGCCCACTGGGTTCTTGGCTTTGCCTAGGAAATTCAAGGGCAAGCCAGAGGTAGAAGAAAACAGCTTTAGTGAAGAGGCAGTGTTATAGCTCCATGACTACTCCTACAGAGCAGGGCTACCCAGTAGGCACAGAACAGCAGCTCAGGGCAGTTTTGCAGTCATATTTATATAACCCACTTTTAATTGCATGCAGATTAAGGGGTGGTTTATGCAGAAATTTCTAGGGAAAGGGTAGTAGCTTTTGGGTCATTGGGTCATTGCCATGGAAAGGGGTGGTAACTGCCCAGGTATTGCCATGGCAATGGTAAATTGACATGGCACACTAATGGGCATGTCTGATTGAAAGCTGCTTTTGCCCAAGCCCTGTTTTAGCTAGTCCTCAATCTGATCTGGTGTCTGAGCTCCGCCTCTGGCGTCAAGTCCCACCTTCTACCTCAGGAAGGCAAATAAAATAGAAATAGACGGGAAAATGAAACTAATACAAAAATTTGCTAAGTTTATAATGAGTGCCATCATGGGAAATCAAGAGTCTGAGTGGGAGAATTGAAGGGACCCATTTTAGGTAGGAAATCAGGAAAGACTTCTCTGAGAAGGGGATACTTAAAGCCAGACTTAGAGGAGGAAGAGAAACTAGGATTGCAAATAAAGGAGGGGTGGGAGGAAGTGTCCCAAGGGGAGGAAAAAGCCATGAAAAGGCCCAGAGATGAGGAGAAGCTGGGTCTGTTAGAGGAATTGAAAAACCACTAGTGTGTCTGAAGCAAGGCAGGTATGACATGGGATGAGGCCGAGAGGGAGTACAGCTGAGCTACAGGGATCTGGTCAACACTTTTTTGTTGGTAATGGAAAAAATAAAACAGCTATGTAATATAGTGGTTATAAGTGTAGGCTCTGAAATTTCAGACAGGCTTGGGAGGAAATCACATTTTCTCTGCCCCTCATTAGCTGTGTGATCTTGGACATGTCCTTTTCCAGGGAGAAGACAACTTACTCTGCACCTTCAGTGAAGTGATCAGGCAGAACGGAATGCTAGCTTGTCTGAATCCCAGTGTTTGGCACTGGGGGAGAACTCTGTAAGACATGACCTGCCCATCATGGGCTGTGGTCTGCCAGAGTGATAGGGTGCATTTCTCCTTTCTTCATTAAAACTTGAGAGCAAGTGGTGTTCCAGGCAAACATTCGGATGCTGTGTCAAAGGGAAACAGTTACTGAAGCCACAGATACTCTTTGTTCATTGATGATACTGGAATGTGGCTGGGGAGAGCTCAGACCCACAGAAATTGCACTCTGTGGGACCCCAGTGACTCAAACCCCTTGTGAAATGCTGGCTGCTTGGTGTGAACTGACGCCTCAACAATGTTAGCAGCAGCTAGCTCTGGTGTTTCTGGGCAGTCCTATTGGCTGAAAGCTGGGGAGGCTGCCATAAGGCTTTCTGGAAATATTTAAAATGGACAATTTACTGGGAAAGGGTGTGTTCTTGCTTTGTAGCTAATGCTGTGGGACCCTCTGGTGGCCACAGTGGGAGTAGCTTGGCAGTGGGGTTTACTTTCTCTTGAGTGGAAAGGCAGGAAAGCCTTGGCTGGAAACCAGAGGATTGAATATGGGGCTGGAAAGATTACCTAGTTGGCTTGAGATGGAGGCTGTGATTTAGGTTGACATCCTACCCCATTTTCTCTTGCTTTTGGCAGCATTTCTCTGGGCTTGAGCAGTGAGAAAAGTAATGCTCTGTGTACAAGATGCCAAAAAAAAAAAAAAAAAAAAGGTGAAAATAGGCTGTTAAGTTGAACTAGAACTAGTGTCTGGTACCATATGGACCAAAACCTCAGTTTGGGCATAGGATTCCACCAGTTTTATTGGTTGACTTTTAAGTGAATTCATTCCAACAGCTTTGAGCACAGATATTCTGAAAGCTGAAGTGCTTAGCTGGTGGAGGATGTACTGGCTAGTAATTAGTGAGGCATCTGTGAGGTCTTATATCATGTGACCAGTGTATGGTCATATGACCAACATATGGTCATTTGATATAAGAACACAAATGGGCTGGACGCGGTGGCTCATGCCTGTAATTTCAGCACTTTGGGAGGCCGAGGTAGGCAGATCCCTTGAGGTCAGGAGTTCAAGACCAGCCTGACCAACATAGTGAAACCCTGTCTCTACTAAAAATACAAAATTAGCTTGGTGTGGTGGCGCATGCGTGTAATCCCAGCTGCTTGAGAGGCTGAGGCAGGAGAATTGCTTGAACCCAGGAGGCGGAGGTTGCAGTGAGCCGAGGTCGCACCACTGCACTCCAGCCTGGAGACAGAGCAAGACTCTGTCAAAAACAAACAAACAAACAAACAAACAAAAAACAAAAAACCCCCACAAACATACTCCAAGTCTTCTTTTTAAAAACTAACACAATAATTTTATATTCTACGAAGTTCTGTCTCGTATGTTACCTTATTTGTTTCTTATGATCACTCCAATAAATATTTTAGGTTGATTAGTGCTATGATTATAGTAATAATTTATTGTGGTTTACGTATATTATCTGTAAATCTAACAAAAGCCCTGTAAAATAGATACCCAGTCTGTTTTCAGATGTGGAAAGGAAGCTCAGAGAGGCTACATAACTTCCCTAAGGGCATTGATATAGTCCTATTGGAACCCAGATAAGCTTAGTCTCAAAGCCTCCCCTCTTGTCACCACCTGACTCTGCCTTACTCTTGGTAGAACCGCAGCGATGACAGCTGCTTGGGAACATAACCACAATCTGGGTAGGAACATGAGAAGTGTTCACAACCAGCACTGAGGTGAGGTAGCATATGTGGCCAGTGCTGCATGGGGGACTTCAGAACAGCAGGCTCCCTCTTGGCTGGACTCTTAAGAATAACTTCATGGGTGACATAGGATTTGAAGTGAGCTTTGCAGGTTGGGTCAGATTTGATAGGCTTGATTGAGCATATGGGACAGGAGCTGAGAGAAGAGTAGTCCTGGGGGAGGAGTAACATGAGGGAAGATGCCGAGGGGAGTATGCACAGGTCACACTGGAGGAACAGCAAGAGTGGCTAGAAAGAGGGATTGGGTGAGGGATGAGGGCTAGATTATTGATGCTTTTGAATTCCAGCCTAAAAACTTAAATGGTAGACACAGTGAAATCATAGAGGGAGGAACCACGGCCAGCTGTGGAGGAGAGAGCAGCTGTGATGCGAGAATGGGGTGGAGCTGGGAGAAAATGAGGGCCAGGAGATGAGGGAGGCCCACCCGGGAATGATGGTGGCAAGCGTGCATGAGAAGGTACAGATTTGAGAGAAAGAACAGGAAGAATCTGCAGGCTGCTGCTACTGAGCTCTTGGCCATAGGGAGAAGAAGGAGCAGAACTGCCTAGAAGTTTTCAGACCTGGACACCTTGTGCTCTGGTGCCTGCCAAATGCAGGGAGGAGCACTGGTTTGGGAAGGAAGGTGCAGACTAAGCTGCTAAGCTGCTGGTGGGTTTTCTTAGGTGAAAACAACCTGCTTTGTGATTAGTCTTAAGTTGTTTGCCCCACCTCTGATGTGGCGACCTGCAAGGAAGGGTGTGTAGACACTGGTTCTCTCAGTTGTTGGTTCATAGATAACTCTTTCCTGGGCAACACTCTATGGCTCCCTGCACAGCTCACAGTCAGGCTGGAACTCTGGCAGGATGCCTGGCTCCAGCATAGTTTTCCCCAGCCAGGCTCAGCCATCTAGTTGTGAGGGCATTAGATTGGGAGTCTGTCATTTGGCTGTAGCTGCTGGGCTGGGTGCTGTGGGGAATGCACAGATGAAGGCAGCATGGTCCTTCCGTTTGAAGAATTCACACTCCAGGTGAGGAGACAAGTGGTGATGGAAGGCAGTGAAGGGAGGCCAGAAGGTAGACATACTGGCTGGGGACAGATTGTAGGACCAGATAGCCACTAGGATTTGGCCAGATGTGATTTCCACCATGAAGCCTCCCCACCCTCACCTAGACCGGGGTTGGGTGTTGCTCCCTTAGCCTCTTGTGGCCCTTATCATAGAGTAGGGCCTATCTGCCTATTTGTCTCCCTTGATGCTTGTTGTCTCCCTTGATGCTTGTTGGTTCCTTGGGGAGAGATTTCTCTTGGTGTGTTGTGTGTTCTGAGCAGAGTATGCTCTCAGTGGATTTTGGCAGGAACCATAAATCGGTGATCAACACAGGATGATAAGAAGAGTTGTCCTGAGGCATCTGAGGAAGGGAAGAGTGCCATGATGGAAATGTCCCTATAGCCCACGTCAGCCTGAGCGTGCTCAGTTTCTCTTTTTTGAAAAACATGACAAAATTTATCATCTATTCCAGCAAAAAATGAGTTAAAATGTTTTAAAACACATTCAGACTTTTTAGCTTAATCTGTTCATAAACCATAACAGTAAATACATTATCCGTGACTGTTGTGAAGGTCTATTCCTGATAGAAAAGCTTCCTGGTGTGAGACACCTGTCCATCACCTTGACCCGACACATGATCATGCATATTTTTTCCTGTTACTGTTTCATGGTGGCAGCTGTGGTGAAGTCGAAGGCAGATTAGACAATCGATTTGAGCTCTGGTTCTCTCATTCATTAGCTTTGTGACCTAAGGCAAGTCACTTAACCTCCCTGCACATATTTCTTCATATTCAAAATGAATATGAATATATATATATATAATAACGACTATTTGAGAAACCCATTATATTTTACAAATCCATTTTTTTGGTATACAGATGTTCCGAAGCTTATGATGGGGTTATGTCCAGGTAAACTCATGATAAGTTGAAAGTATCGTAAATTGAAAATCCAGCCCAGAGACTTTTTGGTAAAAGAATCACCAATACTTAAAGTCTGAAACTTTGTGGTTGTGTATTGCTTTTGCAACATCAGAAAGTCAAAAAGTCTCGTTAAGTTGAACCATTGTAGGTTAGGGATTGTCTGTATTTATTCAGGTACTTGCTGAGTGCCAGCTGTATGCCTGGCACTACCTAAACACTGTGGATACAGAAATAAAGATACAGTCCCTGCCTTTGGGAATCCCAGTCTAACAGGGCAGGAAGACAAATAGAGCAACACTTACTTCTTATTATCATGGCCGAGGTGACTCTGATTGTTGCTGGAGTGCAAAACAGAAAGCAGAGATATCTGGAGCTTACGGGGTGTTAGGGAGGCTTCCTGGAGGAGGAGGTACTTAAAGAAAATCTTGACAGAAAAGTAAGAGCCAGTCAAGGAAGGTGAGGAAAATGAAGTAAGGGAGAAGCCCCTGGAGAAATACAGATGATTTGGAGGTTTGTAGGTGTGTGGGGTGTGTGTTCAGAGGCTGCAGGAGATCAGGACATGGAAACCACAAAGGGCCAGATCACTAAGAGCCTCCGATGCTGAGTAAAGACATTTGAGCCTTATTTTGAGTATGGTGAGGAGACATTGAAAGTTTAACACTTATATATTTATATTTCTGATTATAAAGTTACTGAGTATCCACTGAGAGAAAAATGAAAAATACAGAAACATATAAAGAAAAAAAGGATATCCAGAGACAACCATTGTGCATATTTTGGTAAATACACTTGGTGATATATATATAGCACTATAGCTCCATAGCTATAGATATGGCCATATGTCTATATCACCAAATATCTATCTATCTGTATATAGATATAAATAGATATCCTGGCTACTTAAGGTGTGGTCTGAAGTGACATGGTTCACCTGCCAGTATAATGGTTTAAGAGACTGGCCACTTTTGAAAGTCCCTCATGTCTCTCATTCCAATATCTTCTAGGGTTAAAAATTTATAGGCCACAGTTGAATAATTCTTGGTTTCCCAGGACCTTGTGGCGGATGCCTTCTTTCACTGAGCATTCATGGGGCGCCTATAAGGTGCCAGACTCTACTCTGTGATAGGGATCCCATTGTAAGCAAATCTCAGGTCACTGCCCCATGGAGCCCACCTCTGTAGGGATCGAAAGTGGGCAGAGATATAGGGGCACAGCCAGTTTGTGTCCTTCCCCGGTGCGTGCCTGCTGGGTCCTGGGGGACTGGAAGCAAGTGCAAGCAGTGAAATGCTGTGAAGCGAGGCATTAGCTGGGCATGGTGGCACATGCCTGTGGTCCCAGCTCCTCAGGAGGCTGAGGTGGGAGGATCACCTGAGCTTGGGAAGTTGAGGCTGCAGTGAACCAAGATAGTGCCACTGCACTCCAGCATGGGTGACACAGTGAGACCTCGTCTTAAAAAAAAAAAAGAGGCAAATGGATGACTCCAGACCTAGGGGCTGAGGCCCCCCCTGCAGCGGGGCAGCTTCTGAGGCAGGTGAGGAGCAGCAGGGAAAGTCGTGGCCTGGTGTTCCCTGTCACAGTGCCCCAACTCATTCCTGTGGATGTCCAAACTTGCCCAAAGGCAAAACTCAATGTCTGTGGCTCCAGTCGATTTTGAATGTGTTTCAGAGGAGTATAGAGGGGTTGGGGAGCCCCCTCTCATCGTATGGTAAACAGTATATGGTTTAACATTATTGTGTCTCTGTGCTATAATTGGTTAGCACGTGGCTGTTTATGGAAAATACTGGTAGTTTAAGCCCACCACAATGTTCTAGCCTTCACTCAAGTTTATCTTCCTTCTCTCCCTTCCCTTTCTTCCCTTCCTTCCTTTCCTTTCTTTCCCTTCTTCTTTCCCTTCCTCCCTTCCCTAACCTTTCCTTTCTTCCCTACCTCCTTTTATTTCCTTCCCCTTCCCCCTTTCCTTCCTTGACCACTCTGCAATGAAACCTAAGCTTTTTTTTTCTGGCTTCTGATTCTCTCTCAAAATTTACCAGTCTCTGGAGCCGCTTGTGTCTTTAAGCAGAGAGATCATCCTATAGCCCTCAGCTCTTCCCAGCCTCCTTCTCCTTTGATCTCTGGGCATCGCTGGGGCAGCTGCTGAGTCTCAGGGGTTCCTAGTCTTCACCAAGTTCTGCCCTGAGATGGTTTCTCCCTGTCCTTACCAGAAGCCTGTGCTGTCTGGAGCACTGAGGCTGTCTCCAGCTAACTGATCTGCTCTCTGGATTTCAGGGACACCCACAGGGCCAGAGGTTGAAGGCATAGGCGTTGATATCTCCAACTGTTCTGACTCCAGGTTGGTGCACCTCAACGCCCAGTATTAACCACATAATAACAGGATGCCACCAAAATTTTGATTTGGGGCTGTTGCATCCTAACTTTAATAAAATTTAATAGACTTTATTTTTTAGAGTAGTTCTAGGTTTACAGATAGATTGAGCAGATAGTATAGGGAATTCCCCTATTCTCCCTTGTCCCCTAGCACACCATTTCCTCTATCATCAGTATCGTGCATCAGTGTGATACATTTTTACAATGATTAATCAATATTGATACATCATTATTAACTAAACTCTGTAGTTTATATTAGGGTTCATTCTTTTTACAGTTCTATGGGTTTTAACAATTACCTAATGTCATGAATCCCCAGTACAGTATCACACAGAATAGTTTCACTGCTGAAAACCTCCTTGTATTCAACTCAATTCATCCCTCCTCCACGCTTGGCAATCACTGATCATTTTACTATCTCTACCATTTTGACTTTCCTGGAATGTCCTAGTGTTGGAATCATACAGTGTATAGTTTTTAGACTAGTTTCTTCCTAGCATTACGTATTTAAAGTTCCTCCATGTTTTTTCATGGCTTGATAGCTCATTTCTTTTTATCACTGAATAATATTCTATTGTACAGATATACCACAGTTTGTTTAGCCATTCACTTAGTGAAGGACATTTTGGTTACTTCCAATTTTTGACAAGTATGAGTAAAACTGTTCTAAATACTTGGATGCGAGTTTTTTGAGTAAACATGTTTTCACATTACTTTGGTAAATACCTAAAACTGCCATTGCTGGATTATATTGCAATACTATGTTTAGCGTTGTAAAAAAAAACCTGCCAAACTGTTTTCCAAAGTGACTACCATTTTGCATTTCCACTAGCAATGAATGAGAGTTCCTGTTGCTCTGCATCTTTGACAGCCTTTGGTATTGTCCCTTCTTTGGATTTTAGCCATTCTATTAGGTGTATAGTGGTATCTGATTGTTTTAATATGCAATTTCCTAGTGACAAATGATTTTGAGCATCTTTTTCATATGCTTATTTGCCATCCATATATCTTTTCTGGTGAAGTGTCCAGATCTTTTGCCTATTTTTAAATTGGGTTGTTTGCTTTTTTATTATTGAGTTTTAAGAGTTCTTTATATGTTTTGGACACCAGTCTTTCATCAAATCTGTATTTTGCAAATATTTTTCCCAGACTATAACGTGTTTATTCATTCTCCTAACAGTGTCTTTCACAAAGCAGTTTTTAATTTTAATGAAGTTCAACTTATCAATTTTTTGTTTCCTGGATTGTGCTTTTGGCATTGTATCTAAGAAGTCATCACCATACCCAAAGTCACCTAGATTTTCCCCTATGTTATTGTCTAGGAGTCTTACAGTGTTTTCTTTTTTTTTTTTTTTTGGAGACAGAATCTTGCTCACCCAGGCTGGAGTGCAGTGGTGCGATCACGGCTCACTGCAACCTCTGCCTCCCGGGTTCAAGCAATTTTCCTGTCTCAGCCTCCTGAGTAGCTAGGATTACAGGCGTGCGCCAACATGCCCAGCTAATTTTTGTATTTTTAGTAGAGACGGGGTTTCACCATGTTGGCCAGGCTAGTCTTGAACTCCTGATCTCGTGATCCGCCTGGCTTGGCCTCCCAAAGTGCCAGGATTACAGGTGTTAGCCACTGCGCCCGGCCCAAGTCTTACAGTTTTGCACCTTACATTCAGGTGTAAGATCCATTTAGTGAAAGGTGTAAAATCTGTGCCTAGATTTATTTATTTTTCGCATGTGGATGTCTGGTCATTCTAGCACCATTTGTTGAAAGTACTATCCTTGCCCTGTTAAATTGCCTTTGTGCCTTTCTCAAAGATCAGTTGACTATTTATGTATGACTATTTCTGAGCTCTGTATTCTTTTCCATTGATCTATTTGTCTGTTTTTTCTTTCTTCACCAATTCCACACTGTTTTGGTTACTTTAGCTTTATAATTAGTACTGAAATTGGCAGTGTCAGTTCTCTGGGGATTTTTCTGATCTTTACTATGAATACCTGGTTGGGCTCCTGGTGGTAAAACTTAGAAAAGTGTGAGTTCCCCCTAAGTCTGAGCCCCAAGTTTTTAATGCTCAAGCCAGGCCACCCTCAGCTTCTAGAAATCTGTCAGTATCATTTATGTGCTCCTTCCAGTTGCTGGCTTCAGCATGTTCTCTTCCTGCTAACCTCTGATTCCCTGTATTTGCCTGTCTTTTTAGTTTTCAGGGTGGCAATTTGCCCTGTGACCTCTCCTCTAGTCCATCTAAGAAGGGTTGATAATTTTCAGTTTGTTGAGCTTTTTTCTTGTTGTTAGGACAAGTGGTGACTTCCTAACTCTTTACATGTTGGAGTAGAAACCGGAAATTTCATTTAAAAAATTACTTGTAATAAAAGTTACTAATTGTAAATGTAGAATTTAATCATTTAAGTTGATATACAGAATTTTGCAGTCATCACCTCAGTCCCCTCTTAGAATACATTTCTTACCTTCCCAAATTCTCCAGAGCCTCTTTGCGGTCATTTTCTAATCCCTGGTCACCATGACGGAGCCTGAACAAAATAAAAATTTGGAAAACAGACAACATTAAATTTAAACTTTTATTAGATTGGAATTTTATGTAATGGACCATTGTCTTACTTTTGTGGCAACTAGAAGAGATATTGTATTCTAAGGACTTTCTTTGGGGGAACTTAATAGTAGTCCTGTTTATTGCTGTCCTTGAATTGGTTAATTCGTGCTGGTGACTGATAGTTGCTATCAGACCTTATCTGGTGAGCACAAGTGAAAGAGCTAAAAAAAAAATCTTCTATTAGAAATGTAGATGATGAATTTACAGATAATGTTATGTGGAGTTAAGTATTTTTTTTTTTTTTTGAGACAGAGTTTTGCTCTTGTTGCCCAGGCTGGCGTGCAATGGCACAGTCTTGGCTTACTGCAACCTCCGCCTCCCGGGTTCAAGGGATTCTCCTGCTTCAGCCTCTGGAGTAGCTGGGATTACAGATATGCGCCACCATGACCTGCTAATTTTGTATTTTTAGTAGAGACGGGGTTTCTCCATGTTGGTCCGGCTGGTCTTGAACTCCCAACCTCAGGTGATCCACCCACCTCAGCCTTCTAAAGTGCTGGGATTACAGGCGTAAGCCACCGTGCCTGGCCAGGAATTAAGTATTTTACCATCTTTTTTCTTTCAGAAATTTGGTTGGTAACATTGAAGAGACACTCCTCACCTGCCTGAAATGCCCTTCATTATCTTTTCAGGTTGCAAGGGCTCTGGAACAGCCCTTGCAGTACTCACATAAAGCTGAGTATAACATTTTACTGTAGTCCTGTGCTTTTTTACTTTTTTGTGCTTACAAGGATTAGCATACATGTATGTGAAAATATAAAATCAAGAGTAGAAGCCAGGCACGGTGGCTCACACCTGTAATCTCAGCACTTTGGGAGGCTGAGGCAGGTGGATCACAAGGTCAGGAGTTCAAGACCAGCCTGGCCAAGATGGTAAAACTCCATCTCTACTAAAAATACAAAAAATTAGATGAGCGTGGTGGTGGGTGCCTGTAATCTCAGCTAGTCGGGAGGCTGAGGCAGAGAATTGCTTGAGTCAGGGAGGCAGAGGTTGCAGTGAGCTGGGTTTGCACCACTGCACTCCAGCCTGGGCGACAAAGCGAGACTCCATCTCAAAGAAAAAAACAGTAGAGATAGGCATCTGTAACTAGTTTTCTGTTGCTGCCTATTAACACATTATAACAAGTTAGTGGTTTGAAACCACAGAAATCAGGAATGAAGTGATTGGGTTCTCTGATCAGGGTCTTAGGAGGCTGAAATCCAGTTATGGGTTGCCTGTGCTTTCATCTAGAGCTCAGGCTACTCTTCCAAGTTCACTACAGATGTATTGGCAGAATTCATCTTCTTGTGTTGGAGGACTGAGATCCCTTTTTCTGTGCTGGCTCTCAGCCAGGAGACACCCTGATTCCAGAGGCCACCTGCATTCTTTCTCCCTTGGCCTTTCCCACCATACAACCAACAACAGCTCACGGAATTCTTCTCAAGCTCCCATCCTCTCTGATTTTGTCTTCTCCTACCCACTAGAGAAAGCTCTGGCACTTATGGAGTGATGTGATGAGATCTGGCCTACTCAGGAAAGCTCAGCCTTTGTATTAGTATGTTCTTGCAATGCTATAATTAACTACCTGAGACTGGGTAATTTATAAAGAAAAGAGGTTTAATTGGCTCATGGTTCTGTGGACTGTACAGGCTTCTGCTTCTGGGGAGGCCTCAGGAAACTTACAATCATGGCAGAAGCAGGAGAGAGAGAGAGAAGGCGGAAGTGCTACACACTTTTAAACAACCAGAACTCATGGAAACTATCATGAGACACCACTTGGGGCGTGGTGCTAAACCATTAGAAACCACCCCCATGATCTAATAACCTCCTGCCAGGCCCCACCTCTAACATTCAGGATCACAATTCAACATGAGATTTGGGTGGGGACACAGAGCCAAAGCATATCACTCTTTAAAGTCATATAATTGCCATGTAACAACATGATTACAGGAATGATGCCTCACCACCTTAACAGGTTCCAGAGAGAAGGGGACAGCTGTTTGGAGACCATTTTAGAAATTCTGCCTATCACAGTTCAACTTCTCGTCCCCAGACATTCATGTTTCTCCTAGATGCAAAATACATTCATCCTCTCACCTAAGGTTCCCGAGTTTCATGTCATTAATGCATTAGTTCAAAGTGAAAAATGTCATGTAGATCTTATCTGATCAAAAGTTTAAAATCTCATCTAAATCATCTACACCAAGTGTGAATGAGGCTTCTGAGGGTGTCCATTAAGTACAGATCCTTTTTTTTTTTTTTGAGGGAGTCTCGCTCTGTTGCCCATGCTGGAGTGCAGCGGCACAACCTTGGCTCACTGCAACCTCTGCCTCCTAGGTTCAAGCAATTCTCTTGCTTTAGCCTCCCGAGAAGCTCGGATTACAGGCATGTCCACCACACCCAGCTAAGTTTTTTTGTATTTTTAGTAGACATGGTGTTTTGCCCTGTTGGCCAGGATGGTCTCCAACTCCTGACCTCAGGGGATCTGTCTGCCTTGGCCTCCCAAAGTGCTAGGATTACAGGCATAGGCCACTGCACCCAGCCCAAGTACAAATCCTTGACATAATTCCCTTACCTCTGCTGAGCTGTGAAATTGAACAAAGCTTATCTGCCCTCAACGTGCAATGGTAGGACAGTCATAGAATAACAATGCTAGTGATTCTTGTTCAAAAACAGGGAAAGTGGAAGGAACAAAGTCACTGATCCAAAACCATTTTGAAATGGGGCTGAGCAAAATCCAGCAGGAATTTCTTGATTAGGATCCACAGCCTGGAACTAACCCTCTATCTGTGACATGGGGCTTTGCCTCTGGGCTCTGCATTTCTTTCTATCTTTATTCAAATCATTTTATTCTCCTTCTCCTTGAACTCCTTTGGTTCTTCACCTTTCTCCTTATGGCAGCATCCTCCCCTTAATGGTGCATCCTCTCTAGCAGAATTGGTCAGATATTGCCCATGTCATGGTCCTGACCATCTCCACGTGGGGCTGTCCTCGTGACCCCCTGCTCCTTTGGGACCCTGTTCGCTGACCTGACCACTCTCAGTCATGATTGCTTTCAGCTGATCTGGCTGGCTTAGAAGAAAACCTAGGACTGTAGAGTCCCAGAACCAATCTCTGCCCTTCAAGAGAGGAAGAAAGTAACAGGGATCTTCATCAAGAAATGACCTACATGAGGGCCTGGACTCTCCAGCAGTTACAGCAGTTACAGCAGAGGAAAGTTTCTGAAGCAGAATGGAGGGGCTGAGATCCCAGGCCGGGAAAGCAGGATTGTGTCAAGCACTATTTAATCCTTATGTGCTCCCTGCCCCGATCTACCAACCAGCAAATGACAACTGACCGCGTATAAATACTAGGACTACAGAACCGTGATAAAGGTTTGTCCAAGGAAAGGCCCTTTCACTATTTTTGCTTTCACAGTGGAAATTGCTATTTTTGATCCAAAGTTTTCTGAAACGCGGCAGTGAGCTCCTGGAGGGTGAATTAGGTGCTTTGGACAGGGACGCTGAGGCCAAGGCTTGTGTGGTCGATCTGCTGCCACCATGCGGTGAGGGAGCCTGGGAGCGTCTTAGTCTTTCTTGGCTTCACTTTCCTTGTCAATAAGGTAGGGGCTTATTGTTCTCTCTGAGGTCCCTTCCTGCTGTGTTTTCTCTGAGTGTCTGAAGAATGGAGATGGTTTTTAATGCTGCCCATGACCTGCAGCTGAGACCTGCCTCTATGTGTCTCCTGCAGAAGCCTGAGCTGAGTCCACACCCTGGAAGCCCAGAACTGAGGGAACAGGTGGAAGAAAGAAAGTCAGCAGGTTTAGGGGATGAGAATAACCACAAAGGACAAGCCATTGGTAAATGAAAACCAAAGAAGGGGAGAATACGGACAAATTGGGTCAGAGGCTTCAGGGGAAATGGGCAATGCCCATCATCATCCAGACCCTCAGGGAGCAGCGTGAGCTGAGCAGTGGGGACTGAGAGAGAATCTTACTCTCTTGGCTCAGAGCTGGTTTATAGTGAGGGGCAGCAGCAACTTCAAGAGGGGGAGGATGCGACCATGAGCCCCCGCCCCAGACCCAGGAGCCTTGACCTTGGGGCTGCCGTAGCAGTGGTTGCTCTTCAGGTCAGTGTGGGCTAGAGGGAATAACCAGGCTGGGAGAAGGTTTGGAGACATCCATTCTTACATTAAACAGGTCTGCCCTAGGTCACATGCCAGAGTAAGTGTCCCTTGCTTGTATATGAAGCAGTGATACTAATAATCTTCTTCTTTCTTTACAGTTGAGGGAGGTTTCTCATAAATATTTATTGGTTATTTAATTTTCTTTATATTGTGCTAAGCACTTGGGATTCAGATATTTAATGTCCCTCCAAAGGAACTCAAGCCAGTGAGTGGGAGAACACAAGCAGATCATTTCAAAAAATATGGTAGTTCTACCACACTGAGGTGTTATGGCAGCCCAGAGGATGGGAGGGTATGTCAAAGGACATTGCTCCTAATGACAAGGGGAACCATAAGAGAAAATTTTCAGAACAGACCAGTCTTCCTCTAAGCTTCCACAGGGGAGGATCCTGGGGCATGGATGGTGTAAAGCAGGCGCCTCTCCAGGGAAGGGTATTTGCAGCATCCTGAGAGAAAGAGCATCCTTACAAGACATTTGGGACAGAAATGTAGGTGAGAGGATTGGAGGTTTGCAATCGCTTTTATTCAATCATTGATGAACACTGCTGAGAGGCCCCTCTGTGCTGGGCCCTTAGCTAAGAACCATGAACACAGAGATGAGTAAAATAGGATCTCAGCTCTCATAGAATTCTCAGTCTAGTGACTGGTGAGTCATGAGAAGTGTAGTGATGGTGGGTTCATTGGAACCAGTGGCCCATGCCACATGAGATGGCCTCAGTGGATGGCCTGGTTCCCCTTCTGGTTGTCTCCAACAGCTGGATGACCTGTCCTGGGCCAGTGACCCTGGACTTCAGCCATATTTCAGCATCTCAAGGTACAGTATGCCAACACCTCAGCTCCATGCTGAGTCAAAGCAGTTAACACAGCCAAGGTATTCAGAGGACACTAATGATAACAGTAGCTATTGACTATTTCCTGGCCAGCTGGGGAAATAAAGAAGTAAGTTTAATAAGTCTTCTAAATTTGTCCTTGCCATTGTGATAAATAACTTTATCTTGATAATTAATTATATTGTGGCAAATTAATTATAACTTGCCATAATGATAAATAACTTTATCCTGAGTACAGCAGAGACACAAGCCCTTCAGGACACATGCCTGAGGCAATGACAGTCTAACTTTGAAACATTGGAAGACCTAGTTTCAAATTCAAGTTTGCTTTGAGTAGAAATTAACTTTACCTCTTTTTGCATGGCGATGGGGCCAATCTTCCTTAAGCTGCTCCTTACAAGAAAAGGAATCATACTGCTAAGCATTCAGACTTCAGCAGACATGGGTAAGTAAGGAAGTCTTATAAATCTATTCTAGCCTCCTAGCAAGAAACCAGAAATTTAGCAAGTTCATTGATGTTCAGGACAGTTGTGTTCACTAGATCAGAGGCACTGAGACATGAAGAACAGACCCCCTAGTAAAAGGGAAATAATTCCTTCCTGTCTTAGGACACCACTGCCAACTTCAGGGAAGTGGGAAAACAGCTTCTCATTCTACAGTATGGGTTGCCTTTGTGTCTGGAATGTGTCTGACGTCCTGATCCCTGTGCCTATTTCAGGGAGCCTTGGGAGCAGCCCGAATCACTGATGGAATTGGACAGTGCATGGAGATGGTTCAGCAGGACAAGGGTAAGTGCGGGGGCGTGGCCAGGTCATACCAAGAGACAATGAGCAGCGCTGATGACAACAAAGATAAAATCAAAAGTTTGTGCTTTGACTTCAAAAACTCAAACCAATAACTAATTTGCTCTTATAAGTAATAACAAGTATTTTTCTATTTACATGAGGATTTAATCTCGAAACAGAAATCACAAAAATATTAAGTCCAGGGCATAAAACCTAAACCATAGCTTATATTTATTCTTTCTAAATAGAGCTAACAGTAAAATCTTCTTCATGAAACATAAATTGTGATTATAAAAAGGCAAAAGTCTTAGTGAGAATCATTGGTATTCCACAGAACAGTGAATTAAACACAGCAAAGGGAAGACCCAGGTCTCATACTTCTCTTGCATATTCCAAAGTTCCAGGGAAATTCCAGGTGGTAGAGGTTATTTCCCATACTGTTAAAGCAAGGTTGCAGACACTTCTGAATTTTGGTCCCAGTACTCTAGGAGGGCACACCTCTGTCCTGGAAAATAATACAGGAATGAATACTCTTCCCGTGACTCATTCTGGTCATTCTTCCAGCATCACAAAAACCAAAAAGTAGAAATATGGCCAAATACATGATTAGCTATCCCTCTTGTTCAGGTTTCTTAGCTGATTCTTATGGATAATAGCATTACCTTAAGGATTATGATGAAGATATGATGTCCAAATATGTGCACAGTTTTGAGCAAAATGCCTGGTACGAATTGGTCACTGAATAATTACTGAATAATTATATGAATATTTACTGAATTTATGGATCCTATGAATAATTACTGAATAATTGTTGTGATTGCTTTTATTGGCAGTGCTCAAAATTCATCCCTGTGTGACCTCAAGTAAGCCACATAACTTTGTGATCCTGCAGTTTCATCATATTTAACATGAAAAAAACTTGACAGATTTTCATTCTGCCACAGAATGTCAGGTCTCCCAGACACCAGAAAATACATTGACTTAAAGTCTTTGATACATCTCAAAGCAGTATCCCTACGCAGTATAGTTGGAAGATGGTGGGGGCTGTAGAGAGGGATGCTTTCAAATGGGATTGATCCAGTCCTCCTTCCTTCACTTCCACGTGAATGCTGGGTAGCCCAGGGTCACACCCACTGCACCCTCAACTCAGGCAAGTCCAGCAGCCAAACTGAGGAGACCCGGGCTACAGAACAGTCTCTCAAGTTCCAGGCTCACAAAACCTAGGTGGGAATGAAAGCTGAGAAAGTGAGGAGGTGGTTCAGGGGATCACTCTCCCCTACTCATTCCTCTCACTTCAAACTCACCTTCTACTGCACAGCAACACTGAGGATCACCAAATACCAACTACTAACACCAAGACCATGACCTTGATGTTGCCACGTTCTGTTAGTGGAAAGCAACCACACATCAGTTGTGTTAGTCCAACTCAGAAAAATATTTACCAAGCAATATTCCATAAGAACTGCCCATGGCCCTCTTCTTTTCAATATATGGGAAAACTAAAGGAAAACAACAAAATAGTATCAGGTTTGCAAGACTTCCCAAGATAGATGGTCACACATGTTTTCAGGAGCTCCCTATATAAATGATTTTGATCACTTGATACCTTGAAAAGAGCTCTTATGGGCCCAGAATGACATCCATAAGTGACAAGTATGAAATGTAGTGTTCAGTCACATTAAAAAACAAATCATCCCACTTAGAGGAAAAGCTTTGGATGTAGAAATGTCAAACTGGTCTTAAATGTAATGAAAAGCCAAGATGGTGCCCCAGTAAGAAAAAAGAAATCAGCATAGCAATGGGACGCAGCAAGAAGAATACTGAGACAGGAAAGAAAACATTTTTAAAAAATTAATTATTCATTCACTTTCTAGTGGATACAGAAAAAACTGCAGAAGACCCACAGGATATCATGGCAGTCTAAAAGTTTGATATCTTACACTGTGGAAAAGCCTTAAATTCTATTTTAACGTGAGAGAAGGTGGAGTGACTGACTTCATGACTACCATTTAGAAAATATAACCTGTTGGGAAACTATTTCTGCCTTGATGATTTTGTACACACAAGAGATGAACAATGAGGAAGATGCTTAGATGTATTGGGAAAGAGATGGGTCTGTGGCATTGTCACAAGGGTACACATATACTGAGAGTGAATGCTGAAGGAAAGGCCCCCATTGGTGGTGACCTCAGGTGTGACCAGGGTGCCTGTGTTTCAGCAAAGCCTGGGCAATTGGAATGCAGGGCTCCTAAGATTCCATGACACCCCCACCTTCTAATTCTGTTATTGCAACTGCAGACCGTTACCTGGCACGCTGGCTGCCACCTCCCTCACTCTTGTCAGAGTCTGAGCTACAGGCAGTGCCTTCAGCTCTGAGCTCAGGCATCTCAAACCTTGTTTTTGCGATTAAGGACTCTAAAGTGCTGTGGAGAGTGATCATGTTTTTCTCAACAGTAAGCTAAGAATTTTAGTTACTGACATCCCTCAGTCCTGATTGAACCTATTTGATTTCACCAGTTTTTAACCCATCATGTGTTTGGGTTTCTTCTCCCCAGTCCCTGGCTCCACCTCTTCTGCCACAAACATCAGCATGGTGGTATCTGCTGGCCCTTGGTCCAGTGAGAAGGCAGAGATGAACATTGGAGAAATCAACGAGAAATTGAGCCCCCAGCCGGCAGAGAACAAACAGCAGTTCAGAAACATCAAAGAGAAATTTCTTGTAACTCAAGTGGCCTACTTCCTGGCCAACCGGCAGAAGAAATACCTTAAGTTCGATAGGCTCACCATCACAAAAGTGATGAATGATGTCCTGTCTTCTCTCTGAGAAACTAAATGCTCTCTCCATCAAAAATAATTTCATCTTTCCCATGCTTCTAGGAAAATAGGAATGGATATTTTAACATTTTGTTAAAAATGGAAGACAGAGGCAGAAAGTATTTTGCAACTTTTCCATGTTTGCAGTCAGTGGCGGTGGGATTAGAGTTAAAAATCCCAGTTCTTGATTTCTGACACAGGCACAGCACCACCTGTTTTCTCAGCAAGAGGCTAAATCATATTACTAGAATCCTCTCTGTACCATAAAAGATTCTGCAGACAAGTAGCATCTAGTCTGTTGATCTAAATATGTGGGACTCATGAACTTCCATTCAGTTCAAGTCTCTATTGTGGCCCAATAGGCAAAGCTCTGTTCTGGAGACCCTGGGGGAAACATGGTGTTAATACACAGTACCCATGCTGAGGAGATTAAAGAGAACTCTGCTCCTAATAGAACCTGTGGTATCTATAAGTGACAGCATCAAGAGCAGGGAATACCCTGGTGAGAGGGAAGTCCTGCTTCCTAGGGCACTGGCTCTTGTTCCTAAAAAGGAAGAAAGATGGCACCCAAGACTTTGTGGAGGTAGCAGTGTGTAGAGCAGGGACCCCGGGCCAGTGTCCTGGGCTCTACCCAAGTTGCTTGTCTTCTCTGTTCCTCAGCTTCTTCATCTGTCCATAGGGTACTATAATAATACCTACTTCTGCAAATTGCTGCAATGAATTACATGACCTATTTCTTGTAAACCTCCTGGAACAGTTGTTGGCACAGAGTAAACACTATTAGTTCTTCATTCTACTGTTTCTAACTTAACAGAAACTTGATTAGTATTAGGGCATATTTCCTTCATGGCCTTATGGTCTTATGCCTCATATTTTATGCAATTTATCCAGATAGTATTTTTAAAATCTTTGACATAGTTGTGCTTGAAATTCCCAGTAAAAGGGAAACCGTCAGTCCCATTGTCCTAGGGGCCTTACCAACTCTACGGAAAATCACTTCATGGCCCAGTGCAGTGTTTACAGGAGAGGCTGCAAGGCTTGAGAAAATGGCCCAGGATTCAGAGTCAGACCTCAGGGGTTGTGAATTCGGACTGCACTTCGCTGTGGTTGAATCATCTTGTCAACTTAGTTGGTGTGCCCTTGAGTTTCTCTTTCTTCATCTCTAAATTTTGGAGGATTAGATGCCAGAAAGTCGGGAGACCGAAGAGTAAAGATGTGGAAATCCCTGCCTAGAGCCTGGTACTGGGGACAGTTTTGTCCTTGGGATGGACCTGCCTCCTGTCCTGTAGGCGGTGACCACAGCAGCATGTCTAGCCTTCCACTGAGGCAGGCATGTGTGTCTTTTCTCAGAGTATGAAGAATTCAAAGACCTCATGAAATCTGTGCTGAGGGATGAGCTGCAGTTCACGGAGGAGAAGCTTGCAGAGCAGCTTGGGCAAGCTGAGGAGCTCAGGTGAGGGGGCCCCATGGGGGCAGGCAGGTGAGCAGGTGTGTAAATCTCTGAAGTACAGCAGCTGGGTCGGGAGAAGTAAGAGCTAAGCTGGGCCAGGGGAAGGGCAGGAATTGCCATGGCAGGCTCACGACACCCAAATATTTATCAAACAGAGAACAAGGATAATAATAAGTTATGGGTTGCGGTTGTTTCTCAGAACCTTGTTTTCTCTTTTTCAAACAAGTAACTGTTGAGGTGAAACTTGCATAATGCAAAATTAACCAAAGGAGTGGGAACCACCCAGCAGCATTCAGTATACTCAAAATGGTGTGCCATCACCACCCCACTTACCCTTAGTCAGAATCACCTCCTGACGGACTGTGGCTTCTCATTCTTTCACTCAATCAGTGTTGCCTTCTCGACCCTGTCATTCTTTTCTTCTTTCGTCTTTTCAATTTGCCCCATCTGCACCTAGCCTCATTTCTGTACGTGGCTTTGTATCTAGTCACCACAAAATACACTGTGTGTATTTTCACATGGAAATGTTGATGGCCAAAGTGAGGAATTGAAAGGATGTCTTTTTGAAACTGATTTAGAAAGACCTACTTTTGTTTACAGAAGAGAAATATGAATGCAACATTGTCGAGGATATTTCAGTTGCACTCTCTGATATAGAGGAAGCCTGTAAAAAATTTCTTTTTGTCTTGGCCACAGGCATTTCCCCAAACATGTGCTGACCTTCTGCTTGGAGGTCTCCTTGGGGACATTGTCTCAGAGATCTCTGTTGCAGTATTAGAACTGATCACTCATCCCTTTCCATTATCAAATTTTCTCTACTGTCTCACCTTAGGCCATATAAAGTCCTGGTTCACTCTCAGGCACGAGAGCTGGCCCGGTTAAGGAAGAGATTACAGGAAGGGAGAGATGCCTCCCGCTCATTGAATCAGCATCTCCAGGCCCTCCTCACTCCAGATGAGCCTGACAACTCCCAGGGGCAGGATATCCGAGAGCAGCTGGCTGAGGGCTGCAGGCTGACAGAGAACCTCATCCACAAACTCAGCCAAGGTAAGATGGCCACAGGCCCTGATGACACAAAACCCCAGGCTTATGAGAGACTCCAGACCTCCATACCTGCACAATGACAGTTGTATCAGTGGTGTTTTTTTCTGCTAAACATATGTGGCCATGACATGACCAGGACTTCCTGGGTAAGAACGGAGATGGGAAACCCATGGGATTGGAGGTCACAGTATTGCAAATGTCCCTCCTTCCTTGATGGAAGGTGGTCTTTGGAACAAGAGGCAGCATCTCTCCAGTTTTAAAGGACAAGAAGGAGGCTGTGACAGGAGGGTGCTTGTTAGAGTGAAAAGAGCTCTGGACTAAGAATGGAGGTTCCCAGGCTCTATCTTCAGCAATGTCCTTAGTAACTAACTGTCAGTTACTAAGGACATTGATTTATCCTTCCTGGGTTTCTCTCTCTCCATCTGCAAAGGCAGGCAAATTGTCTCTTGCAAGTGTCTTTAGCATTCAAATGTGGGAACACTTACGACTGCTTTTCAAAATGAGATGAAGCTCCTTGCCGTGTGGTGTTGGAGAAGGCACTTGATGTGGGGGCATTTGGTGGTAGGAAGTGCTTCAGACTGGAGCACTCCCCATGGAGAGAATGTCCCTGAATAACACAGCAGAAGCCACTTGGTGGGCCTGTGAAGTCCCCTGATGGACAGAGGATTGTGGGACAAGTTTGTTTGTCCTCTCCTAAGAGAAAGAATTAGTTTCGAAATGCGAACTGTGACAGGACACCAAGCCTGTGCCTGGGAATCATCTGTGGTGGGATGGGGGAGACAGTTGCCAAAGTCCAGAGAGAGGCTGGACAAGTATCCAGTGATACGGGGACCAAAAGATGTTTTCAATATTTGGCCACATCTTGATGGTGGCCCTCCAGATCAGAAATGCATTGCCTGATGGATTAGGAAACCATGCCAGGGCATTTTGTTAAAGATAAAACATGAGAGCTATCAGTTGAACAGTGACCCATGCCTAGATGTTCATGTGTCTGTGCACAGTGGGCTGACTGTGCTTGCAGAGTGTGAAGTGGGAAATATCTGAACGAATACTCCTGTATTTACAGAAAATGATGAAGATGTGGATGACGATGTTTACATTGAGGAGGCTGAGAAAGTGCGGGAATCACGTGCCCCCAGATAACACTGAATAATCAGGAGCAATAATGGGTGGTGACATATGAAAAAGATCTAGGAGGCACACTCTCTCTGGCGTCTACATTGGGCCAAAAGCCTGCATTACCCTGGCCACAGTATGTTAAATTCAACCCAGCTTAGACACAGGGTGTGGCAGCTGTTATGGTTCTCTGTGTGTGCTGAGTGTCATCTCTGTACCACACAGGGATAGCTGAGTCTCCATCCTCCTCAGCTCCTATCTGCCCAGTGCAATGAACACCAGCTGCTGTCTTCCTCTTTGGCTCCCATAGCAGCCATGCTCTGTTGCAGAGAGTGGAGGAGTGCCTGTTCCCTCTTAAAGGGAACCTTGTGTTTGCTTTCTGGGACCACTCTCTTATGCCTCCTGTCAAAACTAGCTAGGACTCCCTGCGGTCCAATCCCTCTCTGTTTAATCTTCTGTCATGTCTGTGTCACCTGGCTCATCAGGGAGGGGCAGAAGCCTGAAGAGAAGGAATTCCCTGAGGACTTACTGGAGGAATGTGCTCTCACTTGTTCAAATAGCCACCACCCTTCTGACTCCAGCCAGCCTCACAGGAAAACCAAAATCACATTTGAGGAAGACAAAGTTGACTCTGTGCTGGTTGTAGACGGTGAACCCTCTCATGATGAAGGGGAGGAAGCTCTAAACATTCTCCCAGGTAGCCTCTATATTCTATGTCCCTGGTACCTCTGTCTAGGCTGAGAAAGATCAACTCTGAAGATAGGCTCTATACACACAAATTGGTTTGAATCAAAAACTAGGATGGGATACTAAACACATTTATCAGGGAGTTTTCCTCTCCTCCTCTGCCTATGTCATGCTTCTGTCTCCCTGGGCCTGGTATCAAGTTACTGGACCCCAGGCAAGTGTGACAAACTCATAGTCACCTAAGTGCAGGAGGTGTACAGGAAGTAACTGTCAGGCCTCCCAGTTTTGATTCAGTATCTCTCATCACGTGTGATTATTCATCTGTCCCTAAACAATGTCCACGGAGTTTCTATACCTTTTTAAGGAAACTGGCAGCCTTGCCTTTGTATTTGGAGATATTGTTCCCCAGGTTTCACCGCTCTCAGCTTCAGTCTTGATCTCCTTGAAGTCAGCTTGCTTAGCTGCACAGTCACCTTGAAACCAGGATGGAAACATTTCTTCTTTATCTTTCTGATATGTTTCCATAAAGTAAGGCTGGGCCCTGGTGCTCCACCCCATCAATGGCTGATGTGATGTTTCTTTGTGGCAGCGCAGATTCTTTTTTTTTGAGATGGAGTCTCACTCTGTCACTCAGGCTGGAGTGGAGTGGCATGATCTTGGCTTACTGCAACCTCAGCCTGCTGGATTCAAGTGATTCTCCTGCCTCAGCCTCCTGAGTAGCTGGGACCACAGGTGTTCACCAACACACCTGGCTAATTTTTGTATTTTTAGTAGAGACAGGGTTTCACCATATTGGCCAGGCTGGTCTTGAACTCCTGACTTCAAATGATTCACCTGCCTAGGCCTCCGAAATCACAGATTCTTTTTAAAGCAAGAGTTGTTAGAATTTATCTATCAGTCCAGTTTCATGTATAGATGCCTCTAAACATTCAATGACCATGTTACCTGGTGAGATAAGTCAGTACTGCAGCAACACTCCCAGAAAAGAGTTTGACCAATTTTGGGGGATTTTTTTGGGAAAAAATTTTGTTTAACTTTGCACAGACTCAAGCAGAGAATATGGCGTTATCATCTACCCGTAGAGGGAGATTTTGGCCTGGGGATCTGGAAAGCAGGCTCATCTACTTTTCACCAGCCTTAATCTAGGGCACCCTAGATTATTCCTGTCAGAATCCACATTCTTGCACTGAAAATATTCATGTCTTTGTGCTGTGACTGGACACTGATTTGGTCATACGTGAAGTGTGATTTGCTTAATGTGACCTGCTTCTCTGAATTTATTTACAGAAAATCAAAGTGATCATGAGGAAGAGAAAGAAAAAGGGCCAGTGCCCCCCAGGTAACGCTGTGGAATTATGGGCTGTTAGTTCAATAGTGACACCTGGAGACTGCAAATCCAGGGAAAACAAGGAAGTGATGAATAGAATTATTTCTTCCATTTATCCAGCTACAAATTGTCCTTACTAACAATGTTGTGGGTTATTTGTAGCACTTGTATTGGTTTTAATTTCACAGTCCTCTCAAGATAGGAACCTGCAATCAGGTGAACCAGGTGAACTAACCAAACAGGGATTTCCTGGTATCACCTGTTCTCTCCCATGTGTTTAAATCCAGGGAGAGATGCATATATGCTTTCTGCCCATTTGTTGTTAGTGTGTTTGCTAGTATTTGTGCAAGAGAAGAAATTCAAAAAATAAACATATTATATCAAAATATTGGAAAAAGGGGACCCTTAATACCCAAGATCTGTGTGTCTGCATTGCCTCAAGAGCTCTGTACACTTGAATGCTGCATGTAAAATTCAACACGATTTATGCAAAGTAGTTGAAGCCCTGTGTCAGTTCTCTGTGCTGCAAGTCATGATGATAGTTTACAGGGAGAGTCTGGGTGCCCTGCAGTGGCTCATCTGTGGCAAATGTACTGAGCACATGCTGCTCATTTTTGCTCTGTCCCCAGGGCAGTCACCCTCCACCCCGCATTTAGAACATAGCTTTTTTTTTTTTTTCTCTTGAAGGAAAAATGGCTTTTCTTTCTGTGACCACTCTATTCTGTCTCCCGTCAGATCAGCTGGGAGGCTTTGTTGTCTAATCTCTGTTGGTTTGATCTTCTGTCATCCCTGTCCTGCCTGGCTCATCAGGAATCTGCAGGAGTCTGAAGAGGAGGAAGCCCCGCAGGAATCCTGGGAAGAAGGTTATTTGACTCTCTCAAGTCCTCTGGACATGTCTGCCTTCTACCAGTCTTACAGGTGCACATTGCACTCATTAGAGGAACAGCAATTCGGCTTGGCTCTTGTTATAGATAGTGAGTACTCCATTGTGAAGGTGATAAAGCACCAGTCCAGGTAGACCCCATAATCTTTGGGCCTTGCTCCCCTGGCTGGGCTGAGCTGTCATCACTGTGGGCTGGACCTATATATCAATGTAGATTTCAATCACTCTGGAGTCGAGTCTGAAGCACCGGCATGGGGTGGGTCAGTGAGCTTTGCTCTCTTCCTAGTCTTAGACCATGCCTGTGGCAGCCTAGACCAACTGTCAGGACATTGAACTCAAGGCAGGTGTGGCAAACTCACACCAAGCTCTGCAGCACATGCCCAGGAGCTGTCTGTCAGATCAGCTCATCTGAATTAAATGTCTCTTGCCAGCTACAAAGTTCCTTATGAGTTTCATTCCCCAAATATGTCTGTGTGGTTGTCTACCTGGCCAAGGCCAGTGTCACCCTTGTCTACCTCTCAGTGGAAGATGTGACCCAGGTTTCAGTGAATTTATCCCCATTTTCTGTGTCTTCTAAGTTGGCTTGTTTTAGCTCATCTTTTCATTGTTCTTGCTGGTATGTTTTCTAGATAAATGGCTGACTTTTCACTCACAAAAGCCATAATAGCTGATGCTTCTGTGTAGCACCAAGTCTCATTTTGACTCAAGAGCTGGTAGATTGCACCCATCCATGAAATCTCAGTGTCCACAATCTCATAAACCATCAAATCCTGGGTATTTGATGAGAGAAGGCTGAATATTGCCATGTCTCTTCTACAAGGTGATAGAACTATTTGCCTACAATCTACTGGAAAAAAAATTGCTCATTAGTGTGCACAGACCTAGGACAGAGCACACTGGGAAGATAACATACCAAAACAGGGGAATTTTGCCCCAGGCTCAGGAAAGGAACCAAGCTGGTTCTCTCAAGACTTGACCTCAGGCCTCCTAGATTATTTCTCTCACAGTCTCCTGTTCTCACACTGAGAAGACTGGATGTCGCTGTGTTAGGATTGTACAGAGGAATGTTTCTGTGTGCGGGGGAGACTGCTTAATGTAAGAGGCCCTGTCTGAATTTATTTGCAGGACATCAGTGTGATCATGTGAAAAAGGAGGATCAAGAGGCAACATGTCCCAGGTGAGTCTGAGAAATTGTGGGCAGTTAATTTGGTGTTGACACCTAGAGATGCCAAGTCTAGGGAAAACAGAACATGCTGAAAATAACGATTTCGTCTTTGCAGCCAAGCCTGAATTCCTCCTACAAACATTGCTGTTGGTTTTCATTGCAGCAGATGTTTAGGTTTCCATTTCTTCCTCCCCTTATCATTTACTAACCTAGTGAAGGTTGACCATGCCTGAAAAGCTGTATTCTCATGGCTACTGCATGGAAACTTGAGCACATTTTATGCAAAATTATTGAACCCACTCTTTTCATTATCACTGTACGCTGTGGGTCATGAGGACACAAACACAGAGTGTCCTTTGACTCCCTCATTGGTGTGTCACCTGGCCAATTCACTGAACTCTCTTTGTCTGTCTCTCTCTCTATGTCTCTGTCTTTCTCTTTCATCCTTTTCTACCCAGCCCTGGTCTATCCCAACATGAAGGCAATACTTTGTTAGCTCATTAATGGATCTGTCCTTTTCCTTTTTTAACCACTTCCTTATACTACCTGTGACATCTAGCTGAGGGTCTGTGGTGTCTGATTTCCCCTGGCTTATTCATTAGTTTTTCCTACTTTTCCAGGCTCAGCAGGGAGCTACTGGAAGTAGAAGAGGCTGAAGTCTTGCAGGACTCACTGGATAGATGTTATTTGACTCCTTCCAGTTATCTTGAACTGCCTGACTTATGCCAGCCCTACGGAAGTGACTTTTACTCTTTGGAGGAACAGCACATTGGCTTGGCTATTGATGTGGTTGGTGAGTAACTTACTACGAAGGTGATAAGACTCCACCTGATCTTCCGGATAAGGGTCATATTCTTACACTAAGTGGCCCTTACTGAGCTGAGAGATGTTACTGCCACAGGCAGGACCTATAGGCACCTGTAGGTTTGAATGAAACTCTAGTTCCAGTTGGAAGCCGAGACATGGAATGGCGCAGTGAGCATGGCTCTCTTCCTAGTTTCAGGCCATGCCTCTAGCCACCTGAGCCCGCTCTCAAGACCTTGGACCCAGGCAGATGTGACAAATTCACACAATTGTGATTTTGACTCATGGGTTTGTAGATTTCCTTCTTCATTCTAGTTTCGGTGTTTAAAATCCTTGCAACCAGGAACAAGCTGGGTATTTGATGAGACAGCACTGAATACTGCAGTTTTTGTCCTAGAAATCATTTGGGACATTTGCTTTAAATTGATTGGAAAAATATTGCATAACTGTGTGCACAAACTTGAGACACATGATATTGGGATAACGATCTACCAGAATAGGAATATTTGACCCGTAGGCTCAGGGATGAAAACCAAGGAACCTCTATCATGACAGACCCTCAGGCCTCATAAAGTATATCTGTCACGGTGTCCTGTTCTCATGCCAAGGAGACTGATGTTCCTGTTTTGGGATTGGACAGTGGATTGTTACATGAATAGGGGAATCATCTTAATGCGTCTGTCCCTGTCTGACTTTATTGCAGATATTGAAAAGGATCAAGAAGAGGAAGAAGATCAAGACTCACCATGCCCCAGGTAACTTTGAGTAATTGTGGACATTTAACTTATTGTTGACATCTGGAGATGCCAGATGCAGGGAAAACAGAACATACCTGTTCATTCATTCAGCCAACCATGAAATAGCCATATTAGCAATGTTAAGATTATCAATGTGGAATAATTATTAAGCAGGATTATTAGTTAATATTAATATTATTGGTCAATATTAATAAAGTTGCCTCTTTTCATTTTACACCTGTATTTGTTTCTCTTGTTAATTCCTTCAAAATTGTACTAATCTTTATTCAGTTGACTTGGTTGAACGGATCAATCACGTTTTCTGCAGTTTCCTTTTCACTTTAAGTCTTTTTGGCATAAAGTGAACTTGAGATGCTCATCTGATGTCTGCCTCTTTCCCTTTATATTTGCAAATATTTGGGAGCAGGAATGTGTATACAAATAATTGATATCATGCTTAAAATTTTGACAAGAGATGTTGAGGTCACGGTAAAACTCTTATCAGTCTATGAAGATACAAGGTCCTGTTGCGTGTGCTGTGTCATAGCTCTTTGGTACAGGGATCCTTCTGTCTCCTTCCTTTCCAGCTCACTGTCTACCCAGGGCACTGAGCACCTGCTGCTCTCTCTCTCCTGCTGGAGATAGAGGATTGTTCTCTCTTGGAGGGGACTATCCTTTGCTTCCTCTGGCCCCTCCTGTTGGCTGCTCTGTAGAACTAGCTGGGCACTGTGGTTTCTCTTCCCTTTGATGTTTATCTTCTGTGTTCTTCACCCACCAGGCTGAGCCCGGAGCTGCCAGAGGTGGAGGAGCAGTACGTCCCGCAAGACTCTCTAGATGAAGTTTACTTGACTCCTTCACTTTCCTATGACCTGTCTGATTGCCAGCAGCCTTATAGCAGCACATTATCTTCATTGGAGGATCAGCTTGCCTGCTCTGCTCTGGATGTAGCCTGTCAGTACTCCAGCCTGAAGGTCACAAAGCTCCACTGTTCTCCCAGGAAGCCTCTATATATTGTTTCCTGTAACTTGTGCAGGTGAGATGGATCATCTCTACAGCCAGGCCCTGTAAATTCAGAGTGTTTTGAATCTGGTTCTTGGATCCAGTTTTAAGCTTAGACATTCAATGGGTGGAACCCCTTTCTCTTGTGCCAGGTGATTCCTCTGTCACCCGACCCCTTCTCACAAGAGCAGGCTGTAGGTATCCAAACAGGCCAGAGAGGGGAATACTGAGGGATCATTGCATACTCTTGGCCACAACAGCTCACCTGGAGAATTTTATATAACAGACTTCATTCCTTAAAATAGGGCGTCTCTCTTTTCAGACATTATGTTGAGCAGCGCCCTTCTCATCATATATCCTGAGCAGCGCCCTTCTCTCTTCTCTGTCCATCCACCTGTGCCGGCAGTTTTCCCCCATTATTTTGGAGGGCTGTTTCATGATTCCTGTGTTTCAAGCCAGATTCTCTACTACCTCCCCTGAGGTGGCTTCCCTCCACTGAAGCAGTTAGTGTCCCTTCCTCCATGCATGGCCATGGCTTGCATCCTCTGTAGAGCCCCGGTGGTTTCTTTCATGTGTGGGTTTGTAGTTTCAATCATGTGTCTTCTCAGTGCTATATTCTCATGTAAACCATCAACAGCTAGTGTCCCTGATCAGTTGCTGGCCTAACTGATGAGCAAAGTGTAGTGGTTCCCATCAGCATGATCTCCAGCAAACCCCTCCTGTGAGCAAGTGCCCCTTGAGGTTGCTGTTTCATAGGGTGTGTAAGGAAAAAAAAAATTTCTTTTCTTTTCATTCATTCTGTTTTTTTGTACCATTATTCTGGGAATTTCATGTGGATTGTTAGTTTTACCCATCAAAACTCTTGTAGAAGGAGCTGGTAACTCTGTAGTGTCCCCCATCTGAATATTTTGTCATGAGAGTAGTGACTGAAACTTTTCTCCTCCATTCTATTTTGGTCAGTAAGCACCTTTCCTGTTGGAACCATCCTCTTTCCTGTTTTTCTTTTCTTTTTTTTTGAGATGGAGTTCACCCTTGTTGTCTAGGCTGGAGTGCAATGGCGTGATCTCAGCTCACCGCAACCTCCGCCTCCCGGGTTCAAGCAATTCTCCTGCCTCAGCCGCCCGAGTAGCTGGGATTACAGGTATGCACCACCATGCCCGGCTAATTTTGTATTTTTAGTAGAGACAGAATTTCTCCATATTGGTCAGGCTGGTCTCGAACTCCCGACCTCAGGTGATCCGCCCGCCTCGGCCTCCCAAAGTGCTGGGATTACAGGCATGAGCCACCGTGCCCGGCCCCTGTTTTTCATTTCTCCTTGAGTTTCAAAGAAGCAAAGGCTTTTGTAGGATCACAGCAATTTATTTATTTATTTGAGACAGGGTTTCACTCTTTTTTTTTCTTTTTTTCTTTTTTTTTTATTATACTTGAAGTTCTAGGGTACATGTGTACAACGTGCAGGTTTGTTACTTACGTATACACATGCCATGTTGGCGTGCTGCACCTATTAACTCGTCATTTACATTAGGTATATCTCCTAATGCTATCCCTCCCCCGTCCTCCCACCCCACGACAGGGGTGTTTCACTCTTGTTGCCCAGGCTGGAGTGCAGTGGCGTGATCTCGGGTCACTGCAACCTCTGTTTCCTGGGTTCAAGCAATTCTCCTGCCTCAGCCTCCCAAGTAGCTGGGATTACAGGCACCTGCCACCATGCCTGGCTAATTTTTTTGTATTTTTTTTAGTAGAGACGGGGTTTCATCATGTTGGCCAGGCTGGTCTTGAACTTTTGACCTCAGGTGATCTGCCTGCCTCGGCCTCCCAAAGTGCTAGGATTACAGACGTGGGCCACCACAGCCGGCCCACAGCAATTCATAAAATGAAATAAAATACACATCGCCCTTGCACCTGTTGTATGCCTTGCCCCTTGCCAAGCAAGCTCTGTCCTTGCTATAACCCATTCAGTGCTCATGGGGCACTCACAAGCGGGCGGTGGCATCTCCATGTTACAGCTGAGGATGCTGAGGCTCAGCAAGTTCTCTTTGCTTGCCCAGGGTACCCCAGCTAGTCACAGTGAGAACATGGGCTCCATGTCTGCCTGATTCCATGGTGCAGTTGCTATCATTTCTCTGCAGTGGGATCTCTCAGAGACTAGCTAGGATGAGTGCTCAAGCCTTTTCCCTTTGTAGCAAATTTGTTGGAAATAATTTCAAGCTGAAACACAAAATTTGCTGGTATGGTACAAAGAACTCCTGTAGCCCCTCACGTGCATAACCCAGTGATAAATACGTTGGTGCACTTTGTCTGTGAGCAGAACTAGTGGCTCCTCCAGTCCCTCCAGGGGAACCTGCAGCTCCAGAAGGCTCTCAGGGAATGAAAGGTGCTGGTCTCTTCTTACCCTGTATCATTTGAGTTTCTGCTCTCAACATGGCAGTCTTGTAGCCCTTGTAAAGTTACTGGGCTCTGTCTCAGATCCCAGCCAGAACCAGGCTCCCATGAGGAGGAAGGGAAATGCTCAGACACATGTCTCAGAAGTGAGATGCCTGTGATGTGGGCCAGCTCTGCCATGGCACCATGAAACATGGGCCAGGAGAGACCACATTCATCCATGCAGACAGGCTGAGATGCATGAATGCACTGTCCCAGTTATACCAGGAGGCATCTGTGTGTGGGTTCTGATGATAACGTGTGAAGAGTCTGTACTGTTCACAGCTGTGACCCCAGCAGTGGTGCTAGAGTTGATGTTCTCCACCCATCCTCTCGCTTCAGGGAAAGTCACAGTAGAATCAGTGAGAATACAACCTAAATGATAACTTGATCACTCATTGAGAAATTTTCCCCACCTGCTCTACTAATAATATGTACAGTACTTCAGAAGTTAGAGAACATGTTTTTCGTTTTCTCCTGAAAATGCAAACAATATTCAAAATATAAGTTTAAGAAGACTTAGTATTCTGAAAAAGAGAGATAAAAAGACCTAATGAAATTAAGTAGTTAGAATGAAAAATATTCCTAGACATTGATTCTAAATAGCACATGCAGAGAACAAGAATGGGAAGCCTGGGTTTGACCAGCCTTCCCCAACCAGATTTGTTGTTTTGAGATGTTTCCCCATCTGTCCAATATGAACTACCATGAAGTCACCTTGAGTGTCCTAAGTGATGGTTAATGATCAGTAAACTGTGCCCTTAGCAACTAAAAAGGCCATAGGAGGCAGGGCGAGAGACTCAGGGGCAAAGACCTAGAAGCTGGAAGGCACCCCATGCAGGTCTGTGCCAGGGAGGGGCCAGCCTGACTCCAGGGAAGAATCTGTATGAGGGAGTGTTGGGAGGTGATGCAGGATAGGAAGGTGGGGCAGAAGTTAGAAGGAGCACAAAGGCAGGGCGAGGGGGGAGAGTTGCACAGTAGGCAGTGGAGAGTTTTCAGAAGCAGAGTAGGGATGTGGAAAGAACAGAACTTCTGGGCAATAAAATTGCTGAGACAATTGCTAGTGTGAAGATGGCAGAATCAGAGATAGCAGCTGGGGGCGTGTATGAAGCCAGGCATCAGTGATGAATCTGATACAGTGTGCTCTCAGGAAGATGAAGGAGAACAGATACACAGAAGGCATTTTGAAGAAAACTTAGAGAAACCTTGGTGAGAAAGAGGATGTGCAGAGGGGAGGAGAGAGAGGAGCCCTGTAGCAACGTGGATCAGGCCCTGCGGACCCCGTCCCTCTTCTGAGACTGATCTGGACTGGCATGAGGCCACTGGAAGTCTTTCCTTAGTCCACTTTCTGAGAGTGTGATTTCCTCTTCCTGTGGAAATAGCAATAATTTTTATGAGGGGGTGCTGCCCGGACCCCACTGGAGGAGTGGGTAGGATGAGGACTGTGCTCAGTGTTAACTCCCTACAGAACCACACATGCTGATCTGTAACACTTGTGGCCCCTAAGTGTCCGTGAAGGGACTGGGTCCCTCTACAACATTGCTTATGGCTGCAGACACCTACTATATGGCAATAAGATGTATATGTGTGGGCAGGTGGTGAAACAATTATAGGCAATGGAAATTCAAAATGTTTCAGAACTCTAAAAGGTTCGCCTCATGTAGTATTTGGTCTATTGCAGGGGGCCCCAAGCCCCCGGGACTGTGGTCAGCTACCTGTCCTGGGCCTGTTAGGCACCAGGCCACACAGCAGAATATGAGTGGCCGGCAAGCGAGCATTCCAGCCTGAGCCCTGCCTCCTGTCAGATCAGCGGTGGCATTAGATTCTTATAGAAGCGCAAACCCTACTGTGAACAGTGTATGCAAGAGATCTAGGTTGTGTGCTCCTTATGAGAATCTAATTAATGCCTGATGTTCTGAGGTGGAACAGTTTCATCCCAAAATGATCCCCCTCTTTTCATGTCCCCCACCGTTGGTCCGTGGAAAAATTGTCTTCCATGAAACCAGTCCCTGGAGCAAAAAATCTTGGAGACTGCTGGTCTACAGTGTCCCAAAACCCTTTATCTATGGTTCCTTCCCAAAGCCTGGAGGCCCTGAGTCTTCCCCTATTCTTATACTCCTATGTGTTGAGAAAAATAGCATTTCCTATGCTCTGAAGGCTCTCCAGACATTCTTTCTAGGCTGCAGGATGGGGATTAATAATAACAGATAATTGGCATGGACTTGTTAGCCAATCCAAAGCCCTCTGGGCTGAAGTGGGGGTTTTTCACTTCAGGGACATGCAGCCTGGGTACCTTCCATCTCAGCATCCCCAGGCACAGACAGGAAAGGTGACATCACTCCATTTACATGATGTCTGTCTTTGTGGCCTGGATCACTGTGTGGCTCACCTCAGAGGCGGGGACACCAGGGATGGGTGTTCTGGGCATGATTAAGAAACGGAAAAGTGAGAGCGTTCCTACTGAAGCCCCTTCTCCTTTCAGCTGCCACCCAGGCGGCCTGTCCTTATGGGCCTTGGAGTGGAGACTTGAGCCACCACCTGACAGAGGTGCAGGCTTCACAAGCACAGCTGGAGCCAGGAACCCTGGTTCCCAATTGTCTGTGACTGCAACGGGACCAAGGATTTGACTGTGACTATGACTTAGCCAGGCGGGGCATTTCCTCCACCACCTGCAGCTTCACAGCCAACGCTGATCCTGGGAACCAATGGCCCTTCCAAGGTAGGGCAGGAAAGGGGACCAGGAAGCTCGAATCTCGGTGTTGGTGATCGTGGTGCTGTGAGGGGAGGAGGCAATGGGGTCTCTTCATACTCCCTCTGAGTCAAGCAGAAATCCACAATGTTCCAACCCAGTGAGGCGAGCAAGAGCCTGAGGTTTAGGATCAAATCTGCTCTCAGGTACTGGGTTTAACCCTTACTCATTATTCACCTCGGCCAAGTCATTTGTGGTGTTGGTCTTTACATCTGAGTTCTGTCACCTGAGAGACCTGAAAAATAATATCTACATTCAGTTATTATTGAGAACATCAATTATGATAATTTCCAAAGGGCTAATTCAATAAAAATTGCTAAATAAATCTATGAATAGATGTAATCTAATTCTGTTATCTTTCTGGTAGCTTAGCACTTAGGAAGTGACTTCACATGCAGTTTCATCTGAGGAAGAGTAACTATTAGGATCTCTACTTTCTAGGGACCCCTCTTCCTGTGTTTTCTTAGAAAGTCTCTTTTGCCAGTTTTCTTCCTCTTTGTCAGCATCGCTTTTCAAGTCAACTTTCCCCTATCAAGCACTTTCAGTAACAACCTATTAGGCACATTAGTAAAAGTGCAAACCCTGGGCCCACAAGTCAGTCGCCTGACATATCCAGCTTCTTGATCTGTTTCTTCCCCTCGTTTTGAAATAAAGGAATAAAAGGGCAACCTTCTCATGGAAAGTGTACAAATCTGTGTCTTTTCTGAAACTCCAGTTAGTTCATCATCTCCACTCATGTCCACGGCCATGCCCTCAGTTTCCTTCTCCCAGGGATCCACTTCTGCTCAGATTTCCTTAAAACCCTGGGTCATGTTCATCCTTACTCTCCGTCCCACTCAATATCTCCTCCTGGAGCCCCTGAGGCTGCCTGGTGCTCATCTGTCAGGCAATGCCCTCAGCTGAGGAATAAGGAGACCCATGTCCTCAGGAGGAGGGAGGGTCACCTGAGGTAATGAGCACCATCTGGGTCCGTGGAGAGGACACATGGAAGACACTCAGTGAGTGTCGGGGGATGCATAGTCCCTGACACGTGCTCTAATAACTTCGAGTATTTAGACTGATTTCTTCTCACTGATGTCTCTTTTGCCTCTCCATGGATTCCCACACCCGCAGTCAGGACTCACTCCGCTGGCTCCAACACTCTCACCTGCTGGCTTTCCCAGGAGTCCAGAGCACTAACCAGGCTCCAGGCAAGAGGACAGGGTGAATGCCTTTTGTTTCATTCTCCTTTACCTGATGACTTCTCCCTGCTGTGTAATAGGGCATTTGTTTCTCACCACGTCTTCTTTCTCTCATTCGTCTTATTTTTCTTAATTTTTTTCCAATTTCAATGGACCAGATTATAATGTTAGTGATTATAATGTTAATTCTACATCTTCCACATCCCTATGTAATAATTTCTTCCAATAGATTTTTATATATAAATATATGCATTTATGTCATTTGTTGTATACATTATGTGTATTTGGCATGTATTTTTAATAAAATGTAGATATAGGCAATATATATAACTGTATGATCATTTCATCAATATCCCATGTTTAGTCTTCCCAATTCTTTTCTCTCATATGTTCATTTAACGTTGATTTTGCTTGATTTTTAGAATCTCCTCTCTCCCAAAACACAGCCTGTATCCAGTGTGACTTCCTTGCCTTTGCCTTATCTACCTGGAAGCTATTTGTGTTTATTTATCCTAAGTTTCTTGAATATGTTTGTCAATTGGGTTCACCTTTTCCTCCTGGCAATCTTGTCATTCCTGGGTGATGCATGAAAAATCAACAATGCAGAAAATACCAAAATGTCTTTCTTGGCTTCCCTTTACCCCTGGAGTTTCTTGTCCTAGGCCACTTTCCTTTTCTGATGTTCCTCTTGGGTGGATGAGAAAGTCACAGTAAGATCATGGATGACAGTGAACGCTGTTGGGTGTGGTTGCATTTTCAGAGCTGGGTTTAGAGCCTTCTCTTGGAATGAAGACCCCTCCCCAGCTGGAAGGTGATGCTCTTGAAGGCTCAGGTGACAACACACATGAGCATCAAGTCATTGGCCATATTCATGCCTCAAGTGTCCTAAAACCGAAGATGATCAAAAAGAAACTGCTGTTCAGCAAGTGGAGACTGGCATGCAGATTCCCTGGCCTGCAAGCTTAGGGTACAAAGGTAATCACATGTATGGCTGTTAGCTGCACTCGCTCCATATTTCTGTCTATGATGACAGCTCATTCTCCCATTGCTTTTCTCTTCCCTATTTGTTCTCTCCAGCAGCTGCTGTCATGTCTGACTTATCTAATCTCTGTGTCTCATGGGTTGCCACCCTGCCGAGACCTTCCATTCCCATCTGCTCTTTGCTCTGTGAACTCTGCTCTGTTCCCACTGCTACTGTCTTGGGAGTCCCTCTCCCTTCAGAGTTTTGTTGGTCTAGATGTTGAGAATGTTGCTAAAATGCCTTAAGGTGTAACCAGGTGTCGAATCAACTTCAGGGAATTGGGAAAATAAGTTGGGTTATAATCCTCACTCTCTCTTTGCTAACTCCATGTAGACTCTCTTGTTTTTCCTTTCTTTCCTGAGCCCCTTGGAAAGAATACTTATGATTATATTTCTCTTTTTTCATGTTTTATTTGTAACCAACCAAACAAGCAGCAATGAAATCATATTTCTTTGTAAAACTTTACTCCTGTCCTAGCCAAGGTGACCCAACAGCCTCTCATGACTGTTGAGACCTCCAGACTGGAGTCTTTTTTCTCCCTCCTTCCAAATGCTATTGAAAGGGCCTGAGGCTGGGCTCTAGTTCCCAGGTGGTCAATAGCAACTCATGTGGCCTTAGTTTAATCTTAGCCCTGTGGCATCACTGATCCTCTGTTGTGAAAGGCAGAACTGGACATGGATGTGGTCTGAGGTCCCTGCTGCTTCTCACATCCCAGATTCTTTCCATGGCCCTCCCACTCGTCCTTTAAAAGACTGGGACATGGAGGTGTAAGGGGGTGGATTTCTCTGCAAAGGGTCCTCTCCTTCTGCAGCCCTCTGTTTCTGAGCATGCATGGTTGATGCTGAGCACATCCTCACTGGGAGGTGTGAAAAGCAATCGCTTTGCTCCAAACAGAGCTTATCAGGAAGAAAGGTACTGATGTTACCAGTTGCTGGTAGGGCATAGGTGGGGTCCCTACATTCTGCACCCCAGGCTGACTGGAAGTTCTGGGGTGTTTTCTTCTCACTTGTGGATGGCACCTGCCACTTCAGCCAGCCTGAGGCTCGCCCTTCAGCTGGTCCTCCCAGCAGGAGCTCAGTTTGCCCCTGGGTTATCACCACTTAGCAGTCCCTCCAGACTCAGCCAGACAGGACCAGACAAAGATGCTCATTTGATGTTTTTCTCCCTCTCCCCTACAGATACCAAATACTGCTGAAAGGATGAAAAGGATGAAAGGGTGTCATCAAAGTAGTTTTTTCACTTGATGAAAAAGACTAAAACAGCGAAACAAGTTCAAGATCAAACCCAACATCGCAGAGATCCTTTACTGAGGAGTGAACTTAAGACCACGAAATGCTCTTGATGATTTTAACCCACTAGGCCCCTTTGATTTGAGAAGCCACAGCCCTTCCCTCTCCAACTGCAATCAGTTGTGATCAGTACCTAAAGACACCAATCTCAGATGGACAAACAGCATTCAGAGGCCGTAACCCTGCTTCTCTCAATTCCTATCCTGTAGAGAGAGAACAGGAGTCAGGAGCCTGGCAGGAGACAGCATGTCACCTAGGACTCTGCCAGTGCAGAATATGAACAATGCCGTGTTCTTGCTGAAAATGCTTAGCCTGAGTTTCCTAGGAGGTAATCACCAGACAACTGCAGAATGTAGAACACTGAGCAGGACAACTGACCTGTCTCCTTCACACAGTCCATGTCACCACGAATCACACAACAAAAAGGAGAAGAGACATTTGGGTTTAAAAAGAGTAGAAAGATAATATAGCTACACTTGTTTAGTTATTTTAAACCCGAAGTATCTCCTCATCTTTTTGTTGTTGTCATTGATTGTGGTGACATGAACTTGTTTGTAGAGGACAGGTCAGCTGTCTGGCTCAATGATCTACATTCTGAAGTTGTCTGAAAATGTCCTCATGATTAAATTCAGCCTAAACGTTTTTCCGGGAACACTGTAGAGTCACTACTGTGAGTTTCCTACCTCAGCCCATCTGCAGGCAGAGAAGGTCCAGTTTGTCCATCACCATTATTGTGATACTAGGACTGGTCACTTGGTTAAGGAGAGGTCTAGGAGATCTTTCGCTTGTAAAGACACCTTATTTATAATTAATTTGGAAAGTGGCTTGAAAAAGTATCAGTATTGTGTATTCTAACGATCTTCCTCTGAACATTTTATCATCAATTAATCACCCCTGCCTGTGTCAGTTATTATATTTATGTTTGTACATTGGAAATTTTCTATCTCAATGATTAGTATATACTTGTTTTTGCTGGCATTCTGTCATAAAAAGAATATTTCCTGCCCAAATTTTAACTTTCATCCCAAATTAATTTTAGTCTATTAATGTTAGAATGTTTAAGTTTTGCTCTTTGAGAAGACGCGGTCATAGGTGTCACGATCCTGCTCCTGGCTCACCGCTCTTCGCTCTTACGGAGGAACAAGTCAGTAAGGAAGCTGCGTAGCAGCCATGGCTTTTAAAGATACCAGAAAAACACCCATGGAGCTGGAGGTGGCAATTCACCAAATTCGAATCACTCTAATCAGCTGCAATGTAAAATCCCTGGAGAAGGTGTGTGCTGACTTGATCAGAGGAGCAAAGGAAAAGAATCTCAAAATGAAAGGACCAGTTCAAATGCCTACCAAGACTGGGAGAATCACAACAAGAAAAAACTCCTTGTGGTGAAGGTTCTAAGACATGGGATCATTTGCAGATGAAAATCCACAATCAACTCATTGACTTGCAGAGTGCTTCTGAGATTGTTGAGCAGATTACTTCCATCAGTATTGAGCCAGAAGTTGAGGTGGAAGTCACCTTTGCAGATGCTTAAGTCAACTATTTTAATAAATTGATTAAGAGCTGTTTAAAAAAAAGAATGTTTAAGTTTTAAATCTGTTTAATTAAAAGGTTTTTGCCTATCATTCTGGCCTAGTGGATTTTTTACATATAATATTTTAAGCTTTTACTATAATGTTTTGTTTTGGTGGATAAGAATATGGATTAATAAAAACATTCTTATTTCCCTGTTTATATCTAAACTCTTCCATATTTTATTCTATATTTGCCCAATGTTGTAGAACGTATTTACTGTATTTCCTTGTCGATGTGATTTGTTTTCTTTGTGTGTTTGTGTTTGTGTGTGTGTGTATGTGTGTGTGTGTGCCTGTGTGTGTGTGTGCCTTTTGTTTATTTAGGAAGGGTTATATAGCTCATGTTTAACAGTGCGCTAAAAACATTTTAACATCACTAGTCCCTTTTTAACTTGACACACTTCTAATATATGGTTTACAAATGTTAAATTATATCTTTCAACTTCAAATTTTTGTCACTATGACAATCAAATACATTATTTTCCTCTTCTCTGACCTCTTTACCTGCCATTTCTTATAGTGTTAGTTCAACACAAGCATATACCAGTGACAGCCTGTGTTTCCCACCTTGTCTCCACCTTGGCTTTTGGTTTAGATCCACAGTTAAATATATGCTCACGAGCTATGCAAAAGTGCATGTCCTAGGCATCACTTGTTGAGAGAAATTCATCCTTAACAGAGTCCTCATGGGGGAATCAGGTCTTGCTGAGTTTTGCTTGCTTCATCACCTTTTCCCACTACCTTGGTACATGGATCACATCACTGGATATAAGGTACTTGCCAAAAATGATTTTTCTTGAGATTTTAGGAAATATTGTCTTGTTTTGGGTACAGGCATGGTGTGTGTTCTCATTCTGGGATTCTATTTTTTTGTTCTACCAGGATCTCTAATTTCTGTCAGTTACTTCATTCGTTCTCTTTACCACGAATCTCCAGAGGATGATTCCTTCGTCCAGGCCTCCCCCTCTCCCAGCAATTCTGCCTTTCCGAGATTGGCACCTCAGGTCCTCTGCACTTGTTAATTTCAATTAGGAAACCCCTAATTGGTTAAGTTTTAAGAGTTAGTTTAAAATTCAGCTATTATCCTATCCTAATTCTTCAAAGGTAGAACTTCAATGGTATAAGAAAGGAGACGGAATTATGTAATAGAGCACCCCTGTAATCACTGGCCAGCTTCAACAATTGTCATTGAATAGCTGAACTTTTAAAACTACAAAACTTCGTACTTAACCTATGTAATGTGTATGTACATATATATTAATGTACATGTATGTATATGTATATGGCATGTATGTGTGTGTGTGTATGTATAAATTTGGACATGAGATTGTGGAGGCGGAAATTCCTAAGATGGAAAGGCGGATACCCAGGAAAGCATTTCCTTCTTATTAGGCCTTTTCCTCCTTGGTTGATTGGATGAGGCCCACCCCTCACAGGGAGGGCAATCTGCTTCACTTAGTCTGCCTATTCTGGTGTTAATGTCATCCAGAAACACCCTCCAGCACACACCCAGAATAAAGGTGAACCAAATGTCCTGGCACCCTGGGGCTCAGTCACAGTGACACACACAATTAACCATCACACAACTCCTTTGTGATACGTGTGATTTTCACATTTTTCTCCCAATCTGTAGCTTATTTTTTTATTCTGTTAACAGTGTCTGGTGCTGACCAAGAATTTTTAATTTGTATGAAGCTGAATTTATCAATGTTTTCTTTAATAGTTTGTGTTGATGTGATAACTAAGAATACTTTGCCTAACTCTACATCATGAAGATTTTTTCATGTATTCTACTGTAAGTTTTCTAGTTTTGCAGTTTACATTTAGTTCTGTAATCAACTTTGAGTTACTTTTAGTCCAAGTATGGAGATTTAAGTGGATTTTTTTATTTTTGTTGTTTTTTTTCTTCAACTTTTATTTTAATTTCAGAGGAACATGTGCAGGATGTACACGTAAACGTGTGCCATGGTGGCTTGCTGCACAGATCATCCCATCACCTACCTATTAAGCCCAGCATCCATTAGCTAGATGCTTTCTATCCCCACAACCCTGACTCCCAACAGGACCCATTATGTGTTGTTCCCCACCATGTGTCCATGTGTTCTCATCATTCAGCTCCCACTTGTAAGTGAGAACATGCAGTGTTGTTTTTCTGTTCCTGTGTTAGTTTGCTGAGGATAATGGCTTCCAACTCCATCCATGTCCCTGTAAAGAACATGATCTTGTTCCTTTTTATGGCTGCATAGTATTCTATAGTGTATATGTACCACTTTTTCTTTATCCAGTCTATCATTGATGGGCATTTAGGTTCTTTCCATGTCTTTGCTATTTTGAATAGTCTGCAATGGACATATGCCAGCATGTATCTTTATAACAGAATGGCTTCTATTCCTTTGGGTATATGATCAGTAGTGGGATTACTGGTCAAATGGTATTTCTGCCTGTAGGTCTTTGAGGAACAGCCACACTGTCTTTCCCAATGGTTAAACTAACTTACACTCCCACCAACAGTGTAAAAGCGTTCCTTTTTCTATGCAACCTTGCCAGCATCTGTTGTGGATTTTTTTCTGTTTTTGCCCATGGATGTCCAGTTTTTTTAGCAGAATTTGTTAACAAGACAATGCTTTCTCCCCTGAATTGTTTTGAACCATTGTCCGTCCATTGGAGGGGATGAGACTGGAGAGAGGACTGTCCTATCATTGGAGGGACAGGGCTTGAAATAGGGCAGGTCTTATGCAAAAGAAAAGGAACACATATTTTTTCAATGAGGCAGAGGAAAGCCCCAAGCACAAGTGGGGTACTCCCTACCCCCATGTGTGGCACACTCACCTCTGCTCTCTCTCTCTCCTGCTGCACAAGCTTTGGTGTGCATAGACACTGAGGCCGAGTTGTGTCACTAGACCCATTTGGGCATGGACATCAATGTCTGGCATCAAATCCCAGAATCTCAAACAGGCAAAGTGGCAGGAAAACATGAGACATAATGAAGAATAAAATAATTCAGTTGAAAATGATGCACATGTTAGAAATAGCAGACAAGGACACTAGGGCCATTATTATAATTTTGATTAAGTGAAGATGTGGGAGATATTTTTAACGTCAAATTCCATAAGTGAAAACCACAATTTACAGTCTGAAGTTTAAAAAAATACCCTGGATTAAACATTGCAGAAGAAAAGATTAATGAACTAAGAAGTAGTAGTAGAAACTAACACAAACGAAACGCACAGAGAAAAATGAATTGAAAACATAAAAAGCCCATCAGTGGGAAGTTTAAACACCCTACTATGGGGGTAAATGGAATCCCTGAAGGGAAAGGGGTGGGTAAGATGGCTAGAAAAATATTTAAAACATACTAGATGGAAGCTTTCTAAGCTTCATAAAAACCATAAACTGCAAATATCCCAGAAACATAATGTGTCCTAAGGACAAGAAACATGAAGAAAACCATATTCAAATTGATCAAAACCAGTGATGAAGAGAAAATCCTAGGAGGAGTAAAAGGGGAGCAAACATGTTAAATCCTGAGGACTAAATATAAGGATGACATCTGACTTCTCATCAGAAACATTACAAACAAGAAGTTTGCAATACCTTTAAAGTACTGAAAAAAAGTCAGCCTAGAATTTCTGTATCCACTGAAAATATCTTTCAAAAATGAAGGTGAGCAAAAATGGTTTGGAAAGAAAAAAAATTATCTCAATTTGCAGATGACATGATCCTATATAGAGAAAATATCAAATAACACACACACGCACACACACACCACACACACACACACACACACACACACACACACACTGGAGTTAATAAACTAATTTGTCAAACTTGGAGCATACAAAATAAACGGACAAAAGCCAATTGCTTTAGCAATGAAAAAATCTTAAAGGAAAATTAATATATTTCACTTATAATAGCACCCATAAGAACAACATACCTAGGAATAAATTTAAGAAGGTTAAATATTTGTACACTGAAAACTACCTAACATTTCTTAAAGAGACTTAAGAAGAACTAAATAAATGGAAAGACATCCTGTGTCCATGGATGGAAGATTTAATATAATTAAGATGGAAATACAGCTCAAAACAACCTACAGATTCTGTGCAACCTTATTCAAATTCCAGTGGCCTGTTTTTTTCAGAAATAAAAAAAAAAACCAGAACTTTTTGTTTAGAAGAAATTGCAAGGATCCCCAAATAGCAAAAGGAATCTTGAAAAATAAGAATAAATGACTCCGATTCCAAAGATCTTTTTTATTTTATTTTTTTAAATTTGTATTTGAAACGGAGTCTCACTCTGTCACCCAGGCTGGAGTGCAGTGCAATGGCATGATCTCTGCTCACTGTAACCTCTATCTCCTGGGTTCAAATGATTCCCTTGCTTCAGACTCCTGAGTTGCTGGTATTACAGGCACCCACCACCGCTCCCAGCTAATTTCTTTGCATTTTTAGTGCAGATGGGGTTTCACCACATTTGCCAGTCTGGTCTCGAACTCCTGACCTCAAGTGATCCACCTGCCTCGGCCTCCTAAAGTGATGGGATTATAGGCATAAGCCACCACACCTGGCCTCCAAAGATCTTGTATTGCGCTCAGCAATATTGCGTAGTCTTCAGTGTACAGGGGTTCACATCTTTTGCTATGTAGTTCATATTTCTTAATGTTATTGTTAATGTTTGTTTAAAGTAATCTTTTAAAAATTTTTATTAAAATGGTATATTATTAAAGTCTACAACAGGATGCTTTGATATACATATATATAATGAACTAATGGCTCCATTCCCTTCAGGGCTTCCATTTACCCCTACAGTAGGGTGTTTACAGTCAGGCTAATTAGCATATTCACCTTCTCACATAGTTCCTTTTTTAGTGTAGTGAGAACACTTATGATCTACTCTTTTAGCAAACTTCAAGTATACAATATAGCATTAACAATAGTCCTCATGCTAACATTACATCTCTAAAACTCATTCTGTAACCAAAAGCAGGTTAGTCGCTCACCGCATGTAAAGTCCAGTTAAGCATGAGGCCTGCTACAAAAAAGTGAATTTATTTCCAAAGGTAGCTTGGGGGAAGAAGCACAAAACATCCTGCTTTAAATGCTTCACTTCCCCTTGGAGCAAAAAGTGGATATTTTTATTAGGTAAATGGGGAAGCGAGCAAGGACAGGGGGTCTCCCTGCTCCCAGGCAGTTATCCACTGGGCAGTCGAGGTGGTGGTGCCTTTCTGGTCAGAAGTAAGTTTTAAAAGTGGCTAAGTGGGCCTGCTTTCGATATGCCCTCCTAGTGAGTGTAAGTTCTGAGGTGACCCTTCATTCACCATTGGCAGACACTTAGGCTGTTTTCATGTCCTGGCTACTGTGAAGAATGCTGTGATAAACATAGGGGTGCAAATAGCTCTTTGAGATACTGACTTCATTTCCTTTGATTATATACCCAGAAGTTGGATTGCTGGGTTGTTTGGTAGTTCTGTTGGTAATGCTTTGAGGAGCCTCCACAGTGTTTTCCATAATGGCTGCACCAATTTACATTCCCACCAACAATATACAAGAGTTCCCATTTCTCCACACCCTTACTAACATTTACTTGTTTTTCTGATAATAACCACCCTGATGGTTATATTGTGGTTTTGATCTGCATTTCCCTGAGGATTACTGATGTTGAGCACCTTTTCATATACCTGCTGGCTATTTTGTATGTGTTCCTTGGAAAAATGTCTATTCAGATCCTTTGCCCATATATTAATCAGGTTATTTGTTGTTTTGGCTATTGAATTGTGTGAGTTCCATATATATTTTGGATATGAATCCCTTACCCAGTTCCCAAAGAATGGGACATACCTGGGAGTAAGGGACCCACACATCCCATTCATCGCTCCTTTCCCAAGGCACTTAGCCAATCACTAACAGGTGCAGGAGTATGGAATCTGTTTCCTGGCCTAGGGGAGGATAACTCCTAAACTTCACTTACCACCAAGTTCCCCTGCCAATATCTGGACAAAATACCCCCAGGGGACTTTGGGGACTAAATCATACATACACAGCAATCAGCTCAAAATGGATCACAGACCTAAATTATAGACCTAAAATATAAAATGTCGAGAGGAACCCATAGGAGAAAATCTTTGTGACTTTGGGTTAAGCGAAGAGTCCTAAGACACTACGCAAAAAACATAAGCGATAAGAGAAAAAAATTAGTTGGATTTTATTACAATTAAAAAATTTTGTGCTTCAAAAGACACCATTAAGAAAAAAATAGATAAGCCAAAGACTACGAGCAAATATTTGCAATTAAATATTTAATAAAACGACTTCTATTCACAATACCTAAAGAAGTTTTTCAACTCAGTATAAAGCAACACAACTGACTAGGTGTGGTGGCTCATGCCTGTAATGCCAGCACTTTGAGAGGCCGTGGTGGGTGGATCATCTGAGCTCAGGAGTTGAAGACCATCCTGGGCAACCTGGTGAAACTCCGTCTCTTCCCAAAATACAAAAAGTTAGGCAGGCATGGTGGCAGTCGTCTGTAGTCTCAGCTACTAGGGAAGCTGAGGTGGGAGGATCACTTGAGCCTAGGAGGCGGAGGTTGGAGTGAACTGAGATCATGCCACTGCACTCCAGCCTGGGTGTCCATGTGAGACCCTGTCTCAAAGAAAAAAAAAACAAACCGCAATTTTAAAAGTCAGCAAAAGACTTGAACTGACCTGTTACAAAAAAGACAAATAAATGGTTGATTACCCTATGAAAAGGTGCTCAATGTCATTAGTTAATAGGAAAAAGCAAACTATTATTATTATTATATTTTGAGACAGAGTCTTGCTGTTTCCCAGGCTGGAGTGCTGTGGCGCGATCTTGGGTTATTGCAACCTGCGCCTCCTAGATTCAAGCGATTCTCCTGCCTCAGCCTCCCGAGTAGCTGGGATTACAGGCACTCGTCACTATGCCTGGCTAATTTTTGTATTTTTAGTAGAGACGGGATTTCACCATGTCGGCCAGGCTGGTCTTGAACTCCTGACCTCAGGTGATCCACCTGTCTCGGCCTCCCAAAGTGCTGAGACTACAGGTGTAAGCCACTGCCCCCAGCCGATTTGTGAGATTTTGATGCACCTATCTCTTGAGCAGTATACACTGAACCCAAATTTTAGCTTTTTTTCCCTCACTATCTTTACACTCCTTCCCCCTGAGTCCTCGAAGTCCACTGTGTCATTCTTATGTCTTTGCATCCTCATTGCTTAGCTCCTACTTATAAGTGAGAACATACGATGTTTGATTTTCCATTCCTGAGTTACTTCACTTAGAATAATAGTCTCCTGTCCCCTCCAGGTTGCTGCGAATGACATTAATTCATTTTTTTTATGGCTGAGTAGTATTCCACCATTTATATATATATATATATGTATGTGTATATATAGATATGTGTGTATATATATATATATATAATCACAGTTTCTTTATCCAGTTGTTGATTGATAGGCATTTGGATTGGTTCCACATTTTCGCAATTGTGAATTATGCTGCTATAAACATGCATGGGCAAGTATCTTTTTCACAGAATGACTTCTTTTCCTCTGGGTAGATACCCAGTAGTGGAATTGCAGGATCAAACAGTAGTTCTACTTTTAGTTCTGTAAGGAATCTCCACACTGTTTTCCATAGTGATTATACTAGTTTACACTCCCACCAGCAGTGTAGAAGTGTTCCCTTTTCACTGCATCTATACCAATGTCTATTTTTTTTTATTATGACCATTTTTGCAGAAGTAAGGTGGTATCACATTGTGATTTTGATTTGCATGGGAAGTGCAAATTAAAACAACAATAAGATACCACTTTACACCCACTAATGTGGCTATGTTAAAAAAATACAGAGAACACCAAGTGTTACTGAGAATGTGGAGAAAATGGAACCCTCATATATTGCTGGGAAGAATGTAAAATGATATAACCACTTTGGAACCCCGTTCGAGAGTATCTTAAAAAGTTAAACCTTAGCTTGCCATACAATTCAGCTATTCCTCAGCTAGAAATCTATCCAAAAGTAATGAAAATATAGGTCCACAGAAAACTTCTTTGGAAATGTTCATGGCAGTATTATTCATGATAGCAAAAACTAGCTCCAACTCAAATGTCCATCACTGGTAGATGGTTAAATAAAATGTGGTGTTATCTGTACAATGGAATTCTATTTAGCAATAAGAAGCAAAAAAATCTGACACCTGCTACAGTATGGATGAATCTTAAAACATTGTGCTAAGTGAAACAAGTCAGTCACAAAAGACTGCATATTGTTTGATGCCATTTATATGAAATATCTAGAAAAAGATAAATTTATAGACAAAACAGAAAAATTGTTGGCTGAGCCTAGAGGAGGGAGTGGGATTTGCTACAGTGGCACTGGAAAACTTTGGAAGGTAAAGGACATGTTCTAAAAGTGGACTGTGGTACAGGTTGAGAAACTCCATATAATTGAATCATATATTTACAATGGGTCAATTTTATTGTATGTAAATTTAATTGAAAAGAAGAAGGTAAGGACAAGACAGCCCTAAATCAAAGGGTTGTGGTGTCCTGTGATCCTGTGATGAACACTGCATATTGAGATACAACAACCTGGAGTGAGAGGAAATGGTGACTTAGAAGGTGACTTCTGATGTCACACACTTGAGGAAGGGATTCAGTGCCTGTGCCTTCAGCCTCTGACCCTGGCAGTTCCCCTGGAATCTGGAGGGTAGATGTGGTGAGTGAAGGTAGCCTTTGCCTTCTAGGGAGCGCAAGGAGAGCAGTGTCACCATGTAAAGATCTGGGGAAACGAGTTTGCAGGGAGAAGCTTCATGAACTCCCTGGGTGATGAAAAGAGGAAATCATGAGGAGGACGTGAGGGCTGCAGAATGAAGTGGCTGCTTGAAACATAAAAGCTGCTCAAAACTCTTTGATAGGTTATGAGTAGGTTCTGTTCCTGCCTGAGCTCAAACCAGCAACCTTTTGGTTAACAGAAGGCACCACAGAGAAGAACTACTGTGAACTTATATGCTAATAGTATGGAATGACAACATACTCTCTACCCCCAGAACGATGTCATTGATTTCCGTTTTTACCTTTGTTTTACTTTCTTCTTAGCTGAAAATTAATTGGCTCTTTTCTAGTTTCTTAAAGTAGAAGCTGAAGTCACTGACTTGAAAGCATTTTTTTTCATTTTTAAAATAGACCTTTAAAGCTATAAATCCCCCTTCCCCATTTTGATTTGTTGTGTTTTCACTTTTATTCTTTTCAAAAAAATTTCTAATTTCCCTGTTGATTTACTCTTTGATCAATGGGTAATTTATAAGTATTTTACCCATTTTCCAAATATTTGGAGGAATTTTCCAAAAGTCTTTCTTCCACTGATTTCTAACTAAATTGCATTGGTATCATAGAACACATCTTTATGACTAGAATTCTTTTAAATCTTTTGAGGCTTGTTTTGTGGCCCAAAATATAGTCTGTCTTGATCAACAGTAGATGTGCACTTGAGTAACATATGTCTTATGCTATTTTTGGATGCTATGTTCTACAGACATTATTTAGGACAAATTGGTTAATGGTGTTGTTGTTATCTGCTATAACCTTGTTAATTTTCTGTTCATCTGTTGTATCAATTAATAAGAGAGGGGCTTTGGAATCTCTGACAATACGGTGAATTATCTATTTCTCCTTCAGTTCTATCAGTTTTTGCATTATGTGTTTTCAAGTTCTGTCATAGGTGGTGGTAATTACATCTTCTGGAGAATTAATTCCTTTATTATTATGAAATCACTGTCTTCATCCCTGGAAACATGGTTTGTCCTGAAATCTACTTCACCTGGTATCATGTAGCCACTTCTCTTTCCTTTTGACTATGCTTAGCATAGAATATTTTTTCCATCTTTTTACTTTTATATATTTGTAACTTCATTTTTATAGTACATTTCTGGTAAGCAGCATATAGTTAATCTTGTTTTTATCCAGTGTGACAATCTCAGCGTTTTAATTGGTGTGTTTAGATCCTCTCCATTTAGTATAATTATTGAAATGGCTAGGTTTGAGTTTTAGCTTGCTCTTAATTTTCAAGTTGTCCCTTCTCTTCCTTCTTTTTCTGCCATCTTTTGCCTTAAACTAGTATTTTTTATTATTCCATTTCAACTCATTATTACCCATCTCCATTTTGTCATTTTAGTGATTGCTTTAGGGATTATATGATATATTTTTTAGTTAACACTGTCTACCTTGTAGTGATATTATGCCACTTTAAGTATACAGTAAAGCTGGGCACCGTGGCTCATACCTGTAATCCCACCACTTTGGGAGTTGAGACAGGAGGATTGCTGGGCCTAGGAGTTCAAGAGCAGCCTGGGCAACATGGTGAGACCCTATTGCTACAGAAAACTTAAAAATTACCCAGGTGTGGTAGTGCATGCCTGCAATCCCAGATATTTGGGAGGCTGAGCTGGGAGGATCATGTGAGCCCAAGAGGTGACGGCTGCAGTGAGCTACATTCATGTCACTACGCTCCAGCCTGGGAGACAGAGGAAGACCTTGTTTTAAAAAACAAAGAAACAAGTATGGAGTAAGAGCCTTAGAATATTATATCTCCATAACTCCCTTCCTGGCCATTGTGCTATTGTTAGAAGAATTTTCTTTTCTTTTCTTTTTTTATTTTTTTTTTGAGTCAGAGTCTCACTCTGTCACCTAGGCTGGAGTGCAGTGGAGTGATCTTGGCTTACTGCAACCTCTGCCTCCTGGGTTTAAGGAGTTCTTGTTCCTCAGTCTCCTGAGTAGCTGGGATTAGAGGTATGTGCCACCATGCCTGGCTAATTTTTATATTTTTTTGCAGAGATGGGGTTTCACCATGTTGGCCAGGCTTGTCTTGAACTCCTGGCCTCAAGCGATCTGCCTGCCTTGGCCTCTCAAATTGCTGGGATTACAGGTATGAGCCACTGCACTAGGCCACAGATTTTATTTTTATGTCATAAATTCCACAGTCCTTTGTTGGAAGCATAGTTTGCAAAGATTTTCTCCCACTCTGTGCATTGTCTGTTTACTCTGCTGATTATTTCTTTCACTGTGCAGAAGCTTTTTAATTTAATTAAATCTCATCTATTTATCTTTGTTTTTGTTGCATTTGCTTTGGGGTTCTTGGTCATGAAGTCTTTGCCTAAGCAAATGTCTAGTAGGGTTTTTCGATGTTATCTTCTAGAATTTTTATGGTTTCAGGTTTTAGAGTTAAGTCTTTGATCCATCTCGAGTTGATTTTTGTATAAGGTGAGAGACGAGGATTCAGTTTCACTCTTCCACATGTGACTTGCCAATTTGCCCAGCACCATTTGTTGAATAGGGTGTCTTTTCCCCACTTTATGTTTTTGTTTGCTTTGTCAAAGATCAGTTGCTGTAAGTACTTGGCTTTATTTCTGGGTTCTCTATTCTGTTTCATTAGTCTATGTGCCTATATTTATGCCAGTACCATGCTGTTTTGGCCACTATGGCCTTACAGCATAGTTTGAAGTCAGATACTGTGATGCCTCCAAATTTGTTCTTTTTGCTTAGTCTTGCTTTGGAATGTGGGCTCTGTTTTGGTTCCATATGAATTTTAGGAATCTACAAGCAACTCCAAAAAATCATTAAGAAAAAACCAACAATCCCATCAAAAAGTGGGCAAGCACTTGAATAGACAATTCTCAAAAGAAGATATATACAAATGGCCAAGAAAAGTGAAAAAATGCTCAGCATCACTAAATATCAGGAAAATGCAAATCTAAACCACAATGCAATACCCCCTTACTCCTGCAAGCATGGCCATAATTTTAAAAAATCAAAAAATAATGAATGTTGGCAAGGATGTGGTGAACAGGGATCAGTTTTACGCTGCTGGTGGGAATGTAACCTAGTACAACCATGATGGAAAACAGTATGGAGATTCCTTAAAGAACTAAAAGTAAATCTACCATTGGATCCAGCAATCTCACTATGGGATATCTACCCGGAGTAAAAGGAGTCATTATATGAAAAGACACTTGCACACGCATGTTTATAGCAGCACAATTCACAATTGAAAAGATATGGAACCAGCCCAAATGTCCATCTATCAGAGTGGATAAAGAAAATGTGGTATATACATATACCATGGGATACTACTCAGTCATAAAAAGGAATGAAATAAAGGCATTTGCAGCAACCTGGATGGAGTTGGAGACCTTTATTCTAAGTAAAGTAACTCAGGAATGGAAAGCCAAACATTGTATGCTCTCACTTATAAGTGGGAGCTAAGTTATGAGGACTCAAAGGCAAAAGAATGATATAACGGACTTTGGGGACTTGAGGAAATGGTAGCAAATGGGTGAGGGATGAAGGATTGCACATCAGGTACAGTGTACATTTCTCAGATGATCAGTGCATCACAATCTTGGTAATCACCACTAAAGAACTTTTCCACGTAACCAACACCAGCTGTTCCCCCAAAACCTATTGAAATAAAAAAGTAAAAATTTAAAAAATGTTAAATTCCACAATCCATTGCTATTATTGTTTATACAATCAATTTTCTTTTTAGTTTTTGTTCTTTTTTTTTTTTTTGAGACAGTGTCTTGCTCTGTTGCCCAGGCTGGAGTGCAGTGGCACAATCTTGGCTCACTGCATCCTCCACCTCCTGGGTTCAAGTGGTTCTCATGCCTCAGCCTTCTGAGTAGCTGGGGTTGCAGGAGGGCACCACCTCGTCTGGGTTCAAGTGGTTCTCATGCCTCAGCCTTCCGAGTAGCTGGGATTGCAGGAGGGCACCATCTCGTCTGGGTAATTTTTGTATTTTTAGTAGAGACAGTGTTTCGTCATGTTGCCCAGGCTGGTCTCTAACTCCTGGCTTCTAGAAATCCACCTGCCCCAACCTTCGAAAGTACTAGGATTACAGGTGTGGGCTATCAGGCATGGCCTCAATTTTCTTTTGAAGAGTTTTAACTAATAAGGAAAAGAAGTGTGTATATTTGTTCATGTGTTACCATTTCTAGTGCTTGACATGCTTTTGTGAACACACAGATTTCCGTCTCATACTTGTTTCCTTCTGTAGGAAGGATGTCCTTTAACATTTTTTGGAGCACAAGTCTGCTGGTAATAAATTCTTTCACTTTTTTGTTTTGTTTTGTTTTGTTTTTGAGATGGAATCTCTCTCTGTCGCTCAGGTTGGAGTGCAGTAGTGCAATCTTGGCTCACTGCAGCCTCTGCCTCCCGGGTTCAAGCCATTCTCATGCCTCAGCCTCCCGAATAGCTGGGATTACAGGTGCGCACCACCACACTTGGCTAATTTTTGTATTTTTATTAGAGATGGGGTTTCACCACATTGGCCAGGCTGGTCTTGAACTCCTGACCTCAAGTGATCACCCCACCTTGGCCTCCCAAAGTGTTGGGATAACAGGTGTGAACCCCCATGCTCAGCCCAAATTCCTTCACATTTTATATGTTTGAATGTGTCTTTATTTCACCTTTGTTTTTTGAAAGCTAATTTTGCAGGGTATAGATTTCTATGTGGACAATTTCCATCTTGGAGTGTTTAAAGATGTGGTTCCACTGTATTCTTGTGTGCATTGTGGCTGGTGAAAAATCTGATGTCATCCTTATATTATCTTTGTTCCAATGTAGATCACTTGTGTTTTTTCTCTGGCTGCTTTTAAGATTTTCTTTATTATCATTGAGCAATTTATGATATGCCTTGGTGTCATTTCTTCATATTTCTAGTGCTTGAATGTGGTGAGCTTTCTGGATCTGTGGATTTATGGTTTTATTACATTTGATAAGATTACTTTTTTGTTCTTTGGAGGTGGGTTTTTTTTTTTCCCCCTTGAGACAGGGTCTTGCTATGTTGCCCAGGCTGGTCTCAAACTCCTGGGCTTAAATGATCCTCCTGCCTCAGCCTTTGAATAGCTGGGATCACAGGCGTGTGCCACCGTACCTGGCTTGGTAAGTATTAGATTAGTGTTTTTTCCAAGAGTTTTTCTGCTGCCACTGTGTTTGCCTTTGATGGACTCTAGTCACTCATATCTGAGGTCAGCTGAATTGTTCCACAGCTCATTGATGCTTTTTCCTTTATTATGTTTTTTCTCAGCATTCTTCTTTGGCTACTTTTCTTTGCTAAGCCTTAACATTTACAATTTTTTTCTTCTATATTTTCTAGTTTGCTGTTAATCCCTTGCAGTTCATTTACTCTCAGATATCACAGTTTTTACTTCTTTTTATTTTTTTGTAGATACAGTGTCTTACTATGTTTCCCAGACTGGTCTTAACTCCTGGGTTCAAGCAGTCCTCCTGTCTTGGCCTCCTTAAATGCTGGAATTACAGGCATGAGCCACTGTGCCCAGCCCCAGTTTTTATTTCTTAATGTTAGCTTGGATCTTTTCATATCTTTCTTTTGTCTCCTTAATTTTTGGGACTTATGAAATACAGTTATAATACCTGATTTAATGTTCTTCTCTGGTAATTCTAACACCTGTGTCAGCTCTGAGTCAGTTTAACATGATTGATTTGTCTCCTCATTATGGTTATTTCCTTGTTTAATATGACTAAACATTTTGGTAGAATGCCAGACATTGTGAATTTTACCTTGTTGGTTTCTGCATATTTTTGTGTCCCTATAAATTTTGAGTTTTCTTCAGGGATTCAGTCAAGTTGCTGGCAAACAGTTTGATCATTTCCAGTCTTGCTTTTATGATTTGTTAAGAGGTCTACAGCAGTGCTCCATCCAGGGGTAATCCATTCTTACTACTGAGACAAAACCTTCCTGAATTCTCTACCCTATCCCTGGTGAATTTTGAGGCCCTTTTTTTTCAGTCTGCCTTTTGGAAACAGGCACGATTCTAGCTCTGCATAAGTTCCAGGCACTGTTCTCTCTAATCTTTTCAAATGAGTTTTCCTCTGAACCTGAGGGCCTTCCTCACATGGACCCGCACTGTGCTGCGTGCTGGGTCATGTTCTGCAGTTACCCCTGATGTACTCTCTGCAGCTCTTTCCACCCTAGTGCTCTCCCTGTGGACTCTACGATACTGTAGCTTCCCTGGACTCTCAGCTCAGTGTCCTCAACTCAAAATGTTCACTGAGCTCCTCTTCACTTTCCCTTCCCTGTGCTTAACTTGGAAACCCTCTCAAGGCAGTAATTTAGAGCAATTTAGGGCTCACCTGATTGGTGCCCATCTCTCAGGGTTTATGGTCCTGTCTTTTTTGTGCCTGATGTCCAGTATCTTGAACATATTCTTTTCATGTATTTTGTCTGTTTTATTTTTTTCTTTGTTGTTCCTGGTAGGAGAGTAAATTCTAATTCCTGTTACTTCATAGCGGTTGCAGCACCCCTATTTCTAAAAATATCAAAGTACGAAAAAGTCAATCTAGATGCTGAATAGGAACTTTTAGAGAATACAGAATATATTCTGTACTGTGTGAAACCATGAACTAAGAAAACCCTTAATTCTGGTATTTCAAAGGCACCTTACCAGTTCTAAAAACAGTTTCTGCTTTACCCTATGTGGGGGAGTGCAGGAGGCCTATCACCCTTTGCCCCAAGAGCTGAGCAGATGCTCCTGTGAGGTCTGTGGTGAAAACCTGTCTTTTGGGAGATGTGCCTCTTTACGAGCATGTCAGCCTTAATCACGGTTACTCTCCCAAAGGTCCTCCACAGGAAGGATGGGCAATAACATCAAAGTAGCCAGGTGGGAAGTCTCAGCTTTCTGTTAGCTCTGGTGGGGCCTAATGGGTAACACTGGGCCCAAGTCGACTTTTCCCTGGGTAGCAAGTGAGAGATACTATGTTTGATAGATCTGAGGCTGCAACCGCTGAAGCAGGACCAAAGATTTCCATTGCCTCTCCCAGGTCCTTCACTGGCTGGCTCCACAAGAAGCCTCAGAAAGGGAAACTGTTCCATTCAGAGGATCTTTCTTTCCCTGTTGTCAGAAAAAAATGTGAGTATACATTTAGCAGCAGAAACAGCACTAGGAACTGCCTGTAAGTTAGTGGTACTGCTGAGAGCCCAGGATAGAAGATGAGAAGGAAGAGGAACAGGAGGAAGAAGAGGGCAAGCAAGATATGTAAAAAACCTGGCTGCAGTTAGCAAAGGTTTTTAAGCCACCAGTCAGCAAGACAGAATCTGCAGGAGCTAAAGTATGTTCACAGGAGGGTAGCACAGATGTGTATGTGTGTTACAGTAGGGTGCAGAGAGTGGTTATAGAAACCTTGAAAGCAACCACAACAAACAAAAGTTGAGCAGATCATATCCACGAGATGTTTCAAGGTGGATTGAAAGAAATATGTGCCATGTGAAAAAAGTGATTGCTAGGGGAGAGAAAGAATTCAACTCCCCAAACATAAATCCTTCAGTTGCATTTCCTATGTTGTGGACACCCAACGTGTCAAGAAAGCTGATTTGTAATAGATAAATCTTAAACGAAAAATCATTTCACTGACCATAGTATCTCCCCACCAAGAAAATGTGGGGTTACTTTTCACCACAGCGCATCTTCAAACTTCTGTCGTGGTACACACTTGGTCACTTTGCCTGACTCTCCGCAGAGGTCTCTCCAAGCCTCACCTCAAATCTCATTCTACACAATTCTTCTTAACAACACTGGGGATTACACTGCCTTTAGGTGGCCACCTAAACGGTAACCCCTGCACTGCCTGATCAACATAACACACACCCATTTGATGATGTCGAGGTCTTCGGCTTTCCCTCCAACCCACCCTCCGCCCCCACCCGCATCTCAGTCTCACTCAGCCCACCTGGCCAACCTGCAGCCAGCTTCTTGAAGAGGGAGTGATGTCATGATCCTTTTCCACTTGTGCCCAGGTATCTTAGGCAGGACAACGATGCATCTTTCGTATCTTCTTGTGTTCCTAACTTTTCTCCCAGGTTACTCCCATGGAGAGGGATTCTAGGATTGTAAGTTGCGCCAATCCAAAACTTTAAAGAAAAAAGATGTAAAACAATGTATGCAAAGTATACCATTTATATGAACAAAATAAAAGTATAAGCACGTGTGATGCATACAGATACATAGCTTCGGGGCTGCTTCTCAGGGCTGCTGCTCATAGTACCAGTTGCTGTGTTTTCTGTATGCATCCTTCCTTCTACATTCTCATAGTATCCAAGGGGCCATTTTTTATTTTTCTTGCTACACAGAATACAAGAAAAGAAAATTCAGGAGAAGAAGCTGCTGGCTAAAGTACGATAGAAAGATGAGGTGTTTGATTTAAGAGTGAGGTTTCGGGTTTTTTTTTTCTCTCTCTCTAACCTCAGGACTGGGTTAGAACCGGGGGCTGGGAAAACGGAGGGTCGGATGAGAAAGCCAACTTATATTTTCACAATGGAGAGTGGAGTAACTTGATCCTTGAAGAGATTGGGTAGAGGTGGAAGGTGATTCTCTTCAAAAGAATCAGGCGGGTGCCTGGAGGTGAACTCAGCACTAGGTGCTGAGGTAGGGAGAACCATCTACCTACCTCATTCCCTGCCTTCATTTCTCCATCCCCTCATTCCTCCTTCTCTTTCATCTCTTGCCTCTCTCCTTCCTTCTCACTCCCCTTCTCTCTCTGTCTGCAGCCCTGGACACTGTTTTTAAAGATCTGGAGATGTGGAGATTATTATGTTGCAAGGGGCCAAATGAATTTCCCCAGTTCTGATTCCTTGAATCTCTCAATTCACATCAAAAGTTGGAGTAGCTCTTTCTGATTTACCTTGGTAATCTTCCCACATCTCAGGCCCTAGGGAAGCTGAGAAAGCAAGTATGTGATCCTAATAGTTTTGGAACATGGGAAATTCCTCATATATGGAAAGAGACATCAGAAACACGATGGCCTATATGGCAAAGAACACTCATCTTCCTAACACTCTGCAGCCATCCTTGTGGGGAACTTGATAAATCCAGTGACTGAGCTCCCCTAACCCTGCCCCCAAACATACACCCATGCAAAACCTATCCTCAGACACTACCAGACATTGTGATGCCCTGAGCAGAGGGCAAGGGCTTAGACTCATTGTACAGGGACAGTTGGGACAATCTCCAGTGTCATCTTAATTACTTATTAAGACAATTAAAAAATTTTAAAGTTTATGTGCCTGGAAAAAGGGTAATTATTCTGAAGCCATGGTTACAAATGGCCACCAGAACTGGCTTTAAGTCTTTAAATCATCTTAATTCACCTTTGCTCATTGCATGGGTTTCTTTTATTGTTGTTGTTGTTGAGATGGAGTTTTGCTCTTGTTGACCAGGCTGGAGTGCAATGGCGCAATCTTAGATCACCGCAACCTCTGCCTCCTGGGTTCAAGCAATTCTCCTGCTTCAGCCTCCCTAGTAGCTGGGATTACAGGCATGCACCACCATGCCTGGCTAATTTTTTATTTTTAGTAGAGATGGGGTTTCTCCATATTGGTCAGGCTGGTCTCGAACTCCCGACTTCAGGTGATCCGCCTGCCTTGGCCTCCCAAAGTGCTGGGGATTACTGGCATGAGTCATCACGCCCAGCCTGTATGAGTGTATTGCTACTGTAATAAATGACCACAAACAACTTCTTCAAATAACCCATATTTATGATCTTAGGGTTCTGACGCTCAGAAGTCCAAAAGAAGTCTCATTGCACTACAGTGAATGTGTTGTTGGCAGGTTTGCGTTCCTTGCTGGTGGCTGTAAGGAGACTGTGTCATTGTCTTTTCCAGCATGTGGGATTTGTCCACATTCCTTGGCTGGTAGCCCTCCCACCTTCAACAGCAGCCATGGACACTCAAGTTATTGTCACATGGCGTCCTTCTGACATGGACTGTCTTTCCTCCCTCTCTCATTTCTATGCACCCTTGTGATGGCACTGGGCTCTCCAGGATAATCTGCGTGTCACAACATCCTTAATTTAATCACCTCTCCAAAGTCTCTTTGACATGTAAAGTAACACATTCACAGGTTCCAGGGAATAGGATTGGACACCTTTAGTGGAGTTTATTTTTCCTAATGCAGCCACTCACCTCGGTGAATACATTTCTGCAAGCCCCTCAGTCAGTGCTAGCCCCCATTTCTGAAAGTCAGTGGGTTGAAAGCAACTCAGTCCAATGAGCAGCTTTGAGTACCAACCAATCAACACCAGCTCACTTATGTCTGAGCCCTTCACTAGTCTCTGAATCCCACACTTTCCACAAATTCTACATAAAATCAGCAGTCCAGGCTGCTCAGAAAGACTTTGCATCAGTAGAAGAAGCACAATTGCATTTCTATATGATCAGGACCTGTTTTTGAGGAGACCAAGTGAGATGGTTCCAGCTGTAGGGTGGAACCTCCATAGCCAATCCCGGAGGCCAGGGCAGCACGGGCCTTAGGCCAAACTCGGATATGGGGTGACCAAAAGTCAGGAACCGCCAGTCTCCCCTGGCTAACAACTGGCCCCCAGTCTCCCAGGAACTTGAATATTCCAGGTGCCCCACTTCTCTACAGGGGAGTTCCATGGGGAAGGACCATGCTGTTTTCTTGTGGCCCCTGGGGGCGGTGCACAGGATTCCCATGGTCCCAGGAGTTGGAGGCAGCAGCGAGGCCAGGCCAGGGCAGATCCAAAGAAAACCACCCAATTGCCCCATTTAGACCTAGCTGAAGGTTCAGAGACAAAGGTTTGTGGGACCCCAGGTGCACCCACTCTGTTGCTGCCTTTCCCTCCTTACCATATGGTCTTTGCTTCCTATGAGATTTCTGCAACCAAAAGCCAGCCTATTGGGAAATAAAAGCCACACCTAAAAACACTAAAGAGACTAGCATTAGTATTCGTGCAATCCTACAATCTGCAATGGATTACCTAGGATGCAGCCGGCACCTGGGACACCTGGCTAGGGCATGTCCATAGAAAAGCTACCCCTATGCCCATTTAGACCTAGGTGAAGGTTGCAGGGACCTAGCCACTCACCAAGAGATTGACCCTTACCATTCTCCTGAGTGTCTGGAGCCTCAGTGCTGTGAGTTCTTGGCCTACACCCTGGAGGTGCTGCTCACTCCCTGGGTCCAGGGCTTTCATTGGAGTCTCCATAACTCTAAAACTGATTCCTCCTGGTTTGGTGCACCAAGGGCCACCTCCCACAAAGTGGGTAGACGTGGAAAGTTACCAGATCCAAAAGGTAAAAATTGCAAGGCATTGCCGGCTCAATGAGGACAGAGTCCTCTCTCTATTATGATTTGGATTTGAAGGGAAGATGCCATGGGTCCTAAACATCACGGCATGACCAGTGTGTGCTGCCCACGACCCGCAGTGCCATGGTCAGGTGGAAGTTATTTTACTTCAGTAGAGGACAGTGTTCTCTTCTGACCTTTTCCTCAGTGGCGAGATCTGTATCTCTCTCTCTCTCGTCTCCCATCTGCCCCCCGTTCCCTGCCCTGCTTTGTTTTCTCTCTCTGTTCCCACCCTGCTGCCCCCTTCCACCTGCTTTCTTTTCTTCAGCTTTCATCATTCACCCGCCTCTGCCCACCCATATGCCCCAGGCTAAGGCCCCTGCACTGTCCTGGGTGGGGAGATGTGTATGGCTTTAGGCAGTGCCCTCTAGATGTGTCCATGATGGGGAAACTTGGCTCAGCTGCCAGTATAATGGTTTAAAAGAGTGGTCACTTTTGAAGGCCTTTTACATCTAGGATCCTCTAGGACTTAAAATGTATGGGCTACATTGGAATTCCTTGTTCCCCAGGACCTTGCAGTGGATGCCTTCTTTCACTGAGCATTCATAGGGTGCCTATTAGGTGCCAGGCCCTGCTCTGGGCTAGGGGCTCCGATGTGAGCAATCCTCAGTTCATTGCTGCATGGAGCCCACCTCTTCAGGCATCAAGAGGGTGGGGCCGTCAACCACATCTACCAGTGCTAAGCATCAAGGACAATGAAGGCTGAGAATAGCCTGCTGGATTTGGCTATATGGTAGGTAAGGACTTGTTTGATTCTGGGGAAAGCAATTTCAGCAATGGGAAGGAGAAAGCAGCCTTGCTGCAGGGAGCTGAGGATGCTTAGTAGTGAGGAAATGAGGAAAACGGTGAGCTAGCATTTATGAAGCAACCTTTGCTTCCTACGTGATATTTACACTTTTCCCAGCTTTCAGATTTGTGTTTCTTCCCTTGCCAGAAGTTATAGTCTCTTTACGGACTGGACTTGCAATGTTCCTGAGTCATTGTCCTTGCTTGCATTCCTACCAGAATCCCTAGTGACTCTGCGGATCATGTTTAATGATAATGTTGACACTAAATCATTGTGAGGGTAAAATATGAATCTGGTAACAGAAACGTTTCTCTCGGTGGAGAGAGGTGGGGCCAGGAACCTGGACTACTGCTGCTTCTCTCTGCCCCCACCGTCTAACCTTACAGGCAGCTCAAATCACTCAGAATCCAGTTTGCAGCCAGTGCAGACTTGCCTCTCCCTCCCAGTCTTCCTTGTTGGTGGTGACTGGGAGAGATTTAGGAGATTAGGGAGGGCCAAGAAACAAAGCATGAATTATCACGGTTGCTGCACAGGTGTGGTCCTCTCAGTCTCTCTGCCTGAGTTCCCAACATATCTCTCACCAGGTTGCTGGATGGTACAATAGGGTCATTGTAAGGTGGGTGGGTGCAGTGAGTCAATGAGGTCTTCCTGAGGTGCAGTGGGACAGGGAGGTATCCTCTCCCCTATAGCTGGAGCTGGGTCACAAATTGGAGGTGGAATGCCCAGCTTCAGGGTCCATTTGCATGGCTGTATATTTCAATTATACACTTGGTTCTTTTTAAATATATATATACTTTTGTTCTTGTTTTATGCATTTGATCTATTGCTTTATTTATTTGACCATTTTAAACACACTCATGCTAACGTCCTTCCAGATTGCTCTCCCTCTTGTTACTCAGTGTGAAGTCTCTAGTCTGTTGCATGTACTTGTCATCCTTCGTGTGCCTGTGAGCCTGTTCTAAGTGTACTTATCTCCTGTGGACATCCTCCAAATGTCTGGAGGCATCTCCACGAGGTGGTTTTGCATTTGTCTAGGGTTTTATGGCGCTTACAACTCTGGGGTAGTTTTTGGTTTATTTCTTTAATAGCATGTGTTTGAACCCCATGCCTTCTGGTAACACAGGTGCAGTGCTCTGATTTCTCTCAGATGACTTTGCCTCACCCCACGGCTCATTCTGTGTCTTGAAAGGTGGTGGACTGAGCTTTCCAGTCTCCATCAGTGACAGGGCAGCTCTTTAGCGGCTCTCTCCTTTCACTAATTCAGTTCTAGTTCTCCACCATGGCCTGGGCCACGTGGCCTCCGCTCTGGGGCACTGTGACAGCTATCAGTTCCCTTTGTCCTTCTGGCACCTGAATAATTCTCTTTCTGCCTTTTAATTGACCAAGTATTTTAACTTTTTGAGGGGAAGGGGAAGATTCTATGTTATCCAGCATTATTTGTGGTAGGAAAGGGGCTTTCTATATCTGCTCCATACTAAATCTTGGCAGAAGTCCTACCACCATGGCCCAAATCTCCATCAAAAGAGATAGATATTTGCTTGATTTTTTTCTTTTTGTTTTTCTTCATTAAAAAAATGTACACTGGATTTGGCTATGATTTCTTGGATATGACACCAAAGGCACAGGCAATGTAAGAAAAAAACATAGAAATTGGACTTGATCAAAACAAAAAACTTTTGTGCATCAAAGAGCACTATGAATAGAGTGAAAAAGGCAACCCACAGAATGGTAGAAAATATTTGCAAATCACATATCTAATAAGGGCTTAATACCCAGAATATAAAAAGAACTCCTACAACTCAACAAAAACCAAACAACCCAATACAAAATGGGCAAAAGAATCAAATAGACATTTTTCCAAAGAAGATATACAAATGGCCAATAAGCACATTGAAAAGATGCTTAACATCACCAATCATTAGGAAAATGTGAAAGGAAACCAAAATGAGATACTATTTCACATTCATTAGGATGGCTATTATTTTAAAAAGCAGAAAATAGCAAGTGTTGGTGAGTATGTGGAGACTTTGGAAACCTTGTAAGCATTGCTGGTGGGAATATAAAGTGGTGCTGCCACTGTGGAAAGATGTATGGTGATTCCTCAAAAACTAAAAATAGAATTACCATATGATCCAGCAATTCTATTTCTGGGTTGTATGCCCAGAGACTTAAACCATTATTTGTACACCTGCATTCATCGTAGCACTATGCACAATAACAAAAGGTGGAAGCAACCCAAGTGTCCATCAATAGATGAATGGAAAAACAAAATGTGGCGCACACACACACACACACACACACACACACACACACACACAAATACATATGCAATGGACTATTATTCAGCCCTGAAATGGAAGGAAATTTTGACATATGCAACAACATAAATGAATCTTGAAGACATTATGCTAAGTGAAATAAGTCAGACACAAAAAGACAAATGTTGTATAATTCCACTGACAGGAGGTACCTAGAGTAGTCAGATGAATAGAGACAGAAAGTAGAATGATGGTGACCAGGAGGTAGGGGAGGGGAGAAAGGGAAGTTATTGTTTAATGGATGCAGACTTTCAGTTTGGGAAGATGGAAACGTTATGGAGGTATTGGTGGTGATGTGTATACAATGTGAATATGCTTAATGCTACTAAAATGTACACTTAAAAAATGGTAACAGTGTTAAATTTTTATGTTCTGTATATTTAACCATAATAAAAACATTTAAAATTTTCAATAACTTAAGAAAATGCACACACAAAAAAAGTCTACCTGAATTAGTGTTGGCAATTTACTCTGTGTTCCTCTTGGTGGCAGGAGTAGCCATGTGGTAGAAGAATACCAATCTCAGCTTTCTGCAGTGTGCTGGATATTCTGTTTGCTCCTCCAGCTCCACTTTTGATGCTTTTCTGCCCAGCTCAGACTTCCAGTAGGGTGGGCCAACAGGAGGCACTTGCAGGCAATCAGAAGGTGGGAAGAGAGAGAAATCGATATTTATTCCCCTGGGTCCCTCCTGCCAGGCTGTGGCTTGACAATGGCTGTATTTCTACATCTAAGGCCACAGCATCTGTGAGTGGCCCCTCTTCCTGGGCTATGGCTCTTGAATTCCAATAATTTCTCCCTTGCCAGTCAGGCTGAGAGGTGGCAACAGCATCCTAATTTTGCTAGTCCTGATGCTTTGCCATCTCTTGTTATTTATCTTATCTCTACCCTTTGCCATCTCTTGTTATTATCTTATCTATTACATCTTCATAAATAGTGTGTTCATTAAATTCTCTTCAGTGACCCCTTTGAGTGTGCATGTGTTTCCTGTGGGAACCCAGACTGATACACATGGTATGTCCCACGTCTGGTATAGCATTCTCTTATCACTTATTCATGTATCATATAGTTTTTTCACTCAACAAATTTTTTTTTTGCTACTATATGCTGGGTACCATATTAAGTCCTAGCAATACAAAGATGCCTTTAATTAAGTCTCTGTTCTTGAGCTCAAAGTCAAGTCAGAAAAGACGACAAGTAAAAACACTATAAGTAGAGTGGCAAGTGCTATGATAGAGGCAAGAATGGGGTGCTCTGGAGCATAGAATAAAAGCATTAAAATCAGCTTTGGATAGGGGTCTTAGGAAAGGCCTTCTTGGGGAGATGATACTTATACTGCTCTACAGGATAAGTAGAAACAGGTGGAAAGGGGGCCAAGGGCTTTCAGGGCAGCAAGAAGAGCATATGTCAAAGCACAGAGGCACATCACTGTGACATCAGTTCTAGCCTTGGTTGGCAGCGTGGGCAGGGAGCAGACCACAAAGGCTCTTGAGTGCTCCAGGGAATCCTGTATATTCAGAAGGTCCAATGCCTGGTTTCACACATGGGAGCAATACCAGAACATTTGCCTTTAAAAACTCTCTTTGATCACAGGGTGGAGAAAGGGGTGGAAGAGGTCCAACTGGACAGGGAGAAGCTTAAGAGAGTTTATTGCAAAATGGTAGAGGTCCTCTTTTCTAAAGGGTGGGGACCTGTAGTTGGTTTGGCTAACTTAAAAAAACTGGTGAAAATGGATATTTATAAAAAGGATATTTAAAATATTTGCTTTAACTTAAAACATGTATATTTATCAAAATTTTGCTATATTACCTTTCTTGCATAAATCACACTCACAGTGGATTTTAGTACAATTGTAGCTACCTCTCAGATGTGTTCCTTAATTCATTAGCAGCACAAGAAGGAAAAAATCAGTAGTCATTAAGTCTCCATATTATTCCTTTAGCAGGTGCACCCTACATATATATTTTTTTAAAGTGTCACTATTCCCAAAAAACAGTGAGCTAGGGAAGAGATGGAAAAATATCAGGCACCCTACTGGTCTATTTGCTACTTTACCAAGAGATCAGGCCAGGCGCGGTGGCTCATGCCTGTAATTCCAGCACTTTGGGAGGCCAAGAAGGGCGGATCACGAGGTCAAGAGTTTGAGACCAGCCTGGGCAACAAGGTGAAACCCCATCTCTATTAAGAATACAAAAATTAGTCGGGCATGGTGGCGCATGCCTGTAATCCCAGCTACTCGGGAGGCTGAGGCAGGAGAAACGCTTGAACCCGGGAGGCAGAGGTTGCAGTGAGCTGAGATTATACCACTGCACTCCAGCCTGGGTGACAGAGCGAGACTCCATCTCAGAAAAAAAAAAAAAAAAGAAAGAAAGAAAGAAATCACTGGCCATGGCTTTAAGACACCAGGCTAAAGGGAACTAACCAGAAAGCCTTTACTTGCTTGGGCCCTCAAGTTTTGATAAGTAAGATCTAATTGGTACCAAGCTTCTAACTCAAGATTCAGATCAACAAACCCCTATGGAGTACTTCCTATAAGCAAAGTGAGTGGTAGAGAGAGACACCAGCAGAAAGGGTTGGTTTGGGAAGGAGATAATGAGCCCAGTGAGGGCATGTTGTGTTGGTCCTGTTGGTAATGCCCAGTGGGCATTCACAATTTGAGTTTGGAGAGCAGATCTAGCTTGAGAAGCAGAGAGAGAGAAAGAGAGAGATGAGGGCCTGGGAATGTGCCCACATTAGGGAGATGGGGTGGTGTGATGGTTAATATTAGGTGTCAACTTGATTGGATTGAAGGATGCTGAGATAGCTGGTAAAGTATTGTTTCTGGGTGTGACCATGAGGGTGTTGCCAGAGGACATTCACAATGGAGTCAGTAGACTGGGAGAGGAAGACCCACCCTCAATGTTGGTTGGCGTCATCCAATCGGCTGCCAGCGTGGCTAGAACAAAGCAGGCCGAAGAAGCTGGCTTGCTGAGTGTTCTGGCTTTCATCTTTCTCCATACTGGATGCTTCCTTCCATTCCTCCTGCCCTTGGACATCAGACTTTTTTCTCTCATGCCTCACATCCAACCAAATCCCCAAGCTCATTTGATGCTCCACCCAAATATCCCTTGAATCCATCCCCAACCACCCACTGTCCAGGCCACCACCACCTCTGATCTGGAAACTGCGGCAGTTTCCTGATGTTCGTATTCTTTTCGCTTTGCCCTGGCACAGTGTCTGGAACATTATAGAGACTCAAATATCCATTGCATGATGCAATGGTCAGGAAGGATGAACAAAGGCTGCTGGGCCAGTGACTAATAGGGTAGAAGTTTCAGTAGAATGCTGAGGGCAAGTGTTAGAACTCAAGAGATTCAGGACTGAGTGGTAATAAGGGAAATAGAAGTCTTTGGTGTCGACACATACAAAAACGCAATAATTTTGACCAAAGGGAAATATCTAAGGCAGCAACTCGAGGGTGTGGAAGTGTTGAGGAGTCTTTTGTTTCACTTTTTTGGTAGCAGAGAGCAGATAATCCTTTAAGGAAGAGTGTAAATTTAAGACGATTAAAAATGTAAAGGAATATAACATTCATACACGAATTGTTAAGGAATCAGCGGAAATGTATTTTAAGAATTACAACTGTGTGTTAGCTATCTGTTATTGTATAACAAATTACCACAAACTTAATTACTCAACACAACTTCACTGTCTCACAGTTTCTGTGGGTCAAGGGTCTTAGCATAGCACTAGGAGCCGGTATCTTCTTAAAATTTCTTGGCTGTTTCTCCAATGTTGGCTCCACTCTCAGATCCCTTCCCTGTTGTCTTGAGATGGCTACTGGCCTGTCTAAGGCTACAAACTCTCAGGTTAGAATCCACCGAGAAGGAGGATAAGCAATTGCCTTTATCCCAGAATTTTCAGCAAAGGTACTGAGATTCCCTTTATTTTGACCAGCTTAGATCACATTGACCACCCTAGGCCAATCACTGTGTCCAAAGGAATGCAGGGCACTCATTAGCTTCAGCACAGGTGTGTCCTTGACTCTTAGAACTGGGGAAGAACCCTACCCAAACTAAGAACACCAAGAGATGGGGAGTGCAGAGCAGGGCTTTATTCAGGAAGAAGGGGAGATGGATGCTGCAAAGACAAGGAACAGGCACACACAAGGAACACATCTCAAATACAACATGGTTTATTTATTTATTTATTTGAGACAGAGTCTCATTGTAATGCCCAGGCTGGAGTGCAATGGCATGATCTTGGCTCACTGCAACCTCTGATTCCTGGGTTCAAGTGATTCTCCTGCCTCAGCCTCCCAAATAGCTGGGATTACAGACATGTGCCACCACGCGTGACTCATTTTTGTATTTTTAGTAGAGACAGGGTTTCACCATATTGGCTAGGCTGGTTTTGAACTCCTGACTTCAAGTGATCCTCCCACCTCGGCCTCTCAAAGTGCTGGGATTACAGATGTGAGCCACCATGCCTAGCCAAATACAATGTGTTTTAAACCAGACCCTACATTTTGCTCCTAAAGCTTAACCCCCTTTCTTCATTCCTGATTTCAGTGAATTGTATCATCATCCAACCAATTGTCCATGCTAGGAAGCTGGGAATAATCCTAGGCTTTTCTTTCTCACCACTACATTCAGATAATCATCATTTCTTGGGTTTTACCTCTTACATACTCTTCCCCTCCCTTCCCGCTTCATTGCCTTATTTCAGATTCTTAACTGACCCATTTTACCATCTCTCCATTCTCTCTCTCTTAAAAAAAAATGTTGACTTGTGGCCATAAAACCATGAATGTCCAGGGCCTATGGATAATTCTAATAGCCCACACACTTGTGCACCAACCCGACAGTGGGATCATGTGTTCACTAAGAGTGTATTTGTGATCGGTCCCAAACCTGTTTATATTCTTTTTTCTTTTTCTTTTCTTTTTGAGACGGAGCTTGCTCTTTTGCTAGGCTGGAGTGCAGTGGCGGGATCTTGGCTCACTGCAACCTCCATCTCCCGGGTTCAAGTGATTCTCCTGCTTCAGCCTCCCAAGTAGCTGGGATTACAAGCACCCGCCACCACACCTGGCTAATTTTTGTATGTTTAGTAGAGACAGGGTTTCACCAAGTTGGCCAGGATGGTCTTGATCTCTTGACCTCATGATCTGCCTGCCTCAGCCTCCCAAAGTGCTTGGATTACAGGCGTGAGCTACCGTGCCTGGCCCGTTTTTCTTGTAAGGTATAATTTAATTAAATATCCCATAAACCAATAAAATATGCGTGTGAAGAGATAGTTTTTATCTTTATGAAAGTCAAACTGAATTCTTTTCAAAGACTCGATGATTTAAATGTACTGAAGATAATTGCAGTTGCTACAGGTATAGCTGAGACAACTGTAAACGGCTGAGGCAGTGGCTCACCCTAAAGCGCTGGCCTTCATTTTGGAATGTCAGAGCCAAAAATGACCTCAGATGTGGTCTAATCCATCTCACTGAATTTATGAAGGAATAAACCATAATCTAGAGAGATTTTTTGCTAATTAGTTAAAACTCACATAAATGGATAAGGAATCAGAGGTTTTCTGGAAACACATCACTTTTTCGCTGTGCTTCTTAGGAATAATTGCACATTGCGGAAACCTGCCCCTCTTTCTCTCTCTCTCCTTTAATCTGTCATCTTTAACCCTGGATCAGTCTTCTTACCTTCTTTCTAGGATCTCTTTCCCTGCTGCTTTATCAGAGGGCTTAGAAAATTAAAACTAGTGTTAACACCAGCTTAAGCCAAACATGAAGACCTTGGCAACACGAGCCACCTTTCTATTCCACAAACATCCCAGATCCTTCTTATCTTTGAAGGACCTCTGCCCTTCCCATTCCTTCTCTTGAAATGCCTTCTCCTTTTCAAATGTTTGCTCTTTCTAGTTCTTCATATCTCAGCACAAATGTCATGTCCTCAGAATAGTGCCCTCTTAGTCCCCATGAATCTGTAACATAATTGTAATCTGTCCTTCCTAGGATTTATCATACTCTGATAGTCCTTTGTTTATTTAGTCATTGTTCTCTCCCCCAATGAGAAGTTATACTCAGTGAAGGCATGACCTTGTCTGTCTTGCTGGTTGTATTCTCAGGATCTATGACAGTGCCAACAGGGGTAGCAGTGAGTAAACAATAACAATAAGTGACAACTCTCCATCAGTCAATAATTTAGAGACGAATCTGGTTGTACTATTAGTCATGATTATGTGTACACCCAAGATGCATTTTTTCTTATTTACTATGCAGCTTCTATCAATCTAATTTATATTCCTCCCACTTTCCACCCTCCCATGCACAAATTCACCAACTCTCCAGTTCATGTTTTAAAAAAGTGACATTGCTTTATTACTATTGGCAGGTGGGACCTGCATGAGGTGGTTAGTGTGCTGGGCTCAGGGGATGGGTGGGCTGTGGAGATGATGACAGAAAGGCTGGAAGGAAAGGTGGTGGCTTTGAAGGCCAGGCCCAAGGGGTCCTCAGGTCCGCTTCTGGGAAGGGACAGCCTTGAGGAAGGAGTCATGGCAAGCCATAGCTAAGCCACCAATCAGATTAAGAAATTCTGAGAAATCTAGCTGACCATCACTGTTGGTGTCCAGTTTCTTCATCATGCGGTCAAGGACACCAGGGTCCTTCTGGTTCTGCAGAGATAATAATAATTACACCTTTATATTGCATCTTCTAAGGTGCTTTCAAATATGCTGCCACATTTTATTCTCACAGGAGTATAAGCTACAGGATAGGGATTATTAATATTCCCATTTTCCAGATGCAGAAACAGACTAAAAGAGGTGAAGTGACCTGTCTAAGGAGCAGACCTGGGGCTTGAACCAAAGGTTTTCCCACTCCTAGTCCAGGGCTCTTATTAGGGGCTATTCAGTTTTGTAAAGCCAGTGGAACACTTCTTTCAAGTGTTGCATGCAACTCCAATAGATAAACTGTATAAAAGTACAGCAGGTTCAGGTGGAAAAAGGCCGCAGGCCCTGCCTGATCAGTCTCATCCTCCACTTGCCCAAGCTGCCAACATAGATACACACTTAGAGCCACTGGTTACAAATGGCTATTTACATTTACGTTTACATTAACTAATTTAGAAAGTCAGTCTGTTAGTCACACTAGCCACATTTCAAGCACTCAGTAGGCACATGTGGCTGGTGGCTACCATATTGGATAGAGCAGATATAGAATGTATTTCCACCACTGCAAAAAGTTCTATTGGACAGGGCTGCCATAGAACCTTTGGGGTAGAAGAATAAAATTTGAAAACAATTTCATTACGTCATATACCATTTCGTATACCTCTCTTCATAAATGGAAAAACTCCTGGCTTACAGTGAGTTAAAATGAAGCAAGAATGTGGGGTGTCAGTTGCTGTTCCTTCATTCCTGGCCATTCTGCCAGGGTCTTGTTTCATGTTGTGGGTAGTTTGGGGAAGTGGGGGAGACAGGGACCAGTACCTTTGTGAAGGCAGCCAGTTCTGTATTCATGAAGCTTAGGAACTCTGTCTTGGAGAGAGTGTAGTTATAACCATCCTTTCCAGCATACTTCTGGAAAACAGCAATCAGGGACTCGATGCACCGCTCAGTCTCTGTAGGGCTGGAGATTTTTGCCTTTGGAGAAAAAAAAAATGCAGGGCTCAGATAAGGGAAGATGTCAAGGGCTGGATACTGGATAAAACTCCACGGAATCTTATTTCAGGTCAAAGCAGTTTCCTACAAGACTGAGTCATTTTTTCAAGGGGCTGAGGGATTCAAGACAACCACAAAAAGTCACACTCTGTGACCTTCCGTCCTACCCCTCGCCACATATTTATTCCAGGTGAAATATATGGAAGGTAAATGTGGAGCATTGCCGGCACGTTTAAAAGCAGTAGACTGCCTAGAAGGGAGTGAGGGTGACAAGGTTTACCCATATTTTTAAAATGTGTGGATAAATACATGTGTAACTCTATATCCACAAATCCATATGCACACCAAACATTGTCTATAGGTTAATAATTTCCTATTTTCCAAGAGTGTATGGAGGCTTTTGTGATTAATGAAATGTCAGTTCTTTTTAAAGCAATACCGAATTCCTGGGACTCACACATTTCCTTAGAGAAAACTAAAAGCATAGCTATCATTGTGTATGCAGTGGGAGATAGAACATTTTAGACGTTTGAAAATGGCTTTCATATTTAAGAGTTAGGAACCATTAATCTTAGATGTGAGGAAACGGACAGGAGAAGGGAATGGATATGGCAGAGCCAGCCCTGGAATCTGGGCCTCCCAGTCCCTTTCTGCAGTTCTTAGCCTTGCAGGCTTCCACTTCCTGGTGGGAAATAGTGACAGAGAAGGTGGAGCTTCTCTGGAGGTCACTCCAAACCAGGAAGCTCTCAGGTTGCTGCTTACACAGCAACTACAATGTAAGAGATTTAAATCCTGTACTGGGCTCTTTCCTCATAGCAGAATTTTTCAAGGAAATTCTATAGGGCCCAGTCATCCGGTTCCCCAAGTCCCCTAAGTGAGGAGCTGTTGGCCTCCCTCTGGTGGATAGAAGCCGCAATTACAGACTTTCTGGGAAACCGGCCTGGCCACACCCTTCCTCTGAGACTTCACCTCCCAGCGTCAACAATGATTTATGTTTGGATGGTGACATTTGCAACTTAGCATTTAGCCTTTCGTTTGTTCTTAGGATGGACTTCCTGGAGCCCAGAGCTAGAGGCTTTCTCACTCCGTAATTAACACGTGCTAAGAACTGATCTGAGCCCTTAGCTACACAGCTGCAGGTTGATTCCTCCTTCCTGTACAGCCTTTATGCTACAGAGATCCTAGCTGAGTCCTGCCTCCCATTGCATCTTACAGCGTTAGAACCCCTGAACCCTAAGACAGGGGACTTTTTCCTAAGAATCACATTGTTGGAGGATGATTGTTTTTGTTTTGCCCTAAATTGAACTTTTCATTAAGAAAAAAGAAAAGTGTTGGTAGGTTCAGGGGCCTTTAGGGGAGAAACAAAATACCACAGCCTAGAAACAGATGTGTTTGTTCTGTTACAACATGCCCTTCGTATCAGGCCTAAAATCTCCCTGTCTTACTAAGGTATCAGATGACAGGAAGGAGGCTGGCTGGGAGGCCACACCAGGCTGAGGAGCGTGGGCTTTGTCACCTTTCTCTGGAACTACAGATTTTCCCCCTGCCCCTTTTCCTTCCAGAATGCAGACAGTTTTGCTTTTCCAGTTTCACAGTGCCTTTCTGCTTCACATTTTTCTCTCCTTAACATGAGTCTTGATGTAATTTAGAGATTATTTTCTTTTGAAAACTGTTGCTGTTCCTATCAGCCTCAAGGAGAAAATTAAAACCTCTTTGCATTTCCTCCCAGAGGTAATTCTCCAAAGAGAAAGAAAGAGACACAATTATCAAATTACTAAAATGGAATGGCATAATTTGTAGAGCTCCAGGGCACTTTGGAGATAGGTCCTGAGGACGCCCAGAGACCAGAAAGCTCTGCCCAGGGTGGAGCAGTGGCTGAAGGAGAGGAGAACCTGCGCTCTCCACACCTCATGGCACTCTTGGAGTCTTATTTGGTGGGGATGGCGATAGCAAGGAGCAAACATTATGATAAACGGATACTGTGAAATAATTTTTAAAAATGCATGCTAAGCGCTCAACATTTGAGGAAAGAAAAAAAATACGATGAAAAAGAAGTAGCAATTTAAAAAACCTCAACTGTTGTCTTCTCATTCTTAACCAACACCCTCCGGAGCTTTCTCTCCCTGCTGTAGCAGGACTGCAACTCCATACAGTACGGAAGGGAATGGGCGTGGCTCTATTCCAATACTTCATTTATGGACGCTGAAGTTTGATTTCCACAAAATTTTCACATGTCAGAAAGTATTTTTCTTCTTTTGATTTCTTTCAGTCATTTACAAACGTAAACTTTATTCTTAGCTTGTAGGCAGAACAGAAAACCCGACTTGGCCCGCGGGCCAAAGTTTGCTGACTCTCCACTAAGGAGAGGTAAAGAAAGAGATTTTGGATGTGGAATTATGGAAAATATGAGTTCAACCGGGAGATGAAAGGAGATAAGAAGAGAAAAATAAGTTACGGAGTGAGTGCCTAAAAAGATGGTGGGGTAAAAGGAAGAGGAAGGAGGAGAGGGCTCAGCTGGGACCGGGTTCCACCCACATTCTTGGCCGCGGCGCTGCCGGCGGCGACGGGCTAAAGTTTCAGTCCCGTTGGGTCTTGGCCGTCTGCCGGGTGCTTACTGAAACTTTGATTTTCCCTGGGGCTAGACGACCAAGTTCTAAAATGTCCCTTTTCTGGTCTACAGAAATAACTAGTGACCCCTCGCAGCTTTCCAGCCCCCTGCCTTAAACTTGCTCCTAGGCGTCTTTGGGCTCCCGGGAGACCACGGGCGAGGGGCTGCAGGCACTGACCCACGACGGGTCCCCGCCCCCGCGCGGTGAGCGGCCAGCACTTCCTCTTCCCCAGCCCTGGGCCTTGTCGTGACTGGGAAGGCTAAAGAACCTCCGCTGCTGCCCTAGGCGGCCACCACAGGGATGATTTTAGGGTTTCTTCCTTCCATCCCTTCTTCCCCAGTTCCCTCCCACGAGGCTGATTTTTCTTGCTGTTTCCTGCCACGTCCACACATAAGTCAAAAATAAAGTCTGCTGGGAAGTATGTGGGTTTTTCTTTTCTTTTTCTTTTCATGTAAGAAGAAGAAGAAGAAGAAAAGTGAGGCTTACCATGTTGGAGCTGAGCGAGGCGCGGGAGGCTGTGGCTGGGAGCGGCGCTGAGAGCTCTGTGCGCGCGGCGTGCGGGTCTGGAGCCTCTACTCGACCCACGCCCTTCCCGGCCCAGCCTTGCCCAAGTCTTACTCAGACAGCCTCCGCGCCCGCCCCGCCCCTCCCCGCCTACCGGGCTGGGCCTGGGACCGCGGCCTGCGCTAACCACAGAACTGAGCTTTAAGACTCAAATAAACCCACCGTCCTCTTCAGCGATTTAAGCAGTCTCACTCTCCCTCCTTTCCCTCTTTTCCCTCCTCTTTCCCCCCGGCCCCCTCCACCCCGTCCTGTGAATCCTGAAGATTTTTGACTTTTTAGAATTACAAGTTTTGCACAGTAGTCTTCGGGAAGTCTGTCCATGTCCGTGGGTCTTTCCCATGCATGAGCTCATTCTGGGCATTTAGGTTAGATAGGCAGAAAAGGTCTCTTGAAAACAGCAGTGGGCCGGGCGCGGTGGCTCAGGCCTGTAATCCCAGCACTTTGGGAGGCCGAGGCGGGTGGATCACATGATGTCGGGAGTTTGAGACCAGCCTGACTAACATGGTGAAACCCCTGTCTCTACTAAAAATACAAAATTAGCCTGGCGTGGTGGCACACGCCTGAAATAACAACTACTTGGGAGGCTGAGGCAGAAGTATCGCTTGAACCCGGGAGGTGGAGTTTGCAGCTAGCTGAGATCGCGTCATTGCACTCCAGCCGCCTGGGCAACAAGAGCGAAACAATGTCTCAAAAAACCAAAAACAGGCCGGGGGCGGCGGCTCACTCCTGTAATCCCAGCACCTTGGGAGGCCGAGGCGGGTGGATCACGAGGTCAGGAGATCGAGACCATCCTGGCTAACACCGTGAAACCCCGTCTCTACTACAAATACAAAAAATTAGCTGGGCGTGGTGGCAGGCGCCTGTAGTTCCAGCTACTCGGGAGGCTGAGGCAGGAGAATGGCATGAACCCTGGAGGCAGAGCTTGCAGTGAGCCGAGATTGCGCCACTGCACTCCAGCCTGGGCGACAGAGCAAGACTCCATCTCAAAAACAAACAAACAAAAAACAAAACCAAGAGTGTTAGGACAGAGTGCGGGTCAGAATTGTAGACAAGTTCCTAGGAGTTGGGGCTGTCTATTGCTCCACAGGGAAGATATTTAACAGTAAACAGTGGTGAGTATTGCCAAATCAATTGCCACGGGATTATTGGGGATTATTTTCAAGGAACAATTGCCATCCCTCTCTCTCAAACTTTTCTGTAAACTGAGGACAGCCACAAAGACAAAATCCGAAAACCAAACTACTGCACTTAAAAATTGATCCGTGCTAGTAAGGCATTTATCTGTGTGCAGTTTGCAGTGAAATTCGGAGTTGTATTAAGAATCAGAAGCCTTGGGTTCCAGTCTTGTGTCTGTTACTTCATTGCAATACTTTTGACCAGACTTGTCACTCCTTTGATCTTCCATTTCCTTATTTGTAATAGGTCTTGAGATAGGCCTTTCCTGTTTCATAAGATTGTTAGGACTGTCAAGTAAAGTGAGGGCTTAGAAAGGTCTCCAAAAACTGCAGAGTAGATGCGAATGAAAGATAATGGGCTATAGGCATTGTGTGAACTGCTTCCCTGCACCTGCTCTCACAGGTGCCCTGAGCACGTGAGACAAATCTCCATCTCAGTTCTCAGCTACTCCAGACCCACGTTTTCAGTTACTTGTTTATGAATCCACTTGAGAGTCCCACCTGCACTTCAGACTCAATAATTCAGGAATAACTAATTTTCCCCAAATCTGTTTCTCTCTTCTTCTCTGCTAAGGGTACTATCACTCTACCATTTTCCCTGCTTGAAAGCATTGGAGCCACTGAGTCTAAATGCCTTCTTGACTCACAGTTCTTATCAAGTGCCAGGTAATAGACTTCAAACCTTTGGTGGTGGGGGGTGGTGTTACCTGAACGGCTGCTGGGGTTCCTTAATACCTTAAAGTTACATGTAAATTTTATGCATAAGAGAAATTTTTCTGGCGAAGAGTCCATATCTTTCATCTGATTCTCAGAAAAATTTATGATCCCAACGTATTGAGGAATCATTTGTCTAAATTACTCCATAACTCAATCACGAGGCCTTACACACCACAGTTCTTTTCTCTTTTTTCTTTTTTGAGACGAGACGTTGTTTCGCTCTTGTTGCCTAGGCGGCTGGAGTGCAATGGCATGATCTCAGCTCACTGCAACCTCCGCCTCCCGGGTTCAAGCGATTCTCCTGCCTCAGCCTCCTGAGTAGCTGGAATTACAGGTGTGCGCCACCACACCCTGCTAATTTTTTGTGTATTTTTAGTAGAGACGGGGTTTCACCATGTTGGTCATGCTGGTCTGGAACTCCTGACCTCGTGATCTGCCCGCCTCGGGCTCCCAAAGTGCTGGGATTACAGGCAAGAGCCACTGCGCCCGGCCACTATAGTTCTTTTTAAGAGAAAATGCCTCACTTAGAACCTCTGCTCAAGGGGCAGCCCAGGTGGCCAAGTTTTGCATGATTTGACACACTGTGACCCTGTTAGAGTGGATTGGGTTGAGATTAGCTCTGGACACCAGTACTGCCAATCTATAGGATGGCCGGTAGTGGATGTTTCATGACATAACATGGAAGGATGAACTAGGGCCAAAAAGCTTCTTGTTCTTGGGAAACTGAAATTAGAAGCACATAGAGAATTAGGCATTTAGAAGAGCTGAAACTGAACATTTGCATAGACAGAACCATGAAGTCATGGCAAATAAAACTTATGGAGAAGACATCATGAGTAAGTGGAAGCTATGAAATTTGGAAGAAATAGACAGAGGGGAATGTAAGCCAATTGCTAACTGTAAATTAAAGAAAAGGCTACTTGGGTGTTCGCTGAGTTGTGAAAATGGTGAACCACTGGGAGTGAAGAGCCTGCAGTCTGACTTCATTAGCGTTTTTGTTCTTCCTAAACCTAGTTATTAGTTTTTCTTATTTTCTCTATGACATTTATTCTTTCAATAACTCTTCAGCCCCATGAAGTAGCTTGAATGAAACCAAAGGAAAAGCTAAACCAAATAAGTATGACTTGTTCAGAGCCAGGTTGGGGGATCAGCCCCACCCAGTTAGGGCTGCCTGCCTGACAGCTGCTCCCCAGGGTCACGCTGAAAGGGGTGCATTTCTAGGCTATCAGTCGAAGGAGGGAGAGTTCAGGAAAGGTAGCAGGCAAGGTAGATTTGGCAAAGTAGGCACACAATGAATCAAACTGAAGGGCTGGAGCCAGCAAGGAGCTGAGGATGGGTGAGAGCTGGTAAACTGACACCAAGAGACAAAAATAGTATATAGATGGGTAAAAGGTCTTCTCAGGAAATAAATGTACGAACTTCCATGGCTCAAGGTAATTCTTATGTGCAGTCTGATCTCTGTGTAGCGTTGGGTTGATTCTGAAAGGGACACAGTAGAGTGTGACAAACGCAATAACAGGGGTGTGACCAGGACACAATGACAATGCCAGGAAAGAAATGAGAGGTTAACGCTGGGAGAGGAGGGAAAGTATCCTGGAAAAGTGCTGCTTGAGGTGGGTATTGAAAGATAAATAAGAATTCACCAGGTGGATGAACATGGTAGTGAAAAAAGGTGAACTCAGGCAAGATAGCACAGTATTTACAGCCACAGACTCTGCCACAAGACTGGGGTTCAAATCCCAGTGTCACAATGTATTAGCTATATGAAATCTAGCAAGTTATTTTTTGGCTCTGTGTCTCAGTTTCCTCATCTGTAAAGTGGAGAGAATAGTAGTTGTTGTGAGGATTAAGAGTTAATTCATGTTTAATGCTTAGGACTTACAGCAGTGTCTTCAGAGGAAGTTTTACATAGTGGCTTGTGCAGAATTAAGGTTCGGGATGAAACACTGTTCGTGTTCTCAGTACTTGCAGGTGGTTCAGTAGAACCAGACTTTAGGGTATGGGGTGATGGTAAATGTGAGGCAGAAGCTGTGGGATGTGAGATGGGAGAGACAAGGGTCAGCTCATTAGGAGATATACTTGGAAGTTTGGATTGTAACCTTAGGGTTATGTATCAAGGAGCACTGAAGATTTTTAAGCAGGACAGTGATGTGATTGATCCCCTTCACTTTTGGAAGTGTAGAAAACATGTTCTAGAAAGAAGAAAGAGTAGAGGCAAAGAATATTAGAATATTGTTGCAATAACCAAGGTGAGATGGCCATGGAGATGGGGAGAGGGAATTACCAAATACTGAGAAGGCAAAACCAACCTAACTTGGCCACTGTTCAGCTGTGGAGCATTAGAGGAAGGAGGCATCAAGGATGAATCCTAGGACTCTAGCTTGATAGCCCTATGGTAGCAGTACCATCCCCAAGATAGAGAACATAAACTGAAAAACATTTTCGGGGGCTTAAGGGAAGATGATGGTTCAATATTGATCAAATTGAGTCTGAGGTAAGTGGGACAATTTGATGCTGGAGGAATTAAGCATGTCCAGTATCTATCTTATGTTTTCTCATAGCTCCTTGCATCATAATCCTATCATATTCTACTGTCATTTTATGTTTACTTAATCATCTTCCTCACTGGATTCCAAGCTGCTTGAGGGCAGAGATGGTGCACTGTTCACTCCAGTATTTCTAACATTCACTAATTCATTCAGCAGATATATTAGAAGAATCTTCATGTGTGCAGAGCTATCTAAGCATAGAGGCTGTAGTGGTTAACAAGATAGATGAAGTCTCTGTTCAGATGCTGCTCAACCAGCTCAACCTAGGTGAATAAACAATATTTACAGAGCAAGTGGAGGAAGATGATCCAACATAGAAGAAAGAAGAGAGATGATCAGGGAAGCAGGAGGAGGCTTCTCTGATGTCATCAAAGCCCATAAAGAGAGACTTCCAAGATACAGGGAGTGGTCAACAAGGTGAAAGACTTCAGCAAGGCAGAGTATGGTGGAGGCTGAGATGTGTCCACCTGATTGGCAATCATATCCTTGGAGACCTTTGTCAGAGCAGTTTTAGTGTGGTGGTAGGAAGAAAGACAGATGGCAGTGGACTGAGGAAGAGAGATGAAGAGTAGAGATGGGGGTATGGATTACTCATTTGATCAAATTGAATATGAAGAAAAGGAGAAAGTGGCAGCCAGAGGGGATCTAGGATTAAGGGTAGATTTAAAAATATATAGGTTTACAAGCTGTGGAGAAGGAGTTATCAGAATGAGAAGTCAAAGATTCCAGATTGAAAGAATGTGAACAATGAAGCAAGACCCCAGAGGAGCCGTGGGTGACTGGAATTACTTCACAGAGGTGGAGAAGGAGAAGAGTGGGAGGGAGGCTGTAGATAGCTTGTAGGTTTGGGCTGTACAGAGGTGTCCTTTCCCATGCCCTTTTTGATGCTATGAGGCAGGAAGTAAGGCATCTGTGAGCATAGGCATTGGGTAGGGGGCACGGAGGTCATAGGCATTGGGTAGGGGACTTGAGGAGGTCCTGTGGTCTCAGAGGAAATGGAAAGAGGAACTGACCCAGAATGGCTGAGTGGTGTGAAAGCTTAGGGACCTGTCATTTTGTGGTGACTTCAATCCACACGGTTGTGTGATTGTGTGGCTGTATGGCTTCTTCCAGGTGTGCTTCGAAGTTCAGTCATCAGATCCAAGAGAATGGGCTGTGGAATGAATTTAGAGTTAGGGGTGTGTGTATGGGTGTAAACAAAGGATAAAGGGGTGAAGGAGTTGAGCGCATGGGTGAGAAAGGAATTCACTTGATTGGCACTGCATGCTGGACAAAGAAGGAAGGAGCAAGGACAAAGAAGGTGGGCAGTGGGAAGGCTCCGCAAAATCAAGGAGCAAGGTAAGTGGAAAAGAGAGATGGAGAGAGCTGGGATGTAAGAAGTTATTGGTATAGTCTAATTTTTCAGTGAGTTTAACATGTTGTAGGCAGAGCCCTTATAAATGATGACAAAATCTAAGCATGATGAGTGCTAAACTGATTCCAGTTTAAGTGGAGTGGACATGAAGGAGGTTAACAAGCTGTGGGGGGCTGGGTGCGGTGGCTCATGCCTGTAATCCCTGCACTTTGAGAGGCCGAGGTGGACAGATCGCTTGAGCCCAGTAGTTCAAGACCAGTCTGGGCAATGTGGCGAGACCTCTTCTCTACAAATATTAAAAAAATTAGCCAGATGTGGTGGAGTGTGCCTGCAGTCCCAGCTCCTCGGGAGGCTGAGGTGGGAGGATCACTTGAGCAGTGGAGGTTGAGGCTGCAGAGAGCTTTGATTGTGCCACTGTACCCGGGCAACAGAGGGAAACCCTGTCTGGAAAAACAAAACAAAATATAAACTTATGACTTTATATTAAATAACTTGTTGCTTCAATAATTGTTTGGCTCTTTGTATTGTTTTTCTTTTTCTGGACAGAGGGGGAATCTCAAGATATTTCCAAGGGTATTATATGCATATTCACTTATATGTTCTTTTTTTTTTTTTTTTTTTTGAGACGGAGTCTCGCTCTGTCCCCCAGGCTGGAGTATATATTCATTTTTATTCAACAAGTATTTGTTAAGTACCACATCCTGGTCTGAAGATATGAAGATTTCAAAAAGTCATGATTCTTGCCTTTAAGGATTCCCAGATCTAATTTGATGAACAAAGCAGGGATGGGATGGGATCCTTCCAGAAACTGCTTGAGCCCTCTGCACCAGGAGGTGTGCACCCGGTCTCTAGGGTGAGCCTCTTTCTATTTAGGTCCTGGGATAGAAGGTTTACCCCTTGGAGAACTGTAAGGGGAGATACTTAGGTTTCTCTTAGAACCTACAGCTGCTGCCTGGAGCACTGAGGCCACATTTGTAAGATTAAGAAATAACCCCAGAGTCCCTGAGGCCACACTAGCGTAAATGGAAATGCTGGACAAGGAATTTAAAGGCCTGAGTTTGAGTTCCAGTTTTCTCCCCTAGTAGATAAGCTGTTTTCTAATGGCTTCAGTTTTCTCAGGTGTAAGATGGGGAGAATTAAGGAAATAATGAATATAAAAGGGCTCTTTCAATGGTGTAGTGTTATACAAATGTTAAGTACTACTCACAGTACTGCCGTGTGGATTAAAAGAAAGGGTGCCTTGTAAATTGCACTTTCCAAATGTGGAGGGTCATTATTGTTATCCCTTCAAGCGCCTCTCACTTCCTGTTGCCTCTGCTCTAATTCCTGGCCCTCAGCTCTCTCAGGTGTTCTGTGGGATGGCATCTTGGAGCAGCCGAGTCCCTGTGATTGCTGATGGGAGTTAACCATTTGCTTTCTGCCATTGTCAGCATACATTTACATTTCTCTTCATTTTCTTCTAGACATCTTTCATGCTGATGGTTGGAAGTCATTAAAGTATTCCCTTATAGTTTTTTTAGGTCTTCACTGTAGTTAGGGAGACTTGAGAAATTTTCTCTTTCACAATGACCCACAGCAAATTGTCACATATATGCTAAATTTCTACTCTGAGGAAGCCACACCATGTCAGATCCATGTTCAATCCATTGTGATCTGAATGTGTCATCAAAATATTCTCAGTGGATCTGTACTGCTTAATTTTTTTGTCCAAATTCTTCATCTTGGAATTCAAACTCCTTTGTGGCCTAATTCCAGCTATTTTTTTCATTTTTTCCTTTCATTCACTGTGAACTCTAGTGAAGTGGAACTTTTCACTGTTTCCTGTAGGCAGGGTTGATTTTTTAGCCGGTTCTCACTAGTAAGAACTGGTGCCACACGCTGGTTGTTAAAATATTGAAATTCTTCTCTATCACTTGCTAAATAGCCTCTTGCTTGAACCTCTGAGTGCCACCGCCTGAAGCCCCAGCCACCCCAGTCCCTCTCCTGGTCCACCCAATTCCCATAACCGAGTAACATAAGGGTTAATGCATGGCTTGACAGCGGGTCTCTAGGACTTTCTTCAGCCCTGCAGACTGGTCACTGTTCTAACTGGCCAGTGCTGGGTCACGTTTTGAATATCTTCCAGCCTTTAGGAATCTCACAGTTTCCCATATATTGGTTTTTGTTCTTGTGATTCCTTCCTTCCATCTCGAATGTTCTCCCCATCTTCTTATATCCAAATTCTAGCTATATGAAGACTCAACTCAAAAAGCACCTTCTTGTGGGGCTTTCAGTCATCTCTTCCAACTAAAAAAATCTGTCTCTTCATTGATATCCTTCATTGATATATAGCACTGTATCTGCACTTTTCTTGTGATGTGTAATACAGTGAATCTTGAATTATAGCCTTTTTTTTTTTTTTTTTCCTGTTAGGCTGTCAGCTCCTTAACGACAGGCTCCAGCATCTCCATGCTACCTTTTGTTAGTGGCACCACCCACCTTCTAGAGGGCATTCAACGACCTTCTTCTTATTCATACTTTGGGTGTAGGGCAAGGACATGATGGGTTAGTACCAGGCATGAGGACTTTTATGTGACAAATGAATTCAAAGGTTCTTGTGGTCTTTTAAAATGGTTTATCATTTTTGTGCGATAAGACTTCCTCTAGTTTCACATTTCCCTGGCTCCCATACCTTACCTCCTGCTCTTGGAAGGCCTGAAGATGGGCAGGTTAGCTCCGCAATGTTAAGAATGTTAGGAAGAAACTGGGTAAGTTAAGGAGATTTTGGATGAAAGAGATAGAAACTTGACTCAAATAGGGTTCAGTGTTCATAAAATTATTATTTATTTTCTCCATAGAAGTAGGTCCCAGGACAGAGCAGTCTCCAGGGCTGATTGATTCAGCATCTTAGTGATGTCATCAGGGACAAGGCTCTTCAGTCTTTTTATCCTGTGATCCACATTTCCCTTGTAATCATAGGATGGCCACCAGAAGCAGGTGGCACATAAGGAGCACGTATTTCCTTGTTCAAGTGGGAGAAACTTCTTTTTCTCAAAAAACCTGAGCAAACTTCTCTTGAGTCTCACTGCCCAAAACTGTTCAGTCCTGCCTAGCCCTGAACCAATTGTTGGCCAAAGGGATGAAATTACCTTAATTAGCTAAGATGAATTGTTTGGGGTGGGAGCTTGGTAGATTGTATTTTCCCCAAATGGGCAAAACAATATCTGCCTCCCACATGCTCGTACAAAGTGACCTTCACACTCTTTCCATCAAAAGGTAGGTTCCATATTTTTCCCCCTTGAACCTAGGTAGGCTTGTGACTGTTTCAGAAATAATGCTACACGATTTCTCAGACTTGATGTTAAAAGGTGAGATGGCGTCTCCCTAGTTCTCCCTTGGGACACTCACTCATGGAAGCCATCCACCATGCTGTGAGGAAGCTCAAGTAGAAGGGAATCAAGAGCCAGCACCAAAGTGACAGATACATGAGTGAGCTATCTTGGAAGTGGATCCTCCAGCCTCAGGGGAGCTAGTCCAGCTGATGCCATGTGATGCCAGGTATAGCATTTTTAATCTTTTATACTATATTTTTACTGTACCTTTCTATGTTTAGATACACAAATACCTACCATTGTGTTATAATTGCCTACAGTATTCAGTACAGTCACATGCTGCACATGTGCCTAGGAGCCACAGACTATACTATATAGCCTGGGTGTGTAGTAGGCTATACCATTTAGATTTCTATGATGTTTGCACAATGACAAAATTTCTCAGAAAGTGTCTCTGTTGTTAAAAGACTGTTGTTTTGTTTGAGTATGTATACAGCATGGAGTCACACTGTATACGTTCATCTGCCACTTGCTTTGTTTTCACTTAGTGATCTGTACACCAGTGCGTATCTTTCTACCTTCTTCTTCTTCTTCTTCTTTTTTTTTTTTTTGAGACGGAGTATCGCTCTGGAGTATCGCGCTGGAGTGTAGTGGCATGATCTCGGCTCACTGCAACCTCCACTTCCCGGGTTCAAGCGATTCTCCTGCCTCAGCCTGCTGAGTAGCTTGGACTACAGGCGTGTGTCACCACACCCAGCTTATTTTCTTTGTATTTTTAATAGAGACAGAGTTTCACCATGTTGGCCAGGATGGTCTCGATCTCCTGGCCTTGTGATCCGTCCGCCTCAGCCTCCCAAAGTGCTGGGATTACAGGCAGGAGCCACTGTGCCCAGCCTCTACCTTCTTAACAACTACATAGTATTCTGTAATACAGATGGAATATCAAATATCTAATAGTGGGTTTTTTTTGTTTTTGAGGTGGGGTCTCACTCTGTCACCTAGGCTGGAGTGCAGTGGCACGATCTCGGGTCACTGCAACCTCTGCCTCCTAGGCTCAAGTGATCCTCCCATCTCAGCCTACAAGTAGCTGAGACCATAGGTGTGTGCCACAATACCTGGCTAATTTTTTGTATTTTTAGTAGAGACCGGGTTTCCCCATGTTGCCCAGGCTGGTCTCAAATTCCTGAGCTCAAGTGATCTGCCCGCCTTGGCCTCTTAAAGTGCTGGGATTACAGGTGTGAGCCACTGCACCCAGCCAAATAGTGGGTTCTTGATGAAAGACAATTAGATGGTATCATTTTTCCCCTAATCAATGTTCCAGAAATCCTGTGTATGTCTGGGCATACCTGAGGAAAAACCCCTGAAAGTAGGCAGAACCAATGGTGTCCAGAGTATGAACATTGAAAATGTTAACAGCTATTGCGAAATTGCCCCTCAAGGGTTAGTAATTTTTGATAGGGAAAGCAAGTTACCTCCCAAGTTTGTGAGTCAGCAAGAGACACAAAACATCAAAGCCAGGGCATTGAATGTTGTGGCAAGAGGCGGTTCTGGAGCTGTTGCCTTTGGAGGGGTCCTCTGTTCTGGGGCTGGCTCCTTGTGCCTCATTTCCCAGCTGAGCCCATGGAGCTCTCTCGCTCCAATCCGAGTCTCTGGGGCCTGGTAAAATTCCCCCATGTGTTTAGTCATCTCTTGATTGGGAGCCAAAGCACAAAACGTCAGCCCCATGAGCAGGAATTACCTGTTTCTCATCAACTCTGCTTGCCAGAACGGTCTGTGATTTTCCAGTTACTTTTCAGGGCCTCTCCTTGTGTTTTGCTGGGTGCTGTCTAGAGGAAGAGAGGAAAGCAAACGCCCTTCTAGAGCAAGTTGCCTTTTAAACGGCAAACTTGAAACAAATAAAGCAGGTTGAAGATCACAGTGTGTGCTGCTGGGCCTGAAGGGGCGCTGGGCAGCAGAAAGTCACACTTTGCCTGCAGCCTCGGGATCTGGTCGCCTGTGTGGGAGTAGGGAGGAGTCCTGACATACCCTCTCTAAGGCTGGCTGCTCTGCACCTCTCTCCAAGCCAGGCTGGCCAGTAAAGAAATCTAGCTGTGGACAGTAAACGAGTGGTTTTTGTGATCTGAGCGGAAAGGGGGTTTTAGGCCTGGAGCAGAGTGAGAGTAGAGGCCCTGAGCCACAGCCCAGGAAGTGACTCACCCACCCTGATGTCTGAGTTGCTGCTTCCTTTATCTTGCAGGAGGGCGTGGGGGTGGGTCCCTGGGCTGTGCCTGTGAGTGGAGTGGCTAGAGGCTGCTGGCTCCTGGGTCTCAGTCAGCATCCAGCCCCGGTCTCAGTCCTGCTACCTCAGCAGCCAGAACTCTGATTTAGAGATATGAACACCGCCTGTTACAGATATTTGGGGGAGATAGAAATGCCAGAAAACCCAGTCCCAGAAGCTGCTAGAGGGAAATACTGTTGTGGTGCCTCATTCCCTCCACCCACCTTCATTGCCCCACAATGCTCGAGGGTGGCAGTTCTGGTGACTTCACCAGCTGGGGGCAGGGGGAGGGAGGAGCTGGCTGGAGTTGCCATGGAGCGGCAGAGCCTGGTGGGCAGGGTGGGGCAGTGCCTCACAAAGGCCACCGAATTCTTAATCTCTTTCAGGTTTACTCAACTAATAAGTAATTTGTAGAGTTACAGGAATCATGTGAGGCCTTAACTCTCAGAATACCAGGAAAAATAGTCACCTTTTACCATTTAGGTCCAATGGACGCTTTTAATTATCTATCTGTATCTGTCTATCTATCATCTATCTTTTGATTCATCTTATAAATAACTTGTAGAAGTAAGAATAGTAAAAAAAAAAAAAACCCAAAAAAAACTGTATTAGAAATAATAGGCTGGGTGCGGTGGCTCACGCCTGTAATCCCAGCACTTTGGGAGGCTGAAGCGGGTATATCACTTGAGGTCAGGAGTTGAAGACCAGCCTGGCCAACATGGTGAAATCCCAGCTCTACTAAAAATACAAAAATTAGGTAGGCATGGTGGTACACGTCTGTAATCCCAGCTACTCGGGAGGCAGAGGCAGGAGAATCGCTTGAACTTGGAAGGTGGAGGTTGCAGTGAGCTGAGGTCACACCACTACATTCCAGCCTGGGAGACAGAGCAAGACTCTGTCTCAAAAAAAAAAAAAAAAAAAAAAAAGAAAAAGAAAAAAGAAAGAAAATAAAAAAAGAAATAATAAGAATTTAGATATAGCAAACCCAAATTTTTACTCCATATTTTCCTAGATTTGAAGCTACACACATATTTGCTTATTTTGTATGTGTGTGTGTATTTTGATGCAGTTAACTGCTCATCAACTGTCATGCATCAACCTGGCACATATCCATTTTGTAAATAGCTGACTCCAGATTTCAAATACATCTGTAATAGGTTCTAGTTCAGCATTGCTTCTGGTTCTTCTTGCATCTGCGTTGTTCAAATGCAATACTTTAAAAAGCTTTGATGGCTTATAATTTTGTTAAAGAGATGATGACCGCCTTCTTTGTTCCATAATTGCAAAATATTTCATTTGTGGATTTACAAATATTAATTAAAATGGCCGATCCAGTGAATGCTTTTATGTCTGTGTCATCTGTTTTTTTCTAATCACCCTGTTACACACACCTGTCTTTAGCATTAGTCCACTTATAAACTGTTATCAAGCAAATTTTGGTGCATAAACATTATAAGAGATGAAGAATAAGGAGCCAAGATGGCCGAATAGGAACAGCTCCGGTCTACAGCTCCCAGCGCGAGCGACGCAGAAGACGGGTGATTTCTGCATTTCCATCTGAGGTACCGTGTTCATCTCACTAGGGAGTGCCAGACAGTGGGCGCAGGTCAGTGGGTGAGCGCACCGTGCGCCAGCCGAAGCAGGGGCGAGGCATTGCCTCACTCGGGAAGCACAAGGGATCAGGGAGTCACCCTTCTAGGGGTGACAGACGGCACCTGGAAAATTGGGCCACTCCCACCCGAATACTGTGCTTTTCCGACGGGCTTAGGAAACGGTGCCCCAGGAGAGTATAGCCCGCACCTGGCTCAGAGGGTCCTACGCCCACGGAGTCTCGCTGATTGCTAGCACAGCAGTCTGAGATCAAACAGCAAGTCGGCAGCCAGGCTGGGGGAGGGGCGCCCGCCATTGCCCAGGCTCGCTTAGGTAAACAAAGCAGCCTGGAAGCTTGAACTGGGTGGAGCCCACCACAGCTCAAGGAGGCCTGCCTGCCTCTGTAGGCTCCACCTCTGGGGGCAGGACACAGACAAACAAAAAGACAGCAGTAACCTCTGCAGACTTAAATGTCCCTGTCTGACAGCTGTGAGGAGAGCAGTGGTTCTCCCAGCACGCAGCTGGAGATCTGAGAACGGGCTGACTGCCTCCTCAAGTGGGTCCCTGACCCCTGACCCCCGAGCAGCCTAACTGGGAGGCACCCCCCAGCAGGGGCAGACTGACACCTCACACGGCCGGCCAGGTACTCCAACAGACCTGCAGCTGAGGGTTCTGTCTGTTAGAAGGAAAACTAACAGAAAGGACATCCACACCAAAAACCCATCTGTACATCACCATCATCAAAGACCAAAAGTAGATAAAACCACAAAGATGGGGAAAAAACAGAGCAGAAAAACTGGAAACTCTAAAAACCAGAGTACCTCTCCTCCTCCAAAGGAACGCAGTTCCTCACCAGCAACGGAACAAAGCTGGACGGAGAATGACTTTGACGAGCTGAGAGAAGAAGGCTTCAGACGATCAAATTACTCCGAGCTATGGGAGGATATTCAAACCAAAGGCAAAGAAGTTGAAAACTTTGAAAAAAATTTAGAAGAATGTATAACTAGAATAACCAATACAGAGAAGTGCTTAAAGGAGCTGATGGAGCCGAAAACCAAGGCTCGAGAACTACGTGAAGAATGCAGAAGCCTCAGGAGCCGATGCGATCAAATGGAAGAAAGGGTATCAGCCCTGGAAGATGAAATGAATGAAATGAAGCGAGAAGGGAAGTTTAGAGAAAAAAGAATAAAAAGAAACGAGCAAAGCCTCCAAGAAATGTGGGACTATGTGAAAAGACCAAATCTACGTCTGATTGGTGTACCTGAAAGTGACGGGGAGAATGGAAACAAGTTGGAAAACACTCTGCAGGATATTATCCAGGAGAACTTCCCCAATCTAGCAAGGCAGGCCAACATTCAGATTCAGGAAATACAGAGAAAGCCACAAAGATACTCCTCGAGAAGAGCAACTCCAAGACACATAATTGTCAGATTCACCAAAGTTGAAATGAAGGAAAAAATGTTAAGGGCAGCCAGAGAGAAAGGTCGGGTTACCATCAAAGGGAAGCCCATCAGACTAACAGCGGATCTCTCGGCAGAAACCCTACAAGCCAGAAGAGAGTGGGGGCCAATATTCAACATTCTTAAAGAAAAGAATTTTCAACCCAGAATTTCATATCCTGCCAAACTAAGCTTCATAAGTGAAGGAGAAATAAAATACTTTACAGACAAGCAAATGCTGAGAGATTTTGTCACCACCAGGCCTGCCCTAAAAGAGCTCCTGAAGGAAGCGCTAAACATGGAAAGGCACAACCGGTACCAGCCACTGCAAAATCATACCGAAATGTAAAGAACATCGAGACTAGGAAGAGACTGCATCAACTAACGAGCAAAATATCCAGCTAACATCATAATGACAGGATCAAATTCACACATAACAATATTAACTTTAAATGTAAATGGACTAAATGCTCCAATTAAAAGACACAGACTGGCAAACTGGATAAAGACTCAAGACCCATCAGTGTGCTGTATTCAGGAAACCCATCTCACGTGCAGAGACACACATAGGCTCAAAATAAAAGGATGGAGGAAGATCTACCAAGCAAATGGAAAACAAAAAAAGGCAGGGGTTGCAATCCTAGTCTCTGATAAAACAGACTTTAAACCAACAAAGATCAAAAGAGACAAAGAAGGCCATTACATAATGGTAAAGGGATTAATTCAACAAGAAGAGCTAACTATCCTAAATATATATGCACCCAATACAGGAGCACCCAGATTCATAAAGCAAGTCCTGAGTGACCTACAAAGAGACTTAGACTCCCACACATTAATAATGGGAGACTTTAACACCCCACTATCAACATTAGACAGATCAACGAGACAGAAAGTCAACAAGGATACCCAGGAATTGAACTCAGCTCTGCACCAAGCGGACCTAATAGACATCTACAGAACTCTCCACCCCAAATCAACAGAATATACATTTTTTTCAGCACCACACCACACCTATTCCAAAATTGACCATATACTTGGAAGTAAAGCTCTCCTCAATAAATGTAAAAGAACAGAAATTGTAACAAACTGTCTCTCAGATCACAGTGCAATCAAGCTAGAACTCAGGATTAAGAATCTCACTCAAAACCGCTCAACTACGTGGAAACTGAACAACCTGCTCCTGAATGACTACTGGGTACATAACGAAATGAAGGCAGAAATAAAGATGTTCTTTGAAACCAACGAGAACCAAGACACAACATACCAGAATCTCTGGGATGCATTCAAAGCAGTGTGTAGAGGGAAATTTATAGCACTAAATGCCCACAAGAGAAAGCAGGAAAGATCCAAAATTGACACCCTAACATCACAATTAAAAGAACTAGAAAAGCAAGAGCAAACACATTCAAAAGCTAGCAGAAGGCAAGAAATAACTAAAATCAGAGCAGAACTGAAGGAAATAGAGACACAAAAAACCCTTCAAAAAATAAATGAATCCAGGAGCTGGTTTTTTGAAAGGATCAACAAAATTGATAGACCGCTAGCAAGATTAATAAAGAAAAAAAGAGAGAAGAATCAAATAGATGCAATAAAAAATGATAAAGGGGATATCACCACCGATCCCACAGAAATACAAACTACCATCAGAGAATATTACAAACACCTCTATGCAAATAAACTAGAAAATCTGGAAGAAATGGATAAATTCCTCAACACATACACCCTCCCAAGACTAAACCAGGAAGAAGTTGAATCTCTGAATAGACCAATAACAGGAGCTGAAATTGTGGCAATAATCAATAGCTTACCAACCAAAAAAAGTCCAGGACCAGATGGGTTCACAGCCGAATTCTACCAGAGGTACAAGGAGGAGCTGGTACCATTCCTTCTGAAACTATTCCAATCAATAGAAAAAGAGGGAATCCTCCCTAACTCATTTTATGAGGCCAGCATCATCCTGATACCAAAGCCTGGCAGAGACACAACAAAAAAAGAGAATTTTAGACCAATATCCTTGATGAACATTGATGCAAAAATCCTCAATAAAATACTGGCAAACAGAATCCAGCAGCACATCAAAAAGCTTATCCACCATGATCAAGTGGGCTTCATCCCTGGGATGCAAGGCTGGTTCAATATACGCAAATCAATAAATGTAATCCAGCATATAAACAGAACCAAAGACAAAAACCACATGATTATCTCAATAGATGCAGAAAAGGCCTTTGACAAAATTCAACAACCCTTCATGCTAAAAACTCTCAATAAATTAGGAATTGATGGGACGTATCTCAAAATAATAAGAGCTATTTATGACAAACCCACAGCCAATATCATACTGAATGGGCAAAAACTGGAGGCATTCCCTTTGAAAACTGGCACAAGACAGGGATGCCCTCTCTCGCCACTTCTATTCAACATAGTGTTGGAAGTTCTGGCCAGGGCAATTAGGCAGGAGAAGGAAATCAAGTGTATTCAATTAGGAAAAGAGGAAGTCAAATTGTCCCTGTTTGCAGATGACATGATAGTATATCTAGAAAACCCCATTGTCTCAGCCCAAAATCTCCTTAAGCTGATAAGCAACTTCAGCAAAGTCTCAGGATACAAAATCAATGTGCAAAAATCACAAGCATTCTTATACATCAATAACAGACAAACACAGAGCCAAATCATGAGTGAACTCCCACTCACAATTGCTTCAAAGAGAATAAAATACCTAGGAATCCAACTTACAAGGGATGTGAAAGACCTCTTCAAGGAGAACTACAAACCACTGCTCAAGGAAATAAAAGAGGATACAAACAAATGGAAGAACATTCCATGCTCATGGGTAGGAAGAATCAATATCATGAAAATGGCCATCCTTCCCAAGGTAATTTACAGATTCAATGCCATCCCCATCAAGCTACCAATGACTTTCTTCACAGAATTGGAAAAAACTACTCTAAAGTTCATATGGAACCAAAAAAGAGCCCGCATCGCCAAGTCAATCCTAAGCCAAAAGAACAAAGCTGGAGGCATCACACTACCTGACTTCAAACTATACTACAAGGCTACAGTAACTAAAACAGCATGGTACTGGTACCAAAACAGAGATATAGATCAATGGAACAGAACAGAGCCGTCAGAAATAATGCCACATATCTACAAGTATCTGATCTTTGACAAACCTGACAAAAACAAGAAATGGGGAAAGGATTCCCTATTTAATAAATGGTGCTGGGAAAACTGGCTAGCCATATGTAGAAAGCTGAAACTGGATCCCTTCCTTACACCTTATACAAAAATCAATTCAAGATGGATTAAAGACTTAAATGTTAGATCTAAAACCATAAAAACCCTAGAAGAAAACCTAGGCATTACCATTCAGGACATAGGCATAGGCAAGGACTTCATGTCTAAAACACCAAAAGCAATGGCAACAAAAGCCAAAATTGACAAATGGGATCTAATTAAACTCAAGAGCTTCTGCACAGCAAAAGAAACTACCATCAAAGTGAACAGGCAACCTACAAAATGGGAGAAAATTTTTGCAACCTACTCATCTGACAAAGGGCTAATATCCAGAATCTACAATGAACTCCAACAAATTTACAAGAAAAAAACAAACAACCCCATCAAAAAGTGGGCGAAGGACATGAACAGATACTTCTCAAAAGAAGACATTTATGCAGCCAAAAAACACATGAAAAAATGCTCACCATCACTGGCCATCAGAGAAATGCAAATCAAAACCACAATGAGATACCATCTCACACCAGTTAGAATGGCAATCATTAAAAAGTCAGGAAACAACAGGTGCTGGAGAGGATGTGGAGAAATAGGAACACTTTTACACTGTTGGTGGGACTGTAAACTAGTTCAACCCTTGTGGAAGTCAGTGTGGCGATTCCTCAGGGATCTAGAACTACAAATTCCATTCGACCCAGCCATCCCATTACTGGGTATATACCCAAAGGACTATAAATCATGCTGCTATAAAGACACATGCACACGTATGTTTATTGCGGCATTATTCACAATAGCAAAGACTTGGAACCAACCCAAATGTCCAACAATGATAGACTGGATTAAGAAAATGTGGCACATATACACCATGGAATACTATGCAGCCATAAAAAATGATGAGTTCACGTCTTTTGTAGGGACATGGATGAAATTGGAAATCATCATTCTCAGTAAACTATCGCAAGAACAAAAAACCAAACACCGCATATTCTCACTCATAGGTGGGAATTGAACAATGAGAACACATGGACACAGGAAGGGGAACATCACACTCTGGGGACTGTTGTGGGGTGGGGGGAGGGGGGAGGGATAGCATTGGGAGATATACCTAATGCGAGATGACGAGTTGGTGGGTGCAGCGCACCAGCATGGCACATGTATACATATGTAACTTACCTGCACATTGTGCACATGTACCATAAAACCTAAAGTATAATAATAATAATAATAATAATAAAAGAAAAAAAAAAAAAAAAAAAAAGGAGATGAAGAATAATATCATACCTTTTTAGCCAAATGGGATGATTCAGGTTCTTTCAAAATATTCTGTGATGCAGTTCTTCCTGTTGCACAACTAAACATGAGAACAGATTTTGGTTTCTACTGTTATGTGAGATCATGAAGCCTCAGCAACACGTTGTAATATAAGGAAAAATAAAGTGCTGCAGTAAACAGAAAACAACAACAATAACAGCAGTAAAACAAAGTCTTGCTCCCATGGACATTACAATATGCACATGTACTTGTGTACATGTTGCAAAAATGTAGAAAATGTAGGTAGAAAAAAAAATAAAGCACCCACAATTTTATTATGCAGGTTAATTTTCCAGCTATGTTCTTCCTGACTTGTGTTCTATGTGCATATAAACATTCATATTTTACTCTAAAGTGGGATAAGACTTGATTATTTTAACATAACTGTTTGTTATAAATACCTTTTTGTGTCATTAAATATATTCTTCTGTCTTGTCATTTTTAATGGTTTCATGGTGTAACCATGAATCTATTTTATCAGAATGTTAAATTGACCAAGAGCATCCCATACCTCACTGTGCAAGTGTCAACACTAAAAAATATCATGCTTGTTTAGGGTGGTGGTTGTCAAACCTTAGTGTGCACAAGTCTCACCTTGGGAGCTTGTTAACAATTCAGGTCCTTGGACACTACACTCAGAGATTCTGATTCAGGAGGTCAAGAGTTTGCATGTTAATAATTCTCACTAACCAACAGGGTATTATGAAGGAGGTGGTCACCAGAGCCCATGATGAGGCTCTTTGGTATGACTGATAGAATACCACTTTATAGGATCACAACTCCCTGCTCCACTTCATGGGGGCTTTGGGAATTAGAGCCCCCTCAGGGTAAGGCGGTTTCAGCTACACTAGGCCTTTAGAGAATGGATCAGAGGGTTGAGCTTCAGTTGGTATAGGGGACTGCTGGAGTCAGAGCTGGGGAAAATACCACACCAGATCGAGGAGGCAGGAATGTGTTTGGAACAAGGAGATCAAACTGAAGGCCAACAGACAGGAGGAACTGGAATAGGATGAAAGCAGGGAGGAAGGTCCCAGCCATATCTGTCAATTAGTATCAGCAGTGCTGTTGAGTGCTTGATCCATGGGCAGGTCAGTTTTGGCTTAAAGGTGTCAAGTCAAAGGGGGATGAGAGTTTGCAAAAGCCCATGCTATATATTACCCATGTGTGATCCAGAGATTCTCTGGCTCTCAAGAGTAAATAAATTAATATGAATCATCCCCACACTAAATCCATGCCAGTAGAAGTTCCAAGTCCTTCTGGGTGATCTCAGTGGGTCCCCAGGGTTCACATTCTCATGACTGTCTCCTCCCAGTGAGGTCTATCTGCCTGCTTGACATGGGTAATTAAGCCTCTTCTCTTAGATTTCCACCAAAAAAAAAAACAAAAAAACCATGCAAATATGTGTGTATGTGTGTGTGTTAAAGACTTGGGAGTCTTGGGCAGGGTCACATCACACCTCACACAGCCTTCCACCACCTGTGGACTCCTCCTTATTTTTTTTCCTCCCCTGTCCAGCAACCCAGATTCCTCTCTTCCCATGACTAGCAGTTTATCAGTCATCTTTCACTGCTTGTGTGAGTCCTCCGGGTGTCACCCTCCACCCTGAACTCATGTCAAGACATTTTTCTGGGTAGTCCTACTCTGTAAGAAGAGACAGTTTGTTATTATAGTAACATTTCCTCCTTTCTTAAGGACATGCCTGAGCCTGTGCCTGTGGCAGGGGAGGGGTGGGGAGGGGCATTCATTCTTGGCTCGTGGGTTCCTGCTCAGCAAACTGCAGGCTGGAGTTGGTAGCCCATTCTCAGTCTACAATCTTGGTCACTAGCAAATGAACTGCCAACTGTCGGCTCTGCACAACTCCATTAATGGAAGGTCAAGTTATTTTTACAGCTTTTTTGAGATGAGGGTCTCGCTTTGTTTCTCAGCCTGAAGTGCAGTGGCACGATAGTGGCTCACTGCAAACTTGACCTCCTGGACTCAAGCGATTCCACCACTTCCTGAGTAGCTGAGACTACAGGTGTGCACCACCATGCCCAGCTAATTTATTATTATTATTGTTTGTAGAGATGAGATCTTGCTATATTGTCCAAGCTGGTCTTGAATTCCTGGGCCTAAGTGACCCTCCCACTTCAGCATCTCAAAGTGTTGGGATTACAAGTGTGAGGCACCACACCCAGCCTATTCTTACAGTTTCTCTCTTGGTCTTTCTGTTTTTTTTTTCAGCAGGATGGCTGGCAGGAGGACTCCTCTGTGTAGCGATTTTTGAAATAGTTGCCCACCAGAGCTAGCTATAATATAGAATCATTGATGCTGAAATAAACATGTAGTAGACACTGCACTCGTATCCAGATTTCGCAGATGAAAGCCATATTTTAATACCCATTTATTCATATGTTTTAACATTTCTGAAATCCAGGCGTGTCTTAAAAATGGAGTGTTTATTTAATGTAATAGTCACCCCCTGCCCTCAACTGCTCCTTTTTAATTGATGATGCCTCTTACAATTTTACAATCTAACAATGCAGTAGGAACATCACCCCGTATCCCCAAAGGAACTGAGTTTAGGGATTGTGCAGCATTCTTTGCCTTAAAATCTAAGTTACAGATGAACATGAGAAGGAGAGGATCTCCTGTCTATTTGAAATTCCAAGAAGTGGCTAGGTGTGGTGGCTCACGTCTGTAATCCCAACACTTTAGGAGGCCAAGGCAAGAGGATCGCCTGAGCCTAGGAACTCAAGACCAGCCTGGCCAATGCAGTGAGACCCTGCCTCAGTTAAAAAAAAATAAAGAAATTCCAAGAAGGAACACAAGGTTTAACTCCTCACCATCAGCCCAGGCCAGGGCGGTGAAGTGAGGTTTCTTCTCCACTCCCTATTGCCTAATGCTGGGTCTACATGAGACATTGCAGTCAGTCACCACCAGGTGGCGCACAAGCCATAAAAAAGAAGTTCTGAGGGCCGCACATCTCCAAGACCGGGTTCTTTCCGGATGGCCACTAATGGGGAATTGAGTGGCCACTTACATGGCAGGTGAGCTGGCTGGGCCTGGTGAAGACAGATTTCGTGGAGCATCTGGGAAAAGGTTTGCACAGCACGGACAGGGACAGAAGTTAGGATTCATTCGCTAGAGTAACGATATCTACGGAACGAATGCTTGCAACTCTACTGCAATGCAGGAGAGAACAAGATCTCACCTGAAGCGTGTTTTAGAAACTCCTGGCCAGGGGTGGTAGTGGGCGACTGTGGTCCCAGCTACTCGGGAGGCTGAGGTGCGAGAATGGCTTGAGCCCTGGTGGAGGCTGCAGTGAGCCTAGATAGCACCACTACTCTCCAGCCTGGGCGACAGAGCAAGACCCTGTCTCAAAAACCAAACTAAACCAACCCCAAACCCCCAGAAACTCCTTCAACCAGTTGAGGTTTAATGTCATTCCCTCGGCTTCTACAGAAGATTATTGCAATGATGGACATAGAATAGATTCGTATTCTTGGGTTCTGTTCAATGCAGGCTGATATCTTTTACGCCGTTGTCACACATGTAACTTGGAGGGGACTTAAAGAGTCTGAAGCTGGGCTCGTCCTCAGGTGGAGGCATGAGAGGGCTGGTGAGGAGGGAATAAAGCTGCCATCCAGTGTGGTTTCAAGTCTCAGGGCGACTTGGGCGTTTTTCTCCTCAGGATTCAGCAAGTTCCTCACTGCTCTGTCTCTCGGCAGATGGCCGTGTTTGCTCTACCACAGGGAAGACAGAGCTGTTAGGCGACGACTCCTCCAGCTCTTCCCTGTCCCTGCGCAGCACATTTATCCAGCCTTGTCCGCACCTTCGCCATCTGCACTCCCTCTCCCACTGCAGAGGGGACCTGCTCCTCCCCGGGGCCTTGGACCCCACGCCCTCCCACCTAGCTCCTCATTCGTCATCAATGATCCTCTTGGTTTCCTGCATATTCCGCTTTCTGCTCTGTATTGCATTCTTCTCACCAAATAAACAGCCCTAAGCCAGCCCGCCAGCCTTCCCCCTACCCTGACTCTGTTTAGCTATGTCGGGTCTCCCGCTTCTTTTCCAGCCAAGCTTCTGCAAAGAGTGAGCCTCCAGATTTGGAAATATTTCCTTCATTAAATACTAAATTCTCACAGCTGGACTTGGATATGTTTCTGGCCTTTTAATTGTTCCACTGACTTTTCCTCTCATTCCTATTACCACCGCTATCACAGTATGTTAATGACTTTAGCTTAGGATACTTTTAATATACAATAGGATGAGCCCTTTTATTGACACCTTTCCCCAAATTGTCCTGACTACTCTTGCCTATATATTCTTCCTGATAAATTTTAGAATCATTTTTATACAGTTCCAAACACTTCATTTCCATACAGTTCCTGTTCAAGGTATAGACTAATAAGGGGATAACTGACATCCTTATGATGGTGAATTCTCCCATCCAAGAAGAAGGTGGCTCTGCGAACAGAACAAGGAAACATAAATCGGAGTTTCCTTTATGTTCTTTAAACCAGTTTTATATCAGAGGCACATTTCACATTAATTACTCCTAAGAGCATATTATATTGTTGTCGTTACTACTGTGATAAACAGAATCTTTCCCTGATATTAATTATTAGGTTTTTACGGATATATAAGAAAGTTACTTTTTTGAGGGAGGTTTGTTCTATGACTACATGTTACTAAACTTTGTGGATCTCATACCTTTTCAATCAATTGTCTTAGATGTCCTAGGTAGAAATACTGGTGTCTTAAACAATGACCATTTTGCCTCTTCCTTTCTAATTTGTGTACCTAATTTCTTTCTTTTCTGTTCTTTCAGCATTAGTGAAAAATCCTGTGGATATGGAACATATTCTTGTTCTTATGTTACATCATCAGACAGGCTTTCTCTTATCCCCTTTTTCAGTCTGAATTTTGTTCTCCTTGTTTTTCTGTTTTATAGTGCCCACTCTTTTCCTGCATAACTCTTATAGTTTATAATCTTAATGGCAATCCTCACTAGTCTGTCAGCTGCAAAGCTGTTTCTTTCATCATTGTGTATCCTGTGCCCTGCTGTTGTCTGCCACATGGTAGGTGCTGCATAAATATTTGTGGAATGAAGGAAATTTCTTAATTTTAAAATTAGTGCTATGTTCACCATTGTTGATTTTAGATAGAGTTCTCCTTTCATAATTTTATTTATTTATTTTTGAGACAGGGTCTCACTCTGTTGCCCAGACTAGAGTGCAGTGGTGCAACCATGGGTCACTGCAGCCCCAACCTTCCCAGGCTCAGGTAATCTTCCCACCTCAGCCTCCTGAGTAGCTAGAACTACAGGTTTGTGCCAGCATGCCCAGCTAAATTTTGTACTTTTTGTAGAGACAGGTTTCCACCATGTTGCTCAGGTTGTTCTCAAACTCCTGGGCTCAAGCCATCTGCTTGCTTTGGCCTTGCAAACTGTTAGGATTACAGATGTGAGCCACCACACCTGGCGCTTTCATAATTTTAAATTAAAACATATAACATGTGTTTTTAAAATTCCATGTCTCCATAGAGATAATTGCACAGGTTTTCTCCTCTGCTAAGTTCAGAATGAGTTGCATGAATGGGTTTCTTTCAGAGAACTGGGGTCTTCTGAAATGAACCATACACGGTAGCATGGAGTGTTTGCTCATGGAATCCAAGTGAAAAGAAAAACTGCTCTTGGGTATTTTGTTCAGAGGTTTTCATCTATCTTTACATGTAGGACTGATCTATAGTTTTGGGGAGCTTTGGAATTTTGATGGTAGGGCTGTGCTACCTTTGGAAAAAACTGTAAATCTTTCTTGATATTTGTATTCTTTGATGTGGTTTAAATAATGTAGGAATGATTTGTTCCGTGGATGTTTGAAAACATTCACCTGTGAAACTGTCTCGCCTAAAGGGTAAGAGGGTAGTTATTTGACAACTTTTTAAAATTGGTTATGATTACTCTTCTTTTGAATTAATTTTTCTAAAAAAACATCCATTTCCCCCCAGACTTTTTCCTTTCCTTGTGTTCTATCTTTCTAAGAATAATTGTTACAAGTCTATTCTTCTGTACCTGTAGCTAAATGTTTTTGGTATCTATGTGTCTATCTGTAGATATATAGACATCTATCTATGTATCTATCTATCTAACTATCTATATCTACTTACTTATCTATCTAACTAGCTAGTCTTTTCCTCTTTGTTGATTATTTTAATTGTTTATTAAATGTCTTGAGTTCTTTGGCTTGTTCATTGATTCCATGGCTATTCTGTGTTTTAGTCCATTACCTTAACGACTTGGCCACAATATCTTGTTTTCTAGTTCTTGAATTTCTACTTTAAAAAAATCTTCTTTTTCCTGCTTTTCTTTTAAACAAATTTTATTGAAGTATAATTGGTATATTAAAAACACACATATTTAATGTATACATCTTGATGAGTTTGGACATATGCATACACTATGATTACCATCACCACAACCACACTGAACATATCCATCACCTCCAAAAATTTCCTTGCTTACTTTTGTGGTTTATTCTTGGTAAGAACACTTAACATGAGAAATGTTCTTTTAATGTATTTTAAAGTGTACAATACCACATTGTTCACTATAAGTACTATATTGTACCTAGATCTCTAGAACTTACTTATCTTGCATAACAGAGACTTTATAACCATTGAAAATAATTCCTCATTTTTTCCTCTTCCCAGCCCCTGGCAACCATTGTTCTATTCTCTGCCTCTGTGAGTTTGATTATTTTAGATACTTCAGATAGGTGGAATCATACAGTATTTGTAATGTTCTCTAGCTTTATCCATATTGTTGCAAATGGCAGGATTTCCTTCTTTTCTTATTTATTTATATAGCAACAGGGTCTTGCTATGTTGCCCAGGTTGGTTTCAGATTCTTGGCCTCAAGTGATCCTCCTGCCTCAGCCTCCTAAATTGCTGGGATTACAGGTGTGAGCCACTGAGCCCAGCCAGATTTCCTTCTTTTAAAAAGCTAACTAATACTCCATTTTCCTGCTTTTCTTAGGTCTGTTTTGTGTCTTAGTTTTCTAACTTATTGAATTGAATACTTAGTTTATTCCTTGTTTACTCCCTCTTGTTTAGTAAATAAAGTGTTTAAGGCTGCAGCTCTAGACTTTAATATTTAGTGACTTTTAATTGTTATTTAAAAAGTGCAGTCTTTTTTTGCAGTTTTGCTTTCTTTTTTAACTTGAGTTATTTAGGAGTGTTTTAAAAATTTCAAGTATTTTTGATATATTCATCTATTATTAATTTCTAGTTTTATTGCATTATTATCAAACACGTTACTTGCATTATGTATGCTTTTGGAATTAAAAAAATTGTTGTTGTTTGTTTTTGAGATGAAGTCTTGCTCTACCACTTAGGCTGGAGTGCAGTGGTGTGATCTTGGCTAATTTTTGTATTTTTAATAGGGACGGGGTTTCACCATGTTGGCCAGGCTGGTCTCAAACTCCTGGCCTCAAGTGATCTGCCCACCTCAGCCTCCCAAAGTGCTGGGATTACAGGTGTGTGCCACCATGCCCGGCATCCTTTTTGGAATTTATTGAAGTTTTAATTGTGTCATGTTCAGTTTTTAGAATCTTTCACGCTACTTAAAAATATGTGTGTTTTCTAAAGTGAATAAAGTTCACATATATTACATAAAAATATTTAAAAAGATATTAACTAACATATATTGAGAGTTATCTTTCTGTATGATAGGCATTGTATGAAGCATTTAATGCATTCTCTCAGTAGGTAATATTACTTTTATCACTTCCATTTTACAGATGAGGAAACTAGTATTTAAAATGATTTCGTGCCCAACCTCATAAAAGGAGTGTCATGGAGCCAAAAATCGAAGCTGGGTTGGTTTGCCCACAAAGCCCTTGTTCTTCACGACAATTTTAAACAAATTTTCTATGAACTTATTTTATGTTCCTGCTAAAGATGGAGACACATGTCCCCTCTTCTATTGTTTTTCTGTGAGTCTCTCCTTGTGTTTCTAGCTTGATTTTCTTTTCATTTGGATCCCATATTGTTGGGCACGTTTGACACATTACTGTCCCCCTAACTGTAAACTCCATGGTGGGAAGGCTTTGTCCTGTTTGTAGCTTGTCCTCAACGCCTAGGATAGTGCCTGACACATAATAGTTGCTCAATAAATAGCTGTAGAATGATTGAACGACAGTTTTAAGTTTTATCTTTCTGGTGGATTGTACTGTTTGATAATAAGAATGGATTCACTTATTGCTTTTATGTTGAATTCTATTGGTTAGATCTTAATATTGCAACCTCTGCTGTATTTGTTTGTTTGCATTTGTGCAATCTATTTTGTCCGTCCTTTGACTTTTAACTGGAGAGATTTTGTTTTAGAGGTATCTTTCACAGAAGCACAAACCAGGACTTGTTTTTGCTTTTTGTGGGCTCCAATAGGTAAACGTGAATATGAATATTTTTGAATGAATGGATAAAAATATGTGTTTTATGAGTGAAAGATAAGCCTTATTCTAGAGGCCATGACAATGATGCTTTATCTCAGTTTTCAATCTGAGACTAGAAGAAGACCAAGGGGAAATTAATGCTTAGTAACTATTTCTTGTACTTTTTTTAAGGTTTATAATTTGGCTTTACAATTTGAAATGTCTTTCAGAAGAGCCTAGAGAGAGTTATAATTTACTGATATTAAAATCACAGGTTACTGAAGGATATTATACAACATTTAATTTTTCTTTTCACCATAAGCCATTCCCAGAAACCAAAAGTTGAAGAATTGGACCTATGATAGATAGAGTCTGAGGTTTATGGAGGAAGAAAAAGCCAAGAATGCCTAAGACAATCAGCTCAGCCAACTGGGGAGGTGAACATTTTTTGTAGCGTCTGGATGTGACTTTAGAACTCATCCTCAGAGGATTAGTGTGCTTGTCAGATTTCCAAATATGATAGACATCATCCTGCTGGTCATGAGCATAATCTTCCCATCTTCCTTCCTCATCCTGGTATACATATTCTTCTTCTGGATCCCAAATTAGGTAGCAGCAATAACTTGCCCCATTCTAGTGATTCTTACACATCTCCAAACCTGTATAATTGAGCCTATTTCCTGTATTTATTGTTTCAGATGGGTCGTGAAGACAATAGCATAACCAGTTACCTTTCTTCTTGGGGAAAAAGTATACCTCACACGTTATTGGCCCAATTTTTCTGGTAGATGCTAATTCCTAAGGATCTAAATCTCTAAGCTCAGCTTCCTCCTGCTTGGGGAAATACTTTTGATCTTGTTCTCTCCCCAGCTGCTCTTTTGTTTCATGGTCAAGTTCTCTCATAGATGTGCCTTTTCCAGAGTTTCTCTCATTTTTGCCCCTAAGATGACCCTCATCCTTTTTAGAAGGTAGTTTTTGCTCTCTAACCTCTTGTCTTTCATCATACCTTGGTTCTGGTCTCATGTCTGTTACCTGGTGTCTTCCATAATTCCTAGAGTCTGGCCTCAGATCTCTCTCTTGGTTTCTTTCATCATGCCTGGGTTCTGGTCTCATGTCTCTCACTTGATATCTCCTATCATTCCTGGACTCAAGGCTCAGATCTCCCACTTGTCTTCTCTCAACATCTCTTAGTGCAAAGATCTGGTCTCTATGTTGGAATCCTTCATATTCTCTTGAAGTTGTTCTCTACTCTCTAATTTGGTGTCCTCCATCATTTCTGAGTCCAGGGCTCAGGTCTCTCACTTGTTTTCTCCCATCCTTCCTTGGTGCTGGGATTTGAGATCTCACTTGGCACCCCTGATTTTCTGTTGGAGCTGGTATTTGATTTTGAATGTGGTGTTCCCCATCATTATCGAGTTCTAGGCTCAGTCTGTCATATGGCATCTCCTATCAATCTTAGGTTCAGGACTCAGGTCTCTCACTTGGCTTCTCCTATCATCCCTTGGTGTGGAGATCTGGTCTCTATGTTGGGATCTTTCATTTTGCCTTGGAGCTGGCCTCTGTTCTCTAACCTGACTTCTCACATCATACCTGGGATTTGGTCTCCGCTTTTTAATTTGCTGTTCCCCATCATTGCTGGGATCAGGATTCGGGTCTCTCACTTGGCTTCTCTCATCACCCCTTGGTGTGAGCTTCTGGACCCTATGTTGGGATCTCTCATATTGTCTTGCAGCTGGTCTCTGCTCCCTAACAGGACTTTTGTCATCACTTCTGGGTTCTGGTCTCATGTCTCTCAGTTGGTATCTCACATCGTTCCTGGGATTAGGACTTAGGTCTCTCATTTGGCATCTCTCCCTTTCCCTTGGTGAGGGGATCTGGTCTGTATGCTGGAATACTCGATATTCTCCTTCAGCTGGTCTCTGTTCCCTAACCTGGTGTCTGTTTCCATCATTCCTGGGCTCTGGGCTCAGGTCTCTCATCTGACTTCTCCATCATTCCTTGGTGCTGGGGTTCTGTCTCTCACTTGGTGTCTCTGATTTTGTGTTAGACCTTGTTTCTGTTGAACGTAGTATTCCCCATCATTATTGAGTTCTTGGCCCAGGTCCCTCACATGACATCTCCCATGGTTCTCAGGTTCAGGGCTTAGGTCTCCCTCTTGGCTTCTCTCATCACCCTTTTGTGTGGAGATCTTGTCTCTATGGTGGAACCTTTCATATTGTCTTGGAGCTGATCTCTGCTCTCTAACTTGACTTCTCTCATCACATCTTGGATCTGGTCTCTGCTTTCTACCTTGACTCCTCCTATCATACGTGGGTTCTGGTCTCTCCTCCCTAATTTGATGTTCCCCATTATTTCTGGGCTCAGGGCTCAGGTCTCTCACTTGTCTTCTTTCATCCCTTGATCTGGAGATCTGGTCTCTATGTTGGAATCTTTCATATGGCCTTGGAATTGGTCTCTGCTCTCTAACTTGACTTTTCTCATTATCCCTTGATTCTAGGCTTTCATCAGTCACTTGATGTCTCTCACTTTCAGTTAGAGCTAATCTCTGTTGCCTAAAATAAAATCTCCCTTCATTCCTGGGTTGAGGGCTCAGGTCTCTCACCAGATATTTCTCATCATCTCTAGATGCTATTTGTTCATGTCTTGCTTGGTGTCTCCCTTTATTCCTGGTCTGTGGGCTCAGGTCTCTCACTTAATATCTCTCATCATCCCTTGATGTTGAGCTTCCATCTCTTGCTTGGTGCATCCTTTCATTCCTGGGTTGTGGGCTCAGGTCTCTCACTGGATATCTCCCATCATCTCCTGATGCTGGGCTTTCATCTCTTGTTGGTGTCTCTCATCTTCTGTTGGAGCTGATCTCCGATCCCTAACTTGGTGTCACCCATCATTCCTGGGTTGCGGGCTCATGTCTCTTACCTCTTACTGGATATCTCCCATTATCTCTTGGTGCTGGGCTTTTATCTCTTACTTGGTGTCTCTCATCTTCTGTTGGGGCTGATCTCTGATACCTAACTTGGCATCTCTCAACATTCCTGAGTTGTGGGCTCATGTCTCTCACTGGATATCTCCCATCATCTCCTGATACTGGGCTTTCATCTCTCACTTTGTGTTTCTCATCTTCTGTTGGTGCTGATCTCTGATCCCTAACTTGGTGTCTTGCATCATTCCTGGGTTGTGGGCTCAGGTCTCTCACTGGATATCTCCCATCATCTCTTGATGCTGGGCTTTCATCTCTCACTTTGTGTCTCTTATTTTTTGTTAGAGCTGATCTCTGATCCCTAACTTGGTATCTCCTATCATTCCTGGGTTTTGGGCTCAAGTCTCTCACTGGACATCTCATGTTATCTCTGGATGCCAGGCTTCCATCTCTCCCTTGGCATCTCACATCATTCATGGGTTGTAGGCTCAGGTCACTCACTGAATCTGTCATCATCCCTTGATGCTGGGTTTTCATATCTCACTTGGTGTCTCTTACTTTCTGTTGGAGCTGATCTCTGTTTTCTAACTTGGTGTCTCCCATCATTCCCGGGTTTGGGCTCAGGTCTCTCACTTGATGTCTTCCAACATCCCTTGGCATTGGGGCTCGGTTACTATCTTGGAGTCTGTCATGTTGTCTTGGAACTGATCTCTGCTCCCTAAATTGACATGTCCCATCATTTCTGGGTTCTAGGCTCAGATCTCTGACTTGGTGTCTCCCATCATTTCTGGGTTCTGGTGTCTGCTTCCTAACTTGATGTCTCTCATACTTCCTGGGCTCTGGGCTCAGGTCTCTCACTTGGCATTTCTCATTATTCTTTGTCCCTGTGGTCTGAATCTTTATCTTGTGTTTCCCATTTTCCTGTAGCATTGGTGTCTGATCACTGACTCCCAGTCTTTCATCTTCTCTTGAAGACAGTCTCTGCTCTCTAATTTGCTGTCTTCCACTATTTTGAGTATATGAGCTCAGTTCTCTCACTAGATGTCTCTCTTCATCCATTGCTGCTGAGGTCTGAGCACTCATCTGTTGTCTCTCACTCTTGTTGCCCTGACTGATCTTGTGGTTCTGGCCTGTGGTCTTGTACTGGATGTTTTCCATAATTGCTTGGAGCTGGATCCTGGTTTCTCACTTGTTTGCTGCCAACATCCTGAGATACAAGAATCTTGTCTTCTCTCACTTGATGCCTCCCAGTATCCCTTGGTGTTGGGTTCTGGATTCTTACTTGGTGATGCTCATCAACTCTTGGTTCTAAGATCTGCTCCCTACCAGACTGTCTTAGATAACCTTGGAATTCTAGCCTCCCGTCTCTCACTTGAACACTTCTGTAATCACTTTGTGTTGACAAATGACCTCTCTCTTGGTATCTTACAGAGTCCTGGGATTCTAGGTTTGGGTCCCTCACTTGTCATTGCCCATCACTACTTGCTGTTGGGATTTGGTTTCTCACTTGGTGTCTCTGTACATCCTGGGAATCTTGCCTCTGATCTCTCACTTGAAGACCGCCATCATTCCGTAATGGTGGGACCTGGTTTTTCACTTGATTTCTTCTCACATCACAGATCTTAGAATTTAGGTCTCTCACTTGGTGTTGCCCCAAATCCTGAGGTTTAGGGCTTATGTCTCTTATTTGAAGTCTCTCAGCATTCTGGGGTTCTACACTCTGGTCTCTCACTTGATGCCTTCTGTCATGTCTTGGTACTGGGACCAAGTCTCTCATTTGGAGCCTTTCACTATCCTGGGTTTCAGGGCCCAGGTGTTTTGCCTCACATTGTGGAACATCCTGCAACTCTTGCCTATGGTCTCTTACTCGATGACTTCCCTCAGGTCCCAGTGTTGTAATCTTCTCTCTGACTTGGTGTCTTCCAACATTCTGAGATTCTAAGGTCTGATTTCTCATTCCGTGAGTCCCATTATCCCTCAGTGTTGGGATCTGGTTTCTTATGTGGTGTCTTTGAACGTCCTGGGATGCTGGGTTGCAGTCTCTCATTTGATGCCTTCTGTCATGCCTTGATGTTGGCATCTGGTCTCTCATTTGGTGTCTCCCAGCATCCTGGTATCTTAGGCTCTAGTTTCTCCCTTGGCCCCTCCTATCACTGCTTGGTATTTGGGCTTGGCCTGTCACCTGGTGTCTTCCAATATTTTGTGGTTCAGGGCTCAAGTCTCTCACTTGGTGTCTTCTAACATGCTGTGATTCTTGGTTATGAGCTCTAACTCCATGACTCGCATCATCACTGGGTGTTGGGATTTGGTCTCTCACTTTATGTCTCCAAATATCCTGGGACTCTCGGCTCTGATCTGTCCCTTGACATTTTTTCTTTGTCTGGTTGCCTGCCTTTGAGTCCTTTTGCTTGTCGTCCTTGCATTTCAGATCTTCTCTCCATTTCCTTTAATTCAGGACAGAGAAGAGGTTTTATGCATGCATAATAGGTTTTTGTCACTGTAAGCACCAGGAAAATGAATTCACTGAAATCAACTGTTTCGTGACCATCTTGATCCAGCTGTTGGAGGATTTTTTCTATTGTCTCAGAATTATTTGTTTTCTGTGAGAAAAAAATCAAGAAAGTAGTTTATTAATCATTTGTTATTTTTTTCCTTCTCTTATGTTTTGTTACCAAGAAAATTCCTTAGGGGACATTTAAGAGGTCTGTTTTCTAGTTCTATTTATAGCTGTTTCACTGGATATTATTTTCTATGGCAGTATTATGTATATTTTTATATTTTGAGATCACAGTAACTGAAATGTATACTCCTAGTATTAATAAAATATAGCATTATTTTATTACATATTTATTAACCACTAACACACCCTTTTTTCCCCCAACTCTCAATGATGACTCTGCTTTATAATGAAATCCAAGTCACCAAACTAGAACTCTCTCATTTATCCAAGCAAAGGAACAAACTTTCTTTAATGTGTACTCTTTCCTGAGACAGTAGAGGAAGTTTTTCTCTATCCAAAGCAAATCCATCTGTTTGTGCCCTCGAGTTCATGCCCTTTACTTTATAAAAGACTGAGTTACTTCTGAGAATTTCTCTTTCTCTTGACTTTTTGATGCTTTAGTCTGTACTGGATCATTCCAGACAGAGAAGCAGTATGCTTTATTAGCTATCATACTTTAAAAAATTTCCTGTGGGACGGGCACAGTGGTTCATGCCTGTAATCCTAGCACTTTGGGAGGCTGAGGAGGCGGACGGATCACCTGAGGTCAGGAGTTCGAGACCAGCCTGGCCAACATGGTGAAACTCCATATCTCCTAAAAATTAAAAAAGTAGCCAGGTGTGGTGGCAGGTGCCTGTAATCCCAGCTACTCAGCAGGCTGAGGCAGGAGAATCTCTTGAACCTGGGAGGCAGAAGTTGCAGTGAACGGAGATCATGCCACTACACTTCAGCCTGGGTGACAGAGCAAGACTCCATTTAAAAAAAAAAAAAAAAAAAAAGTCCTGTGCACCACATTCTCACATCTCACATCTCTTTCTTTCTACCAGCCAATATCTCTTTTCACCATTTATTGCCAAGCTTCTTGAAAGAGTTATCTGTAAATGTCTCCACTTCTTTACTCTTCATTCTCCCTTAATATGTGTCATTCTGGCATCCACATTCACCACCATACCAAGTGGTTTCCTTGGTACCAAATACAGTGGACACAATCTTTTCTTTACTTGACCTCAGTTGACACAACTGACTAATCCTTCCTTTGCAAACATATTCTTATCTTGTATTTCATGACATCCCACTCTCCTGGTTTTCATTCTCTGTCTTTTGCCCCATGTTTTAATTTTCTATCGTCGTTTTTCCTTTTCTACTTAGCCTCTAAATGTTGGAGTTACTCAGGATTTAGTATAGGACATTCTTCCTGTCTTATGTTTTTACATTCTCATCTATTCCCATAGCTTCATACCATCAATTAGCAGATGATAATCAGATTTTTGTCTTTGTGCAAGCCAGATCTCTCTTCTGAGTTCCAGACATGTATGTCTAACTGCTTCAGTGACATCTTTTCTGTGATATATCATAGGTAGAAGAAATTCAACATGTCCAACTCTTGATTTTCTTCTTATGTCTATTTCTCATCAAGTCCACTCCATCTCAGTAAATGGCACCACCGTCCTTCCAGTTTCTCAAGCCAGAAGCTTGGTAGCTGTATTTGATTCTTTCCTCTCATTTACCCCTACAGTCCAGTCCATAATAAAGCCTTTTGTTTCTACCTCCAAAACGTATTGTCAATCCATCCACTTCTTTCCTTTTCCATTGTTTGGACTCCCTCAATCCAAGCTACCATCATCTTTTGCCAATACTGTTGCAGTAGCCTTTTTTTTTTTTTTTTTGAGTCAGGGTCTTACTCTGTCACCCAGACTGGAGTGCAGTGGCATGATCATAGCTCACTATAGCCTCAAACTCCTGGGCTCAAGCGATCCTTCTGCCCCAGCTTCCCAAGTAGCTGGAATTACAGGTGCAAGCCACCATGCCTAGCTCTGCAGTAGTGTTCTATAGTGGTTTCTTTGCTTCTTCTTTTGCCCATCCAAACACCAAGTGAATTTAAAAATTTGCCCATCCAAACACCAAGTGAATTTAAAAATTTGTGATTTAGATTTAATTATTCCTCTGCTCAAAACTCTTTAATGCCTTCCTATCACATTTGGGGAAAATATCTAAATTACTTAACATGGTTGAAAAAGCTTTGCATGATTTAGTCCCTGCCTGGCTCTCCACTTTCATCTCCTGCCATTCTTTCTGCCCAGCCACACCGAACTTCCAGTTCCTTGAGCACAAAAGCTATTTCCTTACTCAAGGACTTTATTAGTACTCCTTTTTTTTTTCCTGGAACACTTCCTATTCTTCATCTAGTCAACTCCTACACGTCCTTCAAGTCTTGACTTAAATGTAATTTCCTTAAAGAATCTCTTCTGACTTCCTAACAGAACATAACTCTTATTACTGGTTTTGTTTGTCTTTTTTTTGTTTTTATTTTTTGAGATGGAGTCTCGCTCTGTTGCCCAGGCTGGAATGCAGTGATGTTATCTTGCTCACTGCAACCTCCATCTCCCAGGTTCAAGTGATTCTCCTACCTTGGCCTCCAGAGTAACTGGGACTATAGCTATGTGTCACCATGCCTGGCTGAATTTTTTTTTTTTTTTTTTTTTTGAGATGGAGTCCCGCTCTGTCACCCAGGCTGGAGTGCAGTGGCACGATCTCGGCTCACTGCAAGCTCTGCCTCCTGGGTTCATGCCATTCTCCTGCCTCAGCCTCTCGCATAGCTGGGACTACAGGCGTCTGCCACCGCGCCCGGCTAAGATTTTTGTATTTTTAGTAGAGGTGGGGTTTCACCATGTTGGCCAGGCTGGTCTCCAAATCCTGACCTCAAGTGATCCACCCGCTTTGGGCTCCCAAAGTGCTGGGATTACAGGCATGAGCCACCATGCCTGGCCATATTGTTTTTAACTATATATTGTTATGTTTATTTGGTTTATTGTCTATAAGTTTTTTGAAGGCAGGAACCATGTCTGTTTTGCTGGCTACTCTTCCCAGAGCCTACAAAGATACCTGGAATGTATGTGATGCTAAGTAAATATCAGTTGCATAAATGAATTAATAAATATATGACAGGAATGATCCCAGGCTAGAGAAACAGATAAAAGCACAAAAGGACATGGTCTCTGCCTTCATAGACAAGTAAACAGGCAATTATAACATACTGTAATAAGTGCCACAGGGGTGAAATGGGAGCCTATATAACAAACACCTAAATAGGGTCACTTTGGCTGCATGTAGGTAATAGATTGTGGATAGTATTGATAGGGAGGGACAAGAATAGAGGGGGAAGAGACCAATTAGGAGGTTATTGCAACAATTCAAGTCAGAGATACTGGTGGCCTAGAACACTTCAGGAGCGGTGGTTGAGGAGAGAAGTGGCCAGGTCTGAGAGATATTTGTTTAGAAGTCAGAATCAGGAGGGCTTGGTAATGTGATTAGATGTGAGAAGTAAAATAGATGGAGGTGTCAAGGCTAGCACCCAAGTTATTGGCTTGGACAAATGAATGGGTAGTGCTGCTGTATTTGTTTAGATATAGGATGTAAAAGGAAGATGAGGTTTGTACAGGTTGAATTTGAAATGCTTGTGCCATATCTAATGGAGATGCTCCATGGGTCTGAAGCTCAGGAAAGAGATCTGGTTGATAAGCTGACTGAAAGTTTCAGCATACAGAGAGTGGTTTCAGCATACAGTGATTGAGGCAAGGAGAGTCTATGAAATCCCCAGGAGACATGCATAAAGTGAGAAGAGAATTCCAGAGCATATCAACCCTTAAGTGATGGGCAGAGGAAGAGGAACTTGAAATGACTCTGAGAGGAAACAGCTGGAGACATAAGAGGAAACCTAGGAGAGGGTAGTGTCATTGGAGCTGAGAAGACAGTTCCAAGTAACAGAGTAAATGTGCAAGGAGTGAGTCCCTGTCCTTCTTACCTCCAAGGCCATTCCAAACTGTTGTCTGAGAAGTGTCTTGGGTTTTGTCTTGTTCAGCCTCTGGCAGTCTCCATCACTCTCTGCGTGCTTGTGGAAAATGTCGATGATACTGATGCTGCTCCTCAGAAGATAGGGAGGCATCTTGTTTTGCCAACTGGAGTGCACCTGGAATGCACCAAGGAATACCCGACTTGTTTAATTTTTCTGAATCTCTATCATCCCTTCTTTCTTCATCTCTTGGAGGTAAATTACAGTGTAAAGATCTGACTTATTTGATTGTTTATCTGACTCCTTTAGAGATTGTTCTTTGAGGGCCAGGACCATGTCTTATCTATTTTTTATTTATCCTAGTGCCTCAAATATAGTAGAAGTTCAATAAATGCCTGATGAATGAGTGCAGAAACAAATGAGTGAATCCTGATTTGAGTGATATGTTGGATTAGGTCTGTGGTTCCCAAATTTGCTGCACTGTAGAGTCACCAGGGGGAGCTTTAAAGAAATAAACACTCCAGGCCCCACCTTCAGAGAGAGTGGCTCAATAGGTCTGGGGTAGAGTCCTAGACTCTGCATTTAAAAAGCTCCCCACTGATTCCTTTGCAGCCACAATAACTACTGGCCACCTGACCTCTGAGATCCTTTGCAGCTAGAAAGTTTTGCAATGGCAATAATAATGAATTAACTGACTCAGCAAGCATTTCTTAACTTCCTTTGTGCCAGTACTGTGTTGTGTTCTGGGAATGGGAGATGAATAAGAAATAGGTCCTTTCCTCAAGGAATTCAAAGCTTGGAGGAGGAGATGCAGTTATCTCAGTACAGTCTCATAATTTACACATAGCGGTGGCTGGGGACTAAGACAGGAGCTCTTCTTAGATGATGCCGTTCTTGAAGATGATAGAGCAGTATTTTTAAAACATGGGGAAAGTCCACTAGGATATTGCTCCTGTCATTCTAATTACAACTTGTCAGTGTTAGAAATTTCATAGAATTTTCCAGAAAGCCAAAGCTATATCTGCGCAGTCTAATTGTCTGTAAGAATACTAAGGAAGGAAAACATTTATAAAAACAGAAATAGAATTTTTTTAAAGAGCTTACTTAAATTGCCAAGAGAAATAGAGGACTCCGGCCTGAGAGCCCATGGAATACTGGGCTTGGGGATCCTGGTGCTTATATAGGAGTTTTAATTACACCCTTTAACGTGACGTCTTTTGCAGACAACACCCTTGGTGTATAATGGACTGAATCATTGCCAACCAAACCCCATTCCACCTGTTTCTCCTCTAAGCGGGGCTTTTAAACTCAGCATTTCCTTGAATGCCACCCCTATTTTGCATTTGTTCTGTGTCTGCAGCCTGGCTCCTGAGGGACAGCTACTTCTTACATCCCTGTGGGGCCATAGTGCCACCAGGATGTCTTGACAGTGTGCTGAAGTACTCTCAAGAAAAACCGTGTGAACCAATAGTGGCCTCATCTCCTGCAAGTAAAATGAGTTCTTAAACTGAGCCATTTTAGTCATGAACAAGATCTCTTTCACTGTCTGTAATTGCACATTTTATTTGGATATGTTGAGGCTGAAGTGCCCAGTTGCATTAGATGCTTGCTATACTGTGATATAAAACACAAACGTGAGTCTGTCTTAATCCCCACCTGGCCTATTCCTTTGGCGGGTGGTTCTGTGCCTCATGACCCGTCTCCCTGTGTCTATCTGCTGTCAAAGCATAAGATGTTTGCCCTGTGTGAGAGATAACAACTTTTCTTATTTGATGGTGATAGTAGCAAAATGTTGGACACAGGAGAGGATCTGTGGGCTGCAGAGTTGGTGGTCTGTTGAAACGTCACTGCTTGAAAATTAAAAACCATTTTCAGTTTCACCAGCTTATAAATAGTTTCTTTGTTTCTGAAGAAATTACGTATAGGTGGATGTACTCTAACATAATCCTTTATGATACTAAAAATAATTCCCACTCACCTTTTAAAAATTTATCAATTTTTATTTTAAGTTCTGGGGTACATGTGCAGGATGTGCAGGTTTGTTACATAGGTAAACGTGTGCCATGGTGGTTGGCTGCACAGATCAACACATCACCAAGATATTAAACCCAGCACCCATTAGCTACTCTTCCTGATGCTCTCCCTCCCACAGCTCCCCCTCCACCCACCTTTACTGCAGACATTCTGTAGGATTCTCTTAGAGATAGCTGGTTCTATCATCTTGTTAATGGCTATGAGGTGAGCAGTACTGGAGAAATCTTTAATAGCCTGTGGATATGACAAACAGTTTGAAGAGCTATAAAATCAGATAAGTGAATACAGGCAAATGTATTTCCTGAGGAGCATGGTAGCTCTTTTTTTTTGCTGCTCACCCTGATTTTGAGAATAGCTCCACAAGGAGACACCTTTCCTGCGTGGGGATACTGAGGCCATAGGCTACTGCTATTTCCCAAAGCAACACAAGCCTGGATCCTAAATCTTTTTTACATCTAATTTGGTTTGTTTGTTTTCAAGTCTCCTACATGACTTCTAAAATTGTATGTAATAAAGATATTTTGAGCTTTTCCTGATGTCTGTAATAAAAATATAAAATGTCTTCTCTTCAGTTTCTCTCCTGAACATCCCCATGGCCCTGGGGAGTTTATTTTTCTAGAATGTCTAAAGTGTATTATCTATTCAAAACAAAACAAAATAGTTTCTGTGAGGAAATATTCCAGATACTTGACTCAATAATATTTCATTATTTTTGAATTTGTGTAGGAAACTCTTTCGTGCCTGTATTCAGACAGCCCCAGGCATGGGTGACTACTGAAGGAGGAGGAGGGAGGTCTTTCTCCCTGTGTGTCTAAAGGGCAGGAGCCTGATGAACGGGCTCTGTGTGGTCATTAGTTGCCGTCAGAGTGATTAATAAGAGTAACAGAGATAATTATAATTCTTGCTTTGAAAAGCCTTGCTTTTGAGAGGAATTATCCTTGTGCAAATGTCTCCCCACCCTCTTGGTAAATCATCTTTGGCAGCCAGAGCTGCAGCTTCTTGGTTTGCCTGTGGTCTCCGGGCTGCTGTTGCTGACACACGTGGTCTGCTGCCCTTCTCTCCTGAGTTTGGCTCATCTGATTCCTGGGCCTTCTTGCTTTTCTCCTCTCTTTCTCATTTTCTGATGGTCTCTCTCTGTTCTCTTTTCTGTCTTCCTTTTTTTTTTTTTTTTTTTTTTTGAGACGGAGTCTCGCTGTTGCCCAGGCTGGAGTGCGGTGGCGCGATCTTGGCTCACTGCAGGCTCCGACCCCCGGGGTTCACGCCATTCTCCTGCCTCAGCCTCCCGAGTAGCTGGTCTGTCTTCCTTTTGTCTTCCTCCCTGTCAACATTTCTATCTCTTTCTGTTTCTCATTCTCCCTTTCTTTGTGTGCCTTTTCTTACCTCTGTCTCTTCCACCTCTCTACTCCCACCCCATTTGTTTCAGACCTGAAGTCTCCATTCAGTTTGATCTTCTCTTTCATTCTTTTACCTAAACATTTATTAGTTTCTATCAGGGAAAATAAAAGCCAAGTAGATCGAAAACGAATGCATCCAGTTCTTGCTATGAGAAGGGAAAGAGACGCTTACTGTGTGTCCACACCAGGTGATAGCCTGCCATAGTCACACAGTGGGGAGGCCTGCTTGGTGCCAGGGCCCATGCTTTACCACCCACACTGCCTGTATGAACAGGACATTTTCTGACCCAGAGTCCATGCGCAATGGTGACAGAATGACTTCTGTGGTGACACTCTTCTGGTGACGAGGTCTTTGCCCCTCAGCGTCAAGGTTTGTCTTGACACTGCCTGGGAGGAGTTTCCTGGAAAGTGTCTACAGCCATGATTACAGATAAGAGGAGACTGCCAGAGTCATTTGAAGGCATCAAGTTGTCTGTAGGAGAAGCTTGGTGATTGGAGGAGTCGCTGCTGGGGGTGGCTATCCTGAGTGCACATTTGGACTCTGCCTGCTCTGTGACCTCAGGCATCTTACCAAATCTCTCTGAGCCTCAGCAGTGGGATCTAGTGGTCACTATTTCTTGGATGTGTCATAAGGATACGGTGTGGCTCAGGGAAGCACTGGATTATAACGTGTTTTAAGCTCATCTGAAGAAAAGCACCGTGCCAATCCCAGTTATTATGTTTATTATGAGGTTCAGCATGATTAAATGCAAAGAATTTGTTCCATCTGAATGAGGCTTTTAAAAATACACTGGGGCCAGTAATTACAGAAATGTAGGCTCCCCTAAACATGTGCACAATTAGGAAGGGATGTAACTGAATGAACTGGGGCATGGCGGGGGACTCTCAGATCCTTGACATGTTCTTGGTCAGCTCAGTCAAGCTTTTCTTGATCAGAAAATGGAAAAAAGCAGAAAATTCTCCTCCCTTGGGTCTTTCTTAGAAGAAGATAATAAACCCAGTGGCCAAAGAATGTTAACATTTAACTGACTTTCCTTATGTATCAGGACATTTTTCTGAAACTATGATTGTTAAGGATTTTAAGTAAGACCCAAATCAGTATGGGGTATGGTTTTCTTGTTTGTGATTAAAACATATGGAAGTAATTATAGATCTCAAAGTAATTTTTATTTATACACAAATAATACATACATTCCTGATCCTTGAAAAAATTGAAACATTACTTGATGACATCTAAGACTTCTTTGACTACTACTGTCTCTCCTGATTCCCTTTTATTCTTCTCAGAGGCAATGACCATTATCAGTTTGGTGTTTTTCTTTCCGAGCTTTTCCATCTTTAGAAGTAGAGGAAACCAAGGTGGACATGGTACACAAGTCTGCATGTGGTTTTCTCCCGTGGTTTAGCTTCATCTCCTGGGCCAGACTGTATGCTTCTTGAGACCAGAAACCACATGAACTCCTTGATCTGATTCCACACCACTCCCAGGCCTGGAACAGAATCATGGAGAAGTGAGGGGAATGGTGAGGAACAGTTAACTAAACCCTGGTTTGAGAAAAATTATTGTCCTGCAGTTCACTCAAGTAGAGCTAGTAACTCGGTTGGGCAAGTTTCAGATTCTGTGTTTCAAAACCACCTCAACCCACCCAGTGAAAACCAGAATATTCTCATGGCTTTACAAAAACGCCTGAGCTTTAAGCTTGATCTAAAGAGCTCAGCAAAGAAGCATTGCTGCTGAAAGACTTCCTGTCTGCCTCAGGCTCCCTCTCTCAGCCTCCAGGTATCCTCATCCTCATGCTCCACTTGCCCAGACATAGACCTCAAAGAAACTCCTGTCCATCTTTGTGGGGGTCCCTTCAGGGGTAGTTGTGTGTCGTCAGCCACCCTCAGAGTTGGCTCTGAAACATTCCCCGGTTTCTCCTTCAGTGGTTTGTGGAGGTCAGGAAGAAATGCATGTGATATTTTCTGGAGGTTCTGGACAATCCTAATATTGTCATGAAGCCTGCTGGCCCCTTCAGGCAACATACACACCCAGACATATATCAATAGTGATGGAAGAATTCCGTCTTTTCTTCAAATTCTGTTTTCTTTCTATTTTTACTTTCTTTCCTTAAAATGGTGCCTAGGATGGGTCCTTGTGGAAAGGACAGTGCTGGGGTTGCAACTCCTATCTCAGTGCTTTGACAAGCCCTCAAAAAATAATGTTTATGGCTGTTTTTAGGAGACTCCATCACAGGCCCTCCTCACCATCCAGGCTTCTCTCCTGTTTGCCCATATCTGGAATAGGATTGACTGTACTCCTGGCTCTCTGGGCACCACACCCTCTTGCCTGCCTCCATGCCTTTGTTAATGCTGTTCCTTTTGGCCTGAGTGGAACCAGGCCCATCCCTGCTGGCCAAGCTCCATCTTCTCCTGGGAGCCTTCCCTGGTGACTTGGTTAGGTCCACACTTCGCTGACCTCCTCTTCTCCGACTGTCACCATCATTGCTCATGACATTCCTACCATACCATCCTCCTTGTTGTTCCTTGAATGTGCTAGGCATGCCCATCTCCGGGCCTTAGTACGTGCTGTTTCCTCTGTTAAAGTGCTCTTTTCTGAAGTGCATGGTTTCCTTTCTCACCTTCTGCAGGTCTCTGTTCAGGTGTCATCTGACCATCAACACTCTCACTTCCCCTGACTCCCTCCCTACCCTTCTACTCTGCTTTTTACTCTCCCTAACATTTATCCCACATGAGTTAGTATACAATTGTTTGTCTATCTGTTTATTTTCTATTTTCCCCATTAGAATGTAGAAACGTGAGGGCGGGAACTTGGTCTGCTTTGTTCACCGCTTTATTCCCAACACCTAGAAATTGCTTACCAGGTGGTAGTCATGTAGTAAATATTTGTTGAAAAACAAGTCAACAACTCTAACTACCATATTTTGCCCCCCTGAAAAAAAGTTTCTACACTGATTATGGGTGCCATGCCCAGCCAGGCCTGCACTGAGGCATTTGGCAGGAGTTGGATGATGAAGCTTTATACATGCCCTGAGTTGTGTGCTCTCCACTTGTTTCACGAGCAGGTCTTGTCTTAATTATATTGTGAGCTACTTGGGGGTAGAGATCAAATTTTGTTCTTCTTCTTAACTACTTGACACTTGAAATGGGTCTGGGTTCCATTAGTGATTATCTGTTTATTGTTCCAAAAAAGAATTAAAGGTTGCCAATGGGGGAGTCACAGTGTGTGGTCATTAACTGCTTATTGACTGATTAGTGATGGCAAATCCTGATGAGGTCAAATTGACTCTAAGGACAGAGTGGATGTGGCTGTTGGAAGCTGCATTTGGGTCCTTATGTAAAATTCTGGGTTCTCCTTGCAGAGTGTGATATCTCTGACTGGTGTCTGAATGTCCGTGGCTCTTTCTTCCACCTTCCTAACCTAGATCCTGACAAACATATTCCTGGCATTAAGAGTGGTTGTACAATGATAGACTGGATTAAGAAAATGTGGCACATATACACCATGGAATACTATGCAGCCATAAAAAATGATGAGTTCATGTCCTTTGTAGGTACATGGATGAAATTGGAAATCATCATTCTCAGTAAACTATTGCAAGAACAAAAAACCAAACACCGCATATTCTCACTCATAGGTGGGAATTGAACAATGAGAACACATGGACACAGGAAGGGGAACATCACACTTTGGGGACTGTTGCGGGGTGGGGGGAGGGGGGAGGGATAGCATTGGGAGATATACCTAATGCTAGATGACAAGTTAGTGGGTGCAGCGCACCAGCATGGCACATGTATACATATGTAACTTACCTGCACATTGTGCACATGTACCATAAAACCTAAAGTGTAATAATAATAATAATAATAAAAAAAGGAAAAAAAAAAGAGTGGTTGTAAAACTAGAAACATATATCACTGTATATAAACCAAAGTATGTCTTTATCCACTACTTATAAAGTAGTCTTTGAGAGAGACTTAATTTTCCCTTTTTAGTGTTATTTATTTACAGCCTCTTCATATAGATTTGAAGCAGCTTATCATACACAGTAAAGTGGTTATATAAAAAAAGTAGAAAATTAGAACTAGGAAAAAGGAAAATTCAAATTTGTCAACCAAGAGGGTCAACACAATTGCTGTTATTACTCTTCAGTCTTGGCTCCGGGATTTCTGACAGCAATTCCCAAAGGAAAACACCATCAGTTATATGGCCTTCACAATCAGAAAGTAAGATAACTATGTACGCTTTTTGTGGCAAAAGAGAGCATTTCTCAGGACTGAATTCTAAAATGAATATCTCATGGGGACTTTATAAAGGTGGGTACCGCATGATAAAATGGACAAACTTCTCAACAGCATTTTGACAGCCAAAGAAGTGGTGAGTTTCACATGTGTATTTCTTATAGTTTTGGAAAAAATTGAGCACATGAATGAGGAGGTTTTATTCAATGGGCATAAAAAAATTAAGGATCCGACTTCAGTATGTAACTCGGTGAAAGCAATTATGAATTGTCTATTTTGTTAATCACCATATACCCTGTATACATAGTTTAATAGGTGGTCAATTGTTAAGTTAATAGATGAATAAAGTGTCTCTCATATTTGGTACTATTCCAGGTTCAATGTTAAATAGTAAACAGATACATATTAAGCATCTACTAATGCCAGGTGGTTTGCTGGGCACTTTCATATGTATTGTTCCACTTATTCTCTTTAAACACATTTTCTTATTGAAGAATATTCAGATCATAAGTGTACAACGATGAATTATTACAAAGTAAACACTTCCATGTAACCACTGCCCAAATAAAGAAATAGAATATTAATCAGGACTCTGAAAGTTCCCATGTTCTTTCGCCTCCCTCCTCCCTAGTGGTACCATTATCCTGACTTCTAATGCCATAGATCAGGGTTTTCTTTTGGTTGTTGGTTTTGAACTTTATGTAAATGCGGCCACTCAGTATGAAGGCTTTTGTGTCTGGCTTAATTTTGTCAACATTATGCTTGTGAAGTTCTTCTATGTTGTGGCATATGGCTTTAATTCTTTCGGTCTCATTGCTGTATAATAGTGCATTGTGTGAATATAGCACAATTTGTTGTTGTCCATTTTCAGTTAATAGATCTTTGGATTGTCTTCTCCTTTGGGGTGTAACAAACCTTGCTGCAATGAATATTTTTCAGCATGTCTTTTGGTGCATTTCTGTTGAGTTATCTGCCTGGGCTGGAGTTACTTAGTTACGGAGTTTGCATATGTTTAGCTTTAGAGATATTGTCCTACAGTTCTCCTAGATGATTATTATATCAATTTATTCTCCTGCTACTAGTGTGAGAGTTCTAATTGCTCTATATCTTTGCACACACTTGACATTATTGTAATAATGCTTGTAAATTTCAGACATTTGATAGGTATGAGTGGTTCTCAACATGATTTAATTTGCAATTATCTGATATCTGATGAGGTTGAGCCAGTATCTTTTTTATTGGCTTTAAAAATATCTTCTTTTCTGTCTTTTCCTTTTTTTTTTTTAAGAAAAGAGATTGCCTTTTACTCATTGACTTATAGGCATACTTTGTATCTTCTGCATACTAGCTCTATTTCTTTTTAATTCTTCACAATAACTGTGAGTTATAATAACATTTTATACAGGCAGATACTGAGGTCACAGAAGTTAAGTAATTTACTCAAGGACACTTGGGGTATTGGGGTATGAAAATTATCCCTTCTCTTCAGTGGCTTGTAATCTACTTGTTTGGGGAAATAATGCTGAGAACAATTAGTGAGTAATATTAGCTAGTAAATATTAAAGTATTAATCTGGATGGTGCAGGCTATGAATGATATAATAGTTAAAAGATCAGTGTGAGCTTTCTAGTGGAGGTCAGATTTAGTTTAGGACTTGAAGGATAGGTATAATTGAGGAAGTAGAGAGGAAATTAAAAAAACATTTCAGGGAGGGTGACCACAAGAGCAGAGGCATGGAGCTGGAAGTAATACTACTACTAACAACTTGCCTTTGAATAGCTCTTTGCAGAACTTTCTGTCTTAAGATCACCTCTCTTATGCAGAGACATGAGTGCAGGGACCATGACTGTTCCATTCACTCAGGCATGTCCAGTGTACACCATGGTGCCTAGCACATGACCAGTGCTTAATAAATATGTTCAAATAAAATTAATGAATGACTGAATTCAATCCCAACAATGTCCCTGTAAACTTAATAGGATAGAATTTAAATGATTAAGGTGAGGGTTGAAAGTTAAAAGACAGTTAGATGACCAATCTATGGCTTCGGAAAGATTTCTACAGAAACTAGTGGTAAATTGTAATTAGAGAGATAGATTATAGAGAGTCTGATCAGTTTAAACTTGATGTGGCCTGTAGGAAAGCATAAAGTGTCATCGAGAGGTCTTGAACAGAGGGAGGTGAAAAGGTGCAAACAGTGTTTTGCAAAATTCATGAGTGATTGAATGGGGACTGGACAGGAAGCAGGGGGACAGCTAAGAAGAGGCTGTTGCAATGATATAGGCACTCACTTATGTATTCAACAAACATTTATTGAAACCGTAGAATACATCTGGCGTGGCCGGGTGCGGTGGCTCACGCCTGTAATCTCAGCACTTTTGGAGGCTGAGGCGGGTGGATCACAAGGTCAAAAGATCAATACCGTCCTGGCCAACATGGTGAAACCCCGTCTCTACTAAAAATACAAAAAATTAGCCGGGCATGGTGGCAGGCACCTGTAATCCCAGCTACTTGGGAGGCTGAGGCAGGAGAATCGCTTGAACCTGGGAGGCGGAGGTTGTAGTGAGCTGAGATCATGCCATTGCACTCCAGCCTGGGGAAAAAGAGCGAAACTCCATCTCCAAAAAAAAAAAAAAAAAAAAAAAAAAATACATCTGGCACTAAACGCTAAACTTCATGCTACTGAAGAATAGCAAGATGTGTAAGTTGTGAGCCTTGCCATCAAGGAGTTTATAGTCTAAAAGGAGAGCTTAGACAAGCACACAAATAATTATAACTCAATAAAGAATGATTTTTTTAAATAGCACAAATAAAGACTATGGAGTTCAGAGGAGGATAAGATCTGCTCTGGCCAGGGCATCAGGAAGGGTTCAAGTAGTACTCTGGAGCTGCGTTCTGCCTGCCTCTGCCTCCCTGCTCCCCTGCCTCCTCTGTATCACATTGTCTTCCATTATTACCTGGAATTGTCTTGTTTATTTATTATTGTTTGTCTCTCCCTTCCTTCAGTAGAATACAAGTTCCAAGATGACGAGCTAACTTGTTTTGGACACTGTTGTATCCCTAATTCTTCACCTAATATCTGGCACTAACATGGATTTTTTTTTTAAAAGAAAATTTGGAATGAATGAATAAAGTGTCATTGGCATCAGATCCCATAAGACAAACGGGATTGGTCATTCAGGAAAAGTTGCAGGGAAAGATATCATTTTAGGTGGAGGGTACATGAAGTCCTACAGGGAATGGAGAATGAAAGATGGATCTAGAATATGGACTTAAGAAAAACTATTGAGATAACACAGTGGATTAGATATGAAGAATAAGACAAGGCAAATGATGATTCCAAAGTTTGTGCCTTTGAAGCGTGATAGAATGAAGATTGAGAGAATGACAGTAGGAAGGAAATTGAGAAGACAAGCCAGTTTGTCTGGAAGTGGTTGACAATAGAAGGCGTCATATCTGTGAACATTTGTAGAGACTGGATTGAAGTGCACAGTCAGGTTTGAACAAGGTGAATTGAGACTCATCAGTGTGAAAGAGATAATAGTAAGTTGGACCAAGCATGGGTTCTCACGAGGAGAAAGTTCATAAAAAGAAGAGTCCTTGAAAAGGGGGCACAGTCTTGGGAACTGGATGAGAGGAATTAACTAGGGAGATGGGGAAAGACCACTGAAGGGAGTATTTCATGAAAGACAGTCATCAGTGCCTGATGTCCAGAACTGTGGAAGCTGGAGGTCTTTAGGCTTGTTGGATGGAGGGCAACATCACCTTCAAAGGAATACTTCTTGAAGGATGATGGCAAAAACATATATATATATATATTCAGCAAACTTTTCTTCATTCTGCCCACCATTCTATTAGGGCTGATTGCTAGAATGCCAGTAGAATGTTTAAAAATTGTTGCTATAAAGTTTTTAATTTTTTCAGTTAAGAAAATAAAATATGCTTAGTACAGAAAATTTTGATTTCTTTTTCTATTTTAGTAGAGATTAGGTCTCACTATGTTGTCCAGGCTGGTCTCAAACTCCTGAGCTCAAGTGATCCTCCTGCCTTGGCTTCCCAAAGTGCTGGGATTACAGGCATGAACCACTGCCCATTTATTTAATGCCCTCAGCAAACCATATAGGTAAACGTTTCTGCTTTTTGGCTGTTCTTGTTCCTCTGTGAGTTGCACACCCTTTCCTCTGACTGCCAGCACCACTGCCACTGGAGCTGTTTTGTCATTCACATTTTCTTCAATTCTAGTGCGGATTTCAAATGTTTATTGGCCATCTGTATAGCTTCTTTTGTGAATTTATCAATAATGAAGTTTTTCATTTTTATGGACTCAGATACCTATTGCCACATCGCTTGCCAAAAGGGATGATGAATTTATGCTCTAGTATGTATATATTTATTTATACTAAAATTATATATAATTATATATAAATAAAAATTATATATAATTTTATAAACTGAAAATTATGTATATAATTTTATAAGCTAAAAATTATGTATATAATTTTATAAACTAAAAAATTGTATATATAATTTTTTCTTTTAGTAAGTCTATACTCTAGTGTAGTATATATGTGTGTTTGTGTGTGTGTATATATACTAGAGCATAGACAAGCTAAAAGAAATATATATTTTTTTCTTTTTTATGAATTGTCTTATGTCTCTTGCTCATTTAAAGTAATATTTTTTTTCAGATAGGGATATAATTCATGTTTCAGTGTAGAATGAAAAGAGCTGAAAATATTGGAGGGGGAGGTTATATACTTGGATTTTAGGCTCTGGAAAATATGAAGGTTGAGGTGGAAGAATACTGAACCTCGAAGGCAGAATGCAATGGGAGATGGAGTATTGGACTGCTTTTTGGTTTCAGGAAACATTGTATGATAACAATTTTATTCCTTTCCTGGGTCATGACTAAACTCGAAGAGCATCATACTTTAATTATAGTCTTTTGAAAAAACACAAATAACTAAGATTGTTTTTGTTTTTGATCAGTGTCTCCAAGGCAAGATGGAGAATGAGGGGGAAAAAATGAACCAACAAAAGAAATTGATCGTCAGGTTGTTTAATTATCAATTTTAATTTAATACCCTCATCAAACCATATAGGTAAACACTTAGTAGACTCACTGGATGGTTGGTTACAAGAGCTTCTTATAAAATCAAACATACTTTAGATTTGTGTTTTCTCTCATAATTATTCTGATTGTTTATTTGAGCCAAAAGCTATGAAAAATTTGTGTAAGGAGTGAGATTTTATTTTATTTTATTTATTTTTATTTTATTTTATTTTATTTATTATTTTCTTTTTTTTCTTTTATTATTATTATTATTATTATTATTATACTTTAACAAAAATTTGTTGGATGAGTAATTGAAAGAATGAATCCATGGCGATAGACTCAGCTGCACCTGAACATGAGCAGAGTCATAAATTTACTTTAATCAAGTGCTAGAAAATCATAATTAAGTTATGGTGTTGTCTAAAATTATTTTGAAGGATACAATTTTAGGATGAACTTGAAATACTTCTAGGAAATGTCATGAAGCAGAGTAATCTATATATATATGAATTAATATTTTATGATTATGAGATAGTATTGCAGAGTCTCATAATTCCCTACTGCTCTATTTTAAATTCAATGAATCAGTTGGAAAAACTGGCACCTGCTAAAGATATGGAAGGAATTTTTCTATTTTTAATGACAGGTACATTGAGATAAACTGTCTCATGCAAAGCCCATTTTGGCATTTGGAAGTAGCATTGTTTGGTAGGAGTTTTAATGACTGTATTTGTTTGCTCAGATGTTTCTTTAGTGGTGGCCCCCACTGCTGAATACTTTATTATTTGCTTTTGTAGAAATTTAGGAAGGGAATTTAAAAGATTGTTAATCTGCATCTGAATGTGTACACGTGAGTATTGAGGGTGATTGGGAGAGAAATCGGGGGCATGTTGAGATGATAATGATTCATTGCTTTGTGGTGCTTGCCTCCCTTTGTGGTACCAGCCTCTCTCTCTGAGGGTGACCCTGCTTATCTTCCAAGGCCTGGGGAGCTGGTGTTTCCTGTGCACCAGGAGGACTCTCATCAAGTGGAAGTCCCCTGGTATATGGTTGTGACGCTTGGCTGTAGTTGAAAAACACAGAACAATCTGAGATCTCACTGGTGAGGGATGCACTGCAAAACTCTGGGCCTGATGCCTGGGCTATCTGAACTTGCTTTTGATGCTCCTCTTGGGTTACGTTTGTTTGCTGCAGTATCTTCTCCTGTAGGTACTGGTAAAGTGGACTGGAATGGACTGCACCCCTCTCCACAGAACAGGGCTCTTGGTCTCTCTGCATCTGCTTTTCAAGACTTGGCCAGGGGACTGAAGAATTGTGCTCTTTCTTGGCTGGACTTTTTTGGTCACCACCTTCTCCTGCCAGCTCTTGGGGACTTTCATCTTCCTCCTCCGATGTTACAGGTTCCTTTGTTTCAAGTTGTATCTTGAGGGAGGCTGAATTGTCCTCATCTAGACTTTTTAACAGAGTATTCTGGGCCTCTCTTGCCCTTCCTTTGTCTTCTTTGCTACTTGGGCCTTGGACCTTTAATTCATTTCTGCTATCTCCTTTTCCAGGGAGCTGCATTAGGGAAAGCTGGTCAGTGAAGTCTTCATCCAGGGCACCTGTGATCTCTATTTCCAGGGACTTTCTATTTTCATCTCCTGCTGTGGATTTCTGTGCTTCTGAGTGTCCACTGGGTTCCACAGCTGCACCTGGGCCTTTGGTCCCTGGGCCTTGATTCTTGTGTTCTCCTCTGGCAGGCTGTTCCTGGTCCTCTGTGAGCTGTACATCCTCTCCTCTGACTGCTGGCACCACTGCCTCCAGAGCTCTGTTTTTCTCACCAGGTGTTCCCTGCCTCTGGGTATCTGGGTTATTATTGTGACCTCCTTGCACAGACTCTCCATGTGGGTCCCCTTGACTCTGGGAGTCCCCTTGCATAGGCAGTTCACCTGCCTCTGAGCTGCTGTTGCCTTCCTCTAAAGCCAGGCTGTTGGGAGTTTCAGAAGACCCCTCATCACTCTGTGTGAATGGTGACTCAGGGTCCTCCCCCTGGTAACCATCCTCCTCCTCAACTGGTTTGTCATGAGTCTTGGTGACCCTAGAATTTTCTCCTGCAGACTGCTTCTCAAGTGGTGCTAAATCTTGTGTTCTTTCTCTTGCTCCCAGTGTCCTTTCTGCTGCAGGTGAGTTTTTGCTGTTCACAAATGCTTCTGCTGTGCTTTCTTTGGTGTGTTCTGCCTCTTCTCCTGAGACTGCTGTTCCTTCAAGTTCAGGGTGAGTCTGATCTCCTCCTTCTGAGCTTAGATATTGTGTCTCAGAGCCTTTTTCAGCATCTTTGGATTTTGATAATCCTTGGAGTTCGTGATACTTCCCATCCTGTGTTTGGGTTTCCAGGACTAGTGGCCGAGTTTTTCTGTCACGTTCTTTCTGCCCTGCTGTTCCATGGGCCTCAGGACCTCTCCTCTCTTTCCTTTCATCTCTCATATCAGATGTTTCTGAACTATTTCTGCTACCATATTGGACTGGCAGGTCCTTTGTTTCACATTCTTTTTCTTGGGCCTCAGATGTTCTGCCATAATCCTCAGGTTCACCCAAATTCTTTGTCTCAGCTGGTGTCTGGTCAGCATCCTTTCCTGGTTCGTGAGTGTCAAATGTTATACAGACATCCTTGGGATCAGTTGATTTCTGTGTCTGAGATGGTGTCCTGGCAGCAGCTTGTTCTGGCAGGTCAGCATGCTCTGAACTGGGCTCATCTTCTCTTTGTAGGGGTGGTTCTTGTGTGTTAGAGTGTTTTTCCTTTTCTGTTCTAACTTCCTGATCTTCAGATGGTCTTTGTGTTGCTTCTTTTGGTGGTGAACTTTGGGTTCCCAAGTTTTCTTCCTGTTCTCCAAACTGGTCTCTTATCTTGGAAACACTTTGCTCTCTGGCTGGCTCATCTCCCTCCCGGGAGATCTCCTTATCTTGTCCCTTCCTCTTTGTGTGACTGCTGGTCTGTTTTGATCCTGCCATTGGCTTATTTGTCTTAAGTTGGCCTTCATTGTCTTCTGTTGTTTGTATATCTTGGGCCACTTCCTGACTTTGTTCATCTCCTTCCAGGTGTTGGTTCTTATGGTCATTGTGTTCAGATGCTTCTCCTGGAAAGTTGTGAGTCTTGGCTTCTCTCCATGGGTCCACTCTGTTATTTCCAACTGCTCCACTTTCTTCAGGGATGAGCTGAGATGATGATGCCATTCCTGAAGGAAGCATCCTCTCTTCTTGAGTTGGTGAAGTTCCCGCAGTCCACTGACCATCTCTGGTGGTTGCCTGAAGATCCACATCATCTGGCTTCTCCTTCTCTGGTTTAGTCACCTGTCTTAGTTCAGAACTTAGTAACGATTGTATGTCAAGATAACAGAGGTTCAACAAGTTGAAGATTGCAAGAACAAATTCATCAAAACTGATGATGCCATTACTACCAATATTCAGAAGATTCAAATTTTTTTCCACAGCATGAAGGACACATGGCTACATGAAAACACAGTGAGAAATCAGCTTATTTATATGTGGTCCAGTGTCCTAAGTGTCTCCCAAGAATCCTGTTTTTCTGACCTCATTCCTTAGTAACTGGTTAACTTTCCCAGAATAGCAAGAACTTATTGGTTCTGCAAGCCATTTTTCATCAGAGAGCTATGCCTGAGAAAGAGCATTTACAACACTTGTGAGTTGCATTTTGATGCATAATTGTTTATGACTCCTTTCAGAAGTCGGCTTTGCAGAAGCAATAATCCCAGTGATGAAAACCTCTTTTTCTCTAAGTAATTGCACAGAGTATGGAACTGAGACTGAAAATAGTTGTTCAAGAGACAGTGAGTGCTAAGAACTGTTAGCTAGGTGTAAAATGGATGGGGATCACATATGCTCATCTTGCTTGGATTATAAAGAAAGGGTGAGTGGGAAAGAATTTACACAGCTCTGTGAGCAGCTCACCTGAAAAAAGTCCCCAAACTCGCCCTGGAGGAGTTGTTTCAGCTCTCTGCTGGTCAGTGTTGCCCCGTTACTGTCCTCACTGGCATATTTGTGGAATGTCTCAGTTACACAGAGGACATTTCTCAGGAGCCGAGGCATCTTTACAAACTCAGGAGAGGCTGTGAGAAAGAATAAACAAAGCTCATTTTCCAGGATGGGTCCTTCAGGGAGGAGATACCAAGATTATCCTTTTTGTTCCTCCCCCGTCTCCACTGCAACCCCTGCTCTATTCTGTATCTTAGAATATTATATCTGAACTCCAGGGGTGATTTAGTTTTGTACCAGACATTGTGGTGAAATCAGACCCAGCATAGGTAGGTATTAGAAGAGACAATTCACCCCACCCTTCAGTAAACAGCAACATTCGTGTGTTCAGAGAAAGCTTCATTGTAAAAGGAAGGTGATAAGAGAACTCAAGCATAAGGATTGAAATGCACAAATGAAGCCAATAGAGTTGGACCCATTCTTCCAGCCTCATACAAGAGTGTCTGTCTGCTCTCCTCTCCCTTCGGCTCAGTCTAGCCTCCTGCGGTTAGGAGGATATAACCTTTAAAGTTAGTAAAGCTTCTAGTGGAAAGATAAGTCACACCAAGAAAATTAACCCCTATGTTTGCAGGTGGTAGCAACATGCTTTAACTAAGAAGACACGATTCCATGTCCCGACCCCTTATTCATTCATTTCCCATCCTTTAAATGCTTCTACATTTTCATTGCAATAGAGATCTGATCCTGTACCTTGTTGAATAATATTCATACTTATGACGTCTAAACAGTTTATATTTTTTTAAAAAAGAAAATGATCAAAGAAGTTCCATAATCAAAGAATGCATTTGGGTGGTTGGCGCTCCCAGTTTATTATTATTAATAGGGGTTGACATAGACTTAAAGTGTGTTTCCTCTGAAATCCTCTTGCAATCTCACATATAAGCAAAACAGCAGCTGAAATCCCAAGTATGCTCAAGCATATGGACTTACCTAGTTCACAAGCGAGAGCAGGTAGAACGTGGGGCAGTGGGCTGTGAGCTGACAGCAGGAGCTGGAACCTTTTATTGAGGTCCTAATTGCGCAGTTAAGAAGGAGACACCCTCTGGGTCTAATGACCTGACATCACCACCAAATCCAGTCTCCCCTCCTCTGTTGTCAGTTGTCTTAATTTTATTTCCTTCTTTAGGCAGTTTCAATTAAATCTTAGCTTCAGATGCATCAAAAGAAAGGGGAAGGGTTTTCTTGATTCATTTACTGACTTTTGCAGATTATAGTTTTGAAGGCTCTTCAAGGTAGTGTTGGCTTCCCTCCCCCATTTTTTAAACTAAGGACATAATTACATTTCTGTCTGACAAATCATAGTGCTGGCAGGGATCTCATAAGTCATCTGATTCCTCTGTCTGTCTGCAAGATGGCCTGTATTTGACCCAAACCTGAGAGACGGATGTCAATCATGTGTTTAAAAATAAAGGCCCCCATTTAGCCATGTGACAAAAGTGGAGATACCAGTTGATTCAGATGTTTCAATGCTTTGCTCTCCTTGCCCAGAGGCAGAGTTAGGGAAAAAAAAAAAATCTCTTGCTTCGTGTGCAAAACCTTGCTTACCTAAGTTGTGCTATTTTAAAAATGTGATTGATATTTGCTTTCTAAAGACATTTTTACTATCCAAGGAGCTTGAAACCAATAATCTATATTACTGTGTTCTCCCTATAAAGAGGAAAGGGAGATGTTGAAATCATCAAGCTGAGAACAGAAGTGAGTCTGAGATGCTGAACTGGCAAACATTTTAATTGTCTCCTAGATCTGGGTCCTTCTTAGTAGAAAATATTCAATAAAAATAGGAATTAGATTCAATGGTTTTCTTAGATATTTTTAAAAAATAGAGTATGTTTTAAAACACCCTTGCCTCCTTGTCAAAGGATGAAAGAAATAGACAGATCAATGCAAACAAACATAAAAGACACAGACCAAGTTAAAGATGGGGTGGGAATGGGGGTAATTATATGAGAAAGCTGAAGCTAAGGGACTCATTGCTATTGAGCAAAAACCTTATTCTGAATTTCCTGATTATCAAGGAACATACAAGGGAAATAAATTTTGGGGAAAAACATCCATACTGATACTTTACACCTACAAACAATTTCTCAGCATCCCCACAAAGGGAGAAGACTTCTGGGAATTGGAATTGGCATGTGAAGGTCATCTTAGTTCTGATTAGTTAATATCCCCAGAGTACCAGCTATTCCTCAACACTATGTCAGGAACTGGAGTGTTTAGAGTTGAGTAAGTTATATCTTCCTGTCCTGGAGCTCATGGGCCATTCTCATGAAGAACTGGGTATAAAGGCTGGATTGGAAAGAAACACTTATGAAAGACATAATAACTGTCTTCAAATACTTGAAGGATTTTTATGGGTGTGGAAGAGAAAGGAATTAATGTTTATTGAAAACTTATGACATGTCAGGAGCTTTACATGGGCTATCTTATTCCTCACAGCCCTTTTAGGTAGTCATTATCCTCTTTTAATAGATAAGGAAGTTAAGGCTTTTAGCTATTAAGCAATTTGCCTAAAGATATGTACCTTTGCTAGGTAATGGCAGAGCCAGGATTCAGAAATGAAATGCCTCAAGAAGGTATGTCTCTGGGCCAGGCGCGGTGGCTCACGCCTGTAATCTCAGCACTTTGCGAGGCTGAGGCGGGTGGATCACCTGAGGTCAGGAGTTTAAGACCAGCCTGGCTAACATGGTGAAACCCCATCTCTACTAAAAATACAAAAATTAGCCGGGCATGGTGTCACACACCTGTAATCCCAGCTACTCGGGAGGTTGAGGCAGGAGAATTGCTTGAACCCGGGAGGCGGAGGTTGCAGTGAGCCGAGATCATGCCACTGCACTCCAGCCTGGGTGACAGAGCAAGACTCTGTCTCAAAAAAAAAAAAAAAAAAAAAAAAAAAAAAAGAAAGTATGTCTCTGAAGTCATGGTTTTTTCATTACCTTGAGTTTCTTATTTGTGTAATGCCAGGTAATACAGCTGGAATCAATGCTTAAAACTTTCTAAAAAACAGACTCTAGCTCTTAAGAACTTTCTGAGGAGCAGAGTTGTCTGACAATGACTTGGGTCACTACTAGAGAAATGAACTGTTCCTATACAAGCTGAATCATGATCTGTTGGCTAGGTTTTGGGAGAAGTCTTGCCATGGGAAGACGTAAGAGAGGAATGGCTTACAGTGAAGGGTACAGAACTCTTTCAACTTTAAATGTCTATGGTTTTATGTTATTGTTTCTATTTAGAAAGTTAGAGTTGGATCTTGCCTTGTCTCTAAACAGTGGCTCTGCAACTCTTTTATAGGCATTCCTGCTTTTTTAGTGCTTACTCAAGACCATTTAATTAATACCCATACTCTGGGTGGGTGGTGACTAAGAGGGATGGCCACAGGAGGAAAGAGATTGCCCTCTGTCCAGTGCTTAAAAAAAAGTATTTGGATTGCTGTACAAAAAGCCACAAATGACTCAACCATTACCAAAGAGAAGATCTTGTTTGTCCTTTCTTCTCCTTCAAAACAGATCCCTCTAACAGCCCTGTCTGATTTTATATGGGGATGGTATAGAAAGGAAGAGGCGAGGTGGGGTCGGAGGCTGAGGGAGAACACAACAAAAATATATTGATCAATATAGAACTATCTTTAAGAGCCAATTACTCTTCAAAGGTCACAACTGAAGTCTTGAATGAGGGCTTTAGATAAAACCTATGATGGTTGCTTTGAAAAGAAATGGCTAATAAAACAATTTTTAATGATTATAATACTGGAAAATTTGGCAAGCAAAAAAGAGGGCTTCAGCTTATATTTATATTTTCATTATCTTTTTTACTTACAGAAGTAACAGGAGTTTGTTCAAGATGATGATGGACTAAAAAAATGTATATTCTAAAGTCCCTAAACTTCTAAAAGAATCGATATACAAAAAGAAAAAAATAAACTGGAATTATAAACAGAAATAAAGGAGAACCATAACTGAGTAAGGGATTTCAATAAATTTATGGAAAATGGAAAGTGGATGGTAGAATGTTCATGACTGAAATAAGTGGAGAAAGCCTCAGCCCAGAATGTATTATGAGGGCATGGCGGAGGTGAAGGCAAATCTGAACCTGGAAAAGCACTGGACTCAGAATTAGCAGGTATGATGGAAGTATGAGTGAGAAGTGGGGCTGTAAACAGGCACAGTTGTTGAAGGTTTGTATAAGGGACTCTGTCTCCATGGTCATTCCCATCTCCCTCCTCCACTTTGCAGTATGGAGCATAGACATATGGGCATCTACTTTCTTATCTCTCTAGCAAAATTCCACATGACTGTTTCCTAAAGAAATTGGACAAACTTCTTACAAATACTAAATGTAAGTTCCTTGAGGGCAGGACTCTGTGTGCTTTATTTTCCACTTTATCTTCAGAAGTTAGGAGAGTACCTGGACTGTAGTAGGTGCTTGATCAGTATTTGTTGACCAACCAATAGACTGTCTGAAAGACATCTAGTATTAATATTGTTGCTACAGGAAAACCTGCTTTATGATAGCATTTAGAGGTAGGGGAAGTTTGTAGCCTGATAGCCATTTACTTGCAAATTGAAAGACTTTTTCCCCAAACCTGCCACAAAATTTCTACTTAGTGTAAAAATGGCCCTATTTATGCAAATCAGGAAAAACCAGATCTTTTTATTGATATAAATGGGCAACTAAGACTATTTAAGCATATGAATAAGTCAACAGCTGGAAAGAGAAAGAACAATATTGCACTTAAAAAAACTGACCCTAGAGGAAATAGAAATAATTCAGATAACAGAAGAAAAGTTAAAAAACTCTAATTAATATTTGTAATTTTTTGAAGAGCTTCCATACTGTTTTCCATAATGATGGTACCACTTTACATATTTACCAATGTGTATGAGGGTTCCCTTTTCTTCATGCCCTTGCCAAAACTTGTTGTCTTTTGTCTTTTTGATACTAGCCATTTAAAAAGGTGTGAGGTGATATCTTATTGTGGTTTTAATTTGCATTTACCTGATGATTGGTGATGCTGAGCATTTTTCAAATAACCTGTTAGCTATTTGTATATCTTCTTTTGAGAGATGTCTATTCAGGTCCTTTGACTGTTTTTAAATTGGATTGTTTACTTGCTATTGAGTTATTTGAGTTCCTTATATATTTTGTATATTAACCCCTGGCATTTTACTTCTGGCTATATATCCTAAGGAAATGTAATCAGTATGTCAAAGAAATATCTGCATTCTCATGTTCACTGCAGCACACTATTCACAATAGCCAAGATACAGACACAACCTAAGTGTCCATCAATGGGTGAATAGATAAAGAAAACGTGATATATATATGTGATATATATATATACACACACACACACGCAATAGAATACTATTCAGCCTTTAAAAGAAAGGAAATGCTGTCATTTAGGACAACATTGATGAACTTAAAGGACATTATGCTAAGTGAAATAAGCCAGGCACAGAAAGATAAATACTGCATATCTCATAAGTTGAACTCATAGATGCAGAGAGTAAAATGGTGGTGACCAGGGACTGCGTGGAAAGGGCAAATGAGGAGATGTTGGCCAAAAGATACAAAGTTTCTGTTAGACAAGAGAATTATGTCTGGAGATCTATTTTACAGTATGATGACTATAGTTAATAATAATATATTGTATACTTGAATATTTCATAGAGAGTAGATTTTAAATGAGATAAGCATGTGAGGTGATGGAAGTGTTAATTAGCTTGATTTAATCATTTCACAATCTATACATGTATCAAAACATCACATTGTACATTGTAAATATATGAAACTTTTCTTATTATTTTCATTTAAATAGGTCTTTTCTTCTTTGTAAAACATTTGTACAAATTTATGGGGTACATGTGAAATTTTGTTACATGTATATAACAAAATTCATATAGTGGTCAAGTTAGGGTATTTAGGGTGTCCATCATCCAAGTACAATACTTTTTTATACAACTTTGGTTTATCAATTTAAAATAAATAAAAACAATTCTAATTAATGTATTCCAAAGAGTTCAAATGAGACAAGACCAAAAGGCAAAAGAGGCAACTGGAGAACAAAAAAGTATTTTCAGATTCAAAATAACTTCTAAAATTAAAAAAAAAACAAAGTTGACAAAATCTTTTGTAATAGTGTTATCCAATAGAACTTTATATATTTGCACTGTCCAGTATGGTAGCCACTAGCTATATATGGCTACTAAGCACTTGAAATGGGACTAGTGTGACTGAGGAGTTAAATTTTTAATATTAGTTAATATTTGTTAATTAAAATTTAAATGTAAGCAGCCACATGTGGCTAGTGACTACCTTATTGGACAATATAGTTTAGAATGTACAACAAAAAGAGAAAGAAACATAAGAGGTGGGAGAAAAGAAGAAACATATATAATCAACTTAAGAGATCCCACTTTCAAGTAATAAGAAACTTGGACAGATAAAATGGGAAAAAAATGGAAATACATTTATCAAAGAATTGGTGAATATTTCTTAGAGACTGCCACAAAATGTTCACTAGATTTATCCTTGCACATTTTAGAACACCAAGAATGAGGAAAAGAATAGTCAATTATCTTGCTCAAGGCTATAAATTTAGTAAGTGGTAAATCCAGCTTTTGCTCTCAGGCAGTCTTACTTCTATGCCTACATGCTCAATATCACAATATAGATATTTATTGGTTACCTAGTGTATTAGTCCATTTTCATACTGCTATGAAGAAACACCCAAGACTGGGTAATTTATTAAAAAAAAAAAAAAGAGGTTTAATGGACTCACAGTTCCACATGGCTAGGGAGGCCTCACAATCATGGCGGAAGGCAAAGGAGGAGCAAAGGCACATTTTACATGGAGGCAGGCAAAAGCACATGTTCAGGGCAGCTGCTCTTTATAAAACCATCAGATCTCATGAGACTTATTCACTATCACAAGAACAGCATAGGAAAACCCACCCCCATGATTCAATTGCCTCTCACCAGGTCCCTCCCACTATACATGGGGATTATGGGAGCTACAATTCAAGATGAGATTTGGGTGGGGACACAGCCAAACCATATCATCAAATATTAGCATCTGACCATGGAAAAAATATGGCATATTTGCTTGTATTAGAAATATAAAAATGTAAGTGATACTGTCAAAAGTTGAGGGAAAAAGCAAAATAAGTATATTATTTAGAATTAGATAAGTAACAAAATTGAAAAAATAAAAACATCAAACATTGAGTTAAAGAGAAGCGAGGTAGTGTATAAGTGATTTAAATCCTTGCCTGACATACTGGAGATATCATTTAAAATTGGTAATTTTTACTCTCAGAGGTTGCTGCCAGAAGAACAAACATAAAACATTTAAAGAGAGCTTTTCCTCTGGGGAATGGGACTGGGGTTGAAGAAATGTGGAGCAGGACACTTATTTATTTATTCATTTTTATGGTAAGCTTTTCTATACTATTTTATATGTTATTCATATTCTGAATTAGTTTAATATAATAATTTTTTGATTTTATGAATACCTATTACAGAATATACAGAAGAGAAATTAACATTTATCAACTATCCTTACTTAATAAGCATTTTATGTGTGCAAACCTTATCTTCCCAACTGCATTTTAAATACCTGGAGGGAGAGACTGAATTATAGATTATTTGTGGTAATTAGCTTTTCTAGAAGAAATATAATGAAAAAACAAACCACTTGAGTTAGAATTAGACAATCTTGGTTCAAAACCCACCTCTACCACTTATCATCCATATATCACCAGTGTTTACATTTTGTGCATATATTTTTTCTCATTTTCTCTCAGATTGCTATTACAAAACTGAAATCATTCTGTTCATATAAGTTTGTAATTTTCTTTGTTTTATAAGATGAACAGATTTTTAGTACATTAAGTATCTTTCTACGTGTTTTGATATGTACATAGCAGTTCATTCTACAAATATACTACAGAATATGTAACCATCCTTTTTTTGATATCTTGTTTCCAGTTTTTCACTATTATGAGTCATGGTATGATGAATATCTTGTAGTTAAATCTTTGTGCACACTGTAATCAAACTTTTAAAGAGCCATAGTCTTCTCCAAATTATCCCTTCTTAAAAGGTCCTTTTTAACAAGCACAGTTTTGAAAATGAAATGGTTGATGTTTGTTATAGCTACCATATCATTTTGTGTATAAGTAGAAAAATGTTTTCATGAGTTGTGCAAGCACTTAATAGCATATTGAGGCCCTTGTATAATCAACATGTACAGTGTATTTATGTCCATATTACAGGAATTCTTTCAATGCCTATTAGGTGACCAAGAAATAACTGTTGAATGAACAAATGGGGAAGTCCATATGGATCTACCTCTGAACTTCAGTAATTATCTAATCTTAGACAAGTTTCTAAACTATTCTGAGTTTGATTTCCTTATTCAGAAATGGGGAAGGGGGATAACATTGTCCAGAATTCCAGAATTGTAATGTTAATTACATGAAGTAACATCTGTAAAAACATTTAGCAAAAATGTTTGGTTTGTAGTGCATTCTGCTGAATTAACAACCATGGGAAGGCTGGGACTATGTCTACCTTGATCACAGTTATATCACCAGCCCGGTGCCTGAAACATATTAAGTGCTCAATAAATATTTGTTTAGTGAAAAAAGTTTGAGAGAAGTATACTAAAATGAAAGACACCAGAATTAAAATAACTAGACTTATTCCTATTTCTAGTTCTATAAATTTGAATCTTTACTTCTGTAGATGTAGTATCCTCATGAAAACTGAAGTGGATGGGCTAGATAATAGTAATCTCATTTATTGACTACTTACCTTATATTTTGCATACATTATTTCTACTCTTCATAATCCTGATAATTATGGATTATTATAAGGAAACTGAAGCTTAAATATATTATGTAAACTGACTGGGTTTTCATGACTCCAACAACTGAATTCTTTCTGTTATACTGTTACCTCCCTGTTAATAACCAGAATCCTCACTTAGTCAGCCCAGGCTGCCATAACAAAGTACCAAAGACTGGGTGGCTTACAAATAACAGAAATTTATTTCTCACAGTTCTGGCAACTGGAAATCTGAGATCAGGGTGCCAGCATGGTTAAATTCTGGTTCACAGATGTCCACCTATGAACCTGGTATGCTTCCTGGTTCATAAATGACCATCTTCTGTCTGTATCCTCACATGGTGGAAGAACTCTCTGGGATCCTTATTAAGACTGCATAAATTCTATTCATGAGGGCTCCACACTCATAACTTAATCACCCCCAAAGGCCACAGCTCCTAATACTTTCACACTGGGGGTTAGGGATGAGTTTTGAAGGGATACAAGCATTCAGTTAATAACAAGTCCCCTCCAAGCTCTAAAAGCTCATGAATCTGTTCCACTCTACACTGGTTACAAATATATTTAGTGGGCCAATCAGTATTTTAAACGTCTAGAAAAAATGGTAGGGAAAAATATTGGTCTAACCATTTTGTAAAGAAGTATTATTTTGTTATATGTTACCCTGGAACTTATCATTACTTGGAATCACCTCCACCTCTGTAATAATAAGTTTATAATGCAAATCTGTCTGTTAGATTTCTTGTTTTGGTCATTTACTGCTTTTCTCATTTCATTTAATTGTTTCACTGTATTTTCTTGAAGTTCACCAAGCCTCCTTAAAAATTATTTTGAATTCCTTGTCAGGTAGTTCATACACCTCCATTTCTTTAGGATTCGTGACTGGTGCTTTATTTTGTCCCTTTGGTGATGTCATGTTTCCTTGAATGTTCTTGATCCTTGTGTCTATGTGGTGCTCTATGCATTTGAAGAAGTGAGTACTATTCCAGTTTTTGGAGACTGGGTTTGTCTGGGAAAGCCTTTCACTGTCAACTCTCCAGAGATGCTGAGCAGACCGTCTAGTGAGTGGAATAATACCTTTAGTTTTCACAATTGTTTTCCACTGCCTCCTCTCCTTAAAGCTGATTCTCAATTTGCTGATTCTCAATACACTGCACTTTCTGTCTCTTTGGAACCCACAGTCCACACATTTATCTTTCAGTCTCTGACTGTATTCACTTTTTTTTTCCATGCTTAGATCCTGTAATGGTCAATTTTATTTGTCAATTTGGCTGGGCCACAGTGCCCAGATATGTGGTCAAACATTATTCTGGATGTTTCTGTGAGGGTGTTTTTGGATGATATTAACATTTAAATATCTGGACTTTGAATAATGAGGATTGCCTCCATAATGTGGGTAGGCCTTATATAGTCAGTTTAAAGCTTGAATAGAAAAAACAATAAAAGACTGACATCCTCGTTAGTAGGAGGAAATTTTGCAAACAGATGACTATTGGGCTTGAACTGCAGTATTGGCTCTTCCCTCGGTCTTAAGTTTGCCAGCCCACCCTGCAGATTTTGGACTTGCCAGCCTTTGTTATTGGGCAAACAAATTCCTTAAAGCTCTTTTTATATGTACACACTCTTTATATGAAAGCGATTCTGTTTCTCTAGAGAACCCTGACTGATACAGATTTCATGGTCCATTACTTCAACAGACCCATTTCTTGCTGGTATCCTCAGTTCCCTTTCCCTGTTTATCTTTCAGTCACACCTGCCAGGAAAAAATCTCAGCCCTGGTTGGGTCTCACTCTGTTTTTTGCATCTGTGCTGCTGAGCATGGCTGGAGAAAAGTCCCACAGCTGAATACATTGGTGCCATGACAAATTCATAATTTCTAACTTCAAACGGAAACTCACTTTTTGGTGATCATGCAGCTTCTATGGTTAGTTTTCTGTGTTCTGCAACAGTTATTTTAAACCATCTCTACTCTCTTGAATTATTTGACCCCTTCCTCTCCCTTCTCACTCTTAAAAGGTGGTCTCGTTTCTTTATTTTATAAAGAAAATAAAAATCATACCATGGAATACTACTCAGCCATAAAGAAGAATGAAATAATGTCTTTTGCAGCAACTTGGATGGAACTGGAGGACATTATTCTGGGTGAGTTAACTCAGGAATTGAAAACCAAATGCCACGTGTTCCCACTCATGAGTGGGAGCTAATCTATGGGTACACAAAAGCATACAGAGTAGTATAATGGACACTGGAAACTCAGAAGCAGGGAGGAAGTAAGGAGGGTGAGGAATGAAAAACTACCTACTGGGTATAACATATACTACTCAGGTGGCTGGTGCATTAAAATTCTAGACTTTAGCACTATATAATTCATTCCTGTAACAAAAAACCACTTGTATCCCTAAAGCTATTGACATAAAAAATTAACAAAAGAAAAGAAAAATCAACAAATCAAAATTCCTAAACTTTCATGGAATCACAAACTTGCTGGCATTTATTTGCATTCATGTTTTCTTTCTGTTACATAGAAAAGTGTTCATCTAAGCATAATCTGTCTCCCTGGATGTTATCTTCTCCTGCCTTCTCGGGAAACTTGCTATGTTGATCATTCTCTCACTTTTCTATACTTCAGTCTCTCTTTATTGGTTCTTTCCTGTTAACATTTACATATACTCAAGTCTTGCTCATTTTGCTAAATCCTGCCTTGTGCACACAACCCCACTTGACATTTCTCCTCCCCTTCATGGTTAGTATTCTTTTTTTTTTTTTTGAGATGGAGTCTCTTTCTGTCACCCAGGCTAGAGTGCAGTGGCATGGTCTTGGCTCACTGCAACCTCTGCCTCCTGGGTTCAAGTGATTCTCCTGCCTCAGCCTCCCAAGTAGCTGGGATTACAGGCACCTGCTCCCATGCCCAGCTAATTTTTTTTGGTATTTTTAGTAAAGATGGGGTTTTACCATGTTGGCCAGGCTGGTCTCAAACTGCTGACATTCTTCTTAGAAGGAGGAAATTATTGTTGTCAGGTAGCATCTTTGTTGTCAGGTGATCTGCCCGCCTCGGCCTCCTAAAGTGCTGACATTACAGGCGTGAGCCATCATTCCTGGCCATAGTTAGTATTCTTGAAAAATTTATCTTTTTATGTTTCTACTTATTTTCCCTGTATTCCTCAACCCATTCCATTGACCGTCACTGACCACCATATTACCAAATCATCAGGTGCTTTTCAGCACTTATCTTATGGGCTTCTCAGAAATACTTGATGATAATTACCTCCTCTTTCTTGCAGCATGTTCTTTCCTAGCTTTTGTGACACCATACATACCTGGTTTTCGATCTACCTCTCTGACTGCTTCTTTCAATTCTCCTTTTTAGTTAGTTAGTTTTTTTTTTTTTTAACTTTTGCCATTTTAAAAAATGTTTCTGTTCCTCAGGGTCTGTCCTAGACTAGTTAGACTAGTTCTCCATCTTTTTTTTTTTTTCCGATACCGAGTCTCTTTCTGTTGCCCAGGCTGGAGTGCAGTGGTGTGGTCTCGGCTCACTGCAACCTCCACCTCCTGAGTTCAAGTGATTCCCCTGCCTCAGCCTCCCCAGTAGCCAGGACTACAGGCACAGGCCACCAGGCCTGGCTAATTGTTTTTGTATTTTTTGTAGAGACGGGGTTTCACCATGTTGGCCAGGCTGGTCTCGATCTCCTGATCTCAGGTGATCTGCCCACCTTGGCCTCCCAAAGTGCTGGGATTACAGGCATGAGCCACTGCACCCGGTCAGTTCTCCATTTTTTCTTCCTGTATGTCCTGAATAATCTCATCTACTCTATGGCTTTGATTACTATTGATATCTTGATATTTTCCATTTATATATAAAATCCAAACCTATTACCTGAACTCCAGACCCACGAAACCAATTGCCAAAAAGATATCAGTTTTTGAAGTCTCAAAGGCACCTCCAACTCAATGTAGGTAAAACTGAATTTGTCATCTCCCCTCACTACAGTGAGCCTCCTTTGTGCTTTCATCTCAGTAATGACACCACTATCCACTCAGTTTCCCCAACTATAAATCTAATATCATCTTTTATCTCCTTCTCTCCATCATCCCTTCAATATATTACCAACTCCTACTGATTTTAATTCTCGAATGTATTCATTGCTCTCTTTCCCCACCCCCATTATCCTAGCTGGGCCATCATTGTCTCTTATGGAACTAATGTAATAGCATTCTAATGTTTTCCTTGTTTCCGTTGTGACCGTCTCCAACCCATTCTCCACACTGCAGCCTGAGTGATCCTCATAAATTGTCAATCTCGTTAATCACTGCGCTGCTTAAAATGATAATGATTTTTTGTTGCCCTCAAGATAAACTTAATATGGTTTGCAAGGCCCTCATAAACCTTGCTAATTTCATGTTTTCCATCTATCTCTTGGTATTCTAGGTTCTAATCAGATTTAATGCTGACTTCCTTGAACCCAAAGTGCTTTCTCTTGCCTCCGGACTTAATTTCACTTTCTTTTCCTCTTTACCAGGGTAACTTCCTCCCTATCCTCAGGTTTCAGCTTTAACACCAGTTACCTTAGGGAAGACTTTGCTGGCCCTGCTAAACTGAGTTAGATATTTCTGTTGTTATTAACTCTGAGCTTCTCTGACCATTGCATTCGTAGCAAGATGGTGTGAAATTCATCTCACTAGCCTACTTCTACTCATCTCCTCTTTACATACGGTCAGGGATGAAACCTGGGAATTGACTTGGTCATGATCCACATATTAAAGCTAATGTGGCCGGGTGCAGTGGCTCATGCCTGTAATCCCAACACTTTGGGAGGCCGAGGTGGGCATATCACTTGAAGCCAGGAGTTCGAGACCAGCCTGGCTAACATGGCAAAATCTGTCTCTACTAAAAATACAAAAATTAGCCAGGTGTAATCCCAGCTACTCGGGAAGCTGAGGCACAAGAATCTGTTGAACCCGGGAGGCGGAGGTTGCAGTGAGCAGAGATCATGCCACTGCACTCCAGCCTGGGTGACAAAGCGAGACCCTGTTAAAAAAAAAAAAAAAAAGAGCAAATGTGAAGACATTTTGTAAGGTGCTCCAGGGAAAAAGGGAGGCAAGTGTACTCTTAGCATAAGACCAAGGTTATTATTTCATAAGAAATAGGGTCAGAGTAATGTTAATAGGAGGAATAAAACTGACACATATATACCAGAAAACGAGGCTTTCATAAGGAAAATAATCCTCATAGTAATGAATTGCATTTGAACTCAAGTGCATGAGAAAACCAGCCACAACCTGGAGTTAAAATCTCACTTCTGTTTCTCACTGCACCCAAACCCCAACAATACATGGGACAAGAACTCATCTTTCCCTCCACCTACACCTGCATTCTCATCCCACTAAGGGGCACTGACAGATGCTAAGACCAGCGCTCACTGTAAGAGAGCGCTGCTAGAACTTAAAATAGATGGAGAAGAAATAATGCCTCAGTAATGCCCAAGGTTGAGGAATTTTCAAGATACAAGAAAGGACTTAGGGATTCAATATTCAGAAGGGAGGGCTGCATATTTCACAGATAGGCAATAGAGACCCTCAACAGAAAAGAGCTATAAAGGATATATTAGTTCACTCATTTAATATGTATCTATTGAGTGTCTGCATTGTGCATCTAATTCTCATGAGTCCTTGAGTCATATTTTAGCATGAAGTTAGGAAAGCTTTGGCTGGGCGTGGTGGCTCATGCCTGTAATCCCAGCACATTGGGAGGCCGAGGCGGGCGGATCACCTGAGGTCAGGAGTTTGAGACCAGCCTGATCAATATGATGAAACCCCATCTCTACTAAAAATACAAAAATTAGCTGGGCATGGTGGGCGCCTGTAATCTCAGCTACTCGAGAGGCTGAGACAGGAGAATCGCTTGAACCTGGGAGGCGGAGGTTGCAGTGAACGCAGACCATGCCGTTGCACTCCAGCCTGGGCAACAAGAGCAAAACTCCATCCAGTAACACCAACTGTTCCCCAAAAACTTACTGAAATAAAAAAAAGTATGAAGCCAACTAAGGCAAAATATTGTAACCAATTAGTGGGTAGTGAAGATAATAGATGTTTGTCTTAGAATCTCAATGAAGAGAGAGATCATTGTGTGTCAGGGTGATTAGGGAAAGATTTTAGGGAGGAAGTGGGACTCAGCCTCGGTCTTATAAACTGCATAGAAATTGTCCAGATAGCCAGGAAGGAGAGAAGCACTCCAAATAGATAAAAGTATGCCAATAAATCATTGAAGTAAAGACAATCATAAGGCACCATAATGACAACAAATAGACTAGTCTGGTTTGAACACATGCTTGGCTGCAGAAATTATCATGGGAGCCAGGGTTTAAAAGGTGGATTGACACTAAATAGTGGAGGGCCTTAAATTCCAAACTGAAAATCTTGGATTTTATCTTACAGAAATTGCCACACTATTTTTTTTAAAAGAAGAGTGGTGACAAATCAGATTTTAAAAATCTTTTGTTGTTTGAATTCTTGTCATGGATGTTTTAAGGGTTCAGAAAATGATAATCTGCTCAAAAATCTATCTTTTGGGTTAGTTTCAGATTATTGCATGTGACTGTCAGCTCTTTACTAACAAGGGAAAAGTGCTTATTACATATTGTGTAGATTATAGTATTTGACAGAGTATACTTGCTAAAAAAAACTTATAATTACCATGACTTAATGCAAATATTAGCAATGTGCAATTAGTGCAGAAGATGGAGCAGAGATGGGTACTTACAGTACTTAAATACTGACTACTGAATTTGTTTGAGTGGGACCCAATTCTAGAACTCAGTTTAGTTTTCTCTTCAGAAAAGAAACAGAATAATTAAATGTATACGTCAAGTTCATAAATAGAGGGACAGTGATCTTTGATAGTACCAGGGTCAAAGAAAATGGGGTAGGTTTAGGGTATTTTCCCTCAGTGAATAAACGTGGGATGATAGGAGGGGATCCTGGGAAGGGGTTTGGGAGACAAATGGAGGGAATTTCAGAGGTGATTGGGCAGAAAGGGAAGATCTTTGAAGCCGGAACTAGGCTCTGATAATCACTTTCATCAGTCATTTATTTTTTCCTTTTTTTTGTGTGTTAGCTAAAGGTAGAAGTTGATGTTAGGCATTATTTGAGTTTCTTTGAGAGTTTCTATTGAACAAGCTGAATTTTGGTATTAAAATAATTTTATTTTCAGTCCTGAGAATAACCTCGGTGATAGCTATTCCAGCCTCATAGTTTTAAATACAAAATAATGAAGGCCCAGAAACCTTAAGTGGCTTGGACAAGGACATACAGATAGTAAAGTGAAGAAACAAGCCATTGTATGTATATTGCCTGGAACAATGCCTGGCACATAGCAGGAGCTCGATAAATACTTATTGAGTGAATAAATGAATAAACCCAAGGCTTTTGATTCCTTGTAGCATTCCTTCTACTCTACCATATAAATTATGGCAGATTTAATGGGAAAACGATTTATATTTGAGCAACCAGAACCTGCTTGCACAATGTCAAAGGATAATGATCATCATGATACAGATAAGCTTACCTAGCAACATAATGCCATCTTACTGATACATATTGTATTAGTTTGCTAGGGCTGTCACAGCAAGGTACCATAGACTAGGTGGCTTGAACAACGGAAATTTATTTTCTCACAATTCTGGGATCTAGAAGTCCAAGATCAAGGTGTTGCCTGAGCTGGTTTCTTCAGAGGGCCATGAGGGAAGGATCTGTTCTAGGATTATATCCTTAGCTTGTCGACGGCCATCTTCTCCCTGTATCTTAACATCATCTTCTCTCTGTTCATGTTTGTGTACAAATTTCATCTTCTTATAAGGACATCAGTCATATTGGATTAGGGCCCAAACTAACAACCTCATTTTAATTTAATTACCTCTATAAATACCATATCTTCAAATATGATTACATTCTGAGGTACTGAGGGTTAAGACTTCAACACATGAACCTCTGTGGGGGTGGGGAGGTCACAACAACACATAGAGACCAGCTTTTCCATCACTGCATATTAAACTCTTGATTATATTCCCCAGCAGCAGCCTAAGTGATGCTAATAGAGTTCCCAGTTTATAATTAAGTAGGCAATTGCCCAACAGCCTCCAGGTTCTGCAAATGCATGTGCATTATTCAGGTGGAGCAGGAGGCTTGGTCTGCATGTTCTCCTGCCAGCATGCTAAAATAACAACTAGAGGGCATGGGCTGGCTGACACATTTTTTTTAAACTACATGTTATTATAACTGTGATGAAACAATACTTTCTTCTTCGGAAATTGGCTTTACCTTCTTGTAAGGTGCTACAAGTCCCCAGGGCTTTGCTTATTTTTACCATAATTATCATTGTTAAACTGTAGCTTAGCTGATGAAGTGTATATTTCAGTGGTATCCTGGGGCTGGGCATTTATAAGGAGGCTCTTGAATGAGTACCCATAGAGGATCCTGAGGAAAGTCAGTGAAGCTCTTCCAGAATTTCTTTGAAGGTCCTTAAGTAAGAAAAAGAGTGTACTTTAGGGGAAAAATAGTTTTGCAGTTAGAAATCATTTGAAAGAGATGAAATTCCAACACAATGTCAGGGGATTCCCAGGTTATGTCTTTGGTGGGCATCTGCCATTTGTTAAAGTGAGAGAGAGAGAGGCTGTGCTTCTTGAAGAAAATGCCATCTTCCTCTATCAGAATGATACGCAGGTGCTATAAGCTTAGCTTGTCTCCACCACTGATCAAAATGTTGAGTGACTATAACTTTAGGGCATCTTCTCATCATGATCTTAGAAATGATATTGTTTTGATCAGGGCCTTCTTGGGCTCATTTCTAGTTAGTAAACTGTGAATACTAAATATAAGAATCCAGCAGGCAGCACAGGGGTGTTTATTATTATCTAATAAATTATTATCTAACAAGATAATAATTTGATACTTCAGCCTGATTATTATTATCTTCTGACTCAGTCACCTCATGGATTATGTTGCTTAAATTAACAGGACATCTACAGTTTTTATAGTGCTGATCTGAAGTTTCAGGCCATTTTCTATCATTGGCTCATCAGACATCAGAGACTAAGAAGCTGCTGCATTCTCTAAAGGAAATATTAACAAATATTGGGAGCACCAGTATTTGTCATGACCAGTGAGTCGCTGCAAGAAATGACATAGAAAGCTATGGGGTCAAGAACAAAAGCACTCTGGAAGAGAATCTCAGTGTGGGGATGGAAATAGAGTTCAGCTTAACTGCAAAAAAAAAAAAAAAAAAAAAAAAAAATGGTTGGGGAAAAACAAAGAATTCCCTCCCCTGTTTTTTCATATTTGGACATAGATAAGTAACAAAACGCCCTTATGTGATTGGGAACTTGTGTTAGTTTCCAGACCATGAGATCTTGAGTTATGATTCATGCAGAGTTAAAACAGACAAAAGTAGTTACTTGCCAGACATTTATTATTAATTTTTCACAGTCCAATTATTTCAACAAGAATATATCTAAGGTATTATCAATAGGCCTCAGATGATTGTGGGCAAATGGGTCTTGTCAAAAGGCCTCTAGAAATTTGCCCCTATGTTCACACATTTTTCCCTTTTACACCCCCAACATGCTCTATGTGATCTCTTATTGGCCCTAGAGTAAGACAGATGTTTATGGGATTCTGAGCAGCTTCCTTCTAATAAGCTAGAATTAACAAAGGTTCATAATATTCTCAAACTCATCAAAACTTGGGGAAGTAGAATGAACACTATAGACTATAACAGACATAGTTTTAAAATTTGAACTCTGAAGTTGTTTGAGAAACACCTCATTATTTCTTCATGAGATTATGTGTTTAAGTGGAGTTGAGTGTAAAAAAAAATTTAATTTGAATTCTAAATCTTCAAAGCTAAACCTATTCTTAACATATTTCTTCCAGTAATGGGCTGATTTCACAGAAAGTTTTTATGCAGAGGTCACTTCCCCTGCACTATTCAAGGGTTATAAAAATTTAGTTACCTGGAATTTGTGCTAATTATGCCACAAAAGAGGAAATGCTGTTTGGAGGCAATGATCAATTTAGCTTCAAGAAGAAATAGCAACTTGAACATTAAAAGTATCTGCACTTTCCACAAGGTGGGTCAGTCATTAAACAAATAGACCCATTGTTTAGAATCTCAAATCATCCTATTATTCTTGTTCTTCTGAAAGCAATAAATGAAAATGTTCCTCAAACAAAATTTCTTAAACAAATTAAATGATTTATATATTTTTTTAAATGCACACCACATCTGCATCAAAGAGCAAAAGAAAGACATCTTGCAGTAAAGAACTACTTGAGGAAGAATAAAAAGCAGGAGTACAAAGTACATAAAATGAGCGTAGTTTAAGATTTTGGAAGAAAAGACATTCTAATATCACAGAGTTTTCCCACAACCAGAAACATCTGAGTTATCACTTGGTACCCAGTGTTTCTCATTTTCCCGTGCTCGAAGCTTTGGCAGGTGTCAGGATATTGGCAACATCTCCTAAGGGCGGTATTGAGATCTCTGCTCTTGGATGTACTCATAGAGAGGGCTGGAGCGCACTGGGACGCTGGCAAACTGATGAGTGCCGGGCTCCAGAAGTCGCCCATGGCCCTTCACTTCTTGGGATTGTATCTCCCCGACTTGGCGGCGCCTCTGTTCCTCCTCCTGCTGGCGGCGGATGTGTTCTTCCCGTAATTTCCTTTCCCATTCCTGGCGACGTTTCTGCTCTTCTTCTTGCCATAGTTCTTGTTCCTGACGACGACTCTTCTCCTGCGTGGCAAACTGCTCCTCCGCCCGGTACTGCCGGTCTCGCTCCTGCCGCAGCCTCTGCTCTTCTTGTTCCTCAAGCTGGAGCTGCTCTTTCCAGCGATACTTTCTGTCACGCTGTTGGCGGCGCAGCTGCTGTTCTTCCCTCTCCTGGCGGAGCTGTTCCTCCTCGCGGAATTTTCTGTCACGCTCTTGGCGGCGCAGCTGCTGTTCCTCCCTCTCCTGGCGGAGCTGCTCTTCCTCTAGGAATTTTCTGTCGCGCTCCTGGCGGCGCAGCTGCTGTTCTTCCCTTTCCTGACGGAGCTGCTCTTCCTCTAGGAATTTTCTGTCGCGTTCTTGGCTGCGCAGCTGCTCTTCCTCCGTCTCTTGGCGCAGCTGTTCCTCCTCCCGGAATTTTCTCTCCAGTTCCTGGCGGCGCAGCTGCTGTTCCTCCTGGAAGAATTTTCTCTCTCGTTCCTGACGGCGGAGCTGCTGTTCCTCTTCGCGGAATTTTCTGTCACGCTCTTGGCGGCGCAGCTGCTGTTCCTCCCCTTCCTGGAGTAGCTGTTCCTCTTCGCGGAATTTTCTGTCGTGGTCGTGGCGCAGCTGTTGTTCGCGCTCCTGACGGCGCAGCTGCGGTTCCTCCTCGAGGAATTTTCTGTGATGCTCTTGCCGTTGCAGCTGTTGTTCTTCCCTTTCCTGGAGCAGCTGTTCCTCTTCGTGGAATTTTCTGTCGCGGTCGTGGCGGAGTTGTTGTTCGCGCTTCTGACGGCGCAGCTGCTGTTCCTCCTCCAGGAATTTTCTGTCACGCTCTTGGCAGTGCAGCTGCTGTTCTTCCCTTTCCTGGAGCAGCTGTTCCTCTTCGCGGAATTTTCTGTCGCGCTCCTGGCGCAGCTGTTGTTGGCGCTCCTGGCGGCGCAGCTGCTGTTCTTCCTCCAGGAATTTTCTCTCTCGTTCCTGGCGGCGCACCTGCTGTTCCTCTTCACGGAATTTTCTGTCACGTTCTTGGCGGCTCAGCTGCTGTTCCTCCCTCTCCTGGCGCAGCTGTTCCTCCTCGCGGAATTTTCTGTCGCGGTCCTGACGCAGCTGTTGCTCGCGCTCCTGGCGGCGCAGCTGCTGTTCCTCTTTAATGAATTTTCTCTGCTGTTCCTGGCGGCGCAGCCGCTGTTCCTCCTCGAGGAATTTTCTCTCTTGTTCCTGAGGGCGCAGTTCCTCTTCGCAGAATTTTCTGTCACGCTCTTGGCAGCGCAGCTGCTGTTCCTCCCTTTCCTGGAGCAGCTGTTCCTCCTCGCGGAATTTTCTGTCTGTCTCTTGACGGCGTCTCTTCTCTTCTCTTTCCTCTCTCAGCAACTGCTTTTCCTCTTGGGACTTCCTGTCGCGCCTTTTGGCTTCCTTTTGCTCTTCTCGCTCCAGCTGTTCTTCCTCTGGGAAATGCCTGTCGCGCTGCTGCCAGCGACTCCTCTCTTGCTGTTCATCCAGCAGGTGCTGCAGATCTTGCTGGGATTGTCTGTCGCGCACCTGGGAATCTTCCAACTGCTGGAACTGTTCATTCTCTCTACGTTTGCAGTAAACCTTGTTATCACGAACTGCATTTTCTTTTTCTGGTTCCCACTGCCATTTCAGATCACTGCGCTGATCCTCATCCCGGTATCGCCGCTTCCTCTCCTGGTCCTGAAGCTCTTCCTCCTCCCGATACTGCCTCTCCCGCTCCTGGCGCCTTCTTTTCTCCTGTTCCTCTCTCAGCAGCTGCTCTTCCTCCTGCTGCAGCTCCTCTTCCTCGCGGTATTGCCTCTCCAGCTCCTGGCGCCTTCTGTTCTCCGGTTCCTCTCTCAGCAGCTGTTCTTCCTCCTGCTGCAGCTCCTCTTCCTCCCGATATTGCCTCTCCAGCTCCTGGCGCCTTCTCTTCTCCGGTTCCTCTCTCAGCAGCTGCTCTTCCTCCTGCTGCAGCTCCTCTTCCTTCCGATATTGCCTCTCCAGCTCCTGGCGCCTTCTCTTCTCGCGTTCCTCTCCCAGCAGCTGCTCTTCCTCCTGCTGCAGCTCCTCTTCCTCCCGATATTGCCTCTCCCGCTCCTGGCGTCTTCTTTTCTCCCGTTCCTCTCTCAGCAGCTGCTCTTCTTCCTGCTGCAGCTCGTCTTTGCGGTATTGTCTCTCCCACTCCTGGCGTCTTCTCTTCTCCCGTTCCTCTCTCAGCAGCTGCTCCTCCTCCTGCTGCAGCTTCTCTTCCTCGCGGTATTTTTTCTCCCGCTCCTGGCGCCTTCTCTTCTCCCGTTCCTCTCCCAGCAGCTGCTCTTCCTCCTGCTGCAGCTCCTCATCCTCCCGATATTGCCTTTCCCGCTCCTGGCGTCTTCTTTTCTCCCGTTCCTCTCTCAGCAGCTGCTCTTCCTCCTGCTGCAGCAGCTCTTCCTCGCGATATTGTCTCTCCTGCTCCTGGCGCCTTCTCTTCTCTCGCTCCTCTCTCTGCAGCTCCTCCTCCCCCTCCTGCAGCAGCTGCTGTTCCTTCCTCAGCTGCTCTCTTAGGGCTGGCTTGGCGTACAGCGTGTGGCGGCGTCTCTTCCTTTCTTCTAGTTGCCACCTCCATTTTTGGTCGCGGCGCTGCTCCTGGCTTCGCCTCCTCTCCTGATCCTCCTGGAGGCCGTCCTCCTCCTCCTGGAGCTGTTGGGCACGCTCCCGCCGCTGGAGCTGCTCCTCTTCCTCCAGGAACTGCAGCTCTTTCTCCCTCTCGCGTCGCTGGCGGCGCCGCTGCTCCTTCTCCTCCTCCTCCTGGAGAAACCGTTGTTCCCACTGCTGGCGCTCCTCGACCCTCAGCTGCCTCTCCCGCTGCTCCCGCAATGGGGGCCTGGCCGACAGCCTCTGACGGTCCCTCTCGCTCTCTTCCTCCGCCTGCCACTGCCATGTGAAGTCCCGGCGCTGCTCCTCTTCCTGCTGCTGCCGGTGAGCCCGTTCCTCCTCCTGCCATTGCAGCTCACGCTCCCGGCGCCGCCTCTTTTCCTCCTGCTCTTGGCGGCGCCTCTGCTCTTCCTGCTTGCGGGGCCTCGAGTAGACTTTGCTTTGCCGTACGTCGGCCTCGCTTTCTAGCTGCCACTGCCACTTGGGGGTGCGGCTTTTAATCCGCTGCCAGGCCTGTTCCTGCTCCTCCTCAGCCAGCACCTGCTCGCGCCTCAGCCGCTGCTCGCGCTTCCCTTCTTCATGCTCGCGCTTCAGCCGCTGCTCGAGCCTCTCTTCCTCACGCTCGCGCTTCAGCCGCTGCTCCAGCCTCTCTTCCTCCTCCTCGCGCTTCAGCCGCTGCTCGCGCCTTTCCTGCTGCTCGCGCCTTAGTTGCTGCTGGCGCCTCTCCTCCTGCTCCTCGCGCTTCAGCAGCTGCTGGCGCCTCTCTTTCTCCCGCTCCTCGCGCTTCAGCCGCTGCTCGCGCCTCTCCTCCTGCTCGAGTCTCTCCACCTCCTCGCGCTTCAGTCGCTGCTCGAGCCTCTCTTCCTGCTCGCGCTTCAGCCGCTGCTCGCGCCTCTCCTCCTGCTCGAGCCTCTCCTCCTCCTCGCGCTTCAGCAGCTGCTCGCGCCTCTCCTCCTGCTCGCGTCTTAGTTGTTGCTCTCTCCTCAACCGGTGCTCGAGCCTCTCTTCCTCCTTCTGGCGCTTCAGCCGCTGCTCGCGCCTCTCCTGCTCCCGCCTTGGTGGCTGCTCGCGCCTCTCCTGCTGCTCGCGCCTCTCCTCCTCCTCGAGCTTCAGCCAAAGTTCGCGCCTTTCCTCCTGCTCGCGCTTCAGCTGCTGCTTGCGCCTCTCCTCTTGCTCGCGCCTCTCCTGCTGCTGGTGCCTCTCCTCCTCCTCGCGCTTCAGCCAATCGCGTCTCTCCTCCTGCTCCCGCTTCAGCCGCTGCTCACGCCTCTCCTGCTCGTGCCTCTCCTCCTCCTGCTCGCGCCTCAGCTGCTGCTCCAGCCTCTCCTCCTCCTGTTCGCGCCTCAGCTGCTGCTCGCGCCTCTCCTCCTGCTCGCGCCTTAGCTGCTGCTCGCGCCTCAGCCTTTGCTGCTGCTGCTCTTCCTCCTGGCGCTCCCTCTTCAGCTCTTGACGGTCCAGCTTCTGTAGCTGCTCTTTTTTCTCCTGGAGCTCTCTTTGCCGTTGCGGCTCCTCTACCTGCAGCTTCTCTTCATCCTTCCGGAGCACTCTGTCGCACTTCCTCCACTCTTTCTCTTCTTCCTCCTGGAGCACTCTCTCTTGCCGCTCTCGCATTTGCTGCTGCTCCTCCTCGCGGCACTCCCTCCTCAGCTCCTGCAGCTCCCGCCTTCGCTGTTGCTCTTCGTCTGGAAACTCCTCAGTTTCGTGACCTGTGCACCTCTGCAGCTGCTCTTCCTCTGCACGGCGCTCTTCCTGTTCTTGCCATTCTCGCCTTTGTCGCCACAGCTCCTCGTCGCGGCGCTGCCTGTCGCGGTGCTCAAGTCGCTCTTGTTTCTCACTTTGCTCCTCTCCCTCAGCGATCTCCCTCTCCTGTTCCTGCCTCTTCTGCCTGCGTCGTTGCCCAGGTTCTTCTTCCAGTTGTCTGTCCCGGGGCTCGAATCTCCTTTGGTCTTCTTCTTGCCTGCGATCTTGTAACAGGCTTTCCTTTCCGTCACACCGGGCTCGCTTCTCCTCATCCAGCCCCGTGGCCTGGCCGAGAGCATAGTAACAAGCTTGAGCCACTTTGAAAATAAATAGGAGGAATTCGTTGAAATCGACACGCCCATTACAGTCACGGTCCAGAAGTTCCAGGATCAGATCTACCGTCTTGGGGTCATGTGGTCTCTATAAAAATGGTGAAAACAAAAATTTTACAATGCACTGTTTACAGGTGGTAAAATTGTATTCACACATGATATATTTTATGCTATGGTGACATTCAAGAGACATTCAGAGCAATTAGAAAAATGTCCAGTGTGTATCAAGTCTTGTCCCCATGTAAAATGTGAACCCTCACTTTAAAGCATATATTCGTTTGAAATTTTTACATCTCATAATTTAGTGCTGATCAAACTGAAGAATGCAGGAAGAGAGACACAAAGTAGAATAGCAGGTAAGCCTACTTACCTTACAGGCAGAGCTTGAGGTGAAGATTCAAAACAGCATCGTGAACTTGTGTGTAAAATTAGCAAAACTGCTCAACATCAAGAAAGAATAACACAAGTTCTCTTTAATTGAGAAAGAATGAACTCATCCTTGAGAGAGATACAATAGAAATTTATAAAGATTTGCAGTAGCCATTTCTGTCTGAAGCAGCCAGTATTCTTGATTTGGTTTCTATTCCATATTAGAAAACAGAACAAAACATTTACGGGTAGCACCATTTTCGTAGAGATCAGGCTGATCTCAGTTTTGAAATTTGGAAACAAATTTAAGTTCCTCCAAGTCTAGTTTGATTTGACATCTTTTGTGGTAATGTCCCATGAAGAGCTCATTCACCTGGCCATGCCATCAAGTACATGAAATACTTTATTATTCAGACTACAATGTCAAGTAAGTACCTTTTGACTCAGAAATGAATGGGGGATGTGGTGTAGACCTGTTGTGGTGTAAAATGAATATAAAGCCACCATTCCTTGCTCTGATCTCCTCTGAGAATAAATCTCATAGCCTCAAGTCAATAGATCTCATTTTCTTGTTAGTTCTTACCCGAAGCACAGCTCCAAATTCCCTTTCAAGGAGGTTCTTCAGGTCTTTCTTAGTTAATGCTGCTCCATCACAATCATGAGAGACATATTGATTGAAAATTTCAGTGATGTCACAGATGCTTCTCAGAAGTGGAGACATTTTTTTCTTTCCTTCAAGTTCAAGTAAACCTAGAACAATAAAATAAGATCCAGAATCCAAATCCCGTTTCTGCTCTTGGGAAGGCTTCACTCACACTATTTCAGGCAGATCCCTAAATAATTTGAATTTATAGCAGTATTTTTAACCTGGACTTTCAGAGCATTTTAATCTTTGAATATTGTATCAGAAAGAGAAAGAGTGATCCTGAGAAATTCCAAGCCAGGGAATCATCTTCAGAATATCCTGTTGTCAGCTTTTGATTGTATACCCAATGTGGATTATCTACGTCCTTTTCTTCTCTCTTTCTTCCAACTCTCCACCGTATTTCAGAGTAGAAAATAAAGAGAGGAGTGCAGAAATTAAAATTTCATATAGTTCTACACACCTTCCTTTAAAGTTGAGCAAAGAGGACAGGTAAAAGTCAAAAGGTGAAGGAAGACTTGAGAGTATCTTAAAGTGGATAGAGGCCATGTCAGCAAAACAGTTGGTAGAAAATAGAACAATGAAAAAGGAATATGAATGATTCCTCAACATTACAGTCCATAAAGGATTTAGGAACTCTTATAGAATATAATTCGTAAGTCAGCAATTCTAAGATTAAATAGTACTTCTTCCTAGTCAAAAGATGGCATTGTAACATTCAGATACACACATGCAGAAAACAGAGACTGTATATTACCTGCCTCAACTCAGATATAGTACAGATATTTGGTTATTGAAGTATTGAAAGCTTCTGAGAGGTCCTTTCTAAACCAAACTGAATCCAGAAAACTGTGAATGATATTGGTTTTGTTAAACCCAAATGCATCATTGGAATCTTGGCTTTTTATAAAACATTAGCCAGCAGTAGATCAATGTTATAAGAATATATGGAATGGCTTTGCTGGTGGGATAAGTGTAGTAGTTCATCTAGCTGACTTCTTTATGTACTTCTCAACTCCAATATCTTAAGTGCTGTGACTGTATGAAGATGGCCCATATTAGGTAGAACCAATATAAAAGAGAACAGAGGGCTGGCAAACTTTTGAGATAGCAGTTTTTAGGAAGATGAACCCTATCAGAGCGACACATGATCATCCTTGATGTGTAAAAGTATAGAGTTCAGAGCCCACGGAGAAGGTCATGCTTCAGTTCAAGTGATGGCTCCAACCATAAGAAGATGGGATAGAGTTAGTGAAAGTTTATTTATCCCTGCAAAATACTGATACCTTCTGGCACATAGAACCTCCCCCCATATCCCAACATCTGAAATAGCCATAAAAATGGAGAATCATAAAGAAGACCACGATCCCACAGAATGGGACTTACCCACTTCACCAGAGGAAGAAGTCGAGTGCTCGCTGATACCACAGGCAAGTGTACTGGGTAACTGGGAGCTGGGCTTTTTATAGGGGTTTTAATTGTGCCCTGGAAAGCAACTTGGGAAGGAGACACCCACTCTGTGGGATGGCCTGATTCATTCCTAACCAAGCCCAGCTCCACCTCTGTCTCCACAAATGGCTTGTTTATCTCACTATTTGCTCACGTAGCTATTTGGCATGAGGTTCACAGACCTTGCCTCCTGAGAGTCAGGGTACTGGCCCCACCTAACATAGGAGGGTAGAATATTTGTCAGAATCTCCAATTTTCTTTAATTGTTAAAACTAAATTAAATAATAAAACAAAGATATTAAATGTTCACAATCTTAACTGATTATTACTTCATTACAAAGGAGTAAACTCTAAGCCATTTGCTTTATAAAATATGCAATCTCTAGTTTGGGATTAAGCAGAAACTTTGAAATAAAGTGATGAAAACCAATTAATTTCTCCATGGGATGTGACAGTCCATGGTGAGCTGCTCATAAGCCCTGCCAGAAGCAGTTGCTTCAATTCTAGGGCAATGAGAGAGATGTGAAGAATTGGTTAGTTTCTTCTCTAAAAATGCAGGTGGGAAAAATTTTTACCTTTGTCTCCTGGGTCTTATGATGGTTTTCCTACAGATTGGGGACTGCCTCCTCGGTAAAGTTTGGAAGGGTACCTTAGAAATATATTTTTATTAAACTGTTCATAAGAAAACTTGAAATCTGTGAAATTTCATTCTTAGAGACATTAAACCTAAATGAAGTTTGTTCATTAGTTTTCTCATTAGCATATTGATGCCCCTGGGGAAAAAGAGCTGGTGTAATGCATTATTGTAGATATAATCATCCTGCTCAGCCTAAGTTACTAATGGTTATGACACCTAAACACTTGAGTCTGCTTCTCCTGGAAGTACATTGAGGTAATTGGTCATTCTAGCCCATTATATCCATCAGGGCTTTCTCATCTGGTTGATCATTTGCAAATTTCAGTGCTGTTTTATTGTAAGGAATTGGATTTTATCCATGGTTGTCAGTGACTTCCTTCCTTACATTTCAGACTATATGAAACGTTGGTTCATAATTTATGAAGACTATTAAACGATTCAATGGCTTCTCTGCACTTTTGTCTCCTCCTTTGTCCAACAGAGGCAAGTATTGGTTTTCTGAATTTTGAGGCAACTGAAGGGTCCTTCAATGGCATGAGTGAAAATTTGGAATCTAAATCTTGATGGCTATTTATGTGCAGATTGGTCCAGATGATAATGGAGTTGAACTCTATTTGCCCCCTCATTTGCTGCCGTCCTAGATGTGGGGTACAGAGGAAGGTAGAAGTGACAGGGAATGGGAAGACAATTTTAAGCAAGGCTAATTTCTGCCTCTTAAGGACTTCAACACTGAAGTCTATGATTTAGTGGTTTTCCTAGGACTGTTAGAACCGTCACTATTTCTTGGGCTCAATTAGCAAACTTGATGTGGCAATTCCTTGGTGAAGGGTGAAGACTTCTCATTTTTCCCCTTCTTTTTAGGGTTTTATACAGCTCTCTTACTCTTTGGTTTCTAAGATAGGACCATCATAAGCACTGACCACACTGCAATCATGTGATCATGGAAGCTCACTCTCTCACAGAGGGCACTAGCCTTTTGTATGAGTGTTCTTCAAGGAATAACCTGGGCAAGGACTGCCTTATGTCTGCTTTTGTTTGTATCCTCCTGTGAGTGATCTATTGGAAAACCTCAGCTCAGGTGATGGGATGCATTTGCATGACTCCATTACTTTCCTATAGTGAATAAACCCAAAAGGGAACTGGAAATTTTTAGGTTCCATGAAAATAAAGGGAAAAGTAGTGTTAACCATTCTGAAATTATAGTTAGAATGGCAATTCCCCCCATCCCCATGCTTTTGAACAGCCTTGAAAAAATACCCCAAATTGCATTTATTATAACAGAAAAACCCTTTCTCCTCTCTGAATGAAGCTAGATCTTAAATTCAGTGATGGTTCTCCTACCCACTTTTATTTAAAATCAGTTCAGCATAAGGGAAAATATTTAAAAACCTGCATAAACCTAAGAGAATTGGCCTCCCTTCCTGCTCTTGGTCCATCATCAGAAAGGTTGTAAAGTAGATTCATATACTAAATCCAAAATCAAGTTTGAAATTCTCCTGGTGAAGTAGCTTCATTGCTACATAATGTTCTTTTATTTTACACGCTGTCATTATTTGAGAATATCATTTTAAAAGGAGTTTGTGACATAAAGTTTGGACAGGGAAATAGTTTCCATGGCTTTCTAGTTTTTCAAAATGTTGGTAAATGCTAAAGAATGTAGAAAATTACATCAAATCCTAACAAATTGGTTCAGTCTATTTTTAGTTAAGACCAGCTGGGAATTCTTGTAGTGTGTTCCTTTACTGTGGACCATTAAAAAATAAAAATATTGTTATAATCTGAAAGATCTCCATAAAAAAAGCTCTAATATCACTCTTTTTTAAGACTGGAGACTGAGTCACTGAAAGGTCAGAGAATACTACTGACTGGCCCAGGAATGACCCGGCTGCCCCTGCTCCATTTCTGCAAGAATGCCCTTCTTTATCAGTCCAGAGCATAGCTATAGTATTATCCTGGCACTTGACGTTGAGACTTGAGTTCTTTATTACAGAGGAATTGAAAAAAGAAAATAAAATTTATATCACTTAGATGCTTTAATATTATATCAATATGAAGGCTTGTCACTTTTGAAATCTTTAGGGGTGGGGCTTTGCTGGATTAACAAATAAACACATAAAGGACTAAGAGTATTAGACTGTCCTGGTCTTTATCTCATTCAAGGGCTCATTTCCTATTTTTTCCTGTTAGAACCCAGGAAAAGAAGAGAATAGATTTGACATCCTGTGGCATTTACCAGGCCCAGGCCCTGACTCAGCTCAACTGGTTAACTTCTAGAATGAAAACTTAGATAAAGCAGAGAAAGTTCTATTGTCATCTTTAGCCTAATGGACTTCTCCAGAACCCAACATGAACTACGATGTTGACACTCTGGGAAAATGTTCAAAGTAGGGTGATTCTACATGGCTTTGAAAAAATGTAAGGTACTTCAAACACCTCTCCATCAAAGACTTCTTAAAAAAATTATGTGTTAAATCTTTCAAGTTTTCCTAGCATTTATTTTTATTCATTGACCCACCTCCTGGACCTCACCTCTGTCAGTCTAAAACCTAATATAATTTCTTTTAGGCCCCAGAGAAGTTCCATCTCCTCTCCAAAACCCTCTTTGACCTTTACACACAATGATCTTTCAATTAAAATTTTTCCCTCACAGCATACATAGGCAGCATCATACAATCTAGTACTAGTTAATGTGTAATTTTCATATTCTTCTCTAGTTTAATGGGTGCTTGTTTTGTCTTCTCAATTAGGTTTTAAGTTCCTTGAAGGTAGTGCTGTATCTTTTATTTCTATTAGATGTTTTAAAAAATGCTTGCTGATATATAATTTTATTGCATTGTGGCAGTTTAAATGGCCAACAGTCCAGAATGAGATGAATCACTTGTTCTGGGATGGGCTATCTGTTTGCATGATGGCTTGGGGATGAGGGTACTCACCTTAATAAGAGTCAGCCCTTCTGGGGCCTCTTTCTAGTTTCACCACTTACAGGACAGATGACAGAGGAGGCAGTACTCCACCTCCCTCTGCCTTCCCTGATGCCCATTGCTTCATCCCACTGTTAAATGAGGAACTGTAAGATATGAATCCCTTCCTCAGAGGGGAACTGTGGTAATTGCAGCTTGTAAAGCATTTTGTGATTCTTAGATATAAAAGAGCTAATTATTATGATCATTACTAATCCTTAATTTTTATCTTCTTTAAGGTAAATTACCTTTATTTTAATTACACCCCCACCCTGGTGGTAATTATACCTCTGAGAGTCAGCAGATGCTTTCATCTTACGTCATGCCATGCAGGGTGACTGGGCATGGGTGCCAGGGAGGGCATTTCTACCATCTGCCTGGTCCTGCTCTCACCCAGAGTAGCAGAGGGCTTCTGGCTGTCTTTGTTGTTAAACTGGTTATAGATTTCAAGTGATTTGTATTCTCTGTTCTATAACAGTATCTTTATCCTAACCAGCAGCTTCTCAGTTTCACGGAGACACACTAAATGGTACAAATGAATTTTTATCATTTGTCTAATACTGTGAATTAAGGAAGCAGGTATCTTTCACTGGGCCATAGAGGCTTTATGGTGTCTATTATAAAGAGGTTTTCAACTGCAGTATGAAAGAAGGGCCATAGCTCCTCAAGGGTAGAGGTGCTGTGTGACATTCCAGATTTTTCTTGGACTTAGATGTGGTTCTAATAGAATTGTAAGTTACTCTTTGGGATAAGAGAATTTGTGTGAAGAACTGAAAAAAATGTTTTTGAAGAGATTTTGCTTCTGACAAAAAGGCATACCATAAAAAGGTTAGAACTGAGGCTTCACACATAATACATACTTTGGGTGTGGGAATAAAGGCCATGGCCTCCCAAATGTGGATCTGCAGATGAAGAGTGCTGTGGATGCTGCTTCTCTGGGTGTCTGACTAAGCCCAGCCTGGCTCTGGGCTCTCAGTGGGCTCACTGTTAGCTCTGGGCAGAGGGTGAACCACTAATAGCTCATCTACAACCAGCTCTTTGAGAGTATTTCCTAAATTATAAAAAACAAATGCTTTTGGCAGCACAAATTTGATCTTTGAAGTGAACCACATCCTATAGATATGACAAATGGGGAATAATTACAACTTCTCATAAGTCAAAATTCAGTTATTCTAATGTAAATTTCATCCATACTTTCAGGGCCAACATTTCAAAATTAGTCTTTAAAGTCTCTTTTGTTGTGTTTTTCAAGGCACAAAGCTCTTTGAAAGTCTCTGAATACAAGCCCTAGATACTGATTTCATCATTCTAGATAATTTATCCTCATCTGTTCCATGAATGTTCACACTGCCTTGGCTACTTAGCTAATCAAAAACTTTCATTAAGAACCTGATAAATGGAAGGTGTATAGAGCATCGGAAAAGACCCATTCAAGGCATTCAGAAGGTATGATATAGTTGTGATGTTCAGTTATAATCCACAAGCGCTCTACAAGGAGAAAGAGACTACTGCTGGGTAAAGTGGTGTAGGAAGGCTTCAGGGAGGAGATGGGAGTTGTTCTGGATAGGGTGAGTGGATTTCAGGCAGGCCAAGTGAAACGGAGGCATTCCAGGCAGTGTGAGGAAAGATGGGGAGTATAAATGGGCAAAGCATATTTTGAGAAAAAGACAGTTGAACCGTCAGACTATAGTGGAGACTTTATCACTTTTTTGCAAAGGGCCATGTTGCCTTGATCCTCTCAAGGGTTGACCTTGCAGAAGAGAAAGCTGATTTCAACCATCCATCCTTTCAGGAAGAAAGGAATTGAATACAGTAAGATGCAGGTTCCATGAAAGCAGGTTCCACTTCTGTTTTGTTTGCAGTTGTGTTCCCAGTGGCAGAGAACAGGCACTCCGGAAATATTTGTTAATTGAAAAAACGAATTAATTGCATCTATTTATCATATACAAGACTATATGCAAATGCCATGACTAGAAAGTAGCCCTGTAAGAATTCAGAAGAAGTCAGTTTTTGATAGCGGGATTGGGAAGAAGAGATGGAGTAGAAAAGGAACACTTGAGAGAAGTAGCAATAAGCCATAAGATGGAGAGAGGGTACAATTTTATTTTTAAAAATCTTTCTGAAAGTACTGAATGATTGGCTAGATTGTTGGGACAAAATAGGTGGGAGTGAGGATGAGGAAGGCAAGAGCAGTCTATTAATATTTGGTAGGATATTAATATTAAAATTAATATCCTACTTCTTCCTACACTGGCCTGATCAGTGCGGTTTTTTAGGGATTAAAAATAGAGGTTGGAGAAATGATTTTTGCCATGGGACTGGTTTCGTATCTGTATCTTAAAAGCAATTCCAAGAGTATCATCTGAGTCAGCCTGAACTTCCTCTGCTACTATTATTCAAATAAGGATTTGAGTAAGCAGAATTTGCCTCAGTGAGGAAACTGCATGGGGCATCAGCCTAGGAGAGGGTAAGTGAACTGGTTTTGCCCACATGTATTCAATGGCTTGTGAAAGAGAACTCATCTTTTCTTCTTCTTCTTCTTCTTCTTCTTTTTTTTTTTTAACATGTGTTGAAAATGTTATTAAACTAATTCAATTTGTGAGGGAAACTGTAAGACATTACAACTGGTTTGAAGGAGAATTCAAAGTGCAGACATGTATACAGGCCATCAGGAATGAGGAAATGGGCTGGGCACAGTTGCTCATGTGTGTAATTTCAGCACTCTGGGAGACCCAGGCGGGCGGATCACTTGAGGTCAGGAGTTCAAGATTAGCCTGGCCAAGATGGTGAAACCCTGTCTTTACTAAAAATACAAAAATTAGCCAGGTGTGGTAGCGCATGCCTGTAGTCCCAGCTACTTGGGAGGCTGAGGCAGAAGAATTGCTTGAACCCAGGAGACGGAGGTTGCAGTGAGCCAAGATCATGCCATTGCACTCCAGTGTTGGTGACAGAGTGAGACTCCATCTCAGAGAAAAAAAAAAAAAAAAAAAAGGAATGAGAAAGTGAATTTGCTAAATTGATGCACAATCAATCAATAGCCAGGGCCTGTCATCCACAGTCACTCCACCAGAGACACACATGCATTCCTATGGTTTGTCCACAACTTCCAGAGCTGAAGAGTAGCTCAAGGACGTCAAAGGGCAGAGGCCACAGGGAATGGCTGAGCCACAACTGAGCAGCACTTCTTCACTCCCCATTTCCATGGCTATCACCATTTTTCTCTGACAAATCATAGACAAATTCTAAAGACTAAGTAAATCTATAAAAGTGAATAATCACAGAAGTGCAATGTCTGATCAATGATTCCAAAAGCGTTCCTGGGCACTCAGTCTCACTAAGTATACTTTCTGAAATCAAATTATATTTCTATACAAAAAGTGTAGGCAATCAGTGTTCTTAAATGAGGCAAATAGTTATTATGATGTAGAAAACATTCTCCAATGTGGATAACGATGTAGATACCAGATAAATGCTACAGTTGTGTTCACACTAGCAACAAATTATAGATGATGTGGCTCAGAGTCAGTCGATGAGTGAAAATCCAGAGATATTCTGAGGTCACAAAAATAATTTTAATGTTAACTAATAAGGAGAATTATTTCTTAGTGCTCACCAAAAACATGGCTTTCCCACTCAGATTGCAGATCAGCCAGAACTACCATCTCACTTTGTCAGTTGCCATTGCATGTTGACATCAACACTGAGGAGAGTGATGCAGATGATCGATATAAATATATGTATAATACATACATATGTACACATGAAGCATATACTTATATGCATACATAGTTTACATTTTTCCAGCTGGGGTTTCAGGAAAACTAGAACAAAAGAGAAATCATGTTCCATTTTGTCTTGGAAAAGTATACATCTTACATATACAGACATGCATATATCTACATACATATACATGTAATGCCTATATGCATATGAACATACTGATATATATATATGTATATGTATCTATATGTATATATGTATATGTATATATATATGCATGTACATTCTCTTTATCACATACTCCGTCAGCTTGGTTTTTGAGATGGTAATTCAAGTTCAATTTTTGTTCTGGGCTTTGTTTTTGTCTTTACTAAGTGTCTCTCAACTGTCAAGCCACATTTCATCAACAGTTTAGAATGGGGCAAGCCAACACAGGATGGAAAGGCAAACCTTAGGAGGCTAAAATTACTGTGCAGTCTGGGATTTGGGAGTTGTTGATTTCCTTTCCCTTTCCCCCAGCAGTGTGGACCATGAGAGTGGGCTGGGGGTGGCCCTCCCTCTCACTCATAGGGGAGCAAACCAAACAGCTCAAGCTGGAAGTCCTGCAGGGAATTCAGCACCGGGGTGGCCTTTCTCCTCAAGTCTCAGTTCAAGTTTCTGTCTAGAACAAAGACCACCTGCATCCTGGTTGCCAGGGTTGCCTCCACCTCATTGAGAGCATCTTCAAACAAGGCACTTCTCCGTAGTAGGACAGGGAGAGAACCTCTTGGCATAAGCTAGGACAATGTTGGGGTCTGGCTTGCTGTGCTGTACTTTGGGGTCATCTCCCAGCATAATGTGAGAAAACAACCTGAAGAACTCCTTGTGTTGGCTCACCTTCATCTCCAATGAGGCAGACCCTGAGCTGGTGGCCATGGCAAAGGGAATGCTGTGTTTCTGCAGGCGGACGATGAGATTCTCAGTCCCTGGCATGAGCACAGCTGTAGGGAACACTTCCTTTAACTTCGTTTGGCTTTATTCCACCAGCTCCTCCTTGGACATCAGGAGCTGCAAGATGTCTCTTATAATCTGTGCTGCCTCTAATGCCTACTTACCCATTACCAGGGACTTTACATCCCAGCTGTATTTCTTTTCATAGCAATCACATATTTCTTGAAACAGCAATGAATATAGCCCTTCAGTATCCAGAAGAAGGCCATCCATGTCAAAGATGAGGTGGATGATGGGCTGCAGTGGGGGGCGGGGGTGCTCCCATGGTGCTGCCTTCTCCGTCTGGGTGGGGGTGAGGAGCAAAAAGACCTCGTCTTTCTTTCTTTCTTTTTTTTTTTTTGAGACAGAGTCTTGCTCTGTCACCCAGGCTGGAGTGCAGTGGCATGATCTCAGCTCACTGCAACCTCCGCCTCCCAGGTTCAAGCGATTCTCCTGCCTCAGCCTCCCGAGTAGCTGGGACTACAGGTGTGTGCCACCACGCCAGGCTAACTTTTTGTATTTTCAGTAGAGATGGGGTTTCACTGTGTTAGTTGGGATGGAGACCTCACCTTTCTAATCCAAGCATCTGACATATTTCATCCTGATCTTCTGCACTGAGCATTGTATGATCAATTCAGTCTAATCAAATTTAATGGACATTGGTTCAGGTTCTGAGAACTCAAATATGGCCAAATATACCTCTGCCCTGCATCTCCAGTTTAGTGAGGGAAGTTTTGGCCTATGAGACGTGGTGACGGGGACTCTATTTTCTGTTGTGATCATCATTATCATCAATCACTATAAGCCAGAAACAAAAGTAACTATTGTCTCTGTTATTTAATTCTTACACCAATCCTGTATAGTAAGCATGAATAGTCTCATTTTGTAGATGGAGAAACTGAGTCTTTGTGATGCTAAGTAACTTACCTAAGGTCAATTAAGTTGGCAAGTGGCAGAGCTGGAATTTGAATCCAGATCTGTCAGCCTCTAAAACCCACACTCTACCATTATTCAGTACTACTACTTTAATTCCTTGTTGCCTGCATGGAGATAATAATAATTTGCTATGGAAAGTACCAGTTAGAAGATGTTGTCTTTACCACCCCCACTGTAGTTTGGTGAGTGCTTTTGCCCCGTCTGATGTGGTTAGAACAAACTTATGCTCTACCGTGGGGTGGCTTCTGCAGCAGGTGCTAGTTTCATAAAGGAGGTCCCCCCAGCCACAGGACACAGAGGTTCATGATCTTTAGGAGGCTGGCAGGATTTTATCTCTAATGAAACATGGTGATGATTAGATCAGGACAACTTGACTGCAGCAATATTTTTCCTCTGACAACTTTGTGTGAAGAAATCAGACACAGCCAAGACCAGTTTGTGCAGCTGATGGCACCGGAGCAGAGGGTGTCCTCTTATCAGACACCAGCACAGTGACTGCTGACAGTCATGTGTGGACCTCGCAGGCTTCTAGCTATAGCTTAATTATAATTATTAAGTTTTTACAGGACACTGATTGTATTTCAAAGGGTTTTACGATCCTCTTTTTATTGGTTGTTCCCTATCCAGCCCAGTCTGACAGAAGGGCTACTTCCTCTGCTTTCAGGTATGGAAATGGGGCCACTCTGAGGTTAGGTTGCCTGTCAGAGGTCACCCAGTGGCTGAGCTTTGGTTCTAACTTGCTGGATTGGACAGATGAGGTCTGCTCCTTTAGGTCAATCAATTAGTTGATATAGGAGCCATGGAGATTTACAGCTAATGAAATGGTACCTTACAGATATGGAAGGCAGTAGACTTTGTGGTTTGAAATTTGTGTTTTGTCTTCCAATGTGAATTTTGTTTTTGCTGTCAAGAATTCGATAAATCAAAAGTAGAAGAGTTCTGTCATTCCTCTCTCTCTTCTTGGTTCTCCCGTTTTTACATACCCTCTTTTCCTCTACTTTCCAAAAGAAGGAATTGGTCCTGAACAAGTGATTCCAAGTTCCAGGCATTTAGAGAAGGGCACGGGGGGTGGTGGTTCTGATAATACTCATTAGAAACCATTGGAGGAGCTCAAGGTAACTCTCTTTTGCTTGGAGGTGGTATCATAATAACGCCTTATACTTCATAGGTTTCTAGTTAAGACACCAGTTTTGTGGGATCTTCCTAGGTATTCAGGTACTTCAGGCTCTAGTTTTAACTAAATTTGGGAACTCGGGATTAAGCAAATTGAAACAAGTTATTTATTTATTTATTTATTTGTTTATTATGCATGTATAGGGTGTATGTGGTGATTTTCCAAAGGGTGGCTATAGATAAAGCATTTCTGAAACTCATGGACCACTGACTGTCTCTCCCCTCCCCATCCCCGACCTATCTTCTGATAGTGACATTCTGTAGAACACCCCTGAGAAAATGCAACTGAGCATGCCTCTTTCAGACAGGCAGCATGCAGTCCACTTCCTTGTTTCTGTTGCTCCTTCCTGGGCTTTGTTCTGTTCCTTGGAGTCATAGAACAGGAGAAAATGCTGTCTCCAAAATTCTCATAGGAAGCACAGGTGAAATATCTTCCTTACTGCATAAACTATTTAGATATGAATTTGTAGGCAAACCCAGAAAATAAACTAGATGTCTTCTGAACTGAACTTTTCTTTTTGGCCCTGTCCCATTACACCAACTGTGATGTAATAAGTGAGTTTTGACTATAGGGTATGTGTTAGGACATATGTTACCATGGAGACCTTAGGAGCATATATCAAGTGATACATGTTGTAGTATATTATGGACAATGTCTTGAAGGCATTTTTATCAATAATTCAAAATAATAAGAATGGTCTTTGTGTATTTTTTTGGTACAAGATGGCATCAGGATGTAAAAATTTGTTTTTCAGCAATTGTTAATTTTTAAATATATTCTAGCTGGCCATGTGGTAAATTGAGAGCCCAGGGATCTCGGATATGGGTCTGGCTGAGAAATTGCTATTCTCTGTGACCTTACATGAGTCACTTAAACTCTTTGGGCCCCAGGTATCTGTCTATAAAATTACAATAGTGACTCCGGCTTCCTCTCTGGGGTGGAGAGTGGGGTGTGCTAGAAGGAATGAGATCATAAACTGATAGACGGCTGAACTAAGGAACTTTTGAATTTATAGGAAAAAAGCTAGGGGAGAAATGTTAAGTTTCTTCATGTTCTTTTTCTTTCTTTAGTCTCTAAACGCAGGATCCTGGGAACAGATCCATGAAGAGAGAGGTGAGGTCAAGAAGAGACTCCTATGTGTGTAATTGGTAGAGCCTTTTTGCTTTCACAAATCTTCATGTGGAACATTTCCTTCCTTGAAACCACTGTGAATGCTGTGAGTTTTGTGTTCTCTTTCCATTATCTGTCAATTGATAATCAGTTTCTGTGACTCTGAGGTATTCAGTCTGATTATTTTACATTTTTGCATTAAATCTTTTTCCTACTATGTGTTAGGATTCGGGACAGTGTCTCTTCATTAAACTTTAGTAAATACCCACTTGCTGAAATTCAAAAATATTGCTGGAGATTTGTTCTTCCATTGACCTTTTCTTACCATGTGCCCAGGAACTCCAGGACTGGCATCTTAGGATATTCTTTATCTCAGACCATCAGGATCTGACATCTCAGCAGCTTTGTGCTGTCAGGAAGACAAGCCATTTAGTTTTCTACTGTGCTTGGCTATCACAATGCCCATTTTCAGAGCATAGGATGGAGGCAGAGATTGGAAGGACTTGCCTGAGGCCACAGGGTGACCCATAAGCACAAGAGAGAAAGAGGGATGTGAGTGAGAGATTCTTCCCACCTGACCTCACTCCCAGACCCCACGCCTTTTGTCCATTGCTTCCCATGGACCTACCTGCTTGGAAATCAGTTTCCAAAGTTGGTTTGTTACCCTCTCCCAACCATTGTTAATCTTTGATGTAATTCATTTATCTAAAGCACCATTTACCCCATTATCTCCTTGTAGTTCTCACTTAGTTGCCAAGAGTTTCCCACTTCTCTTCTTACTTAAGTACTAATATGAGTTTCAGTAGGTGCAACTCTTTTATCTACCCCAGTTTCCCTGGGCTCTGGTTCCTGTGTCAGAGGCTTGGGATAATATGTCATAAGAACAAGTGTAGAGTGGTTGCTCAAGATGGAAGGAAAACTATAATTTATTGAATGCCTTCCATTTGTCATGCTATATACAAGACACAAAAATAACATAATAAACCTATGAGTGTAGTATTCATATTTTGTAGATGAAGACACTGAGGCATAGAAAGGCCAAATGATCTGTTGAAAGTTACATGATAATGAAGGGGTGGAGCTGTCATTTCACTCATGCTCTTTTTCACTATGCCATGCTGTTTTGGGTTTTACCAAAAACTCTTTGATGGCTACACCTCTTATTTGCATAATTATAATTTCTTACACTTGTATAGTGATTTATGGATTCAGAACATTTTCAAAAATTTTATTTTGTGTTTGCAACAGTATATGAAATAGGCATCACAGATAATGATATTACAACTCTTTTAAATGAGCCCTCCATTCTACTGGCGCTCATGAAGTTTGGTGATTTATACAGTGTCCCTCATGTGGTGACAAATTTGTACCATATTCTCTATTATCAAATCATTCTTCCTTAATTATTTTCATTTATGTCATTCTTCTAATAAAAAAGCTTACAGTGACCTTCTATTGCTAAATGTACAATTGTCAATCAGTTGTAAACTTTCCTTAACAGCTGGTCTTCCTCAGCCATTATTCATTCACTCATTTGTTCAACAAGCCTTAATTAAGCACTTGTAATATGCAAAGAATCAGATATATAAAGAGGAATAATATGTGATCCTAACCTTTGGGAGATTACAGTGTGGTCAGGGAGTCATCCAGGTCAACCCATTATTTTAACCCAGGATAATAAAGGCTATGATAGAGGGCATTATGGGAGCTCACTGAAGGGACACCTCACCCATACAGTGGGCTTAAGGAAGGTAGCTTAGAGAAGGTGGTGCTTGTGACAAATCCTGTCAGACAAGTTGGATATACGGTGTGAGGTAGAATGGAATGAGAGCTGAAGTTGGGAGAACTAAGAAGGGGAGATCATGAAGGACTTTGTGAGCAAAGGTAAAGAAGGTAGATTTTATCCCACAGGCTATGGAGAACAATTATAGGATATTAGGCAGGAGATGATGACGTAATCAGATTTGCATTTTAGAAAGGTCTTTGTAGCAGTAGCATTGAGTATGGGTTGATGGAGGGCAAGGTAGGGTACAGTGAAGTCACTTAGGAATCCATTGTAGTAAAATAGGTGAGAAATGGAGGGTTGAACTAAGATATTTGCAGTTGGGCTGAGAAAAAATCATTTGAATTGGAAAACTTTAAGAAATAGAAACCCATAAGGATTGCTGACATATTGGATATAGAAGGTAAGGAAGAGGAAATAATTGGGGAAGTCTGGGGTTTTGGCTCGAGCAGCTGGGAAGACAGTAGGATTGTATACAGGTAGAAGGATATAGAAGGAGGTGTTCAATTTTGTGCATATTGAGTTTAAGATGCTTGTGAGACACTTAGGTAAAGGGATCCAGGAGGTAGTAGGATATCTAGATCTGAAACTAAGGAGAGAAACCTGGGCTGGAGATATAGATTTGGAAGCCATTAGGAGGAATGTGATAAGAAGATGAGATTGACCACAGGAAGTGTGCAGGTCAGTGGTTCTCACCTTTAGCTGTGTGTTAGAACCACCTGGGGAACTTTTAAAAATCCAGATTTCCAAGGTCACACCACCGACCTATAAAATTAGAATTTCTAGGAATAGAACCCAAGCACCAGTGTTTCAGAACTCTCCAGATGATAAAGTGGCAACAAGGGTTGAGAAGCACTTGATTGAAAGGAGCAGGAAATGCCTCATTAAAGGTGACTAAATGAGGGAGAAGCCTAAGACATTTCCAGAGGTATAAGAGAGCCTAGAGAGAAGGGAGCATTATGGACACTAAGGGTGTGAGAAGTCAAGAAGAAAGCAATGAGCAGTGCTCTCCTAATCAATCTGCAGTTACTCCTTAACATGGCTCTTTCCTATAGCCACCTAATCTGTTTGCTTTTTCCTGCATTTAACTTGGTAGATGCTCATCTGTGTCTCTGCTCAAACTACTCCTGATGCTTAGGATTCCTGCCCTTCTTGAGGATGTCAATCCACATTCAGCCCATACTTAAGGTTTGGCTCAAAATCTCCTCCTCTAAGAAATATCTGATCAATTTTACCCAATTCTAATTACTCTCCTTTAGATACTCCCTGATGCATTTAGTTCTATGTCAAAAATGGCCCAGCTGTGAGAGACAGTGCCAAGAGTCCTGGACTTAGACTCTGAAGATTTGAGTTCAAGTCCTGGTTCTGCTACATGTTAATAAGCTGGAACATCTTGAGGAAGTCACTAAAGTGCATTTGTTTCTGTATTTATAAGACGTTCATAGCAATAACAACTTTTAAGGATTGATATGAGTTTTGAGAATGTAAAAAGCTACATATGTGGGAGAATGACATCAGCAAGATGGGAGAATAAGAGCTTCCAGCACTCATCTTCTCACAGACATCCATTGAACAATCATCCACACATGAAGATAACTTCTTAAAAGCTAAGGAATCCAAATTAGAGATTATAAAACTTGGGTGCAGTGCAGAAATAAGAAAAGACACATTGGAGAGGGTAGAAGGGACAGTTTCACATTAATCATGTCACCCCTTACCCAAGCCTGTGCAGCACTGTATGTCCCTTCATATGAGGGAAGGAGAATGAAAGGAGGAATTGACTTTGCCATGGACCTCAGTACCAGGGCAACCTCCATGGGCCCAAGAAGAAGTTTGGCCCCTGCAGACATAAACTCCAGGCTGGCTGTTGCAAACCCAAGCTCCAGACCTGCCCAGTGCCAGGTCACTGCTTATGGAACCAGGTTCCAGACATGCTCCTTTATACGCAGGCACCAGATGCACCCCAGTGCCAGGCCAGTCCTCATGGTCCCAGACTCTTGGCTAAGCACCTACAGACTCAGGTTCCAGGCTGGTCCTCAGGGACCCAGACTTCAGTCCCATCCCTGTGGACTCAGGTTGAAGACCTATGCCAGCACCAAGTCAGACTCAGAGGATCCAGGCTCCTGGCTGGCCTCTGCAAACATAGGTGCCAGGCTTGCCCATGTGTATCCAAACTCTAGTCATGCCCAGGTCTAGAGGACCCAGGTACCAGGACCCACATACCCACTGACCCACACACCAGCGTAGCCCACCAGAGGACTCCAGCATTAAGCCTACCCAAGGACCCTGCCAGCTGGGTCACCCAAAATTTCTAGATGGGCTGACTGATGAAGGGCTTTCTCTGCAAAAGCCAGTCTGCAAAGACTGAAAAAGGTGCCTAATTCTTCAAATGTGTGGACGTTGACACAAAGTCCACGGAGATCATGAATAATTGGGGAAACATGACACAACCACAGGAACAAAATAAGGCACCAACAAATAATCCCAAAGAAATGGAAATCTATTAACTGCCAGACAGTTCATAGATTTAAAAATAACCATGAGAATTAAAAAATGATTATCTTAAAGAAGCTCAGTGAGCTACAAAAGAACACAGATAGACAACTAAATGAAATTAGGAAAGTAACACATTAACAAAGTGAAAATTTTAGCAAAGAGATAGAAACCATGTATAAGACCTAAACAGAAATTCTGGAGCTAAGGAACACAATGATTAAGCTAAAAAATTCAATAGGAAATTTCAAAAGTAGAGTCAATCAAACAGAAGAATTAGCAAGTCTGAAGACAAGTTATTTGAAATTACATAATCAGAGGAACAAAAAGAAAAATTAACAAAAAACGGTGAAGAAATCCTGTGCAACTCATAGGACACTATCAAGTGAGGCAATTTATGCATCATCGGATTCCCAGAAGGAGCAGATAAAGAGAATGGAAGAAGAAAGCCCATTTAAAGAAATAACAACAGGCCAGGCACAGTGGCTTATGCCTGTAATCCTAGCATTTTGGGAGGCCAAGATGGGGGGATTGCCTGAACTCAGGAGTTTGAGACCAGCCTGGGAAATGTGGTTAAACCCAGTTTCTATCAAACATACAAAAAATTAGCTGGGTGTGGTGGCATGGATCTGTAGTCCCAGCTACTTGGGAGGCTGAGGTGGGAAGATCACTTCAGCCTGAGAGGTGGAGGTTGCAGTGAGCCAAGATCACAGCACTGTACTCCAACCTGGGTGACAGAGGGAGACCTCATCTCAAAAAAAAAAAAAAAAAAAAAAAAAGGAAATAACAACAGAAAACTTCCCAAATCTAGGTAGGGAAATGACTATTCACATATATGAAGCCCAAACAACTCCAAATAGATTAAACATAAACAGATCTTCACTAAAACACATTGTAATAAAATCCTCAAAAGTTAGGCAAATAGACTTTTGAAAGCAGCAAGAGAAAGCAACTTACAAAGGAACTTCCTTGAGACTATCAGTACATTTCTCAGCAGAAATCTTACTGACCATGAGAGAATAGGATGATATATTCAATGTGAAGAAAGAAAAAAAATTACTAACCAAGAATATCATGCCCAAAAAAGCTGTCCTTCAGAAAGGAAGAAGCAAAAAATACTTTCCCAGACAAACAAAAGTTGAGGAACTTTATTACCACTAGACTTACCTTACAAAAAAGTTTAAGGGAGTTCTTCAAGTTGAAATTAAAGGACACTAACTAACAATAGGAAAACATACGAAAGTGTAAAACTTACTATAAAGGTAAGAATATAGTGAAATTCAGAATACTTTAATATAATATTGGTGGTGCATAAATCACTTTTAACTCTAGTATAAAAAGTAAAAGACAAAAGTATTAAAAATAACTATACAATAATTTTTAACGGATACATGATGTGAAAAATGTGTTAATTGTGATATCAATAACATACAATTTTGAGGGAAAAGAAGTTAAAATGTTGTTGTATGTGGTCAAAGTTGCCGTTGTAACTTAAAATAGAATGTTATGACTATAAGATATTTTATGTAAGCTTCATGATAATTACAGAAAACATACAGTAGATACACAAATGATAAAAATAAAGGAATCAAGCATACTACTATAAAACACTATCAAATCACAAAAGAAGACAAGAAGAGAGAAGGGAGAAATAAGATAACTACAAAACAGACAGAAAACAATGAACAAGTGGCAAGAGTAAGTCATTACCTGTCAACACTTACTTTAAATTCTCCAATTAATATATGTAGACTGGCTGAAAGAATTTTTTTTTAAAACAAGATCCAACTATATGCTGCCTACCAGAAACTCATTTTAGTTTTAAGGACAGGCATAGGCTGAAAGCAAAGGGATGAAAAAAGCTATTCCATGCAAATCGTAGCCAGAAGAGAACAGAGGAGACTATACTTATATCAGATAAAATAGAATTTCAGTCAAAAATTGTCACAAGAAACAAAGGTCATTATATAATAATAAATGGGTCAATTAATAAAGAGGATATAATAATTTATATATATCCAATATCAGAGAGAGAGAGAGTGAGCAAATATTAACATAACTGAAGGGAGAAATAGATAACAATACAATCATAGGAGGAAACCTCAATTCCCCACTTTCAACAACAGGAAGATCATTCAGACAGAAAATCAGTAAGAAAACAGTGGACTTAAACAGCATGATAGAGCAAACGGACCTAACAAGCATCATATAAAACATTCATCTAACAGCAGAAAATGGAGCATTCTCCAGTAAAGCTCATATGTTAGGCAACAAAACAAGTCTAACAAATTTAAGAAGACTAAAATAATATCAAGTGTCTTTTCAGGCCACAATTGTATGAAATCAGAAATCAATAACAGGGCAAAAACTGAAAAATTCACAAATATGTGAAAATTAAACAGCATACTCCTAAACAATTAATGGGTCAAAGAAGTAATCAAAGAGAAAAATTTTAAAATCTAGAGACTAATGACAAATAAAAACACAACATACCAAAACTTATTGGATACAGCAAAAGCCATTCTAAGAGGGAAGTTTATAGTGATATACTTCTACATTAACAAAAAAGATCTCAAAAAACTTCACTTTGCACCTCAAAGAAGTGGGAAAAGAAGAAAATGTTAGAAAAAAGAGGGAAAAAACAAAGACCAGAGCAGAAATAAATAAATTCAAGACTAGAAAAATAGTAGAAAAGATTAGCAAAAACAAGAGATTTTTTTTTTTTTGAAAAGATAAACAAAACTGACAAACCTTTAGCTAGGCTAAGAAAAAAAGAGAGAAGACTCAGATAAATAAAATTGAAAATGAAAGAGGAGACATTACAACTGGCACCACAGAAATACATAGGATTAGAAGAGACTACTATGAACAATTATAAGCTAGCAAATTAGATACCTTGAAGAAATGGATACGTTTCTAGAAACACACAGCTCACCAAGAAATAGAAAATCTGAACTGGTCAAGAAGTGAGGAGATTGAATCAGTAATTTAAAAAACCTAGCATAGAGAAAAGCCAAGGACCTGATTGCCTCACTGGTGAATTATAACAAACATTTAAAGAAGAATTAATGCAATCCTTCTCAAACTCTTCCCAAAAATTGAAGGAAAGGGAACACTTCCAACATCTTTTATGAGACCAGTATTACCTTAATACCAAACCAGATAAGGACACTGCAAGAAAAGAAAATTACATGCCAAAATTTCTGATGAATATAGAGGTAAAAATTCTCAAGAAAATACGAAAAACCCGAATTTGCTAACACATTAAAAGGATGATACACCATGATTAAGTGAGATTTTTCCTTGGATGTAAGGATGATTCAATATATGCAGATCAATGAATGTGATACACCAGATTAACAGAGTGAAGGAAAAAAAAATCACACAATCATCTCAATAGCTGCAGAAAAAGCATTTGAAAAAAATTCAACATCCTTTCATGGTAAAAACTCTCGACAAAACTAGGTATAGAAGAAATGTACCTCAACACAATAAGGACTGTATAAGACAAGCATTCAGCTAATATCATACTTAATGGTGAAAAGTTGAAAGCTTTTTCTCTCTGATCAGGAAAAAGACAAATGTGTTTACTCTTGCTACTTCTATTGAACATAGTATTGGGGTCCTATCTAGATCCATTAGGCAAGAAAAAGGAAATAAAAGTCATCCAAATTGGAAAGGATGAAGTAAAATTATCTCTGCAGATGATATAATTTTATGTATAGAAAACCCAAAGGATTCCACCAAAAAAAAAAAAAAAAACACTGTGAGAACTAATAAATGAATTCAGTAAAGTTGCAGGATACAAAATCAACAATCAAAAATCAGTTGCATCTCTGTATACTAACAATGAACTATGGGAAATGAGGAGGTATTTGTCAAAAGGTACAAAGTTTCAGTTATGCAGGATGAATAAGTTCTGAAAATCTAATATACAGCATGGTTTGAACATAGTTAATAATACTGTATTGTATATTTAAAATTTGCTAAGAGAGTAGGTCTTAAATGTTCTCACTACAAAAGAGGTAACTATGTGAAGTGATGGATCTATTAATTAGCTTGATGGGTGGTGACCATTTAACAAAGTATACATATAACAAAACATCATGTTGTACATGTGATATTCCGTAGAGTGATGTTATTAAATTTTACACCTGTAGTTGGTTGTTTGCAAGCATTCCAAAGTGTGTGTGTGTGTGTGTGTGTGTATGTATGTGTGTATTTGTCTGATTTTTCCAATTGGATTATAAACTCCTTGAAGATAGAAATTATATTTTGTTTCTTTTCTGACCCTGTTTAGCTTAGTTGGCTCTTGTGATTCTTAGGTAGCCACATAACATTGGCTGTCTCATGCTGGTTAACCAAGTGCTGCATCCCTGATGATGTTGCTCCTAGGTGATGGGACCTCTGGACCTTTGAGCAGAACCAAGGGTCAGATGACAGCCTGCAGGGGCATGAGATGTCACTTGAGTCAGTATCATCTAGTCCGGATCTGTAGGCTTCAAACACATAAGGGAAAATCCTAGGTGCTGGAAATGGAAAAGGTTTGAGGCAAAACCACCTGATGACTCTTCCACTTGCTCTGAGGAAAATCTAAAGCTCTTAAGCCAACCAGACCCTGAACAATTAGTGGGCCTGCAGAGTTACTTTTCTTACCTCATGTCCTATGACTACACCCTTACTCACTTTATATCCACTTGCCTCTTTGCTGTTCTCTGAACACATCTGGCATGCTACTGCCTTGGGGCCTTTGCAGCTGCTGTCCCTTCTCCCTGGAATGTTCTGCCAGATATCCATTTGGTTCTTTCTCTTACCTTCTTCAGATCTTTGCTCCAATGTTACTTTCTCAGAAGACCTTCACTGGCCATCTTAAAGTTGTGACCCTCAACATTCCTTATTTTCCTTCACTGCTTTATTTTTTCTGTAGCATTTATCATTGTCTGACATAATATGTATTTTACTTATTTATTTCCTTCTATCTCTTCATTAGGATGTAAACTGTATATGGACCATGTTTTTTGTCTGTTTTTAAAAGTTGTTATATCCCTGGTGCCATGGTTCTTGGAACATAGTAGGCACTCAATATTTATTGAATGAATAACTTAACAAATAAATGCTGAATAAAGTATACTTACCAATGGCCAGGATATTTCAAGCTGGTAAAGACCCAGTAGGTTGTCGAGGAATCTGACTCCTTTCCTTATACTAGTTTCCTGTTGGTTTCTTTATAGAGTTTTATTTAATCAAATTGTGGTGAAAAGTCTTCTTAATTTCCATGGAGAGATGGCTGTTCAGCTTTCTGGCTTTGTTTTTTCCTATCAAAGGAAACGAATTATAAAGAAGAGGAGTGTTTAGTAGTTCACTGAATCTTATTTCAAGCTCCTGAATGTGACTCCTAGTCTTCTGGAAATTCCTATCTTTCTTGGGAGCAAATTTTATAAAAATAGAGGACTCTTTCTTTGAATTTCAAAGACAAATGAAGGGAGAAGAATTAGACCATTTTAGCTTGTAAAGGTGGGGAAATAACTCTCTGAAGAGGTTGGCGGGATTGGAAGTATAGATGTTTCCCAAAAGAGCTTGGCTGAATTTTTTCAGAGCAAGCATATGGGCGGTGGCTGCATAGACCATTGGACCTACTAGGACAGCATCCGTGGTGTGATTTACAAGCCCCTCAGTGCTCTGCTCAGACACGTAGAGGGATTAGGTATCAAGTGTGGCTGCTTCTATTTCTCAACTGACTCACCACAAACTCATCTGGCTATACCATAAGTGGGAGTAAGATACATAGTGAAAATATCCCATAGCTTTATTATTTTAAAACTACGTTCTGGCAGAAGCTGGGAGACCATTTGGCAATGATGTCAAGGCAGAGATTTCTGGGTTATGTGGGAGGTTGCACTAGATGACCCCTTTAAATCATTGAATCGTGGAGTTGGATCATCTACTTTAACTTAGAAATCATCTAACTCAGATCCCACCCACTGCAAAAGCCCCTCTGTGGTAATCCTGTCTGGTGGCCATGCAGCATTTTCTTATGCAGGGCAAGTGATGAGAAGATCACTACTTCCTGAACTAGTGGGCTTATAAATATAAGGGCATGTCTCTTTAAAATGGGTAAAATTGCCTTCTTTTTAACTTGTACTTGTTGGCTCTCTCAAGCAATGTTGAATAGCTCCTCATTCCACATGACAGCCTTCAGATACTTGCAAAAGCCTCTAACCTTCTATAAGTCTTCTCTAGCAGAGAAGTCCTTATCCTGATCCTCTAGAACTCCAGCTTGCAATGTTCCTCATAATGTGTGGACTGAGCAGTGACAGAGCAGAGAGTTCTATTTCCTTCCTATCTAGATACTACTTCTATTAATTTAACCTAAGGTTGCTTTAGCTTGCTTTTTTTTTTCTTAAAGCAGTTATATTTATTTTTATTTATTTATTTTTTATTATTATACTTTAAGTTCTAGGGTACATGTGCGCAACGTGCAGGTTTGTTACATGTGTATACGTGTGCCATGTTGGTGTGCTGCACACATTAACTGGTCATTTACATTAGGTATATCTCCTAATGCTATCCTCTCTCCTCCCCACACCTCATGACAGGCCATGGTGTGTGATGTTCCCCTTCCTGTGTCCAAGTGTTCTCATTGTTCAATTCCCACCTATGAGTGAGAACATGTGGTGTTTGGTTTTTTGTCCTTGCGATAGTTTGCTGAGAATAATAGTTTCCAGCTTCATCCATGTCCCTACAAAGGACACGAACTCATCCTTTTTAATGGCTGCATGGTATTCCATGGTGTATATGTGCCACATTTTCTTAATCCAGTCTATCATTGATGGACATTTGGGTTGGTTCCAAGTCTTTGCTATTGTGAATAGTGCCACAATAAACATGTGTCTTTATAGCACGTGTGCATATGTCTTTATAGCAGCATGATTTATAATCCTTTGGGTATATACCCAGTAATGCGATGGCTGGGTCAAATGGTATTTCTAGTCCTAGATCCTTGAGGAATTGCCACACTGTCTTCCACAATGGTTGAACTAGTTTACAGTCCCACCAACAGTGTAAAAGTGTTTCTATTTCTCCACATCCTTTCCAGCACCTGTTGTTTCCTGACTTTTTAATGATTGCCGTTCTAACTGGCGTGAGGTGGTATCTCATTGTGGTTTTGATTTGCATTTCTCTGATGGCCAGTGATGATGAGCATTTTTTCATGTGTCTGTTGGCTGCATAAATGTCTTCTTTTGAGAAGTGTCTGTTCATATCCTTTGCCCAGTTTTTGATGGGGTTGTTTGTTTTTTTCTTGTAAATTTGTTTGAGTTCTTTGTAGATTCTGGATATTAGCCCTTTGTCAGATGAGTAGATTGCAAAAATTTTCTCCCATTCTGTAGGTTGCCTGTTCACTCTGATGGAGTTTTTTTTTTGCTGTGCAGAAGCTCTTTAGTTTAATTAGATCCCATTTGTCAATTTTGGCTTTTGTTGCCATTGCTTTTGGTGTTTTAAACATGAAGTCCTTGCCCATGCCTATGTCCTGAATGGTATTGCAATTATAGTTTGCTGTCTTCCTATTATGATTAGAATTAATGAAAGCCCCAGCCATATCTTTCATACGTATTGTTGTTAAAGCTGATGACCTTCATTTTTTCTCCTCATTCACATTTGCTTCTCTAAAACCTACTCATTCTCAAAGGCTCAGGTCAAATGCTTCTTCCAGCAAGTGTCCCACTAGTATTCCCCAACCAGATGTAATTTTCTCTTTACCTGTCCTCCCCTGGCCCTTGTGCTTGATTATAGGCCTAGCACAGTATTCTTTGAATTAAATGTGTGATTTAAATATACTACATCTCTTAGTAGGCTGTGAACTCTGAGGGCAGGGATGGCATGATTCATGTTTGTGTATCATGTCTTATGTGTGGCTGTTCTATCAAAGACTTGGCTTGATTTAGTTACATAAAAGACTCTGCTGCACGGATTGCAGGACCCATCATGTAGGCTCTTTTCATTGGTTTGGGAGGCAAAGAAGGGATTTAGAAACATAGAATCCTGAATTCAGACATGGATTTGAATGATTTTTCTCTCCACTTAGAAGATATTTGACTTTGGGTAAGTTATTAATCTCTGTAAGCCTCAGCTTTCTCATATGTTAAATGGACATGATAAAAAGCACCTAACTTACTAGAGTTCATGAGAGGATTATATGGAATAAGGATACATGTGGCACTCAGTACTGTGTCTGCCACACACTTCAGTGCTCAGGGAAAGCTAGTAGTGGTTATGTTTTTTACTCCTATTTGTAAATAATTGTTTTATTCTTTTGGATTAATCACATGGAATTGTGATTGTCTTCCTGCTCATAGATTGTGAATCCTTGATAGAAGACATCTGGCGTCTGTACCCCTAGTGCCCAGCACAGTGTCCAGAAAATTGTTGCCATCAGTGTTTGTTGAATGAATGCATGAATCTAAGGCTTCTGAACTGCAGCCCCAAGGTACATATGTAAGATGTTGCCTTTACTGGCAGGCATTGCGTTGCTGGGCCTTAAAAATGAATAAGACCAATACTTTCCTTGGCTTTAGGTAGATTATGATCCAGCATGAAAGGCACACTGCAAGTTACTTTTTAAGAGATTGTATTTTAACAGTAGTACTCAGTAAGTGCTCAATTCAAGTTAGGCTCCTACTACCTTAGTAAGTCTCGTAACAAGTTAGCTAATAAAAATTGTGCAAATTCATTTTCTGCTTGGTTCTCAAAGAAAACAGGAGACATGTAGGTGCTAGCCTACATGTTAGGTAGTTTTGATTTGCATTCTTCTAGGAGTTATATGGTTTCAATCTTACATTTAAGTCTATTATCCATTTCAAGTTAATTTTTGTGAGTGGTGTGAGAGAGGGGTTTTGGTATTTAATTGTTGTTTTTAGTGCATTATGAACTTTAAAATAAGCAGAATGAATTAGAATTCCACAATAGAGGATTGAGAATAATAGGAGCAGAAAGGTGGAGTGGAAAAGTTGATGACTAAGGTAGGAGTAGGGAATGGCTTTATGAAGATGAAGTATGAAGTGAGATTTTAAGGACAAGGACAATATTAATCTATTTAAATTCTTATCACTCATTAAAATCCAGGACAGGTGCCTTCTCTGCAATGAAGACATTTGTCTTGCCCCACCTCAAGTGATCTGCCCCTCTTTTGAACTCCATGGTGTTTTCTTTCTTAGGGTCTTACCATCGTCTGTTACAGCCCTGGGTGTACATGAAGTGATCAGCAAATATTGTTACATTGAATCATTGTTATGTGCATAGCTAAGCACCTGCCTCTATCCCTGCCTAATTGTAAGCTCTTTCAGGGCATGAGTTGTGTCTTCACAGTTCTCTAGTGCCTACAACACACCAGGTTCCATGCCAGGCACCCCACAAATCCTTACAGGCAATTGATAAAGAAGATATCATTGAAATTTTAAAGTGAGGAAACCAAGGCTCAAGTCACACAGGAAGTTGAGTAGATGGGCCAAGATTGGAATCTATTTCTATTGGACTTGAAACCTCTGCTCTTAATTCATAGCACACTACATCTGTTTGCACAGTTAGGGAATCTAGTAAAATGCTCAATAGCTATTTGGGATTGAATTTACTGAATGAACTGAATGTGTCTCATTCAGTGGCAAGCCAAACTAGAGCAAAGCCCTACAATAATTGGGTTTGGGGTAGTGATATAGAAAACCAAAAAGACAAACAAAAACAGTTGCCAGGGACACCCAATCAGGCAGCCACCAGCATGTGTCCCTTTTCACACCAATTAGCTGTTTCAGCAGAAACTGGTAACCAGTCTATACAACAAAAGTATTACTTGTTCACTGGGCAGAGAGCACCAAATTGTGACCTGTTGTTTTTGCAAGGGTATTTGTCACTTTGCTTAGATATCTCTCTCTTAAGGAGGGAATGTCTTAAGGAATCCATTGACCAGCCGGCGGCACTAGAAGTGCATGGAATATTTTTCTCCAGTTTGCATCCAGGGTGTTTTCTTTCAGCCTCTGGAATATTTACTTAACCAGGCTAGCTGATTGATCTAGATATTTAGTTATGAAATCATAGCATTACAGTCTTGAAGGAGACATTATAGATTGCATTGTTTCAGCTTTTCATTTTAAGGATGAGAAAACTGGAGCACAGTCTAGTGACACACATGACCCAAGGTTGGATGTGGCCAGAACTAGAATTCAAGTTTCCTTACTCCCAGTCTAGGGCTCTCTCTCTCTCTTTGACTGATGCTACTTAAAAAATCTTTTAAATTGTATCTTAAATTTAATTTTTTCTCCTTCATTGAAGTATAATTGATAAACAAAATTGTATAAATTTAAGGTATACAACCTGATGACTTGATATACATATGTATTGTGAAATGATTATCATTATCAAGTTAATTAAAGCATAGTTACCTTTTTTAGAATTGGACACTGTCACTTGCAGCAACATGGATAGAACTGGAGATCACTATGTTAAGTGAAATAAGCCAGGCATATCGCATATTCTCTTATTTGTGGGATATAAAAATCAAAACGATTGAACACATGGAGATAAAGAGTATTATAAGGATGGTGACCAGAGGCTGAGAAGGATAGTAGAGGGTTGGGGGGAGGTGGAGATGGTTAATGGGTACAAAAATATTTTAAAGAATGCATAATACCTAGTATTTTATAACACATCCAAACAACTATAGTCAAAATAATTTGATTGCGCATTTAAAAATAAATAAAAGAGTATAATTAAATGGTTTGTAACACAAAGAATAAATGCCTGAGGGGATGGATACTCTATTTTCCATGATGTGATTATTATGTCTTGCATGCCTGTACTAAAGTATTTAATATACCCCGTAAATATATATGCCTACTATGTACCCACAAATATTAGAAATAAAAATTGTTAAAGGTTACCTTTTTCTTTTGTGGTGGGAACATTTCAGATTTATTCTCTTAGCAAATTTCTTTTTTTATCAGAATATCAGCAAATTTCGAGTACACACTACAGTATTGCTAAGTACAGTTGCTATGCTCTACATTTAGATCTCCAGAACTTATTAATCTTAGAACTGAAAGTTTGTATTCTTTGACCAATATCTCTCTATTTCTCCACTCCCCAGTCCCCAGCAGCCACCATTCTACTCTCTGTTTCTATGAGTCTGAGTTTTGTAGATTTTACATATAAATGAGTCATACAGTATTCGTCTTTCTCTAACTGACGTATTTCCCTTAGTATAATACCCTCAAGCTTCATCCATGTTGTTGCAAATGGCAAGACATCCTTTTTTATGGAGAATTACAGAACACGCATACACACTCTCTCTCTCACACACACACACACACCACAATTTTTTTCATCCATTCATGCATTGACTCACACTTAGGTTGTTTCCATTTCTTGGCTATTGTGAATAGGGCTGCAATGAACATGAGAGGGCAGACATCTCTTGGGAGATACTGATTTCATTTCCTTCAGATGTACACCCAGAAATGGGATTGCTGCATCATATGGTAGTTCTATTTTTAATTTTTGACGAACTTCCATACTGTTTTACATAATGGCTTTACTAGTTTACATTCCCACCAACAGTATACAAGGATTCCTTTTTGTCCATATCCTCCCCAACACTTGTTATCTCCTATTTCTTTGACAGTAGCCATCCTAACAGGTGCTAGCTCATTGTAGTTTTGATTTGCATTCTTCTAGGAGTTCTATGGTTTCAGTCTTATGTTTAAGTTTATTATCTGTTTCAAGTTAATTTTTGTGAGTGGTGTGAGAGAGGAGTTTTGGTATTTGTTTAATCATTGCTTTTAGTGCTTTTTTCTCTTAGGAATGCAAGTTACTTTTTAAGATATTGTATTTTAACAGTAGGTACTCAGTAAATGCTCAATTCAAGTTAGGCTCCTACTGCCTTCGTAAGTCTTGTAGTAAGTTACCTAATAAAAATGGTGTAAATTCGTTTTCTGCTTGGTTCTCAAAGAAAACAGGAGACATGTCAGCTTCTTAATGACCTTACAGCTTTTTTAAGGAACGATGAAATACATAACAGAAACAACAGAAGAACATTTGTATATGCTGACATCAGAAAGCAAAATGCACACAGTTCAGCCAGAGTACATGAAAATCAACAGTAGAAAGAAGGGTTTGTCATTGAGCGATGATTAGAGAAGATAAGTTTTGAATTGGCCTTTCAAGGAGTTGATGGTTAGGAATTGTTGGGTTTGAACTCCAAGGGAGAAGAAGAAATAAGGAAGTGTCTAAGGAGTGAGAAAATAGAATGGTCACAACCTGGGATCCTGCAATTCAGGGAGGGCATTGGTGGTGCTGAGGGGGACCTAGCTACCCTTTAGGGGTGTTTAGGGGCTTGTTGGGATGCGGTGCACAGGAAATCTGAGAGAGAAAAATGTTGGGTACTGTGTATTGGGAGAAAGTGAGGTGAATGAAAGCAACATTACCAGTAGGATATGACAATGGGCATAGAATGGTGGTGCCAGGCATGGAGGAAAAGAGTCATGATATGATGGAGAGAGTCTGTTCAGTTGAATTTGATTTGGCAAGCATCCACCAAATATTTACCTGAAGTATTCTAGGTGATACAATGAATAAGGCATGAACCTTTTCTTGAAGAAATGTGTATTAGTTTTGTGTTGCTGTAAAGGAGTGCCTGAGACTGGGTAATTCATTTAAAAAAAAGAGGTTTATTTGGCTCATGGTTCTGCAGGCTGTACAAGCAGCATGATGCCAGCATCTACTGTCTTTCTGGTGAGACCCTCAGGAAGCTTACAGTCATGGCAGAAGGCAAAGGGAGAACAGGTACACCACATAGCAAGAGAGGGAGCAAGAGAAAGAGGAGGAGGTGCCAGTCTCCTTTAAACAACAGCTCTCACATGAAGTAACAGAATGAGAACTCATTCATTACCTGGGAGGGCACCAAGCCATTTATGAAGGATGTGCTCCCATGACCCAAACACCTCCCACTAGGCTTCACCTCCAACATTGGGGATCACATTTCAGCATGAAATTTGGAGGGGACAGACATCCAAATCATACCATTTTACCCCTAGCCCACCAAATCTTGTGTTCTTTTCACATTGAAAAATATAATCATCTCTTCCCAACAGCCCCAGAAAGTCTTAACTCGTTCCAACATCAAGTCCAAAGTCCAAAGTCCAAAGTCTCTCATGAGACTCAAGACAAGTTTGTTTCACCTATGAGCTTGTAAGATACAAAACAAGTTATTTACTTCCAAGATATAATGGTGGCATAGGCATTGGGTAAACATTCCCACTTCTTGGCGGGGTGTGGTGGCTCACGTCTGTAATCCCAGCACTTTGGGAGGCCAAGACAGGTGGATCACAAGATTAGGAGTTTGAGACCAGCCCGGCCAACATGATAAACCCTGTCTCTACTAAAGATACAAACAATTAGTTGAGCGTGGTAGTGCATGCCTGTAATCCCAGCAACTCAGGAGGCTAAGCAGGAGAATTGCTTGAACCCAGGAGGTGGAGGTTGCAGTGAGCCAAGATCACGCCACTGCACTCCAGCCTGGGTGACAGGGTGAGACTCCATCTCAAAATAAATAAATAAATAAATAAATAAATAAATAAAAATTCCCATTCCAAAAGGGAGTAATTGGCCCAAAAAAGGGGCAATAGGTCCCACACAAGTCTGAAACCCAGTAGGGCAGGCATTAAACCCTAAAGCTTCAAAATAATCCTTAACTCCATGTGCCACATCTAGGGCACACTGATGCACAGGGTGGGCTCCCAAGGCCTGGGGCAGCTCTGCACCTGTGGCTTTGCAGGGTGCAGCCCCTGTGACTGCTCTTGTGGGTTAGAATTGAGTGCCTGTGGCTTTTCCAGGCTCAGAATGTAAGTTTCTGGTGGCTCCACCACTTTCAGGTCTGGAGGGCAGTGGCCCCATTTCCCACAGCTCCACTAGGCAGTGCCCCAGTGCAGACTCTATGTTGGGGATCTCCAGCCCAATATTTCTCCTTGGAAATTCCCTAGTAGAGTGTCTCTGTGGGAGCTCTGCACCTGTGGCAAGCTTCTGCTTGGGCACTTGGGCTTTCCCATACATCCTCTGAAATCTAGGTGGAAGTTGCCAAGCCTCCTTAATGCTTGCATTCTGTGCACCTGCAGGCTTAACACCATGTGGACACCTCCAAGACTTATGGCTTGCACTCTCGGGAGCAGGGCCCAAGCTGTACCTGGGGCCCTTAGAGCCCCAGTTGGAGCCAGAGCAGCCTGAATGCAGGGAGCAGTGTCCTGAGGCTTCATGGCACAGCAGTGTCCTGGGCCTAGCCTTTGAAACCATTCTTTCCTCCCAGGCCTCTGGGCCTGTGATGGGAGGAGCTGTCCTGAAGACTTCTCAGATGCCTTTGGAACTTTTTTCCTCATTGTGTTGACTATTAGAAATTTATTTCCATTTAGGCATTCAAATCTGTTTAGCAAGTGGTTGCTCTGCAGCCTGCTTAGATTCCTCTCCTGAAAAGCCTCTTTCCTTCTGTACTACAGGGCCAGGTAGCAAATTTTCTGATTTTTTATGCTCTGATTTCCTTTTAATTATAAGTTCCAACTTTAAGTCACTTCTTTGCTCCCATATCTGATCACAGCCTGTTAGAAGCAGCCACACCACATCTTGAATGCTTTGCTCCTTAGAAATTTCTTCTACCAGATACCCTAGGTCATCACTCTTAAGTTCATGCTTCCTTAGATCCCTAGCAGCCAAGCTCTTTGTTACAGTGTAACAAGGGTGACCTTTGCTCCAGTTCCCAATAAGTTTCTCATTTCCATTTGAGACCTCATCAGCCTGGGCTTCACTGTTCATATTTCGATCAGTATTTTGGTCACAACCACTTAGCAAGTCTTGGAGAAGTTCCAAACTTTCCCTCATCTTCCTGTCTTCTTCTGAGACCTCCAAATTATTCTAGTCTCTGCCCATTACCCAGTTCCAAAGCTGTTTCCACATCTTCAGTTATCTTTATAGCAACACCCCACTCTCAGTACCAATTTCCTGTATTAGTACATTTTGCATTGTTATAAGAAATAATAAAAGACTGGGTAATTTATAAAGAACAGAGGTTTATTTTGGATCATAGCTCCTCAGATTGTACAAGAAGTGTGATGCCAGCATCTACTTCTGGTGAAAGCATTAGGAAGCTTTTAGTCATGGTGGAAAGTGAAGGGCAAACAGGCATGTCACATGGCAGGAGAGAGAGCAAAAGAGAGAAGGAAGAGGTTCTAGTCTCTTTTAAACAACCAGATCTCACATGACCTCATGGAGTGAGAACTCACTCATTACCACAAGGACAGCACCAAGGCATTCATGAAGAATCTGCCTCCATGACCCAAATACCTCCCACTAGGCCCCACCTCCAACACTGGGGATCACACTTTAACGTGAGATTTGGAAGAGACACACACCCAAATCATATCAAAATGTATTTGTTAAGCTTCTATTAAAATAATGTAGGAGAAGAAAAGATAATGCATACCAAGTAAATGAGCAAGGAGAGATCAGATTATAAATCACTTTTGTATATATCATCTGTATTTATCTCTAAGAAACTTTAGAATTTTTAAACTTTGGAATTTTTTCTTCAGCTTTTATTTTAGCTTTAGAGGGTACATGTGTAAGTTTGTTACATAGATATATTGTGTGACATTGAGGTTTGGGGTATGAATCTCATCATCCGGGTGTTGAGCTTAGTACCCAATAGGAAGTTTTTCAATCTACACTCCTTTCCCTCCTTCCCCCCTCTAGTGGTCCCCAGTGTATATTGTTCCCATCTTTATGTCCATGTGTACTCAGTGTTTAGCTCCCACTTATAAGGGAGAACATGTGGTATTTGGTTTTCTGTTTCTGCATTAATTTGCTTAGAATAATGGCCTCTAGCTGCATCCATGTTGCTGCAAAGGACATGATTTTGTTCATTTTTTATGGCTGTGTAGTATTCCATGGTGTATATGTACTACATTTTCTTTATCCAATCCACCATTGATAGGAATCTAGGTTGATTCCATGTCTTTGCTATTGTGAATAGTGCTGCAATAAACATATAAGTGCATGTGTCTTTTTGGTAGAAGACTTTATTTTCTTTTGGGTATGTACCCAGTAATGGGATATAGCTCTGTTTTAAGTTCTTTGAGAAATCTTCAAACTGCTTAACATGGTGGTTGAATTAATTTATATTCCAACAACAGTGTATAAGTATTCTCTTTTCTCCACAGCTTTGCCAGCATCAGTTATTTGTTGACTTTGTAATAATAGCCATTCTGACTGGTGTGAGATTGTATCTTACTGTGGTTTTGATTTGCATTTCTCTGATGATTAATGATGAGCATTTTTTCATGTTTGTTGGCTGGCTGCTTGTATGTCTTCTTTTGAAAAGTGTTTGCTCATGTCCTTTGCCCATTTTTTAATGGTGTTATTTGTTTTTCTCTTGTTGATTTAAGTTCCTTATAGATATTGAATATTGGACCTTTGTTGGATTAATAGTTTGCAAACATTTTCTCCCATTTTGTAGGTTTTCCATTTACTCTGTTGGCAGCTTCTTTTGCTGTGCAGAAGCTCTTTAGTTTGATTAAGTTCCACTTATTAATTTTTGTTTTTTAAACTGGATTTTTAAACCCCATTTTACAGATGAGAAAACTGAGACTTAAAGAGACAATTTTTTTTAAGATCATAAAATTGGTAAGTGGTGAAGGCAGGTCTTAAATACAAGTCTTTTTAAAATTTTAAATCTCAGCTCCATGTATGTAATTGGTCAGTCATTGTGCTTGATGTGAAATATACAACTGTGAATAAGATGCAATTTCTGTCTTCTGGGACCTTATTGCTTGATGGGGAACAGATGGGTTTAAAATTTACTTCAATGCAATTGGATAAGCTGTATGCTGATGATAGGTGCAGAAGGTGCTGCCAGTCCCAAGAATGGGTAGGATTTTGGCAGACAAAGATCAGGACAGCATTTAAGTGGAAGAAATTGTATAAGCAATGACATGGAGGCTAGGAAGTTGTCCTGTTAAGTCTAGGGGCATTGTTGGAAACTGAGTTGGAAATGTACACTGAAGCCAGAGCATGGAGGGCTTCTATGAGCATTCAACCAACACTTATTTATTGGATGTACATCATGACAAGATATTGTCTGAAATGCAAGAGTACAGCAGCAAACAAGACAAACAAAATCCTTGTTCTTATGGGCCTTACATTCCAGTAGGGAGAAAAAGATAATAAATGAGTAGCATAAAAACAAGGTATCAAATATGAAAAGTGTTAAGAACATTGGCAGCCCAAATGAGGAATATATGGCAGAGGCTGATTGGGGTGATACTGTTTTAGAATAAATGCCAGAGAAAGCTTCTCTCATGAGGTGACTTTTTAACTGAGACCTGAATGAAATAAGGATTGAGCCACACCAAGATCGAGGAGAAGACTATTCTGATCAAAAGAAATAGCTGGTTCAAAGGTCTCCAGGTGGGGATCAGCTTGTCCTGCTAGAATCATGGAAAGAAGGCCAGAGTGATTAGAAAACAGTGTTACAGAGGACAATGGTGAAAGATGAGGCTTTGCAGGGCCCCATCCTATAGGAAGGTCCTGAGAACAAAGTTGGATTTTATTCTCAATGTGGAGGGAAACTACTGGGAATTTCAAGTAGGGAGTGGCACAGTGTGGTCTACCTTTTTAAAAGGGATGGAGAGTCCCATCAGGAAGCTGTGTTCTAGGAGAGGCGACCTGGACTGGGATGATAGGAGTAGAGATGAAAATAATCATGGATTTGGGCTGTTTTGTATTTTGAGATAGAAAAGAAAGGACTTGGCATGTAGATGATGCACTGAATGTTGAGCAGCTTCCAGATTTTGAGTTCTTTCAACCTGATTCTCCACCTTCTGATTTAGTTTGCTGGGGAGAGTTTAAATTATAGAGAATATTTGTGAAGGAGACTCATCTTACACATGAACACATATGTCATTTAAACAGCAGCCAACATATGGGCGTTCCTGTTCATCTTGAGGCTCAGGACAAGCCATGGCCCTTTGCATTTCTCTCTCCCCCAGGATCACAGTCCTAGCTTAGATGTCTTTCTTCTAAGTCCTTCTTAGGACTCTTTCTCAGTCCTTCTAGGTATGGCTACTTACTCCCTTGGTGTCATAACAGTATTTTTTTTGTACTTATGACATTGTGCCTTGCATAATGGTTGTTTGCTGTATATATTTGTCTTACTATATTTTTATTTCCTTCAGGAAAGCAGCTGTTGTTATGAGTTATTATATTCTTCCTATGGTAAATACAATCCGATGGCCCTCAGCATCCATTCCTATCTCCTTCTATATTTCCTAGACTTCTTTGCAGCTAGAGTTCTAGATGTGAATTAATGTTTTTCAAATTAGGCATATTTGCATGATATTTGGAAGGTGAAAGTGAGTTAGAGACAATCATACCAAGATTTTGGCTATTTTTTTTTTTTTTTTTGCAAATAAGGTTATAGAGACATGTTGATAGGCAATTTTGGCAGCAATGTCAGAGGCTTCTGAATCACATGTTTCTGATTTTTGGATTGCAAGTCTGATGATGTATTGAACTCAACAGTCCCAGGGATTGATTTCTAATTTCTAATAATTCAGCCCTTATTGTTCTAGGCGGTAAAGCCCTTATTGTTTAAAATACCTAAAAATGTTACTGTTTCATTCCTTGAGCTATAACTAAATGAGGAGTTAATTCAGTCTCTCGTTTGTCCCTTTGGTTTATATGCAGTAGATGTCCAATTAATGTCCAGTTGAATTTATTACAAAGCCAGACTTATTTCCTCCATCTGTCCACTTATTCAAAAACAATGGGTACCACTAGACATCACTGGCTCTATTAAGTGCTGAGAAGTACAAGGCTGAGTAAGATATGGTCTTATTCCCAGTTTTCCAGGAGAGAAAATTACCATAGAGTGTGGGCCAAATGATATAACAGAAGTGAGTGTGAACTTAGAGAAAGCAGAGTTTGGAGTGTCCAGAAAGGCTGCTTAGAAGAGGTGATGTTTTAGTTGGGACCCAGAGGATGCCTAGGTTTTTGTCAGGCAGAAAATAGCGGGGAGGTATTCCATGCTGATGGGATGGCATATTCAAAGACATGAATTCATGAATGATCAAGTGTACCAAGAAAAGGCCAAGTCCTTGGTGTGGCTGGAGCATTGGATGCTCCTGGGAGGGGCTTCTCATGCAAGTAGGCTGGGTAGGTCGTCTGATCAGATAGTGAGGCCTATGTGCCACATTGAGGGATGTAAATTTTTTTCTCAAGTCACTGGGGAGCCACTGAGGAAAAGGGCCATTAAGGCAGTGGAGATGGAGACGTGAGAAGAGATTCAAAAGTTATGGGGATGTAGAGTTGGGAAGACTCAATGACCATTTGAATGTGGTGGTGAGGGAGTGGTAAAGGTAAAATATGACTCAGTAGAGGGAGGAGGAGCTGAAAATTATATTTAGATAAGTTTCATTTTGACTCTTTATTATTTGTTTTGTATTGATTCTTATTTTTTTTCAGTGCCCAGGAACTCAGGGAACAAAGACATTTTAGAAGTCAAGAAATAAGGTGTTATTTTTGGAAAATGACTCAAAAGTGAAAATAGTACAACCCCACAGTGAAGAAAGGAGTCTTGAAAGTCATTGCTCATCAATTATTTATTAGATATTTTAATACAATTCATAATCTGCACATAGATTTTCTTGAGAAGAGTTTTCAGGTCTTAGGAGCTATGAATCAATAGTCTTGATCCCCTGGAATTTGCAAACATATGACATATGCTTTCTCTCTATTTTATATAATCAGAAACTAGAAAGGTATTGAATTGGAATGGGTCCATTCAGCTCTAGTGATAGGCACTAATGGACAGTCCTTCTGGTGTGGAATAAGAGCCTGGCATGGGAGATGTAGTAAACATCAGAGATGCACTCTATGTTCTCGGCTCTTGTAGCAGCCTTGAACTGAGTTTCATTCTAGTCTAGACTATGAGGCTTGAAATTCCTGATGTTTTATCCACAGGAGCCAAAGCTCACGAAACCTAGGGTTCCTTGAGCAGTGGAGATGTAGTATAATCCTTGGATGTAATGTAAATCTTCAGAATATCTTTTCTGTTTCTGAACTTTAGGGAGAAGTGTTCTACCTTTCAATGATTCAACCGGGTCTCATCTACACAGAGGGCAAAGCAGGAAATGATTTAGATACCCAAACTGATCAACATTAAGATATGATTATTTCACCCAATTTACCACCTAGATTTCACTGAATCAGAAAACCCTAGAATTGCTGCTCAAAGAACCAAAAAGCCCTTATGTGAATGCTAGTACTCAAAAACATCCTTGTAGGGAGATACAGCAGAGGATAGAGGGAAGAAATACATTCTCAATCTCTTAAATCGAATTGAAGGTGAACTCGACATATAGATTTCTTTTTTGGCTTTGTGTTGCTTTACCTCTGGTGCTCACATAGCCTAGTACTGGTAGGATTTCTGCTCTTGCACATAGTCATAGAGGGGGTTGGGAACAGTAGCTCCCTTGGTAGGGTGACCACGCTGTTCTCTGCTTTGGGGACTCCCACTGCTCTGGGTTGGATAGAAGGATGGTTCAGTGTGTCTTTTCTGTGAGCCTTGGCTCTGGTCATCCTCTTTCATGTGGAATTTTTCTCTGTTAGGACAGCTTCTCTGGGTCACTTGGGATTTTTGATTCTGAGATCCTTGATACCTCTCTTTCTCCTCATAGTTTTGTCTATTATGTTGTTGCTGATGGTTTTGATCCTCTTCATGGGTTTGCCTGTCTCGTCTCTGATGGTTCTGCTCATCTTCATGGGTTTGCATGTCTCGTCTCTGATGGTTCTGCTCGTCTTTATGGGTTTGCCTGTCCCGTCTCTGACGGTTCTGCTCGTCTTCGTGCGTTTGCCTGTCTCGTCTCTGACGGTTCTGCTTGTCTTCATGGGTTTGCCTGTCTTGTCTCTGAAGGGTCTGCTTGTCTTCATGGGTTTGCCTGTCTCGTCTCTGACGGTCCTGCTCGTCTTCATGGGTTTGCCTGTCTCGTCTCTGATGGGTCTGCTCGTCTTCATAGGTTTGCCTGTCTCGTCTCTGATGGTTCTGCTCGTCTTCATGGGTTTGCCTGTCTCGTCTCTGACGGCTCTGTTCATCTTCATGTGTTTGTCTGTCTCGTCTCTGATGGTTCTGCTCATCTTCATGGGTTCGCCTGTCCTGTGTCCCACGTGGACCTTCCTGACCCTCATGGCTGTGTCTATCCCAACTTTGATGGCCCTGCTCTTCCTCTGCCCAGTGGCTCAGCCCCTCACCATGACTCTGCCTGGTCTGGGCCTGTCTGTGGCCCTGCTCACTACTGCATGATTGCCAGTCTCTCCCTTTGTGACAAAGTGGTCTTTCTTGTTGGATTTGTGCTAAGAGTTTGTGTTGGTGGTGTTGGCTATCCTCTTCAGGCTCCCATACCTGGTGGCTGTTCTGCTGTGAGTCCCTAGACTGGAATCCCTGTCCCTGGTTTTGGTACCCTTCCTGTCCTGGAGTCTGTTGACTTAGCCTCCCTAATCTTCCTGATTGTTCAACATAAGAGGCTTTTCTTGTTCCTTTAGTCCCTTGGAAGTACTTATTTTGCCCTTGTATTTCCCCAGTCTGTGATTGAATATAGTGGGAACTCTGGCCTTGTCTGTCTGTCTGACCATAATGATAGCTCTGGCCTTGTCTGTCTGTCTGACCGTAATGGGAACTCTGGCCTTGTCTGTCTGTCTGACCATAATGGGAACTCTGGCCTTGTCTGTCTGTCTGACCATAGTGGGAACTCTGGCCTTGTCTGTCCATCTGACCATAGTGGGAACTCTGGCCTTGTCTGTCCATCTGACCATAGTGGGAACTTTGGCCTTGTCCGCCTGGGTGACCATAATGATAACTCTGGTCTTGTCTGTCTGTCTGACCATAGTGGGAACTCTGGCCTTGTCTGTCTGGCTGACTGTAGTGGGAACTCTGGCCTTGTCTGTCTGTCTGACTGTAGTGGGAACTCTGGCCTTGTCTGTCTGTCTGATCATAATGATAACTCTGGTCTTGTCTGTCCATCTGACCGTAGTGGGAACTCTGGCCTTGTCTGTCTGTCTGACCACAGCCTAATTCCTGACCCAGCCTCTCAGACTGTCCACAATAAGAGCCTGATTTCTGTTGATTTGTCTGGTTAAAGCGAGAGGCTTGTCCAAGTGTTTCAGATTGTTGTGCAAGTCTTTCAGACTGACCATAATGAGAATCCTGAACTGGTTTTCCACACCGATTTAAGGCAAAGACATGTCCCTGCCATTTAGCCTGGCCACTGGTAGATTTGTGACTCACTTTTTTACCAGAGCTGGGGTCTTGACTTTGTCTCTCCGACTGATCAAAGCTGAAATCCTTGTCTCGTCTCTCAGATTGATTGTGGTGAGAATCTCTGTCTTGTCTCTCAGGCTGACCATGGTGGGAATCTCTGTCTTGTTTCTCAGACTGACCATGGTGAGAATCTCTGTCTTGTCTCTCAGGCTGCCCATGGTGGGAATCTCCATCTTGTCTCTCAGGCTGACTGTGGTGGGAGTTCTGCCTTTCTTCCTCGTGCCTCTGTCTGTGTTGTCTGCCTGTGTTTCCTGGGAACTTACGGTCTTGTGCTCCTTCCTGCCCCCTTTCTTGCTGTGAGGTCCTGCCTCCATGTGACTTATTGTCTAGCTTACGATAGCAGGCTTGGACCAACTGGAACACCAACAAGAGGTACTCATGAAAATCAACATGTCCATCTCGGTCTTGATCTAAGAGGTTCAAGATGGTTTCCACAGTCTCTGGGTTATTTGGTCTCTGTTAGGAGATAAAACAAAGAGCAAAATCAGATGCTGTCCTGTGCATACTAAGATGTGTATCAGTGTTCATGCCCCAATCCATTTGGTGCTGCATGGACCTTCCTAGTTTGAAAAACCATTAATCTGAAGTGGTGTGGACTTGGCGCTAGTCTTTGATCAGCTGGTTCTCAGAACCTTGCTGGATCAATGGGAGCATGACCATAGGGAGTAGATACATTTATTTAAAATCAGCTCCATTAGTAATTAATTTGATTAATTTCAAAGTTATCCCATTCCATCACAGGCTATATCCTAGTTGTTTACCCCCTTTTTTTTACTCACTGCACTGTGAGATCCTAGAAGGAGGGGGAGCTGATTTTATTCATGTTTGTATTCCTTGTGCCTAGGGGCATAGAGCAGGTGCTCAGTGACTCTTTATTGGTTGAATGAATGAATACATGAAAAGATGTGCGGATAGCACTAAATGAATACATGAAAAGATGTGTAGATAGCACTAAATATAGAAATCAAGGTATGAATCTTAGGTTTTCTTCTGAGAAATTATTCCCTGTTACCTTGAAGTTATACTCTCTCCTGTTCAAATTCAGATACAAGGAGGTGTGTGTGTGTGTGTGTGTGTGTGTGTGTGTGTGTGTATGCTGGGAGAGAACTACTAAGAAGCTGCCTGAAATTCCTTTTGTTACAGGGCAGAGCAAGCCCAAATAAAACAAAGCATCCGACCCTGGTGCAGGTGTCAGAGTCATTCACACTTGATCTCATGGGGCTATGTGTCTGTGTATCTTACCCGGAGGATGTCTCCAAACTCAGCCAAGAGCAGTTGTTTCAACTCTTCCTTGCATAGTAAGGCACAGTCCCCATTCCCTTTGGCATATTTGTAGAATACGTCAATCACACTGAGTATGCTATTCAGGAGTTGAGCCATTTTGACAAGTACAGGCGAACCTAAAAGAAGAAACAAGATTTCTCCTGTCATTAGGAAAATGACCATGAGACAGCATTTCCAGAGGGGAAGTGACCCCTCTGGATCTGGGAAAAAGTTTAAGAAGTGAGAGACCCCCTTCTTAGCTGTACCCCTCCCTTGCCCTGACTCACAGTCGGGGACCAAATATCATTGCTATAGTGGGAGATGGTGCAAACTTGGTTCCCGTGCTATAAAAAGAGACAATTTCTTAAAAAACAAAAAATGCATTGCAGGTGTTTTACATATCCCATCCTCTACTCCAGGCAGGATTCACCTGATAGAAAATCTCATATTAGAACAAAAGGAGGGGAGGCCAGGAAGCCCAATAGAGGCAGGAACAGAAGCCAGCATAGTAGGGCATAATTTTCAACTAACAACTAGCAGACTGGAGGGGGCACTAAATAGATCCCACTGAACAGGTTTCAGTCTTGTAACGAGCCTTTCTTAAGCAAGGAAGAAGGCTGAAAGTCTCTCTTCACGGTCTAAGGAAGCTTTCTGGGAGTCTAAATTCCAGCAAATGCTTCTGGCCTGGATGATTTGGGGACATGCTTATAAAATGAATTCAATGAATATGAAAGCTGTTACAGACAAAAATAGCAAGTGGGTACATAGCCAAATTAAGGGCACAGGTTATAGGAGGTATATATAATCAGTTAGGTCCACATTGGCCATGCTGGGAGACTTGGGTCTTTTGGGATCTAAATCTCAATTACATTTTTTTCTTGTGGTATGAAAATTCCAGTTAGTGGGTTTATAGGCCTCCAAACTGAAGCCCTATCTGCAGAGCATGTTGAATTGCCAAAAGCATACAAACAGTGATGTCTATAAGAATAAGTAACAAATAATGGATCACATGGGACAAGCTGGGTCCCTTGTTGTAATTCAATGCAATGAGACTTGAGCATTGCTAGGCCCATGGTCCAGAGCCTTGGCCCTAAACTATTAGGTCTTTCCTAACTTGCACAAAAAGTAAATGCTCCACTATGGGAGACTAAGCTATTCATCAATTGTTCTAGCCTTCAGTTTTGGGATGCCTAGGACACATTGAAGTGAAGGCATTTGCATTTTACAGGCACAGAAGTAGTCCACCCCAGCTATTGTCATATTCTCAGAGCCAGAAAAATGAAGCGGAAGGTAACCAAGGCTATTACCCATAGGAATTAAGTCTCAGACCTCCCCAGCCTGGTGCATTATAGGGCTCTTGAGAGCCTTGTAGATACTACCAATGCTCCCCTATGCATGTCTTACCTGCTTGAGGAGGAAGGAACAGAAGATTCAGGAGTCAGAGAGGATATTAGAGACCTAAAAACTCATCCTATTTATAGGGGTTTTAATTATCCTACCAGGCCATCCCAGGAGACACCCATTCTGTGGCAAAGCCTGAATCACTCTGGTCCCAGCCCAGCTCAGCCCAGCTTGACCTCTCCCTCTGCAAACTGTTTGGTTTATTTACTTCCCCCACTTGCTCATGAACCTGTTTGTCACTACAGTAGGTGACACTGTTTAAGTTCCAGCCCCATTTAATTAAGAGAATGTGTGTGTATGTGTATGTATTTGTGCTGTGAGGGTCCCAAAAGACAGAGGTGTTGGCTGAGTTCATCCTTAATATATGTCACTTGCCAATACTAATAGAGGGCAACAGTCAGCTCATACTGAAGAAGGATATCTATGTGGTCACTTACAAACATATGTCAAAGTTGGAACTAGAGATTCTATTTATTTGGCCAGAATATAGTTCCTTGAAGAGGTTTCTTTTAGACTAACCTTTTTCTTGTGCTGGTAGATATTTGGATATTAACCTATTAACTTATTTTGAATTACTATTATTTTTTCATTTAACAGCTCCACAGGCTAGTTGGGAGAAGTAGATACATGGTCAGTTTTGGGGATGAGGGGCACCAATGGTGGAACTTCTACCACTTAAGCCTTCTAAGACTTACTACTAAAAAGTTTGAGTTGAGGGACAACATGGAAGTTTATGATATCTGTGAGAGAGAAATGCTGCTAGAGACCCCAGCTTCTGTTCATTTCCCATCTCCGTGTCCTTGGATGCCAGCACAGTGTCTTGAGCATGGGAAATTCTTAGTAAATATTTTTGGGGTAAATGAATTATTGGATTTGGAAGCATTGAAGAATCTTATGTAAGGTGCAAAAAGCTGTAGACTCACCTGTATTTCTATGTTTGTCTCACATCTAGATCCCTGTTTGGACTTTTTCCTATGTAACCATCAGCCAATCCATTATTATTATTATTATTTTTTTAAAATAAAATTCTATTTTCATTTATTTTTATTGTGGTAAAATATACAAAATATACAGTTTATCATTTTAACTTAAGGTGTACATTTCAGTGGGACTTAGTACATTCACATTTTTGTGCAGCCATCACACTATCTTCTCCAGAACTTTTTCCTCTTATTTTCTCTTTTTTTTTTCTTTTATTATTATTATTATTATACTTTAGGTTTTATGGTACATGTGCGCAATGTGCAGGTAAGTTACATATGTATACATGTGCCATGCTGGTGCACTGCACCCACTAACTCGTCATCTAGCATTAGGTATATCTCCCAATGCTATCCCTCCCCCCTCCCCCCACCCCACAACAGTCCCCAGAGTGTGATGTTCCCCTTCCTGTGTCCATGTGTTCTCATTGTTCAATTCCCACCTATGAGTGAGAATATGCGGTGTTTGGTTTTTTGTTCTTGCGATAGTTTACTGAGAATGATGATTTCCAATTTCATCCATGTCCCTACAAAGGACATGAACTCATCATTTTTTATGGCTGCATAGTATTCCATGGTGTATATGTGCCACATTTTCTTAATCCAGTCTATCGTTGTTGGACATTTGGGTTGGTTCCAAGTCTTTGCTATTGTGAATAATGCCGCAATAAACATACGTGTGCATGTGTCTTTATAGCAGCATGATTTATAGTCCTTTGGGTATATACCCAGTAATGAGATGGCTGGGTCGAATGGAATTTCTAGTTCTAGATCCCTGAGGAATCGCCACACTGACTTCCACAAGGGTTGAACTAGTTTACAGTCCCACCAACAGTGTAAAAGTGTTCCTATTTCTCCACATCCTCTCCAGCACCTGTTGTTTCCTGACTTTTTAATGATTGCCATTCTAACTGGTGTGAGATGGTATCTCATTGTGGTTTTGATTTGCATTTCTCTGATGGCCAGTGATGGTGAGCATTTTTTCATGTGTTTTTTGGCTGCATAAATGTCTTCTTTTGAGAAGTGTCTGTTCATGTCCTTCGCCCACTTTTTGATGGGGTTGTTTGTTTTTTTCTTGTAAATTTGTTGGAGTTCATTGTAGATTCTGGATATTAGCCCTTTGTCAGATGAGTAGGTTGTGAAAATTTTCTCCCACTTTGTAGGTTGCCTGTTCACTCTGATGGTAGTTTCTTTTGCTGTGCAGAAGCTCTTGAGTTTAATTAGATCCCATTTGTCAATTTTGGCTTTTGTTGCCATTGCTTTTGGTGTTTTAGACATGAAGTCCTTGCCCATGCCTATGTCCTGAATGGTAATGCCTAGGTTTTCTTCTAGGGTTATTATGGTTTTAGGTCTAACATTTAAGTCTTTAATCCATCTTGAATTGATTTTTGTATAAGGTGTAAGGAAGGGATCCAGTTTCAGCTTTCTACATACGGCTAGCCAGTTTTCCCAGCACCATTTATTAAATAGGGAATCCTTTCCCCATTTTTTGTTTTTGTCAGGTTTGTCAAAGATCAGATGGTTGTAGATATGTGGCATTATTTCTGACGGCTCTGTTCTGTTCCATTGATCTATATCTCTGTTTTGGTACCCGTACCATGCTGTTTTGGTTACTGTAGCCTTGTAGTATAGTTTGAAGTCAGGTAGTGTGATGCCTCCAGCTTTGTTCTTTTGGCTTAGGATTGACTTGGCGATGCGGGCTCTTTTTTGGTTCCATATGAACTTTAAAGTAGTTTTTTCCAATTCTGTGAAGAAAGTCATTGGTAGCTTGATGGGGATGGCATTGAATCTGTAAATTACCTTGGGAAGGATGGCCATTTTCATGATATTGATTCTTCCTACCCATGAGCATGGAATGTTCTTCCATTTGTTTGTATCCTCTTTTATTTCCTTGAGCAGTGGTTTGTAGTTCTCCTTGAAGAGGTCTTTCACATCCCTTGTAAGTTGGATTCCTAGATATTTTATTCTCTTTGAAGCAATTGTGAATGGGAGTTCACTCATGATTTGGCTCTCTGTTTCTCTGTTATTGGTGTATAAGAATGCTTGTGATTTTTGCACATTGATTTTGTATCCTGAGACTTTGCTGAAGTTGCTTATCAGCTTAAGGAGATTTTGGGCTGAGACAATGGGGTTTTCTAGATATACTATCATGTCATCTGCAAACAGGGACAATTTGACTTCCTCTTTTCCTAATTGAATACCCTTGATTTCCTTCTCCTGCCTAATTGCCCTGGCCAGAACTTCCAACACTATGTTGAATAGAAGCGGCGAGAGAGGGCATCCCTGTCTTGTGCCAGTTTTCAAAGGGAATGCTTCCAGTTTTTGCCCATTCAGTATGATATTGGCTGTGGGTTTGTCATAAATAGCTCTTATTATTTTGAGATACGTCCCATCTATTCCTAATTTATTGAGAGTTTTTAGCATGAAGCGTTGTTGAATTTTGTCAAAGGCCTTTTCTGCATCTATTGAGATAATCATGTGGTTTTTGTCTTTCGTTCTGTTTATATGCTGGATTACATTTATTGATTTGCGTATATTGAACCAGCCTTGCATCCCAGGGATGAAGCCCACTTGATCATGGTGGATAAGCTTTTTGATGTGCTGCTGGATTCTGTTTGCCAGTATTTTATTGAGGATTTTTGCATCAATGTTCATCAAGGATATTGGTCTAAAATTCTCTTTTTTTGTTGTGTCTCTGCCAGGCTTTGGTATCAGGATGATGCTGGCCTCATAAAATGAGTTAGGGAGGATTCCCTCTTTTTCTATTGATTGGAATAGTTTCAGAAGGAATGGTACCAGCTCCTCCTTGTACCTCTGGTAGAATTCGGCTGTGAATCCATCTGGACCTGGACTTTTTTTGGTTGGTAAGCTATTGATTATTGCCACAATTTCAGCTCCTGTTATTGGTCTATTCAGAGATTCAACTTCTTCCTGGTTTAGTCTTGGGAGGGTGTATGTGTTGAGGAATTTATCCATTTCTTCTAGATTTTCTAGTTTATTTGCATAGAGGTGTTTGTAATATTCTCTGATGGTAGTTTGTATTTCTGTGGGATCGGTGGTGATATCCCCTTTATCATTTTTTATTGCATCTATTTGATTCTTCTCTCTTTTTTTCTTTATTAATCTTGCTAGCGGTCTATCAATTTTGTTGATCCTTTCAAAAAACCAGCTCCTGGATTCATTTATTTTTTGAAGGGTTTTTTGTGTCTCTATTTCCTTCAGTTCTGCTCTGATTTTAGTTATTTCTTGCCTTCTGCTAGCTTTTGAATGTGTTTGCTCTTGCTTTTCTAGTTCTTTTAATTGTGATGTTAGGGTGTCTATTTTGGATCTTTCCTGCTTTCTCTTGTGGGCATTTAGTGCTATAAATTTCCCTCTACACACTGCTTTGAATGCATCCCAGAGATTCTGGTATGTTGTGTCTTGGTTCTCGTTGGTTTCAAAGAACATCTTTATTTCTGCCTTCATTTCGTTATGTACCCAGTAGTCATTCAGGAGCAGGTTGTTCAGTTTCCACGTAGTTGAGCGGTTTTGAGTGAGATTCTTAATCCTGAGTTCTAGCTTGATTGCACTGTGATCTGAGAGACAGTTTGTTACAATTTCTGTTCTTTTACATTTATTGAGGAGAGCTTTACTTCCAAGTATATGGTCAATTTTGGAATAGGTGTGGTGTGGTGCTGAAAAAAATGTATATTCTGTTGATTTGGGGTGGAGAGTTCTGTAGATGTCTATTAGGTCCGCTTGGTGCAGAGCTGAGTTCAATTCCTGGGTATCCTTGTTGACTTTCTGTCTCGTTGATCTGTCTAATGTTGATAGTGGGGTGTTAAAGTCTCCCATTATTAATGTGTGGGAGTCTAAGTCTCTTTGTAGGTCACTCAGGACTTGCTTTATGAATCTGGGTGCTCCTGTATTGGGTGCATATATATTTAGGATAGTTAGCTCTTCTTGGTGAATTAATCCCTTTACCATTATGTAATGGCCTTCTTTGTCTCTTTTGATCTTTGTTGGTTTAAAGTCTGTTTTATCAGAGACTAGGATTGCAACCCCTGCCTTTTTTTGTTTTCCATTTGCTTGGTAGATCTTCCTCCATCCTTTTATTTTGAGCCTATGTGTGTCTGTGCACGTGAGATGGGTTTCCTGAATACAGCACACTGATGGGTCTTGAGTCTTTATCCAGTTTGCCAGTCTGTGTCTTTTAATTGGAGCATTTAGTCCATTTACATTTAAAGTTAATATTGTTATGTGTGAATCTGATCCTGTCATTATGATGTTAGCTGGATATTTTGCTCGTTAGTTGATGAAGTCTCTTCCTAGTCTCGATGTTCTTTACATTTCGGTATGATTTTGCAGTGGCTGGTACCGGTTGTGCCTTTCCATGTTTAGCGCTTCCTTCAGGAGCTCTTTTAGGGCAGGCCTGGTGGTGACAAAATCTCTCAGCATTTGCTTGTCTGTAAAGTATTTTATTTCTCCTTCACTTATGAAGCTTAGTTTGGCAGGATATGAAATTCTGGGTTGAAAATTCTTTTCTTTAAGAATGTTGAATATTGGCCCCCACTCTCTTCTGGCTTGTAGGGTTTCTGCCGAGAGATCCGCTGTTAGTCTGATGGGCTTCCCTTTGATGGTAACCCGACCTTTCTCTCTGGCTGCCCTTAACATTTTTTCCTTCATTTCAACTTTGGTGAATCTGACAATTATGTGTCTTGGAGTTGCTCTTCTCGAGGAGTATCTTTGTGGCGTTCTCTATATTTCCTGAATCTGAATGTTGGCCTGCCTTGCTAGATTGGGGAAGTTCTCCTGGATAATATCCTGCAGAGTGTTTTCCAACTTGTTTCCATTCTCCCCGTCACTTTCAGGTACACCAATCAGACGTAGATTTGGTCTTTTCACATAGTCCCACATTTCTTGGAGGCTTTGCTCGTTTCTTTTTATTCTTTTTTCTCTAAACTTCCCTTCTCGCTTCATTTCATTCATTTCATCTTCCAGGGCTGATACCCTTTCTTCCATTTGATCGCATCGGCTCCTGAGGCTTCTGCATTCTTCACGTAGTTCTCGAGCCTTGGTTTTCAGCTCCATCAGCTCCTTTAAGCACTTCTCTGTATTGGTTATTCTAGTTATACATTCTTCTAAATTTTTTTCAAAGTTTTCAACTTCTTTGCCTTTGGTTTGAATATCCTCCTGTAGCTCGGAGTAATTTGATCGACTGAAGCCTTCTTCTCTCAGCTCATCAAAGTCATTCTCCGTCCAGCTTTGTTCCGTTGCTGGTGAGGAACTGCATTCCTTTGGAGGAGGAGAGGTACTCTGGTTTTTAGAGTTTCCAGTTTTTCTGCTCTGTTTTTTCCCCATCTTTGTGGTTTTATCTACTTTTGGTCTTTGATGATGGTGATGTACAGATGGGTTTTTGGTGTGGATGTCCTTTCTTTTAGTTTTCCTTCTAACAGACAGAACCCTCAGCTGCAGGTCTGTTGGAGCACCTGGCCGGCCGTGTGAGGTGTCAGTCTGCCCCTCAGATGGAAATGCAGAAATCACCTGTGTTCTGCGTCGCTCGCGCTGGGAGCTGTAGACCGGAGCTGTTCCTATTCGGCCATCTTGGCTCCTCCCCCCCGCCAATCCATTATTATTAATAACACTAGCTATTACTTACTATGTGTTCAGGATTCTACAAGGGAATCACAACAGGGCAGAAAGATTTTAGTTTAGTTGGAATAAAGAAGTTTCACATAGAAAAATATTTTGAACTTCAGGGATAGGACATGCTAAGTGCTGAGTATTAGAAACCTAGGTGCATGTGGAGTCCTCATGGCTGGGCCTGGACATCCCTTAGGAGGTGAGCTTCATGTTGTTCCTGAAAGGATTCAGGTGGGCAGAGAAGAAAGCAAAGAACTTCTGATTGGGGAGAAGGGAAGAATCAAAGGTACTAAGGTGAGAGTTTGGATTCGAGTGAGCTGGTAAGTCTGGGTTGAGCAGAGGGATTTAAAAGAGTAGACTTAGAAAATTTTGGAACTGAAAGGGAAATCTAGCCTCTTAATTTTACAGATGAGGAAAGTGAGGTTCAGCTAGGTTGAGTCTATTTGCCAAGGATTTCACGGGCTATGACTAAAGCCAGGCCTGGTTTACTTGTTTCCTCACTCTAGCCCGATATACTTTCTGAGACATTCTCTGAGGCAGATTTGGGGCCTACTTTAGGGTTTATTTTAATGAGAAAGGAGAAGTAGGGTTTTGGTTAGGAAAAGCGACATAATCAAAGCATTGTTTAGAGGAAGAATCTAATGGCTCTGTTGTAGTTGGTCAGATGTCTCAGTTTGTCTGGGACTAAGGAGTTTCCCAGGACATGAGACTTTCAGTGGGATAGTTCTGGGCAGTCTGGACTGAGTTGGTCACCCTAAACTATGGTGTACAAGATAAATTGGAAAGAGGAGTACTGGGCAGTGTGACCAGTTAGGAGTCTATTATATGGCATGGGTGAGAAGTGACAAGGACTTCGACCTGGATGCAGTAGTTCAAAACTATAGGAAGGTAGATGGATAATAGCAGGAATAAAGGGATGAGGTCTGGGGACAGATTAGAAGAGGGGCAGGGAAAGTGGGAACATTAGGTGAGATTCCAAGTCTTTAAGTCTAGATAACTAGTAGAACTATGGTACACTGAAGAAATGTAACTTCTGAAGGGGGACTGCTGGGTCTAAGATCTAGTGCTTCTATTGGCATTTCCCAGGCTCTCTGCCTTTTGTAGTCTTGTTATCATCCCTCCAGCTTGCATCCTTGGCTGTTTGGGGTCTCCCAGTACAAGTCAGGACTTTCTTAAGTCTATTCATAAATTCTGAGAGCTGGGTCACGTTAAGGTTCTCCTTATACTTTTGCATCTCTACTTAGTGCTGTTCAGTTATGTCTCTTCTCACCTGTTAGAATAAAAGACCTAGAGAAGATTTGGTTGTCCCCAGAGGCAAATAAGAGGAGTAGGGGTGGGATGAGCAGGGGATGAAGACAATAGCCATCAGGACACAGAACAACAATGCTGTGTCCCCTTTCTCTTGGCATGTTCCACGGCTCTCTAGCAACTGTTTCTTTTGGTTAGATGGGCAGTTCTCTTTGTTTGATGTTGCAGTGAGAGAAAGATTATGTTAGGATCTGCTATGTGTGCATTCATTTAACACTTAATACATTCCGATAGAATAGGCAGAGAACTATGTTGATCAGCCAATCAGTTAATCAATTAGTATTTGTGACCATACAGAGGGCGCCCTTTTGTGGGCACTGAGATAAAATGTAGTCTTTGTCCTTAAAGAACTTTCAATGCCACTGGGATTGAAATAAAACACCTTTGAAGGAATCATAAAATGTGACCTTTGTTTCTTTATCTGTAAAAGGAGAGGGTTGGAGCTTTATTTTGGCATTGGCATTCTGAGATTCTGTCATGCCAATCTTAAGGTTAACAGTGGCTTTAAAGGTCATATTTAAACATTGCTCTATTCAGATATTCGATAAAGACCTCAGAATTTGTGCTTCTCAGTCTTTCTCTGTGGAAAATGGAGAAGTCAATTATGGGTGTCCTGTTTCTTCATTAACATTTATGAATTTCATGAGGACCTACACTATTTTAAAAAACTGTTTTTCAATGTGTTTTGCAGCTTTAAATGCAGTCATGTTATAGTGTGACCTTTGGTCTCAAAGGCAAGATGTTTTTAAGCTACAATTTATTGAAATCTTATTGTGTGCTAGGCTCTGCATTAAGCATTTTATATATATTATCTCCTTAAAAATAATTTCAATTTTTATTTCATATTCCATGGGTATATGTGAAGGTTTATTACATGGGTATACTGCTTGGCATTGAGCTTTGGGATATGAATAATCCCATTGCCCAGATAGTGAGCATAGCACCCAATAATTTTTCAATCGTTTCTCCCCTTCTTCCCCCTTCTAGTAGTCCCCAGTGTCTATTGTTGTCATCATTATGTTCCAGAGTACCCAGTGTTGAGCTCCCACTTATAAGTGAGAATATGTGGTATTTGGTTTTCTGCTCCTGCACTAATTTGCTAGGATAATGGCCTTCAGCTGCATCTTATGCACCTGACAAAGGTCTAATATTCCAAATCTATAAACTTATTATCTTGTTTAATTCCCACAAAAACTCCATGAGGCGGAGAATATTGTCTTCATTTTTCAAACAAGGATACTGGGGCTCAGAGAAGGATAAGTAACTTGCTCAAGGTCACACAACTTGCAACTGGCTGAGCTGAGGCTTGAACCCATGTCTTCCTGATTCCAAAGCCCTTGTTTGCAATCCCTATGTTATGTTGCCTCTTTTGGAACAGGACTGGTGATTACTCCCTCCCCAATGAGAGAAATAACTTTCCACCTAGACTGAAGTGAGTAAGACCAGGGTAACTTCCTTATGACATACTGTGAAGGAATCTGACCTTGAAATGAGAATCTCCTGACCCTTAACCAGTCAAATATTTATTATTTTCTTATGCTTCTCCAGAACTTAGATGATTTCAACACTAAAGGACCTTGTAATCTATTTGGGAAGATAAGACAGATGCTTCTATTTACAGAAACAAAACCCACAGAGAAAAAAAATACCCTTCTCTCTTTACAATTGACAGCTCTGGGCACTGGTTTGACATGAGACTGAAGAAGTTCTGCTTGTTGCCCATTCCCTGCAGTTCTTGATCCTACTGTAAGCCTTTGCTGTTCATTTCTCTCGGGATGCAGATGTGCCTAGTGGGTGTGACAGGTACTATTTTGAGCTAATGGAGTTTTCAGGAAGTCTCCTTGTCATATTTTGGCCAAATCATTAAGGATAATTATCATGGAACTCTCAGACTTCCTTTTTCCTTCTTTTGAGATGTTGGGTTTCTATTGAGATGAATCCTACAGGATCCAGAGGATGGCTATTGTATTACAAGGGAAGACCCCTGTGTAATGCTGGGGCAGGCACTTTTTTCTTGCTTAGCCCTTTGGCATTAAGCAGGTGGATAAACTGCAGATGGGGCAAATGAACACCTTCCCCTGGAGAGGAGCACAACTAATTAATAGACATAAAACTCTTTGAGATCTCTTGATATTGAAAGGTCATTTATTATCAACTGCACAAATAAGTTCCCGTTTAAAAATCTTTTCTTGTAGGTGAATTACTGCCCTGTTAATTATAGGCCATTTCGCTTTTAATAACATCTGTGGGAGTCAGTGGTTTCTGAAGGTAACGCTGATATCAGCGATATTTTTACTCTGTCAGAAAATGCGTTCTGAGCCGAAGGAAGGAAGCCTAGGTTTCCTGGGGATTGAGTGCACAGGTTTCAGTGTGGAGCTGTGCTCCTCCTCCCTGGCTTGCAGCCCAGCCTTTTCTTCTACTGTGGGCTTTTGTTTTTGGATACAAGAGCCAGCATTGCTCCTCTCCCCAACATCACAGGCCCTATCTTCCCCACGATGAAATGAACTAGAAAATGTCAGAAATCACTGCTAACACAGCCCATGGAATTTTAGGTAATTCCTAGCACATGGTTAATAAGGCTACAGACCAAAACTGAGATCTTCAAAGTGGCTGACCATGGCAGAATTTGGATCATTCAGGTCAGGTTTCGGAGTTTCTTCTTTTTCTTTTTGTTAAAAGAGCTTTATTGAGATGTAATTCACATACCATACAATTCACCCGTTTAAAGTGTACGATTCAATGTTATCTAGTATTGTTCAGCCATTGCCAAGATCCCCCTGAAAGAAATTCTGTCCCCATTAGCAGTCATCTGCCATTCTGCCCTCTTCCAGCCCCTGGCAGCCACTAATCTGTTTTCTGTCTCTATGGATTTACCTATTCTGGATATTTCATGGAAATGAAATCACACAATATGTGGCCTTTTTTTGGACTAGCTTATTTTACACAACATAATATTTTTAAGGTTCATACATGTTGAAGCAGATTTTAGCACTTCTTTTCCTTTAAGTCTGAGTAATAGTCCATTATATGAATAGACAGTGTATCACATTTTGCTTATCCATTCATCCATTGGTGGCCATTTGGGCTGTTTCCTCCTTTTGGCTATTTGAATAATGCTGCTGTGAACACTCATGGACAAATTTTTGTGCGGATGTTATGTTTTTAGTCCTCTGCAACTAGGCCATGCACCTAGGGGTGGAGTTGGGTCACATGGTAACTCTATGTTTAACTTTTTGAGGAACTGCCAAACTGTTCTGAGGTTTTTTAAAAGAAATTTCTGGAGCAGGGTGGTTGGTTTAAAAGCCTTGACTTGAGGATACCAACAGGCTAAACCTGCCTGGCCAAGACACAGCTGGGCAGAGGCAAGGGCTGTGGAGTTGAACTGTGGCTCTGAATCTCCCAAAGGTCTTGCACAACCTTATGATCCAGCAGCTGCCAGAAAACCCACAATAGTAGGCACCTGATAAAGGTTTGTTGACTAAAGGAATGCATATGTCTTGAGGTAAAGTGGGAGTGGAGGAAATGGGGTAGGGAAGATAGGTAAATAGCTTTGTAATCTGTGATGTTCCCATTGTATTTTAGGGATTCTTAGCAATTCCTTTGGGGTGCCATCAGTGTTTTCAGTTCTCTCACTGCCACCCCTCCCCTGGTCAATTCCATCAGGAAGGGAAGAGGTGAATTTAAGGATGATGGTGTGTGGAAGCCAATGTTCAGGCATTTGCCTGTTCCCCTTTCGAGATTTTCCTTGTAGCCCTTCCTGGACTTTCCTCACCCTGGTGCACCAGAGATCCCTTGAATTGAGACTTGGAAGCCCTGGCTTCTCTTCAGGGCCCTGAATTCACTTTCATTGTGAACTTGGGAAAGACACTTCCACATTGTGACTTTATTTCCCCCCTTATCTATAAAATGAGGAAGAGGTTTGAAGGGACAGCTGGATGAACTGGATGACTTCAGCCTCTGAAATTCTGTGTCTCCAGAGGTCTCTCATGCTCTGAGATTCTGTAAAACCTTGTTTCATGTCTCTCTCCCTTCTTCATCTTTATTCCTGCCATCTCTCGGGAGAGGTACTGGTTACTATTTGCTTGGACTTTTGTGTAACTATCAACAGATCTTCCTGCCTCTAATCTTCCTTTCTAATTTATTTTCCACACTATTCTCAGAGGAATTCTCTCTTCTCAAGAAGGGTTATCGTGTCCTTTAAGAACAAAGGGTTATAATTTTCCGTAAGAATCAGGCCCCAAAACTTTAATATGCTATTCAAGGCCTTCCATGGCAAGCAGATTTTTTTCAGTGATGTATTCTTCTTTCCAACCATACTGGACTTCTTGATGTTCTCTAAGTCAACCCTCCACTTCCTCCTGTTTCTGTTTTTATTCACTTGGCTTCTTCTTCCTGGATCCTATTCTCCCTATCTTCTATCTAAATTCTAGCCATGTAAACACATCTAAATACTTACCTTTTCTATGAAAACACTTCTGAGTCTTCCTAGTCAGACTCTCCTCTTTCTTCCCGCATCCTCTACAGTCATTTCATGGTGTTTATAATGCTCTATTTTGTATTCTTATAGATGGCTAGGTCTCTGCCTGTCCATCTCACTGGACTTGAGCTCTATTGTTAACAGTGGAGGGTGTCCAGGTTCTTGTCATCTTGAACAAAGAATTGGACAAAATGCACAAACAAAGCAAGGAAGGAACAAAGGAATTTATTGAAAATGAAAGAACACTCCATAGTGTGGGAGCGGGCCCGAACACAGGGGCTCAAGGGCCCTGTTACAGATTTTTTGGGAGTTTAATAACCTCTACTTGGGGTACACCCTATGTAAATGAAGAGGATGAAGTAAAGTTACAGTCATTTACTTGGTGTATGCACTATGGAGAGAATATTTCCTCTCATAGCTGAAGTGGGAATCGGCCTTATGTTCCCTGCCTCCAGACCATATTTTTCTTCCTCACTATGAAGGAAAGATTTCTCCTCCTTTCTCTCTCTGTCTCCTATAAGCATAAGCTCTCTTTGTCGTCCTCAAGGTAGGTGTTCTTTAAATGTGAGACTGACTGGCTCTCTCTAGCTCCAATGCCTGTGGTAGACTGAGATTCTAAAACATATAACTAGGCTCTTATTTCTTGTGGCTCTTTAGCACTCTCTGTTGTTGCCTATGAATAATTCTTGCCTCTGAATTAGATGACGAATTCTCTGAGGGAAGAGGCCTTGATTTCTCCTTCTGATTCTTCCATGAGCCCTGCCATAGTGCTGGGACCCCAGTAGGTGACTGAACTGGATGATGTTTCACCTCCACAAGTCTGTGCCCCCTGAGCAGTATTCTATTGGGATTTAGAACTTATTTGCAACTTGTTGGCTCTTGGAAATAAAAAAGAATAATGTGTGAAAATTCTAGAGCCTTACAGAGTATGGGGCAGGAAGATGGTGTTGGTAGATGAACCAGTGGTGGGCTGTGATAATTTCAGGAGGTTTGGGAGATGGCTGCTGGTATCTTAAAGAGTTTACATGCAGAAATAATAGAGGAACTGCTTTAGTTTCTCCAGAAATATCTGGATGCTAAAGTTTCCAGGCCAAACTGAGAGGTGGGACCTGAGGCACAGCCTAAGAGCCCCAGCTCTCACCAGCAGGGAAGCTGAATGTGGTCATGTGTACCGGGAGCAGCAGGCAAGTTGAAAGCAGTGATTGGTCAGAAGCAGATTCATCAGGGATTCTAAAAGTCATCTTGCCCTGCTTCTGACCCAGGTAGGTCAGTGCCCAGTCCATTCTTTGTAGGTGTCAATTCAAAAGCTCCCCAGGGGAGCAGATGGCCCACTGTCTCCAAGAAGCTCATGCCTGTGTCTTATTCCCTTAGCTGTCAGGCATAGTAGGATGCCAGATCCAGGGTCCTGAGAGAGCAGGGAGAGAAAATCAGGTAATGCCAGGGAGCTTTCATGAGGGATTGAGTAAGGAAAGTAATCCTTCTGAGGTCTTTGCCAGTAAAGCACAGCAAGAGTATTAGAGGCTACTAGGGGATGGTGTAAGGGCTTTGGTGGAGATTATCTGGGACTGGGGAGGGGTGCTGTCCCCAGTCCTCTGTGGTTTATTGCCTGGTCCCATAAGTGGGGGCAGTTGATGCTTGCATAATACACCTACTTGTCATGTCCACCTAGCAAAATCTTGGCGTAGTCAAGAAACAAGAAGATATGATCGAGGGGTTGGAAATCGAGTAGGAGTTTTCTCCACTGGTTGCCTAGTTCATTCATTCACTTATTCATTTATCTTCTTGATGAATGCTTAGTGAGGAATATAGAACTGTTAACAGTCAAAAGGATTCTGGGAAGAGATTATGGCAGAGCTGTGGCCATGTTGGAGTAAAAACAAAAAATTTCATCATCATCAATGCTTCTCACACAGTGGGACTAGCCCAGACAAGTGCTCTCTCTTCTGCTGCTCTTGCCCCTGATGCTTACACCACAGTGACTTCACACCCTTCTGCATGCCTGAGCCATGACTTGGCTAAATTACCACACCACTTTGCCATGGGAATTCTGCCTAATCATCCTCCTTTAATCTTCAATCTCTTTATTGTGGTCACAAATGCTCCACATGGCTCCAGTTACCCTGCAGAAAAGAAATCATCAGCTTTCTGCAGCATCAGAATTAGCAGCATCTTCCTGTCCCAAGAGAAGAGGGTATGGGAGGATGGCACGGTTCAGGGCTTAGGGGAGGATAGGGGAGAAAAAGTGGAAGCAAAGGGAGAGGCCCAGGAAGGATTTTGTTGCGACATGTTACCTGGGCTGCACCTGCTGTATGCAAGAGAAGAGGCTGGGAGTCCCCTCTGCAGGGTGTTCATGCCCCATCTCTGTGCCACGAGGAGATGGGCTGCTGAAGGTGAGTGCAGGGAGGTTCCCTGTCACCTCAAACCTCTCAGGCTCCATAGTACTGTTTCAAGTATCCAGAGCTTTCCTGCCTTTGAAAAGCAAAAAATTGTCTCAGGAGAGACAGTGTGATTTTTCCAAGGTCATGCAGGGTCACACAAGTTAATAGGAAAACTATAGTCAGAATTCAAACTTTCTAACACAAGCATATGACATGTATACTTGTCCCAGGACTCTATGTTCTATGTTTTCCTCTTGTCACATTTATGGATCCAGCCCAAGGCAGAGAGAACATGACTCTGAGGTCAGGCAGATCTACATTGGAATAGCAGTTCTGCTCAGGATTGTTGAAGAAATTAAATGAGCTCGAGTATGTGAGTGCCTAGCCTAGTACCTGGCATGGGGGGTTATGCATTCAGTGTGTTGCTCTCCTTCCCTTCCAAGGTGGCCTGGCTGTTATCTCCTTTCTGGAAACTCACTGAGCATCAGAGATCTTGACCTCCTTGGGCACACTCCTGAGTTTATTTAGGCCTACATTTATAGGATGTGTCAGGAGCTCAAGTACTTTATGAACAGAGATTAATTTCTCTTATGATTTAATACATTGGCCACCAACAGTGGTGAGATGCTCCCTGAACTATGCTATTTGAGAAACAATGAAGGAACTTTGTGAGGCTAATAAGATTTGTGCTGTTAATTTAAGTCTTGAGGATGTGGACTACAGAGAGTATAACATTTTATAGAATTTGTTTAAAGCTACACTCTCATCTTTGCCATAACCTGGCCTTTCATAATACATTCCCGTGGCCACCTAGTATCATGGGTAAGGCTCTCATCAAATGCTTCTTGGAGAGCAATGCATCTTGCAGAAGAGGAGGTGGGAAATTTCCACAAGGGAATGACTATGAATGGGATGGGAGAAAGATGGAAGCAGGGGAAGATCATTTCCATTATTTGTTCAGTGGTGATTTTGGGTGAACATCTCTCTTTAGTCCAGAATGGGCAGGAAAATGATATGAATTTTAATTGTTGGCAAATGCAAAATAATATATTTAGTGAGAAATGTAGTGTGAAGCACATGAAACTGCACTGTCAGGAAGAGAAGTTGAATCTGGGGTCAGAAGAACTGGTTTCCATTCCTGGTTCTGCAAACTGCCATCAAACTTGAAGGACTCATTCTGAGGCAGAGAATGAATAAGTCATTACCTTTGTGAAGCATCAGAATCAGCAGCATCTTCCTGTCCCAGGAGAAGAGGGAAGGGGAGGATGGCACATTTCAGGGCTTAGGGGAGGCTAGGGGAGAAAAAGTGAGAAGGGAGGCTGAGAGAAGTGTTGCAGACACTGCAACACTTGTATACTTAACACTGTATACTAAAGTAGATGTTAACCTGCGCTGCAATCTGTATATGCTGATTCAGCTGTAATCCAGTCACTCACTTGTTACACTTACATTTTCACCAGTAAGTAGTCCTTGTGCCTCCTTGTATGGGTGGCCCTGTCTCTGATACTAGATCAGCAGCTTCAGCTGCATGCAGAGTCCTTCTTTTGAAAAACCAGCTTTTGCTTGATTTTATTATAGGATCTTGGTCTCATGTTAGTGTCTCTCTACCTCAGTCTTCCCAGAATGCAGGAATTCTTGCCCATAATATCAGGCCAGTACTTTTGTTCTAGGCTTATCTCAATAGACCTCATATCCACTTTTTCTCTTCCTATTACTCAGTAAGCGTCCATCTTTAGATTGTGAACATACAAGACGCTGGCCTTTATAGGGCCTCTTATCTCTGTCACAGCATGGAATTTTCATGACAACAAAGGGCTGAGAACTCTGCTGGCACATAGTAGGCACTCAGGACAGGTTAGCTGCTTTCAATATTATTTTTCTGTTCGTAGATGTCTTAGCATGATTATTATTTTTACTGAAACGCACCCAAATTATCCATATGGAACAGTGGGTTCTGACCCAGGAAAGGGGGGCCCAGGAATTGCTGTACTGCCTGTTGAGCACATACCTTAGTGTGTCCATCTGCCTGCTAACCTCTTGGCTGTGTCTGCCTGCACTGTGTTGCCACCTCCTGTGCAGCACTAATCCTCTGTGCTGCTCTCCTGGCTTGCCTGTCCTCCACGCAGAGCTGTGGCCTTCCTAAGGGCTCCATTGGTGGTTTATTCATCTTTGTTTTCCCAGCTTACAGCTCAGCTCCAAACGTACAGCATGCTCTGGGAAATGCCTTAGGGTGAATAGCTTAAAAAGGAGAACCAAATGATGGATGCCACTGAAATGTGTACGGAAAATGAAACAAAAATACTCTTAGCTACCCTGGCTCTAGAGCCAGACTGCCTGGGTTTGAATGCTGGCTCTGGTGCTTATGAGCTGGATGAGCCTATACAGTGACTGGCACATAGTAAGCCCTCAGTGAATGTAAACTATGATTATTTTTTATCATCATCATTATAAAAAGTCTTTAGTGGACTGGCTTCTAAAATACTGAGTGCAGTTTTGGCCTCCAAAACCTTTAAGTAATAAGTAATTTTGAAATGTTAGAAAAAGCTAACTAGCAGGTGATAACAAAGAATCTCCTACTTCAAGGCCGCTGTAGTTGCTGTTTCCACCATTAGAAATACTATTCCCTCAGTCACATGATTTAATTCCTCATTTAATTCAAGTATTTACTCAAGTGTCACCTTATCAGAAAAATTTCTGGCCATCCTGTAAATAGCAAACTTTTCCCACCAGTCATCATTTTCTAATTCTCCATTCTACTACTGTGCTTTATTTTTCTTCTTGGTACTTATCACTGTCACTTGAATTAGTACATATTTGTTCATTTATTATCTCTCTCCCCCACTAGAAAGTAAGCACCTTGTAGCCCCAGTGCCTAGGACAGTGCCTGGCATGGTGGGTAAATGTTCGTTGATAGGATTGAGTGGTAAAAGTAAGTCTCTTCATTTAGAGAGGATGACAGCAGAGAAGGGGTTAAGTGGAAGACTATAAGATCAAGGCCTGTATTATATGAATATAGTTATAATCACAGTTACCTAAAATACTAGAATAAGGAAGTCCCATCTTTTTAAGGCTTGAGAAAGGTAAGATTAAGACAAAGGGAAGGAAGTTTTATTTTACACAACAGGGCATAGTTTAGGGGAATTCCTCAATCCAAGAAGTGGTGCCTTGTGGAAAATAAGAATGTGTTCATAGATTTCTGGAACATCTGGGTATCTTTCTAGCCATTTAGCCCTGGGGGTTTCCTTAGCTTTCTTGCATTCTGCTCCTGGGGCCTCAGTTACAGGCAGGCTCTTGTCTGAAGACACATGGGGCTGGTATCAAATTGGCCATTTTGGATGTTTCTATGAACCAACATAATGAGAGAGAGAAGTGAGAGGGCAAAGAATAGAGGTTGTTAAGAGCAAAGAGGAGGGATGGAGGGTTGGAAAGAGACCGAGTGGAGAATAAGGGATTGGTATTTCCCCTGGGTCTTCACAAGTGGGAGACACAGGGAAGAAACCCTGGAGGAAGTGTTTACATTTGAAAAGTTTAGAGGACTACCATAGACCTTGGGTTAGAAAGGGTCATTCATTCTATGGTTTCTTCATTTAACAAATGTTTATTGATAACCGACTATGTATCAGACACTCTTCTAGAGATGGAGGTTGCAGCAGTGAAATCCTGCCCTCATACAGCTTTTACATTCTAGGCTGGGGATACATACAATAAACAAAGAAGTAACGTGTGTATGTCAGTGCCAAGTGCTATGGTGAGAAAGAAACAGGGGAGGGGACAGGAAGTGCTGGATGGTGGGTGGAATGGGGGGCAGGGACAGGTTGTGATTTGTAACTGGGCAGGTGACCAGCGAAGGCCCCTCTGAGAAGGTGACATTTGATAATGGCCTGAAGGAGGTGAAGTTTTCTCTCTGGCTTCAACCAGAGGCCTCCTTGGTCCTGGGCAGCCAGCTTATTTATGTTTAACTGTGTGCTCCTGAGTCTCATTTCCTTCCGTGGCCCAGGCTCTCTAGTTTCCTTTACCCAGTAAACATTAGGTGCTGGGGACACACCATGAACAAGACAGACAGGCTCCATGACTTTGTGGACCTTTCAGTCCAAAAACAGGAAATAGGTAAATGTTTATTACCCAACAGTGTGAGGGATGCTGCATTAGGACATTTCCAGCTCAGAGCAGGGCATTGTTCTCACTAGAGGGGGATTAGGGAAGGCTTCCCAGCTGAGATGGAATCTTCAGTTGGAGTTTGTCTTTTCTTCATTTCCAGTCCTTTGTCCTTGTCTTCTGTCCACTCCTTTCTTTGCTGAATGTTTCCTCAGATTTCAAGTCCCCATCTCACATTTCTTGTTGTATTAGACATCACGACTGATTCTTCCTTGGCCTCTACTTCCCAGTTTAATGAAGATAATAGCTATTGCCACCCATATACTCATAAGAATGCAGAAGTGTTACAGGAGATTAATGGCATTTTAGGATTAAGGACACGATGGTAGTTTAAAAGCTTTTAGCGCCTCCTAAATTAGGAGATCTACCTGACATTGCTAAGCCTCTCAGATTTCACTGTGGCAATAGTTCTGTTTCTCCTTAGGCTCACACTAGCTACTGTTTGGAAAATTTGGGCACAATTGTCTTGAGTGTTAAGTCCTTGTCCTTTGGACCTCATCTCTTTCCCTTATAGGACTTTGTGATAACAGAGCTTAGTAATGTGGCACTTGATGAACTTACAAGGGATGTGACAGGTGTCAGGGAAGCTTGATGATTGTCAGCCACAGCCACGGTGGGAACTGATGCAGACTCCTCAATAGTTCTCTTGTTCTTGTGTCACAGACCCCACTGATCTGGGGGGCACCAGAGGCCTTGGGAGCGGGACACCTTTCTCTATCTGGGTCTTCATAATCTGTCCTGTCTCCTATTTCTGACTCCATCTCCCCTTCAAAACTCTCTTGCTCTACTTAAAATGATCTCTTTGCCTAGCCTTGGGTGCATTTCCACATCTCCAGTTAGGTGGTAAGTCCTCTGAAGTAGGTTTCATTCTCCCCTCAATCTCTTTAAATCTACCCATCCTTCAATGTCCACTCCCAACAAAACCACTCCTTGAGTTCTTTAATCTCTCTCCAACCTGCACTTGGGGATCATATCTTATCTTTCATAGAGCTTCTTTGGTTCAGATCAACATCTACCTCCATAGAGTCCTCAAGCTGGAACAGACAAGCACCGCTTAGCTCTAATCCAGTATTTTTCAAACTGTGTTCCTTGGCACCTGTCAGGGGCTGAGCTGAGCGGACAGGATTCTGCTGTTTATCCCCATTGAACTCACTGCTTTTATCTTTAAAACATCTGAAGCTTTTCCCTGAGGAAAGGATTCTGCAGTCAAAGAGTTTGAAAACTATAATATCAAATTTGATTTGTTTGTAACATGGAAATAGAGGCCCATGTACACAATGGCATACTGCTAGGCAGTGCTGGGATCAGCACCCCAGGATCCCAAGACCTATGCTTCCTGTTAACAGAAAGTATCAGTGGCGTTGTGACGTGCTCTGTTGTACTATCTAGAGTGAATTATAATCTCTTTGAAATCATAAAATGTCTTATATATCCTCGTTCCTTGGCACAATGCCTTGCTCATAGATGCTTAACAAATATCAGCTGCCACTGCTGATGGTGATGACAAGGGTGACACACATCTAGCAAGCCCCCTGAGAGTACCCTGGGTGGCTTTCTTGGCTTTGGCCCCTCCCCTGATGTGCTTATGGCAGTGGCTGGCCCTCAGTTCAGGCAAGGCACCTCACGGGGATCCTAACTGTGCTTTTAGTTATCTGCAAGGTCAACATGAACCAACTCTGCCTTTATTCCTCATCCTTTCACCACTGGCCTTAAAGCTACTTCACCAGGAAACTGGAATACTTCCTAACAAACAAAGTGTCCAAGCTTGTGTCTGGCTCCCTTGCCTGAACTCCTCTTTTTACTCTCTCTACACATGTTTTTAGTTTAGTTTAGTTTAGTTTAGTTTTTTGAGACAGGGTTTGCTCTCTCCTCCAGGCTGGAGTGCAGTGGTGCTATCACGGCTCACTGAAGCCTCAACCTTCCAAGCTCAGGTGATCCTCCCACTTCAGCCTCCCATGAGTAGCTGGAACTACAGGCATGTTCCACCACACCCAATTAATTTTTGTATTTTTTGTAGACATGGGATTTTGCCATGTTGCTCAGGCTGGTCTTGAACTCCTGGGCGCAGGTGACTGTCCCACCTTGGCCTCCCAAAGTAGTGGGATTATAGGCATGTGCTACAATGCCTGGCCTATGCATGTTCTTTTATGATCCACCTCCTTCATGAAACCTTCTCTAATTCCTCAGGCTCCCATTTATCTTCCTGTCTCTATTAATCACACTTTTACCAAATATTTATTGAGCTCTTTAAACTATGCTATGTACTTTACATCCATCATCTCATTTGATGCTTACAACAAGCTTATGAGATAGATAATATTATCACTCTCATTTTATACATGAGGAAATTAAGGCTAAAAGAGATTAAATTATTTGTCCAAGGTCATAGAGGTAGAAAATAGTGGTGGTGAGGTTTATATCCAGGAAGTTAGATCCCAGAACTTATGGGCCTAACAGTTGCAACCATACAGAGCTCCTATTTGGTATAGAGACAGCCACACTTTGTATCATTTACCCACAGATTCCTTCACCCAATATTTCCTGGATACTGACTATATTCAAGAGACCTTAAACAGTGTTAAAAGTGTATGTTAAAATTGCCCCATCTTCCTAGTGTCCCTGTGTGGAAATCTAATCTTCTCAACTTGACTGCAAGCTCCTTGAGGGTAGATTCTTTATTCCTATCTCTCTTTTACCCTCTGCCCTTTTATCCTGTCCCAGTATGCTGGATGTAGATGCTCACCCAACTGATGGTCTTGATTGGATTACAGCACCTATAGTCTGTGACATGTACAACAGATTCTCAAATTGGGGGAGAAGTTAGAAGTCTTCTGGTGCCCATACTGATTCCAAGTAGCCCCAACTACAACTACAACTAAACCATTTAAGGCAACACAATAATTTAATTCAGGGGTTGGCAAATGATGGCCCATGGGACCAATCAAGCCTGCTGTTTTTGTAAGGCCCACGAGCTAAGAATGGTTTTACATTTTTCACTGATTGAAAAAATCAAACGAAGAATACTATTTTGTGACACTAAAAATTATATGAAGTTCAAATCTTAGGGTCTATAAATAAAGTTGTATTGGAACACAGCTTTGCTTATTCATCACATAATATTGTATACGGCTGCTTTCATGGGACAACACCTGCTCAATGCTTCTGGGTGGGCTGAAAATTGCAGTAGTGCTATTGTAATTTGACACTGTTGGGAGTGCCACTTTATAGTTGTACCATAATGTTTTATTTTACTTTTTAATTACTGGTGCATGCCCATCATGTCAAAACAAAAAAAGAAGACAGAAATGGACTTCAAATGTCACACTTTTAAGGCAAGATTCTTTTGTTTGTTATGAATTAGATGGCAAAGCATTATGTTTATCATGCAATGACACTATAGCTGTGTTAATAGACTGTATGTTGAAATGATCAGACTAAGCACTAATCACAATATTTCCAACTCACAGGAAGCAACAGTTAGAAAAATTAGGAAATTTAAAATAAAATATGTCATCATAGCAGAATTTCTTTATTAAAAAATGAAAATGAGACTGCAACTAAAGTAAGTTTCTGAGTGGCTCATTTGTTAGCCAAACAAGTTAATCAATGGTGCGTTAATTAAATCACGTTCAATTGCAGCAGCTGAAGAAATGTGTCTAGAGAAAATAAACTTGCTTAAGACTACCAGCTTTTGGGTGAAGAGTGAGGGAGGACATTGGGCACAACATCAGTAGTCAATTAAAAAATAAGGCACATGATTTTGAGTGATTTTCCTTGGTTCTTGATGAATTTACAGGATGTTTTTGATGCTGTTTAGTTGTTTTTTTGAGGAATTAATGCTGAGTTTGAGATGACTAAATAATTAGCTTCCATAAAACGTTCATGTGGAACAACTACGTGCAGAGATGTACAGAAAATACTAATTTCCTGAAGTGAAATCTGCTAAGAAATGTTACAACTGATGCTAAAATACATGTGGAGAAGAAAAAGCCTTTTGGAAAATGTTCAAAGCTTGTAAACATGCAGTGTTTAAAGCCTGTGATTGTTCATTGTACTATCCTTCAGCAGATACTTTGCAGAAAATAGTTGAATCTTTCATATGCCATTGAACCAGTGGTGTCAATGGAGAACTTCATTCACTCCTGTGAGTTAACTATGGCCAGTTTTGTGATTTTCTTAATCAGATCTAGAAGCTGAATATCCTTACTTGTTGTACAGTGCAGCAGTTTGATAGCTTAGCAGTTGTAAAGTTTTACTGTGATGTTTTGAGCTCAAGGCTAAGATTAGATTTGTTTTTTGTTTTGAATGAGAAGAATCACCCTCATTCACTATTTTTTTTTTTCTTAAACTTTCATTTTAAGTTCTGGGGTACATGTGTAGGATGTGCAGGTTTGTGACACAGGTAAACCTGTGCCATGGTGGTTTGCTGCACAGATCAACCCATCACCTAGCCCAGCATCCATTAGCTATTCTTTATGCTCTCCCTTCCCCCACCCACAAGGCGCCAGTGTGTGTGGTGCTCCCTGCCATGTGTCCATGTGTTCTCATTGTTCAGCTCCCACTTATAAGTAAGAACATGTGATGTTTGGTTGTCTGTTCCTGCATTAGTTTGCTAAGGATAACAGCTTCCAGCCCCATCTATGTCCCTGCAAAGGACATGATGTCATTCCTTTTTCTGGCTGCATAGTATTCCATGGTATATATGCACCACATTTTCTTTTTTTTTTTTTTCTTTTTCTTTTATTATTATTATTATTATTATCATTATTATACTTTAGGTTTTATGGTACATGTGCGCAATGTGCAGGTAAGTTACATATGTATACATGTGCCATGCTGGTGCGCTGCACCCACCAACTTGTCATCTAGCATTAGGTATATCTCCCAATGCTATCCCTCCCCCCTCCCCCCACCCCACAACAGTCCCCGAAGTGTGATGTTCCCCTTCCTGTGTCCATGTGTTCTCATTGTTCAATTCCCACCTATGAGTGAGAATATGCGGTGTTTGGTTTTTTGTTCTTGTGATAGTTTACTAAGAATGATGATTTCCAGTTTCATCCATGTCCCTACAAAGGACGTGAACTCATCATTTTTTATGGCTGCATAGTATTCCATGGTGTATATGTGCCACATTTTCTTAATCCAGTCTATCATTGTTGGACATTTGGGTTGGTTCCAAGTCTTTGCTATTGTGAATAATGCCGCAATAAACATACGTGTGCATGTGTCTTTATAGCAGCATGATTTATAGTCCTTTGGGTATATACCCAGTTATGGGATGGCTGGGTCGAATGGAATTTCTAGTTCTAGATCCCTGAGGAATCGCCACACTGACTTCCACAAGGGTTGAACTAGTTTACAGTCCCACCAACAGTGTAAAAGTGTTCCTATTTCTCCACATCCTCTCCAGCACCTGTTGTTTCCTGACTTTTTAATGATTGCCATTCTAACTGGTGTGAGATGGTATCTCATTGTGGTTTTGATTTGCATTTCTCTGATGGCCAGTGATGGTGAGCATTTTTTCATGTGTTTTTTGGCTGCATAAATGTCTTCTTTTGAGAAGTGTCTGTTCATGTCCTTCGCCCACTTTTTGATGGGGTTGTTTGTTTTTTTCTTGTAAATTTGTTTGAGTTCATTGTAGATTCTGGATATTAGCCCTTTGTCAGATGAGTAGGTTGCGAAAATGTTCTCCCATTTTGTAGGTTGCCTGTTCACTCTGATGGTAGTTTCCTTTGCTGTGCAGAAGCTCTTGAGTTTAATTAGATCCCATTTGTCAATTTTGGCTTTTGTTGCCATTGCTTTTGGTGTTTTAGACATGAAGTCCTTGCCCATGCCTATGTCCTGAATGGTAATGCCTAGGTTTTCTTCTAGGGTTTTTATGGTTTTAGGTCTAACATTTAAGTCTTTAATCCATCTTGAATTGATTTTTGTATAAGGTGTAAGGAAGGGATCCAGTTTCAGCTTTCTACATATGGCTAGCCAGTTTTCCCAGCACCATTTATTAAATAGGGAATCCTTTCCCCATTTCTTGTTTTTGTCAGGTTTGTCAAAGATCAGATACTTGTAGATATGTGGCATTATTTCTGACGGCTCTGTTCTGTTCCATTGATCTATATCTCTGTTTTGGTACCCGTACCATGCTGTTTTGGTTACTGTAGCCTTGTAGTATAGTTTGAAGTCAGGTAGTGTGATGCCTCCAGCTTTGTTCTTTTGGCTTAGGATTGACTTGGCGATGCGGGCTCTTTTTTGGTTCCATATGAACTTTAAAGTAGTTTTTTCCAATTCTGTGAAGAAAGTCATTGGTAGCTTGATGGGGATGGCATTGAATCTGTAAATTACCTTGGGAAGGATGGCCATTTTCATGATATTGATTCTTCCTACCCATGAGCATGGAGTGTTCTTCCATTTGTTTGTATCCTCTTTTATTTCCTTGAGCAGTGGTTTGTAGTTCTCCTTGAAGAGGTCTTTCACATCCCTTGTAAGTTGGATTCCTAGGTATTTTATTCTCTTTGAAGCAATTGTGAATGGGAGTTCACTCATGATTTGGCTCTCTGTCTGTTATTGATGTATAAGAATGCTTGTGATTTTTGCACATTGATTTTGTATCCTGAGACTTTGCTGAAGTTGCTTATCAGCTTAAGGAGATTTTGGGCTGAGACAATGGGGTTTTCTAGATATACTATCATGTCATCTGCAAACAAGGACAATTTGACTTCCTCTTTTCCTAATTGAATACCCTTGATTTCCTTCTCCTGCCTAATTGCCCTGGCCAGAACTTCCAACACTATGTTGAATAGAAGTGGCGAGAGAGGGCATCCCTGTCTTGTGCCAGTTTTCAAAGGGAATGCTTCCAGTTTTTGCCCATTCAGTACGATATTGGCTGTGGGTTTGTCATAAATAGCTCTTATTATTTTGAGATACGTCCCATCAATTCCTAATTTATTGAGAGTTTTTAGCATGAAGGGTTGTTGAATTTTGTCAAAGGCCTTTTCTGCATCTATTGAGATAATCATGTGGTTTTTGTCTTTGGTTCTGTTTATATGCTGGATTACATTTATTGATTTGCGTATATTGAACCAGCCTTGCATCCCAGGGATGAAGCCCACTTGATCATGGTGGATAAGCTTTTTGATGTGCTGCTGGATTCTGTTTGCCAGTATCTTATTGAGGATTTTTGCATCAATGTTCATCAAGGATATTGGTCTAAAATTCTCTTTTTTTGTTGTGTCTCTGCCAGGCTTTGGTATCAGGATGATGCTGGCCTCATAAAATGAGTTAGGGAGGATTCCATCTTTTTCTATTGATTGGAATAGTTTCAGAAGGAATGGTACCAGCTCCTCCTTGTACCTCTGGTAGAATTCGGCTGTGAACCCATCTGGTCCTGGACTTTTTTTGGTTGGTAGGCTATTGATTATTGCCACAATTTCAGCTCCTGTTATTGGTCTATTCAGAGATTCAACTTCTTCCTGGTTTAGTCTTGGGAGGGTGTATGTGTTGAGGAATTTATCCATTTCTTCTAGATTTTCTAGTTTATTTGCATAGAGGTGTTTGTAATATTCTCTGATGGCAGTTTGTATTTCCGTGGGATCGGTGGTGATATCCCCTTTATCATTTTTTATTGCATCTATTTGATTCTTCTCTCTTTTTTTCTTTATTAATCTTGCTAGCGGTCTATCAATTTTGTTGATCCTTTCAAAAAACCAGCTCCTGGATTCATTTATTTTTTGAAGGGTTTTTTGTGTCTCTATTTCCTTCAGTTCTGCTCTGATTTTAGTTACTTCTTGCCTTCTGCTAGCTTTTGAATGTGTTTGCTCTTGCTTTTCTAGTTCTTTTAATTGTGATGTTAGGGTGTCAATTTTGGATCTTTCCTGCTTTCTCTTGTGGGCATTTAGTGCTATAAATTTCCCTCTACACACTGCTTTGAATGCATCCCAGAGATTCTGGTATGTTGTGTCTTGGTTCTCGTTGGTTTCAAAGAACATCTTTATTTCTGCCTTCATTTCGTTATGTACCCAGTAGTCATTCAGGAGCAGGTTGTTCAGTTTCCATGTAGTTGAGCGGTTTTGAGTGAGATTCTTAATCCTGAGTTCTAGCTTGATTGCACTGTGATCTTAGAGACAGTTTGTTACAATTTCTGTTCTTTTACATTTATTGAGGAGAGCTTTACTTCCAAGTATATGGTCAATTTTGGAATAGGTGTGGTGTGGTGCTGAAAAAAATGTATATTCTGTTGATTTGGGGTGGAGAGTTCTGTAGATGTCTATTAGGTCTGCTTGGTGCAGAGCTGAGTTCAATTCCTGGGTATCCTTGTTGACTTTCTGTCTCGTTGATCTGTCTAATGTTGACAGTGGGGTGTTAAAGTCTCCCATTATTAATGTGTGGGAGTCTAAGTCTCTTTGTAGGTCACTCAGGACTTGCTTTATGAATCTGGGTGCTCCTGTATTGGGTGCATATATATTTAGGATAGTTAGCTCTTCTTGTTGAATTAATCCCTTTACCAATATGTAATGGCCTTCTTTGTCTCTTTTGATCTTTGTTGGTTTAAAGTCTGTTTTATCAGAGCCTAGGATTGCAACCCCTGCCTTTTTTTGTTTTCCATTTGCTTGGTAGATCTTCCTCCATCCTTTTATTTTGAGCCTATGTATGTCTGTGCACGTGAGATGGGTTTCCTGAATACAGCACACTGATGGGTCTTGAGTCTTTATCCAATTTGCCAGTCTGTGTCTTTTAATTGGAGCATTTAGTCCATTTACATTTAAAGTTAATATTGTTATGTGTGAATCTGATCCTGTCATTATGATGTTAGCTGGATATTTTTCTCATTAGTTGATGCAGTCTCTTCCTAGTCTTGATGTTCTTTACATTTCGGTATGATTTTGCAGTGGCTGGTACCGGTTGTGCCTTTCCATGTTTAGCGCTTCCTTCAGGAGCTCTTTTAGGGCAGGCCTGGTGGTGACAAAATCTCTCAGCATTTGCTTGTCTGTAAAGTATTTTATTTCTCCTTCACTTATGAAGCTTAGTTTGGCAGGATATGAAATTCTGGGTTGAAAATTCTTTTCTTTAAGAATGTTGAATATTGGCCCCCACTCTCTTCTGGCTTGTAGGGTTTCTGCCGAGAGATCCGCTGTTAGTCTGATGGGCTTCCCTTTGATGGTAACCCGACCTTTCTCTCTGGCTGCCCTTAACATTTTTTCCTTCATTTCAACTTTGGTGAATCTGACAATTATGTGTCTTGGAGTTGCTCTTCTCGAGGAGTATCTTTGTGGCGTTCTCTGTATTTCCTGAATCTGAATGTTGGCCTGCCTTGCTAGATTGGGGAAGTTCTCCTGGATAATATCCTGCAGAGTGTTTTGCAACTTGTTTCCATTCTCCCCGTCACTTTCAGGTACACCAATCAGACGTAGATTTGTTCTTTTCACATAGTCCCACATTTCTTGGAGGCTTTGCTCGTTTCTTTTTATTCTTTTTTCTCTAAACTTCCCTTCTCGCTTCATTTCATTCATTTCATCTTCCAGGGCTGATACCCTTTCTTCCATTTGATCGCATCGGCTCCTGAGGCTTCTGCATTCTTCACGTAGTTCTCGAGCCTTGGTTTTCAGCTCCATCAGCTCCTTTAAGCACTTCTCTGTATTGGTTATTCTAGTTATACATTCTTCTAAATTTTTTTCAAAGTTTTCAACTTCTTTGCCTTTGGTTTGAATATCCTCCCGTAGCTCGGAGTAATTTGATCGTCTGAAGCCTTCTTCTCTCAGCTCGTCAAAGTCATTCTCCGTCCAGCTTTGTTCCGTTGCTGGTGAGGAACTGCGTTCCTTTGGAGGAGGAGAGGTACTCTGGTTTTTAGAGTTTCCAGTTTTTCTGCTCTGTTTTTTCCCCATCTTTGTGGTTTTATCTACTTTTGGTCTTTGATGATGGTGATGTACAGATGGGTTTTTGGTGTGGATGTCCTTTCTGTTAATTTTCCTTCTAACAGACAGAACCCTCAGCTGCAGGTCTGTTGGAGTACCTGGCCGGCCGTGTGAGGTGTCAGTCTGCCCCTGCTGGGGGGTGCCTCCCAGTTAGGCTGCTCGGGGGTCAGGGGTCAGGAACCCACTTGAGGAGGCAGTCAGCCGGTTCTCAGATCTCCAGCTGCGTGCTGGGAGAACCACTGCTCTCCTCACAGCTGTCAGACAGGGACATTTAAGTCTGCAGAGGTTACTGCTGTCTTTTTGTTTGTCTGTGCCCTGCCCCCAGAGGTGGAGCCTACAGAGGCAGGCAGGCCTCCTTGAGCTGTGGTGGGCTCCACCCAGTTCAAGCTTCCAGGCTGCTTTGTTTACCTAAGCGAGCCTGGGCAATGGCGGGCGCCCCTCCCCCAGCCTCGCTGCCGACTTGCTGTTTGATCTCAGACTGCTGTGCTAGCAATCAGCGAGACTCCGTGGGCGTAGGACCCTCTGAGCCAGGTGCGGGCTATACTCTCCTGGAGCACCGGTTCCTAAGCCCGTCGGAAAAGCACAGTATTCGGGTGGGAGTGGCCCGATTTTCCAGGTGCCTTCTGTCACCCCTGGAAGGGGAACTCCCTGACCTCTTGCGCTTCCCGAGTGAGGCAATGCCTCGCCCCTGCTTCGGCTGGCGCACAGTGCGCTCACCCACTGACCTGCACCCACTGTCTGGCACTCCCTAGTGAGATGAACACGGTACCTCAGATGGAAATGCAGAAATCACCCGTCTTCTGCGTGGCTCGCGCTGGGAGCTGTAGACCGGAGCTGTTCCTATTAGGCCATCTTGGCTCCTCCCCCCCACATTTTCTTTATCCAATCTATCATTGATGGGCATTTGGGTTGATTACATGTCTTTGCTATTGTGAGTAGTGTCTGATGAACATATGTGTGCAAGTATCTTTATAATAGAATGATTATATTCCTTTGGGTATATACCTAATAATGAGATTGCTGGGTCAAATGGTATTCCTGCCTCTAGATCTTTGAGGAATTGCCACACTGTCTTCCACAATGCTTGAACTAATTTACACTCCCACAAACAGTGTAAAAGTGTTCCTTTTTTTCTGCAACTTCACCAGCATCTGTTGTTTCTGGAATTTTTAATAATCACCATTCTGACTGGCATGAGATGGTATCTCATTGTGGTTCTGACTTACATTTCTCTAATGATAGTGATGTTGAGTTTTTTTTTCATATGTTTCTTGGCTACATTCATTCACTATTTTTGAACACTAAGTCGCTTTGGAAGTTAGCTTATGTGGCAGACTTAATAGTATTTCTTAATAAATTCAATCTAAAATTGCAAGGCAAAACAGGGCTTAAAAGTGAAACTTATACAGTGGCAAAGTTATTTCAAAGACAACTGACATTGGTTGAGTAACAGGCAATGTTAGAGTGTTTTATACATTTCTTGTGCTGTCAAAAGTTAAAATAAAAAGTGGGGCCGGGAACGGTGGCTCATGCCTGTAATCCCAGCACTTTGGGAGGCTGAGGCGGGTGGATCTTGAAGTCAAGAGATCAAGACCATCCTGGCCAACATGGTGAAACCCCATCTCTACTAAAAATACAAAAATTAGCTGAGTGTGATAGTGCGTGCCTGTAGTCTCAGCTACTTGGGAGGCTGAGGCAGGAGAGTCACTTGAACCTGGGAGGTGGAGGTTGCAGTGAGCCAAGATTGTGCCACTGCACTCCAGCCTGGTGATAGAGTGAGACTCCATCTCAAAAAAAAAAAATTAAATTAAATTAAAAAACAATAAAAAAATTAACAATAAAAAGTAGAATTTTTAAGGCCAGGTGCTGTGGCTCACACCTGTAATCCCAGCACTTTGGGAGGCCAAGGTGGGTGGATCACAAGGTCAGGAGATCGAGACCATCCTGGCTAACATGGTGAAACCCCATCTCTACTAAAAAAAAAAAAAAAAGAAATACAAAAAAAAAAGTGAAATTTTTATTCCACAGAAATTTCAGCTAATATATTTTTTGAGTTCAAATTATAGTTCCAGCAGTGTTTCTTGGACATCAATGCAAATGCAAAGCAAATTTCCATATTTCAAAATCCATTGCATTGTAATTAAAGAGCTTTCCCCCAACCTTCAATTGGAAGTGATTTGTCTTTAGTGTAATGACATGTTGTAAGGCAAATATCAAGTGATGAATCTCGTAGAGTTCTAGAAAGACCTTCCAAGTGATAAATATGCTCAACTAAAATCAAATGTTTGTGGATATCAGTATTTGGCAGTATCTATCTGTGTGAAAAGACATTTAAAAAATGGACTATGCATTACATATCAACATTAGCAGATGAACATTTGCAATAGATTTTGATAATAGGAGTTCGAGACCAGCCTGGACAACATAGTGAAACCCTGTCTCTATTAAAAATACAAAAAATTAGCTGGGCATTGTGGGGGGTGCCTGTAATCCCAGCTACTCAGGAGGCTGAGTCAGGAGAATCGCTTGAACCAGGGAGACGGAGGTTGCAGTGAGCCGAGATGGTGCCACTGCACTCCAGCCTGGGCAACAAGAGCAAAACTCTCTCAAAAAAAAAAAAAAAAAAGATAATAGGGAACAATGGCTTTGAACCCCAATTAGATGATATGTTACCCTCCCACCCCCCAAAAAACAGAATTCAATTTTTCTCATTGGTAGCCCTGTATTACAAAAACATTGTATTCAATTATTATTATATTTTGGATTTTGCCAATAAAAGTTGTGGAAATTTGTTTTCTCTCATCATATATAAGTACTTTTGTAATATCTTTGGTTCACAAATACTTAAAATCTTTACTATCTGGCTCTTTACAGAAAAAGTTTGCCTGCTCTGATATAATCTACCAGAACAACAAACAAGCAGACAGACAATAACTCAAAGATTCCATTTTCTTTATAGTTCACTTCTTGTCAGGAAATATATCCTCGAATCTCAGTTAAATCCTTAGTCTTGTGGTTTTAGTGATTTCTTTTTGTACTGCCATGCCATCCGTGAAAAGCAAGGTCATCATGCCATTGTGGAAATCAGTTTTAATTTGCTCTGAGTCAGTTCTATGTAACGTAATAATGAAATAATGAAACCCTTTATTTGCAATAAAGAGTTAGTTTCCTGAATGGGTCAAGCTGGTTCTTGATTTATGGGAACCGTCTCCTCTAAAGTAGGGATGGGAAGGGTGGAGGTTGAGGATATCCGTTGTGCTTGAAGTGGTTGTGGATGGTAGTGAGTTCAGAGTCCCTTGAGCTACTGGGAGCAATGGAGTCCAGAGAACAAGAGGGAAGCCTCCCAGTGCCAGGAAGGAAGACAGGGCTCTGTGCAGGGATCAGGCATGGCCAGGGCTTGGCTCAGTCCTCTTCCTGGGCCAGAGGTGCCAGTCTCTCTCTCTCTCTCTCTGCATTCCACTCCCTCCTCTTCCTATGTTCTTTTGCATGTTTGTGTTCAAGAAGGGGAGAATAAAGAAGAGTAGCTCAGTTTAGGCCTGCCATGTGGTGTGACTAAACGGTGAGCTATCTGAAGACAGAGACTTGACCTTACATTGCTTTGCATTCCCACTTATGTCTAAAAATAATAATCACAATAATGCTACATCCATAGTACTTTACATTTTACAAAACACTCTCATATTTAGTATTTCATTTGACCCTGTGAGGTACATGTGAGTTTTATAGATGAAGTTCAGAGAGGCTAAGTAATTAATCAAGATCGCATAGTCAGTATAATGCAGAGCTAGGACTTGAATCCAAAACTTCTACCTCCCAATCTGGTGCCCATTCCCCCTGCCTAGCACTATGCTGGACATAGATAGCTTCTGAGCCCTTGTTGGTTGATTGATTGGAGGACATCTAAGACTTTACTGCTCAAATGCTATTGTGCCAAAAGCCCTACCGTTATATCTGCACATTGCTTTGTTGAGGCACCCTCTTTCAAAATATGGATTGACATATTAAGGCATTAACACTTTTAAAGTGAGTTCTTTTCTTCGCTTGCTTGCACCCAGAACAAGAATGTGAATGTTAGGAGTTTTGCTAGTAGAGAGAATAAGGCTTCTGAAAAGGTAAACAAGGGAGCCTGTCAGATTTTTCCTCTTTCAGAGTTTTTCCTGTGGTCTTGCAAGACTTATATCACATGAAAACTTGTCCTTTTGTTCTCCTGGAGCATGGAAGAAACGAACTTGGAATCTTCCAGGTCATCTCAGTAACCGGTCTGCTGGCTGAACCTCTTGCAAGATGCAGGCTCACCTTGTCCTGCTCCTGTAGGGTGGCATCCGGCCTCTGCATGACCATTCAGTCTGATGGGAGACTGAATAAACTGTCCCACCCTGGGACAATTCTAGCCGTGGGGTATATTCATCTGCTTGGAGCTACAATCTGCCTGGGACTTTTGCTTCTTGGTTCCCATTCTGCCTTCTAGAACAATGTAAATCAAGTCTCATGAATGCTTCCTCCATGTGACATCAGGAAACAACAGGCCAGTCTCTTTCTTACATATCCTCATCTCAGTCTTTATAGCCTCTGTCATTTCAATCCTTTCTCACATAATAAGATCTCAAGAACATTCCCAATCCTGGCTGCCATCTCTGTATATGCTATAGTTTCTCAACTCATCTCATAAAACATGGTACTCAGAACTGACTGGTACTCATTTGTTCATATGTTCATTTATTCAACATATATTTATGGAGCTTACTGTATCCCAAACCCTGGGCCAATTTCTATACAAGATCAGATTCAATTCCTGACTGTGGTGCTTAATTTAAGAATCAAATCATCACATGCAAAAATAATTACAAACTGTGATACATCCTGTGAAGAAGAAATGCAGCACATTTTTTGGGGGAGCTTCTTAACATTAGAAGTCAGCATTAAGGGAGAGCTTAGTGCTTCTGGCCTATGCAGAAGCCCTAGAGGAGATTTAGGATGGCAAGTCCTGGGCTTTCAAGAGGGACCTAAGCACACTTTTTGACAACTCACTTCCAGAAAGTGAGAAGTTCCAGGTATTTTCAGATCTGGTGGATTATACCAGAGTCATTCTCTCACCTGTGGTCTCTCTGTCTCACCTCCTTTTCTTCTTATCTGTTGGGAAAGACACAGGGAGAGACAGGCCAAAGTTGCACAAGAAGTCTTGGGAAAGGTTTTGGAAGAGTTTTGAGCCATGGCTCCCTAGGTTCAGCCAGTTCTGGGGAATGCTATGTTTCGGAAAGCCTTTGTTTTTGTAGACATCAAGTGCTGATTCTCAGCAGAGGCAGGGCTACATCCCCTCTAATGTCTTTCCTTGGCCAGGATGGGCAAAGGCTGGCTCAGTCATCCCAGACTGGCCTTCTGGCTATGCCTCCAAGCTCTGGATGTCCCCTCTGGCTGGGTGAATGGCAAAGGTCAGTGTGGCTCTTCCTGCTGGCCCTGGTGCAGCAAATGTCCTGGGTACAGGCTGGATGGCACATACCACAGTGAAGTGAGGCCCTGCTCTGTAGAAACCTAGCCTCCTTCCCTTGTCTCATAAATGACAAGAGACCATTCAATAGCTGCTATTGTTGCTACTCTTGTTTCTCTATTAACATCATTGCTGTCATTACTGCACACTGACTATTCTAATCACTAATAAGAGGAGTTTTATTTTACCCAGAAGCCTGATATCTTACCCAGGTCAGAAACAGTCAGAGGCATTATAAAAGGGCTTGTCCTGATTGCTCTGCCTGTGGAGTAGTCATCCTTTTATTCCTTTACTTTCCTAAAGAACTTGCGTTCACTTTAAAAAAACAAAAAACAAACAAGGGCTTGTCCTGAAGATTAAGGACCCCTCGAGTGACACAGCCAGAGCCAGTGACAGGGTTCTGACCTTCCAGAAAATGAGGCACATTGGGATGATAAGGCTGAATGGTCTCCATCATAGACTTAAATGGAGTTTAATCCCCATCCATGTGGTGGACCAGGGAGGAAGGGGCCCACTCCCAATATTCTCTTTCGCTCTAGGCACTAAAGACCAGGATTTGGAGTGTGACCTCATTATTAAAAGGCAAGGAGTATATAAGGCCCAAAGAACTTGAGATCTGGGCCAACAAAAAAAGAGGCAAAAAGTCTGGAAGAGAACACAAGAACAGGAGTCCTCTTTGAGGCTAATCTGAAGTCACACATTATGACGGTGACTTGTTTTCCCAGCTTGCTTTACCGAAAAACTTCCAAGAAGTAATTTCTCCAGCTATGCTTTGGGGACAGTTGAATGAATCTATAGTGCCTCCTTGAGGAAGCACCTGGAAACAACCATCCTGAAGTGAAATCAGTGTAGATTCATCTGTAGGCTTGGAAATTATAGTATGTGATAAGCACTTGTTAACATGTTGTTGGGGGATGTTGGGGTAACAAGGACTAACAAAAAAGTCACCATGCTGTTTTTCAAAAAGGAGAGTGAAACATGTTTATTTCCCTTAGCAGTATTCAGGGAAAGGACATTCTGGTTCTTTAATTTAAAATATCTCTCAAAGTGAAAAAATCTCTGTCCTGACCCTCTGTTCCCCTGTAAACTTCTGATACATGGTGTAGACATCTGCGTGATCTTGTGCACTATGACAGGCACATCCCAGTGCCCTAGACGGATGATGAGGCCAGTGTCTATTACATGTGAATATTGGTGTCTGGCTTGCCAGGGGATGCTGAGTGTGGCTAGTGTGAGTCAGCATCCTGGAGCCCTGAGACCCCTCGGTGAACCCATGGGCTGGCTCCTCAGCAATGAGCTTACCAGTGGAATAAACTCAGGTCAGATTATTCCACTGAAACGGCAGCTAGTTTGTATGCTAGCTTTGCAGCTTTCTGGATGAATCAACTCTAGCTTCAAGTTGCTACAAGTTCACTGTTACATTTGGCATTGTGTTAAGGAATCAGGCACCACTGAGTACTTGTAAGATGAATGTTGTAATAAGCGTCAGAAAAACTGGGCTCACATCCCAGTCCTTTCACTGATCAGCCATATGTTGTTGGGCAGATCACTTTACCTCTATATTTTCTAGTTTTCTCAAGTACAAAATGGCTAGGGGTGGGAAGAGAAAAAGAGGACATCGTTCCCTTTCAAGTCTAACAATCCTGGCACTAAGATGCCTTGGGCATGGTCTTGGCAGTGCCTTGGGAGTCAAAGGAGATTACCCATTTCTCCATACTAATCACAGGCTTATGGAGTTCCTCTGGAGTTTGGCATTTCCAGTGTGTTTTGCTCTAGGCCCTTCCCCCGTGGTCTTCATTTTATGCCAAGTTTCATCTCCTACCATTATGACCAAAAGTGTAAATAAAAATGTATAGTTGCTCACCAGTTCCTAAAGAGACCCCTTTGCAGAGGTGTCTGAGATTTTTATTTCTCAGATCAGGGCCTGAGCTATGAAGGAAGTGAGTGGGAAGAGCCCCTATGTTAGAGGCAAGGTGACAAAACAGCTGGCGAAGCTATTACCAGACTAATTGGACCCCCAGACTGGGTGGATTTGTGTTTGGTTGCTTTTTAGTTGTGACCTGGCATAGAATGCAGTTCAGCACCTTGCTCAGAGCTGATACTCCGTGAAGATGTGTTGAACTGAGACCAGGGCAGCAGAATTGGCAAGATCATGTGCTCCCAGGGCATAAACGTACTTCAGGGTTGTACGTTTGTGTCTCCCCCTGTGGTGGTGAAGCTGCTGTACTGTCATTGAACTGTGTATGGAGTAGGCACTTAATGGCTTCTAAAGTGGGCCTGGGGCCTGATGGTATTCTGACTGCCTTCTATAGGAAGTGTAGGCTCCTAGGCTTTTTGACTCGACTGGCCTGAAAGTGACAAGGTGGGAGGCAGGCTCCTATGGAACAAGATGGGATTGGTCCTGTCCTGGGAGGCTTGGTGCAAAGGACAATGGAAGCCAGCGTCTGGGAGGCCAGTGACTTATTGAATGATGTACACCAATAAGACCAGACAGAGGTACAGGAAGAATCTTCTCCAAGAGTCCTCACTGGTGCAGAGTCCTTTAGCACAGATGACTCCAGATGCCATTGCCTTTGAGCTGTCCTTGAGCTCATCTCGGGAACTCCTTTAGGAGGACTCTGAGTCTTAGGTATGAAGCTCTGTTTTTGTTCATTCAATGCAGGGAGATGGAAAAAAAGAGGAAACATGGGAAGGATGGAGATGGGAGGGAAAGGGGAAGTAAGAGGAGAGAGCAAAAGGGGCAAAGACGGGAGCAGAGAGATGAGGAGAGAGAGAGAAATGTGGAGGGAAAGCAAGGGGAAGAGAAGAGATGAGAAGGGGATCTGATGACTCCCTAGGGCAGCTGTAGAGTCAGGGGAAGTCCAGGCTATGGAGGTTTCTGTACCCATGTCTCCCTTTGCTTTCTTAGTTTTGTTCAGCCTGAGCCTCATCCCAAGATCCAGGGTCCTGTGCCATGGATTATATCACCCATGTGTGTCTACACCCAGAGCCAATATTGCCACTAAGGAGACGTATGCCATTTTTCAAAGTAGGAGCTCCTTAGGGTAGGGGGCAGTGATCAAATATGAAGATAAAATCCCACATCCAGAATCCACACAAGCCTCTCAAGTTTGTCACCACTGGGGCAAATTCAACAAGCATTCACTGTGTAAGCCACCATGTGTAGTGCTGGGAGGAAAGCCAGAGTTCCTGCCTCAAGGAACTTATGATTTAGTAGTGGTGGTGGTGTGCCCTTGTGTAAGCAAGAGAAATACATAGGTGTAGTGCAAGTGTGAACATTATTTGTGGCTAATGATGGACTCCATGCTATAAGTACTCAGTGTTTACCAAGAAGAAAGATGCATATAGTTACCTCTAGGTTTGTTAACAGCTAGATCTAAGACAGGGAAGAGAGGATGTTTGCATTTGGGATCCCTGCTCTGCACTGAATGCTGCCCAAACTACTTCTGTGCTCACCAGGAGAGGACCATTAAAGGCAAAAGGAGGAAATACATCTGGGCTTGCTGGTCTAAGCTGAGAATTTCAGGGCTGACATCTGAAGGCAGAGCCAAGAATAACTTCTAAGCAGTGAAAAACGTCAGACCCTGGGCTTGAGCCTCAGGAGACTGAGGGGCAATTTAAATCTCTTTTCTGGTGGAGTAGAGGATCCCTTTATGGTTGGGATGGCTCGTGTTATCCTTCAAGGAGGCAGAGGTATGATGGTATGTCAGGTTCCTCCTGGGCCTGATTCTTTCTTTGAAATTTGCTTCTTCTATCCCTGAAGCACTTTGGAGTTGAGACTGAATAATAACCAGCCACACAAACCTGGGTTCTACCACAGAGTTCATCGTTAACAAACCGTGTGCCCTTGGGCTGGTAACTTCTTTCTCAGTTAAAGTACCCATGTGTTGACTTAGGAGCCAGAGGGTGTGTGAGTGTCTGTAGACACCTGGTGGCAGTTTGGAGGAATTACGTTCAGTATCATTAGGGAGCAAATCCCTGTGCATGCTGTTCAGGTGTGTCCCAAGTGCCCAAAAGAGCTTCCTGGGTTTGGAAGCTGAATTAGTCAATCTGATATCAGTTTGCGGAGCTCATCCTGAGAAAAGAGTCCTGTTTTTAAAGTCATGTTTGTCCAGAAATTCGTCCTTGTTACTGGCCCAAATGTTTACATTTGATTTAGTTTTACCATTCCCACAGCCTCTGCAATCAATTCCCTTTCCTGGTTCTATAGATTTTATTCTAGAGGCAAAGTCCTGGGGGATTTAGGAGTTACACAGTGTCTTACACACAATAGAAGTTTTATGGTGCTTACCAAGTGTCTTTCAAGTTCTTACTATTTTCCCCATATTGTAGATGGAAAAATTAGGGCACAGAGAGGTTAAACAATCTACCCAAGGCCACACAGCTAGTCAGGGACATAAGCAGGATTTGCACTCAGACAGTTTAACTCCATAGTCTCTACTTTTAACTTTCTTAACAACTGTTGACGGATGAACAGACGGGTGTAATTTGAGGGGCCCTGAAAAAGGTCTTACTCCAAAATATACTTTCCACTGAGGGAGTATAGTTGTATAATGTTTACCATAAAGCACTGCCCTTTTTCTGTTTCTTATAGTGCTTTTTAAAGTATAAATAGCCTATGAAGGGTTATATTAGCCCTTTAGTGTGAATTTATGCATTAGATGTTTTTTATTGTCTTGTTTAATAAGTGCTAGAAGGGGCTAGAAGGAATTAGTGTGTTCTGCAAAGGGATCTCAATAAATGGAACTGTTTTATTTCTTTGCCCTTGTTCTGAACTGTACTGAAAAATAGAAAGAAAATGTGGTGCTCAAAATGTCATTTTTTTTATTGATAGTGGTTAAGTAAGACATAGTAGCGCTAGGTCTGCTAGCTGGGGCTTGCTCATACTAGACCTGAGAATTAGGCTAACTTACCCACTTAATCATGACAGGCCTGGGCATCCTTGCCTAAGAATAAGTCCCTATTATGTCATAGGGATCTCTGCAGTTCTCAAGTAGAAGCAGAGCAGAGCTAAGCCAATTATTCTTACAAAATTTACCAACCAGTTAAGTCCTTCTACCATCTCAGGGGCAAGGAGAAGAAAGGAGTGAAAAGAGGCCAGGAGTGGGGAAAAGGCACTTACCTCTAGTAAAGACCTTAGACATCACCTAATCAAGCCTTCTCATCATACAGATACAATGGAATTCCAGAGAAGGGAAGGGACTTTGATAAGCTAAAGTTGCAAGCTGTGAAGGGGCTGAGTCACGACACTGGATATGCTGATTTGGCTGCCGAGCTCCATCAACATTCCACTACAATGCTCTTTTCCAGGAAGAGTGAGCAGTGGGAGTGCTTTAGAACCTGGCATCCAAGGGACCTGGTGGGAAGGGGGAGTGAAGAAGTAAAGCTACAGCAATATGCCCAGTGAATAGGTCCTAGGGTGAGCCCTCAGCACTTTGGATACTGGAGTCAAGCCCTCTTTCTTTTGCTGTCCTCCTTGAAGCTCCACTCAGTGTCAGAGAGGGAAGACTATTTAAGATCACCCACTGTATTAGTAGGATTTCTCAGAAACAGAACCAACAGCATGTGTATTTATAGAAAGAGATTTATTATAAGGAATTGGCTGATGTGAATATGGAAGCTGGAGAGTTCAAAACCTGCAGTGTAGGCCAGCAGGCTAGAAACTTGGGAGAGCTGATTATACACAATCCTAAGGCAGTCTGCTGGAGAATTTTCTCTTGCTCAGGGATGCTAGTCTTTTTGTTCTATTCAGGCCTTGAACTGATTGGATGAGGCCCATCCACATTAGGGAGGGCAATCTGCTTTACCCAAAGTTTACTGATTTAAATGTTAATCCCATCTAAAAATATCTTCTGAAATGTGAAAGGGAAGTTCACTATGCCAAAAGAAAAAAATTAAGCAAAAGGTAAGTCATGCAAGCAACGGCCTTTCCTTTTGTTCCTAGGCAGATAGCTACTGATAAAAGGTTAAATATCTCCACTCTATGTTCACCCTACCTTGTGTAAAGCACCGATTTACTGAGCACAAGATGGAAACATAATTGACTATTCCCTTACCTTCTTCTCCTTTTATCTTGCAATATGTGGATTTAGTAATGTGACCCTACCCTCCCTATTTCTTCTCCACCCTGCTTTCACCCTTTAAATATTGAAGTCCTCAAAAATTATCATTGGGGAAAGCACAGACCTGTTTCTGGAGTGGTCTTTAACCTTGGCAAAATAAACTTCTAAGTTGATTTGAGACCTGTCTCAGATAATTTTTGGTTTACAAAATTCACACATAAGATTAACTATCACACCCGCTTTTTCCCTTGATTGACTCTGTGAGACTGAGTTTTCTCCTTTAGTCATCTGAGTACCACCTTCAAGATTTTTGCAATATCTGTGTATATATAATAATAATATTCTTATTTATTTAGAGACAGAGTCTCGCTCTGTTGCCCAGGCTAGAGTGCAGTGGCGCGATCTCGGTTCACCGCAACCTCTGCCTCCAAGGTTCAGGAGATTCTCCTGCCCTAGCCTCCTTAGTAGCTGGGATTACAGGTGCGTGCCACTATGCCCGGCTAATTTTTGTATTTTTAGTAGAGACGGGGTTTCACCATGTTGGCCAGGCTGGTCTTGAACTGCTGACCTCATGTGATCCACCCACCTCGGCCTCCCAAAGTGCTGGGATTAGAGGCATGAGCCACAATGCCCGGCCTAATATTTTTGAACCAATGTTAACTACTCACTTAAGAATTTAGCCTTACACTAATATTTGAGATAACCGGTTTGTTGGGCTGGTTTTAGTATTTTCTAACACAAATAAGAATAAATACTCAAACATTCTTAAAAAGTGCAGGTAGCACTTAAGACTATCTTGGTACTCCATTTGGGAAACCATGTAGCCAAGGCTGTTGGGGCGAACCAAGGTGGTGGGGCTCCGATGGGCCAGCAGGGGTCGCACTTGCAGGTCACCTGAAGTCCTTATTTACGGGATAAGGTGGAGGCTGAGGAAAGTCTTTCAGAGGCCGGACGCTGGCACCGGACGGAGTAGGGAACCCCAGCCGTTATCCCACCAAAGGGTCCCAGCGCCTAGAGGGGCTGCGGAAAGCTCCTACAATACGAGGAGCCCTTGGAGCCCAGAGCGGGATCCTGCGAGCCAAGGCCCCGTTCTCTGTTAGGATCACGGGGGCTGCCCCAGGCAGCTGCTGGGCCCGGTCGCGGACGTCGGCCAGAACATCCTCCGAGAACACGGAGGAATCTCACATCAGTGGCCTCCCTTGGTAGAGGTGGGGAGCCGAGGGGCGGCAGTGTGGAAGGGCCATTGGCCTAGGTCTTTCGTATCCCCTCCGGCCGCTCGGGGCTGTGCGTTCGGAAACAGCGAAAGGAACGGCCTCAGGAATCTGGCCTCAGCCGAAGCACTGGTGAACACAGGCTCCCGTCGCGCCGAGGGAAGTAGGAAAAGCTGCTTCCGGGCGGAGGGGCTGCACTTCCGGGGCCCGCGTCCCCCGGCGGCTCCGGCGAGAAGGGCCTCTGGGAGCTTAAGGGCCCCGGCACGCGTTCCCCTGGCGCAGAGCTCGCTAGCTGGGGCGCGGGCTGCCTTCTTGTTCTGGTGTGATCCGAATGTAACGGAGCGGACTTGGGGATCCAGAACCCCAGACTGAGGTTGTGCTTGGCTTGAGGGGCGGGCTGGTAGGCCAGCCCCCTTGGGGCATCGTTGGTCCTCTCCAGGTGTGTCACATTCGGACCGCACATGGTGCCTTGGTACTCCCCAAAAGTCATGCCTTGATTTTTCTTACTAATAATAGTTTACACTGTTTTACCGCTTCACTGCTTCACGTAAGTAAAGTAATTATTTCAAAAGGAAATGTTGGTCATTTATAAAATGGTGGTAAAGATGGTACAGCGGATTAATGTGAGGATTAAATGAGATGATACATGTAAGTGCTTAAAACAGTACAGGGTACTTACCGTTATTATTGTTAAGTAGAAAGTGAGTTCTGGGAAACAGTGGGTGTATGGTCCTTCACAGCATGTTTTGGAAACGTCTGATTTCCAGCCTACCCTCCTTCCTCCTGTTGCCGTCTGTTGCCTGATTGTTCTCACTGGCTGAAAGGAGATAATCCCTGCCACTCCATTCACCACTGAAAATTCTTGTCAGTTTGGTTGCTTAGGTAGCTACTAAGAGTTGCCAGAAGGTGGCCCCAGAGCACGCGGTTGTGTTTGTCTTTTTGGGTCCCATGTTTAATTAGTAATTTAGTAGGGACGTATTGAACACTTATTCCACACTATGGTACACTGTACCAGGGGATATAGGGATGCTTGAGGGTATGGGAGGCCGACCCTTGTCTCAGGGAGAATATAAATGATTTATTATTCTGGCCTTTCACAAGATTTTGGCATTTTTAAAGATTCATTCATGTATTCATTCAACAAATATTTATTGGATGTTTACTCTGTTCCAGTTTCCACTCAGAGATGTGAAGTATATCAATGAATAGAATAAACAAAGATCTTTGCCTTCATAGAGATCACATTCTAGCACACAACAATAAAGACAATAAATTATGTAAAATGTTAGAAGTGTTATGAAAAGGAAAAAATGTAGACCAGTGTTCGTGTGTGTGGGTAGAGTTGGTGGGATGGGCAGGTTGTAGTATGAAATAGAGTGGTTAGTATTAAATAGGCTTCATTAGGAAGGCAAGATTGAGCAAAGATTCAAAAGATGTGAGGAAATTAGTCAGATTTGGCGGGAAGAGTGTTCTAGATATGAAAAAATTGGAGTTATTACATTTACTCCTTTAAAGGTGAGGTAATTGAGGTTCAGATAAGTAAAGTGACTTGTTTAGGGTCTTATAAGAGATTTCTAACAAAACTGGTCTGGTTTCACGTCCTCATTTCCAGTCGTGTTTATTCACCAGATCACGTTACCACTAGGTGTTTTTAGAGTGATGGAGACTTCACAATACATAACTTGCTTAAATCATGACTCAGGTTATCTTGGCATACTTCCCATCATTGGGTAATATCAAATTCTCTGTGATCTTTCTTTTTTTACATAATCAGTAAATATTTATTTTGCTAACTGGTGTGGAGGATAGAAATGAGGCATAAAGCATGTCTTCTGCCCGTAAGGGACAAATAATCTATACATAACCATTTTGGCCTTCATCTCTTTTTCATCTACTTTCCCCATTTCCCCCAAGACAAGCCCACTGGTAATCTGTACCTACAGCTTAGAATTAGGTCAGGTCCTTAAACTTGGTCACTCATTCTTGGTTTGTAGGTTCCAGAATTTCACTGGATTCCTTTTGCTGACAGTTGTTGTGCCTCTGGTTATCCCCCAAGTCTCTACTCCCTTTATCCTGTGTTGAACTTGTCTATGAGACTGAGCTTATGCTATGCTTTCCACTCCTCAATTAGATATCCCATCTGGATCCTTAGTTCCCCTCTAGAACTGCCTCCTTGTCTCTTGTATTCTCAGTTGTTGATCTTTCCACTTGAGTGGAGACTTTGCATCGCTCCTATTTGGGAGTTGTGCCCCTTGTTCGCTGTGCTTGCTCCTCTTGAGCTGCCTCTCTGAGCCTGAGTCAGTTCTCTTCACCTCTGGCCCAGGGAACTCTGGACATGTGCCACACCCCTTTCCCTTCATGCTTACACTTGCTGGGAGGATATTGTGGTGCCTTGTGTTAAAAGTCCTGGGTTATGGCATTATGTGAAACAGCCGCGAAGGACAGAAGACTATTTTTAGGTAATTAATTGCCTGGGAACTAGTTGTTTAAAGGAGAAAGGTGTTTGGTAAGCCCGAGTGGGTAAGAATGAGGAAGGTGGAACTCGAGCCTGATCTTGAGGGATGGGTAGAATTAACAGGTGTAGGGGAGAGAACAGGGTTGGGGGTGAACTTGTTATATTGTGAGCCAGTAAGGAGATTAGCCTAAGTGGAATGGAGAAGATGTGTTTGGGAGTGGTGGTGGGAAGAGGATAGATAGGCAGGGCTGGATTGGAGCAGAGCCTAGAGCATCAGCTTGAGAAGTTTGCATTACAACATCATAAATTATTTTTAAATATTTTATGGTTCTTGGGAAGCTGGCATGAAGGCACAATGACAATGTGTCATTAAGATCTGTATATCTACCTGCCTATCTTTGATCATCTCAAATTTGCTCTGTCCCTGAATGCCCCATATGAAAGAGGTTCCCTTGGTTATTTTGTCACAGCATTGTGTTCCTTACTTATTTACTTTTTAAGTTTTTTCTAGTGTGCCCTAGAATGAATGTTGCCAGAAGGCAAGGACTTGTTCTGCCTCCTTGTTGAATGCCCAGAATATAGAACAGTTTCAGATACACATTCAGTGCTTTAAAAATATTTGTTGAATGAATGTATGCCCTGAGCTAAGTTTATTTCTTTAAACCTGATCTATTCTACCTTCTGAATTCTTGAATTCTGTTAGTGCTAACACCATCTATTTGGTCTGGTAAGTTGGATACTTGGAGTCAATTTTGATGAAGACAGGAGTATAGGTCTTGACCATTAAACTTTACATGAGGATTGTATTCCCACTGAAGCCTTGTTTTTTACTCCATTATGCCAAGTTAACACAATGCAACATGTTGCATTTTAGATATGAAGACAGAAAACATCAAACATGAACAGTGAGGCTAAAGGAATGAGAAGTTATTGGGAGCCAGGGCCATGGGCAAATTGTAAATTGTATGTTTCTAAATGTAACCATCGTATTATCTGTTCTGTCGTCTTCCAAGGGGAAGAATCATGTAATGGTTAAGAACATGGTCCCTGGAGTTAGGCTGCCTGGGCTCAAATTCTGGCTCAGCCACTTACTAGCAGTGTACCCTTGGGAAAGCTGCTTAACTTCTTTGTTTCTCAGTTTTCTCATCTATAATATATGGGTAAGAATAATACTTACAGAGTTATTGTGAGGATTAATATGTGGGAAGTTCTGAGAGCAGTGCTAGCATATAGTAAATGCTCATCAAATGTTATTATTAGCTATATTAGCTATTATTAGCTGTTAATATTTAGTGGACCATTGAAACAACATAGGCTTAATTGCCATTTGGGCTGCTGATCTGAAACAGGTGGCCAGACTTCATTGAGGGATGACCTTTGCAAGGTATGATTGAGGGTATGGGATTGAAGGAAATTGGGGATTTTTTGAGTGAGGACTGAGTTCCTGCAGGAGATATAGTCACCCCAAAGGGAGGTACCAGGTCCAGATGGGATTATTTCCGTTGGAATGTGCACACAAATTCTTTGACACAACTAAGGAAGTATTACTACTTAGTTATCTATATGTGAATCTGCACGGAAAACTGAAAGAACTCTGTTGCTACCTTGTTTTTGCTTTTTTTGGGGGAGGAGACAATCAAGTGTGAAGCCATGCAAACCTTTGAACATTGTTATTAGGGCAGAAAAAGCCTTCTTCCTCTAGTTTCCCATCCTCTCCTTCCTCACTGTCTGTTTCTCCCTCTGTGTAAACACAATGGGACGTTTCATTTCAAGAGTGTGTCTTGTTGAGGTGGGGCAGAAGGGTTTGGTGGTTTTATCAGACTGTTTAACCATAAAACGTTTTTCATCCCTGTGTTCCTGTGCCCCACCATTTCAGGCACTTGGTATTTTTACTGCCTCACCCCCATCAACAGAGAAAAGGTGGATTTGATGTCATTTATTATATACTTTAAAGTAATTTTATTTTGCTGAATTTGTAAATACATGCAAATGAAATATTTTAGAGCTACAAAAACAACCATGGCCAGATATGTCAAGTATGAACGAGGTCTTTCCCAGTCCCCCTCTGGGTTTTGCACAGATTTATTCTGAGGGTTCCTTAGTCCAAACTGGGGCATCCGCAGACAAAGAGATCAACATTCTTCTCTTCTAAATTCAAAAGGCAAGGTGCAGGTATGAGACATTAAAGTTTGAAAGAAGATGCTACTGGGAACATTTTTTTCCTTCTACTCCACCCCTATCCAGAATAGGAAAAAGACCATCAAAACAAGAGTGGAGAGGAGTTTGGAGAAAAAGTAGAGTAGGTTGTAGTGTATGGGCTGGGCCTGTGCTCTTCCCTTGCCCCAGACTGAGTGTGAGGAGTGGTGAATAAGAACACCACAAACCTGTCTGTACGTATGGGAATCCCAGAGCTGAGAGGACACGTGTCTCCTTTTCTTGGTGTCACCAAGATGACTGCAAACCCTGTAGAGAGGCCCTTCAGTGCTGTGGAGTGGAAAACTTGGTTTCACATGTTTGGCCTTGCTTGTTGCAGAAATTCAGATCTGTGAGTTTCTCTTAGCCCTAAAATGGCATGAGAGGACATCTGAAATTATCAATTATTCTTGTTCCCTTCTTAGATTCTTGCTTGTCTTCCTTTTCACCATTCTGATCTATCTTTAAGAGAGGTCACTTTTCAAATTCTATCTTTAAGAGGTTTTAGGTCTCAATATATTGGGTTTTCCCTTCAATATGGGTCCATTTTGGACTCTAAACCTCAAGTTTCCTCTTATGTGGTTCCCTCTTTACATTTATTCCTTGATACTTTCCCAGACCTGTTTCCAGAGCCAAAACCATCTCTTCATTTAAAATATCCTGAAATTTCTTTATCTACTCTCTTAAGTCATTTCACTCTTTCTGAGCCAATTTGATTTTCCAACATTTTACTGATTGGCCCTTAGCTTTGTGATAATGTCCTTCAGCATTCCCTCCTCTTTGGTGCAGTTGGCAGTTTCATTTCCAATATATTAGGGCCCCAGTCATCATTGTCATTCTTTTCTTTTCTCTTCTCTTCTCTTTTCCCTTTCCTTTCCTTTCCTTGCCCTGCCCTCCCCCATCCCCCCTCCTTACCCCTCCCCCATCCCCCTCTCCTCTCCCCTCCCCACTCCCTTTCTTCTTTTTTCTTTTCTTTTCTTTTTCTTTCCTTCCTCCCTTCTTTCTTTCCTTCCTTCCTTTCTTTCCCCTCTCTCTTTCCTCTCTTTCTTTCTTCTTCTCCTCTTCCTCCTCCTCCTCCTTCTTCTTCCTCCTTCTTCCCCTTCTCCTCCTTCTCCTTCTTTCTTCTTTCCTCTTCTTCCTTCTTCTTTCTTCTTTTTTCTCCCTTCCCCCTTCCTTTTTCCCCTTCCCCCTTCCCTCTTCCTCCTTCCTTCTCTCTCCTTTCTCTCTCTTCTCCTCCTCCTTCCCCTCCTTTCTTCTCCCTTTCTTCTCTTCCTCCTCCTCCCCCTCATCTTCTTCTCCTCCCCCCTCCTCCTTTCTTTCTTCTCCTTCTCCTCCTCCTTCTTTCTTCTTTCTTTCTTTCCTTTCTTTCCTCCTCCTCCTCCTCCTCTCTCCTATTTTCTTCTTTCTTTCATTTGTTCTTTCTTTCTTCCTCTCTGTCTCTCTTTCTTTTGTCTTTCTTTCATTCATTTGTTCTTTCTTTCTCTCTCTTTTCTTTCATTCGTTGTTTTCTTTCTCCCTTCCTTCCTTCCTCCCTTCCTCTTTCTTTTCTTTTCTTTCTCCCTCCTCCTCCTCATGATCCTCCTCCTCCTTCTTGTTCTTTTGGCTTATTGGTAAAATCTACTGCTCCTTTCTGATTGAACCCATAGCTTTGGGTCAATGAATTACAAAGTTAGAGTTTCAGTAGGTTTTTTGAAGTAACTACCTCCTCACCTTAACCGAAACTAGACTTTTCCTGAATGATACTACTTTTCAGCAGTTTCAAGTACAGGTTACGCATTCTCCCTCTGTTGTGTTGTGGCTAGAGGTGCGCTGAGCATGATTTTGTTGCTCACCACAAAGAAAGAAAGTGGTTTCTTTCAATAAACACTCCTTCATTGATGCACATACATTCCACCCTCTTTCCATCCTTGCTTTTTCCTTGACTGATCTCTTTCCCGTATAACCACATAATCTTCAGTGAAGACTTTGGCAACTGTCTATTTCTTTCCACCCTAGCTATTATCATCATTCTGGAAAACTTCAACAATCATGTTGGTGATGCATCTGGATCCATCATTTCTTATACTCCATTGATCTCTACCTCCATTCTACCTCAGCCAACCATTCAAATGACCACCCCCTGGACCTTGTCATCAACCATAACTGCTCCACCTCTGAAGCTGTGAACCCTGAAATGTCACTCATTGATCACACAGAATAGCCTTTTAGCTCTCCTACTCTTAAGTTCCCACTAAGCCTGTTCTTAAAAAATAATCTTTTTATTTTTATCTTGAGTAATTGCATGGCTATCATCTAGAGCTGATAGTAGTAAACTTTTTGTCATATTTGCTTCAGGTCTTATTAAAATGAATAAAACATTGCAGGTAAATTTAAGTCTCCTGTGTTTCTCACACCCAAGTTCTAATCTTTTTTTTTTCTTATCAGAAGTACCACCATAATTAATTTGGTAAATATGTGTGATGTATGTGTATAAATATGTGTGTATATATATGTATAAAATATGTAACTACATTTTAAAATTTATGTAATGTACTGTACATATTAATAGTTTGCAACTTGATTTTCACTCAAAGTTATTATGTTTTTAAAACCTATGTGTATATATAATAGTTATTTTCTTCTAGGTGCACTGTAGCTTTCCAACATAAGAATATAGTATACTTTATCCATTTTCCAAATTCACTATTACAAACAATGCTGTTTTAAACATCCTTGTAAATGTCTTCTCAAACAAAATAGGTCAGTGTAGTGCCATGGCTAAGGTTGCACCACAGCTAGACTACATGGCACCTTTGTGTGAATAAGAAAGACTTCCTCTTTTTATGGACCTAGTCCTCTGAGCTCACAGCTTGGCAAATATAAAGTGCCTGGGGCAAAGATAAAAGTACTCAGGTGGATGTAGCTTTTAACTAGGTGTGCATGGATTATTAACTGGGACATGGATTGGATTTCTGTGCCAACTTGCTCCCTCTTGGCACCACTGGGACAGTGAATGAATTGCATAGCCACATGTGGTGCCCTGGGTTGAGAACAAAAACTTTAGAGTCACATTGCTTGGTTTCAGTAGCAGCTATGTGACCATAGCAAATTACTTAACCTCTGTCCCTCATCAGTAAAATGGTGATATGGAATGATCTATCTCCTAGGGTAATTGAGAGAGTTATACATAGTAGTGCTTAGTGCATAGTATGTTTTATGTAACTATTAGATATTATTATCACAAATATAGATAAACCTTGGAGATATTGCAGGTTCGGTTCCAGACTGCTGCATTAAAGAGAATATTGCAATAAAGTGAGTTACATGAATTGTTTGGTTTCCCAGTGCTTATAAAAGTATGTTTACACTATAGTGTAGTCTCTATTGAGTGTTCAATAGCGTTATGTCTAAAAAAGTATACATTCCTTCATTGAAAATACTTCAATGCTAAAAAATGCTAATGAACCTTCAGCAAGTTGTAATCTTTTTGCTGGTGAAGGGTCTTGCCTTGATGTTGATGGCTGCTGGCTGATTAGGGTGGTGGTTGCTGAAGGTTAGGGTGGCTGTGGCAATTTCTTAAAAGAAGACAACAGTGAAAGTTGCTGTGTTGACTGACTCTTCCTTTCATGAGAGATTTCTCTCTAACATGCAGTGCTGTTTGATACAGTTTTACCCACAGTATAATTTCTTTCATAATTGGTCAGTCCTCTCAAACCCTGCCACTGCTTTATCAACTAAGTTGATGGAATATCATAACAGTGTTCATAGCATCTTCACCAGGTGTAGATTCCATCTCAAGAAATCACTTTCTTTGCTCATTCATAACCAACTTCTCATCTGTTTAAGTTTTATCATGAGATTGTAGCAATTAAGTCTTTAGGCTCTACTTTTTTAAAAAAAATTTTTAATCAATTTGTTTTTATTGTTTTTTATTCGACTTTTAAGTTCTGGAGTACGTGTCCATGATGTGCAGTTTGTTACCTAGGTAAATATGTCAGGCTTTACTTCTAATTCTAGTTCTCTTGCTATTTCTACCACATCTGCAGTTACTTCTTCCACTGAAGTCTTGAATCTCTCAAAGTAATCTATTAGGGTTAGAATCAGCTTCTTTCACACCCCTGTTAATATTGATATTTTGACTTCTCCGTGAATCATGGATGTTCTTAATGACTTCTAGAATGGATAATCACTTCCAGAAGATTTTCAATTTTCTTTACTCAGATCCATCAGAGGAATCACTATTTATGGCAGCTATAATCTTCCAAAATGTATTTCTTAAATAAGAAGACTTGAAAATTGAAATCACTCCTTGATCCATGGGCTGCAGAATGGATGTTGTGTTAGCAGGCACAGGAACAACATCCTTGTACATTTTTTATCAGAGCTGTTAGATGACCAGGTGCATTGTCAATGAGCAGTAATATTTTGAAAGGAATCTCTTTTTTCTGAGTAGTAGGTCTCAACAGTAGGCTTAAATAGTTAGTAAACCATGCTGTAAACAGATGTGCCATCATCCAGGCTTTGCTGTTCCATTTATAGAGCACAGACAGAGTAGATTTAGCATGATTCTTAAGGGCCCTAGGATTTTTAGAATGGTAAATGAGCATCGGCTTCAACTTAAAGTCACCAACTGCATTAGTCCCTTACAAGAGAGTCAGCCCGTCCTTTGAAGCTTTGAAGCCAGAGAATTGACATCTCTGTAGCTATAAAAGTCTTAGGTGACATCTTCCTCTGATAGAATGCTGTGTTGTCTACATTGAAAATCTGTTGTTTAGTGTAGCCACCTTCATCAATTATCTTAGCTAGATCTACTGGATAACTTGCTGCGGCTTCTCCATCAGCATGTGCTGCTTCACCCTGCAGTTTTATATTCTGGAGATGGCTTATTTCCTTAAACCTCATGAACCAACCTCCGCTAGCTTCAAAGGTTTCTTCTGTAGCTTCCTTACCTCTCTCAGCTTTCGTAGAATTGAAGAGAGTTAGGGCCTTACTCTAGATTAGGCTTTGGTTTAAGATAATGGTGTGGCAGGTTTGATCTATCTAGATCACTAAAACTTTCTCCAACTCAGTAGTAAAGCTGTTTTGCTTTCTTATCATTCATGTGTTCACAGGAGTAGCACTTTTAATTTTCTTTAAGAATTTTTCATTTGCATTCACAAACTTGGCTAACTGGCACAACAGGCCTAGCTTTTGGCCTCTCTCTGCTTTTGACATGCTTTTCTCACTAAGTTTAATCGTTTCTATTTATTTATTTATTTTTGAGACGGAGTCTCACTCTGTCGCCCAGGCTGGAGTGCAGTGGCATGATCTTGGCTGACTGCAACCTCTGCCTCCCAGGTTCAATCAATTCTCCTGTGTCAGCCTCCTGAGTAGCTGGGACTACAGGCGCTCGCCACCACGCCTGGCAAATTTTTGTATTTTTAGTAGAGACAGGGTTTCACTGTATTGATTAGGCTGGTCTTGAACTCCTGACCTCAGGTGATCTGCCTGCCTTGGCCTCCCAAAGTGCTGGGATTACAGGTGTGAGCCACCGTGCCCAGCTCTTATTTTTTATTTAAAGTGAGAGACATGTGGCTGTGCCTGGTGGCTCATGCCTGTAATCCCAGCACTTTGGGAGGTCGAGATAGGTGGATCACTTGAGGCCAGGAGTTTGAGACTAGCCTAGGTAACATAATGATACCCCATTTCTACAAAAAATTTAAAAATTAGAAGGGGCATGGTTGTGTGTACCTGTAATCCCAGCTACTTGGGAGGCTGAGGCATAAGAATCGCTTGAACCCGGGAGGCAGAGGTTGCAGTGAGCCGAGATCTTGCCATTGCACTCTATCGTGGGCGATAGAGTGATACTCTGTCTCAAATAAATAAATAAATAAAATAAATAAAGTGAGAGACATGTGACTCTTCCATTCACTGGAACACTTAGAAGCCATTGTCTGGTTACTTACTGGCATAATTTCAATATTGTGTCTCAGGGAATAGATAGGCCTGACTAGAGGGAGAAAGAAAGGGTAGCAGCTGATCACTGGAGCAGTGAGAACACTCATTTATTGATTAAACTCTCTGTTTCATATAGGAAAGGTTTGTGGTGCTCTCAACAATTACAAGTGTAACAGCAAAGATCACTTATTACAGATCACCATGGCAGATATAATAATAGTGAAAAAGTTTGAAATATTGTGAGAATTACCACAATGTGACACAGAAACATGAAGTGAGCACACGCTGTTGGAAAAATGGTGCTGATAGACATGCCAGACAGGATTGCCTCAAACCTTCAATTTGTAGAACACACAGTCTGTGAAGCACAATAAAGTGGAGCACAATAAAATGAAGTATGTCTGCATGCAAACTCCTCTGAGGTATACGAGTAGGAGTAGAACTGCTGGTAGACAGGGTATGCACTTTTCAAATAAATCTCTTCCTTATCCTGTCTCTATTTTTTCAGTCTGCCAGTCCCCTTCCTGCCTTCTTTCATATCTGTCTAGGATTCCATCATCACACTTTTGAAATTGTGGGCCTCAATCATGTTATAATGCATTGTGATTGTTGTCAGCAATTGGTAAGCATCTCAAAAAAGAACAAACCAAGTCACCCGGATCACTCCCCAAAGTGGACAGAAGAGAAAAGGATTGGGTTAAAGGTTGCAATAACAGTGACCCCCTCCTGCCAGGCATGATGAATCTTCTGTCTAGACAAACTTGCTTTAATCTCCTTTTATTTCCCACTCTACTTCCTTTGAGAGATGTCAGAGATAATGATGGTGAGTGGGCTAAATTCATTTTCTTCCTCTTACTTCCTTCTCCACTTGGCTCTTACCTTCACCTCCACTACTCCCCATGCACACACGCCTTCAGATATAATATTTACAGCTACTTATTGCCTTTTATTTGCTGTGCTCTCACTGCTAATTATCCTACATTATGTTTCATTCTCTTTGGTTTTGTTGCCAAGAAATATCCCTATATCCTTACTCCCTGCCATCCCTTGCTCTACTAGAAATCTGGTTTTCCTTTAATGATGCTGTTTTCCTTTTTCTATGAAGTGGAGCCTAGCTGTTCTGGTGAAGTCACTGTGGGCTAGTAGATTGAGAATGAGTTCACAGTCACACTTGAGTTCAAATCTGAACTACATCATAGGTGAGCTGTGTGTCCTTGGATTTATAACCTCAGTTTGCATACTGAGGAGAAGTTTAAGGATCTCTGCATCAAAGAGTTATTGTGAAGGTAAAAAAGGGGTAAGTAATGAGACATTGGCACATAGCTCCTAGTATATTCCATATTGTTAGTTTTATTTTACCTGAAAAGTTGCTGCTGCTAACAAGGCCCATCTTTCCTGCAATAATGGAGTCGAGAGTGTAAGGTCTTGCCTAAGGGAAATTTGGCTATAAAATCCCTCCCTTCACACACATATAGTTTGGGCCAAGGAGGGGGCCTGTAAGGCAGCAATTCCCAACCTTTTTGGCAGCAGGGACTGGTTTCATGGAAGTCAATTATTCCATGGATGGGAGAACAGTGGGGGTGGGATGGTTTAGGGATGAAACTGTTCCATCTTGGATTATCAGGCATTAGATTCTCATAAGGCACATGAAACCTAGATCCCTTCTGGTGTAGTTCACAGTAGGGTTCGTGCTCCTATGAGAATCTAATGGAGCTGCTGATCTGACAGGAGGCGAAGTTCAGGCAGTAATGCACGGTGGGCTGCCACTCACCTACTGCTGTGTGGCCTGGTTACTAACAGGCCACAGACTAGTACTAGTCCACAGCCCAGGGGTCGGGGACCCCTGCTGTAAGGGTTTCTGGTTTTTCCTCCCGTACCTATAACCTTCTCTAAAGACCATTATGTGTCCTTGGACCCTTCATTTTTCCTTGTACCTGCCCTGCCAGTCTCAAACCTGGGATTAATCTAATTCCATTGTTTTTTTTTTTGCTTCGTCTGCCAGGCTGTTAGATGGCAAATATCACATACATGATGCCTTAACTTATTTCTACACATTTATTATATTAACCTTGCCCACACTCTGAATATTGCCTGGCAGTCCCTTTCATCATCCCTAGTGGTTTCTTTTACCAGACCCCTCAGCTGGATTTTTCAGACCTTTCCCTTTTCAGATCTTTCCAAGCCTCCTGCTTCACTCCCTCCCCATCTTCCTTTTAGTAGATCACTTTACTTCCTTCTTTGTTAAGATTGGGAAGTGATTCAAAAAGAATGAGGAGTCCAGTCTTGAGAAAAATGTTTTCCTGGCTAAATGACACAGTAGACATTTCAAGGAAAGAAATCACTAGGCTACCAAGATTACGGTTAGTCTATTCATGCGGATGAAAAAATTTCCTCTATATCATTATCATACTTGTAGGTGTCAGTGTTGCAAAAGTCAGGGATGAAGTTGTTTACATTAGAGAGTTAGCAATTTATAGGAAAGGGCTCAAGGCTTCATTGATTTGGAAGACTAGGTAGAATCTTATTCCTCATTTTTAGCTTATCTCAGGGTTGTAAAGATTTTTGTTTTTCCTCTCCAATGGTGCGACTTTATATGCTTAGTCATAATGGTGGTTGGGCAAGGAGTCAGTTTTGTTGTCTCCATAGGGGCCAACAGATGTGAATTCTCCTAACTTTGTTTCTAAAAGGAATCAACTGGGTCATGGACCACTAACATACAGATTCCTGGGTCCCATCTACTAGAAATTTGGATTTAGTTGATCTGGGATAGAGGCCATGAGTTTGCTTTTTAAATATTTACCATAGGTGATTCTGATGTAGCTCATCCTAGGAACCTCTTTTAGAAACATGGAGGTAATTGTATTTTTGCTGAATTTTCATCTCCTTTTTGTCTCAAGAGTATATGAGGTATTCTTTTCCTTTCCAAGACTGATTTCTCTATGTGTATATTTGATTCCATTTCTGTCATTCCTTCTAGGTCCTTGATCCAACAATGATTCCTTTCTCTGTATCAACAGATTCTTACTTTCTATAAATCTCCTTCCACTTGGCTTAGAATTGTTATTCACATTCAGTAAATTTTTATTGCGTGCCGCCTGTGTTTCCAGCATGATTTTAATTTCTTCCTTTATAAAGGATTTTTCTTTCTTCCTTGCCTACTCTCCTATTTCCTCTTTACTACAAACTTTTTAAAGAATCTTTTCACACTGACATTTAATAAGAATTATAACAACAAGTAGTAATAAAGATAGCCACTAATATTTATTAGATGATTACTGTGGACCAGACACTTTTCTAAGTACACTGTATATATTAACTATGTAGCAGACAGTTCACAAATTAATTAAAAAAAATATACATTAGGATCTGTTTCTGGGCTATTTATTGTTATATTGATCTGTATTATCTACTCTTCTGCCAATATGCTATTTGGCAGAAGAGTATTTATAATAACTTTATAAAATGCATTTTATCTTCCATTACTTAGTGAAATTCCCTTCCTTTGGCTTCTGGAACACCATTTTCTCTGCCTCTCCTCCAACTTTGATTCATCTTTATCAGTGTCCTTCACTGACCTTTCTTCTCCGCCTCCTTCATGTGATTCTATTTAAAGCCCTTTACAGCCTGCTTCCAACTTGCATTTCTAGCTGCAGTTCCTGATACTGGTTTTCCTACATGCTTCAGCCAAAGACATATACTCTGATCCCTGAGAACACTATTTCCTCAGTGTCTTTGCACATGGAGTTCACTTCTCTGCTTGTGAAGTCTATGAATATTGCATGGCTGATTTGTCACAATTTTAAGTCTTCAACATCTGGAGTGTTCTGGCAGGAATTTGTAGGTAAGGACAAACCAAGGTGGGTGGTGATGCTCAGGAACCCTTTGTTTCTAGGGTAGAGCACACAGAGTCAGGGAGTCTGAGAGAACAGCAGGGGTAGAGGAACAGGGCCGAGACAGGCTATTGAAGGAATTGGGTAGCAGATACTTATCTTTCAAAAGGTACCAGACTGTGTGTGATTGTTTATTATTAGTCCCTGGTGACCTAAAAAGTAAGGCATGCATTAAGGAGGTCAAGTCAGAAAATGCCACCCTCTGGAATTGAAACTAATGAGAACTATTAAATGTGATGAAATAAATTAAATGTGAAGAGATGAGTTATCTGCAGCAGGAGTCCACCCTTGGAAATTAAGTGCTGCTAATGAGCAGGGTGTTCCTCAAGTCTCTCTCAAGACATTAAGTGTGGTTGCATTGAAGCAGGAAAGGGGGAGTCCGAGGATGAGTACTAGTTGGTGTGTCTCCAGCAGTGTCCAGAAGAGTGGATTGCACCAGTCCTAGCTGTTTGACTGTAGTTGTTTAGAGAGAAATATTACTGAAGCACAAGACAGTGTTATGTTAGCAAACACATATGTTTTGGAGTTAGACAGATTTAGGTATAAAACCTGACTTTACTAATATAAGCCAGTTACTTGACCTTTTAAAGTCTCAGTTTGCTCTTCAGTAAAATAACATTTATAACCACAGGGTTGCTATGAGAATGAAATTAAATAATAAATAAATATATGTCAAGCATATAGCACATAATGTAATGTTCCCAGTTCATAAGATGTTCAATAACAGTGCTGCTTTTGTATTTTTCTATCTCTTTTAGGAAAAATTTTTGAATTATCAGATTACCATAGCACAACCTTGGAGAATAAAACTCTTTTGCTCTGAAGCTCATCTAATAACCTGATATCTCTCGAATGAATCTATCCAATGACAGGGAATACCCCATGTTAAACAGCTGATTCTTGTTCTGAATACATTTATATCTTGTAGTTAGTAAATAAATAAATTGGACCCTTAAGACTTTGCTTAGAATGAATCTGTCTCCCAGAGCTTGATCACATTTGAGTGTACAGAAAAAAACTAACAAAAGTGAGATCCAACTCGGGATGAGGTATTGAGATCCTGTAAGATCCTGCCTGAAACAGCCCACCTCTTTCTCTTTTCTTATTTTAGCTGTAACATTATGGTTCTTAAGTTTCTAGAGTCATAACAAGGAAAAGAGAAACATTGTGAAAAACTTGGCTTAACTATATAACTAAGCATTTATTGGGAATTTCTTTGCTTTCTCTTATTAGAAAAATTTTCTTGCCCTTTACCCCTTGGAAGGCAAAGAATAAGGTTGGGGTGTTGCCCAGAAAAAGGGTCAGGGTTTGGTTCTCATCCTTATATACCCAGAAATGCACTCATATCAGTGCCCCAGAGTTGATCAGACTCAGGAAAGCTGTTTCATTGTAACTGAACTCATCAGGGACTGAAGTATAAAAACCAGAGTGCCATTTTATTAATTTACAATCAGAAATGCATTATCGGAAACACTGGGTATTTATATTAATCTTGCTGATGAATGCTTTCTCCTCTTGGGAAAATTATGGAAAGCCAAATTTTCTTTTTTTTTTAAATTTTATTATTATTATACTTTAAGTTTTAGGGTACATGTGCACAACATGCAGGTTTGTTACATATGTATACATGTGCCATGTTGGTGTGCTGCACCAATTAACTCGTCATTTAGCATTAGGTATATCTCCTAATGCTATCCCTCCCCACTACCCCCACCCCACAACAGTTCCCAGTGTGTGATGTTCCCCTTCCTGTGTCCAAGTGTTCTCATTGTTCAGTTCCCACCTATGAGTGAGAACATGTGGTGTTTGGTTTTTTGTCCTTGCGATAGTTTGCTGAGAATGATGGTTTCCAGCTTCATCTATGTCCCTACAAAGGACATGAACTCATAATTTTTTATGGCTGCATAGTATTCCATGGTGTATATGTGCCACATTTTCTTAATCCAGTCTATCGTTGTTGGACATTTGGGTTGGTTCCAAGTCTTTGCTATTGTAAATAGTGCCGCAATAAACATACGTGTGTGTGTGTCTTTATAGCAGCATGATTTATAATCCTTTGGGTATATACCCAGTAATGGGATGGCTGGGTCAAATGGTATTTCTAGCTCTAGATCCCTGAGGAATCGCCACACTGACTTCCACAATGGTTGAACTAGTTTACAGTTCCACCAACAGTGTAAAAGTGTTCCTATTTCTCCACATTCACTCCAGCACCTGTTGTTTCCTGACTTTTTAATGATCGCCATTCTAACTGGTGTGAGGTGGTATCTCATTGTGGTTTTGATTTGCATTTCTCTGATGGCCACTGATGATGAGCATTTTTTCATGTGTTTTTTGGCTGCATAAATGTCTTCTTTTGAGAAGTGTCTGTTCATATCCTTCGCCCACTTTTTGATGGGGTTGTTTGTTTTTTTTCTTATAAATTTGTTTGAGTTCATTGTAGATTCTGGATATTAGCCCTTTGTCAGATGAGTAGGTTGCAAAAATTTTCTCCCATTCTGTAGGTTGCCTGTTCACTCTGATGGTAGTTTCTTTTGCTGTGCAGAAGCTCTTTAGTTTAATTAGATCCCATTTGTCAATTTTGAGAAAGCCAAATTTTTTAGAAGGCCCCTTGGTGAGTTTGAAGTCTATGGCAGAGGGTGTGTTGTGTGGTTCAGCTGATGAATATCATTAGGCACTCATGTGGTGAGACATTTATTTAAAAAACTAGGACATGCTGGACCAGATACGCCAGTGGACTAGCTTGTCAGAACACTCTCCCTTGAGCAGTCCTTGATGGGCATTCTAACATTGTTCTTTGTGTTCTCCTTTTTCTTACAAAATAATTTAAGATTTACAAGTAAGTGTAGATTTACAAGTCAGTGAATGATATAATGAATACCATCTTGCTTAAGAAAACTTTTGGTATTGTTTACTCAATCTCAGTTCCATTTTCTTCCTTCCTTCCAGAGGTACACACTGTTTTGAATTTGCTGTTTATCATTCCCATAAAGATTTTCACGTTTACCAAATATGTATTAACCACAAACAATATATGGTATTGTTATGTATATTGTAAACCTATATAAATGGTATCACACCACGTATACTTGTTTTACAGCCTTTTCACTTGGCATTACACTTTTGGAATTTGTCCATGTTGATATATACATACCTGTAGCTCATGAATTTTAACTGCTATATAGCATTTTAGTGTGTGGGTATATTACAATTTATCCATTCTTCTATTGAACTTTTAGGTTGTTTGTAACATTTTGCTGTTACAGACTCTTGTCTGTGGTTGCCAGATTTCCTCTTAATTAGTTATCAATTCAGACTTCTGCCTCTCAGTATCCTCCCGACACTGGATATTCCAGACTAGTTTTTTTCTGATCCGATGGGTATGAAATGAATTTCATTGTGTTTTAATTATCTATTTCCCTAAGCATTGTTTTAAAAATGTCACTTTGCCATTTGGATTACCTTTGGTGAATTTTCTTTTCATAAGTTTTGCTGTTTCTTTTTAATTTTTAATTTTTATAAATTTTGGTGAATTTTCTAAGTTTTGCTGTTTTTTAAATTTTTAATTTTTATAAGTTATTTATATAATCTGGCTATTAATCATTTGTTGTTTATAGGCATTTCATAAATGTTCTTGGACTCTGTGGTTTGTCCTTTTTACTTTTTGAGAGTGTCTTTGGATTTACAGACATTTGGAATTTAATTATAGTAAAAGTCATGAGTCTTTCCTTGGTGGTTTGTGTATTTCTTGTTTAAAGAATCTGCACTTATTTCAAAGTCATAAAGATATTCTCCTATATTTTCTTTAAAAATTTTTAAAAGTTTGGCTTATCACAGTTAGGTTTTTATTTACTTGGAAGTGATTTTTGTAAATGGCGTGAAATAGAGATAATTTTTTTTCCTATGGAAAATTTATTACCTTGGCACCATTTATTGAAAGAGTTGCCTCTCTCCACTGATAGGCAAAACCACTGCTCTTGTATATCAAGTATGCATGGATCTGTTTCTGGAGTCACATTGCTCTGTATATCTGTTCCTACAACAAGTCTGCACTGTTTTAAATAATGTAACTTTGTAATATATTTTGATATCTGATGAGATGAAACTCCTCCCCTTCTTTATCTTGGTGGCTCACATAATGCCAGCACTTTGGGAGGCCGAGGCAGGCAGATCACCTGAGGTCAGGAGTTCGAGACCAGCCTGGCCAACATGGTGAAACCCTGCCTACTAAAAATACAAACATTAGCTGGATGTGGTGCTGCCTGCCTGTAATCCCAGGAGACTGAGGCAGGAGAATCTCTTGCACCCACGAGACGGAGGTTGCAGTGAGCCGAGATTGTGCCACTGTACTCCAGCCTGGGCAACAGAGTGAGACTGTCTCAAAACAAAAAACAAACAAACAAAAAAAATTCGCGTGTCAAGTTGCACAGAAAGCCTTTAAACAATCAACTTTATTGAGATATAATGTCCATATAACAAAATATGTATGATTATGTGAGTTTTGACAAAAGTATATATCTATGTAACTACCATTATTATCTACATATAGATTTATTCCATCACCCTAGAGTGTTCCTTTGTGACTCTTCCAGCCAGTTCACAAGTTCTACTCCCAGCCCTAGTCAACCACTGATCTACTTTCTATTTTTATAGATTAGGTTTGTTTTTAGTAAGTTTCATATAAATGGAATCATAAATATGTACTCTTTTGTGGATGGCTTCTTTTGATCAACATGTTTTTGAGATTCATCTATGTTACATGTAACAGTAGTTTATTCTTTTTTTCCTTGCTAAATAGAATTCCATTGTATAGCCATACCACAATTTGTTTATCCAGTCATCTGTTCGTGGACATTTGGATTGTTTCAAGTTTGGGGCTATTATTAAAGCTGCTATAAACATTCATGTAAAAATCTTCAATGTAGACATACATTGTAATTTCACTTGGGAGTGGAATTGCTAGGCCGTATAGTAAAGTACACAATCGTGTTGTTTAACAATGGGGGATCTGTTGTGAAAAATGCACCCTTAGGCAAACATCAGAGAGTGTACTTACACAAATCTAGGTGGTATAGCCTACTAAACAACTAGGCTATATGGTATAGACTATTGCTCCTAGGCTACAAACCTGTACAGCATGTTATTGTACTGAGTACTGTAGGCAACTAACACAATGGTAAGTATGCATCTAAATGTATCTAAACATAAAGAAGGTACAGTAAAAATATGGCATAAAAGATAAAAAAGGTACACTTGTATAGGGCACTTACCACGAATAGAGCATGTAGGACTAGAAATTGCTCTAGGTGTGTCAGTCAGTGAATGGTGAGTGAATGGGAAGGCCTCGGACATTACTGTATACTACTGTAGAGTGTATAAACACTATACACTTGAATTACACTAAATTTATAAAAAAATTTCTTTCTCCAATAAAAATTAACCTTAGCTTACTGTAAATTTTTAGCTTTATAGACTTTTACATTTTTAAACTTTTTGACTCTCTTAATAACACTTAGCTTAAAGCATGAACACATTGTATAGCTGAACACAAATATTTTTTTCTTTACATCATTATTCTATAAGCTTTTTTCTGTTTTAAATTTTTTTAAAAAACTTTTTTTCTTAAAAATTAAAACTAAAACTAAAAAGTTTTTGTTAAACTAAGACAAATATCGCCTTCTACCTCCATATGTTGTCTCCCTCTAAGGTCTTCAGGGACAATAACATGTATGGAGCTGACAGCTCCACATTATTGTGTGTGATTTTGGTGTCATATCAAAAAAATCATTGCCAATACCAGTGTGATGGAATTTTGATCATTTTAAAATGAAGTAGTTTGTCTTGTTGAGTTTTAAGAATGCTTTATCTATTCTTCATTGTGAAAAATAGAATATTGGGAAATAGCTATTTGGGTTGGTTTCTAGGATGACCATCTGTATGTAAGAAGTGAAATGAAGCACAGATGAGAAAAATCTTAGTATTTAATCAACATTTATTTATTGTCAATTTTAATGCAATCCAGTTGTTTGAATCCAAAGACTTGAAACAAATATGTTACAGTCAAATTAAGGAACTAGATAGCAGTGACAGATACTCTTCCTTTTCATCTGGGCATGGATGATATTTTTTTTAGGTGGAAAGGTTATTGAACTACAGTAGTAGGTGGAAAGCATTGTATTTCCATGGAATAACTCCTCAATATGTTTCCCAATATTGAGCAGCCTCTTAGAAATAGGGAGCAAGATCTTTCTTGCTGAAAACAAGCTAAAGCCCACATTTGAATGTTTTTTTTCTCCCGAAGTGATAAATCCCTGTTCTTTATGAAATAATGCTCTTGCTCACTGGCTTGGGAAAAGACCCTGATGCTACTTTTTATGCCACTAATTAGCTTACTGATTAAAGATACACCCAAGAAAAGAGACTTGATGGTTTTGAAAAGTAAAGACACTACCCCTGCTGCATCTGTGCTTTCAGAGCCTTCACCTTCTGCCACAAGACCAAAAATTGGGACAAACCAAACATGGGACACACTAAAAATTAGGGTACACTAATTGCTGTAAAACAAAGCTTTGTATCTAGGACTGTTAATACATTTGTAATATTTTGCTTTTAAGAAATGTAAGGTTAGTTTTGGCACCATCTATAATTGAATGATGAGCTCTCAAAAAGACAACTCCAACTAAACCCAAAGCTCTTTAAAAGCTTTTCATTATTCCTCAAAGTTTAACCCTCATTCTAACAAGTTATTCCACTCAGTATTTTCTAACAAAGTAGCATAAATGCCTAACAGTCTTTGGAAGGAACCCCATAAAAAGATATATGCTACAGTTATAGGCTCTAAAGAAAGAGACAGAAATGCATTGATTCACTTTTAGAAAGAATTTCATGATGGATTGCTTGTCTTTCATGATGAATTCATAGATGACTTTCCTATTTCTTAAATTGCTACTTGAGTAAATTGCATTTATATTTATTATTCACTGATAAAAGTAGCACCTCTGCTCTTGGACATATTCATAGGGTGAAGTGCTACTAGGAAAACTGAGAAAGTATGAGCCAGAACTTCCCCCTTAACGGTTACTTCCTCCTTTGCAATAAGAATACCCATCTTGCCCTGAGCTGCTTCCATGCTGACTATAACCAGAGGACTGTCCTGAGCCAGACGCACGTTGGCCGTAGCTGGAAGACTGCCCTGAACCAGACCCGTGTCGGCCGTGGCTAAGAGACTGGCCAGATCCAGCCCAGTGTCGGCCATAGCCGGAAGACTGACTGCAGCCAGAGCCATGGTGGCCATAGCTGGGAGACTGGCCTGCACTAGATCCCTCCTGGTCAAAGGTTGATGACTGTCCTGATGTAGAACCATGCTGTCCATGGCTACAGAAGTGCCCTGAGCCACTACCATGCTGACTGTAAGCAGAGGAATGGCCTGAGCCAGACTCATGTTGACCAAAGACAGAAGAGTGACCCGAGCCAGACTCATAAGGGCCACGGCTGGAAGAACGACGAGAGCCAGACCCATGTTGGCTGTAGCGGGAAGAGTGCCCGGAACCGGACCCATGTCGGCCACGACTGGGAGACTGCCCAGATCCAGAGCCCTGTCGGCCATAGCCAGAAGACTGAGTTGAGCCAGAGCCATGCTGACCGTGGCTGGAAGACTGACCTGAGCTAGCTCCATGTTGGCCACAGCTCAATGACTCTCCTGATGTAGAACCATGTTGCCCATGGGTAGAGGAATGACCTGAGCTAGATCCGTGTTGACCGTAGCCAGAGGACTGTCCTGAGCGAGACTCTTGTTGACCTAAGCCAGAAGAGTGACCTGAGCCAGACTCATATGGGCCACGGCTGGAAGACCGCCCTGAGCCGGACCCATGTGGGCCGTAGCTGGAAGACTGCCTGGAACCAGACCCATGTTGGCCACGGCTGGGGCTAGGAGACTGGCCAGATCCAGACCCTTGTCGGCCGTGTCCCGAAGACTGACGGGAGCCAGACCCATGCTGACCATAGCTGGAAGACGAACCTGAGCTAGTTCCATGTCGTTCGGTCCTAGATGATTGTCCTGACCTAGAGCCATGTTGTCCGTAGCCAGAGGAGTGACCTGAGCTAGATCCATGCTGACTGTAACCAGAGGACTGCCCTGAGCTAGACTCGTGGTGACCAAAGCCAGAAGACTGGCCTGAGCCAAACCCATGTGGGCCACTGCTGGAAGACTGACTGGAGCCAGACCCATGTCGGCCATAGCTGGGAGACTGCCCTGACCCAGACACGTGCTGGCCACGGCCTGGAGACTGGCCAGATCCAGAGCCATGTCGGCCATGGCCCGAAGACTGACGGGAGGCAGACTCATGCTGACCATAGCTGGAAGATTGACCTGAGCTAGAGCGATGTTGGCCGGAGCTTGATGACTGCCCTGACGTAGATCCATGTCGTCCGTGGCTAGAGGAGTGACCTGAGCCAGAACCATGCTGACTATAGCCAGAGGACTGTCCTGAGCCAGACTCGTGTTGCCCCAAGGCAGAAGACTGGCCTAAGCCAGACTCATAATGGCCATGGCTGGAAGAACAACTTGAGCCAGACCCGTGTTGGCCGTGGCTGGAGGAGTGCCCCGAACCGGACCCATGTGGGCCGGGGCTAGGAGACTGGCCAGATCCAGACCCTTGTTGGCTGTGTCCCGAAGACTGACGGGAGCCAGACCCATGCTGACCATAGCTAGAAGATGAACCTGAGCTAGATCGGTGTCGTTCGCCCGTTGATGACTGTCCTGACCTAGAGCTGTGTTGTCCGTAGCCGGAGGAGTGACCTGAGCCAGATCCATGCTGAGTGTAACCAGAGGACTGCCCTGAGCTAGACTCGTGTTGACCAAAGCCAGAAGACTGGCCGGAGCCAGACCCATGTGGGCCATTGCTGGAAGACCGACCGGAGCCAGACCCATGTTGGCCGTAGCTGGAAGAGTGTCCAGAACCGGACCCATGTCGGCCGCGACTAGGAGTCTGGCCAGATCCAGAGCCCTGTTGGCCATAACCAGAAGACTGAGTTGAGCCAGAGCCATGCTGACCGTGGCTGGAAGACTGACCTGAGCTAGCTCCATGTTGGCCACAGCTTGATGACTGTCCTGATGTAGAACCATGTTGCCCATGGGTAGAGGAATGACCCGAGCTAGATCCGTGTTGACCATAGCCAGAGGACTGTCCTGAGCGAGACTCTTGTTGACCTAAGCCAGAAGAGTGACCTGAACCAGACTCATATGGGCCACGGCTGGAAGACTGCCCTGAGCCGGACCCATGTGGGCCGTAGCTGGAAGACTGCCTGGAACCAGACCCATGTTGGCCACGGCTGGGGCTAGGAGACTGGCCAGATCCAGACCCTTGTCGGCCGCGTCCTGAAGACTGACGGGAGCCAGACCCATGCTGACCATAGCTGGAAGACGAACCTGAGCTAGTTCCATGTCGTTCGGTCCTAGATGACTGTCCTGACGTAGAGCCATGTTGTCCGTAGCCAGAGGAGTGACCTGAGCTAGATCCATGCTGACTGTAACCAGAGGACTGCCCTGAGCTAGACTCGTGGTGACCAAAGCCAGAAGACTGGCCTGAGCCAGACCCATGTGGGCCACTGCTGGAAGACCGACCGGAGCCAGACCCATGTCGGCCATAGCTGGGAGACTGCCCTGACCCAGACCCATGCTGGCTGCAGCCTGGAGACTGGCCAGATCCAGAGCCGTGTCGGCCATGGCCCGAAGAATGATGGGAGGCAGGCCCATGCTGGCCATAGCTGGAAGATTGACCTGAGTTAGAGCCATATTGGCTGGAGCTAGATGACTGCCCTGACAAAGATCCATGTCGTCCCTGGCTAGAGGAGTGACCTGAGCCAGAACCATGCTGACTATAGCCAGAGGACTGTCCTGAGCCAGACTCGTGTTGCCCCAAGGCAGAAGCCTGGCCTAAGCCAGACTCATAATGGCCACGGCTGGAAGAACAACTTGAGCCAGACCCGTTTTGGCCATGGCTGGAGGAGTGCCCCGAACCGGACCCATGTGGGCCGGGGCTAGGAGACTGGCCAGATCCAGACCCTTGTTGGCTGTGTCCCGAAGACTGACGGGAGCCAGACCCATGCTGACCATAGCTAGAAGATGAACCTGAGCTAGATCGGTGTCGTTCGCCCGTTGATGACTGTCCTGACCTAGAGCTGTGTTGTCCGTAGCCAGAGGAGTGACCTGAGCCAGATCCATGCTGACTGTAACCAGAGGACTGCCCTGAGCTAGACTCGTGTTGACCAAAGCCAGAAGACTGGCCGGAGCCAGACCCATGTGGGCCATTGCTGGAAGACCGACCGGAGCCAGACCCATGTTGGCCGTAGCTGGAAGAGTGTCCGGAACCGGACCCATGTCGGCCGCGACTAGGAGTCTGGCCAGATCCAGAGCCCTGTCGGCCATAGCCAGAAGACTGAGTTGAGCCAGAGCCATGCTGACCGTGGCTGGAAGACTGACCTGAGCTAGCTCCATGTTGGCCACAGCTCGATGACTGTCCTGATGTAGAACCATGTTGCCCATGGGTAGAGGAATGACCCGAGCTAGATCCGTGTTGACCGTAGCCAGAGGACTGTCCTGAGCGAGACTCTTGTTGACCTAAGCCAGAAGAGTGACCTGAACCAGACTCATATGGGCCACGGCTGGAAGACTGCCCTGAGCCGGACCCATGTGGGCCGTAGCTGGAAGACTGCCTGGAACCAGACCCATGTTGGCCACGGCTGGGGCTAGGAGACTGGCCAGATCCAGACCCTTGTCGGCCGCGTCCTGAAGACTGACGGGAGTCAGACCCATGCTGACCATAGCTGGAAGACGAACCTGAGCTAGTTCCCTGTCGTTCGGTCCTAGATGACTGTCCTGACCTAGAGCTATGTTGTCCGTAGCCAGAGGAGTGACCTGAGCTAGATCCATGCTGACTGTAACCAGAGGACTGCCCTGAGCTAGACTCGTGGTGACCAAAGCCAGAAGACTGGCCTGAGCCAGACCCATGTGGGCCACTGCTGGAAGACCGACCGGAGCCAGACCCATGTCGGCCATAGCTGGGAGACTGCCCTGACCCAGACCCATGCTGGCTGCAGCCTGGAGATTGGCCAGATCCAGAGCCGTGTCGGCCATGGCCCGAAGAATGACGGGAGGCAGGCCCATGCTGGCCATAGCTGGAAGATTGACCTGAGTTAGAGCCATATTGGCTGGAGCTAGATGACTGCCCTGACAAAGATCCATGTCGTCCCTGGCTAGAGGAGTGACCTGAGCCAGAAGCATGCTGATTATAGCCAGAGGACTGTCCTGAGCCAGACTCGTGTTGCCCAAAGCCAGAAGCCTGGCCTGAGCCAGACTCATAATGACCACGGCTGGAAGAACAACTTGAGCCAGACCCGTGTTGGCCGTGACTGGAGGAGTGCCCCGAACCGGACCCATGTCGGCCGTGGCTAGGAGACTGGCCAGATCCAGACCCTCGTCGGCCGTGGCCCGAAGACTGATGGGAGGCAGACCCGTGCTGACCATAGCTGGAAGACGAACCGGAGCTAGATCGGTGTCGTTCGCCCCTAGATGACTGTCCTGACCAAGAGCCGTGTTGTCCGTAGCCAGAGGAGTGACCTGAGCCAGATCCATGCTGACTGTAACCAGAGGACTGCCCTGAGCTAGACTCGTGTTGACCAAAGCCAGAAGACTGGCCTGAGCCAGACCCATGTGGGCCATTGCTGGAAGACCGACCGGAGCCAGACCCATGTTGGCCGTAGCTGGAAGAGTGTCTGGAACCGGACCCATGTCGGCCGTGACTAGGAGTCTGGCCAGATCCAGAGCCCTGTCGGCCATAGCCGGAAGACTGAGTTGAGCCAGAGCCATGCTGACCGTGGCTGGAAGACTGACCTGAGCTAGCTCCATGTTGGCCACAGCTCGATGACTGTCCTGATGTAGAACCATGTTGCCCATGGGTAGAGGAATGACCCGAGCTAGATCCGTGTTGACCGTAGCCAGAGGACTGTCCTGAGCGAGACTCTTGTTGACCTAAGCCAGAAGAGTGACCTGAGCCAGACTCATATGGGCCGCGGCTGGAAGACCGCCCTGAGCCGGACCCATGTGGGCTGTAGCTGGAAGATTGCCTGGAACCAGACCCATGTTGGCCACGGCTGGGGCTAGGAGACTGGCCAGATCCAGACCCTTGTCGGCCGTGTCCCGAAGACTGACGGGAGCCAGACCCATGCTGACCATAGCTGGAAGACGAACCTGAGCTAGTTCCGTGTCGTTCGGTCCTAGATGACTGTCGTGACGTAGAGCCATGTTGTCCGTAGCCAGAGGAGTGACCTGAGCTAGATCCATGCTGACTGTAACCAGAGGACTGCGCTGAGCTAGACTCGTGGTGACCAAAGCCAGAAGACTGGCCTGAGCCAGACCCATGTGGGCCACTGCTGGAAGACCGACCGGAGCCAGACCCATGTCGGCCATAGCTGGGAGACTGCCCTGACCCAGACCCATGCTGGCTGCAGCCTGGAGACTGGCCAGATCCAGAGCCGTGTCGGCCATGGCCCGAAGAATGACGGGAGGCAGGCCCATGCTGGCCATAGCTGGAAGATTGACCTGAGTTAGAGCCATATTGGCTGGAGCTAGATGACTGCCCTGACAAAGATCCATGTCGTCCCTGGCTAGAGGAGTGACCTGAGCCAGAAGCATGCTGATTATAGCCAGAGGACTGTCCTGAGCCAGACTCGTGTTGCCCAAAGCCAGAAGCCTGGCCTGAGCCAGACTCATAATGACCACGGCTGGAAGAACAACTTGAGCCAGACCCGTGTTGGCCGTGAGTGGAGGAGTGCCCCGAACCGGACCCATGTCGGCCATGGCTAGGAGACTGGCCAGATCCAGACCCTCGTCGGCCGTGGCCCGAAGACTGATGGGAGGCAGACCCGTGCTGACCATAGCTGGAAGATAAACCGGAGCTAGATCGGTGTCGTTCGCCCCTAGATGACTGTCCTGACCAAGAGCCGTGTTGTCCGTAGCCGGAGGAGTGACCTGAGCCAGATCCATGCTGACTGTAACCAGAGGACTGCCCTGAGCTAGACTCGTGTTGACCAAAGCCAGAAGACTGGCCGGAGCCAGACCCATGTGGGCCATTGCTGGAAGACCGACCGGAGCCAGACCCATGTTGGCTGTAGCTGGAAGAGTGTCCGGAACCGGACCCATGTCGGCTGCGACTAGGAGTCTGGCCAGATCCAGAGCCCTGTCGGCCATAGCCAGAAGACTGAGTTGAGCCAGAGCCATGCTGACCGTGGCTGGAAGACTGACCTGAGCTAGCTCCATGTTGGCCACAGCTCGATGACTGTCCTGATGTAGAACCATGTTGCCCATGGGTAGAGGAATGACCCGAGCTAGATCCGTGTTGACCGTAGCCAGAGGACTGTCCTGAGCGAGACTCTTGTTGACCTAAGCCAGAAGAGTGACCTGAGCCAGACTCATATGGGCCACGGCTGGAAGACCGCCCTGAGCCGGACCCATGTGGGCCGTAGCTGGAAGACTGCCTGGAACCAGACCCATGTTGGCCACGGCTGGGGCTAGGAGACTGGCCAGATCCAGACCCTTGTCGGCCGTGTCCCGAAGACTGACGGGAGCCAGACCCATGCTGACCATAGCTGGAAGACGAACCTGAGCTAGTTCCCTGTCGTTCGGTCCTAGATGACTGTCGTGACGTAGAGCCATGTTGTCCGTAGCCAGAGGAGTGACCTGAGCTAGATCCATTCTGACTGTAACCAGAGGACTGCCCTGAGCTAGACTCGTGGTGACCAAAGCCAGAAGACTGGCCTGAGCCAGACCCATGTGGGCCACTGCTGGAAGACCGACCGGAGCCAGACCCATGTCGGCCATAGCTGGGAGACTGCCCTGACCCAGACCCATGCTGGCTGCAGCCTGGAGACTGGCCAGATCCAGAGCCGTGTCGGCCATGGCCCGAAGAATGACGGGAGGCAGGCCCATGCTGGCCATAGCTGGAAGATTGACCTGAGTTAGAGCCATATTGGCTGGAGCTAGATGACTGCCCTGACAAAGATCCATGTCGTCCCTGGCTAGAGGAGTGACCTGAGCCAGAAGCATGCTGATTATAGCCAGAGGACTGTCCTGAGCCAGACTCGTGTTGCCCAAAGCCAGAAGCCTGGCCTGAGCCAGACTCATAGTGACCACGGCTGGAAGAACAACTTGAGCCAGACCCGTGTTGGCCGTGACTGGAGGAGTGCCCCGAACCGGACCCATGTCGGCCGTGGCTAGGAGACTGGCCAGATCCAGACCCTCGTCGGCCGTGGCCCAAAGACTGATGGGAGCCAGACCCGTGCTGACCATAGCTGGAAGACGAACCTGAGCTAGATCGGTGTCGTTCGCCCCTAGATGACTGTTCTGACCAAGAGCCGTGTTGTCCGTAGCCGGAGGAGTGACCTGAGCCAGATCCATGCTGAGTGTAACCAGAGGACTGCCCTGAGCTAGACTCGTGTTGACCAAAGCCAGAAGACTGGCCGGAGCCAGACCCATGTGGGCCATTGCTGGAAGAGTGACCGGAGTGAGACCCATGTTGGCTGTAGCTGGAAGAGTGTCCGGAACCGGACCCATGTCGGCTGCGACTAGGAGTCTGGCCAGATCCAGAGCCCTGTCGGCCATAGCCAGAAGACTGAGTTGAGCCAGAGCCATGCTGACCGTGGCTGGAAGACTGACCTGAGCTAGCTCCATGTTGGCCACAGCTCGATGACTGTCCTGATGTAGAACCATGTTGCCCATGGGTAGAGGAATGACCCGAGCTAGATCCGTGTTGACCGTAGCCAGAGGACTGTCCTGAGCGAGACTCTTGTTGACCTAAGCCAGAAGAGTAACCTGAGCCAGACTCATATGGGCCACGGCTGGAAGACTGCCCTGAGCCAGACCCATGTGGGCCGTAGCTGGAAGACTGCCTGGAACCAGACCCATGTTGGCCACGGCTAGGGCTAGGAGACTGGCCAGATCCAGACCCTTGTCGGCCGTGTCCCGAAGACTGACGGGAGCCAGACCCATGCTGACCATAGCTGGAAGACGAACCTGAGCTAGTTCCATGTCGTTCGGTCCTAGATGACTGTCCTGACCTAGAGCCATGTTGTCCGTAGCCAGAGGAGTGACCTGAGCTAGATCCATGCTGACTGTAACCAGAGGACTGCGCTGAGCTAGACTCGTGGTGACCAAAGCCAGAAGACTCGCCTGAGCCAGACCCATGTGGGCCACTGCTGGAAGACCGACCGGAGCCAGACCCATGTCGGCCATAGCTGGGAGACTGCCCTGACCCAGACACATGCTGGCCACGGCCTGGAGACTGGCCAGATCCAGAGCCGTGTCGGCTGTGGCGCGAAGACTGACGGGAGGCAGACTCATGCTGACCATAGCTGGAAGATTGACCTGAGCTAGAGTGATGTTGGCTGGAGCTTGATGACTGCCCTGACGTAGATCCATGTCGTCCGTGTCTAGAGGAGTGACGTGAGCCAGAACCATGCTGACTATAGCCAGAGGACTGTCCTGAGCCAGACTCGTGTTGCCCCAAGGCAGAAGACTGGCCTAAGCCAGACTCATAATGGTCACGGCTGGAAGAACAACTTGAGCCAGACCTGTGTTGGCCGTGGCTGGAGGAGTGCCCCGAACCGGACCCATGTGGGCCGGGGCTAGGAGACTGGCCAGATCCAGACCCTTGTTGGCTGTGTCCCGAAGACTGACGGGAGCCAGACCCATGCTGACCATAGCTAGAAGATGAACCTGAGCTAGATCGGTGTCGTTCGCCCGTTGATGACTGTCCTGACCTAGAGCTGTGTTGTCCGTAGCCGGAGGAGTGACCTGAGCCAGATCCATGCTGAGTGTAACCAGAGGACTGCCCTGAGCTAGACTCGTGTTGACCAAAGCCAGAAGACTGGCCGGAGCCAGACCCATGTGGGCCATTGCTGGAAGACCGACCGGAGCCAGACCCATGTTGGCCGTAGCTGGAAGAGTGTCCGGAACCGGACCCATGTCGGCCGCGACTAGGAGTCTGGCCAGATCCAGAGCCCTGTCGGCCATAGCCAGAAGACTGAGTTGAGCCAGAGCCATGCTGACCATGGCTGGAAGACTGACCTGAGCTAGCTCCATGTTGGCCACAGCTCGATGACTGTCCTGCTGTAGAACCATGTTGCCCATGGGTAGAGGAATGACCCGAGCTAGATCCGTGTTGACCGTAGCCAGAGGACTGTCCTGAGCGAGACTCTTGTTGACCTAAGCCAGAAGAGTGACCTGAACCAGACTCATATGGGCCACGGCTGGAAGACTGCCCTGAGCCAGACCCATGTGGGCCGTAGCTGGAAGACTGCCTGGAACCAGACCCATGTTGGCCACGGCTAGGGCTAGGAGACTGGCCAGATCCAGACCCGTGTGTGCCGTGTCCCGAATACTGATGGGAGCCAGACCCATGCTGACCATAGCTGGAAGGTGAACCTGAGCTAGATCGGTGTCGTTCGCCCCTAGATGACTGTGCTGACCTAGAGCCATGTTGTTTGTAGCCGGAGGAGTGACCTGAGCCAGATCCATGCTGACTGTAACCCCAGGACTGCCCTGAGCTAGACTCGTGGTGACCAAAGCCAGAAGACTGGCCTGAGCCAGACCCACGTGGGCCACTGCTGGAAGACCGACTGGAGCCAGACCCATGTCGGCCATAGCTGGGAGACTGCCCTGACCCAGACCCATGGTGGCCACTGCCTGGAGACTGGCCAGATCCAGAGCCTTGTCGGCCGCGGCCCGAAGAGTGATGGGAAGCAGACTCATGCTGACCATAGGTGGAAGATTGACCTGAGCTAGAGCCATGTTGGCTGGAGCTTGATGACTGTCCTGATAAAGATCCATGTCGTCCCTGGCTAGAGGAGTGACCTGAGCCAGAAGCATGCTGACTATAGCCAGAGGACTGTCCTGAGCCAGACTGGTGTTGTCCAAAGCCAGAAGCCTGGCCTAAGCCAGACTCATAATGGCCACGGCGGGAAGAACAACTTGAACCAGACCCGTGCTGGCCATGACTGGAAGAGTGCCCCGAACCGGACCCATGTCGGCCGCGGCTAGGAGACTGGCCAGATCCAGACCCTCGTCGGCCATGGCCCGAAGACTGATGGGAGCCAGACCCATGCTGACCATAGCTGGAAGACGAACCTGAGCTAGATCGGTGTCGTTCGCCCCTAGATGACTGTCCTGACCAAGAGCCGTGTTGTCCGTAGCCGGAGGAGTGACCTGAGCCAGATCCATGCTGACTGTAACCAGAGGACTGCCCTGAGCTAGACTCGTGTTGACTAAAGCCAGAAGACTGGCCTGAGCCAGACCCATGTGGGCCATTGCTGGAAGACCGACCGGAGCGAGACCCATGTTGGCCGTAGCTGGAAGAGTGTCTGGAACCGGACCCATGTCGGCCGTGACTAGGAGTCTGGCTAGATCCAGAGCCCTGTCGGCCATAGGCAGAAGACTGAGTTGAGCCAGAGCCATGCTGACCGTGGCTGGAAGACTGACCTGAGCTAGCTCCATGTTGGCCACAGCCTGATGACTGTCCTGATGTAGAACCATGTTGTCCATTGGTAGAAGAATGACCCGAGCTAGATCCGTGTTGACCATAGCCAGAGGACTGTCCTGAGCGAGACTCTTGTTGACCTAAGCCAGAAGAGTGACCTGAACCAGACTCATATGGGCCACGGCTGGAAGACTGCCCTGAGCCAGACCCATGTGGGCCGTAGCTGGAATACTGCCTGGAACCAGACCCATGTCGGCCACGGCTAGGGCTAGGAGACTGGCCAGGTCCAGACCCGTGTGGGCCGTGTCCCGAATACTGACGGGAGCCAGACTGATGCTGACCATAGCTGGAAGACGAACCTGAGCTAGATTGGTGTCGTTCGCCCCTAGATGACTGTCCTGACCTAGAGCCATGTTGTCCGTAGCTGGAGGAGTGTCCTGAGCCAGATCCATGCTGACTGTAACCCCAGGACTGCCCTGAGCTAGACTCGTGGTGACCAAAGCCAGAAGACTGGCCTGAGCCAGACCCACGTGGGCCACTGCTGGAAGACCGACTGGAGCCAGACCCATGTCGGCCATAGCTGGGATACTGCCCTGACCCAGACCCATGCTGGGCATGGCCTGGAGAGTGGCCAGATCCAGAGCCGTGTCGGCCGCAGCCCGAAGAGTGACGGGAGGCAGACTCATGGTGACCATTGCTGGAAGATTGACCTGAGCTAGAGCCATGTTGGCCGGAGCTTGACTGCCCTGACATAGATCCATGTCGTCCCTGGCTAGAGGAGTGACCTGAGCCAGAAGCATGCTGACTATAGCCAGAGGACTGTCCGGAGCCAGACTCTTGTTGTCCAAAACCAGAAGCCTGGCCTGAGCCAGACTCATAATGGCCATGGCTGGATGAGCAACTTGAGCCAGACCCGTGTTGGCTGTGGCTGGAGGAGTGCCCCGAACCGTACCCATGTTGGCCGTAGCTAGGAGTCTGGCCAGATCCTGACTCTTGTCGGCCATGGCCAGAAGACTGACGGGAGCCAGACCCATGCTGACCATAGCTAGAATATGAACCTGAGCTAGATCGGTGTCGTTCACCCCTAGATGACTGTCCCGACCTAGAGCCGTGTTGTCCATAGCCGGAGGAGTGACCTGAGTCAGATCCATGCTGACTGTAACCAGAGGACTGCCCTGAGCTAGACTCGTGTTGACCAAAGCCAGAAGACTGGCCTGAGCCAGAGCCATGTGGGTCACTGCTGGAAGACCAACCGGAGCCAGACCCATGTTGGCCGTAGCTGGGTGACTGCTCTGACCCAGACCCATGTTGGCTGCGGCCCGAATACTGACGGGAGTCGGAGTTTTGCTCACCATAGCTGGTAGACTGACCTGAGCAGGAGTTATGTTGGCCAGAAAAGTCTCTTTGAAAACTCAATCTTCTGGATATAGATTCAGTCCCATGTTTAATCCTTGCTCTGACGTTGTTGGAATAGGAATCATTCTCTCCTGCACTCCAACTTGAATGACTAAAAGAGGATTCTTGCCGTTTGTCCTCCTCTTTTTCAGTTTCTTCTTGTTCCTCTTGGTGCTGGTTAATGTCATCTCTGAGCTTTGACCCTGAAGTTTGGCAGTAATCTTTGCGAATGATTTTATTACCAGCCTGAACCAGCTTGAATATCATCAGGAGATATTCAGTAAAATCCACTTTCTTGTTTTGGTCTTGATCCAGACTTTGCAAGATGATATCCACAGTATCTGGATCGTTTGGATTCTGTATAAGGGAAAGGTAAAAAGATTAGCTCTGTTAGTATGGACAATACATCTGGCTAACGAACTGAAGGAAAGATGTGAAAATGTCAATGTTTGGGTTATTTATATGGAACTCATTCACACAGTCCTTTAGGCTTCATTTCTGTATCCTGAGCAGAAAGAGAAAAAGGAATATGGAATGAATAATGTGGAGGGAAACAGCTAGAATAGGATGCAACTGGAAGATGAAAGGAAACAAGAGGGCTGATTTTTTTTGGTAAAGAATGGGTCAAATGTGAATGATTAGCTAATTTGTAAGTAATACGTTTTTATACCTACATTAATTATATCAACTTTATTTATCCAATTAAATTAACTAGCTACTTAATTTACTCACTGAACAAAGATTTGTTATTTTACTAGTTGCCTACCATTATGTCATATGAGAATATAAAGCAGCGAACAAATTTGCTTCCTGAAAAAAATGGAATTTAAAGTTTAGTTGGTCAGATATACAAACTGAAAATTATAATTTATTGTGATAAGGTTTCTACAAGAGTACATCAGAGAGGAACCATTGAGGGTCCTAGAAAGTTTAATGAGAGGGAATGATGCCTTTTGAAGGATGGATTAGAATTAGCCAAATGAAGGAGTAGGAAGAGAAAGAGAAGGGGAAAATATTGTTCTAGGCAGAGGGAATTATATGAACAAAGGGCTAGAGGTGAGAGAAGTTATGGAGCATTCAAGGAACTGAAGGAAATTCAGGATTGCTAGATTTAGAGTTTGAAGAGTCAAGAAATGTGGATAGAGAGACCAATAGAGAGTAGATTATGACTTTTAAGTTATGTTAAGGAACTTTGTACTTCATTTTAAGAGCAATTGGGAGCTATTGAAGGATTTTTAGCTGAGGAGTGAAATGATTATATTTGCATCTAATGCTGAGAGTAGAAGTAGTAGGTGGCCTGAACCAGAGGACTAATAATAGTGATGAAGAGAAATGGGTTGTTTTGAGAGATTATTGATGAGTTAGATGGAGGTTAGAAGGTAGTGGTGTCTGCTGAGAGAGAGAAAATAAAAAATGACACCAGGTTTTTGCTTTGGGCAAAAAGATGAAGGAAAAAGGTTGTGGAGAAGATTATGAGATTCATAGCTGACACACTGAATATCTGACATCTGATATCTGAATATCATATCTGAAATCCACAGAAATCCAAATTTAAGGAATTGAAACTCAGGAGTCTGATATAAGCTCCCAAATATCTAAGCTATCAAATCTAGACCTGACAGTTTTAAGGTGGTGGACACACTCTTTTGTGATTCAGGAGTAAATGCTAATTTCCTGAACTCAGAAATCTACTTCACAGTTTTTCTGAGGACTGTCTGGGTTTGTAGGAATTAGTCACCTAGATAGGACATTATTTAACCTGTGGGTTTTGTTTGTTGTTTAGTAGGGTCACTTCTGTTAGTTATGCTATGGAAACCATCACGGATCAGCTTTTGACCTTATCTCAAACTTTTACCAAACCCTGTTCTCTCTCACCAAGTAGGGAGAATCCTCTAGGATGTTTGACATATGTGACAAGAAGGTGGAAAGGGATAAAGAAGTAAATTCCTGCATAACTCCATCCTGGCATGGAGTTCTTACCTTCAGAATTTGATGAAACTCATTTTCCAGAAGTTCTTTCAGCTCTGCCTTGTTCAACATATCATACTCCCCATGCTGGGTGGCATATTGGTAGAAAACATCGATGACAGTGATGACGCCTTGTAGGAGTTTAGGCATTTTTTTTTTTTGCAAGTTTGAGTAACCTAAAGGGAGGAAAAAGAGAGACCAACCCCTTACTATTCTTATTTCTTGTTTAAACACATAAATAGTTCCAATTATTTATAATAATTGTTCAGAATTAGTCAGGCATGATTAAATTCATTCTGTTGTAATCAAGAACCAGTTCAGAGTTGAATGACTTGTTCAAGCCATGTAGCAATTGAGTGATGAAATTAGGAACATAATCCATAGGTCTTATTTCCATTCCTGAATGAATGTAGGAAAAATGACTTTCTGTTTTTGGCTTCCTGCCATTACCAGGGATAATATTAGCTTTGTTCTGGAGCTGTAGAAGTCCTGAGTGTTCCACTTCATCTGCTTCCTCTTTCTCTCTAGGTTCCAAGCATACTGTGGGCACAGGTCCATCATCTACATGACATGCCTTACTCCAACTAAGGAGCATCAATGGCTGAACTGAACTCTCAAGACTTCTAGGTCAGAGAAAGCAGACAATGTGAGCAAAGCCAACAAGCCTAGGTGATATGAAGCTAAGGGTAACTGCTATTAGATCCAGCTTCTGTTCTCATTCTCCAAGTGGGAAGTGACCCTCAGACCTTATTACACAATAGAGAGGAAAAGCTCAGTTGTAAAGAGGGCAACCTGCCTGTGGATAATTAGAACCCCATGATATCCATGTCATGAGGGAAGCAACCTCAAAGAAAGGAGATAATATACATAGTCCTAGTCTTTGTTTCATTTTTCTTTTCAGTAAACTTAAACTTATACCAAAGTTCCCCAGAGTATACTAAAAAGAAGCCTTGTATCTAGTGCCTCTTTGCCTTAGAGCACATCCTGGAATTTCATAATTTATAGCCCTAAGTACCCTTGCGCGGAGTTGAACTGCTCACTTACCTAGCTCACCAGAGGAACAAGTAGGATAGAGACAGAAGCAGCTTGCAGGGTGCTGTGAGTTGGGCAGAGTAGCCTTTTTATAGAGGGAATAATGGTCCATCTTAGGGAGGAGTTGCTAATTTTGAGATGTCCTAATTTACTCCTAAACAAGCCCATCTCCACCTCTATCTCCACCTCCCAGGTGTTTACCTTCTTTCTCACTTCCTTACATGTTCACCTAAGATTGCATTAGCAGTTCCCAAATCTGGGCTACTCTCAGCCCCACCTGCCAAAGTGTCAGGACACTTTGCAGAAAGGCCTCTTTTTGTATTCATCAAACTATCTAGCACAATACATCGACAACAAATTGTGTGGATTTTAATAGAAGTTGAATGGAGTGTGTGCAGGGACATCATGGGCCAAATGTCAAAGAATCATGGAAATAGATGATTAAAAGGACTGTAAAGATCATCTAGTCAAACTCTCCCATTCTAAGCTAAATTTTCTTAAATGGTATTCCAGCCAAAGTGTCATCTGTGGTATTGTTATTACCTTTTGAAATGGATAATGGCTCCAGGCCATCCTTTTATCACATTAAGTACCTCAATTTACCAGACCCCTTATTGGCCATTCATCACCATAGCTTTCATTTCAAACACAATATAACCTTAGGAACAAATGCGTGCTTGTTAGCATGTTATCCATGGTTCCTCATGATCTGGGCTGTGGCTTTTTTCCAGCTCCATTTCTCCCCTCCATATTTCTCTTTGTACTCCAACAGTAATTAACTAGTAATATTTCAAACTTCCTCAATATACCATGGGATATGTTATTTCATATTTTTTCTTAGAATGTCTTCCCTCATTGTCTGCTTAGTGAACTAATTATTCTTCAAAATCCAATTTAGGCTTCCCATAGAAAATCTTTCCTGAGTTACTCAAGAGGGAGTTGTAATTGTGTACCTTGTTCATATTTATTGTTCTATCAATCATACTATATTGTAATCTTTAAAAATTGTTTTACTATACAATTATTGTTTAATATAAAAATTAGAAAATATTGATAAGCAAATAAGATAAAATCAAAATACCTTTAAAGTCACTAGCCAAAAATAACTACTGTTAGTTATTTGTTGTATATCCTTGCCTTTCACAAATACACACACACACACACACACACACATTTGTCTATGGGCTTATTTCATTTCTAGGCTATGAGCTCCTTGAGAATAAGGAATGGACATTATTTATCCTTATGTCATTTGGAGACCTAGTATACTGCTTGTCACATAATGGTCTCCAATAAATGTCAGTTTGAATTCATTTGAAAGAGAAGCAAGGATCAAGACTATAGTCCTCTGCATTGGCCAACTTCCATCTTTTCACAGGAGGACTAGGGTCTGCCCTCCCTCTTGCCATCTTTGCCTCAGAGGACATGATTTTACCTGAATATAAACTGAATCTTAGCATTGAGAATCAGTGAGTGGCTTTCTGCTTTTTTCTGAGGCCCTCGCTCTGCATTTCTTCCATTGTGAACATATAACACAAATTTCACTGAAGGTCTGTAAAGTTACATGGACTTAAAACTTGTGCAATATGGTCATCAGGATTTGAGAAGGTGTGGTAGCAACTGTTGGCAAGTGATAAATTACATGATTCCAAATTCAGCTATTGTTAGGCTATGTGTTTTCTTCTAAGAATTGCCCAGAGGGCTGCAGAGTCAGTATCCACTCTGTAGCCCTGTTTCCTCTGGACATCTGATTGGGCCAGGTTTTCATGCTTCATCAGAACAATGACTTTTTAATGGTGTGGCTGAGACTGTGGGAGTAAAGGGGGGTGGAATTTGCTGAGTGAAGACTGATTTCCTGCAGGAGCCAGCTGTTGTCACGAAGGGAGGAGAGGGTTATGAGAGAAGACTATTCCAGGTGAACGTGCTCTTGGGGCCAGTGTTCTCCTGAAATAGGGGCCAGCAAACTTTTTTTTTTTGTAAAGGGCCAGATGGTACAAAATATTATCTCTGCAGGACAGTTAGTTTTTGTTGCAACTACTCAACTCTGCTGTTGTAGCATAAAAGCAGCCATAGATGATATATAAACAAATGAGCATGGCTATGTTTCAGTAAAACTTATTTATCAATACTGATCTTTGAATGTCATATAATTTCACATGTCATGTATTTTTTCAACCACTTACAAATGTAGAAAACCTTTTTAATCCTGTAGGCTACACAAAAATGGATGACAAGCTAGCTATGAACTGCAGGCTGTAGTTTACCACGCTTTGCTCCTCTTCTGTATTTGCTTTTCAGGAAGATTCTCCGGGAGAGGAGGATCTGAGAGAAAAGAAGGGCTGAAAAGTGTGGGACATCAGAACCACTAACTCTTGCATGAGAGAGCAAGAGTGAAGGTGAATTTGTAAATGTCAGCATGTGTGGGGTGGTGGGGAAAGGGAACAGAACAAGGGACCTTTGGCTGCTCATAAAAGGGAGATAAATTTTGATTTGATGTAAGGGAGAAATATTTAATATTTGCATTGGCTGAAAATGCAATGAGCTTTTTGTGAAGTAACTGAATTTATTGTCAAGTATCATATGAATAGTTTTTTACTATTAAAGAAAAAATTAATTCTTTCATTACTTTGTTTTCTGGGTATGCTCACCAACTAGAATTTTGTTGGGCTTTTTTTCCTCATTTGTATCATGAAAATAAGAGGCATATTACATATGTGTTTTGGTCTCTTCTTTCCCCATGGAGAATTACTTATTAAGAGTAGGACTAGATTATCACAAAAGTCACTTTCAAAACAGTTTCATGTTTTTTTTAGAGTGTGTGCTCCATAGTAACAGGGTTGGACATGAAGATTCCTCCATCATAGGTTTGGTTAGTGGTTTTTCCACTTGGAGATGATAGGTTTCAGGAGAAAAGCTTTTCTATGGTATGTGCCATGTTCTAAGTTTTTGAGTGCCTTTCTCTGTGTGTTGGCAGAAGAATGAAAATTACATTCCTTTTTATGACAAGCACAGTGCTTTGTGTGTGGGTGTACATTGTTTCATTAATTCTCACAACAAACCTGTTATCTAGATATTATATTTCCATTTTGCAGATGAGAAAACTGAGGCTCAGATGAAATCTGTAACTTGTTTCAAGTCACTTAGCTATTAAGTGGAGAAGACAGGATTCAAATTCAAATCTGCTTTTTCCTAGGAATAGTCAGCAAGTAGGGAACTATTCATGTCTTGGTAAAAGAAGAGTTTTGGAAACAGTTCTTCAGGAATGGAGTGTTTCACCTAGGAAAAACAAATAAACAAAACTAGCAAGGATAAACAGTGAAGTTCCCGTACCATCTGTGTGCACTCATTTTTTTCTGCCTGTCTGGAAGGCAGAGTAATGTGCCTGTTGCACCATCTGCTGGGTCATAGGGAAATTCTAAAGCAGATCTTTTCTTCATTGCCTTTTCTGCCCTTTTTCCTTACAGAAATTATTTCATGGAATTTCTATAGTTCTTTGTAGCCTAGTCTCTATAAATGAGGAGACTATCTAAAAAATAGGGGTATGTATATAAGAGAAGGTTGATGGTCATGATTTTGGGTAAATGGAATCAAAAGAAGTTAGCTATAATATGAAACTGGTCAAATAGTGCTTCCTTCTATATCCTCTTTTGGTATGAGTCCTTTTTACTATTATCTCAAAAAATAAAAAATGGATTGGATATAATTTTACAGCTTAGTATATATTCCCTGGGGATGAGACAGGCATGGTGACATATCTTTCAGCTTCAGACCCACACCCTGGAATATATTCTGCTTCAGTACTGGTCTGCCTATTGAGTTGTTTCTTTCTCTCTTAATATCCTCCATTTTCTCTTCCGAGAACTCCAAAATGCTCCAAATGCTGGGAATCCAGAGCTCATTCGTACTTGTATCCTTTTATTTATTCTGTCAGTATCTTTCTCTAATATATATATATTAGAGAAAAAAATACATATATAGTTTTTTTTTTGGGTCTTACTCTGTTGCCCAGGCTAAAGTGCAGTGGTGCAACCATGGCTCACTGCAGCTTCCAACTCCAGGGCCCAAGTGATCCTCCCACTTTAGCTTCCCAAGTAGCTGAGATTATAGGTGTATGCCACTGCATCTGTCTAATTTTTACATTTTTTGTAAAGATGAGGTCTCACTGTGTTACTTAGGCTGTGTGTTCTTATTTTGATGTTTGATGTTCTTACTGGCTTGGTATTCATAGTCTGTATCCCTTAGTTCCTACTACCTGAAACATTCAGCATGCAGACCTGGTCCATTAAAGTGGACAGATGGAGAAGAGTGACTGGAAGCGATTCTCACGAACCTTTCAAGTGTTAGAAATGGTACCAAAAAAAAAAATAGCTGAGATATAAGGACCTTGATTGTTGGAAATCAAATCCAGAACATTTGCCTTTTAATGTGCATGCGTGCGTGCGTGTGTGGATGTGTGTGTGTGTGTGTGGCAGGGGATAGTGGTGGGATAGCAGATAGAGAAGGGAGAATGAGGCATTGTAGTATGAATGTAATGAGTAGCAAACTGATCAGACCTGTGTTTCCTTTCTGGCCTCATCTTTCACCACTCTCTCCCTCGCGGTACCCTGATGAAGCCATATTAGCTTCCTTGCTATTCTCCAAAACCTCCAGGCATCCTTCTTTTTAAAAGAATTTTTGCCAGGAATGCTCTTCCCCTAAATGTCCATTTGGCTATATCACTTATCTCCTTCAAGTCTCTGCTCAAATACCACCTTCTCAATAAAGCCTACCCTGACCCTTCTATTTGATATATACTTCTAACATACCATATGGTTGGCTTATTTACTAGGTAAGGTTTTGAGCAGAGGAGTGGCATGATCTGACTCACTGCTATGTTGATACTAGACTGAGAGGTGAGACAGAATAAGGAAGATGAGTCAGAAGGCAGATGAAGGAATGGAAGTAATCAAGGCTTCTGACTTGGATGGCAGTATGTATGGTGGTAACATTCACTAAGAACAGCAATACATTTTTTGCATTTTTAGTAGAGATGGGGTTTCACCATGTTGGCCAGGTTAGCTGGGCGTGGTGGCATGCTCCTGTAATCCCAGCTACTCAGGAGGCTGAGGTGGGAGAATTTCTTGAACCTGGGAGGCGGAGGCTGCAGTGAGCTGAGATTGTGCCACTGCACTCCAGCCTGGGCAATAGAGCAAGACCCCATCTCAAAATAAATAAATAAAAAGCAAAGCAAAGCAATAAATGAGAAAGAGAAGATATGAGATAAGGGGAAATAATGATGAATTATTATCATCTAATTTATTTCTATCATCCATTTCCGTCTCTTAATAACTGAACTCCTTAAAAGAGCAGTCAGCACTCCTTGTCTCTGACTCCCGTAACTTTCACTTACTCTTCAACACTTTGTAGTTTGATTTTCACAGCTTCTTTCAGGCTTTTTGAAGGGCTTTTCTTCCATGGTCTGTGCTTAAATGTTTTTACTCTCCAAAGTTCCATCCTTAGCTCTTTGCCGTTTGGATCAGTTTCCAGTCTTACCATTTATAAAGTAGGGTAATGGAGCAGAATAGAGACAAGACACATTGTTAATTCATAAGTTTTTGTTGGCAATATTTATGCAATTGGAATGTCAAAACCAGAGCGTTAGAAGCTCTGTCTATAAACTGAAGCATATTGCAGTCAGTCACAGTGATCTGATGATACTATAAGACTTAATACATTTCTGTAAAAGTTATGTAAAATATAAAATTTGGTAGGAACTTCAAAACTTGAACTTTCATATTTAATGCTCTAGTTGAAACCCAAACAACAAAATTTTTCTTTAATATTAAAATTTAAGTGTACACCACTTACATATGCTAACTGAGGAGGGCAAGTATGCACTGTCCTTTAAAAGAGGATCAATATTAAGTAGAAGAATTAAGGTAGGATTACATTTTTAAAGAAAAGGTTACAGCCAGATAATTTTGTCCTCAGAAAGAACTTGTCACAATAAATTCCTGTTTTTTATGTTTTTCTTCTCGTCTTGGTTTTTGAGTTAGTTCCTCTCCTGTTGGTGTCTCACTTATTAAGGTAATGGTCACATGGCTTGTGGATATATTTTTAGAGTGTAGCATTGTTATAAAAAATAGTAAAAACTTGTTTTTGCTTGCTTCCATTGTTACTTGCCACAGAGCTATTTTTTTTAATTAGTATCTTCTGTGTACATGTCAATGTGATTTATAGATATTTAGACATTAACTGTTCAAATCCTTAGGTGAAGTATTAGTATTTCTGTCTTACAGACAGTGAAATTGAGGTTTAACGATGTTAATTAAGTTGCAAAATCACATCGATACTAAGTGGCAGAAGTAGAATTTGAACTCAGGTTTCTGACTTTAAATTAGGACTCTTAACTCTTAAAAGACTCAACTCTTAAAGTGATAATTACACTGGCAAGAATATTTAACACATGCAGAATGTTAGTCTGAATCAACAGTATTGTGTATGTGGAATTGTGTAATTATATATGTCTTATAAAACTATCATAATTAATGATAATAATAGGCTTTATAATTATAATTTACTAACCTAAGTTATATAATATAAATATGGAGTTACTATTTGATTAGCAAAAATGTTAATTCCAGTTGTCTTTGCTTGCTTCTTTTTATGGTGTTGGAATTTTGCAAGGCTCTGTTCTAGATACACTTAGCTTTTTTTTTTTAAATTAATTTATTATTATTATTATTATTATACTTTAGGTTTTATGGTACATGTGCGCAATGTGCAGGTAAGTTACATATGTATACATGTGCCATGCTGGTGCGCTGCACCCACTAACTCGTCATCTAGCATTAGGTATATCTCCCAATGCTATCCCTCCCCCCTCCCCCCACCCCACAACAGTCCCCGAAGTGTGATGTTCCCCTTCCTGTGTCCGTGTGTTCTCATTGTTCAATTCCCACCTATGAGTGAGAATATGCGGTGTTTGGTTTTTTGTTCTTGCGATAGTTTACTGAGAATGATGATTTCCAGTTTCATCCATGTCCCTACAAAGGACATGAACTCATCATTTTTTATGGCTGCATAGTATTCCATGGTGTATATGTGCCACATTTTCTTAATCCAGTCTATCATTGTTGGACATTTGGGTTGGTTCCAAGTCTTTGCTATTGTGAATAATGCCGCAATAAACATACGTGTGCATGTGTCTTTATAGCAGCATGATTTATAGTCCTTTGGGTATATACCCAGTAATGGGATGGCTGGGTCGAATGGAATTTCTAGTTCTAGATCCCTGAAGAATCGCCACAGTGACGTCCACAAGGGTTGAACTAGTTTACAGTCCCACCAACAGTGTAAAAGTGTTCCTATTTCTCCACATTCACTCCAGCACCTGTTGTTTCCTGACTTTTTAATGATTGCCATTCTAACTGGTGTGAGATGGTGTCTCATTGTGGTTTTGATTTGCATTTCTCTGATGGCCAGTGATGGTGAGCATTTTTTCATGTGTTTTTTGGCCGCATAAATGTCTTCTTTTGAGAAGTGTCTGTTCATGTCCTTTGCCCACTTTTTGATGGGGGCTTAGCTTTTTTTTAATTTTTAAAATTGATACCTAATAATTATACATATTTATTAGGTACATGTGATATTTTGATACATGCATATGATGTGTAATAATCAAATTAGGGCAATCAGGGTATTTATCACCTCTAACTTTTATTATTTATTTGTATTGGGAACATTCCAAATCTCTTCTAGCTATGTTGAAATAAATAATTAATTATTGTTAACTATACTCACCATACGATGGTATCAAACACTAGAACTATTCCTTCTAGCTGTATCGTTGTACTCATTAACCAATCTCTCTTTATCCTTCCTCCTTTTTACCTTTCCCAGCCTTTGGTAACCATCATTCTACTCTACTTCCATGAGATAAGCTTTTTTAGCTCCCACATTTAGTAAGAACATGCAATATTTGCCTTTCTGTGCCTGGCTTATTTCACTTAACATGTCCTCCAGTTCCATCCATGTTGCTGCAAATTCCATTCTTTCTTAATGGCTAAATAATATTCCATTGTGTATATATACCACTTTTCTTTATCCATTCATCCTCTGATGGACACTTAGATTGATTCCATATTGTGACTATTGTGAACAGTGCCACAATAAATGTGGGCATGCAGATATCTCTTCAATAAACTGATTTTCTTTCTTTTGGATAAACACCCAGGAGTGGGATTGCTGGATCATGTGGTAGATCTGTTTTTAGTGCTTTGAGGAACTTTCATACTCTTTTCCATAGTGGCTGTACTAATGTATATGCTACCAGCAGTGTATAAGAGTTCTCTTTCCTCTGCATCCTTGCCAGCATCTGTTATTTTTTTCTTTTTAATAATAGACATTTTAACTGGGCTGAGATGATACCTCATTGTGGTTTTCCTTGATAATTAGTGATGTTGAGCATTTCTTCTTATGCATTTTGACCACTTAAATGTCTTTTGTGAAATATCTATTCAGCTAATTTGCCCACTTTTTAATTTTTTTCTTTGTTATTGAGCTGTTTGGTTTCCTTATAGGTAATGGTTATTAATCCCTTGTCAGATGGATAGTTTGCAAATATTTCTTCCCATTCTGCAGGCTGTCTCTTCATTATGTTGATTGTTTCCTTTGCTGTGCAGAGCTTTTTAATTCAATGTAGTTCCATTTATCTATTTTTACTTTTGTTGCCTGTCCTTTTGAGGTCTTACTCCCCCAAAAAATTTGCCTAGATGAATGTCTGAAAGTGTTTCCCCAATGTTTGCTGTCAGCAGTCTCCTGGTTTTAGGTATTACATTTAAGTCTTTAATCCATTTTGAGTTGACTTTTGTATATAGTGAGACATAGGAGTCTAGTTTCATTCTTCTGCATATGGATATCCAGTTTTCCAAGAACTATTTATTGAAAAAGATATTCTTTCCCCAATGTATGTTCTTGGCACATTTGTGAAAACAATTTGGCTATAAATATGTGGATTTATTTCTGAGTTCTGTATTCTGTTCCATTGGTTTATGTGTCTGTTTTTGTGTCGATACCATGCTGTTTTGATTATAATAGACTTGTAGTATATATATATTTTTAATTATACTTTAAGTTTTAGGGTACATGTGCACAACGTGCAGGTTTGTTACATATGTATACATGTGCCATGTTGGTGTGACTTGTAGTATATTTGAAGTCAAGTAGTGTGATGCCTCCAGCTTTCTTCTTTTTGCTCAGGATTGCTTTGGCTATTTGGGGTCTTTTGTGGTTTCATACAAATTTTAGGAATGCTTTTTTCTATGTCTATGAAGGATGTCATTGGTATTTTCATAGGGATTGCATTGAATCTATAGATTTCTTGGAGTAGTATGGACATTTTAACAATATTAATTCTTCCAATCTTTGAGCATGGGATATTTTCCCATTATTTGTCTCCTCTTCAGTTTCTTTCATCAGTGTTTTATAGTTTTTATTGTAGAGAACTTTCACTTCTTTGGTTAAATTAATTCCTAGACATTTAGGGGTTTTTTTGGTATTATTATAAACGGGATTATAAGATGGATTTCTTGGTTTCTTTTTCAGATTGCTTGCTGCTGGTGTATATAAATGCCACTGAATTTTCATGTTGATTTTGTATCCTGCAACTTTACTGAATTTGTTTATCAGTTCTAAGAATTTTTTGGTAGAGTCTTTAGGTTTTCCTAAATACAAGATCATGTTGTCTGCAGACAAGGATAATTTGATTTCTTCCTTTCCAGTTTGGATGCCCTCTGTTTCTTTCTCCTACCTAATTGCTCTGGCTAGGACTTCCAGTACTATGTTGAATAGGAATTGTGAACGTGGTCATCCTTGTTTTGTTCCAGAGCTTAGAGGAAAGCCTTTATTTTTCCCTGTTCATTATGATGTTAGCTGTGGATTTGTCATATATGGCCTTTATTGTTTCTTCTATACCCAGTTATTGAGAGTTTTTATCATGAAGCAGTGTTGAATTTTATCGAGTACTTTTTTTTAGCATCTATTGAAATGATCATGGCTTTTATTCTTGATTCTGTTCATGCGATGTATCACTTTTATTGATTTGCATATGTTGAAGCATGCTTTTATTCCTAGGGTGAACCCCACTTAATCATGATAAATAATCTTTTTAATGTGTTGTTAAATTTGGTTTGCTAGTATTTTGTTCAGGATTTTTACATCTATGTTCATCAGGCATATTGTCCTGTAGTTTTCTTTTTTTGTTGTGTTTCTGTCTGGTTTGGGTATCAGAGTAATGCTGGCCTCATAGAATGAGTTAGAGAGAATTCCTTCCTCTTCAATTTTTGGGAAGAGTTTTAGAAGAATTGATGTTTATACTTCTTGAAAAGTGTGGTTGAATTTGGCAGTGAAGCCATCTGGTCCTGGACTTTTCTTTGTTGAGAAATTTGTTGTTACTGATTGAATCTCATTAATCATTATTGGTCTGTTCAAATTTTCTTTTTTTTTTTTCCTGATTCAATATTGGTAGGTTGTATGTTTCCAGGAATTTATCTGTTTCCTCTAGGTTTTCCAATTTGTTGGCATACAGTTGTTCATTATGATCTCTAATAATCCTTTGTATGTATCTGTGGAATCAGTAATCAGTTGTAACGTCGTTTTTTCATCCTTGATTTTAACTGGGGTCTTTTCTTAGTCTAGCTAATGGTTTCTTGATTTTGTTTATCTTTCCAAAAAACCAAATTATCATTTCATTGATTATATATATATATATAGTTTCAATGTCATTTTTCATTGATTATGTATATTATATATACTCAATGTCATTTTTTCATTGATTATATTATATATATAGTCTCAATGCCATTTCTTTCTGCTCTAATTTTTATTATTTCTTTTTTTCTACTAATTTTGGGTTTGGTTTGTTCTTGCTTTTCTAGTTTCTTGAAGTGCCTCATTAGATTTTTTATTTGGAGTCTTTCTACTTTTTTTGATGTAGGCCTTTATTGCTGTGACTTTACCTCTTAGAACTGCTTTTGCCATATTCTATAGATTTTCATACATTGTTTATTCATGTTTTTCTCAACAAATTTCTTATTTTCTTCATTGACCTATTCATTGTTGAGGAGCATGTTGTTTAATTTCCATGATTTTGTGCAATTTCTATTGTTCCTTCTATTATTAGTTTCTAGTTTTAATCCATTTTTGGAAAGATATTTGATATAATTTATTATTATTATTATTATACTTTGGGTTTTAGGGTACATGTGCACAATGTGCAGGTTAGTTACAAATGTATACATGTGCCATGCTGGTGTGCTGTTAGGTATGTCTCCTAATGCTATCCCTCCCCCCTCCCCCGACCCCACAACAGTCCCCAGAGTGTGATGCTCCCCTTCCTGTGTCCATGTGTTCTCATTGTTCAATTCCTATCTATGAGTGAGAACATGCGGTGTTTGGTTTTTTGTCCTTGTAATAGTTTATTGAGAATGATGATTTCCAATTTCATCCATGTCCCTACAAAGGACATGAACTCATCATTTTTTATGGCTGCATAGTATTCCATGGTGTATATGTGCCACATTTTCTTAATCCAGTCTATCATTGTTGGACATTTGGGTTGGTTCATTTGTAAAGACTTGTTTTGTTCTTTGAAAGTTTAGTTGAATTTGTCAGTGAAGCCATCTGGTCCTGGACTTTTCTTTGCTGGGAAACTTTATTACTGATTTAATCTCATTACTCATTAATTGTCCGTTCAGGTTTTCTCTCTTCCTGATTCAATTTTGGTAAGTTGTATGTATCCAGGAACTTACATATTTCTTCTAGGTTTTCCAGTTTGTTAGTGTATAGTTCATAATAGTCTCTGGTGAACATTTGTAATTTTGTGATATTAGTTGTAATGTCTCCTTTTTCATTTCTGATTTTACTTGGGTCTTTTTTCTTTTTTTCCTTGGTTAGTCTAGCAAGCGGTTTATTGATTGTGCTTATCTTTTCAAAAAACAACTTTTCATTTCATTGATCCTTTGTAACATTGTTTTAGTCTATATGTCATTTAGTTGTACTCTGATCTTTACTATTTCTTTCTGCTGATTTGGGGTTTGGTTTGTTCTTACTTTTTAGTTCCCTGAGGTGCATTTTAGGATTATTTGAGATCTTTCTGTTTTTTTTTTGATGTAAGTGTTTATTGCTGTGAACTTATTTCTTATCACTGCTTTTGCTGTATCCCACAGATCTTGGCATGTTTTGTTTCACTTTTCATTTGTTTGAAGAAATTTTTTATCTCATGTTAATTTCTTTCATGACCCAGTGGTCATTCAGGAGCATGTTGTTCAGTTTCCATGTATTTGTACAGTTTCCCAAGTTCCTCTTGTTATTGATTTCTAGTTTTATTCCTTTGTAGTCTGAAAATATACTTGATATGATTTTAGTTTTAAAAAATTTATTAAGACGTTTTTTGTCCTAACATGATCCATCCTGGAGAATGTTTCTCGTGCTGATGAGAAGAATGTGTATTCTGTAGCTATTGGATGGAATGTTCTGTAAATGTCTTTTAGGTCCATTTGATCTAGAGTGTAGCTTAACTGTGATGTTTATTGACTTTCTGTCTGCATGATCTGTCCATTGCTGAAGGTGGCATGTTTAAGCTCCCCACTATTATTGTATTGCAGCTAATCTCCCTTTTAAATGTATTAATA